>NC_141854.1:11908123-13182123 GCF_024713525.1 Acromyrmex echinatior
TCATCGAAAAATTAGCAAATTATTTGTATAAAACTTAAATTTGTTTACTTAATAATTTGAATTTATACAAATAATAATAATATATGTCCATTTCAACCATACAATACTAAATTCCTATTATTATTAAGACAGTACTATTACTAATATTATTATTATTAGTGAGAGAATATTTAATAAAAAAACAAAGAAAGCGAAAATTGTGTGCTAAAATATATCATTAAATTATTTTTGCAACTTGCCTTTAAAATATATAGCAATTGTCATTGGCTCATTAACAAAATTATTACTAACAGTAACTGCAGAAAACCCGGAATTAATTCCAATCCTGACAAGAATCTCCGAAGAGACACCAAACTAGACTTCGCGAATAGACTTCACGAAAAGGAGGAATAATTCTTCATAATGAAAATAATTTCGACTTTCCATCGATACAAACCACGTAATCACTGGCATTCATCTGACATGAGAGATAGCGATATGATATGACCTTTGCATATAATAAATTGTACACTAAAATATACTTGTAACTCTATAATGTAAAAAATGTAAATGTCGAAAAGCAAATAAGAGGTTAATATTTAACCATTGCCTCAATCAAAACTCCAATCTTTATGACATATTTAATAAATTTGTATTAAATACGAACAAAAAATGACGATTATTCTGAACATCAAATTTTTAATAAGAAATTACTTAAAATTATTAATGACTTTTTAACATACAAAATAAAATCTAAATTAAAAAAAGTTTTAAAATTAAATATTTATAAAACTTATTAAATCAATAAACATTTTTTGTTACTATATGTTTCGTCGATTTCGTATAATTTACATCAATTATGCAACAATTTGGTTTACTACGACAAGATAAATGCTATTTATATTGAATAGATATTCAATATATATTAGTATATGTATGATTAGTAAAAAATGAAAAAAAAGGTTTCATATACATTTATTTACAATAAAGTTTATTACATTATTATATTAAAGTTTATTAACGCGTTACATAATTTGTACGTATATATATTAGGTGTTGGAATTAATTCGTAGCGTTTTTTAATGAAAGAATGTTATTTATTTCACATGAGCATTAAAAAATACATTAATGAAAGTACTTTTAAAACTTATAAATACTTTGTAAAACGCTACGAATTAATTCCAACACCTAATAGAATTTTACAAAAAAGTTTAATTTCAGGATAGCTGAAAATTTAATAAAATTTGAAATTAATTTGGTTTATTTTCATATTCGATAATTGGAACGATATGTTGATAATTAAATAAAACTTAAAATTAATTTAAAATTTTATTCAATTTTTAATCCCTCATTTTCAATTATCAAATATATACATATGACGTATTTAATTCTATCTGTCTATACTTATCATCCTACCTATATAGTCCCTGCCTACCGTCCATATTTATCCTACCTATCCGTATTTTCATTCGTGCCTATTCGCAGAGACCCATGTACACCCGTGTATTTCTACCTATTATACATTACATCATAAATGTGCAATAACATCGCGAATATAGTTAATTACTGCGTTCAAGAAAGTAGATTTTCGATTATTGTAAAATTCTTCAATACGATTGATTCTTGCTTTTGATTCCTTATGGATTTAAATGTATGTAAACCAATTACATAGAAGAATTTTATAACAGTTGCAAAGCTGCTTTCTCTGCTGAACGCAGTTAATTTTTAACCATATCCTATCGCGTACTAATAAACTCAGTGGGATAACTTAATCCCCGGTAACAAATTTTTTATGCATGAATATGTATAAATATGTAGAGACATACATAAATATTTATAAATATATATAATCATCTATGAAATATGTTCATGCATCCCTCTTTCTTTTGTAAAATTACTTTTTAGTGTAAAAATAATAGTAATGTGTGAAAACATTAAAAAAGGGTAATTTTCATAGGTATCGTTTGTTTTAGAAAAAAATCAAGTTTAAAGAAATGTAAAAGAGAATTATTTATGTATAATTATATATAAAATTACGTATAATTGTGTATGAACAATTTTTTATATATTTTCCCAAACTCTGCGTTTTTTTCTTAAATGAACAATGCAGAAATTATCCTTTTAATTATTTTTAATGTTTTCTATTACTATTATTATTACTATTATTATTACCATTATTATTTCTATTACACTAAAAAGTAATTTTACAAAAGAAAAATAGATGTATGAACATGTATGGACATATCTCGTATATGATTATACATGTTTATGAATATTTATGTATGTTTATACATATTCATGCATAAAAAATTTGTTACCGAGTCGCGACCTACTAATAATAATTTACTTTATATACTAGTACTATACTAATAATAAATAAGCAATAAGCAATACTATAATTAAAACAAGCTCTTTCAATCTTTAAAATACAAAAAGAATTAACAAATAACAGGATTGATAAGAGTCAGCGCGAATAATTAAGCGCAAGTTTTGTAAATTTTTTTTTAATCTATCACGCTTAATTATCCTGTCTCTCATTAGTCATGTTGTTTGTTGTTTTTCTTTTAAATAACTCTCTGTTGTATTTTAAATAATTCTCAAAAAATACAAGAACTCGCAATTTGCGAGCGAATTACCCTCCCGAATATTCAGTTTATCTTTTACAAACTTAGATTGATGTCACACATCAACCTACCTCTCAATGAGCAGAATGTCTAGAAGAAACATTTTTAACATATTTCATAAAGAATTCTGAAAGACATCTTAAAGTTGTCTTACGCGTCGATTTTAGATATTCTGCTCATTGGCCTCGTAGAGATTCTCTTCTTTCTTCTGGCCAGATTGAACTCACCTTTCGTTGCTCCTGGCCAATATTCTGGCATTATAAGCCAGGAATCGACAACAAGAAGAAATACTTTTTTTTTTGCCGCCGACTAATTTCTCCGGCAAAAAATGTAAGACTTTACGCTTTTATACATATAATATGATATGCTTTTATATAATATGATATATAATATAATATGATATATGATGCGCGAAACACGAACGCGTCGCGAAGGGGCCATCATATTAATAAAATTGGCCAAATATTAATATAAACAATTATCATTAATAACAATAATAATAATAATAATTCTATTAATATACGAATAAATTTCGCGTTTATTTTCTATTCGCATTTATTCAAAATAAAAAAAAATCTAAATATTCGACTAAAAATAAATTTAAATTAAAAAAATCTTTATATCAATAATATTTTTATTTCAAGAGTCTCGAATATTACGAATTTAGATTAAATTTAATTCTTAATGTAAATTTTATAATGTAATAAAAAAAAATTTAATTTAAAAATAAATGACTGAAAATTACTAAATTGATTATCATCCGATAAAATTTAAGGCCCATGTACGTATTTTTAACGATTCGAACGATTCATTGCTGAATCTCAACACATGCGAACATGAGAAATTCAGATGAATGACGTAAGATCCGAAAGGGATAATTTTCCCTCACTTCGATAAATATATCCCCGTATTTTATATATTATAAAAATCATTTTTTGAATAATTTATTATTTCAAAATTAAGTATTTTAAGTCATGTAAAACTCTGAACGCGATTTTAAAATACTTATAAGATAAAATTCTTATATTCCTTGATAAAACATTTTGGATCTTACATCATGTTACTATTTTAACTGGTATAAAATTCAGTTATTACATATGGATAAGTTATAAAAAATTAGGCTGAAGTAAGTGCATTGAGATAAATAATAATAATTAATAAACGTAAAATGTCTTTTACAGAAAAGCGAAATTAATAAATTGTATGCTCTACATTAAAATTTTTATCATTTCATTAATAAGATCAGTAAGATGTATTTAAATAAATGTGAAAAAAAGGAGAAATTCTTAGAAAACAGTCATATTATACGTATATGTGTATATATGTATATACGTATGATGTATAGGTATTGCTTTTCTGCACTAACTTGTATAAAACTTAGTCCTGAATGAATATTTGGGAATAGGATAAATAGGAAAAATAATAAAACAATATTTATTAAACTATAATAAACACTTTTCTATATAATGGTGTCCATAGACGACAATTTCATATACCCATAATTATTATTTTATATAATCTTTATATTTTTTAATTTCCCGTATTTCATATATTTTAAAAATACAAATATTTTATTCTTTTTCGTTTTAATAACTTTCAAGATGTATTATTTTAATGTAAAAAACGACCATCGAAAGAATCTATTTTTTAATTATACTTTTGAGATAAAATTACTTAATAACAAAGCGTTCACATTAATATGTATGAATTTATAATTAGTACACAAAATTTGAGCTAAATTTAATAATAATTAGAAATAATTCAAAGTGCTCCGATGAAAAATTGTTCATGTTCATGCATGAATATGTAAAATATGTATAAACATATATAAATATTCATAAATATGTATAATCATATACGAAATACGTCCATATTTCATACGTCTCTTTTTTGTAAAATTACTTTTTAATGTAATAGAAATAACAATAGCAATATGAAAACATTAAAAATAATTAAAGGGTAATTTTCGAATTGTTCGGAAATTAAAAAAAAAACAAGTTTGAGAAAATGTAAAAAAAAATTGCTCACACACAATTATGCATAATTTTATATATAATTATACATAAATAATTTTTTTACTCAAACTTGATTTCTTTCTAAAACAAATAGTATAAAAATTACCCTTTTAATTATTTCTAATGTTTTCACATTACTATTATTATTTCTATCACATTAAAAAATAATTTTACAAAATTTTACAAAAGGAAGAGGGATGCATGAACATGTATGGACATATTTCATATATGATTATACATGTTTATGGATATTTATATATATTTATACATATTTATACATATTCATGCATACAAAAAATTTTTTACTGAGTGAGTGTAACATGATATAAATTTCACAGTGCATGCACAATAAATTCCATATACAATAAGAAGTATCCAGGATTAAGTTTATCCCAATCTGTTATTACTTATCCATTTTAAGGCAATGGATATATGGAATGCTATACATACAGATATCCGTATATTTTTAATAAATTGATGCATATGCATCTATAGATATATAGTAATTAATAAAATTACACATATCCATTGCCTCAATAAAAACATTAATTTATCACTCACCAATCCGATGCGCAACAGCGGAGTTATATCAGCAAAGTACGTCGCTACGATGATTCTGTAATAAAAAGAATATGAAATCCAAATTAAAACAGAGTAAAAAATCATTTTAAAAAAATTTTTACTAAATGCAAAGTTCTCTTGAAAATAAAATCATATAATATTCAAAATATATATTTTTTATAAGCATCGAATTTTTTAATTCACCATTCAATTTTATTTATAAAAATAATTAGTAATAAAAATAATTTTTTTAAAAATACATATTTATAAAATTTCAAAATAATTTTAAAATAATCCTTTTATTCTAATTATAATTTTTAAATCATTAAAATGAAACTACTCAAGAATAAATTTAACAGAAGAAAGATACTGATGTTACATAAGTAAAAAAATAATATTTACCGCAAGGTTGCTCCGCCGGTGCCTGATGTCTCTCCCAGACCTCCTCCTCCTCTCAGAATAGGGTTGACATCCTCTCACACAGGACACTCGCGTAAAACACTCGCGAATAATGCACTATAATCGCGCGCGGACTATAACTTGAGTCCGATAACTTGACCGGCACTCCCGAAGCAAACGCGCGACGCGACGAACCGGCTGCGGTTCGTCCATTTTCAAGTAAATCGGCGACGAGGGTACGTTAGCTTCCCCGTTGGATTTTTACACGAAGAGAACGATTTTACTCAATATCTAAAAATTTATCTAGATATATCATTCAGATAGATCCGAAAATTTTTAGATACTTGAGAAAAATCATTCTTTTCGTATAAATATCCTCTGGGTACTAAGCTCTCCCACCACGTCAAGGTCGTAAGAGGGAAAATATAATCTGAAAAATGTAATATATAAAAGTTATTGCTATGCAATCGATTAACTTTTAGAAACGAATATCAAATACACATCTACAATTCGTTATCATTGCGAAATAAATTCAAAACAAATAAACGGGTTGAATTTACAGATGATTTCTGTAAGATATGATTAGAGTCAATGAAATAAGCTAGAGATTAATAAAAAAGAGAAATGTTTCTTTTATTATCGATAAATAATTTCAAAGTTACATTTAATTTAGAAATCGGATTGTATAACAAAAGGTGCATAAAAACAAAAAATTAATTAAATTATTAAATTATAGATATTAATTGTGAAAGAAGGAATTGCGTTATTTGCATGAGATTCATATTAACATTGCTTTTTTATGACTCGTGTGATACCGTTCGTAGCCGAACCAGATAAGTAGCGTGCCGCTCTTCTTCACATTTCTTTTTGAAACATATAATAATCGCAAAAAAATGCTAGATATAATACAAAAGGTTGTATTTTATAAGTATTCACATAATACGATTACTAGTATGATTAATTATTCATTAAGTACAACGTTTCGTATTATATTTGGCAGCCTTCACGATAAGATTTCAAAAAGTAATGAAAAAGAGTCGCACACGACACAACTACCTGCTTGTATGAATCTCGATAAGAAAACAATTGCGATGTAACTACGCGTAAACATGACGCGCCGCTCCGTGCCACCCCGTGCTATTCTCACCCCAAGGTCGCGCGCCAACGGTCTAATCATTCAAATATTAACGAATATTACGAAGTAAAATATTCTTTATATTTTTTATGTTCTCCGATTAATGAAACAATTTATATGTGTCTAATTTTAGCGATGCGAGTCGTTTAATGTGATATCATAATTATATTGTGATATACCGAGGAACATATTATTTCCCTGATGAAAATAAAAATCAGAGCGTAAGTCGAATGTAATGGGAGAGTAACAGAAGCATAAACGAAATTTCTAGAAGGCGAAAATTGGAATATCAAAACGCATAAATGTTTCTTTTACATTTCATCGTTCCAATTTTCGCCTTCTAGAAATTTTGTCACGCTTCTGCTACTCTTCCATTACATCCGATTTACGCTCTAATTTGTATTTTCATCAGGGATGTAATTTAAATATAATTTATCTGTTATTTTTCTCATATTAAGAATGCGAAGTAATACAAAAATGACAGAATTATACAATTCAAAGTGATTAAAAGCCACTATTTGAATAATAAGAATCTCATTTTTATATTGTACATGTGAGAACACATGAAATATCTAAAATATTCATGAGCTGTGTATGTACGTAATGAATCTAACAATAAGAAATAAAGCAAAACCCGTGCAACAAAACCTATTAACCCTTAGTATACTCCTTAGTTTTAGGCAACCATACGTAATTCGCGTTCATAGATATCTAATTTTCAATAATTAATATGCGACACGCGGAGCGACTCGTAAAACACGTCTGTCTCCTTCCGAGAACGCCGAACGAATGCCAAAGTGATGACGTAGTCAACCATCGCGCCGCGCGGCACGCTCCCCCACCCTGTCGATACGTCCCCTCTCACTCTTCGACCGACGCTCCGTTTCATTGTACGCCGTTCGGATACCCAATTGTCGCGTAAAAATATTCACAGTTTATTCAATTATTTATATTTTACGTGATTTTGACAAAGGAGTATCATCGTACTTTGTTTGTAGCATCTCTGGCACTTGTTCAATCTTTATTACATAGTTATTGCATAGTTCTTTTAAACATAATTAGTAATTATTCGCGTGAGATATTATATCTCAATTTCATTATTCTTTTTAATGATTCATACTTAAATAAAGGTTGATAAAATATTCTAGATATGTATGTGTGTGTGTGTGTTGTGTGTGTGTGTGTGTGTGTGTGTGTCTGTGTTCTTTACATACAAATTTCCTTAATATTGTGTTAAACAATTTGTGTTAAATACAGCTTTGTGTTGCTAAATATCTTGTTAATCGTTATTTAATTTTCAGTTAATAAATTAATTTAAGACACTATTAATCCAAATTATTCTGTTTCTTACGTATGATGGCTCGATAAAATAACATGTAGGAATTATTTAAAATAAAAAATATAAAATAAGTTCCAGACATTTATTTAAATTTTTATTCAAAATCGTAGGAATCTGTAAAAAACAGATACAATTTGTTTAAAATAAAAAATATAAAATAGTTTCCGGAAACTTACATAAAATATTAAATAAGAAATAAGTCAGAAGAAAGAGTGTAGTTATTTAAAATAACTAATGAATATTAAATAACTCTTTAAATTTTTTTATTTAAAAAAAACAATAAAGATTTATTTTTAAGATATTTCATAAAGAATTCTGAAAGATATCTTGATTGGACTCGTAGAGAATCTTTTATTTCTTTTGACCAGATTGAACTCATGTTTCGTTGCTCCTAGCCAATATTCTAACTTCAAGCCAGAAATCGACAATAAATAGGAGAAATACTCCTATTAATAATTCTATTAATATATATTCTATTAATATTCTATTAATTCTATTAATTTCACTTTACGCTCAATTTCAGCAAAACAAGTCACGTAATCAAAATTCGCTTGATATTCGCTTTTGATCACGTGATCTTTTTTGTCGCTGAAACAGCCGGTTGGAGCGGCTCGTGAAAATGTATCTTGATAGTGCGTTCGGCAATGTAAATCTGAGATGCTAGCAGATGACGAGCTTGATCACGTAATCTTCGAGCAATTCGAGTGTCAAGAATTAATTCCGAATGCTACAGAGCTGTAAACTGTCCTTTAAGATTAAATTAAAAAATGAAATTATTTATTTTTATGAATAAATAAAAAATATTCTATTAATTGAAAATTTCTTTCGCTTTACTAGAAATTGATAATAGTCTTATATACTAAAAATAGATCATTACACATGAATATAGCAAATTCATATGCAGGTGTGTTTTCTTAGAAGAAAATATTACATTGCAATAAACTTCTTGCAATTTATAAGTTATATCACTTGATTTATATTCGTTAGAATCTTTAATGTATTATAAAGAGGAAAAGAATTAAAAACTTACCTTTCTCATTAAATATTGTACTTAATGTACTCCATCAATTTCTATTTGATAGCATTATTATAAATATACAGATTATGAATTTAGGCGCCAAAATCTGCATTAGTTCTGCGAGCTCGGTCTTTGAATCCGGAGTGGATCGAGCAGTTTGATTGGCTCTAGAAATGTTAATATCGAACATAGATGAGATAACTTGTAGCAGAAAGACGCGAGTTGCCGAACGATTTGCAATGTCAAACGCATCTCTAGTATCTTGTTGCTGTCTTTGGCCAGACTCTATTTTTCTAGGGACTCTAACTACGCCTAGTCTTAACTAGGCATAGTAAGTTGGTATAAGTGGGCACGCATAATCGTGGTGAGTTTCCTTTCAGATACGCGTCGAGGTGAGAACGTACCGTATGTGTTACATGTGTTGATTTGAGATATTTTCGCAGTTGAGGTTGTTTTCTGTGCGAAATATGTCACGGCTCTGCGCGGCCTAACAACGGACGGTATTTCGGTGAGTCGCTGTGCATATTATAACGGAGAACTGGTATCAAGAGTTTGACGGGTTTGACGTTACCTTGTAACCGCCAAAACTGTAGACGGAAACGCCATCTTGTGCATTGATGTTTATATTTTCATAAATCGAGCAATATTCATTGTTGACTTTTCATAAACATTTATGGGTTAGATTGCATGTCATTTGACAATGCAATCAATTACTGATCTAATTCTAAATTTCTTCATATTCATATTAAAACGTAACGTTTTACTCAAAGAGAAACACTTCACTGATGAATTGGGCAGGATGACATTTATTAAATGTTTCCTTTTTCTCTAACTGTATTTCTTTTGCACTTGAACTGAAAGTTTGATTTAATTAACTAATTCCATCTTTTTACAGATCAATACTAGAAGAATCTAAGAATCATGTTTTATGCACATTTTGTATTGGCCAAAAAAGGGCCTTTGGCCCGTATATGGTTGGCTGCTCATTGGGACAAGAAATTAACGAAGGCACATGTATTCGAGACAAATATAGAAAAATCAGTGGATGGTATATTACAACCAAAGGTAAACATTATCTTATCGACCAGATCTGACAAAATTCTGTGACATATCATTAAATTCTGTTTATGATATTTCTAATAGGTTAAAATGGCTTTAAGAACATCTGGCCATTTATTACTGGGAGTAGTACGAATCTATTCAAGGAAAGCTAAGTATTTATTGGCTGATTGCAATGAAGCTTTCGTGAAGATTAAAATGGCCTTTAGGCCTGGAATGGTAGATCTGCCTGAGGAACACAGAGAGGCAGCTGTAACAGCTATCACCTTGCCAGAAGTGTTTCATGATTTTGATACTGCTATGCCTGAGCTCAAGTAAGATAATCAAGCTTTTGTAAGAACCATGTAGTAGTTTTTTAAATATATGAAATAATATTTTCTTTGCAAAGATGTTTATATCAAAATTCAATTTTTAATCTTGTATATGTGTGTGTGTGTATATATAATGTGTGTATATATATATAATGTGTGTGTGTATATATATATATATGTATATATCTATATACATGTATATGTGTGTATGTATATGGCCCATGGCATACAAAATACTTCAGCACTAAAATATAAGCAGTAAGGAAATCAACGAATGTTGAATTTGTTTAAATTTTTTTTGTGTACCATAGACCTAACAATATTTTTAAATATTTTATATAAATCTTGTTTTCAGAGATGTTGATATAGAAGCTCAGTTTAGTTTGAATCAATCTAGAGCAGAAGAAATAACAATGAGGGAAGATTATGGCAGTCTGTCTTTAGTTACACATGATCAGGGCTTTGGAGACATGAGTTTTGATGCTGAGCCACCAGAGTTACTACGACATGGCAGTGGCATGGAACCTTCTTTAGATCAGGTAATTTAATATCATACTTGTTCTTTTTAATTTTACTTATTTAATTACTTTACTTTTGATCACTTATACTAAATAAATAATGAGTAAAATTAAATATATTACACACATTATATTATTATATAATATTTCACACATTTTTGAAGAAGTGATTATATGATTTAGAATAATATAAATATTACAAGTAGCTAAACAATCTTTAAATATAAAAATATTATGAAAAGTATATAAAAGTTGTAAGTAAAACATTTATAAAATGTAATCAGTTAATCCATAGTTCTTTGTTCATTATCATATATATATATATATATATATATATATATATATATATATATATATATATATAATATATGTGTACGTATGTATGTATGTATGTATGTATAATGTATGTATAATTAGCATATATGTATGTAAACTTTAAGAAATGTTTTAAAAATTTGTTCAATTTTTGTTAAATAAGCTAAAAATAAATGAATTAGTTTTTGATATTTTTAAAAAATAATGACATTTTAAGATATTAATTGCTTCAATTTGATTTTAGAGTCACATGTTATTTAGTGATGGCCCAGGAATAGAGGCGGCATTGGAACAAAAGGAAAAAGAGCCAGTTGCAGGGACATCCGCTACAACACAACCCATGGACATAGATACACCCATTAGAGACGATGGTTTTGGTGGTCATCTTGGTCAAGATATCATATGTATGGTCAAATAATTAATATTCTTTTTATAATTAGATCCAACGATCTTTTATAATTATTGTTAATGTTTTAGCGGGAGGTCTGTTTGAAGGTGGTTTATTTGATGAAGCTCCAATGGGTGAAGTACCTGTACCTGAAGTTAGTTCGATAAATGAACAACAGGAAACGGGAGCGGTTACTGGAACTGCTGCTTCTGTGCACGATGAGTCTGACGAAGATATGGGTGATCACTTTGGTGGACCAGCTTCTCCAATGGGAGGCATGAGGTATTTATCATTCTTAAAAAATTATAATAAGATTCTAAAATATGCAATCATAAAAGAAAAATTAAGCAATAATAGTTGAAGCATTATTAATTAGAACATAAATATTTATTTAATCTATTCAATAACCAAACTTTATTTACAATCTTAAATCAAAATTTGTACGTTTGCCTTTTGTCGATAAAAATATTTATTAACTAAACCAATTGATTATGTTTTAATCTTTATTGCTAATTGTTTTTTCTTGGTTTAATATTGCTTTCATTCTTGTTTGTATATTTTGCTGTATACAACTTTAAAATTATACTAATACATTAAATACACTATGCATAGCTCTGATGGCTCTAGACCAGCTACACCAGCTGCAGTTGGAGAGGAAATTGAAGGAAGAATTAGTGTTGCCAGTCGGCGCTTTACACCAGCCCCACCAGTTATACCAGAAGAACATGCTATTGATAACATAGAAGAACCGCCACCTATGCAAGATCAAACTACATTATTACACGATGAGGAAGAAAGCTTCGCGCTAGCTCCAATTGATGCATCTGCTTTAAAGGGTAAATTTTTTTAATTTATCATTGACATACATATTTATGTCTCGTAACTAACAAAAAGTTATCGCTGTTTCTAGGATTCACAAAAGCCAAACGCAAACGCAAACTCATTGTCGATGAAGTAAAAAATATTTCTGGTGAGGAAATGAAAGCGCAACTATCTGATACTAGCGATATTATCACGACATTAGACTTGGCACCACCTACGAAAAGATTAATGCATTGGAAAGAAACAGGTGGCGTAGAGAAACTCTTTGCTTTACCAGGAAGGCCTATCCCGGCTCGTGTTCTATTTAAAGTAATAATATTTAACATTCTATGATTGTTTGAATAACAATAAGTTTTGAAAATTATATAATTATATAAATATTTCATTTTAATTATTATTAAACAGAATTATCAGAGACATCTCACCAGCAAGTCTTACGATCATGAAGACTTCGGGCGACTTGGAACTGACGAAGATGGAATGTCCTTAGAACAAATGAGAGATGCTCCAGAAGCAGAAGTAGCTTCTTTTGAACAAAGTCTTCTCAATAAACGTACAGGACGAAAACGGAAAGCACCGCAGGATGATGAAGTTAGTCATTATAAAAATTATATTAGGTGTTGGAATTAATTCGTAGCGTTTTTTAATGAAAGAATGTTATTTATTTCACATGAGCATTAAAAAATACATTAATGAAAGTACTTCCCATCACTTGTAAAACGCTACGAATTAATTCCAACACCTAATAATAAAGGGAGAAAGATAGATTCTTTTCTTTAAAAAATAAAAAAGTTGGCAGAATTTTATTAGAATGTTATAATTAATATAAATATATTGTTACTATGTTTAGATAAGGCAACCTCCTCAACCAGCTCAACCAACTCCAGTAGAGATTAATCAACCAAATGAATCGGAAATTCCAAACATAATCGCTCAACAGAATCTTTCTTCAGAATCATCTATGCCACCCGAAGTATCTTTACCAGTAGAACCATCGGTTTCCGACATAAGCAGCATTGTGCCTTCTGGGGAACCATCAGTTATTGTACCATCAACTACCGAAACGCCTTTGCTCGGCTCGGAAATACCACAAATCGCACCAGCTGAAGTTAGCTCGATACTTGGCACACACGAAGAGCAAGTGCCATCAACATCAGCACAGGAAGAAGCCGCCACTATACAAACATCTGATATGCCACAGATGGAAAATATGGGTTACGATCAAGTAAATAGAGAAACTTTCATTTTATGATAAATGCATTTAAAAAATTAATAAATACGTCCTTGCCTTGCAATCATTACTTCAATGCTTTTTTATAAATCTAGAGAACACTTGTACATTTAATATAGAAATTTTTATTAATGCTGTATGATTTCAACAGGCACAACCACAAGTTTCGTATATGGGTTATGACGAGCAACATCCTCCAGCACATACGCCTGGTGCAATTTCCGAAAGAGGACCTGCCACGCCGTGGAACCACGAGGATTATGAGTTTCCGCCATCCGTGGGACCTGTAATATACTTTAATATTGTTCAAAAAATTATTTTATTGTGCATTTATATAAATAAGATAAAATTTTTATTTTGTACACGTCTCTATTAGTTTTATTAAGTTTTAATAATTAAGTGGAAATTTTTTTAAATCTATAAAGAACATTAATTAATTGTTTATAATATTATTATATGTTTTTTTTAGCAAGAAGAACAACAAATGGATGAAACTTATGAACAGTTTGAAGAACGCGTTCTTAACAAGAGAGCGGCGCATATGTATCATGTTATTAAAAGCAAATTCGATACCAAAGATAAATTAACACTATCGGAGATGGCATTTAAAAATAATCGCAAACAGGTTGGTCTTTTGAAAAACTATATTCCTATGGCTGTGTTTAGCAGAAAAAGTTTTGCGACTGTTGTCAAATTTTTAAATATAATTAATTTTACTTTTATTCTTAATCTCTTATTGAATATAAATGTATAAACCAACCATATTACAGAATCTCACAACCGTTGTAAAGTTATTTTTTCTGCTAAACACAGCCAATATATTTATCTCTCTGATATTTAAAAAAAAATAATTCTTTCTTTACAGGTTGCACAAAAATTTTATACACTATTAGTCTTGAAAAAGTTCCAAGTATTAGAACTCAATCAAGAATATTCATATGCTGAGATTATAGTCACAAAAGGACCAAAATTCGAAAATCCTGCATTGTAAAGGTTTATGCTCTCAATTATAAAACTTCGCGAATCTTTTTCGATGAAGAAAGGACGTTAACATCTATCTTTATACATACAATATCAAAATAACATTCACATTTTTCATGAATAAATCCTAATTAATCTTAATCCGAAATTATCTTAAATTGAAAAGATTCGTTGATTTTAAACACAGCATGGTTTGTGAGAAATAAGGAAATATCTGATGATTATTTATTTGTTTGGATCCCCTGTCTTGGAAAGATGCATAATGAATATTAGTTATTGTGAATATTAATCACATTGCATTCCGTTTTCCACACATATCTATCGTGTGCGTGTATATGTATGTACACACACACACATACACACACACACACACACACACACCATATTGATTGCTTTTTTTAAATAAACTTAATCATATTAAATTTTTGTATTTAGAAATTGATTATGTCTTACATTATTCATCAATCCGAACAGGGTTTGTATATAAACATAGTAAATAACTAAAGAATATTTTACAACATATGTATCAATAACTTAAATCTATACATTGCAAAAGGTCCAAAACTACAGGTACACTCTGACATTACATATATAAATTTTGATATAATTATATATCGATTTTTATTTAAAAATATTTAATACAATATTAATGCAGTTAGATATTTCTAAATTTTCAATATATAATATTCAGGAATTAATTTTCCGGGAATTTATTTATAGTACTTATATACACATTTATTTATAACTCAAGCAGTTATTAATGGAAAAATCAATTTAAGTATTTGTGAATAATAATTTTATGTATTATTAGGAAGAATATATTTTCTACTCATATATGTATGGAAAAAGCAAAGGCTCAAAAAGGTATGAATTTTTGTAAATTTTTTTTTATAATTTAATTCATTTATATCATTTGAAATAATGATTACGAAAATTGCTATTGTATCTATTGTTTGTATCTTTCTTCAAATATGTTAAAAAATTTAATAAAAAGATATCAAGTGGATAAGTAACTCAATAAAATTTTAACATAATACGAACTATTTTCGGAAAGAAAATAGTATGTGTACTATAAATTATCAAAGAAAATTGTTTGATAATTTATTATTGTACTTGTATGTCTATCTTATGATGTACAAAAATGTTATACAAACACAAACAATATATATATTTTAACGGACTAAATATTTGTTATTAAAATTTGGCGATAGATAAGATGATGAGTTTACATTGTAAATAAGCATATAATCAAGACAAAACAAATCATTAAAATATGATTGTAAAAAATGATTTCGTAATGTGTCAATAAGTTTAAAATTAGTTAACTATCACAATGTAATAAATATATTGTAAATAACTTCTATTTAACGTATCATGTTTATTGAGAAAATAAATATCGTTTATATGTAACATCGTTTATAAACGATATTGAACCTACTAAACATACATATCATATAATACTTAAAACTGTTATTCTCCATTATTTTCCATTAATGAACTGTCAAATACATATATCAGATAATAATTTATAAGTTAATAGAAGCGTTTCTTTATAATTATTTTTATCTTTTACACATGCGTGATGCTATAAAATAGGTGTTTTCCAGCAAGAACAGAGAAACATGAATCATTATATCCCTGTTTGTCAACATTAAACAAGAATGAAATGATTCATTGTCTTTGCTGGAAAACACTCAATCTAAACTTAAAACTTATTACTTTAAATATTCTATAACAAAATATTCACATTTTTTATTACCGTATGTAGGATTTGTATGTTAAACGCAATTTTATGAAGAGTGACACAAATTTAATATTGATTATTATTTATATAATAGTATACATTACTTATTATTATATATTTATATAATATTTTATATTTTTATCCGAAATGAATTTATAATATACGTGCGTAATACATATGCTTTAAGTCATACTGATTGTTAAATTACACAGACCTTTGAATAAGATTGGTATAATTAGACAGTATGAAATACATTTTCATTATACTGTAAATACTATGATTAAAATTTTCTTAAACATAAAAGTTTATTCATATAATTCAAAGAAATGTAAGTTTAAAAATATCCTAGTTTTTAGTAATAAATACAAAATTAAACATTTCTCCTATATGTTCTTTTTAGCACAAATATCATATTTTATTATGGTATTAATGTAATCAAATAAAAAAAAATGTAACATTATATTATGAAATAGCTTTATTTCTTAAGCTTTATCAGCATTTTATGCATGTGCAAACTGAAATTGTGTACATGCAACATACGAGCAGCAAGATTTTAAATCTTTATTATCGTGTGATATTTATATATATGCAGTGAAACATTTACAAATCTTTTACATTTTTTTCGTATAAACGCATTGTATTCAACATAATATGTAAATGCACATTTTAATTAATCTTCCAATTCACCGGCTTCCATGGCGTCTTGATAAGATTTAGTTTTCGAACGCTCAGGGTCTAGTTTAATCATATCATCGATTCGAAGGATGGTTATGGCTGCTTCAGTGGCAAATTTCAAAGATTTAATTTTTGAAATGGCTGGTTCTAACACGCCTGCTTTTTTGTTATCTCTTATACTTCCCACGAGTAAATCAAGACCCACCCTACAAAAATATAAACATAATTCATTTTAATATTTTATTTTATATAATAAACTAAAAAAAAAGAAGACAAACTTACCACTTCAAGTCAACAAGATCTGGCTTTGTTATACTGGAATTATGATAGGCTCGAAGCTTGGCGACAAGATCGGTTGCATCTTGTGCAGCGTTTACGGCTAATGTTTTTGGTATAATTAGTAAAGATCGAGCAAATTCCGCTATAGCCAATTGTTCTCGGGAGCTCTATAATATAAAAATGTATTAGGTGTTGGAATTAATTCGTAGCGTTTTTAATGAAAGAATGTTATTTATTTCACATGAGCATTAAAAAATACATTAATGAAAGTACTTCCCATCACTTGTAAAACGCTACGAATTAATTCCAACACTTAATATAAATATCCTGTGAGAGAGAGAGAGAGAAAGGAAAAGAAATTGATTAGATAAAATTCAGAATTTAATGATACCAATGATGTTGCGAAGTTTTCTAAATATATTGAGAGTGCTGCCTCCACGCAACCTCCTCCTGCTACGACGCTCTTGCTTTCCAAGACTCTCTTGACGACGCATAACGCGTCATGTATGGAACGTTCCATTTCGTCACAGTAATAATCGTTTGGTCCACGTAAAATAATAGAGCTCGCTGTACGTGCTTTTGGCCTTAAAATAAAAAAGAAAGCTAAATCATGCTTTTATTGTTATTTTCTTAATACTATGAAACTCTCAAAAAAGATCAATGCTTGACTTGAATTGTAAAATTATGGAATTAATTAATTGCACTATATTAGTAACAAAATATGTACCCTTTGATCAAAATAAGCTCATCATCACATATCATCTCTTGCACTACTTCGGCAGCCTCCCCCAAGAAACTGGCATCAAAACTCTCCTCTCCTTCCATATTAGTCAGCGAAGTTAGAAATTGTGCGCCTGTAGCTTTAGCGATTCTTTTCAGATCAGCTTTTTTGCATCTGCGCACTGCCATGGTTTTAGTCTCCACGAAATACTATGGAAAGATCAAAATAAATATATTGCACTCTAGAACTTATTACTTAAAATATGATTATACCTTTAAGCATAAATCGTCAATGCCACCAGATAAAAGAATGACATTAGTTCCAGCAGCAAGAATCTTCTGAATACGTTCCTTGGTAATATCTGCCTCACGTTGACGAACGGCTTCGAGTTTCTCTGGATCTGTAATAAGTACTTCGACGCCCAACTTCATTTTTGCTTTCTGCAACGAAAAGTCTAGACATGCGATTTTCGCATTTGTTATCCTCTTCGGCATTGCTTGAGATGCGACGGTACAGTTCAAAGCATATCCTTGAACTAAAATCGACTCTCGAACACTTTTTCCGTGTGCTTTCAAAACATTGACTGCTTTAACAGGATATAAAAATCCTCCTTTGCCATCGCTAATTTTTATCGCGTTAGCAGCATCAACTACCATATTGCCAAAGAAATTGGCATCACTAATTATTAGTTATAGAACATATTTTAAATTATTGTTTTTACTAAATATCGAAAACAAATTGCAAACAAGGACTGAAAATAACATTAAAAGGATACGCTCCAATAATTTTGCTTGACATAGATGTTTTTGCAACATTAACTAAGCAATCCCTTCCAAGTTCATCCACACTGACAGTAAGGTGTTCTTGAATGTATTTGCATGCTTCTCTGAAATTGATTGATCATGTGTAAGTTATATAAATTATAATTTCTTTTTTCCTCTTAATAAATATCCAATATCTTTTGTTAATAATTTAATTAATTAACATTAATCAAAATTAATTTTATATAAAAAATAAAAAGGTAAAAAAAATGAAGTGGGATATTTACTTGCAGGCAAGTCTGTAGCCACTAATGACTGAAGTTGGATGTATCTTCTGTTTCACAAGTTCATCTGCATTTTTTAAAAGCTCAGCTGCTACTATGACCTTTAAATATAAAATAACATATTTTATATTAAATATATATTTAATTGTAAATTTCCCATTTAACACAAATATAAATGAATCACTTACTACTGACGTAGTACCATCTCCAACCTCCTCATCTTGTAACTGAGCTAATTCAACTAGAACTCGTGCAGCTGGATGTTCAACTTCTAACAAACGTAAAATAGTTGCACCATCATTGGTAACAGTGACATCCTGAAAAAAATCAATTAAATAATTAATGTCATAATTAACATATTTTAAATCTTTATATTTTATATATTTTAAAAGATATAGAAGCTAAATACATACACCAATATCATCAACCAGCATTTTATCTAAGCCAACCGGACCCAAAGAACTTTTAACTATATTAGCGATAGCACAGGCAGCCATAACTGAAAAAGACAAATAATATGTTTACTTCACATATTTACAGGCATTATATTATATAGGTATATAAACTATTTATTATTTATATAATTAATTTTTTAAATACTATACAAAGTTGATTTATGTTCCTAAGCATACCTTCTACTTAGTGCTCATAATAATTACTTGTCCTTGTTAAATATTCAATAATAAAAAAAAGGATGAAATAATTCCAAGAGTGTTGTTAGCATCAAGTGAAATGCACTGCTTTCATTATTATCAAGATTTATCATACATTTATTTTTAAACCTAATATTTGATAGAATCATAAATGTATCACATACATAACTATGCATGTGCAACGTCTATGTTAAGTCATTAATTTCTTGGTTACTATCAATTACCAAACGTTCGGTACGATTTCATATAACGTATAAAATGGTAGTAACAATTAATTGTTGAAGAGTCGATACTAATATTTACAATTTCGTTTCGTGAATACATACATTTTGACGGAAAAAACGACAAAACACAAAACTTTTCAAGAACTACGGGACGATATAACCAAACTTTGTGGGCTGATCAATATTCGTACCATTTTGTGTTCGTACTGGTGCTCCCGATTGTCGGATGCCTCCAACAGCTAAAGGACTTGCTACCGTCGACATTTTAAAGAAATTGTTACCTCGAAACGACGTAAGTACAAAATCACGTTGCTCGTAATGATGACGCTAAGAAACCAGAAGAACAACCTAAGAAAACCTGCGTTCAAAGACGAATGACTGTCTTAGACGAATAATGACTGTCAGCGCCCAACTTCATTTCTTACTTCCTTTCCTTTTATGGTCAAATGCTACATCGACAACTATTGGCCACGCGTTTTATCCTCCAACGTGATTGGCAACCAGTTGAAACGAATTGGACCAAAAAGTGGAGCACTTTGCTTTTATTAATTTCGAAAATCATGAAAATTAAACAATAAGAATGTAGCATAAAAGAAAATCAAGGATTTAATATTTAATTTTTTAATTATATTAGAAAAGTTAAATAAACATCGACTATTCCGAATAGAAAATAGAGTTGCAATCGAAATTCAAAAGAAACGAATATTTTTTGTTCCGATTCATCAAGTTCAAAATGAGTTACCGCGTGTTAGAAGTATAATTGCATGTATAAAATCTTATGATCACTTTATATTACACACACACACACACACACACACACACACACACACACACACACAATTTTATTAGCAGGTATATACATATATATTCAGATATTCATATGAGAATGTTTATATCCTTCCTCATTCTATAGTGAGAGAGTAACAATTTATGTAAATGGCATGAAATAAAATAAAGAGATATTTAATAGAGAATTCTACATCTAATCGTAGACATAATATGAATGTTTATAGATTCGATTCGCTAAGTTACAAATAATTTTCACTCACTTTTGTTACTATCAATATATTTCTACTTATGTCTCATTTATTTATAATCTCTTTACAATTCATCCTGTCTTATTTTTGATTTGATTACAATTTCTCTTGATTTATCTCTAAAAATTAATATCAATATAACGATCCTTCTGTTATTCACAAATAAACGAGATTCTTTTTATATTACGTAAAACTTTCGAAATCACGAAATATCATACTAATTGTTGATGTAATCTTAATAAAATTGACAATAAAATACAGTACATAAAAGAAGTAAGTATGATTCAGTACTTATACAAAAGAAGGAAAATAAATATACAAAGAAAAGCACTAACGAGCTTACAAGCATACACATATAGTCCATCTTAGCTTTTTAGTCTGAATATAATATATTTAAAAGTTATGATAGATGCAACAATTCGTCGGTGGTATCGATAAATCGTTTCGTTTGTGAAGTAGGTAATCTAGCCGTATTATTATGAAGTTAGTAAGATTTTTGATGAAACTCAGTCATGAGACTGTAACGATAGAATTAAAAAATGGCACTCAAGTCACCGGCACAATTACAGGTGTTGATGTTGCCATGAACACACATCTAAAAACAGTAAAAATGACAATAAAGAATCGTGAACCAATACAACTGGAAACCCTTAGTTTACGGGGAAACAATATAAGATACTATATTTTGCCTGATTCATTACCATTAGAAACATTACTAATTGATGATACACCAAAGGCTAAAGCTAAGAAGAAAGAGGTGCTGCCCGTGGTAGAGGACGCGGCGCCAGGGGCGGTAGAGGTGGCAGAGGTGAACGAGGGAGAGGCAGGCGATAGTGACATTCAACATATTCTTCACATGTATTTTCAACATACACATTTTCTATCTTTGTGAAAAGAATCATTATTCTGCTAATTTTATCAAAACGAATCTATGCGAAGCTGTTTTCTTGATATAGCTCTATAATAAATTTCAAGATAACGTGGACATCCATTTTTAACAGATTTAAATGTAGAGCAAAGTACATTATTGTACATTATATATGTACATCAAATTGTACCTTACATATGTCTATTATTAAGAAAAATGCGGAGTAAAAGTTAATTATAATACTAATTATTTCATTCTTTTTTGCTTTATCAGATGATTTTTAAGAGCTATTTGTTTCTCTCTAAAGGATCGCTTTACTTTTGTTCTTAATTTCTGCTTTAACATTGAAAATGCTTTTCCTTTTCTCTTCTCACGATTTGTAGTACTGGATAATGGATTTTGTCGCCGATCCTTAAAACCGAATTTGTCTCGTTCTTTTTGCCCCTTCTGTAAATTTAATGATGCTGACCTGAGCTATATTATTCTCATACATTAAATTAAAAGAATTATTTACACTGGCCATAATCTGTTAACTTATGCCATAATTTGTAACAATTGATTAATCATAGTCGACTATTCTTCTTTCATTCGACTGTGACTGTCAATGCTTAAAGATTACAGCCATAAATAATCCTTAACACTTTATACGTACCTTAACAGATTTCTGTCGGGCAGCCTTATCATGCTTGCGTTTCTTATATATATTTTCTATATCGCTAAGTTTTACCAATTCTCCTTTATCTGTCTCTATTTGATCGTGCGTTCTCTTAACGCTACGTTTAATGTATGTTACGTCTTGCTTTGCTAATGCGACATCAATTTTTCTGAAATCCTTATCTGTGAGCAATCTTTCTGTAGATATCACAGATGCTTTTGTTTTTCTCTCTGCCGTTAATTCTTCATTTTTTTCAGATTTAAATTTTGCTTTCTTCTCTAATTTTTGTGCCTTCTTTTCTTGCTTTGTTAAAGCGTTTTTCTTTTGCGAAATTTTATTTGTTTTTTGTTCTCCGCTATCCGCTTCACAAGTATTCTGCGCACTATTGTTCCCACTATGTGATAACGTCAAAGTTTTATCATCCTTATTTTCGCTAATGGAAGATTTCGTCGATTCATTAGTCAACTCGTTCTCGTCGATTTCCTCGTCACTGATTTCTTCCTCACTGATTTCTTCGTCGCTGATTTCCTCGTCGCCGATTTCTTCGTCACCGATTTCCTCCTCATTGTTTTCACTTACGTCGATCCACTCGTCATCATCCTATAATTGAATAGATTTTTATATATTATAACTTTTATCAAAAATAAATAATTGGAAATATAATTGAATGTTTTCACTTACTTCTTCGTCGCTACCACTGGTCTCTTCGGTATTCTTAGCAGGTTGATTGTATAAAACTTCTGCTCCTGGTACAAACTCGCTTGCTCGAATTTCACCATATTTGGAAGACTTTATCATAACATTAGCTTCTGTAGGACGGCCTTTGTCTTTTTTATGTAATAAGTCGGGCATTATACGCCTGAATGTTCCAATTAAAGAATGCGCTGCCATCATAACGGAACGTTCTTTATAATGCTTGTAGCGTGTTAAATCCTCAAGTAGATCCTCATTCATGGCCAATGGACATCGCGTACATATTTCGCGTACAGTATTTAAACTGGAAATATATTATAAATAAATAGCGAGATATAAACAACGCAGTATGCATATTCGCAACAAATAAATTATTAAAATAGATTTACATACCCGATAGCCATCACATCCGCAGAATTTCTTTCCGTTATGAAATTGTTTGCCAACGTCTTCAAAACGGGTTCTAACATATCAGGTGGTACTAATTCATGTGAAGCCTGAGCTATAAATTGTAAAAGTTTCGTAACCTCTGAAAAAAAACAAAAACAAAAACAATATCTAAATAAAGTTACGTAAATAAAGAAACTACATATTTTTTGCACAATTCAGAAATAAAAATTGATAAAGCTTGTGTAGCAATCAAGAAAATCAACAGTAATACATACCTTAAAATATTAAATAAAGACAGATATTTATTAAAAAATTTAAATATTTTGCAATTAGACAATTAAAATTATAATAACTACGTTATATTATTAATCTTACCTCGTTGATGAGGCTGAAGGAATCTTTGTATATACGGATAAAAGTTCAAGAGAAATAAACTGTGCAAGCCAATAAGTCTAGACACAACATCCAGAGTCATAAGTTTTACTTCAAATCTATCATTATTTTTTTCTATCTGCTTGAATAATTTTTCAGCAAAATCCTGTGGATCGTGAATTAGATGCAATGCTGAAAAATTATATTGCGGCGCTTTAGATTTCTTCTTTTTAGCTTTCTGAAAAATACATTAAAATTAGAAGTTATGGTTTATATTTTTTATAAATATCACGATGAATTCTGTAATATTAAACTTACCACGAATGATTGTTTAGCTTTCTTTAATTGCTTCTGACGTTTCTTCGTTTTTTTGTTTACTTTATTAGCCATTATAATTTCCTTCATACTTGGCTCATCATCTGAATCACTGTCATCACTTTCTTTTTCTTCCGAATGAGTTCCCAAAAAAAATTTCAAACTAGCAACCATTACTTTTGTTATTTTCGAAAAGCAACCTGTTGCTATAACATTGACAGTCTTGACGTCGTTCCAAACATTTTTATTATACAATTCTATCATAATATCCACAGACATTTTCGCGGCTCTGACATTAGGATCTTTTAACATAGAGAACATAAAATTTTGTAACACTGTATTAACTTTGGCATTTTTATGCTTTGCATTAATATTTTTAATGTCTGTGACAACATGCGTTTGGAGGAATTGTCTCAAGATTTTATCTTGACATCTTAAAAGTTTAAAAAATAAACTGAGAAGTGCAGTAGGTTCTAAAAGGGATTTGTTGCGTAGTTGAATCAACGCTTTACAAAATGTCTGTAAAGAATATAATTATAATGTAGTAATAATTACGCATTCATATTTGATAGCATAATTTAATTTCCATGTATATTATGCTTACCATTCGCATTTCATTGTCTAGTATGATGTTATGAGTTTGTAATATATCGATAATCTCTTGAGGATATGTTTTCAAATCATTTGGATAACAATGAGCAACCTGTAATAATATGCATACAAATATATGTATAGCGTCCATTTTATTGAGTGATTTCTTAAAATTATAAGAATAATAATTGTGCAGTTTAATTATAATGAATTATTATCTATACAATGCTGTTATGTACATTATTTATGTATTTATGTATACAATCGAGAACTATATTTTAATTTAAACATTTAAATATTAACATTGAAAAATAAGAAATGTTTAAATAAATACAATGTACACGTTCATAAAACTTTTAATAAAAAAAAAATCAAATTATCATATCAATTTACATACAAAATTAAATTTCTCATAGTTTAAATTTATTTCATTACATTACAAACTATTACAAATTTCATATATATATATATATATAAATAAAATCTTATTCTAACATAAAAATCTAACATAAATACGTAAGTTTTTTTTTCTTTATTACTTAAGAATTTTTCGTATAATAAAACATTAGGCAAAGCTGTTAGAAATAAACACACACACAATTAAAACTATAACTAAAAATGAACATAAAAATTGTGTATATGAAGCATGTTTAAACCATATTCACGTTCAAGTAATTCTTTATTTCAAAGCCAACCGTTTTAGCTACAACAATAATAAAGTCATGACTTGCACAGCACTTGAATTTTGTTTCATTCAACTGCGTAATGTTATCTCCGACGATAGATAATAAACCAAGCTGGCACATGGTAGAGATTTGAGCGAGTAAATTAGCATTGATGTCTACTTTTTCATCGAGAATAGCGCAAAAGATTGCGAGCATTCTCGAAATAGTAAATACTCGACATTTCTTTTCCGCATCTTTTCCCGTTTTCTTAATTGATCGTATCTTTTTTTTTCTCTTACTACTTTGCTTCATAAAAATATGCTTGTCATACTTAACAGGATTATATGAAGCTAAATACGCCGCGATTAGCATGTATTTCGCGTAAAACGGTAGTTCAAAACTCAGAGCTAGTTTTGTTGTTGACTCAATTTCTCGAGACATTTGATAATCAGGTTGCAAAAAATCACTCGTAGAAACTCTAAGGTAAATAATTTCCAAATTAGATCTCAAAGTAGCAGAGATGTTCCTCCATAGTGCAGTAACGTTATCTGGCTCGATTCGCTTACTTTCAATAGGTTCTACATATTTTGCAAAATTTATTTTAACCATATGCCGAAGCTCGTTTAAATCTCTACAAAATCGGAAAAATACAGAAAGAAAAAGATTCAAATAATTCTTATAAAAATCTGTATCATAATTCATTGGCTTATCTAATAATAACAATTGCGCTAATTCGTCCTTCGTATATTGGGGAAAATAAATCTTTACAGGCCTCAATGCGCCTATCTTATTATTGAATTTATCCCAAACAATCTCGCTTATCAAAATCGTACATATATTAATACCGGCTAACTCTCTGAGTCTTAAGATCGCTGGCAAAAAAGTCACATCAAAATGCCTTATCTTATGACATTTATCGAATACTAACACAATCGGACGTTTATCATTGCAAGAAATCTTTTTAAGCGCAATTATAAAATCCATAATATTGTCGCAGTTATGTTTCAATTGTGTGTCACCACTTGATTCTTTTATAGATGTGACTAAATCATCCAGGATGTAATTATATATGTGTTTACTACCTAAATGTTCTATACAATTAACATAGCTAACATTATACTTTAAATAATTGAGCAAACTTTGTATAATTAACGATTTTCCAGTAGCCATGTGTCCATAAACGAAAATGCTCTCTGGCATCGGTTCATCTGCTGTGCCGATTAAAGAATACAGCCGTGATACAATTTCCTCACGGCATATAATGTTATTTTTTCTTATCCTTTTTAAATATTTTTCCATGATTAAACCTTAAAATTACTCGAAAAATAAAATTGGAGTACAATCAGTTTTTATCAATCAATTTTTAGTATATATATTTTAATTTTTAGTTGATTATGTCACACACACACACACTTATCTGACAGATAAACAATTAGCTTTGATAAATTAGTTCTTATAATGGACTTAAGATGATACTTAAATTTAGCCAAATCGCATATATTTTTATTACTGTTTGATTTAAGCTTAATTACTAATGATTTAAGGATGTATATGTGCTAACCTGAGCCAAGAAGATAACTAGCTCATCGAGACTTTTGTTAAATTGTGTAGGTTCCAGACGGAAAACTTCTAGAATAGACTTATAGTGCAGATGTTGCTGAAGAAACTGTAATTAAACATATTATGTTAAATTATACATTATACATTTGAAATAATCTTGCGGTTTTCTTTCTTTATGCAACATATATACAAGAATACACAGGGATTGTAAATTATCTTATTTTTAAAATCCTTATTTTTAAAAGAAGAAATAACTAATCATTATGAGAGAATGTAATAAAGCCTAGCAAAACATGGGAACTAACAAGAAAGCATCTTTGTTACAAAATCTGGTTTTATGCAAACCTTCAGCTTTATGAAAAAGAAATCAAAACTAAGCGCAAGTATGAAAATAATGATGTTACTTACATTTTATCAATACAGTATATAGTAAAATAAAATTACATAACCAAGCATTTCATAAACGCATATATTACAAAAAAAATTATATACAATAAAGCAACTAATACAGCAATGAATAATAAAATATAAAACAAAAATAAAAGTATTGCTCTATGTGAGAATATACAACTAATAATAAAGTCGATAGATTATGTATTCAATCCCAAAGCTCAACCCACGTATGTTATGGATTTATAGGAAACTGAAGAGTTAAAGCAGATGAATCATAATTTCTTTCGGGAATTCATATTTCATTTACATTTACAAGATACAAGAATATAATAATATAAGGAATATATTAATATAAGAATATAATGATATAAGGAATATAAACAAGGATATATATATATATAATATAGAAAATTAAAACACAAAATATATAAGATTTACCTCTTCCTTGTAAGACTCCGGATCACGTTTAATAAGATTCTGCAATTGTGGAAGATTATCTGGTAATTGATTGTTATGTCTCACCATTTTTAAAACCTATACAAATAAATAATTATAATCATTATAAGGAGAAAAAAAAACGCAATAAGATTTAACGAAACACGAAAAGCAATGAGAAAAGTATCTTTATTAGTCAGATTCTGCATAGACTTTCGTAGCTTTAACAATGAAATGGTAACTACTCGCGCTATCATTTTTTTATTATTAAAAAAGCGCAAGCATGAAAATAACGATATTGTTTTTATACATACGTTCTACATGAGTTTCAATGGGTTTCTATTATTTGATCCTTATAGATCGTTTCAGTCCAGATTTTCAATGAAACGCTGCAATCTTATTCTATACTCATTTGTATGCCAAACATCAAATTGTAGCTTTCTAAATCTTAACAATCTCATTTACTGCACGAAATCTTGTAACTCCCAATTCAATAAATACCGTTCCTTCTTACTCCACGTGCAACCAAAGACTGCGTTCAGAAATATGATCCGGGTACTCCTCAGGTGTCATATCATCCTTGTTTAACGTTCGATAAACAAGGATGATATAACATCCGGGGAGCATCCAGATGGGAAGACGCCATTTGTAATGCACCGATGAAGTGAATAGGAGCACCGACGAGAACTATCAAACCGGTTCTACATTAGTTGCAAGCTGATCGGAAGTTTGTTGCGACAGCCAATATGATGCGTTGATTTCAAAATGCAAGCTTCAGATTGGCTGTCGTAACAAACTTGCGATCAGCTTGCAACTAAAGCCGATTCTACATTAAACCGGTTCTACATTAGTTGCAAGTAGATCGCAAATTCCACACCGTGTGATTTGGCTGTGGTCTCACTACAAACGCTTTGAAGCATTTAATGGATCAATTAGAAGAAAAAATTTTGCAAACTGATCAATTAAAAAATGCTTCAAAGTATTTGTAGCATCGCGTTAACCTTCATCTTCAGAAACTGTATATTCTAGAAACAATATATTTCTGATTTCTGATAGGTTGAAATCGTGTTATCGCTATCGCTATTCCTTCGCATTGTGTTTGGGGCTTAAGTTCTCATTTCACAAAAAGAGACGTGATGCGCTAGTATAATAAGGATATAAAAAACTGGGATTAATTGTTATCAGAAACTGCTCTTAGAAACTGTTAAGAATTGTCAGATATCAGAATGGAAAGACGTCTTTATAGCCACCACAGCAATTAAATGTCATCACAGTTATAACATACATAAATATAAACATATAAATATAAACATACGCAGCTTTCGCTGTGTCATTAATTTAAGTTTGAATTTTTTCATTGAGTGTTTCAATATATAAAATTCCACGTTTACCGTCGAGGCACGTTTTGTTGAGTGGAAACATGCCGAGTATAGAATTTGAACAACGAAATAACAGCGGAATTACGGCAACTGAGGCACAAATGTTTCCAGAGTTCGAATTTTTAGGTTAAGTATTATTATGTATATTTTTTTATTATCATTGTGTTGTATGTTGATTATATATATAAAATTTAATAAAATTAGATGTAGTTGATGATATTAGAAGTAATATCATAATTTGACTTAATGTTTGCACAAGATAAAGAAATTTCTTATTTACTTTGTATGTTGTCATTTCTATCTCGCAATCTATTAATATAGTGTTACATATAAAGAGTAAAATAAAATAAATAATATAGCATAGTATATAAGGAAAGTAAAATAAAATTGAATATCTGACTTTATAGTATTATGCATTAAAAATATTCTATATAATTATCAGAATTTTTCTTTTATAGAAGGAAGCAATCAATTTGTTTCTGATGATCTTTTTCAATCGTGGAGTTCTGAATTAGGAATACCTATTATGCCAGAAGGAGATATGATGTTGGATTATGATAAAACTACAAATGAAGGAGTGAAAAATATTTTTGACTTATGGACCCCCTTTAAAGAGATTGACTTTAATCAGGCACAAAATAACTCTGGTATATATATATATATATATATATATATATATGTATAAAGTATTATCTTTTAAAAATAATTATTTACCTGGAATTTTTATAGGATTGGAGGAAATAGATGAGATAAGAAATGAAATTAAATTTGAACCTGAAAGTCCAACTATACAATTTCCATTATCCCCCAGTAGCCTTAACCATTCAGAATCTAATGATTCAGATAGACAAGTGAAATGTTTGATGCAAGAAGTATCAAACTGTTCAATGCAAAATATAAAAACAGAAGTATGTTCCATAGGATATATAATGTTGACAAAAAATGTAAAAGTTTAATGCATATTTAATAACTAAATTTTTTCTTTTAGTTTACTTTAGAGACACCAATAATTTCTCCTCCGCAATGTACATCTCCATTATCACAATCACCTCAATCACCTTTAAGTTCATCAAGTGTAATGCAACAAATTAAATTCATACCAGTTAATAAAGAAGACACAGAGCCTCCAAAGTATATACTCGCAAAAGCGGATTTTGCGAAGCATGCTCATATCCAACCTATAAATATTGCACAAAATATAAAATATGGTAAAAATATTACATCATCTTTATATAAGATAATCTTCGAATGTGTTTGCAACAAAAAAAGTATATTATTAGGTGTTGGAATTAATTCGTAGCGTTTTTAATGAAAGAATGTTATTTATTTCACATGAGCATTAAAAAATACATTAATGAAAGTACTTTTAAAACTTATAAATACTTTGTAAAACGCTACGAATTAATTCCAACACCTAATAGCTTAGAAACTATTAAATTCGAATACGTGCGATCATTAAACATTACAACATTGAAAATTCTCATCTTAATGTGTTTTGTTTTGTCTGAAAAAAATAGCTTTTATTATTATGGACAATGGATTATTTTCATGGTCATTATTCAAATTTGTAATGTGTACCCAAAATATTTCATATTCTCTATAAATTAATAATAATAGAAAGGGCATGTAAGAGTAAGTTATAAAGTTCACAAAAACAAACTAAAAAGTTAAAATATAAAAATTCATTGTAATTAAATTTGAACAATAATCTGTTCTTTGTGAACAAAAAGTAACCAGAAAATTATTTTTTATATGTAATTATATATATATATATATATATATATATATATATATATATATATATATATATATATATATATACACATACATATTCTAGAATATTTTTAATACCTACAGGCGAACCTCAAAATACTATTTTTCTCCAAGACTTTAGTACATTTGCACAGAATGCAAATTCACAGCAAATATTGTATCCCTCAAAACTTCGGATATTACCAGCAAATAAACAAAATTCATTGAATATCAATTCAACTGATAAAACGGAAACTACTACATTTCAATTACCACAAAATGTAAAAATAATCAATACTATATCAAACATTGGTCCAACGAATACTACGGAATCAATAGATACTTCTACTATTTTAAATAATGGATCTGTGAAAAGTAACAACATTGTTTCAAACAAAACTATAAATTATACACCATTTCAAGTAATGCAGAATAAAATAAACTCCAATTCGTTAATTGTACAAAATGAAGCGATTGATTTCGTGAATTTGCCAAAAAACAATCAAGAATATAAATTAAAGGCATTAAAAAGACAACAAAGAATGATAAAAAATAGGGAATCTGCTTGCCTCTCACGAAAGAAGAAAAAGGAATATGTATCTTCTTTGGAGAAACAAGTATCTGAGTTAAAGGAAGAGAATAGACAATTAAAATCGGTAAACAATCTATGCTTTATATGTATATACATTATATTTATAAGTTTTTAATAAAAAAATATAAATTATTTTTCAATATTATATATATATTTTTTTTAGGAAAATACAATCTTAAAACAGAGACTGTCAGAAATAGAAAATAATATCACAAATAATAACAAGCATAAAAATTTCAATTTTAATCCTTTGAAAAAGAAAATAAAGGGAAGCGCGGTTATTCTTTTCGGTATAATTTTCATGGTATCTTTCAACGTTGACGGCTTTAGGTAAGCGTAACATTGCAGTGCATCTTTCTACTTATACATTACACATGTGATTTAATAAAAAGTTTTCTAGAGAATATAATTTTAATATTAATAATTATATATATATCTTCATAAAATAAAATCTGAACATGTTAAGTATTTTATTTTTTGGCACATGTGAATACAATACAAGAAAAAAAATTGTTTCTAAAGAGTTGCTTTGTAATTTAATTTTTAGCTTTTATCAGTTTTAACAAGATACAAAAAGAAGGTATAATGTAAAAGTTTTTTTTAAGATTTGAAATTTTCTCAAAAATCAGTGAAGATATTTTGAGATTTCTTAAACAAACTATTGCATTGTATATTTTATAAAAATTATATTTTATACGATACAAAAATTATCTTTTTATTTTTTTAAGGGGAACACTTTCACAAAATGTACATTTTAAAACTGAATCTGATAGTTTATCTATAACAAAGGATAAACATAACAGAAGATTGTTCTGGACAGTAGATGAAACCGATAACAATATGGAAGATCGAATTGAAGAAAGTTTTAATAAAAGTATACCGACACACCAACCAATATGTCCAATGTATATTAATCAGAGTGAGTCCATACGTTTAGATAGCGAATTAAGACGCTGGATCGTTGGTGAATCTGATCAAGATAATCAGACTGCTCTAAGAAAAACGAAGTTTCAGACAGATTCATTAAATGTATCGTTGTCGCCATTGGAAGAAAAAACTAGAAAGAAATTATACTTATCACGAGATAGGAAAATAAAAACTATGCATAAAATGATCGACATTCCTGCCGTTAATCAATATTCAGATAATAATGCAATTGAGATCTTTTCTCCAATATTGAGCGAACATGCTTCTTTATTTGAAGCTTTAGGAAGAAAAGATGATACATTTTATGTTGTCTGGTTTAGTGGCGAACATTTATTATTGCCAGCTTCCCGGAAGAATAACACAGCTAGACCTAAAATGTCTTTAGTTCTACCTGCTGTGTCTATAAACGGTAAATAATATTGTATGAATGTACCAACATCTTTTATAAAAAAATCAATTCAATGTAACGATATATAGGAATGACACATAATATTATAAAAGCCTTTTTCTTCCAGGTACATTTTCAACGCCACCTAATCATATAACAATGATGCAAATTGATTGCGAGGTAACTAATACGCAACTGTTACATTTACAACAATCCATTATACCTGTCCATTTACGAAACAGTAAACCTATGAGTCAATCGAATCAATCTCATTCTGTTGAGGATATAGACAATCCATCTGCAGATAATATCACTAGAAATTACAAACCGTACTTTTTGAAAGAAGCAAATAGAAAACATCGGTATAGAAAACACTTTATGTAATGATTACATAAATAAAAAAAATTAAAAATTTTGACATTTTGTGTAATAAGAATACGCGCATATAAGTATGTTCCTAGTCTTAATATGAAAAATATAAAGGATTAATTACGCGATATAATATACTTGTTTATCCAATAACATAATTATATACTCTAGTTATATACATATAATAGTATATAATTATATATTGAATCGTAATTATTTATATTTTCTTCATAATTAACTTTTTCAAATTTTTCCTATTTATCATTTTTGGAAGAAATGTTATGAAATCTTTATCAAAATTTAAATATACAATAAAATACATTTGTATCGATAAAGGGTAAATAGGAAATATCTGAAAAAGTTATACATAATTTATTTTTAAATCTGATATTTATTTGATAATGCACTGTGAGTGTTACACTATGCTATGAGAATTTAATATCCTACTATATTATTCCAAATTTTTATAAGTTTCTGTTTTACAACAATTTTTTTATCTGTGATACAATATTTTATATAATAGTCTTCTACATCAAAATAGTAGTAAAATTTTTTAAAATGCACAAAAAAATTTATGATTTGTGATTCATCAATTTACTTGGTATTATTTTGCAAGTATAAAATAAATCTAGATATAATGTAATAAATAAATCTAAATCAGTACAACTAATTTAAAAAAATGTGCTTTTGCTAAATATTATAAACATTTCATTACAAATATTTAATGACGTTCAAGTATTTATCAAATTTTAACAAATATTCGAAGTTATTGAATATAATTATTGCAAAATTAAATGCTATAGCACACTGTATTAATTATTGCTTTAAAATCATAAAATAATAACTAAAATTGTAGAAGCCAGATTAATTTTTATGTATTTTTAAATGATAATTATAGAAAATAATATATTGTATATTTTCTAATTCTTATCTCTTAAATTAGTTCATAATATTTATAAAAATATATTAATCTTTTTTTCGAATTATTACCCGATATAATTAAGATCTTTATCATTAAATAATAAATTTTGAACTTTGATTTTTTTTTTTTTTGAAAGAACATATATCGTTACTGGTAGCACATATTGTTTATCTATTATAAAAAATAAATCAATTTTAAACTCAAGTTTTATTTTAATTTTTAGAGAGTAGAGACCAAACAATTAATTTTCTCTAGTTCTGCCTTCGTTCTAATTGTGTATATGTATAGTATATATATCAGTAATGTTACTATGAAATAAATTGACCACATATATTAAATATATATATTATTTTTCTTCAAAAATTATATTATACAATATATATGTGTATAATACAATAGTAAAAAATATGTTTATGCATGTTCAAATATAAGTAATTCAGTTATATATAACAGTAAAAAAAATATATATATACATATATACATGCAATTCACTTCAAGTCTGGAGTAGAATTTCCCAAATAACATCGTAAATCTGTTAAAGTTGATTGAATTATTTTGGCTTTAATAGATGCTTTACCTAATCGTTGATAAGCAGTATAACGATGACAACCACCAAAAGAGTAATAATAGTCACCACCTATAAATATAATCAATAAATTTAATTATTTCTCTTAGAAATTTCACAGTGATTTGATCTCGTTTATAAATTACTGGCACAATCATAAATTAGTAAGAATGTAAAAATCATGGTAAAAATTACTTTTCACGCCACTATACTTTGACAGCTTTACCTTCGCTTCCTTTGATCCATAAAACGTCGATGGGTGGTACTGTGTCCTTAGTTTCGACATTTTTCAACGCATTCATTAAACTTTGAACCTTTTCCTCGTTCACATCGACAGGGAAAGGTCTGATAATTATGTTCATTGGAACGTCGTGCACCTCTGCAAGAGGACTTGAATGAATCGAGCTGGCTATTTGGCATGCACCCTTACGTATCATTTTACTTAACGTTTGATAATCTCGCGATGATCTCACGTATGCATCGATGTGCCAATGAATAGCGATTGACGAATAATTTTTGCTATTGCATCAGAAATTAAGAATACATTATATCTAATGCGCAATCTTTTTTAAGAATTATTTTCAGAAATATAGATAAAATCTTGCGAGTCACTTGATGTTTATTTCATTTGCATGAAATAGAAAATTCAAAATATATTTTTTATTTTAAACCGTCACGACGAACCGCAAAAAATTCACAGGGTCAGAAATTGCGTATTATTGTTATATAATCAAGAACAAATTAAAAAAAATCTTTCATTGTCTTCCATCAATCTGATCGAATCGATAGCAGAGATAACAAAAATCAAAATTGATATTTATATGTGCATTGTGAACTGAGGGCTGCCATTTCATGATACATTATTGACTTTTGTTTAACATTCGGTGAATAACAAGGATAAATAATGCGTTTCAGCATACGTATCATGCGTGAAACGGAACGCAGCAAAATATTTCTAATAAGTAATTCGATACTATCGATGCTATCTGTAGGTTAGAAATTTTTTGACCAATCAATGAATACGATCATATCTCTCGCGCCAAATTTAAAATTCTCCTTTACAGTAGGAATTTCCTCAAAAAGAACAAAAGTACAATACCATACATACATATGTCTAAAAAGTGATTTTTTTTATTTCAATCACAAATTAAAAAATTATCATATATATATTTATATATCTTGCTCGTACTGTTGGTTTTTAAAGATATTAGTATTTTTTAAATCTGCTTTTAGATTAGAATTGTATAATAAAAAATTGTAAGGTTTAAATTTTACTTATTTTTTTTATATTTATATATTATCATAAAATAGAGAGAAAATATTGATTACATATTTCTTAACAGTAATTGATTGCACTTTGTTATATTAATCCTATCAAAGTGTTGAGAAATAATAAGCACTTGATAATTCATCAAGCATTTGGACAGCTTTAGTAACCGTAGAAAAGAACAAATCTTAATGTTGCGAATTTACAATATTATATAAATACAAATTACAAAGAATCATTACATCTATGTACAAAATCTGTTTTAAAATTATTATAATTACATTTAATATAATTATTTTATAAGTATTTATTATAATTATTTTCTAGAAAAATTAATGTGCCTTTTATACAATATCTGTGTACGCTTATTTAATTAAAATCACAGCATAATGCTGAAAACGTAAAAAATACAGCTGCAGGTTTTCAAAAATAATATATCAATTTATATTCTTCTGAGAATAGCCTTCTACCTTTTTAACATTGTACAAAATTTCCAACGATAAAATTCCACTTTAGCTTTACTTACTCCATTATTATGAATAATTATGCATTTGTTGGTACTGCAGCATTATAATAATAATAGAGAATAATAATATAGTGCATCAATACAAAACTAAACATATACAAGCAAAAATCATTAAGTATTATGGTAAATAACGCGAACGATACTTTAAATATATAAATTAATCTAGGTTTGACATTGCACAACATCAAAGCAATGAGTAATAAACTGTTATCTTGTGCTTCGTATAATGTCGTACAGTTGTATAAACGTCCCATCATCAATAATAAGTAAGGTATAATAACTGCCTGTGAATATATGAACAATATATATGTTATCAACATGAATATTTCAATGAAATAAGATAAGCTTGTATACACAAATATATATACTATTATATACCTGTCCAAATAAATAGTCGAGTTTCAGCACTAACAAAATATTGACAATTCCAGCTAGCAAGATAAAACTGATACGATTGAATAATAATGTGTATAACATAAATTCTGATTTAGATGCTTGTTCTGATGAATGCATATTCTTATTGCTGATGTCATTTAAAAAACTTTCATGTCTGTTGTCAAATCTTGTGTAATTTTGCAATTTTGTGTCGCTACTGATATTGCATACACCATTTCTGATATTGTCCTCTCCAAAATTAGATTCTGCTTTAAGACTGTTGCTTTCCACTTGTGGAACATTATCTGCAAATATTCTTAAACTGTATCTGTTCAAATCAATTTATCTATACTTATTATATATTAAAAAAGTACTAATAGATATACTCAGAATTACATGTTTATCTTTTTCTATAACTTGATAATTGACAGAATGCTAACAGAAACATAGAAAAATTTATCAACAAAATATGTATGATGATGGCAAATTAAGAACAAAAATAAAGTAGATATATTTATTATATATAGTTTAATGCTGATTGATAACAGAAATAGATTACACAAATTTTGTTCGATTAATACCAAGCTGTTATTGGTTATGTTTACCTTTGATTTCGACCGAATTAACTCTCCCTGTAATTCTGTGTAGACGACTTTCCGAGTTTTCTAATATTCGTCGCCTTCTCGCTTCTCTCTTGGCGTTGATTTCAGCCATCGTCGTATTTCACACAATTGAAAATGAATACGATAATTTAATACGCGAATCCACGTGAGTGCTTTTGTAACATGCACATTCAAACTGCACGTTATTCAAGAAGGAAATAGCCGAAGAAAATCAAGTAACATGAATTTCTGATTGTTTACGACACAATGACATGGAAAAAACGTGCTTTCACGGTTTCACTATTCTTCTTCTTCTTCTTCTTCTTCTCCTTGAAAGCAGATTTTTTTCTATCGGTATCGGATATTTACAGGATTAAAAGATGATTAGAGGTTAAGCTAAATAGACCTATTCACTTTATTAGTTTTTAATTACGTGATTTGTAAACAAGACTAATTCTGATTACAAAACTTCCATTTGAAGTGTGTATTCCAATGATTTTCAAACATTCTAGACGAGATTGTTCTTTGAACTTGTAAATCTGTTCGCGTTACTTGAAATTTCCCAGAATTTTTGAACTTAAAATGAGATAAAAATATATATTTGGATGTTGAAGAGAGAAAAACGAAGATGCTAAGTGTAAAAAGTGCAATCAATGCAAACATTTTTTGTTATTCAAGATACTTGTACACAGATTGTATTTATAAAATAAATATTATAATTTTTAATTAATAATAGGTGATATATTTAACTTTTTTTAACCCATATCAATGCATGTATGTATGTACTTCTTGAAAACATGGGTAAAAGAAATAAACAGATATTAGAGCGACTTTGATTAAATTTCGATTGATTTAATTAGCAATTAAATTATCGAATGTCTGGATCCTTAATATAGATAGATGATATTAATTTTTTGACATATGGAAATTTAAGGAAATTTAAAAAATTGAATTAAGAATGATTTATAATTAGAAATTTTGTCACAAAAAATTCTAGAATTTCTTTCTGATTTCAGTTAATTGAAGAAACAATAAAGAATCGATATAGAGAGTAATGTTAGAGATTTTTGTATTGTCAAAAGGAAGAATATAAGAACGAATGTTTGATAATATAGAGAAGTAGAACTATATTGCCGACTCATTTTCTAGATATCAATCTCTTTTTCCTTAAGATTCGTTTTCTAGATCTCCTTTTCATAAAGAATAAGAAATTACAAAAAATATTAGAAATAAGAAATAAAAAGTTAATTTCAATATATGAAAACCGGTTCAATTTTGACAAAAAAAAAGAATAAAAAATTATGAGTTAAAGTAGTTCCTCTTCTATTTTCTTGTTCTATATTTATTTTTTCTTAATACAGAATAGAGAGACTAGAGACATAATGGCATAGGTGATCACATTTTTATTATTATATTATGCCATTTTATAAATGAAGATTAAATAAGAAATCCAAAATAAGTTTGCGCATTTCTGTCAAATTAGGACTATAATATGGATTGATGGACTTTGACAAGGATATTAGTTAAACGAAAAAAAAAACTGAAATATATATATATATATATATAAAGTATATTAGTTTTTTGTTACTATTTAGACTGAAACATTAAATATTTATAATTCATAAACATATAACATCATTCATTCACATGCACATAAAAAATAGGAAGATAAAAAATAATGCATGTTTCAAGATAAATTTCACAATTCTTAAAATAATAATGATATAAATTTCCTTAGGCTGGGTTGTTCCACCTTTCAATAAATTTCAGCTCACTGTCATCTTCTCTTACTCCCTTATGTTCTTACTCTTTCTACTCTTTTGTTTATCTAATAGGTAAATTACCATATAATTTATCTGAAGATAGAACAATCAGCCTTTAATAATGTAAATATGTATGTATAATATTGAATATAAGTATAATGAATATATCAAATGCAAATATTTAATGAATGTTATATGTATAATGTTGAGATAGCATAAATTATTATACACGTCTGCTGCTGTCATCATCATAATAGTCATCTCATTTGGATTAGTATAATTTCTATAAAAAAAGAAGAAAGAAAGACAAAATGTTAGTATATACATTTAAAAAATGAAACAAAATTGATATATTTAGGATATTAATTTTTATATATTATGTGCAAATAAGGATAATTAATTAACATAATAATCAAGGAATATTTTACACAGAAATGTAACGGGTTACATAAATTTATTATAGAAATAAACTACCCTATTTATTACAGATTACAAAGTGCATAATGTATAAAAATAAAATACAAATTACCAATAGGTTTCGGTATATACAAACGATTTATTTATACATAAGATTTAAAACGCAAAATATTGATATTAGAATACCAACTGTGCCAATAAATGTGTATTCTCTTACCGTCTTCCAGTTTTCACTAGTCTCTTTTAGGACTATTAAAACTCTTTTCCATGTTGAGGCAAAATATGTATATATTTGTGTATATATATGTGTATTTTGAGGTTGTACAACTGACTTTTTAACTTCGTTTATCGATATATCCACTGTCATTTTCCTTGGACATTCTACTGTAGTTTGTGAAATATTTTTATTATCATCAAGTACCATGCCCTTTGTAGATTCATGTTGATCTAGATATGAATGTTTTATAATTTTACAAACTGATAAATATAATTTTTTCAAGTTAATACAATTTTCTTATTACCACTGTTAGTATCAGGATCTTTTCCAAATGTACAATGTGTAGTACTAGTGCCCCAACCTATTTTGATATTTTCTTTATTTTCAATTCTAACATTGGAGAAATTTGCAGCAATGGATTTAATAATAGGTATACTACATTGGTTGAGGCACTCTGAATCCTATTTTTCATGTTTATCTGTCTCGAGTTTATGTTTAACATTGGATTTTACAATATTATAATGACCTGCTTGAATCATTTCTTCCTTCCATTTTTGCAATTCAATCTTATATTTTTTAAATAAATCACTTGCTTCTACATTATATTTACTTTTATTTACCATCGTCAAATTTTTCCATTCATTAGTTATATTATTTAGCCAATCCTAGAAATATAAAAAAAACTATTTTAATAAAGACTTAATAGTAATAGCGAACTTTAATAGCAAAAATCCTGAAAAACTCTTGAAAATTTTTAATATCTTATTAGATATTTTTATATAACAATAAAAAGAACTATGCAAAAGGGAAATGTTTCTAAGCAACTTATATTAAAATAAGGTACATGCAACCTAAGAAATTGTATAGTTAACTTACTTTATATGATTCATTTGGGTTTTTGGTATTCTTTTTACTTTGCATGAATAACATGAAGGCAGATAATGGCCGTTTTGGCTTTCCAAGTTCCATAAGTTTCTATCAGAAAAATAAAAGAATGTTATTATTTATTATAGAAATTTTAGTATATATACAATACATGCAAAATAATTGATGTCAATACTTGTTTAATTTCATTCTGCTTCAAAGTATGTCCTTTTTTCAATGATTTTATTTCCATCTTCTGTTCATTAGTTAAAGAATTTTCATAATCCATTAATTTTTGTTTATATATAGAAAATTGTTCATGAAATTGCTTCTGAAAATTTTGCTTTATTGTTGGGTCAATTTGTGCCCATTTCTCTGATGCTATTTTTGAAAGTTCAGTTATTTTGCAATGAGGATACTCTTTTTGCAATTTGTTCCTTACAGAGTTATAATATAAGACAAATACAGTTGGTGGCTTCTTTGGCTTTGGTGGTATAGAATCTTTTTCTATATTCTGTTTTGATTTAAGTATAGTAAAGTCTTGTGCAGAAGCAAATTCCCTGATAATAAAATTTAATAATTCATTGTTTTCAACATCAATTTTTTTATATTTTAATTTATTTATGATTATATCTATGATAACTTAAGAAATAAAAAATATGTATTATATAAATATTTTAGTTGTCATTTTAACCTATTCTTTTACGCACATTAATTAAATATATTAGAGAACAATTAAGAACAATAGAGAAAGTAAAATTACGTGATAATCTCCATATAATAATAAAGTGCTGTAATAATTTCAACACTGAAATGCTTGGTTTCATATTACATGTTTCATTAACATTTAAAAATTATTATTCAGATATAAATTATCAATTGCAGAAAAGTAAAATAACATTCTTTACCTAGTGTAAGAGAAATTTAGCGGATTAAACTGTTTCCTATTAATAGGAGACAGTAACCTCCAGGTTGCCGTAATCATAGTACACGTGATTTTGATATTACAATCAATCTGAAACAGGACAACTCTTCTACAGATATCTTAATATTTTGATAAGAAATAGATAAAAAATGCTTATAAAATAATGAGACGCATTCAGCAACATTCAAAGAACCGAAACAAATCGAAACTGCGTTAAGGTTAAAATTTCTCCTTATAAAGATGCCGTGAACACAGAAAATGAAATCTGAAAGATGAAATCTTGAAATGGTAAAGGTGCTTTTCCATGCCGACGCTCGACCATGGTAGAAGGGATAAGTGCAGTTGGTGTCTCTTTAAAGCGAAGAGCACAGACTCTTGCAAAACGCATAACACAAAGCATAAGAAATTCAACCAATCTGAGTTCTTTATCTCATGGAAAGGAAAGAAACGAAGAACATTTGATTGATATATTTTCCTTATGTATTACGTATTATGTGTTATGCAAAAGTTTGTGCTCCCCGCTTAAAGCGGGAAACACAGTTTCTTGCATAATGTATAACACATGAGGCATAAGGATAATTGAACCAATCAGAGTTCTTTATTTCATGGAAAGAAAGGAAACGAAGGATTTCGATTGGTAGATTCTTTTATGTATTATGTGTTATGCGTTATGCAAGAGTCTGTGTTCTCCGCTTAAAGAGCAAAATTACCTAATCACGAGCGTCTTTATAAAAGAAATGCGATAATTTTCTTTATGCATACATTTATGCGGCTTTGCAAGTTGTGTGAATATACTATTTGAGGCATCAAATACAAAATTACATAGACTGCATAACCATAGCATAAGGCCCCTAGACCAATGAACATCTTATGTAAATCAATATGGCGACATTATGCTGGATGCTTATTGGTCCAGCAGTCTTATGTTATGCATTTCATGTGCGACAGGCTTTAAACGGGGAGCACAGACTTTTACATAATAATTTCTGTACAGTGGACGCGGAAACGTCGCACGGCAAAATGGGACGCATTTAACCAATGAACACATTAGGAGCTGTAAGCTTATTGGCTACCGCATTACATGTTGCCGCGCGACAAGCATCTAATGTGCAAAAGCAATTATAAGAAATTCTATCAATCGAAGATCTTCCTTTTCATAAAATAAAGAACTCTGATTGGTTCAATTTTTTATGCCTCATATGTTATGCGTTATGCAAGAGTCTGTGCTCTCCGCTTTAGCCTACCGATGTAAATTGGACTATAGGGTGTAGCCATGAGCCTTGATAATCGGTCAGTCATTGTCAGTCATTGTCGGTTAGAATATAAAGAACTTGTGAATTGTTGTTATGTGAGAATTCTAACAAAATATTAATCCTTTATATTTAACTATTATTATATACTCTATATAAAATATTAGTATTAATAATGAATTAATATCCAGAATTACGACTGTTTTGGACTTTTAAATATTCGAATCTATTATCTTTTACACAGTTGTATAAATTATAGTTTGATTCTGGATTGGTTTGTCTTAGAATACGCAAGATCTAAATACTGTAAAATTACTTAACAATTTGCATTTGATCGAAAAATCCTGGGCAGCTCTTGTAATTTACGATTTCAATTGGCGAATTTTTCGGAATTGATTAATTATTGCTCCACAAAACAAAATAAGTTTTCTGCAATCGCTGTGCGAAGATTTATATCGTAGCTACGTTCTGGCCGGAATCTATTTTCTACTTGCTCGTGAAGTTATAGTGGTGAGTATTTTTTTTTCTTATAAACTAGCTAAAAAAAAATGTACGAAAACATCCCCAGAAAAACATTCAATTCCTGTCAATATATTACATTCGCTGCAAAACCTATAGTTTTACGTTATATGCGCCACAGATCTTCAATATTGATGGAACGCAGTCTTAATTGGTTCTCACAATGAGACAACATAAAATTCCATTTCATTTTTTATTGCAATGCATATACATACAGCAAATGGCAAGGTATCAGCAAAACTGCTGTTATAAAACCAGCCAGTAGTTAGATTATAACAAAGCATTATATTGAAAATAAAGAAATAAAGGAACCTAACAATATATCACATAAACTCATAAGCAAGCATATTATTTAACAAAAAAAATTGACAACATTTGAATTTACATTTGCATTTAAGTTTAAAATTATGTACTAAGTTTACATTCGCGCGGACAATAAGAAATTCACAAGAGATGAAAAATTATGCAGAAAAAATAATATCTGGTATCATGAAAGTCTAGCAGATAGACTGCTAGCAACATCAGACTGTACAATTTTCAGCATAGCAATATGCAAGCAATCCTACAAAAAAAAATATTGTATGCCACAAGTATAACAGTATGATACTACAAGTTTAAATTTTGTATTCATTAATATTCAAAGAGAAATAAAAATTGTTAATTCAGAAAAAAAGTGATAGAAAAGAAAATAAAAGATCACTAAAAAGTAAGTAATTTCCAATCGTCCAATGTCAAACCATGATTTTAACTGGAAAGAAGTAAAAATATTGGACAGAGAACCATCATATAACAAGAAAATAATATCTGAGATGGTTCTTTCTAAAGAAACAGACACAAGGATTAAATAAACAGAATGACACGAAATCATTTTCCGATGGATATCTTATGTTAATTCAGCCATTATCCTCATCATAATGTCTTCACTCGTTAATGTCCCCTCCTATTACTATTTCTCCTTCCTTTGTCAAAAATTGCTTTCTCATTTTCTCATTCCAACAACAAAAATGACACTTAAGTATACCAGCTAAAAAATTTCCTTATTAACGATGTAATTGCGGACTTTCATATCCAAGTATTATATTATTTTATTAGATACCGATATTATCACACAGACTTTTAATTAATTATATATTTAGCTTCAAAATTCTAACATTTCTCTCTATTATTACTGATAGAAATTACATTCACGTAATCGGCACAATAATAATCAAGAAAAAAAATATAACAAGCGAATATAAGTATCTACAAATGTTGAAAACACCTATATCGGTTTTTTTTTTAAATGGACAACGCCGCATCGCTACACTGATTGACCAACACGATGCGTAAGAAAGAATTGTAAAAAACGGACGTAAAACAATTTACTATATTACACTGTAATTTTCGTCACATTAAGAATGATTCAATAACGGGTCGAAAATGTTTTGTCTTAATTTTAAATATTAAATAGAATTATTAGCAACAAACATTCAGCTAGGCTTGTAGTTCATTTTATTATATTTTAAAAGATGTTAAATCTTTTATGCCAAATGTATGATAAAATGAAAAGAGAATAAATGTGGTAAATTGTTATCAATATTATCATTACTTTATATTTTTATATATTAAACATATAAGTAGTTGACTTTTGTGTACATATATTGTTAGTGTAAGTGTGGAAGAAGTTTATCTAAAGAAATTTCAATGCAACTACTGATTTTTAAATGTATTATTTACTTCTAAAGGAATTTTTTTACACATGTTCACAAAGCACTATGCAAATATCAAATCACAATATATTTTCTATATAACTTCATATGTATTTAAAAAATCTAGTAGAACTATTATTTGAAAAATCATTAATGTTACATTCACAATAAAGATTGTCTCATAATAAAATGTAATATTTTCCCAGACGATATTGTTTATTTTAAATTGTTGTAAACATTCAAATTATTTTTGACTTTTGTAAAAGAATTTATACTCTATATATATATATAATAAATATAAAAATGTTTAATAATATGATTTTAAATTGAACCACAAAATGTGCTTTGTTATTAATCACAATAAAAGAAATAATAAGAAATGATTTTCTATGTTAGCTGTTAATATTGAACTTCTGTTAATCTAATTTTTAATTGATATATTTTAGTGGTGAATTTATTTTGTTTTATATTTACAGCAATGAATCCTATGCGATCGACAACTTTCCGGAGCGGTGAGGAGTCAAGATCAACACGTAACGAAGATCACAATACTTTAGCAATTTTACGTTCAAGAACCGAAGAAGAGAAGCAAAGGCGCAGACGAGAATGGCAACGCCAGCAAGAGCGAGAGAGACAACATGAAAAATTGAAGCAGCAAAAAATTTTAGAATATGAAAGGAAACGTGCACAAGCTTTAAAATATGCTGAGGAAAAATCCCCGCGTCACAGTCAAAGTAAAAGTAGTAGTGAATCTCCCTCGCATGTTCGATACAGAGGTAGATCTACATCAACTGCTTCTAAATCTGGTACCCTCCATGAAAAGTGAGTGTACGATATATACACAATTACTTGTATCTTTATTATGGTCCAAACATTTATTTGTACTTGATAAAAATAAGATGACTTGAAAATATATCCAGAAAGAATTTCAATGAAATGAATTAAAAAAGTAAAAAAGATAATTAGTATAAAACAAATTATTTTTAGAGAATATTACTTACATAATAGTTAAAATGAATTTATATATTAGAGCAGTGTTATTACATCGTTTATTGAAGATTTGGCCATTATTGGTTACTTATCACATAAACAGTGACACAGTGACACAGACGACAGTAATGATATTTATTTAATTATTTTTTAAATAATTAAATAGTAAAAAAGACATAACATTTTATTGAAAAAATAGAAAAGTGAAAATGTTTTTTTTAAACAAGAGCAAAAAAAAATTTTTTTAAAAGGATATATCCAGAATAGAATTATTTTCCTGAAAAAAGGGATCGAACTTCAGTCCCTTAGGAAGGTAGACTTACGCGCTGCCCTCCATGCTACGCTCGTGCTCGATCTTTTTACAGGAATATGTTTCCTACAGAAACAATGTTTTAAGTTTATAGAATTTTATACAAAACATAAGTAAATAAGGTTTAATTAAATGTAGCTTTAGTATAAGTAAATAACGTTTAATTAAATATTTCAATTAAAAAAATTAACATATAGCTTAAAAATCTAATCCTGGTTATTTTAACAGTATAATAATTAATTTAACATATTATCAAATTCTCTTTAGATTAGATGGGTCTACAAGTGGAACAGTACCTTTATTTAGAGGTCCTCAGAATGCACAGATTGATACTTCGGAACTACGTCGAATTAAAGTTGATATTCATAGAAATATTCCTATAAAAGGACCTGTTACCGAATTAGAAAGAGATATACTTAATCCTGAAGATGTGATCGTCAAAAGAAGAGAGGGTAAACTGTTAATTTCTCTATCTTTATGATTTTCTAAAATTCTTATTTTTACAAAAAATTATTATTTATTAGGTGTTGGAATTAATTCGTAGCGTTTTACAAAGTATTTATAAGTTTTAAAAGTACTTTCATTAATGTATTTTTTAATGCTCATGTGAAATAAATAACATTCTTTCATTAAAAAACGCTACGAATTAATTCCAACACCTAATAGCTCTGCAGTAAATGAAGAATTGTGTTACAGATTAAAAATTGACTGTATCTACAATAATAATGATGTATCTCTATTATATCAATAGCACAAAAGGTTTGATATATTAGCATTAAATGTACCGATAGATTTATTCTTTACATCTATGAAGAATTTACTATAATAGCTCTGCAGTAAATGAAGAATTGTGTTACAGATTAAAAATTGACTGTATCTACAATAATAATGATGTATCTCTATTATATCAATAGCACAAAAGGTTTGATATATTAGCATTAAATGTACCGATAGATTTATTCTTTACATCTATGAAGAATTTACTATTAGGTGTTGGAATTAATTCGTAGCGTTTTACAAAGTATTTATAAGTTTTAAAAGTACTTTCATTAATGTATTTTTTAATGCTCATGTGAAATAAATAACATTCTTTCATTAAAAAACGCTACGAATTAATTCCAACACCTAATATCTAAAAAAATCGATAATGAACTCCCTGAAGACGACAAGCAAGAGAAATACTTGTAATAATGATGAACATAGCAAATCTGATTCAATCTGATTCAATCTTATTCAAGAAATTTTTCAACACAGGAAGAGTATTTTATCCATTATTTTCAACCTGTGATTTTTTTCACAAGAAGTGTAAAATATATATTTATGCAGGAACTTAGAATGTTTTTTTTTCTGAAGGGATATTATGTCGCAGATCGAGAAGTATGTTTAACTATAATTAAATATTCAAACAGTATCTAAATAATTTATTGCATATTTGATACTCTTGCAGCAAGAGGCTTGCTTAATGCACATTTCAAGTATAATATTTGTTTTAACGATAATTAATTTTATTTAGATTTTTAAGCTATATGTTCATTTTTTTAATTGAAATATTTAATTAAACGTTATTTACTTATACTAAAGCTACATTTAATTAAACCTTATTTACTTATGTTTTGTACAAAATTCTATTTAACTTAAAACATTGTTTTTGTAGGATTATTCCTGTAAAAAGATCGAGCACGAGCGTATGGAGGACAGCGCGTAAGTCTACCTTCCTAAGGGATTGGAGTTCGATCCCTGATAGTTTTAAGAAATTTTCACGCGCTTGTAGAGAGAGAGAGAGCTCCTCTTCGGTAGTCTAGCAAACCACCAAGAATATCTATTGCCGAGAACAAACCTTTTAACACTGCCATTCGGAACCGGCGTTAAATTATAGGTCTCGTATGTCTGTACAACCATATGCATGCGTATCACGGGCAAACGTACAAGAAGTAAACCCGGTTTCGACTTTGAGCAATCGGAAAATGAGTGAAATGTAAAAAGACCGAATTATGAAGAGATATACTTAATCCTGAAGATGTGATCGTCAAAAGAAGAGAGGATAAATTATTAATTTCTTTAAAATCTTTATTCCCAAAAATTCTTATTTTTTGCGTAAAATTATTATTTAGCGCTGCAGTAAATGAAGAATTGTGTTACGGATGCAATACTAATAATGTGTCTATTGTATCAATATAGCACAAAAGTTATGATATGTAAGTAGAGAGCAAGATGCATCGATAGGTTTATTCCTTTGCATCTATGAAGAATTTCCTATAAAAAAATCGATAATGAACATCATGAAGATGACAAGCAAGAGAAATACTCGTAATAATGATGAACATTGCAAATTTAATTCAAGAAATTTTTGAACACAGAAAGAGTATTTTATCCATTATTTTTGACCAACTTTTTTTCACAAGAGGTATAGGGTATATATTGCAGGAATATTTTCATAAAATATTTTCCTGAAGTAATGTTATTTTGCATATCAAAAAGTATGTTTAATAAACAAATAATATTCAAACAATATCCAAATAATTTATTGCATATTTTATACTCTTGCTCAAGAGTTAAATAGTTGAATTTCAAATATAGCATTTGCTTTAACACGTGCGCGCGATAATTAATTTTATTTAGATTTCTAAGTTATATGTTTATTTTTTTAATTGATACATTTAATTAAGCATTATTTATTTATGCTAACATTTAATTACGCCTTATTTACTTCTGTTTGTATAAAATTTCATTAAACTTAAAACGTTGTTTCTCATTGAAATAAATTACATAATTCGAGAATTATATAATTCATACATATTATATTACGTGCATTCCTACATAAAAAATTGTAAATTTGTAAATATGTTAAAAATGATTACGTATTTTTTAATTACTATAAAACAATTCATACATTAATTAAAAAATATTACTTCACAGAAAATATAATTATACAAATTTTGGAGGGTAAATGATTCAAGTCTGCCACAACGAAGATAAGATTAAACTTTTCGTGATTCATTACAACGAAGGAAGAATAAAAAAAGTATGTAGGTATATAAGATTAGGTATACATAGAAACAGGAAACTTTTTAGTAATTTATTTTTAAATTGATTCAATATAATAAGATAATTTATACAATTTTTAAGTGAATTTTTTTATATATTAAAAAAATTTTAAAAAGTAATTTTCATTATAGCATAACATAATATTGTTGTTTCAATAATCAGTTTATACAATTTTTTTTTAATTTGAATTTATTATTACTTACGATTAAATTGTAAGATGCTCAAAGATACTGCGATTTGAACGAATATCCTAATGGAAAATATTTTCCTTCACGGAAGATATTATATTAGTGCTATAAAAGAGATAAAAAGATGACGGAAGACAACCTACAATGAAGATAAGGTATATAGAAATAGATATGTAAGAACAGGAAAATCTTTTTAATTACTTGTTTTTAAAATTTATTTGATATAGAGGTAATTTATACAATTTTTAAGTGGATTTTTTACATATGCGAAAAATTTAAAAAATAGTAATTTCCATTATTGTAGTATAATGTAATATTGTTGTTTCAATAATCAGTTTATACAATATTTTTTTATTTAATCAATTTGAATTTATTATTACTCATGATTAAATTGTAAGATGGAGGAAGATACTCTGTTTGACAAATATTCTCATGGAAGATATTTTCTTTCACGGAAGATATTGTATTAATATTATAAAAGGGATACGAAAATGATTAAAGAAAGCCTACAATGAAGATAAAGTTAATTTTTTTGTTCAGAATCATATTTAAAAATAAGAAAAATATGGAAAAAAATCTGCTCTTTAAAGCAATTTTAAAATTAAAGCTTAATATGATAAAAGTGAAATTTATGTAATGCTTTTAAGATAGTTTTGAATGTATAAAAATTTTAAAAATAATTTTTATTATAAGTATGTGGAATAATGGAAAATTTCGGGAATTTTACTTTTATGTTTTTATGAAATGAATACTTTCTGTTATTCAATTATTTTTCAATATAATTATAAATTAAATATTTAATAATGGAGATATGAAAAAATGTATGTGATTGACTTTTAGCAATTAGTTTCGGAAGTATACATGTGCATACATATACAGAGAAAATAAATGATGAATCTTTCACATAAGGGCAGAATGAATTAAACTGAAAAGAAAAGTCCTCTACCATTTTTTAATTTTCGAAATAGTTAACAAGATATTAATGGCTAAAAATTGCCGAAAATTTCTTTAATAATTTTTTATTCAAAACTGTCAACTTTACAGAAAAACTGTAAGAGACAAAAATTGTTTATTTTCTTCTCATAGAGCTCTAAGAATTTTTTAAAAATTTTTTCAGAATTTTTTAATACCCTATTTCCTCATGTTGGTAAAAATGAGAAAATGCAGTACTAAAAAGTTGATAAAAAATTCTGAAAAAATTCGTAGAGAAGAAAAACAATTTTCGTCTCTTGCAATTTTTTTTATAAAGTTGGTAGTATTTGAGTAAAAAATTATTAAAAGCCAATTTTCGGCAACTTTTAACAATCATATCTTGTTAACTATTACGAAAATTGCAAAATGGTAAAGGATTTTTCTTCTCAGTATAGTCCATTCTGCCCCCATGCGAATGATTTATCATTATTTTCCAAACACCTTGTATACTTCCATAAACTACATATATTTATATATATTGTAAAATTTTGCTTTATAGAATGTTAGTATATTAATAACACAAGATGTGGTCGAAAAATGTCTGCAATGAAGATGTAATAAAATTGTGCATCATAAGAGAAGAAATAGGTATGGAAGTTTTTTTAATAATTTGTTTCTAACATCAAGATTAATTAAATACACAAGGAATGCACGTAATATGGATATTGTAATTTTAATATTTATTATGTTTTTTGTTACATTAATATAATTAATACAAATAAAAATTTTGTATCCTTTGAAGACAATTTATTTCTATAAATGTAAAAATTTAAATTATAATTTTTGCAATCATATGATATTTACTTTTCAGAATTTTTTTCTACATTGTTTATTCAGTTATCCCGCATTTTTTAACAATTTTAATGAAATTTCTGAAAAAGTTAAAATATAATCACTGAACAAACATTCATAGAAATAAAAAGATAATATTATTAGGTGTTGGAATTAATTCGTAGCGTTTTTTAATGAAAGAATGTTATTTATTTCACATGAGCATTAAAAAATACATTAATGAAAGTACTTCCCATCACTTGTAAAACGCTACGAATTAATTCCAACACCTAATATAATAAAGATTAAAAAAGTATGAAATATGCTATGTAAAAGTTATATATTGAATTAATAAATAATACAATTTTTTTTAATTCTTGCTGAATTATTAAAACATAATTTTAAGAAATCGATCAAATATTAATTATACGACTGTAAATTATTTCAATATCGTCAACAACAGAAGATGATGAAATGTCCTTAGAAGAGTGGTACATTTTTTCGTTGGAAGATGGTTTCCTAGTTATTACGGATATTGTTCGACTATTCTTCGCGCAAGATTTTACTATCTGTTACATTTTTCCTTTTTCATTTTAAATTCTTGCTTAATTATTAAAAATTATAAATTTTAAGGAATCAATCAAATATTAATTATATTATTGTAAATTATTTTAATATCGTCAACAACGGAAGATATGAAATGTCCTTAGAAGAGTGATACATTTTTTCGTTGGAAAATGGTTCTCTAGTTATTGTGGATGTTGTTACTATTCTTCGCACAAGATTTTACTATCTGTTACATCATTTTTCTGTAGTTAAGCTAAATAATATATGACAAATTACAAAGTTTTAATCAAATTTTAAAGAAGCTAGTGAATCATTACGTAAAAAAGTATTCTTAAAGTTTTTATTTTTTTGTATATTTACAAAATAATTAATTTTAGCAATCAAATACTATTAGCAAAATATTACCTATTACATTAAAGTATGAATGTTAATTTTATATTTAAAAAGAATGATATATAAATGCAAAATGCACATGATACATTTTAGTTTTATACATATATTGTATGCGTGCATGCATGTGTGTGTGTGTGTGTGTGTGTGTGTCAGCATATTTGAAAATCATCAAAATTATAATATTTAATATACAATAATCACAATAATTTTGTTAATGTAATTTTTTATTTTTTATTTAAGTGCTAATTTATACGTAATTATAAAATAATTTATAACATTAATAAGGGAAAAAGATTTTATTCTTCTTAAAGTTTTAACGATTTATTGCGAATATTACATCATCTAAAGCTTATGCAACTTTTTTATCAAAGTTTGTATTCAAGTCTTTCTATATTTATTATATTTAGATTACTTTGTTTAGAGATTGTAAAATATTATATTGTATTTAATATTAGGTGTTGGAATTAATTCGTAGCGTTTTACAAGTGATGGGAAGTACTTTCATTAATGTATTTTTTAATGCTCATGTGAAATAAATAACATTCTTTCATTAAAAACGCTACGAATTAATTCCAACACCTAATACATAAATCTAGCGAAAACAGAACTTAGTTTTTAAAGTAATTCTTATTTTAATATTTTTGTTACTTACAAGACGATGTCAATAGCAATGTTGCTACAATGGTCAGTAACAAATAAAACAAATTTAAAGCGAAGACAATATAAGAAATTTAAATTAGATAGATGAGAAAGATAAATCATAATTATCTGAATGTCTCCTTCATTCATTTATTCATTACACACACTCACACATATATACGTGTATGTGTATATATATATATATATATATATATATATATATATATATATATATTTATATATACACATACATACACATATACATGTATATATGTGTTTATATATTAGAATTTCATCATTAAATAATGGAATAAATTATATAGGAGAGGGATGTAAACCAATATTCGATAGGGAAGAATTTAAAAAGGTTATAAACAAGACTAACGAAATAGAAGAACGACGCACAGTTGTAGCCATAGATAAAGAACAATCGGGTATGTATTGCACAAATAATTGTTATCTATTATTAGTTTTTACATTGAAGAATTAACTGAAATAATATGATGAATACTGAAAGTTGCATTTGATTTTTTTTCGAAGTATTTGAAATTTTTTGAACAAGAAAAATTTAATATAAATAAAAAGTATAATATACTTGAGATTATATACATATAGATGATGTAATATATATATATATATATATATATATATACACACACACACACACACACACATTTATAATAAAATATTATACAATCGTATAATTATTAACATTTGATCAATTCTTTAAAATTTATGACACATTTCATGGTTAAAAATAAGATGAAAATATCGAGATTGTAATACTTCTGAAATGGGAAGCCATATTTATAATTGTAATTGTCGAATTAGGTAATTTAAAGATCGCGTGTTTGAAGACGATAAATCACATGGTTATGTTATTTTTCCATAATTGTGAAAGTTTTAGTTCCTGATTTTGAGGCTCAATAATAAATATTACAAAACATGGTATTTAAAAAAATGTACATATTTTAACACTATAATATTATACAGCCTTGACAATCAAGTCACGTTCTTTGAGGAAACGTTCTTTATCCTTGAGTCCTATTAGGAATCGTGTCTATTCTGGATATCCATCTTCCTATCAATCCAGGTTCGTTTTATGAAAACTTTACTCGTTATGAAAATATTCCATTAAACACTCTTTAATTTATTTTCTTATGATTATAGTCATCGCGTGGATTTGAAACATCAGGATAAGACAGAAAAATGTGATACTCGTAAAGATGATGGGTAAATTTTATTTATTTATTTATTGAGATAAAGAAAGTTTATTTTTGAAATATAGAAGGGTACATACAAACAAGTATTACGTATAATAAAAAACAAGTAAGGGAGCGTTTATACTGGCCGTAATCATATGCCATAATTTATAAAAATTAACCAATCACCTCCGAGTATTCCCTTCTTACTATCGAATGAGAAGGAAAACTAAACCGTGATAAGTCAATTCTTACAGATTACGGCAATATCATATGATTATGGCCAATATAAACGCTCCCTTACTGTTTTATCTGAAAAATACATTCTGTTACTTTATTTTAGGAGAAGCGATTTAGAGAAACGCAGAGAATATAAAGAGAAATATACCGAAAGAGATGGCGCAAATAAGCATGATAATAATCGATCGCATTCTAGAGAACGTAACTCACATTCCAGGTATAGAATCTAATCATTAATATAGATTTATTTTAAATAAATAAATATTATTATTATGTTAAACATTTAAATTTTTAGTCTATTATAACTTGTTATATTTTGATACTACCAGACTTAATTGATTTGTAAAACGTACGACAAAGGCTGTGTTCTAAAATTTACTGCTAGTACTGAAAATCTATGAGGTGTCGAGTGGCCTGCCGCTCGGTGCGGTTGACTCGCGATTTGTAGATCTGGATTTAATTCCATCTGCTCATATACGTGATTTTTCGTGTTTAAGGAGCCGAAAAAGGCTCCATCTAATTCTTAAAAGATCTTTGATCATCAGTGCCGTTCGAATCCGGTATTAATCTTTAGGTCCCATATAATATCAATGCATGCATGTATAAAGTCTGGAGATTAAATTTAGACTAACAACCTAATTCCGGAAAAAAATCTATTGATATGAAAAAAACCTCATGAGAAATAGATCTGATTCTGCTTTGCGATGTTGCGCCACCAATTGAAAATCTATAGTGCACGTAAGGTAAATTATGGATTTTCAATACTGGCACTAAATTCCTAGATAACGTGCATACTGCATAAGATATCTAATAGTAGACGTCTTTTATAGCGTTTTCGATTCAAGCGAATTTGCTCCCATTTGGGTTGAATAATGTTTTACTATTGATTGACGTTACATATTCTACCAATAGGAGAGCATATAACATTATTAATTCAACCTAGATTGGTGCAAATTCGCTCGGGTCGAATACGCTATTAGATTGCATCTAGACGTAAGACATCTAAAAGACATCTTTTAGGTATCTTATACAACATAAATATTATCTGGGTTTAGGAACACAGAGCGACAAATCGTTGTTGAATAGAATTGTGAATAGTAATTTGTTAATTACTATTATTGCAATTATTATTACAGGCCATTTATTGAAGAGAGATCTTATCGCGACAGATATCGTGAAAGATCGAATGAACGTTCTTATGAAAGAAGAGATAGAGATAGGGAGAGAAACAGAGAAAGAGATAGGAATAGAGAGAGAACTAAAACTAGAGATAGGTCCAGGGAACGAAGAGATATAACGCCACGTTATATCGAATCGCCAATACCTGTACCTATCTATTATGGTGTAAGTAAGATACATGTATATAATCTTGACCATCTTTTAATGAATGTTCCTAAACTTTGTTAAACTTTCTTGTGAATATATATATATATATATATCTCTGCTAGAGTTTTCCTCCGAGACCTATCGTAGTAGGCCCTATGGTTCCATTAAGAGGACAAATTCCTCCTATGGGAAGAGGCAGACATCCTACTTTAATGGCACAAGTTAGACCATTTCCACCAAGATTTCCTCCAGATATATACAGATTGGGACATCCACCTCCAAATCCAAGTAAGTAAATATATATAATACATATATTCATTATTCATTATTCATTCGACGCAACATCCCAAGGCGAGACAGGACATACCTCTTATGAAGTTTCCGTATGAATTTTTTTTCTGGTATTAGGAGGTCGTTAGCCTAATATTTCAGCCTGGGGAATGTACACGTATTTCCACTGATATATAGAATCTAATGCCGGATTCGAACGGCACTGGTGATCAAAGATCTTTTAATCATCATATGAAACAATTTTTGGCTCTTTAAACATGAAAAATCGTATATGTGAGCGCAAGTGGGATTGAATTCAGATCTATAAATCGCGAGTCAATCGCACCAAGCGACAAGCCACTCGAGAATATTTATGTTTATACACACACACACGCACGCGCGCACACACACACACACACACGCACACGCACACGCACACACACACACACACACACACACACACACACACACACACACACACACACACACACACACACACACACACAGGGTTGGCCATATTCGACGGAAAGATGTTTTTTTTTTTCAATCATGGGAAACGTCGTTACTCGATCTAACATCTCTGTCAAAAGTTACAGTGTTGCCCAGATCTTTCCGTCGAATATGGCCAACCCTGTATATATATACATATACACAGTATTTTATATAATATATAATTATACATGTTATATGTGTAATTGAAGCTTCTCTACATATTCATATTTTAACATGCATATGTGTGATAAAATTTCAGGATACGGACCATTTTGAAATGGTGGATATCTTTATACATTATCGAGAACATTTTATGAAGACAATATCAATATGTAATATATTTTAATATTTGCTATATATTTGTGAGGACCTATTGGATAATAATAATGGATTTTTCAGATATTTGTTACTATCTTAGCTATACATTTAAGATTTTACTGTATTAGAAAGCTATCCCAAGTAGCACACAGCGCTTACAAAGCGTTAACAAATCGCTAAAAAAATCGCATACATTCGCTTTTTTTTAACGCTTTACAAGCGCTGCTGTGTTACTTATATATCCACGATGCCAAAAATTGTTCGGAGATCTCAAATCGAAAAAGAGTTGGACAATTGCATTGATCAATTGATCGAATTGTTCGAATGTGATTTTTTAATTCCTTCTTCGTCTGAGATCTCGGAGCAATTTCTAGCATCGGGAACATAAGGCTTTAGAATGAATATTATACTGCTTGGATTGAATAATTTATTCATAGGTCTGTTTGCGTTGTTTGAAATTCCCAAGAATTTTGGCACTTAAAAAGATAAAGGTTGACATAAATATGCAAAAGATGCAAGCAACATAAACAGAGCTGTGGTTTTATGTAGTTTCACATAAAGTTTATATATTATATGAAATATAATTATAATATAATAATAATGTAAAATAATATATAATAATATAAAGCATATAATTTATATATAAAATTTTCTATATAATATGAAATATTATTATAGAAGCACATTGTATATAGATATACATATTAGAGAGTTTTGCAATACCGTTTATCCAAATACGGTGAACACTAAGATTAGGTATCTTCTTAACACTACTAAGAAAAGGATAATGTAACTTTATCATATCTGGATTCACGTTATTGCAAAAATTTCCTATTCTTATATTTCATGCAGGAATTTATAATTAGTACCTACTATGCATTCTGTAAATAAAATTGAGATGTTACATATAGAAGATTTCAATAGATTCAAATTTATCCATATTTTATTTAAAAATATCCATCTTTGTAATACCAATAGACTTTGTAGCACCAATAGACGAGATAACATAGAGCATAGGAAGTTATTGCAATGTCATTTATATCATGGTGAAAAGAAATAAAGTGAGCCATTGCGCATAATGGCGGCAAAGGGTGGAGGACATGACTTGTCAACCAATTACGGGGGATCTCTTTTATACGCACAGTTTTTAAGTATTCACAAATGATTACTATTAAAAAATCACAGATTGAAGTTAAAATAACAATGATATATTAATAAAAACTATTAAAATATAAAAATATTACAAATTTTAACATTATTGTTAAACAAATGAGATTGCACATATGTGTCAAAACCGAGAGAAACCTGAGAGAGAACATGATGGCCTAAAACTTGTAACTGCAAAAATGGATGTAAACTACATGATAACATCCACTTTTTTTACATAGCAACTACACTATCGTATTACATGTAGCATGATTATATGAACCAAATATCGATTTATTATCCCCAGTCTTGAAAAGTAGATGTTGCTATGTATTGGGTCATCTAAAAAGTATCCGCGGTTTTTTGTCACTAGACGTGTGTTAATGGTCATATATCTAGTGACAAAGTACCGCGAATACTTTTTAGATGACCCAATAATTCGAATATGATTAAGTTGATTTCTTACTACATACATACACATACACGCACATATACATTAGAGTCCTATACATAAAGGACTCTATTACACATAATTTCTTATTACACGTTTATTAGATTAGGGCTAAAGCCTGTCAGACTACTGACTCACATTGAATCAGTCTTATTGTGATTGGTCCATTATTGGTCGGCAGTCAGAGTTGGCAGTCGGGTCGGCTTACAGAGTCGGTAGTCTGATAAGGATTCAAGGACCTAAGCACAAAGCGACTGTAACTGAGTCAGATCGTAGTTGTAGATGTGGGCTTTTTTTATAACAAAATTGTAAACGGTAAGCCGTAAGAAATTAACCAATCCTAGTCGATTATTCTTCTCACATTTAATTGTGATTGGCCAATTTTTTACGGCTTACGACCTACGACTCTATTGTAGAATAGATATGACAAATCATTATGCGTTAACCTACGACTTATTCGTTTCATTCAGTTAAAGTTCCTTTAGTAAGAATTAAGACATAAGATCGGAAGGACGCCATTACCGGGTGCCGGGTACCGATCGGAAATAGCACAATTCCATTATGGTTGACAGTTGATAGTCCGATTTCGCGTTCGAGCCTTCTACACCACCTTCTGGAACAGTTGCTCACACCAATTCACAGATTCACTATCACATCGAAAGTATTTGAAAATGGCGGCGTTTAAAGGGACTTGAAATCTGAGCCTCAAGGAATTGACCAATCACGAGGTCGAAGCTCGATTTGACTCCACTGAATTTCATATAGCTTGCAACTCTATTTTGGAACAATAGCAAATTAATTTACATATATTTTCAGTGTTAATAAATAATTTAATTCTTTTAATTACACATTCTTTCTTGTAACAGTAATATCATAATCTTAAAAAAATTAAGTTATTTATTAGCACTAAAGAAATTTAAACTCAACTGCGTAATAGTTGTATAATTGTCACAATATTACAATCTGTACTCATGCTCATGTAAGAAGTAAGATGAACCATTCCTACGCATTGGGTTGAAAGTGGGGAGATCTGTTAAGTTCTGCAAATAAGTACACTGAAAATTAGTACCATTTCTAATTGGTCGAATTCTGCTATTATGTGTAATAATTCATCTTATCTAATTCCACCATACTCATGCCTATTACATACTGAACGCGATGAGCGATGAGCAACAAGCGATATCCAAAGAGCGCATTCGGCAGACACAACAGTTGAGTAAGCTCTTGCTGTCATTGATATATTCTTTTAGATCTAAAATTCTGATTGGATGAATTAAAAAAATATACCAATAACGGCAAGCACTCATTCAACTGTTGAGTCCGCTGAATGCGCCCAATGAGTGCTCTGCTTTGTTTCGTCACGTGAGCAAAATAAGAGATCGATTCTGTATCTTGAAACAAGATAAAAATTACAAATGAGCAAATTTACTAAGTGTTGACCAATGAAATTATTAGTATTCTAGTAAATTCGTTCATTTTTATAATTTTCATCTCGTTTCAAGATATAGAATCGATCCCCAGAGCTTTCATTGGATATCGTTTGTGACTGATCACTTATCGCGTCTCATGCTTCAACATGTTCCTTCCTCCAACCATCGCTCCTACTTACTCAAAGCGCTCGTTAAGCTAGTTACACATACTTTCCGTAACAGTAACCGTAAATGTAACGTAGGTTTTCGACCAATTGTGTTGCTCGATTCGACCGTAACTGTCACAATCAAGCAAAGCAATTGGTCGATAACCTTACTGTTACTGTTACGAAAAGTGTATGTGGGACTTAATTTCCACTGAAGATTTAAATCGGTGTAAAAAATTTACTAGATATAGACACAACAGAGATACCAACAGCGTCAGGGACTGTGTGGCTCAGTGGCAGAACGAAAATCTATTAAATCGGAGGAGAGAACAGGGATCGAGATGAGGGGCGCCCTGATATCTTTCTCTGTTGTCGTCAATTGTTTAGACCCGATCTGAATGTAAGAACCAATCAACTACAGTCGAGTATTCTCCTTTACATTTGAATGACAGTGGAATGCTCGACTGTAAATGGTTGGTTCTTACATTTTTTTGTATCAATTATAAAATTTTATTTCTAGGATGAAAAGTGAAAAGTGAAAATTTTAACCACTGAAGATAATGGAGAAATTTTTCACTTTTTACTTTACATCGTAGGAAAAAAATTTTATAATTAATACTCTGAAAGCCGGTTGTTTCATTATTGTTTTTTTGGTAAATTTCCAGTGAGGTAAATCTGGTAATCCGCGCGTGTATTGTTGTTACTTCTCTAACAGGTAAAATTTACCAAAAGATGGAACACCGGCTTTGATCCGGTTTAAACCCTCCGTGGAAACTAGGCCTGTGACTAGCTTTAAGGATTCCGCACAATAAAAGGAACAGGGACCAGAGAATAAGAATTTCAATCTATCAAAAATCATGTATTGCGGAATACACAATTTCTAATAGGTTGAAATTCTTATTCTCTGGTCCCTGTTCCTTTTATTGTGCGGAGTCCCTTAGAGTAGGAGCATATTGAAGTATGCGACGCGACAAAGCTGTGGTGTTACATCGATGATTACGGCGATTGGTGCAATTGAGTGCAAATCGGTTTTCATATTTTTAGTGTTAAGAAATAATTTAATTCTTTTAAGGTTATGAGGTTATCACAACAAAAAATATGTAACTAAAAGAGTTAAATTATTTATTGACATTGAAAATATGAATGAATTAATTTACTACGTTTGTGTCAAGGTGTATTAAACAATTGGAAAGTATTCAGCTTATATCGGAACACGGCCAAGTTGAAGGAGTGCATGTATCGGTGGTCTCTGTTTGTGGAACAGTTTGGAATTGATCCATTGCTTCTGCACTGTTCTGCACTTTAGTGTGCTTTTACTAACTACGACTGTGGTTGTATCAATCGAGCGTTTTGAGAGTTCGTGGCTACTACTTTTCTACGATTATCGTATGTGCTTTTCGCCAAATCCAAATGACATGTAATGTATGTTTGGGGTGCTTTAATAAATTGTGATAGTTGAATAGTCGTGAATTATTAAAGTGCCGTTGATGATTCAAGGTCTGTGGTTTGCTGATGGTCATTCGTTGTTGAACACTATTGAATATATTTTTTAAAGATTCTTTTAAAAAGCACCGGCAGATTAATCTATGCTTTTAGACAGTGAGAAAACTATGTAGTTGCAATGGTTGCGAGCACGATTGATATGACTGGATCTATATATCATGAACGACAAGTAATTTGTTAATGTTATTACATTCTTTTTGTAAATTGTTTTTATATCGTATTTATATTGTATAGAAAACACATCACACCATACACAATGCAATTGTGAAGCAATTGTGAATGGAATATTGATATTTAAAAATATTTTTACAATATTTGAAAAAAGTCTTTTTATTTACTTTGTTATGTACTTTTGTTATATAAAATTATAAATTGAAATATAGGTGAAGGAGCTGTGTGCATTACATGCATTAAACAACTTGTTTCAAGAGCGTGGATTTAGCAAGCAAGAATTAGATCAAATTTGTTACAGTCTAAGTCCAGATGTGTGGATCAATCCTCATAAATCTCTATTAGGACTCGGCAACTATGATATTAATGTTATTATGGCTGCTCTCCAAAGAAGAGGACGCGAAGCTGTATGGTTCGACAAACGTAGGTTCGTATAGTCATTGATATCATAAGAATATGACCATCTAAATTATGATGGTAAATGTTTATTAAATTCTTTCTGCCTTAGAGATCCAAAGTGTCTTCGTTTAGACAACATCGAGGGTTTTATACTTAATGTCCCAACTGAATACAAACTAGGTTTTGTCCTACTTCCTTTGAAACGACGTCATTGGATCGCTCTGAAAAAGATACATGGTGCCTTTTATAATCTTGATTCAAAACTGGACTCGCCACAATTAATAGGAAAGGTTATTAAATAATATAATTAAATAAAATTTGTTAAAAAACAAACATATTTTTATATATTTTGCAATATTACTTTTTTTTTCTTATACCAGGACAACGATTTACTCATATATCTAAAGGATCAGATAGATAGCAAGGAAAAGGAACTATTCCTTGTTGTTACTAGAGAAATTGATAGCAATCAAGGATGGTTAATAGATACATGTGAAAATCAAGACAATAACATGGATCATGATTCCATTCGGTATATTGAGGATGGATACCCAGATATAGATTTGAAAAAATCCGAATCTAAAGAAATGAATGAAAATGAAGAATTCCTAGATAACAAAAATTCTAGATAATTGGGGCCACATGCACCATGTTCCACTCAATTATGTATTTATTCATTCCCTTGTTGCTAATTTAAGGAGGGGTAATTATAATTATTGCAAGAAAAGACTTGGAATTGTATAAAAACAGAGAGAATACACAGAGAAAAATAAAGCAGATAATAGGAATTACACATAATGTTTCACTGAGCATAATTTGCAATGTTTTTAATCGTATTTATATGTTAACACAAATGTGATATTTTTATCTATTACTTTTATTTTATTTGAGAAGTTATTTATATATTGTGTATATTTATGACACATGTGTGACAACATATTTTAAGAAATAACATATGTAAGATATATATAGTGTTGTATTCAAAATGAAATATTGCTTTATTAAAAGTTAACGTATATAAGAAAAGAACTTGTATTTAAACAACAGCTACTTGTATGTGTATATCGTGATATTATTTATATGTGATAATCATATCTTTGTCGTTTTAAAAAGCTCTCTCTTGTATAAATAAACATACTTGTAATATGAAATTGTTATGATACATTTTAGGTACAATCATAACTTTTACACAATAAATACGCTTGCAATTTCTTTTATAATGTAATTTTAATCCTGTATATATAAGATGGTATTAAGAGTATACATTATTATTTATGTTATATAAGAGCGTAAAATTTATTTATATCACATGGCATATATTTAAGTTATGGCTTTAAGTAAGCATCAAATAATTAGAAATTATTTATTTTTATTATTGTACTGCATAAATAAAGAATCAATCAGCCAATGAATTTTTATACAAATATACATATTACACAAGTAATGATATATAACATTGTTACAACATATGTTAGATCACCACTTTATTGCAAGTGCTGTATTCGTTTTCTGTATTTCGTGATATTGCGTATTGAAATGTGCGTTAACTTTGTCTGTATGCTCTCCTCCTAGCCAGGTTTTGTATAGGTTCTGTACCACTTTATTTTCTTCAGGTTTGCTTAATGGAAGTTTATGATACATATTTTCTAATGTCAATGCAAGTTCTCGAGGTTGAACGTTCCCGTCAGGTCTTATTTGTGCTCCGCCGTTTAAGCAACCTAATAATAATAATTATATTAAGTTTAGTTACTTGTATTGCATGCTAAAACATTTTAAGCAAAGCAATAATTACCACATGGGCATGCCATAATTTCAACATAGTCATAAACGCATTTGCCCCTTTTCATTTTCTGAACTATGTTCTGTATATTTCGGAATCCATTAATAATAGCGAATTTTAATAACACTTGATTATTTCTTTTCAATTCTGCCTCTTGAAAATCAGGATTTCTAAGATTTTTGAAATCCACTGTGACATTGTCCTCGTCAAAAAGATTCTTTGCTGCGTAACGAAAAATGAAATCTGCGTAACCACCTGATCCTGAGCCACTATGACCCCACAACTTATTTCCAATTTCTTCATTGTAAGAACCGAATGGTTGTTTAATTTCACCTTCATCTATTTCGTTTAATACTAAACCATCTTCACTTAGCATCTGTTCCAATTCAACTGAAAGACCAAAAGTTGATATAATTTATACTTAAATTTTAATAATTTTAAATTTAATGCAGAAATATGAATAAATATACTTGATGTTATGACACAGTCTACGTCTCTCGTCTTTCTTTGTTGATTGTAAAAATCTTCTCTGGAAGCTTCCAACTTCTTATCATAGCAGGGCATTACAGTTACATGATATATATGTTCTGGTGACAGATTCATAACTTCAGCTAAGTGGTACTTTACTAATGATCCCATAATTTGTTGAGGTGATTTTGTGATACTTATATATGGCAATATAAAATTTCCATGAGTTTTCTCAGCATAACATACCCAACCTATTAGAAATAAGAATATATTATAAATCTCATAAATTGACCAATATCTATTTTTTTCATAAATAAATATTTTACCTGGACATGAAGAAGATAACATTGGTAACTGATTTTTCGTGCCCTCTTTACTGGCTTTATAACGTTCGACGAACTCTTTAGCAGCTTCTAATAAGACAAAATCATCAGCCACTGTCATATCCAATACTGCATCAGCTCCCAATTGATAGAAATATCCTGCCAGTTTATGGAGAGTTTGCTCAGGTGTAAGTTCATAGTGTTGTGCCAGTGACAATACTGGTTGCACTGATAGACTTACTATTATATATTTAGAATCTGTGCTTCCTACATTCTACAAAAGCATAAATGATATTATAATATTTAAAACAACATTTAAAAAATGAAATAAATTAAGAATCTTAATAATTTTGTATATCTCATTCAAAGATAAATATTGTAGGTATAAATCTAAAATTTACATTTATAAAAGAATCAGCAATTTAGTACTATATATTTTTATATATTGCTATAGATATTTAAATACTTGATATTTTATTTAATATATAAAATTTCTTTACTTTTGTATATAAATTAGAAAATTATAAAATATTTATACATTGTAGTAACATTTATTCTTTACCTGTTGAGCTATTTTCTCTTGAAACACTTTAAGCAATTCTTCTCGACTTTGTTGAGTAACGAGCACACTTTCAGCAGATGTAATACAACCACTGCATGCTAAACAGTCTGCAAGTGTGATCTCAACTTTTTGTAATTTTTCTGGTTGTCCAATCTGTATAATAAAGCAAACTTTAATGGAAAGTTTTATGCTAGAATTATAGTTTGACAAAATGAATGTTGTAGACATTTACTTCATTGAGTGCCGAAAAGGCATTATCTGATTGTATTTTTATCTTTGCACCTGTTTTGCTTTTGTTTGCTTGCATTTCTATGGGTTTAATGCATTCCTGTAATAAATGTAATTTAAAATAGTACATAAAAATTAGATCCAATACAGAATGATATTGATCATTATACCTGCGATGGAGTGATGAAATCATCTAGATTTGTAATTTGCAACGCTCCACTGAATCTTGATGCCATTTTTTCCTAAATTTTACTTCTTCCCTATAAATATTTTCTGTAAATGTGCAATTTAGATAAAAGAAATTTACAAAAAAAATCTTTTCCTTTTATAAAGACAAATGTTTTTCAATTTAAAAAATATTTATTTTTTAGATCGTTAAAACAATTTGTACAATTATAGATTATTTTTTATAAATTATAGTTCATGAAGATGAATACAGCAAAAATAAACAAAGTTTCCCAGGGTTGGCTAATAAATTAATGTGGAATTGAAATATTAACCTCTTTACTACTCTTGAAACATAAATGACTCACTAAATTTCAAAATTCTATAATTCTATATGTAAATAAAGTGTCTGTCTAAGCCATTCGACTACGTGCTAAAACTAAAAATAATGATAAAAAAACATGCCTGTATCTAAGAGATAAGAAATATTTTCATTAAACTAGTACAATATAAATGTCAATAAATGTCTTCGTGACGGATAATTTGTGATGATGACAATGTGTTCCTCTGACTCACTGACCTGCGCCCTGCGCCCTGCGCCTGGGACACCGCAACCGTGCCACTGTATAAAGTACTCGTGTTAGCATTGTTAGAGGCGCGATTTGCTTATAAAATTGCAATAATGACCGAAGTGAGGAAGGACGACGTTGTAAAAATTCTTCACACTTATCCGTTTTGTAGAGTAAGTAAAATGCACGCCGCATTTTATTATAATTTGTTCTATAGCTTTCGCTGCGTAAATAGATATAAAATATGAATTTGATCAATAGGTACGAGAAGCATATGTATCGCAATTATTGAATCGACACTTCTGATTTAAAATCAAAATTACGCGCATTTTATTTGATTTCGAATGAATATCAATTTGTTATTCAATTTGATTTCATAATACATAAAAATATTAATATCTAAAAATTATTTTAGATATTATTATGTATTACTTAAAATTTATAAAAATTTGGAGAAATTATAATATTGCATTGTAAAAATTATCCAGTTAGAACCAAATATATACATGTGTGTGTATATATATGAGTATAAATTACTGGAAATCTTTTGGTAAATTAAATAAATTTCTTTAATAATATACAATTTTTTTAATGATATTTATTTACAGAAATGCGATATGTCCGACGAAATGAAACAGGAAGCGATGGAATTATGTGTGACTGCAGCAGAAAAATATGCAGACAATTATGAGAGTGTATCTCGAATGATTAAGGAGACAATGGATAAAAAATTCGGTGCATCATGGCACACTGTTGTTGGAGAAGGCTATGGTTTTGAAATAACTTATCAATTGAAGCACCTTTTATATATGTATTGTGCCGGCAATTTGGCAATATGCATTTGGAAATCTGCATAGTGCAGTTTCGACACTTATTATAATTTATTTTATGTATTTATTTATGTGTATTTATGTATTTATATAATGCATATATATGTGCTTGAATGTATGTATAAAAGTACTTTCATATGAATGTGTGAAGCATATGTAAGATAAACTGTTACAAAAAAAGAGGAAGAATGTTTAATTGTAATATATATATCTCAATGTGGGTCCAACTATGTGTTTAAGTCAAATATTTTAGATTCATAATTAAACATATTGGAAATACAAAACCAATGATGATAATCTGATTAAAATGTATCATATAAAATTAATATATAGAAATACTTTCTGGTACAAATTATATTTAAATTATTTATTTTTATTTAAAAAACAGTTTTAATATATTTTAATATAGGACAGTATGTGTAAGAATATATAAGATTCAACATTAAAGTATTTGTTTGTAAGAAGATAATAATAATACATAACATATTTAGAAAATTCATATACATGATAATATTTGAAAGTACGTATTTATCTTTCGCATGTAAAATTTATCAAAAACCTGTAACCGTCCTCCATAGAACAACTGCTATGTTACCTCCAATAAACATATATAATAGAGAATTCTCTTGATATGTAGTTGCACATGCATAAGCTTCCCCGACGACTACTTGGAATGGTGGACCAAATTTTTTATCCAGATTATCTTTGATCATGCGAGCTGCATGCTCGTAATTCTCTGAATATTTTTCCACAGCGGTGACACAGGTTTCCATGGCTTCCTGCTTCATTTCCTCTGGCATATCACTGTACTAAAGAAAATTTCTGCAATAATTAAAATTGAGATACTCTAATTGACTTGTGACGTGTTATAAACAAAATCAATTTACCTTACATAATGGATATGTATGAACCATCGAAGTTACAACTTCTTTCTTTATCTCTCCAGCCCACATTTTACAAAGATGTCTCTTTAATTATTTTATTGTATACTCAAGCATACAATAGTAAAAATTATATTGTGTTTTTAATATTTGATAGGATCCATATATTCAATATGATATATATCTGGTTATTTATATACATATGGCAAACAAATGAACATATGACACGTACACTATAATATATGTTATTGAAATTTTTCAAGAAAGTGAAATTGAATTGAGAATTTATATAATTTTATGTACATACATGTATTATATATGTATATATATTAAAACTATGTATATTACATACGTATATTACATACGTAGCTTAATTTATAATAATTATTATAATATATATACATACATGAGTTTATTGATTTTTAAAATTTATAATTGCGCCAAAAAATAAACACTGATTAAAATATTAATTATTATAAATAATAAATTTCGATAGTCTAATAATATTAATCGGAAATTAATTAATTTTAAGATCTTATAAGCAAGAAAATAGTTTTAAAATGTATGGAAATTACATATTATTTTTTTAGAAATTGCATTTTTTTTTCTCACAAATCGAAAGGTTATGACGCCTCTTCTCAATGGGTTTCGGATCGTAAAATCGTGGAATTTTTAACGCGTTCCAAAACTCATGCAAAAATAGCGTTGCAATTTTTCTACTTATCGACGTTTGACGTCGTTCGAGAAAGCTCGATGGTACTCGAAAATAAATTAGTATTATCTGATTATCAAAGCCAGAGGATCAAGGGCAACATTTAGGAGAAACAGTGAAAGAAAAGAAGGAAAAAGAATAGAAAAAATTCGTTTCCGCCATTTGCGTGTCGATGATTGGTGTGTGATAGTGTGAGTTTCGCGTCCTCGATCCTTTCGCCGGTGGATCCATTAATGTTACATACGTTTCTCACGCTTCTTTTCTCCGTCATCTCCCTCGCGCAATCGTGCAACCGTGCATTAGCCAGCATTGCTGAGTGTTCCCTTTTGCATATATGACTGCAACAAAAAGCTCGAAAGAGTGCGAAGATCGTTCCCGAGACGACGGTGTCATTGACGTCTGCGATACGTTAACATGTCTGCCCTTCAAAAGTCAGTTTTGAAATCCAGATTACCACCATCGGCCATCAATTTCTCTGCTTTGAACTCCAGGTTTGTGTTGATCTGTGAAATCGTATGAAAGTGGGATTTTTAATAAGTTATTGAATAAGTTGGAGAAAGTTGCTATAAAATCATAAATGTCAATACAAAAATGTCTTTTTTTTTAAAGACTTAGTAAGTCGAGGGGAGCTCAGCGAAGAAGAGACTATGAACCAGTACGATGGAATCCGTATTTTGATCATTCCAAGGATGTACCAGTGGGACAGAACACTTTTCATGTTTATATCAAGGGCACTGAGGGACCATTATTAATTTTATTGCACGGTGGTGGTTATAGTGGTTTGACTTGGGCAGAACTCACAGTGTGTATCGTTCGTAGTTGCTAATAACATGTTGAGAAAGAGATTAACATGCATTATTAATTTTAGAAATCAATTATGACAATGGTATTATGTAGAGTCATGGCGATTGATCTTAGGGGTCACGGAGATACTCATACTACAGATGATGATGACTTGTCTGCAGATACTTTAGCATCGTGAGTAAAATGTACATTTATTTTTTTTTAATTTTGCTTATATTTTTGTAATAAGGTTGACTATATTTTTTAAATCTATGTATTTTAATCTTCAAATAAAAATAAATATGATAAATTTGTTAAAAATTTCTAAATGTAAAATAGTTTGTACACACATACATACAGTTGTATATATCTATATTGGTTTATGAAAATTTTATTTATTTATTACATATTATTTGATTTATAAACAGCTATGCATAAAATCTTTATGAAACCTTTTTTTGCGTTATAATAAATTGTATTATTTTTATTACCAGAGATGTTGCAGCTGTTATAGATGTAATTGCGCACGATGCTCCAATAATTCTTGTCGGTCATAGTATGGGCGGTGCGGTAGCTGTAAGAGCAGCTCCATTGATTTCAAATTTATATGGATTAGGAGTTATAGATGTTGTAGAAGGTACGGCAATGGATGCATTAGCTTCTATGCAGAGTTTTTTGAGATCACGGCCATCTAGTTTTAGCACCATATCTCAGGCTATAGAGTGGTGGTTAGTATTTTCTTATGCTTTTAATACATTCATCATTATTGTAACAAATATGTTCTTTAAATGATTCATTTACTTTTTACTTGAAAATAATGTATTCTATTGTACATATATAAATTTAATTTCTTTATAATTTAATTTTTCAGATCATGTTAATGCATTAGTACACACACACACACACACACACACACACACACACACACACACACACACACACAAGTTTATCAAATTAATCTTTAATTGATGTTTTCAGCGTTCGTAGCGGACAAATTCGGAATATACAATCGGCAAAGGTTTCGGTTCCTGGACAGATAAAGAAGTTAGTGAGTTTTTAAGGATATTTATAGGTTTTTTGTAATATTTTTATACTGATATTAAAATAAATCGAGTCATACAACACACGTGCTATTTCAGCATTGAAACTAGCAAATTAGCAACTCATGATATTGACTCATTGCCAACCCAATACAACAAGTGTGAATCTAATCCAGAACCAGTTATACCGCGAGATGATATTATTCAAGAGGAAGAGTCATCCAATATGCCACCGCCACCACCTGTGTCTTCTGCTATTACTACTAACAGAAAATATGTTTGGAGAATAGATTTGGCAAAAACGGAGCAGCATTGGTTTGGCTGGTTTAAGGGATTATCGACGGCATTCTTGAATGTTCCTTCACCGAAAATGTTGTTATTAGCAGGAGTTGATAGATTAGATCGTGAACTCACTGTAGGACAAATGCAAGGTATACAATTTTCAATGCTGTCATTAGTATACACTGATGCTGTGACAATACAAGTTTTGAGTATTTTTCAATAAAATAATTACTTATTTTTTTCATAAAAATAGGTAAATTCCAAATGCAAGTATTGCCCGCTTGTGGGCATGCTGTTCACGAAGATGTCCCAGATAAGGTAGCGGAAGCTATTGCTACGTTTATGGTTAGGCACAAGTTTGCAGAGCCAGCGTCGGATTTTCCACGGTAAACTAAAGAACATTTTATTTTCACATTTACAAGTTCATCGATAGTGTAAGATTCTTTTTGAAAAAATAAGACGTGCATAGCTTTTATATTTTTGACTTTACGATTTTTGTTTCTGATTTTGTGAAAGATACATAATTTATTATCATTGTTTCAGGACTTTTCCGGCTTGTTAAGAAAAAAATTAAACAATTGTAATGTAAACATATGGAATAATGTCATGTTTTCTTTTAATTGATATAATTTTATTTATTTCAAGAGATAATAATCGCCAAATATAAAAACATATATCATATATGTAAATAAAAACATCTGTCTTGATGAAAATAAATTTGTTCTTATATATGTATATTCTTCTATCAGTTTTTTAAGTTTATTAAATTATGATTTTTACAAAGTTATCAGTATAATTTGGCATAAATATTGTAATTACTTAAAGTATTTGTATCTGAAATATATTTATTTTTTCAAATTTCTCACTAGTATTCTTGATTTATATCACTTATTTCTAAAAAAAAAATGGTTTTACAGTTTATTATATGATTATTATTATTATACAGAAAAATATTGACATTTACGACAAATGTTACTTTTATGAAAGAAAACGTGTTTAAATTTATATATAATATTTTATTGAAAATGTTTGTACTTATATTTTAGATTAATATGATGAATACAAAAAAATTACCACACATTGTCAATAACAAAATTATTCTCTACATTGAAAATTTATATAAAATCGAAGTATTATGTACAAATAAATGCTAAATATATAGTTTGATGGTTACAATGATTGGAATTTCTTCAATACAGTTTGAAATTGTGTAAAAATCCTATAAAAGTTACTATATGCTAAGAAGAAATATAATACTTATTTAAATATAAAATTATCTAAAATTGTTTCAGAAAAATGACAGTTTGATTAATTAACATGCATACGATATCACAAGAGAGCAAATTCTGTTATATTTCTGAAACACTTAAAATCACATATAGTTATAAATATAAATTACATAATAGCAAGAATCACTGATTAGTAAAAATGATCTATACGGTATTAGTTAAATTTTTCACAACAACACAAGGTCCTGCACGGCCAGCCTTAAGAGGAGCAACCTTCAAACATAAACATAAAATTTATAAAATACATTTAAAAATTATTTTTGTACTATATCCAATTACAAGAATAGTTTATACACTCACAGATTCCCATTCGTTGAGATGTGGATCATAGGCTTCCACTAGTGTAAGATATTGCTGACCGTCGTATCCTCCTATGGCCATAAGTCGGTCACCCAATACGCACACACCGACCGCATCTCGAGGAACACTCATTGGCGCAACCATAGTCCATGTATCAGTTTTAGGATCATACCTATATTGTTACATTGCATTATACGCAACTTGAAAATTTTAATATGTGACGTAATAGTGGCTTCACCTTTCTACACAATCGAATCTACTAGCATTCGGATTACTAGCTGGAGCATCGTGACCACCAAGTGCATAAAGACAACCGTTTACTACTCCTACGCCTACACCGCCCCGCCTCTTCGACATAGGCGCACATGGTGTCCACTTATTTGTATGCGGATCATAGCATTCTACAGTATTTAAGCAGGAACTGATATCTCTTCCTCCTACAGCATATAATCTAAAAGATTATAAAAAATTGCATTAAAATCATTAAAAATTCAATATTAAATTTTTTTAAATCGATAAAAAATAAATTGATAAAATATACCATATGAAATTTTTTTAAATCGATAAAATATATACCATATGAAAACATACTAAAATTTATGTGAAAACGGCTGAAAACGGATATTGTATATAAATGTGATAATTTATTTGTACTTACTTATCATTTAACACAGCCACACCGACTGTAGACCTTTGTATGGACATAGGGCATATCGAACTCCACTGACGCGTTGCCGGATCCCACCTTTCGACCGCATCAAGAAAACTCCAACCATCGTGGCCACCAATAGCATATAAAGGTCCACCTAATACTGCTACTCCTGAGAAAAAATTTATGTATTTATCAGGTTTTTATTACGAATGAATGAAATTGCGTATTAACTTCGCAAATTCGGCAAGTACCTAATCCGTGACGATGAACGTTCATAGGTGGTAGAGTGCTCCACGCAAGAGTGGAGAAATCGAAGCATTCTACTGTGTTTAGCGTTTTTAAACCATCTCTACCGCCCGCGACAATTAATTTTTTATCGACTATCACTGCGCCAAATTGCAATCTTCTACTACTCATAGCAGCTAAAGATCTCCAGGCATTATCGCGCAATGAAAATGCATCTATAGATGTTGCACCTGGACATTATATTGCATATTATTTCGCTTGAGAAAATTAAAAGAGCATGATACTGTATTGATGTTTTTTTTATATTAATAGCAACCAATATTAAATAATTAATTTTGCATATAATAAATTACCTTTATTGGCATCCATCCCTCCAACAGCTAATAATGTACCGACAGTAGCTTTTCTAGGTTTCGTTCTACCTGTTTGAAGCAAAGGCCTTCGCTCAGGCAGCAAATGGTATTTTAATGCTTCCATCACTAATTCCTGCGCCATTCTTTGGTCTTTGAACATTTCGTTACTCTCAATATTATCAGCTATAAACTGTTTTAATTTATTAGTTGATCTATAAGTTCTGTCAAGTAAAAAATTGAGTCAGTGAACTCACCGCAGGTGATAACAATGGTAATTTGACTAAACCTAATAATGTACTGGCATCTTTGCTTCTGTTTTCTGGATCATGTTCCAGCCAAGTCACTAGAGCCTGAAATAATAATAATAAGAAATAGAGACTCCATTATTCTCTATACTTAAATTTAGATATATTCTAGTTAATATACATGATCAATAGTATAACAAATTTTAACCATATTCTTTTTCTTAACATTTTATATTATTAAATTTTTTCGCTCAACATGTAGTTTATATATATTTTGGATTTATTTATGTCACGAAAATAATTTATATACAACATGTAGTCAATCTTACATAAAAGATAGTTTCTTCTGAGGGAACATTAAGATCCTCTGATTCAAGTAATTTTGCAACTTCATTGGCAGATAACAGTAAGAATTCTTGATTTTTTGTAACTTCCATGAAATGTTTTGTAGTGTATGCGTGTGCGTGTTCAAATAATTCCGAACAACCCTGCGTATCGGCAAACATTCGTATGCCTAGGCAGTTGCTCGGATGGAGCTGTTTGATAAGAAACTGACAGCATGCTTTAATAACTGGATTCAATTGTAATAAACACGCTGTTGCAAGAAGAGTCTCTACACTATCTTCTTGTAATTCTATACAACCTGAATATACAAAAATATGTCAATAAAAATACAAACGAGAACAGTTTGAAAAATATCTGCAAATCGAATTACCTGTATAACAATAAAGAACCAAAGCCCATAATGCATCTCCATCAACATCCATTAATTCTATTTCATTTTGTGCCGATTCTCGTAAAGAGCTTGTGAACATAGCAGCAAAATATTCAGAGCCAGCACTGAGGACTAATCGATGAGCTGGGACACGTTTATTTCCTAAAGAAAGGATAAATCTCACACATACAAATATGAAAAATATGGGATGCTTCGAATTGTATCGAAAACAAAGAACATTTTTAATATACATGTGATATTAAAGAATGTATCTTCCTATCTTTCTTCAATTTTTACTAGTTAGAAATGTTAACAATAGCAAATAATCCAGCAAAAAAGATTCTAATAATAACTTATAATAATAATAAAAAGAATTTTTCTATGAATCATAATTATAAATAAAAATATACATCAAATTGTACATAAAAATATATATTAATAATTCTCGTTTGTTAATTAAAACGTATGATTAATCATCATCTGAGTCATAATTCTAATTGACAGTTGACATATCGATAGGTGCATTGTTATCAAAACAAAGCGTTCGGGGCTCTGGTACACTCACCCGCGATCAGCGTGACGTCTGTCAGCTGTTGCTTGTGCAGATAACTCTCCATAACTCGGAGGCTACTTTCTGCGTGTTTCGGCGAGATGGACACGCACGACATTATGCTGGAAATGCTATGCTCGCTGGCGTCTTTATCCAGGCCCAGTGGGAATTCTTGCTGCTGTTGCTGCTGTTGTTGCTGTTGCTGCTCACCTTTGTTTGCGGCTCTCGCGGGAGAGCTTCCCGCTATTCTTGACATGTTTGCCCGCAGCTGTCGTTTATCACGGCGATAACGATGATCGGCGATTGGGTCGCTAACCAGGATATGGCGTGAGACACCGTTCCTCAGGATGCGTCTAGATGTGTGTCGATGTAAACAATGGATCGCGCTCAACCTCGGTCAACGACCATCACTACCCGTCCTACAGGTCAGCGCACTCGGCAGCTCGGCACTGACTGCTGCCGTTTCGGTTTCTCCAGCCGAACCTCGATCCTCGATCCTCGGTCGGTTGCATTGAGCCGCTCGTTGTTCGTTGCGTGACGCCCGCGTTACGTCATACGGAGGATAAACAAAGAACCAAGCGTGTTCACTGTATGTATAGCCGCCAGCGAAAGCGTATGCAGCTGCACATGACTTGCTCCTTTTTTCTCACTTTGACTCCTATACTCCATAGAACATGTACTATACACCTTCTTTAGCAATACATACGTACATGCTAACGTATATTCTATATACATTTGAGATTTTACATTGAAAGGGAAAATAGATATGTATTGAAGAAATGGAGAATCGTTTATCTATTAAATAGAATTAATTTATGCAAGTTTTAAAATATGAAAGGAAATTGAAATAAATATATACATTTTATTGTTATAATACATTTTGTCTGATTAATTTGATCTGTGCCTCTTTCTTACAGCATCAAAAATCTTGAACGATTATTTTTGATTAACTGATACTTTTTTTACATTGCAAGTTTAGTCACATTAAATACTTTTCTTATTGTTAATAAAAAAGATTTTAAGCGTGACTAAGATTAATCAAGATTAATCAAGATTGATTACAGTGACCTATAGATAATTGAAATATTAATTACTGAGACAAATATTAAATTAAATAATCGTTACATTATTATTAATATATAATCCAATGGTTCATTTCTCGCTTCAAATTAAATAATAATGTAAATAAAACGCCTTATAAGTCTGATTATAAATTAGATCTTCGTATTTAATAATATTTCAGTATGAATTTATATACATATATATTCAATTCTGTAAATTGCGCGTCAATTTAATTTTCGGTTTTGAAACGCAATCTTTAAACTGAAACTGGGATAATAATATTAATTGATTCGAGTAGAGAAATGTTTATAACAAATATATTTTAAAAATTTACGTTTATTGTATTTCAATGTAAATATAAATATATTTCTATGGATAATATTGTTTTTGTGCAATTTTACTCGAGAAAAAAGATTTCATATATAATTATATAAAATTACATACGATTATAACATTATATATTATATATATAATATGTCCATATATATAACATTTTTTCCGGATATCTTATGCTCGATACAAAGCCTACAATTTTTAATATAATATATACATGCATAAAGATCAGAATTATGGCTATTATAATCATATAATTTATATTATTAATCAAATAATTTATATTATTTGATATTACTGACATAGTTCAATTTTGGATAATTTTTATTTAGATTATACATATATTACATGTCTTTTTTATAACTTTGGTATATAACACTGAATTGGTTTATATAATAATTAAATGGCAACTCTTGTATAATTTCTAATTACTTTACTTCCTCCAAGAATATATCTCCCATAGCAAAAAAACATCACAATTACATCACAACAATCATGGTTACGTCATGGTGATGTGCGAATGTTCCGCTTTATTGTAAATGATGTCACAGCAATGTCACGGTGATGTGCGAATGTCTTTGTAACATGTGTTAATTTGTTATAATAGTGACATCATATTTTCTTTCTGATTATTGTGACTCTATTGTGATCCTTTGCTATGGGGGATTTGTTGTGATATTATATTGCAAAAGCAATATACGTTGTTATACGTATTCTACATGGATTCTCAAAGTGTAAGATATATTGACGGTTGCGAAATAATAAATATATAATTATATTATACATGTAAATGTACAAGAATTTTTTTATGAAATACTGTACATAAATTTTCGACATTATTTTGCAGCAGTTTAAAGGTTCTGCTGAACGCTTTTTTTTGTCGTGTTTTTTTTGTGCTCCGCAATATTATTATTTTACAGATCATATTTTTAACAGATCGGAAAAACAACTGGGCAATGTGTTGAAAATTAGTAGACTGTTAGAAGGCATTCAATAGAAAATTAATAGTTGTGTTTTCAAATAAAAGTGAAATCTAATATAACCGCTATTATAATAAACTATTATAATAAATGCTTTTCCATAAAATATTATATAAATTAAACTTACATGGCAGTAACAGAAATTACTCGCATTGCATAAACATGTCGCGATTGTCGAATACATTTGCTATCAACATTTATAAATGAGATGAGTTTCTTAATTCATCGATCGCTCGTATTATGTGCACAACTTTATCAGGTGCTTGTGTAAAAGCACTTGACGCATAATGCGATTAATCAATCGATAAATTAAAAAACTTATTTATATTCATGAAAATTCTTTATCGATCCGATTGCACAACATTTATTTACAGTTAATTTCTTCTTGAATATTATGCTTAATAATTTATTTTTATAATGCTTAAGAAAGATTAAATCTATATTAATAAAGAAATTATTTATTTTTACTCTGTAGAATTTTTTCATTAAAATATTTATCATTTTAAAATATTTTTCACTAAAAAATATTTTAAAGATTATATTTTTTTTGATGATTTTTTTTGTAAAAGATAATTTCGTTACATAAAACAGAAAAATATAATGTATTGAAATGTAATGCATGATATTGCATACAATTATTTTTTTTTATTTATTCGATTTGAGGCAAGAAATTAGCAATTAAAATCATTAAACTAAGGATGTTGAGGCAACCGATTTAAAATTACATTGCGTATCCATAGTCGCACCATAACACCTCCAGGTACTCTGCGTTAACGCACTAGACACAGATGGCTCCGTTGCATTCTTGCTCGGATTTTGTTGAGGAGTCCGACTCCGAGAAGGATCCGTAAAAGGGCCTTTTTCGACAACAACAAAATCGATCAAGCAATTCCGTCAAGTTGCTTCTCTCGGAGTCGTCCCTGAAGATACCGCTCGATGCCTCATCTGTGCATGGAGCTATAAATGTCTGCAGGTCGTTCTTCGGGAAACCTTCGCGATAATATATCTTGATCGTATCATATGCGTCCATTATCACAGAAATGAACAAACTTAAAACGACATAAATGTACAGTGAGATAAACGAATATAAATAGATTCTAGAGTACCACCATAACACAGCTGATTTGGAAAACGTTATGGAAAACGTAGCGAACATATCATCACCATTAATTAACGCAAACAAGCACTCGGATGTGGTCGCAAGAGATCGAAACTTTATATTATATGGACCAAGCACCAACCAGCCACAGAACGTGAAACCGGCATAAATGAGAACCGCACATATCAAGAATCTTGCCACTTTCGGTGTCGCTTTCTTTAGAGTTAAAATGACAACATTGTACGTCTTGAAGAAGCCAAGATAGCGCAATACGCCAAACCACACAAGCAGATTTCCAGTTCCAAGAAATATACTGCAAATATTCCAGTGATCACTCTCGGAGTGTTTTCGCTCGATTTGTTCCTTTATGACAGTACCAATAATGATAAGTAGATCATTGATGATAATCATAATGTACCAAAGGTTCAAGAATTCTAGTCGACCTTCGAGGCTTAGTATTGTGCCATATGTTTTTTTGAAGAAGTTTATAGTCTCAAACTTCAGTAGTTGAGCTCTATATATCGCTCGCGAGCATAATACCAAAGAAATCGTACAAATCAGTATGACAAGTAAATTCAGCAAAGTCCTCAGTGCCGATTCGATGCGGTTGTCAGTGATGTAACGAGTATCACCTTTGCATTGCAATTTTCTAGCTTCGGCATCTAACGAGAGTAGCATCTGTCCATCGAAATCGCGGTTATCAAAGATAATCTTGATGTTGAAACGATAACAATCGGGTGGTGTCATTGGCCCGGCTGCTTTTAAATTCACCGTTTTTAGAGCAAATTTCAGATGAGCACGTACCAGTGCGGAGAAATTGACGTTAATGTTTCTGTCTTGCAGAAGATTGTGCGATGAATTAAATGTGTTGAAGGTTTCAAGAGTGATGTTCATGCAAGTTTCCACAATTTCGCTATCAAACACGTAGCTCTCGTTAAAACCGAATATAATGCCCTCCTTATACTCATAAAGACACAAGGTTACGGGCCCTACTGAATTATCTTCGGCAATGTAGGAGTACGCACCAATAGCGTCGTTGACGTTGTAATAACCATGTAAAGCATAATCGATAGCATCGTAAAAATCGCTTCGCTTGTAGATAGCTAACGGTCCCGATGCAGGTGGATATGCAGGTACCTGAAGCATTAAATTAAATTTATGCTCACGTGTATTTGATACCCTGCTTGATATTGAAAGAAAGATAGCAATCCAAATAGAAAGTCTTATTATTATGGAATATCTATGTAGGTGTCATAGATTAAGATCTAAAGCGGTGAAAATGCAATGATCACTTAAGCTTGCTTTTCAAATTATTTTAAATATGATAAAAATACTTTACAATTGAAATATGTACTATCTTTCTATTTCCATCTTCCATTAGGTTAGCATTTTTAATTAGCATTAAAAATGAAAATGTAATTGAGATTTATAAATACACACACATATAAACAAGATTAAGCGTACCTCTTGAGTAGATTCCCATCCCATTAAAAAGAGATGGGAGAATGTAATTCGGTTGTCCCACGTATAATTCACGTGCATGTAATTGTTATGTGCGAATAAACAGAGTTGTACGGTCACAAGGATGATTTTGATGACTTGGACGACAAATTTAAAGGGGAAACGCCGTTTTGCCTGCCATTTTTCAATCGGATTCATGAAGAAGAATCGCAGTTTGCGTCGCATTTTCTCTTCAGCAAATGTCGTGACTGGGCAAGTCTTGCATTCTATTGGAGTAGAATGTTTTTGCCTATGTGTAAAATATGTTATATCTTTATTATTTCATAGCACTTTCATAGAAAGTTTCTTTTCATAGAAAGCTTTTTAAATATAATATCGGAGTTTATTATATTACACCATAAGTAAAAGTCTGTTGTAATAAATACTGGGGGAAAAAAAAAAGAAAAAAAAAGAAAAAAAAATTCATAAGTAATAGTTTCAGAGACTTACTATAATTAATTATATTATATTAATCTTATCATATATTAGATATTGTACTATTACCAGTTTTTATAATTTTTACGGTGATTTCTTTTTTTTCTTTTTAATTCGTTTTATTTTTATTTGATACGAAAACAAATAGGTTTTTTATTTACAGAACATTCAATCAATCATATGTAAAGCGCTTTTAATTAAAACATTTAATTTGTGATAATGACATTTCCGAATATGATAAGAATAATATTTGAAAATGTGATAACACATACTATTTAAGCTGGCAGAAATTATATCATGTAAACGCAACGTGATAAAACATATCAATCACCGTAAACATAGAGATCTTATATTTATTATCTATTATTCCTCTAAGGGAAATTATGAACAATAAATCAAAAGCCATTGTCTACGATGATTAACAGGTGATTCTCTTAAAAATAATTATTTTATTTCTGAGAATGGGTCGACTAATAAATTAGAAATTTATTGAATTATACAGGCAATTATTCGTTAACAAAATAATAATAATTTCCATTAAATATTAATGCATATAAGCGCAATTGTGGAATTATGTAGTATAAGAAATTAAATGCATTAATAAATAAAAATAAATTATGATTAATTTGCATTAATGAAAATTGCATTATTCCTATCACAATATATTTGTATGAAAATGTAAAAAAAAAAATATAAAATTGAAACAGCATAAGTTGGATCAATAAGAGCTGATACGCAATCAATTAATGAAGTTAACAAAATAAAACTACTAATTGAAAAATAATATAATTTCAACGATAATAATGCAAAATGGATGAATCTTGTCCACTATTTCAACAGTATAAAATATTTAAGATATTTATATTCAGTATAAAAATCAAAATGATTCTTGTATGTATGTTGTATGTTGTATTATATTATGTTTAATACAAGATTTTGTGTTCATTCCTTCAACATAATCGTTATTAATCCTTCGTAAGTATAATAAATCTTTTTTCATCTAAGTAAAATTTTATTCACAAATTTTTTGATACAAATTTCAATTTTTATTAAATAATGGTTTTAATATTTAAGTTAAATAACTATTTGGTGATATAGCAAAGATGTTAAAAAGTAAGAAATCTTGAATTTTTTTAGATTTTTTGAATGCCTTAAACTATAAAAAAATTTAGACTGGACAAGACCCAGAGTCTACAGAGCCGTAAGACTTAAGCAGTGAGTGAATTGACTAATCACAATAGACCATAACGTAAGCAGTAGCAAATTCAACATGTTGATTTTCTTAGATCTTATGTCTTAAGTTTTTCTATGTGCCATGATCTTAAAAATATGTGTGCCTATGAAAGATATAGGAAATCATAAAATAAAAAAAAAATACAAAATTGTAAAATATAAAATTTTTTTAAAATAAAATTACACAATATTATGTACTCTGTGAAAACTGATGAAATTATAAATTCTTATTCATGTTTTTCATTGATAATGTATAAATTATGTAGACAAGCAATAGTCTTCATTAATCATCATTGTCCAATGATGATTCTGAACATGATGAGTCTGCACAATTTGTAGCAAAATTAATTATAAATTGTGAAAGATAAAAGATAACAGCTAATTTTATCTTAAAAAGATATCCCAAATTGCTATTTAAAAATGCTGCATTTGGAACACATATACAAACAATCTATGTAAAAAACAGTCGAACAATGCAACATTATCAATATTATACTGTAACATAGCAGAGCAGAATTCATTCGATTGAAATATAACAAAGAAACACAATGATACCAAGACTGTTGAACGCCATCGACTAAATTATCAATGTAATTTAATAGTATTAGAGATAACTGGCGAACAGATTGTAACAATCTTCAATTGAGAAATAATTTCGATAAATTGCTTGAGTTATACAAACCTCTGTTCGCTGTTTTCGTTCAGCAATGTATTCTCACTGGCGATTTCCTCCTCTTCGCTGTCATTGTCGTGGCTCCAGGTGCGGTTATGCAGTCTGTTCCCGGAATTGTCCTCGTGTTGGATCCTATTGCGTGACTGCATTCTATAAAATTCCAATGTACGACGATTGAAAAGCCAACGATGAGCGAACTCACGTGGAAGTATCAACAAGCGAGTGTCCTATCCCACGGAGTCGTCGTTGTTGTCGTTGCACCACTTTCCATCTGATGACGAAACATCCAGCTGTTCACATGCGTGGATCTAGGTGGATAACGCGGAATGAATATCACGGCATTGACGTTTATCGCATTGACAGATTAAAATTATGTACCTGAGCGCAATGTGTAATTAATAGCAGACGTAGCGATGTTAAATCACCAGCCATCGCACACCATCCAACTCGAAGAAACGACTGAGCTCGAATGTGACTGAATGAGCGACGCTGCGCGCCATTGGCTCGAGAGGGCGCCACTATTGGTGAGTGGCGCGCCTTTTTTCTGCTTCGGTGTGAAGTTGGCCGCGCGATTTACGGATTTTCTTCTTCGCCATATTGTTCGTAAGACGCAAGTAGATCGTGCGCGATCGCTTTTCCAGCGTTATTTTTTTGTAGCGACATAATAGAACCGTGCAGAGTGAATGTAATTAAGCGTATTCGCGAGTAAATATTGTACCTGTACTTTGTGAAGAAATAGCAATAGGCGGAACGGCAAGCCATGTGGAGGCGAGAAGACATAGAACGACACGTTGACAGCGAAAAATATCATGGGGTAATTATTAAGGTGCCATTTCATGCGTAATGTAAGCGCAACAATTTGCTATTTGATTAAAGTTTGATGCACTTCTAGCGCAAAATACTTTTTTATCGCATCTCATTTTGTTGTTTTCAAGTCGAACCAAGCAAACAAGTAACAAATCCGGCATTTTGTCTTCTTAAATTTTATAAATTATATTTTTGAATTCAGAAGTGCTTTTGGCGTATATTTTTCATAAATTGCTTATATAAATGAGTCAATTAACCGTACAATAATGATTATAAAACAATTAATTACGACTATTTCTTGTTATTAACATTGTTCAATTATATAACTGGCAAAAAATATTTCATATAAAATTATATATAATTATGTATAAAATATGTCCATATACGTAACATTTTTTCCCGGGTACTTGTTTAAGAAACGAATAATAACGTTAAAATACGTGCAACAGTTATTTTTTAAATAATAATTACAATATTTTGAATATATACTTTAATTTGGATACTTTTGTATGTTACAGATCAAGTTGCAATTCCACTGCTGTGTATCTCTCTTACGGTGAGTGTTAGAATACGTTTTTCAATCTTTTGCGCACGCTCAACAGTAGTATACAAATATAAAGATATACTCGTATATGTATAACTTTATATTTGTAGTAAATAAATAAGAATTTAAGCCAAATTTTTATTATTATTATTATATTATTACTATATTATTTACTTATTGATGTTTATCTTGTATTACTTAATAATAATTAATTTGTTAGATTATGGTTTTATACTTTTTTTATAAATAATATACTTCTACAAATTGTGACGATTTGATACTATAAGAGTGATTTTTCTTTTATGAGACAAAGGAAAGGTTACTATATTTTTGAAAGATATACAACTCAGAATTCTTTACAATAAGAACCTTAGCAATAAGAAACTTCATCAGAAAGTGTGACTTTATAAAAAAAAAATGAATAATTTCTTTATTAATTTATGCACACAAATATATGAAAAAGTATATAGTTTGTTAAAATGTTTAATTTATTAAAAATTTTTTATCTGTTTTTATTTATAACACATACATTTACACACACAAAAGGTATTTTTAATCAATTGAATATTTCTAAAAAAAAAGTAATTTTTTGTTTCTGAAATTTGTTTTATTTTCCTATACAGCATAGAATTTGCAGCAATATCGCTGCAAAATCTCTGCGATATTGCTGTAACATGCAATGTTGCTGTAATGTTATAGCAGTTACTGCAACTTTTGTGCAACTTTGTGCTGCATGGGTAATTGTTAAGAGTTAAAAATCCTATTTAAAGAAACTAATAATTTAAAAGCGAAAGTTTTGATAGATAAATGTTTTTCGTATTGACGCCGACGAGATACTATTAAAGATCGATATCCTTACGGGAGTTCGCGTATCCTTGTGAATATTGAAGTAATCAAATGTTAAAAACTGATAATATTGTACTAATTTTATGATTTATTAGTTTAGTAGACGTATTTATGCATTTAGAATTCAATAATACTTTGACAATATGTTCTACTAGCAAAAATAAGAAAAAGATATTATATAAAAGATATTATATAAAAAGATATTATATAAACATAAATCTTTATATTAAATGTTATATTAAAAAGTTACGACAAAAATATATTAAATATGTAAAAAACAATGTTACATCCATATTAAAGTTTGCATCCATATTATAATACAAACTTGACGTCGATATAATTTTGAATTTATCATCTTTTGTTGCGAGGATAGAAAAAATCTTTATACAAAAATTTCTTCTATTCTCATAACAAAAGATGATAAATTCAAAATTTATTGATGTCAAGCTCGTTTTAACATGGACAAACAGCAATTTGAAATGCAAATTTTGATAACATTGTTTTTTTACACGTTTAATATTTTTGTTCTAATTTTTTAATATAGCATTTAAATTATTATTAAACTATATAAATGTTGTAATAATAATAGCACTTAAAGCCTTATATTTATATATATTGTGTATAATACATTTTTTTTATTTTTGCTGGTAAAAATCTAGAAACACTCTGTATGTATTTACAAATGCATTTGTCTCGAAACATTCTGAATATATTTAGCTTTAGATTCGAAGACTTACAATGCTGAGCTAAATTAACGCTTTTTCCAACTTTATTCACATTGCTTTTAATGCTTTTTTTAATTTCAATTTAAACTATTTCGCAATCGGTGAATTGCACAAATTAATTGCAGATAAAATTAGAATATTGCCTTTCAGTAATTGATTTTATTTATTGGATGGTAATTGTATGGCTTTGAACGAAAGAGAATTTAACTGTGAGAAGGGGTATTCGCTTTTATAAAAGAAGGATTTTATTATTATTAAAAAAATTTATATTTCTTTTGAAAGGTGATTCATTTCTCATCAAATCTTACGGTGAAAAATTGTCTTTAAACTTAACATAAAATTTTTTGAAAATGTATACCATTCCTTTGCGTATACATATTTTTTATAGAATAATATTTTTCCAAGAAAATATAATATTATGCAATGAAATGAAAGTAGCATAAAATAGAAATAAACGTTTATGTTTTATATTACAATTTTATTTCATATACAAAGAAGACATACACATACATTTGCGCGTAATTCCTCAAGATTCTCTTTGCGTTCGCTTTTGACCTCATTTGAAGTAAAGATAAATACTATGTTTGTGTATAAGAAAATTTCAATTTGACAGTAAGACAAATATATAGTCTCTTAACAAATGTCCAGAATTTATAAAAGGGTAAATAAAAAAATATTGTATTAGGTGTTGGAATTAATTCGTAGCGTTTTACAAAGTATTTATAAGTTTTAAAAGTACTTTCATTAATGTATTTTTTAATGCTCATGTGAAATAAATAACATTCTTTCATTAAAAACGCTACGAATTAATTCCAACACCTAATATGAATAAAAAATACTTTAAAATTCTAATTCATAAATTATATTTAGTTTTATATTTTATCAGATAATATTTGACTTTTTTTTAAGTTAAACTTTATTATAATTAAATAAATCAGTGTATTGTTCATCCTGTATAAAATATTTTATATTTCAATATCTTACTTTTTAGTTATGTTATGAAGAATTAAATACCTTTAGATTTAAATACCTTTTTTTCTAAGATAGTAAATTTTTCGCTCATAACGATGAGGTCATATAAAGTTTTTAGTTTGCTGTATCGATACACATACACAAACTATATACTATAAACTTATTTAAAATAATTTTTTTTTAAATGCACTTTTTTTCGATGATATTTGAGATTTTTCGGTGATATTCGAGATATTTGAAATGGGCAATTAAAATGAGACATTCTGTGTGTATATATATACATATATTATATTTATGTATATATGTATAAATGTACATATACATTTAGTGGATCTATAAATACGATAAATTACACTGTATCAATAGTCGTAAACTAGAAATGGTAAGTATATATAACTTTATCGTAGGCGAAAAATTTACCATCATAAAAAAACTTTATATAATTAAATCTTTCATAATATGTTTAAAAAGTAAGATATTAAAATTAAATAGATATTTTTATAAAAGATGAAAAAAATACATTTATAATTTATGATCAGAATTTCAAAATAACCTTTTTTTATAAAAAAAATGTCGCAAATTTCGCAAAAAGCTATTCTTTTGTATTAAATCATTTATTTCGAAATTTTGTGACATCGTTGTCGATATTTAAAAATCTATAAGAAATACCTTACTTCTTTTAGAGTAATTAAAAAAAATTTTTTTTTGTAAACTAGTGTTATTTACATTTCCCTAAAAATATGTCACATTAAAAATAAAAGTTATTTTTACAAAAATTTATAAAAAAAGAAAAATTAGAATTTATTATATAATCTTTGAATTAGAAATATGTTTTTTTTTAAACTTTATCGTTTATCATAATTATTAATATCATACTTGAAGAATAACAATTAGAATAAACGAGCATGCACTTATGCCAACAATACACAGCTGTCTACATGATAACATTAATCGCTTTGCATATTGATATTGTTATGTTCAATATTTGCCGATAAATATCGAACGGATGAGACATACTGTACAATACAATATAAACGTAGATTATAATGGAACAAGGTATCATGCGTTGAAATGCAAACGAGAGAACGTTTACAGTTTTTTTACAAAGTGCATATTGAATTTTTTATATTTTATATTTATATGAAATTCTTTTCCACAAAAAAATTTAAAATCACGAATCTCACGATTTGAATGAGGTTTAAGCTGTAGCTTAAGTCACATCAGCTTGTTGGAGTATGACAAAATAAATTGGAGTAACCCAGATTACGGCAGAATTCGCAATGGAGTATATCGGAATACGTCAGAGTTGCAGAAGATTCAGTTCACGTGATTGAGATAGATCGCAGTTAGCCAGGATAGGCTGGAGGTAAGCGCACCCTAGAGGAGGCCTGATCATGACACGTAGCCTCTTCCGAGGGCGAGAATCGAATAGTGACTCCTGGGGGGTGCGCGCGCGTTGTCGCGCGATATCGGTGGCTGCGCGTTGATACGACGCGCGGTCTCGCTGCGCCGACAGAGCAGCATTACGGTCGCGTTACTCTCGCGACACGGAAGACCGAGTGGAGAATACATCCTGATATTCTTGACGCGCGCGCCAACCATCTAGGCGAGGAAGCGCGCAGCCGAGAGATCCGAGCGAGCGTCAAGCTCGGTCTTCGTCCTCGCATCGACGTGGCACAGTCTGTCGCTTCTTGCCGTTATCATCACTTCTGCTGCGAGCAGCCAGAATTAATTCGTGAACGAATTGAATAATATCGGAGGGAGACGAGAATCTGTCCGGCTTTTCAGCAAGCATCATCGAAAGTGTCATCACGTGTGAATACGAGCTGGTTCTGGAAGCAATCTGTTCCACGTCATCAATCAAAATTCTGAAGAGCAATCTTCTTCCGTGATAACGTGTCACGATCGACTCTGAGATTTCCTAGGTCGTCGACCTGTGGTCTTCCTGCCTCTCGTCCTGCGCGAGTGTCGCGTAGCGTTTCACCGGGCAAAGTGTAGTTCTGTGTCGTGATTCTTTATCATCTTTAATCCCCCCGAGAATATCTCAGGTGTGAGTCTTCCGTTTGTGATCATTCTATCGGCGTCGATAAGTCACTTTATTGGTCCACGCGACCAGCTGCTACCGTCTTTCTCTCTCTCTCATTGTCTCTCTCTCTCTCTCTCTTTCTCTCTCTTACGTCACTCCAATCGCAGCATGGGGGACCAGGAGCAACAGGAAACGATGCCAAGCGTGGTAGAGTTGAACGTGGGCGGCGTCTTCTACACCACTGCTTTGACTACACTGACTCGCGAGAGCGATTCGCACCTGGCGGCACTCTTCACTGGCAAATTCACCGTGGAAAAAGACGCCAAAGGCAAATATTTTCTGGATCGCGACGGCGTACTCTTCCGTTATGTATTGGACTTTTTGCGCAATCAGGCACTCGTTTTACCCGAGGGCTTTCGTGAACGTGAGAGACTCAAACAGGAGGCGAATTTCTATGGTCTACCTGGTTTAGAGAAGGCAATTTTGGAGAATACAGATTCCGGCGGACAAATTGGCAGCGCAATTAGCAAACGCGCACCAGGATACATCACCATCGGCTATCGGGGCAGCTTTGCCTTTGGCCGCGAGGGTCTGGCCGACGTCAAGTTTCGCAAGCTCTCGAGGATCCTCGTGTGCGGCCGCGTGGCGCTCTGCCGGGACGTTTTTGGCGAAACGCTGAACGAAAGTCGCGATCCTGATCATGGCATGTCCGATCGCTACACATCACGCTTTTTCCTGAAACACAGCGTCATCGAACAGGCCTTCGACATGCTGCAAGAGCAGGGCTTTAGACTAGCGGGCAGCTGCGGCTCCGGCACCGCCGGGAGCAACTCCGAGCAACTGAAACCTGGAGTGGATTCTGAAGAGAATCGTTGGAATCATTACAATGAGTTTGTCTTCGTGCGCGATTAAAGAGTTTCGCAAGCGAGTACTTTGGCTAAACATCGTTGACGGCTCTTATTTTGCAAAAATACGAGGCTGCGATCGCAGCTGATGCGAAAAAGGACTTCTTCAGTTATTCGAAACAGTTCAGACAGAAGTGGAAACATTTGCGAAAACACGTGTGTCTAACATGCGAGCGAATAACACAATACGGAACTCTCGTTTATAGCATGCTTTATGATATATAATGAAGTTGATATACAATATCAAGTTTAACACAGGAGTTCGTACGAAAGCGTCGGACAATCGTATTTCGTGAAGTTCGTAATTAATTTTGTCTTGTAAGAAAATTTCTCAGTCATTGTTACTATTAATCAACTTTGACAATTAAAAGGAATTTGGAATACTGTGACATTCGAGAATACTAACATCGTCTTCTGAAATATTATCTCTTAAAATGTTTTTCTCACTTTAATCAATTCTTTTATCGAATAAAGAAAAATAGATAAGACATGACGAAGATAGATATCCGAAAACTGTCGTCTTTCGATAGAACCCTCGTTTAAAACATTGACAGCGCTGAAGTAACGAGAAATTGGATTTCTATATTAAAGAGAATTATGAACTTGTCGAACGTGACCATGTCGGGAATCTACGAATTTCGTCGAACTTGAATCAAAATGCAACCTAGAGAATTATGAACGACAAGTTAATGTCGAGCGTCGAACTTAAAATTTAGTCAATGTCGAACATAACAATTTGGGAACATAATGTTGAAATCAAAGATATTTCGTTAATTCATGATCGTATGTTTTTTATGTGTAATTAATTATTCAACTGTAAATGAGTTTGATTCACAATACAAATAGAATCGAAGACTTTTTTGAATACGATGTAAGATCTTCCGTAATTGGAAAACGTACCGACGGCAATAACAAAATTGCCATTTCTGACAAAAATCCGATGTGCTTCTATCCAGGGCTGTTGCGAAAGAGAGACGTTTATTAAAAAGTAGTCTCGCGTAAATCCACGAGATGAAAGACGCCAATATTGGGCGTTTTTTTATTGTCGGAGGATGCGAAGTAAGACGGTGAATGAAATGTGCACAATAAAAACGAATCGGGGCGAAAAAGGTGGATGATGCTGAGATATTTGCGAACGCGACTTGGCCACTTAAAAAGGTAACAGTGTCAGATACGTCAGTGATAAATGTTGTTGGATGCAACGATCGAGAAAATGTAAGGAAATATGTAAATGCAAGACGGACATGACGTGGACACAAATATTGGCTGCTATTTAAAATCAGATCGAACGAATGACGCAATAACATTTGCGTGTTTTTGATTCGCGTTTGACGCAAGAGGAAATTAAAGGTGATGAAAAATTTCAATTATATCTGATAACGAGATTATTATTTAAAGAAAGTCTCCGGTGCTAGTACGCCGAGTAGAGTTAATACTGATAAATGGTCGGGCCGAGTAGTCACTGCTAGATGACGGTCAGACCGAGTAGTTACTACTGATCGCTAGGCGGACCAAGTAGTTAGCGGTATGCTAGAATCGGACCTTTTCTTTAAGTAGAAGATATATGATGAAAGGACGGCGGTAAGAATGATGTAGATACTGATATTTAGTGAATTATTGTTTCTGTATAAACTCGGCTTAAATAGGGTAACTATAGCCATCCTCGATGGGCGGAACGGCTTGTCGAATGCGTGTACTTACAACCCCACACGATGTCAGATGTGCTATTCGAAAGACGGAACGCTCGAAAATACGTGTTTTCTTCTAATGACTTTCCGTCAATCTCTTAAATTGATAAAAAACACGTCAATTTTCTTTCTCGACTTAAATTCTTTTCTCTGTAGCAGAACATAAATGTGGCAAGTAATTCATAACTTTCCGTTAACGTGCGGAAATATCGGAACACGATGAAAGCAAAATGTTGTTATAAATTTGCGTTGAACTTAATATCGTAAATCATTCGTGCAAAAATATCTAGATGATCGAGATATTTTTTTCCTTTTTGATGCAATTATATTTTATGGAATATACTTGAAAAAAAATTTTCAGATATTTTTTGAAGGAAGAAAAGTTGTAAATTATAAAGAATTGATCACTTTTGTTAATTTCATATTAATACATTACTTACTATCACTTTTAACTGATATTCCTTTGCTATACTTATGTTGGAAGTTTAAGTTATATAGGCCTTCTAGCTTTTTTATTACCTTGTTATAAAATATAAAATATAAAATAATAGATTTTCAGTTTAGACTTTCTAATTATTTTGCGTTGTGTAAAATATCGTTTATTTATCTACTATTATTAGTAATTAATATTATCAGTAATTTTGTTTGCTTATTCGGAATAATGAAAGAATCGAAAAATTTATCGCGATTATCCTGTCGCAACAGGTTATCATGTAACGGATAATATTTAACGACTGTTCCGAAAAGTGCCGACGGCACTGAACAGACGAAGCAGATATCGAGTTTAGCTTTTCGTTGTTATAGAAAGCGTACAATGTCGAAGATTTTCTTAAAAATAATGGAGATAATAAATCTTGTATCGTAGCAATGTCTCATATATTGTTATTATTATGGATTGTATTTATTATTATGATGATTGATGAATGTGTAGAATCACAATAAACGTAGAGTTATTTCAATTTTAAATGCACGTATTTATCTTTCCTAACTTGTTAGCAGAACCAAAATTATACATATATTCATGAAAAATTTATTGTTATGAAAATTAAGATGAAAATTCGTAATTGGATGCTTAGTCTTTATTTCGATACGCGTTGCGATAATCCGAAAAAACAATTTCGGAGTGATGATGCGAATCGAAGCTGTTATTGTTAGTACATGATTCACTGTTCAATGAACGTCGCTTCTGCGTCTGCAATGAATTGATTTATAATGTTGTTATACGTTCGGATTGTCGTACGAGTTATGCGTGTCAATGTGAGGTGTTATATGTAACAGAGTGGACATGATAGTCCAATGTGAAAATTTAATTTGTTTACATTGTGCGATCTGCCATCGAAATCATTAATTTTTCGCAATTGAGAGACATTTCACAAACTGATGCTGACTGTTAAATTCTTGATACAATGTTCCCTATTAAGAGAAAACGTTATTATTACATAATATAACACATGTGAAACGAGTGAACGACGTTTTCCAAGTTCGTGTTTTGTGAGATATATCAGCTTTCAGATATGATCTGCAATTGATCATAATTCATAATGATGACTATTGTGTTGAGTAATGCGTCATATCTTGTTGGGAGATTCTATTGATTAATGTGGAGCGGTAATGGCATCATAATTGGTACTTGGTTACAATTAGTAAATCGCCTACTTCCATTTACTCTGTACAAATAAAGACATTCAGGTAAATCAAACTTGTAAGATAGTAAACGGATATTGCACGACGTTAATGTAAAAGAGTCTCAGAACTGTAGAACGACTGTAAACTTCAATTTACTTTAACGATACAATACTAATAATGGTACAAATTTAAATCTTTACCAATCATATATACTATTTATTTCTTATATACATATAATATTTGATACTTTTAATATAATTATTTATTGAATATTTTGATTTTGATATTTTTTATTTGATAAGGTCTTATGTTAATTTACAAGTTAAATTATTTGTACAAATAATGTGCAAACATATAAAATTGGGCCCAAATAAATTTTGCATTATTTCATTTCAAATCTTTATGGTTATTAAAATCAACTGATTTTAGATTATCATATGTATTCATCTTTATAATGTCAAATAGAAATGAATTGTATTTTCTGATGCTTGTATTCATTTCTAAGATATTGGAAATGATAAGAATGATTTTCAAATGTAGCAAAAAGGCATGTAAATATTTATATCTTATCACCTAAGTATCGATATATTAAATTTTTAGAAATATTTATATCTTTTTGGTTAATTATATTCAGATTTGGACCAAAAAATGTTTTTTAATTTATGTGTGCATATATTGTATACAATGCACTTTTTTTTGTTGTAAGTTTTAAATATTGTCTTTATATATCCAAGTATATGCAATATTTATTTGTAGTGATATATTATGCGTGCGTAGGATACGATAAAGAATTGAAATTGACGATAATAATGCTGATTAAGATTCGTGACATAAAGGCTCTATTTCGTAGATTAAAAACAATATTATAAATTCCTTGTGAAAGATAGTGAGTCTCGAGTGAATGATAGGATTCATTTTTTTTGTATTCCATTGAATTTTAAAGAATTTGAATTTCATCGCAATGTATCGATCAATAAAATTTTTATTAAATGTTACAACTTTTGATAATTTAAAAATAATTATTTTATTGAATACTCTTTTAAATCAAATTTAAATCTTTGTTTTTGTTTTAGAAAGTTTAGTATTTGATGAAATTCGAATTTCGTAAAATTTGATTAAATTTTAATTTAATTTTTAATCAAATAAGTTCCTTATTATATACGAGCTTCGCCAAACTTCTTTCTTTGATATAAAGTTTCTATTAGTATCACCATTTGAATTTTAATGTTGACATTTCAAATTTTGTTTGTAAAATTTAATAGAAAACATAAGAATAGAGAAATAGTATAGTTAACGATGCAATCGGATAATTTTTCAAATTACAATTATGATACATTATGATATACTAAATTATCTTTACATTGAAAAAAAAATTTGTTCAACTAACTAAACACATTTAGTTATTTGCTGATTTGATTAATTCAACAAATTTTAATTGAATTTTATTTAATTGAATTTAACCGTAGTCTGGTTAACATTGAATAGTTTGTTAAGCAAACTACAGTTGAATTCGATTAAATAAAATTTGTTGAATTAACCAAATCTGCAAATAACTAAATGTGTTTAATTAGTTGAACAAGTTTTTTTCAATGTAGTATCCATAATAACAAGATGATTTGTTATTATAAATTTTTATATATTAATATATATATTAAAAAATATTATTTTTTTATATATATTATTATAATATTTTTTTTATTCAATTAGAACATATAAAATATTTTATATATATTTTATATTATTTAAAATACACACCTCTCTCTCTCTCTCTCCATATTTAATTAAATAAGAGAAAAATTCTCATATTTCTATATTATACTTATATATTTAGTCATACAATTGGATGAAGAAAACCAATTTTTCTGAAGTGCATGCACGGTTTGACATTTTTTAAGAAATAGTCGGACCAGAAATTGCAACGTGCATCGTAGAAATATTTGATTCCCATATTTGAGACTCAGAATTCATTGAAAAGGATTCAACGGGTAGAAACAGAACGGTGTTAGGTAGCGTGTAAGATTGTGACGATATGAAATTATTGTACATGTATATACATATGTCTAAGTAAACAAAGGAGAAATAAAAGATTGAAATGGTACGAGAATGAACCTGATTATGACCTTGTTCCACGTTTTTCATTTTTGATATTTTCGGAAGTCTTTGGATTAAACTCTTTGCTGCTTCTTCTCTTTAGATTCAGGTCAAACAAATATGAGTTATACGTAATATACAAATAAATGTTTGAGAGGTAAATCACGAGAGATGAATTTATAAAGTACAGTCAATAACGTGCGGTAAACAATTATATTTTTAAGTTATTTTTCTAATGCAGTTCGATATTAAATTTTCAAGACATAATTAAAATTTGTGTGATACAATCTGAAATTTATTTTTCTTTAAAGAATGCTGCTGAATTTATTTTCTTTTAATTTTTTATTGTAGTATAGAATACGTCTTATTTACATCAAAATTAATTTCTAAAAAAATCAAAATTTGATATATGATTCTTGAAATAATATAGCGAATATACGAAAAGATACTTAAAACTTTAAACAGAAAAGCATTTATGAATTTTTTAAAGTGAAACTCTTATAAGATTACTCGTAATAGCATCTTATAATCATATTCTCGTAGAATATGAAAAATATAGAATAATATCAATTGCATAATATAAATTTTTCTTTACAAAATATTTAAATACGTGGTTACTATTTGTAATACTGAAACTTGTGTTTAAAATAAATATATTTTACGCTTTTGAATCCAATTGAATTATATTAAATAAAACTTTGAATAGGAAATATATCGGGTTTTTTTTGAAGAAAATTCTCAAATTTGCAATAAAAAACATATAAGAAAAATATATATTTTTTGTTTGGAGTTACAACGTATTCGAGACTTATTGAAATATAACAGAAACTGTGCGAACGTTTCTCTTTAAGCTTTCCATTATGAAAAGAGGTAATGATATTATTTCAAAGTTTTTCAACCCTATATGATTCAGTGGAGTGAATAATTTTCATATTATCGAAATACATAAGTGTAGATAATCTATGAGATAAAATTAGTAGCTCGGGATTAAAACCTAAAAATTGAGATAATGAAATTACCTTGCGGTAATAAAAAGAGTTTGAGCGTTACATACACGCTCACATATACATACACGTTCAACCTGTGGTAACAACTGTACGACCCATATATTTTTCTAAAGCAATAAGAAAAAGTAATTTTTCTTTCAGTTGTACAAAATTAATTACACTGTCTAACATTATTTTGCAATACGTATTTGAATAATCATTTCTGATGTACATTTCTGTTTTTTTCGTGAACACGAATCTATTGATAAATTTTTTATTTAACATTTTCATTAATATTTGGCTACAGAATGTAATCATAATTTTGAGAAAAATGGCATTAAAGAGACAAAAATGATGATTTTCGTGACTTTGTAATATCAGTACAAAATTTCTTTTAAATTTTATTAACGCTTATAAATATTAACTTTTAGCTTCAAAATGCATTTTTTTGTTTTAATAGGATTTTTAATTTTTGAGATATATTCATTTGAAAATAGAACTATTTTTACACATGTAATACATGTGTCAACATGTACACATATATTTCGAAAATGGAAAATTATATTGAAATAAATGCATTTTAAGCTAAAATACTTTACGTTGATACTTTACGCAGAGCATTAATGAAATTTAGAAAAAATTGATATTATAAAAATTTTTAGATTATTATTTTTCACTTCTTTAACATCATTTTTTCAAAATTGTGATATAATAATCAAATTTTGACAACGAATTTATTGTTCAACATAAAAATATGTCAGAAATGACTATTTATATTGTGATGAAAAAAAGATCTAATTTTATTAGATTATAGGGACCATCTAATAAGAGTCTGGACACGAAATAGCCACTTATTTTGATTGGTTCATGTTTTAACAACTCGTGAAAAGGTGAAGGAGAGAGAAAAAGAGGTAAGAAAAAAAATAGAAAGAAAAAGAAATGTTGAACGTGTGTGTTTCTTTTCTCACGTGATTTTGTTGAAACTAGAGATCCTGCATACACACACACACACACACACACACACACACACACACACACAAAACGCGGCTCGTGTTCAGGCTCTTGTTAGAAGATTTCTATGCTAACAACTGTATTACATAGAAAAAAGCTTTTCTCAAATTATTATATCTTGAAAACAAAGAATTATATCGTAATGAATCAAAACATATTTTAAAGCTAAAAGTTGATTTTTGCGTGGCATTAATGAGATAAAATAAAAATTTGGTATCGATGCCATAATGTCTTGAATTATTTATTATCATTTTTTTATCTTAACGCCATTTTTCTTAATGTAATATGATAGTTAAATTTTGTCGACGAATTCAGACAAAAATATTTCGGAAATGATATATTGAATATTTATTGTATATTCGTATTGTAAAAAAAAGTCATATTATTATAAAAAATTTTATTATTGTAAAAATATTATTGTAAAAAATTTTGTTGGACAGTATTATGTATCTCACTTTTTTAGATATATAGATTAGAATATAGAATTAAAAAAAATGTTTATACTATTAAGAGACAAATTCAGATTTGAGAGACAAAGAAAATCTAAAAATATAGGATTATTTTTTTGTAGTATATTATTATATATTCTTATCTCATTTTCTTTGAAATTTTTCATGTTAAAGTAATATAAATTTTTATTAAATTTGAATATCGAAAAAAGGCTATTTTGTGTCGTAATTGTTGCAACACGCCACATTAAATTAATCGCAACAAAAAAGGATCGTTTCGTCGCCAATCGGGGGAAGAAAGAGCCGATTCTCTCCTTACACAGTAGTTCTCCTATTGAGGAGGAGATTGCGCGTTAACGAACGAAGGGCCGGAAGGTGGTGGATGCAAACTCGATTGCCTATTTGAATGAACTGTCACATTTACACGGAAGCGAACGCCCAGTTTGTTGGATGAAGCTGCGTTACACAGGGGAGCAATCTGTTGCTGAGTTTTCATCTATCAGTGAGAGAGGGAAAAAGAGGAGAGAGAAAAAATAAAAAGAAATGAGAAGAAAGAAAGAATATGCGTCATCAACGAGATGTAAGTAAAATCGAGTTCAAGATTTTTTTCAACAACGCCTCATCATTCCGTCGTTGAAAATACGAATAACATGACATTATTTATTTTTGCTGTTATTATTTTCTTTGAAGCTTCTGATGGTAATGTAAATGTGTAAAATTTTACGAACAAAATTATTTCTCTCATGAAAGGTAATATTACTGCTTATGTAGATAGAAAATCCTTTAAAAATACATATGCCTTATATGTATGCTCTTTGTATATTTTATATGAAAACAAAGAGAACTTTGTGCATTTTTCTTATATAGAATGGTTTATGAGATATTTCAAAGAGAAGCAAATGAGTTTTTTTGTATATAAAATAATAACAGCAAATTGATTAAAATAATAAGAGAAAGAATTTATTAAAATGGAAATGTAAATAGAGAATGCTATACACTCAGGTCAGAATTTCAGTTTTTTTTTATTTAATTTGTAACTATATTAGTATAAATTAATTAATTAGTAATAATTAAAAATGAAGTTTTGTCTCATTTCTTTTTTTATTTTAGTATTTCAAAAATAGATCATATTGTCCCAAAAATTAATGTAAAAAAGGATATAGTGTTTACACAGATGCGTGTAATGTATCATACATTATTTAAAACTGTATAGGTCCTAAACAATCAAGCAATTTTGTTTAAAGAAATGTACAGAAATATACATGTTAACCCTTTCGCTACGACGTGACTATAGTTGTTCTTCACAAATTTCGTATATTTATTTTGGACTTGCAAAATATAGCTCTGTCTTTATTTTGTTTATATTCTGATTCTACGTTACGTCGTTCAATATTGTTTTATCTCTCTTTGTCTTGATACATTTTCTTTGCGCTACCGAAACGTTAAAGACTGTTCGTGCGCAACGTGTATGGTCTCGTTCAGCGGACGTTATAGCGGAGAGGACCATCATAGCGAAAGAGTTAAATATTTATAATATTACTGATTAATATTAATATAATAATATTGATTAATATTATAGAATTTTTAATATTAAACTATATTCGTAAAATATGCTTTTTAATTTTAGATATTGAAAAGATGTTTTTTTTTAAATATATTGTTTGATTTTAGATGTAGGTGAGTTAAAATGACTAGGAGAAGTCTTCCATTGGAAAATTTCGTTGAAGGCGTTTTTCTTTTTATCGTGAGATTTTGCCTTTAACATTAGTTTGGCAGGAAGTATCGATTATTGGTCAGGTATCTCTCTTTTTCGCGTGCAATCTATAAATATTGTATGGTTTCTAAAAGTGTCCGTTCATTCTCGTGAAAATATGTGCTGAGGTATCTCGATGTATGCACGATGCATACGTAGAATTTTAGGATTAATATGTTTTTAAAAAAGATTACTACCATATATGAAATCAGCGAAAGATAATGATTTCTCTCTCTCTCTCTCTCTCTCTCTCTCTCTCTCTCTCTTCATATAATATCAATTTTCTTATTAAAATCGTTGTAATACATATATTAATTTCATAAAATTTCGAACTAATATATTTAAAAAATGTTTTCGCAAAAATATACAAATATGTAGAATATGTAGAATATTATGTTTGAATTTATTTTGTCTGAATTATATTTAAAAAGTATTTTACGGAAAGAGCTAGATTCCGAAATTATATATTGCAGATTTGTAGGATTATATAATGGAAATAGAATAGAATAACATTTGATGATCCTGCATTTTCGCATTAAATTATTTTTGAAAAATTTTATCACTTTATCGCTTCCTGTAGAATGTACACATATTCACATAAAAATTAATTAATCCGAACCAAATGCTCTCTTTCAAGTGCTAATCCTACTTAAAGAAAGTTTTGCGCTCGAGCAAGCAGTCTAAAAAGAAAAGTGCAATAGCTAGGATGCAACGCAATGATGTGAATTGCATAAACGTGTTAGTATTCATCTTTTCTCACACAAAGTAAGATTTATTTAATTTAATTCTAATCGTTCACTAAAATCTTCTCCTCGATTTCAATGAGTTTTCTCTTAGTGAAGCGTGCATTTCCTTGGATTTTACAAACTAAATATACTTATAGATATAGAAGTTCGATTCTGTCAACATTAGTTAATGATTGGGACATATTATTACGTGCATTATGTGAATTCATGTTTTGTTATTTCATATTATTATTGAAACACATATCATAATAAGTATGCAAGATTTATCTTAATCATACAAATTATGCATAATGTATAATTACATATAATGTGATAACAGCACATATTATATAATTTATCTAAATCTTGTATAATTGCTATATTACAGATTTATTTGAAAATATAATATAATAACAATATAATCAATATCAAAAATAGATTTATTAATAATATACATATATAGTTTATAGTTATAACCATTAATAATTTAATAGATATTTTAAATACGGCAATTTATTAAAAATATTTTTATTATATTTTTTATTGGCATGTGTGATGTTAATGTTAAATGATCTTAATAATTATAATTATTTTTTGTTTGCGGCAATTTATATATTTTAGGAATTTCACATCACATATGTATTGATAGAATATTAGATTATATAAGAGAATCTGTGTGTAAGGATCATTCGATTCTTTGGAAGATTTGATTCTTATCTATTATTCGATAAATAAAAAGGTTTATTTTTTTCATGTTACTAATGTTCATTCTTAATGATAGAAAACATGTTATTTGTATGTTGTCAAAATTTATATTTGTATGTTAAATTTTCATATTTATTTGTGTTTTTACATTTTATGTACATAAATTCAAAAAGCTTGAAAGTTTTGAAAATTAAAATTTTATAAAAGTATTTTACCTTATCTCAGAATTAATATAATTTTAATATAATAAAACCTATTGTTCCCTTATTTTAAAAATAACAATTCATAAAATGTGATTTTCGTGTTATTACCATGAATAAGTTAAATAAACATTATCCTATCAATCATCAAAAGTGAACTAATTTCATAAAAAAATCGTTACAATTTAAAAAGTTTTTTAAGAATCGTGAAACAAAAATGACAAAATTGATATTTGATTGTGTTAAGATTATATTCATTTTGCCGATTATTTGTTTAGTCAATAATTTTCTGTTAAGTTTTAAAAAGGTTTTTTTCTCTTTTTACTTTCTGAATCACTTTTGAAGAATGATATTTTTAAGAGAACGATATGTAGATTATTAAGATTCTAAAAATTTAGATAGATTTCTATTACATCTATACAGGATTTCAAAATTCGCGAAGTATAAGACGTGATACTTTATATTAAAACAAACAACTTTTTCTTTTAACAAAATTGCGTCCGATAAATAATTTTTGCGCTTATTTATTAACTCCAACCTACTCTCCTGCAAAAACTACTTGGATGCAATTTTGCAATTGTTTTTCGTGTTAAAACGAACAACTTTTTCCTGTACTAAAATTACACTCGATAAATAATTTTTGCGTTTACTCGTACAACTTCAACCTGCTCTCCTGCAAAAACTACTTGTCAGACGCAATTTTGCAAAAGGAATTAGTTGTTTCTTTTAGCATAAAGTATCACGTTTTGTACTTCACAGGTGCGAATTTTGAAACACCCTGTATATTTCATTTTTTTTTTACAAAAACGGAAATTGTGACTGAATTCTAAAAGTATTAAAAAATGTAATGCTAACCGTTATTTCCGTGGAACAAATTTTTTACTATATAAAAAAATTATTTATTTACAATTTTGATTCACATAGCTTTAAATTTTAATGTAATGATGCATTTGAAGTATAAAATCGACAAACAAATTACGGATGTCGAAGAAATGCAATTGATTACAATCACTACGTTAACTGGTGCGCGCTACTACTCGCACTCGACACTTTATTCGTCATTTGCAGTATTTGATTCACTTTCATCATGCAAAACACAAATCCAATACACGAAACGAAAATTTGATGTCGAGAACAAAGATATTTAATCGACGAGATACCAAAGTTTTTAATTGATTGGGCTTGTGGTTTATTTGTTTTGGATTAGTACGGTATTTTTTCGTTTTAATTCCTATCCACACTTTTAGATGAAGGTCAAATTACAGATCGATTTTTCACCTTGGGCAAAAACATTACATATATACACACACAGTTTAATGCATTTTGCGATTCGCACAAATCGCCCACTTTTCACTTAAAAATACTCGTTTCCGTCTGAAGCTAAGTTTAGACCTGACATTTATCGCATGACATTTCTCATTAGCGTTCTTTCACTCTAATATAGAGTGACATCTGACAGAAATTCTTCTGTTTGCATTTATATTATACATATATTTATACTACTGTCTCTGACATGCGTGTATCTGATAAATATGTTATAATACCTAAATATAAAATACGTAGTATTAATGTAAAATATAATACAGCAATAATCAATAATAATAATTTAATTGGTTACTTGATGTAATGTAACATGTCTTAATAATACTTACATAAATACTTACATAATAATTACTTACATAAAATTATGATATTTAGTATTGGCATAATCCGTCATTTATCATTATATGTGTATTTTATTCATCATTCACATAAGTTTACGACATAAAGAAAGTAATAAGTAATTTGTAAATATTTTAATTTATTTTCGTACATTTTATTTAATTTTATAATAATTTATCATAGATGTAAGCTATTGGATAGAAGAACCTAATACTTGATCCCGTCTTTTGATTTTGTTGAATATTTAAAAAAATAAAAAAAAAAGGAAAAAGTTGTTATGTTACATTATATATATTAGGAGTATAAATAAGTTTCCGCCATTTTTATCAAAAATTGGGCATTTATTGTGAAAGAACGGTACATAATGTTTTATTCGAAGTATTGTCCATCGCTAGCCACTACTTTTTCCCATCTTTCTGGCAGCATACGGATATCGCGTCGGAAGAACGCTTCATCTTTTGAAGCTATCCACGAATCGACCCAATTTTTGGTATCTTCATATGATGTGAAGTGTTGCTCAGACAGGCCATGTGCCATCGATCGAAACAAGTAGTAATCAGAAGGAGCAATGTCTGGTGAATACGGCGGGTGGGATAAAACTTCCCAATTGAGTGTTTCCAAATAAGTTTTGACCGGCGCCGCAACATGGACGAGCATTATCATGCAGAAGAATAACTTTGTCGTGTCTGGAGTAGTAGTGGGCGCGTTTTTCCTTGAGTACTCGGCTCAATCTCATCAATTGTGTTTGGTAGAGAGCCCCAGTAATGGTTTCGTTCGGTTTGAGCAACTCATAATATACGACACCAAGCTGATCCCATCAAATACACAACATGAGCTTTTTTCCATGAATGTTCGGCTTGGCTGTTGATATTGAAGCATGGCCAGGTGGTCCCCATGATTTTTTCTTCTTTGGGTTATCGTAGTGAATCCATTTTTCATCACCAGTGACTATACGATGCAAAAAACCCTTTCGTTTATGCCTGGCAAGCAGCATTTCACATGTGAAAAATCGGCGTTCAACGTTTCTCGGCGTCAGTTCATATGGAACCCAATTTCCTTGCTTTTGAATCATTCCTAATGATTTTAAGCGATGTGAAATTGCTGGTTGAGTCACTCCTAATGTAAGTGCAAGTGCTTCTTGCGTTTGGCACGAATCTTCATCCAATAATGATTCCAATTCCGCGTCTTCGTACACTTTCGGCCTTCCGCTACGTTCTTTGTCTTCGACGTCAAATTCACCGTTCTTAAACTTTTGAAACCACTCACGGCAACTTCTTTCACTTAAGGCAGCCTCACCATATGCTTCTACAAGCAATCGATGCGCCTCAGCTGCAGATTTCTTCAAATTAAAGAAGTAAATCAAAAGCTCCCGCAAATGACGTTTATTCGGCTCAAAACTCGACATTTTCGCACGAAAAAAGATATATGATGCTGATACAAAATCGCTAATATTTCAAGGTTATGTTGTTACCAGATGTCCAATCTTACGATATGACGTTTTACAGCAGACAATTTTAACCATAACATACTGGTGGCATCATCTTTTGTCAAACGGCGGAAACTTATTTATACACCTAATATTTTAATAATTTAATCGCACTAATCGAGTTAAAAAATAACATTTCTATCTAACTCTTCATTCTTAAAGTAATTTACATTTTAGTAAAATAATCTAATATACCAAGTGTCCCCTATTCTAAAAAACTTGATCTAGGGATAGTACAATATTTTTTTATTTTTATTTTTCTTTATGAATAGGTTTTTCTTAAGACTAACTTTGTAATTATCTTTAAACTAACTAAATTTTTATTCTATTACAATGTTTGTACTGACGAAAAAAATAATTGGACACTTGAAAGATAGAATAGACTCATACTATATTATTATCGGCCAAAGTGATATTAATTCTAAGAGAGAGATAAGATAAAATACTTTTATAAAATTTTAATTTTCAAAACTTTCAGGCTTTTTGAATTTATGCACATAAAATATGAAAACAAACAAATATGAAAATTTAACATACAAATATAAATTTTGACAACATACAAATAACAATGAAAAGGAAAGATTCAAATAAAGATTTAAATAAACGATTAAAGCACAAGTATTTATACTAAAAGGATTACACATAAAATATTCGATGGTTGAAATCTGAATACACCAGTTCAGCATTTTTCCAGGTTGCTTTGTATTCAGCTCTTCGCTTGGCGGTTTATCAATTTTTCGGACCATTTGTTGTGTCGTTCTAGTGCAAATAAAGCGACAGTCGCCTCCGTATAAAGCCAACCGTTTATTCGAATTTCCATTTGCCGCGCATATTATCATTGCTGTACAAATTTTCCTCGATTAACTCGTAATTATCTCTCTCGACCCAGGTTTCTGCCGTTTATTCCCCTGCGTCCCCCATCCTCGCATCGATCGAATCGGATAATTATAACACTGCGGCCAGTGCTGTGGTTCGAAGGACGACGACGATGACGACGACGACGAGGAGCGGTGTGGTGGCCGGAGTGAGAATTTCAATCTCGTGCTCGTTGGCGAATTTCGGATACTCGAGGTGCCAGCAATTTCCCCCGACGACAAATACAATTTCCAGGTAGGTACTTGCATTGAATACTGTTTACGTGGAGTTACAAGAACTTATGAGGTCATCTTGTGGAAACTGTTAATGAAGCTGCGGAAGAACATTTATTCTGGTATATTCATCAATTCTCTCTCTCTCTCTCTCTAAAATTTGAAAAGTTTAGTAAAGTAGTTTATTTAAGTAGTATAATCTCGTATAATATTAGGTGTTGGAATTAATTCGTAGCGTTTTTAATGAAAGAATGTTATTTATTTCACATGAGCATTAAAAAATACATTAATGAAAGTACTTCCCATCACTTGTAAAACGCTACGAATTAATTCCAACACCTAATAATTTTATCAACTTATTGAGATTCGAAAATCATTTTTCGAAACGTTAATAAAAGTAATTTCTTACTCGAATAGATTTCTAAGTTATATTGAAATCATTTGTGGAACGAAAAGTCTGGAAATTTAGTAGTTGTGAAGAAAATGATTTTTCTCTCAGTTTCAGATTAAAGCGACGTTATAACATTTTACAAGATTTTGAAGCCATTAAAATTTATTGAAAGTGTTATAGACAGAAATCCTATTGTTTTGAGCCATTCCAGTTTAACATGATAAAGTATAATGTTTACCTCTGTTTATATTAAAAATAAAAAATAGGAGTCAATAGAATATTGCGAGAAATCCATTGAAAAATATTTCATTACGATTTCACACATAAAAGATGCGTTTATGATTCTTTAAAGATAATACTCTCATGTTCTATATATCATACTTACGTATATAGATAGTATTTTCAATGTACAGAGGCTATCCGATTCGCATATTAGCAAGACGTAAATTTGTTGGGAGAATTTGTATTAATTACGCGTCAGTCGATGATTAATAAGCGTGTTATGTCAATGAGAATTTCCTTGCAAGCAATTTTACAGATTACGAGAAAATTAAATGATTCAAATGATGTCCTTGCGTCGGATTTAGCATGGTCAATATCGCGCGTTCCTACGTATTATTCATAAGTTTGTCTCACATTAATAATTCTCTGCGTAGATATTAGAGAGAGATAATTTTTTCCAAGAACGCGCATGAGAAAACAGATTTGCAATAATTTTAGAATACGTAATTGAATAAACCATACTTGGTAACGATATTCTTATCGCAGAAATGAGAATTAATTTTTTCTAAAAAAACCGCGAAATTAAATTTCTGCCTTTTTCATCACGTATAATATCTTATATAAACTTATGATAATAAATTTACCAAGTAATATTGCATATTAAAGAAAATAAATATTTTAACAATTTCTTTTAAGCTTATTAATATACTGTTTTAAAATGGTAAATTTAGAATCTTGCTTGCTTTTATAAATGGTAAATATTTACCCTTAAGCAAGCGAATTTCATTGTAAAGTCAAATGAACTCAGAGTATGAGCTTAATCTTGCAAATTATGTGAAATATGTAACAGCTCGGAATGTTTCCAAAAATACTTCATTTGAATAGCTTTCATTATAAATCTAATGCACAAGTTCATTGTAAAATCAAGTGACAGACTTTGAGTGTGATCTTCCAAATTACATGAAATATGTAATAGCTTGAATTTTTTCTGAAAATCTCGTATTTAAATATTTTTGCCTATTATAAAATTTAATGCAAGATAAAAAATTTGAGAGAATAAAAACTGGCTGTATAAATTGCTTCTTGAAATTCATTGTATGGATAAATCGTCGACAGGTTATCTAACGTGTATGTTCATCTGAAATCACTCTATTCGAATATCTTCGTCATAAAGGATGATCGCTCTATCGCGATGTGCGCGTAATGGTATTTCGCATTCGAGAATCGTTCAATGCGGATTCCGCGGACGTCGACGACGTCGATCACGACGACCGCATTTTCTCGGTAAGTAATCGGGATTGAGTTACGTCGATGCGGTAGCAATCATGAGTAGCCACGAGCGATCCCGGGAAATCTCTAATGAACAGGAAATAATTAAAATCCTTTTTATGTTTATTTTGCTTGACTTTAGATATCAGAATGAATTTGTCTTTCATTTTTTTTATGGCATTCTTTATTAACGCCTTTGTATTCTGTACCTAACGCCATTAGTTCTTACTTCTAATAATATTAAAGTATTCTTACAGAACATAGAGCAAGTAACTTTTCTTAATTCTTTTTTCTTTTTTAATTTGATACAGTTTATATAATGGTATGCTGTTGTGTCATAATTAAAAAAAAGATTAAATACTTATTATAATACAAGAGTTTTTTAAAACATTATTGATATGTAAAAATGTGGGCGAGAAAGCATAGAAAGCAACATCTGCTAATGTTAAAAACTAATATTTTGTGTCAACAGTTTAGAAAAGTACATAAAGATTTGTTCAAATAAAATATCGAGCTCCACTAAAATAAACAATACACGTTTGCATTTAAAGCATAAATGTTAACTAAACATTCTGAACAGTGTTGCTTTGGATACATTATTAGAAATATTATTAATTAATTAATTAAATTTAGAATTAGGCAATCTCGTTTGGAGTTAAATATATGGCAAAGGGAAAAGAATATATATATATATATATTTTTGCAAAATATTGTATAAAAATAATTTTAAAATCATTATTGTAGCTCAAGTAGAATGCATTAATTTTATTTATAGAACGTATCGGGTGTAACAAATTATTTATATATATTCACTTGCAAAAAATATGGATATTAATATAGCGGTTTATATATTTTACAAGTGTATGCATACATGAATATACAATATCTGTATATAGAAATATATATATGAAATTTTTAGCAAATACTTCAGAAATAATTATAATTTTTGAAATAAATATCTGTCACATAACTACATCACAAATTGCATGTCTGGCAGATTACTTTTGCAGCTTAATTGGATTAAAGTTTTTGATCAGATATCAACAGATATTATCAAAAGTCGAATTTTAAGTCGAACAGTCAGTTTTAATGTATGATATTTTTTATTCATATAATTAGCTCATAACTAATAAAATGTTAATAATCTATCAATAATTAAAAATTACTTTGTCTTTCTTTCTTTATCTTTAATTTATATATTTTTTTATTAGAATATAAAAATAGAGAAGAATATACGTTCTTTGAATTTGTATTACAAATTTTTTGTTATTGTAAAAACTAAACAAAACTATTTCTCTAAAGAGAAAGAAAAGAAGATAAAGATACGAGACATACGAATATCCTGATCGTAAGATCGAAGAAACTGATCTGATAACAATCCTTCGATCACAACTTAGTATCGATAAAAATGTATCGTAATCGTATTTTGGATTTACAGATCTGTCTGGTTCGATGAGTCGAACCAAACTGAATGTTCTCGTAGTTTGATCAATACAAGTAGCGCGCAGGCGTTCTCGCCAAATGGAAACACGAGGCTCTCTCGTGTTTCCTGTTCACGTCTGATCGGAAACAGGTAGATGGCAAGAAAAGTGTATCGGGTAGATGTAAGAAGATACATAGCAGAAAGAGAGTCGATTTTTCTCGCCACAGCACACTTAAATTGGCTATTATCAAGAAAAGCTTTAGAGAGAAATAAATCTGCCAATTAAAAGTACAGACTTTTTCTTTTTTATACAAAAATTAATTACTTTAAGAATAATTTTAAATTTTTTTATTGTCAAGGTAAATAAATTATTTCTGAGCAATTTCTTAGCAATAAAAATTATTTATTCAAGATTAAAATATAATATAAAAACTGTTCTTAAGTAATTTTATTATCTCTTTTGGTGGAAGATTAAATCTTTTACGTCAAATCGAGAAACAGATATTATCGATATATCTGAGAAACGTATTTGTCAAATGCACTTATCATTTGGGCCAATCATATTGGTGTCAGCCAGGAAACCTCCAATCATTTCAGAATGATAAGTTTCCTCGTCATTGAAACTATGTATTTGCGATTCTAATGATATCAAGTTACCGACTTGAGATAGTATTTTGTTTTGTCAATGTTCTTCCTACACAGCAAATTTTTCGCTTGGTTTCGTTGATATCGCGTATTGCGTTTATTCAGTCCTGCGAGAAATGACGTAAACAAAATTTTTCGATGGTACAACTCATAAATCCTCAACCGTATCTTTTGCCAAATTTTTTTTATTGAAAATGTATAACGAACATTTTTTATTCTTTATAAATTATTTTTTATTATTATCAGTTTACAATTGTATAGCGTTTTATTCGCGATTTTAATTGTAATAATATCAACAAAAATGCAGTATTTCGATTTTTCATATATATTTGGAGAAATCAACAAATCATTGACGTGATGTCAAATGATCGTTTCTCGCGTACACATACTCGGTTACATTATCTCAAACAAACGTATTTCAACGCGATCAAATACACAAAGTTTAATCTCGCGTTATTCGTTCTCTACACTATTGACCCTTTGGGTAATCCTGTACTCTGCTGAAACGGGTTTGAAAGGACCAGCTTCGATCTCGGAGTAACAGAAATTTTAGGATATTTACCCGATGTCTCGATTGCTTTTCGATATTAAAACTCCGGTTTATACGAGCAATCTGAAAAACTGTATTGATTTTGAATATGTATATTTAATAAATATATGTATATAACACGAACAAATATTTATACGCAATGTTCTAGATTTCTTGTATCATATGTTTATTTATTAAAATATTCATAAATTTATTTTGCATATTGTTGACCAATTTGGAGTTTATTTGTAATATCGGAGCAATAGTTTTTGAATTATGGGTTCCGGAAAATCAAGAAACGTTTATAAAGTAAAATAATGATTTATAAAATACTATTTTTCTGTATGTTTTTAACTAGATTATGTATGTATATAATGTGTTATATATAAATAATAAGAATCTTATTAGACCGCAGGTGAGAACACAATCAATAAGAAATAGGAACGACCATAACAGTTGAAGCTGGATTTTTGATACTCAATATGAATTTATATAACATATATATTATACATATATGTTATATATGTTTTATATATATATATATATATATATATATATATGTATAACATATATGTGTAAATTGAGATTTGATATATTTAATATATTTTGTGTTAAATCTTAAAAAGCTTATATACAGAAAGATGTTTTGTTAAATTTTCATTGCAAGAAGTTGATTTTAGATTACTCAAGGGATCTCGTGGAGCATATAAAATTATGTAATGCTTAATGCAATTTTTATATATTCTGTTTTGTAATTCTCAGAGCGAGAATTTTAATGATGTAATTTTCCACTTATTTGATATATTATCTTTAATTGGATTAATTCGTACTTTACAGAGATTTCGATTAAATTGCTTTCGCAATTAGATCAATCATAGTTGAAAAACCAATAAATTTGCGTAATATGAAGATACTTGATTTATCTTTGAATCATTAATAATTAGAAATACACACACTTTGTATTTGTGATACTATTTAAATAACTATTTCGCATTTATCTAGGAATGCACCTAATCCTTGAGATATATATAAAAAGTAGTAACCTTGTTACACACGCCCTCGACCTTTAAACCATCGTTGCGCTCCAATGAAGCAAGACATATTCCCGGTGATTGTCAATAACGTGTATTTTATATGTATTTTTATATTCTGAAATAAGAGTTTCGGCGTATTGAGACATGTTTACATGAATTAACATTTCAATCTATTACTGAATCATCATAATATTCTATTCTTCATGCTTTTATTATGTCATCGAGTTATATTAAGTATCATAAATGACGTGAATAAATATTGGGTTAAAATCTTAAACACAGATCATATAAAAATATTCAGTTAAATATATAAACAATATACAATATATCGACATAAAATTTGATTGAGTTTAAAATTTTAGAAAAATTTTAAGTTAAGAATTATGGAGTTATTTTATTACAAGGCTAAAATAATTTTAAAAAAAGGATGAAGCCAACAGACATTAATAAATTCACTTATTGTCTGCCAAGCAAATTTGTTCAAGTCGGACGCGGTAAAACGTGATGTTCAGTTTTGTATATTTTTTTCTGCAATAACGATATTAAGTATTACATACGTCATGAAACAACATAACCGTACGTATACGTAAAATTAATAACATGCTATTTATATTATGCTAAATGCGTGTTAAATTTTATGCATTAAAAGATAAAACTTATTCTAATTAAGTTTTTTGTTAATTTGAAAAAAGCGTGTCCTCTATGCGTCATATTCGCGTGGTCATATATTTTTCATGTCACACATTGAATCAGATATTTTTCTTATAGTTATACAAAAACAGAAAATTACGCAGTATTATACTATGAACAAGCAATGTTGCAGTTTTGATAAATAAACTTTGATAAACTTTGATAAGTTATGCAGACTATATTATGTTAATGTTTTATATATACATGTGTGTGTGTGTGTGTGTGTGTGTGTGTGTGTGTGTGTGTGTATGTGTGTGTGCGTGTGTATGTTATTATATAACATATTTTCCTTTAATAAAATTGATAAACATTTTCAAGCGCAGTAAAAAAAGAAAACTGATATTAAAAAATTTAATTTTTTATAATTGTATTATAAATTACGATTTTAAAAATAAATTACGTTACGAAGCGAATTTTAACTTTATTAAAAAAAATGGAAGTTGAGGATGTTTTTACAAGATAAAATTGGTAGTAGTATACGAAACTTAATTGTAAATCTGGCATAAGGAAAACACGAAAAATAATGATGTCAATTTAATAAACACTTTAAAAATTTATTGCGAAAAATATTACTTTATAGAGTTTAAATCTGGAACTTCCAACTTTCCGGGCGTAGGTATATTCAGTTAAATATATAAACAATATACAATATATCGACATAAAATTTGATTGAGTTTAAAATTTTAGAAAAATTTTAAGTTAAGAATTATGGAGTTATTTTATTACAAGGCTAAAATAATTTTAAAAAAAGGATGAAGCCAACAGACATTAATAAATTCACTTATTGTCTGCCAAGCAAATTTGTTCAAGTCGGACGCGGTAAAACGTGATGTTCAGTTTTGTATATTTTTTTCTGCAATAACGATATTAAGTATTATAGTACATACGTCATGAAACAACATAACCGTACGTATACGTAAAATTAATAACATGCTATTTATCTAAAAATATATTTATAAATATATTAGTAATTTAAAAGTACATTAGTTTTCTTTAGCAATTAACATTCATTTAATTTTGATGTTTAATTTTAAAAAGAAGGTTATTTTATGTGAGACCCTGAGAAACAAGCACGTACTGGAAAATCCACTTCGGTGTAATTACGAACAGAAGTGCCTCTATGCCTCTCGTTTTGAAATGGTACTTACGCGATTAAGAGCTATTCTCTGTTGTAAAAGATTATATGATGAGAATTTAAATAATCAAAGCAGATACTGGACCTGTAGAAACTATTGTAATGTGAAATGCGATCAATGTATGTATTTTTACGTAATTTTATACACAAACAAATGATGATTACACATTATATGTCAATGCGCTCTTTTGTAGTAAATCATATGTATTGTATATCGCATTCTTGACAAATACAAAAACAATGTTGTGTGGATCGAAATATTCTTCGATGCGCATAGCGGAAAAAATAGTGGAAACTTTTAAAAGCGAGCATTTGTGATGACCTACTTCAGTTTACGAGTGGCATATGCAAACGCGCGATACATTTTCCAATTACCTTCGGTATATTCGGAAACATGCTCGCCTCTTAGTTATGGCCTATATTAATCAATAAATCTCCGAGAGGATTTTCATATATATAGAAAGTCCATGGATGCAATAATATAAAAAAATACGATTGAAGAGTATGGTAAAATCTTTTAGAAAAGATTTTGCCAATTAACGTATTTGTGTGTTTATTGCATATATATGTCTTTATTTTTTTTTTAAATAAACAAGACTATATCTGAAATATTGAATTGATTAAAATATTTATTTTTTGTTATTGTTGATAAAAACAATATTATTAGATATAGAAATATTTAGTAATTACATTCTTTACGTTTGACATCGTAATCATTAAGTATAATTAATAAAATTAGATAATTTAATAATAAAAAATTTATTGAAATGCAAAATTAAATAAAATATTAGATTTGTAGATTTAAAATAATAGACTAACTTTAGAAACAAACAATTTATTTAGTCAAATAAAATACATATGTCATATATAATTATACGAATCAGATATAGTTTTAATCATGAATAAGATGAAGATATTATCTGACCTACTATATAAAAATGGTTTTATTTAGATTCAGGACTGATATGAAGTTACATTTTTAGAATGATGTTTAGAACGATGTTATCTTTACAATCAGTTAATATCTGTGTGGCGTCAATAACAGTATGATTGTATGATTTTCCGATATTTCGCGGAGTAAGCTGTCAAAGGGATTGGTAAATAACTGACTGAGGAAACATAGAGCAACTAAATTCACACAATATTTTTATTGCAATGTCATCGAATATATGTGTACATTGGACGTAATTAAGAATATTTTTTGAAATATTAGGTGTTGGAATTAATTCGTAGCGTTTTACAAAGTATTTATAAGTTTTAAAAGTACTTTCATTAATGTATTTTTTAATGCTCATGTGAAATAAATAACATTCTTTCATTAAAAACGCTACGAATTAATTCCAACACCTAATATGTTATTATTATTTGTTTATTTGTGAACACGCTGATGCCTGAAGCATAATGCATTTATAAATGAATGTTACATGTATGTTTATTGCCTTAGGCGCTAATTTTCAATAAATTTAATTATAATTTAAAGAGAGAAAATTAGGAATAATTTATTATTATTTGTGAATAAAGCAGCAATATATAAGTTTTAACACAAATCATCAATTATATTATTAAATATTATTTTTATTGAAGATACACGATGTTACGTTATATTTTAATTATGTGCATATATTTATATAATTAATATATATTATTTTATTAACTAAGGAAATATAATATATTATTAATTAAATATATTATTAACTAAATATTATTAATTAAATATATTATTAAATATATTATTAACTAAGGAAGAAAATATAAGAAGTATATCAGATCACTTGTTTTTTTTTTCGGAAATGAATAGTGAGACGTATTAGGCTGCTCCTGATGAAGTGAACTGCAATGTTCACGAAACGTTGACATTCTAACATAAGAATGAATTTGAACACGGAGATAATCCACGAAACGCAATCTCTGTATAAATCATACTAATTTTTTTCAATCAAAATAAAAATGAAGGAAAACCCTTTTAAATTGCCTTCACATATAAGATTTAAAAAAATTTAATTTTAACTTCCGATAACTTTTGATGTTTGGGTAAATGGATAACTCATAACCTGTGATGATTCTTCATTTTTCTGCTAAACCGTAAATAATATAAAAAAATTCAAGCAAATGTTGTTTGTTTTTAAAAAAACTCCAACAATAACTTATTCAATTTATGTTTTTATTAATTTCAAACTTGGTACAAGTTTACTTTACTTCCGGTAAACCGAAACAGTTTCCGGAAAATCAAAATGCCACCATTACGTATTTTAGATAGGCTTTAGTAATGAAAATATTTTCTCTAATCATTAGTTATTTCCAAGAAAAAGAATGGTACGAGTGATCTGATATACCCTATATATTGTACATATTTTATTATTGAATTGCACAATGATTTATTTTTTAATTATTTACACAATTAATTTAAATATATAATTATTATACGTTTATTTTGTAACAATGAACGGCACGAGCTAACATTTATTTTTTTTTATTTTTGCATTTATTTTTTTATTTGGTTTTTATTCTATATTTTTGAAAATTTTTGAAGTTTATATTATTAAATTGTTCACACATATACATACACACACGCACGCACGCACGCACGCACGCACGCACGCACGCACGCACGCACGCACGCACACGCATACACACATATTTAATGTTAAAATATGGGACAAAATTATTAGTTTGATAAATATATTTTACATTTATAAAGCATATTTATCTCACATGAAAACACATATATTCTAAATATAATCTGTCAAATGAAAGGAATTGATATAATTATGAAAATTACGAAATTGTTCAATCCGTTAAATCTATCTGCTGTCTATATATTCAGTTTCTTCGCATTTATTATCGAATCTTTCCATTTATTTCGTCTTATCTATGTTTTAGCAATTCTTCTTTAGTAACTCTTCTTTTGTTCTCTGTAAAGTGCATCTTTAGATTTCAAAATATAATTTATATTGATCCCTCTTTCTGTAATGTAAAAAGAAGTTTTAGAGTTCCAGTGTTATGAACATAAAACAACAATGTGAAATTTTTAACACTGCAACAGATGATAAAAAAAGAAATAAATATTGCAGATTTAAAGAAAGAGAATGCTTTGAAATATATAGGTACAAAATTTTGCACATTCAACAATTCGCCATTTTTATTGTACTTTTACATTTTTTCCTCGTTAGGAGAATGCTGGAAATGAATGTTGCGAAACTTGGTAAAATTTAATATTCTGACGGTTTGTTTTAGTCATACCTTTGCATTTCTTTCATCGTTGATACTATTTAATTCAGATAGCAATTTCTGGAATTTGGGTAACACCAATAAAAACAATACTTCAAAAGGCTTAAATAATAGTTAAATATGTGATTCGAATTTATCGTCGATATTATCGTCGCGACATAAGTGCAGAGAATTCTTTTATCTTATCATTCCGATTTCATTTTTATTTAACATAGTTCGGATTATATATTATTTATCATCTGACATTTATCATTCGGTCTCTGATTATCTTTTCGGTTAGTAATTCTGTCTCTGTATAAATTATGTATTTGATCTAATTGCGTATACTGCAGTAAGAACTGCTACTTTGAATTATTCGCTGAAATTTTAATTTACTTCATCAACTTCTACTCTACATTTTTATAATAAAATGGAGTAAAAAATGCTCGTATATTTTCTTAAAAATTAACACAATGTCATGGCTTATTTCGAGCTATAATTAAATTAAATTTAAATTAATATAATTAACAAACATTTCGATTTACAAAGCACCTTCTTGCTACAACGAGATACAATCTTAAATTAACGAATAAAGAATAACGGATATAATGAAAATTTAAAAACTCTCAATGGTGAAGTATCATCTAAAAAAATATAAAAGAATATAAAAAAATATAAAAAAATTCGAACGTCAATAAGTATCCCGCTAAATGAAAATAAGCTAGGAACATTTGGATACTTCAGTCAACAGTAGATTAATTATGTTAATCGATGAAATAGATTTGCCAAATTCCTCGGTTGAGATCGAGAATCCAGTTTGTCACAGACTTGTATCAAATGATTTGAGAATTCTTTAATTACGAATATTTTATGATAATTTATATAAAATATTGTAATCTAAATTCTCAATCAAAGATCCAGTTAAGTATAATGAAGATAATGACTGTTGTTCGTTTAAAAATTAACTAATATATGTGTTAATTTATAATAAAATTTTATAGAGAAGTTTTAAAAATTCTCATAGAAGACTCATAATACATTTTTATAATAAAATTTTATAGTGAAGTTTTTATGAAAATTTTCATAGAAGCCTTATAATACATTTATTTTGATCATACGAGCATTAACATGTGTAATATAAAGAATTTTTTCGACTTCATTATATGTTTTGACTTATAATACACTTTTGCAATTTGAAAAATTTAATTAAAATGTTACGAAAATAAAATCAAATGCAAGTTAAATTGTTGCATAAAATTAAGCAATTTCAGAAAAAAAAATTAATAAATATTAGATTTTTAAAATAAGACAAAAGTTTTTAAATTGCCAAACGCTTTAAAAAGATTGGCGAATCTTGCATCAAGATTGCCGACGTGCACTACTTTTTCGAGACTCTTATTGGTCTATTGTGTAAAGGGATGTTCTGCTGCAGACAGTTCCAACAGACCAACGCATTGCTGGCGTTGTTCCATTACCGCTCGCGCATTATTCTTTGTGTTGGGTGCCTTGTTCACACACTCTTATTTGTCGTTGTCTCGTATGGAGAGAAAGAATGTGATCGGCACAGAAGAAATATTTTATGTTATGAATTTTTGGAATTTCAAAGGATTTAACGCAGCTTACTAGGAGAACGATTTTATCAGATAGCGAGATGTACTTACATATACAGTCCAATAAGTATTTTACAGGAAACATGCTTGTCTATGAAGAGCATGAGAGAAGGACAAATGTATTTTTATTCGAGAAAGAGAGGGGGGGGGGCGGAGAGAGAAAGGGAGAGAGAGAGAGAGAGAGAGAGAGAGAGAGAGAGAGAGAGAGAGAGAGAGAGACATACGTAGGTGAATGCATTCGTAAAATAATGCACAGCCTTCTTTATATTTTATATCACTGAACGTGGACCGCTCGTGATACGAGTTTCCTTACATGGCTCGAAGAAGGTTGTGGATAAATAACAGCGTAATGGCAGTCACAAAACGCTGAGGCTATATTTTATCTTGGTACAAAATGCAGAACAACTAAGCGGAAGGGTATGAAAGGGATATAAAAGCGGAAATAGCGATACAATAGTATACGAAATAACAGGCAGAATTGTAATTGCTTTTGGCATAGCATATGATTCATTGGTATATACAGTGTTTTATTTACTAGAATTATGATGTGTGTAAAGCACTATTTTTTTTAAATAAAAACATTTGTGTGAGAAATTGTGCACTTTTAATTGCTTCCAACTAAAAGATTGCTAAAATCTCGTATTTGTTACGAAAAAAGATTTATTGCCAACATTAATCAATTTAGTTATCAATCAAATCAACAAAATCAATTAAATTCATCAGTATTATTCAGAAAATATCTTGAGAATGTTATCTAATATTTCACAAAGATAAAGTTTTACAAGATTCTATTATCTATACAATTGTTCCGATGCTATCAATACGACGATATTATTGATAACATATAATTGTATTATAGTTAAAATACACATGATTTCAAAGAACCGAATGTCTCTTCGGCACATCACAGTTACATATTATCAGTTACAAAATCTCTAAATACCACTTGTTGAACAAATACTATTATTTCTCAAATCGACAAAGTGTCATTGATATCCATTTTATATATACGAGTTTAATATGGTTCTTATATTTCTTAGAAAAATGAGACCTGCATCATTGTATTTCAGCTTTTATTTTTCTTTTTGTATTTGTGGTTTAACGAAAAGATTATAATGTGATTAAATCATATATTTTAATTTCAATTAATTTCTAAATATACTCAAAAAATTAAATTTTTTAAAAGAGAATAATAATAAGAATAAATATCAACTCTTAATCCATTATTCACGTGATTTTTTTAACGTAATTACTTGCATGGAGTGTTTCTAACATCCTAATATTATATTTCTATTTTTATTGTTCTTTTTGATGATTTATCTTATAATATTCTATACATCCTTTAAATAAATGCAAAATTTTTTTTTAATTGTGAAATAATTTGCGCTAAATATAATAATGTATGTAATAAATACTATTTTATATTTAGTGAATTTGTAAGTATGCTAGTAGGAACGTTGCATGAAAACAATATGCATTACATGATAATCATTCTAATAAAGTATGATTAATAATATCGCAATTTGAATGTCTCCAATTTTTGTTTTGTTTTATTAATTTCTATTTGCTACGACAAATTATTTATGTTTCGCTTATACGCGAGCCAGTATAATTAAACGAGTTCAAGATAAATTCGAGTATGTATTCAAGGGAAAGCAATATATTTGCATGTTGTTACTAATTGTAGAAGCAAGGTAAAATATTTTAAGATAAGATACGTCTGACATATATCTAAGAAGTGTGAAACTCGAACATTTCCTCTATGCGAAACGTTGCCTCGATTTTATCTTTTCTCTGAGAAATTCGATTGCGTCATTGTTTGTTACAGACTTATTTCCATCAGCGAACTTGCTCTCGACATTTTTTATCTCACTTTTATTTGTTGCGTCCTAACCGTCTAATGGATACATTCTTTTCTTTTAGATTCGTTATCAAACTTACGATAATTTTTATTCTTCGAAGCATCGTAAGATATTCTACTTCGTCAGACATTTATTAAGGAAAAGTTTGTTCTCGATAGTCCAAAATGAGAAGTTTCAACAGAAAGTTGGTCAAGAAACTTACAATTTTACGAATATTAATGTAGCAAGGTCGTAATTAATCTTTGAATGAAAGAGAGTAATTTTCAAAGTTTCAGTTTTTCATTTAATTCGATTGTCATTGAAATTTCATGTTCCTTTTTGATAAATACAATGAATTTAAGTAGATGGATGGATCAGTAAATTTGATTTATTTATTAATATTGAATAAAATTTTCACTCAATATTACAATAGCACTAAATTGAATTTATCTAATTTTGAGTTGCGTTGCATTTCATACATTGCTCATTTTCATTGCACATCGAATTTTAATAAGTCGCATTGTATAAAGCCGATTCTATTCTACCGGGGTTATATTATTTCTTTTTCGGGGTTATATTATTTCTTCTTGCCCAAGCTTGTTTCAATTTCCGCCGATTGTTTCCACGCGTGTCGGTAAATTTGAAATTCGTTCAATATCCAAGAAGAATGTAACAAATTTTCAGTTACTCTCGCCGCGCTTCGACGATCATATTCGCTTCAAATACATTTTTGATGATCGAACAAAACGTCGTCACAATGCACGCAATTTCCGATACATTCCATATTTATTATTAAATTTCGTTCAAATGCATTTCCTCGACCTGTTTACAGATAGTCATATATGTATGTCATGACATATATTTTGATCTTTCACAATATGGCGCAAATGCAGTATATGCTGATTCAAGATATAACAAAGTTACTTTATATAATTGTAAGATATAATAATAAATATATTTATTTCCTCAGTATTATCTTTAATTATAGATTTATAATTCGTAAGCTATCATATTTAAGATATGTGATAATATCATACTTAATTCAGCAAACTTATATTCAGATTATTTCGTCTATTTTACAATGTACATGTACTACGATTTTTAATTAAAAGTGCAGTTATATTGCTTGGAATTAGCTCTGGTTAATTTTATATTTCATTCTTTATCTACGCTTTTTATTCGAATAGTTATACTATTTACTTTTATTAAAATGTAGATAACAAGGTAAAAGAAGAGAAGAAAGGAGAAAAGAATTTCTTGCTTTTTATTTTGTGTTTATCTCACAGAAATTACACATCATAGAAATTAAGAGATATTCGTAGATTTTCAATACTTAACAATATAAAGCACGATAAAATTTTTGCTTACGTAGAAATGATGTATACCAAATAAAATATAAAGCGAATTGCATGCAAAGCCATTTTTATGCAATGAAATTTAAACTGTATAACGAGGCCATAATTTGCCTATCGATTAGGTATGTTATTAAGAGTTTATCGATTTTTGGTCTATTTTCGTTCTCCAACTATCTTGAGTTTATTTCTGGAAGTTTTCCGCGGAGATAACGTTAATATTTTAAGTACTTCATAAACGTTTAACCACACCATTGGCAATATGAGTGACAAGGAATCGATCGACAGCTCTATTCGTGCTTTGGCAAAAGCGACGGTTTTCGAAGTATGTAGCACACTGATAAAGACTTTAAATTCTCTCGTCTCTGAAATAGGATATGGAAATCGGATCCTTGACATTGGATATTCTGGGCATATCAATATCAAAGCTTGCTAAATTTCACAAATACAAATCGATCCTTATAAAAGAGCTAATGTTGTTACATTTTTGCAGTCTTTTTATATTAAAAATAATTAAACCACAAGTTGTAAAAGAATCTTTGTCATTTAAACAAATGACTTGTTAAAATAAATAAAATTTATAGAAATATGAAATTAATATTTAAACTTTAAATCACACAAGCTTTTGATTGTTCTACAAAAGACATAAAATAATATTGTAGTTAAAAACGAAAAGACCGTGATTACATTTTGTTCAAATTTATTAAATTAAAAATTTTAACAATCTCGTTATATATATTTTCATCATTACTTTTAAAATAAACTAGCAATTGTATTTAATTGAGTGAAATTCTCTAATATTTTGTTGAACATGGTCATAGTTGCAGGACAGAATATTATTATAAATGAGATTCGCTCTTTACAAGAACATTATGCATACTTATGTATATATTCATTACTGTCATAGTAGTCGGCGCAATACATGAATGTGAATGAGTGCCAAGAGTGTCTCAGGCATATACGTATCGCGCTGTCACATTGATGCAAAATGACGACCTTATTCGTCACATTTGTGGTAATTGGAACAGATAATTGGAAAAAGTTTCGCAGATTCATTAACGAGTGATTGTTGGAGCGACTGAATGTGCGTCGTTCGAAATAGGATTACGCGCCCGAGTATTTATTTTAATCATGCTCTATATGTTTTTCTCTTTTTCTTTCTATTCTATTCGCCCGCTTTCAAAAATTTATATCATAATTAAAATTTTGAAATGACTCCAGTAAGTAAATTAATTTATGTAACTAGGTAGAAAATTTAATTTTCTGCGGTAATAGTTGCTTTTATAATTGTTGAATTTATTTAATTTTTATATTCAATATGTGTGTTTAATGAATTATTATTAATTTAATCATATTTTGCTTTTATTTTATATAGGTACTACATATATATATGTATAATATATACTATATATATATATATATTGTGTGTGTGTGTGTGTGTGTGTGTGTATGTGTGTGTGTGTATATAGCGTATTAAATATGATCTCTTTCTAGATTTTTTCAAGAATTTTTATTTTTAATTGGTACAAGAGAATTGAATCTCTGCTGTTTTCTTTGTTCGCATTTATTTTCTTAATAGGCTGTTATCTTTGTATGCTTTCGCCATATTACATTATTAATAAATATACAATTGCATATTTATTAAAATAGTTCTTACATCAATAAGCCCGAGAGATGTTCTTAAATAGAAATTTTTAATAAAATCTTAAATAAAATTCTTTAAATAAAAATCTTTTTTTAGAAAAAAACCAAGACTTTTCTAAATAGTCTGCAATATAATTGTAGAAGTGTGTTCACGGCGAGTTTATAAAATTAAATTTTAGATGGTAACAGTAATTTAATATGCGATGATCGACATGCTCGCTTTAATTCAGTCCATGAACACGTTTTCAATCTAGTGATGTTTTCTACAAAAAAAAATTCGATTCTACGGTGATCGATAAAAATTTGTTAGAAGATTTTTATCATTACTTTACGATGTGTTAGGTTAGGTAAAAAAGATGAACTTGGGAAGTTCATAGTGTGATAAAAATTAGACGATGTTCTCAGCATGAAGAAAATGAAATAACCGAGAGCGAACCACCATCGTGTCGTTTATCGTGATCTACTGTGATCCACCGAGGATTATCACGAACACCCTCGGCGGTTCAGCGTTTAAACTTTGCTCTTTGCAAACGATTTTTCTCTCTATTAACTTTTAAGCGGATTCTGTTGACGCTTCTACAATCTAGTTTCCTATAAATTGCTTCATGTTGTTTTAACTGAAGCATATGAAAGACATAATTGCAAAATAAATAGAAATTGTAAATATACATAAAGATAAAATTAGTACTATACTACTGATGCATATTAAATGTTTATTTCTTTCGTTAAATCAATCTTTTTTAAAAAATATACGTTTGGAAAATATTTTTAATTAAGTTTTTTATGCGGTACGAAAAATTTTCATTGCAAAAGTTAATATGCAGAAATAATAGCTGTATACAAAATAATCTATTTTCAAGCAAAGTTTTTAAATCATGTTAATTACATTGTTCGAAAAAAAAATACTAAAACGAGATCAGTCGTTCCCCATTTTTTCGGTATTAAATACGAATCTGGTTCCCAAATTGTTTTATTACGTCATAATGTTAAGAAATTGATAATTAAAATTGTAAAATTGTTGCTTGTAAAGAGCTATTTTCAAGTATTTTGTCATATTATAACTACAATATATGACGTGTTGAAGAAGTTTTATTCGAATCAAAATGAAATATGCTCGTAGGCTTTCAGTCGTCAAGAGGAATTTTTAATGTCGGTCATGGTTAATCAGATATTCATAGTTATATGGAGTATATTATAGAAAACAATGTCAGTGGCGATTTATCAAATAGCTTTCAATTATGTTTATTTAAACTTAAGAGATTCTAGATTATATATATATATACGAGTCCAAAATTGAAAAAATTCAAAATTATGAGACATTTTTAATTTGTTAATTATGATTATCAGATTTGAATTTAGCGTCCTAAGAAACCCTTAAATTTAAATACATATAATTGAAAACTTTTGATAAATCAATCAACTTAATTTACAGTTATTCCATAGAAAATCTCATATCATTACCATGAATATCTCATTAATCATAGCTGACATTAAAAATTCCGTTTGAAGACTGAAAGTTCTAGAACGTACTTCATTTTGATTGCAATAAAACCTCTCCAGCATGTCATATAGTTATAATATGACAAAGTACCTGAAAATACTCTTTTTCTGTAAGTTTAACTGCAAATTTCTCAAAATAGTGATATGATGACGTAATTTGGGCCCCGAATTTGTATTCAAAGAAATTTTGGAAAATAATTTGTATCGTTCCAGTGTTTGAGAAAAAGTCATTTTTTACCGAACAATATTATTAAAAGATAAACTGTTTTAGATAAAAATTAATATTGTTAATAATAATAAGATTAATTTTAGAATAATAATTGAATGACAGAATAGTAGAAAATTGTTAATAGAGAAAAGAAAAAAAAAATTTTAGTTACTTTGTATAATGCACTCGAAATGTTTTGTAATTCTGAGCTTTTAAGCTTTTATTACATAGCTTATAAAATTGATGGAATTATGTAAATTGGGGCGCTTTATGAGTAGTTAGATGCAATTTTCGTTCTTTTTACTAAAATACATATTGACGTGTAAAAGAATATTGAAATCTTTTTATGCTGCGTTTTATTAATCGTTGTATAATAAATATGTAATATATAGAATATGAGATACTTTGAAGTTATGCTAAAATTAAACAGTATATTAATTTTGCATTCCATTATATTCAAATTTCGTCAAACTTAATACCTCATCTTTATTCGCGCAACTCTGAAGATTGACATCAGAATTGGTAATTTATCAACATTATGAAAATTTTAGGGTACATGATTTATTGATTTTCACGGTCTATCTATTTCAGGTCAAATAAGTCGTTCTGTCTCAGTTTTCGTGACGCGACGGTGTGAAGCGGATGACGCATAAACAGCTGCATAGATGCGTTCGCCTCTCTGGGGCGTTACTTATATTTTATTCAGTCCTTCGTGTCGCTAGTAACAAAGCGAAAAACGAGATGAATAAGATCATCAGTTACGTGCGTTTCGTCAAAGGATTGTTGAGAAAGTTGAAAGACGCTTTTGACTTGAAACATTAAGTATGACGTAATCCAAGCTTTGAGGTAAAATAAATTTTATGATTGGATAAAAAGATTTCTCTTTGTGAAAAAATAAATCAAATAAAAGAACTGGATGAATTTAAGAAGAAAGCGAGAATATAAAAGTTAGTATAAGCTGACAAATGTATTTAATGATTTACGGTATTACTATTTAATGTATAACGTTTTTCAAATCAAAGCCATCTATAATACGTATATCTAAATCTAATGACTGAATTAATTGAATTGTCTTTTATACAAATTTTATAAAATAAAAAATGTTCATTGTTAACGTGCTTGATAATAAGTACGTATGTCGGATAATATAGATGTGATGACAATATACATGTCTAAAAAATATTATAAAGCCATCATAAAGATGAAGAATTTTCTAAACATTACGTCTTGTCTGGATACGCTATTCAGATAACTAAAAGAGAGTCACAGTTAGGAGATATTTCCTAGTAGAATTAGAACTATTATCGTCTAATATCGTCTTGTAACAATAAGCAGGAGATATCCATATTATTCTGAAAGCTTTTATTTATACTAACTTTACTGGCACTTTGCCTATGAAGTTTGTGCATACACGTGTAAAATCGAAAAATAGTTGAAATACTCTTTGTCTCTTTGTCGAGATAAGAATGTATAACTACAATATATGTAATGATATGACAGTATTCGCCAGAATTCTGAAGGGATTGAAGTATACTCTGATAAGCATTAGCATTATAGCAATAATGTATTTTGCATATCGCGTAGTCCTTTGTGATTCCTGTTCATATAAAGCGTAATGATTGATATGTATAAAGTATGACGTATCTTCAAGAGAATATTACACAGAATTGCTGAGGGACATTAATGTAATTCGAGTCTCTCGAAAAGGGCATCTTTTTCTTCTTGTGAGAAATAGATTCAACCGAGCGATTCAATTTCATTTTTACATGAGGGTATATTTTAGTATTAAGGGTTGGAAGACGCGCCCAATGTCTGACTCTCCATCTTCGTAATGGCGTTTTTATGTTGGCGTTGGTTAGCTGAGCGAATGGGCTTTCGTATAAAAGAGAATGCGAGAGATGTCGTTTCTAAACGATTGATGTACTAGAAAGAGAACTTACCCGATCGTACTATCTATACGTATTTATTATACGATAGTAAATGTCGTAATAATGATAACGTTGTCACTTGGTAATTTTTCTTGCTTTTTTATTTTTTAATTAAACAGTGGTTATATTGGCGTACATTGAAGATCTTTTGAGTCAATGTAAAGACAATTTTAGCTATAAATTTAATACAAATACATTGCTAATTTTGCACATTATTATGATAGTAATATTGGGTAAAAACTGAAGTTTTTGTCAGCGAACAGTATATGACGTGGAGTTCTATTTCTTATAAGTAAAAAGCATGTAGGATAGAATAAAAGTGCAGCAATATGAGATTTGTCATCCACATTCTAATGAATGAAATAATGATGTAGGCTAGTTTTAAACCCCTGGTACATGTAACTTTTTACAGTATTTTTACTGTACTCTTTTTTTTAATTTCTGAGAAATTATAGATCAGAAAAAAAGAATAATTGAAGATTAATTTGAAAATTCTCTGTACTATGTAGATATAATCATATCATATAAAGTTTTTGTTTTATTTATTCTATTTACTAATTAATATATTTTTTACCAATTATTTATTTTGCTTAAACAAGATATATATATATATATGTATATATATATATATATATATATATATATAATACATATACATATTCGCCCGATATTTGAAATTAAATTTTTGTTATAAAACGTAAAGCGTCTACTAAACGCGAAATATATACACATCGGGCATCTCTACTGTGAAGCATAAAAAATCGTGGCACCAAATGATCAGCGCCATTTTAATTTGGTCAATATAAGAGCGAATCAGAAACTTTTAGGTGTTCATGCGTATTTACGTTTAATGTTCTTTAGTGAGCATATCATCAGCAAGATTATCGTGTGTGTAGGGTTATATTTGAAAGTTATAAAATCACGTGACTATAAAATGTGCAAAGCATCAACATGAAGTGTGCCTGGGTGGGGGAGAGAAGTAAAAAGGACATTTCATTTCATAGGTAAAAATTTTTGTATTAAATGTATCAATTCCTGCATATATGTTAACGATATAAGAAAAGTGTTATTAATTTTATTTTATTGAATATACTAATATAATTGAAGTGACATTATTTTTGTTTACATATGTACATTCATGTCCATACATCGATAGTACATCGATCGATACATCGATCGCAGCGCGCGCGCGAACACTTCTGATTTGCTCAAATATCGTCCCAACTAAAATGGTAGCTGATCAATTGTGGCCACGAATTTTCCTCGATGCCCAGTGTATATATAGTTCAGTGGCGCGAATCGATGTTAGGAATAGAGATTAAAAAACCGGTTTTTTATTTCAGAGAAATTGAATTAAATCTGGTTTTTTGAAGTAAAAAATTGTTTTTATCAAAATCCTGAAAAAATAATTTCTTATGAAAATCCTGAAAAAAATAATTCTTTTTTTGATATTATTAAAACATCTATTAATATATTAATATCTACGTTATAATATCTACGTATTATTTTATAGTACTTTTGTTTTTATATCTTTGTAAATATCAGAGTGGAATCGTCTTCGCGTTGTCGCGGTGAGTTTATAAAGCTTTTTTAATCTAGATCTAAGTATATCCATGGCTATTTTCACATAGCAATTAATTTACAATCAATATTATAAACCAATGAATTGTGCTACTAGAGTTATATTTTACATTTACATATTTAAATATCATGAAATTTTGCAATTATTGATTTCCAATCTTGTAATATCTGAAAAGTATAGTTTAATCTTATAGAATGATGTTATTTATATTATATATAAATTTTTTAATAGATATGTTGTTATTGATATCGATAATACATGAACGAACAAGGAAATAATTTTAGAAAAAGCTTTGCAAAAGATAGCTTTGATTTGGAAACTCGAGACTTTGTTTAACTGATTGTAAGACGAGAAACTCGAAATTGAGAGAACATTTTGAAATAGTTCGGTATCACGTTACACTATGTCCTCCTTTCGACCTTAGTCGACGTGCGATAAGCATGAAACATTGATCTGAATTCTACCCTTGCTTCTCGCATATTATTTTGCGCGCAAAATATACATATAGTGTATAAATCATTTTGTACTAATTTACAATTCGTACTAAGAAAGATCGATGGCGAGTAAAACGACGAGATTGTTGAAAATAAATTCATGATGTAGTGATCGATGTGATAGTAATTCATAAATTATCATAAAAATGTTGATTTATTGCTGTTTAATTAAGATTTGTTAGTTGAAAAAACAGAAATATCACATTGTTTTCTTTTTATCAGCAATAATAAAGCTATAAATTTATCTTTATTTTTTTATTTATATAGCAGCTGTTTATTCATCCATTTTATAATAAAATATAAAATTTAAAAATTTTGACTAAATTCTATAATTGATTCTATAATTCTATAATAATACAAGACAATACATTCCAGAATATCTTTATTTTTTACTTTAATATATAATATATATTGACAATTTATATAAAAATTTTATCGATCTCATTTGTTCTAATCAGAGATTTTTTTTTAATCGAATACTTGAAAAGCCCAATATATATTATCATTTTCAGATTTACATTCTTTGAATGGCAAAGAAAGGGGATGGATAAAACAGGGAAAAGCGACTTACGCTTTTACGTTTCAAGCATTTCATTTTTCTCGCTCCGCTTTATTTTCTCTTAATGCTCTTACAACTTGAAAAAAGAGATTTATGTAGGTAGACGTAAATAGCGTTATTAATAGTATCATGTATTACACCTCGTATGTGATACGCGATGGGTTTTAGGCACTTTTGACCATATATACGCAAGTACTAAGATACCGTTCACATGCTTAGCCCCGTATTCAGCACCATCGAGTTATCCAGATTTATTACACACTATATTGTATTTTACTTCGTTGTGTCTATCTATTAATCTTCTATTTCAAAGAAAAAGAGCAACTGTTGAGATTAACTTTTGCTCGTCATACAATCACTTTCACAGCATGTTATCTTTATAAGTTCTTTAAAATCAGTTTTTTTTAATTCGTTCAACAAGATGAACTTCGTCAATTTCGTCAATATTTTGGAAGCAGCTTAATGCAAGTTCTGTCAAGATTTCTAAGCATAGTGTTTATCACAGATATCATGTTCTTAAATAATTACGAAGTTTATTGGTGACATGATTAATTGTCGTTAAACATCACTTAAGTGGTGCATTGTCGAGACATGCATTGTCCGATATTTATTATGTAGTTTACTGTAGCAATCCGCTTCTGTCGTAACTGACCGACCTAAAGGCATCCTCAACAAGATCCGTCAAGCATCTGACCGCTTGAAGAAGGGCCGCGAGGAGCAACGATAACGAGAGTGAAATCAGTTTGCTGGGGACCAAAGCGTTCTCTGAGGCACCTTGATTTTTCCCCGATATTTTTTTCCTTTTTCGCTTATCGCAACTGGTATTTTTATCGGCACCATTGTCTTTGTCCTGTATTTTAGCTGTCGTCGCGATCGCGCGCTTTGGTTTCGTGGGTGATTTTTCTTTTGATCGTGATGTCACGTTGTCCGAGACTTCCTTGGCTAATTTCGGCGTTATCCTCTTTTGTTTGTACAGAATGGATCGTCGTTGCGACGCAAAACTTTCGAGTTTTTTCCGAAAGTCTGCTGCTGTTGCTTCAACTGCTTGTAAAAGTTTCTCCTCATGGGATCCTCTTCTGTTATGTTTTTTTTTATTGGTTTGCAAGGTACCTTCCGATAGTGCTTTCGCATTTACTGCTAAGCGACGAGACCCCGTGACCATAAGGAAGACGTCTTGCAACGAAGGTTTATTCTCTTGCTTATCACCAAGCTCCGAATTCTGGAAGATCGAGTTCTCGTCCAAAGAGCTTGCCCTGCTATGCCACTTATCGCGAAAGAGGGATTTTTTTTCGACGTATGCGCTATTCAAGTTATAATCGATTGTAGTTGCGGGTTCTTCTGGTTCTGACGAACACAGCCTAATATTTTCTTTAACTTCATCTAGAGCGATTTTTCTTGGTAGAGTTTTGCCAAGACTATTGAGTACAAAGTTCTTCTTTGAATATATCTGAGAATTCGAGTCTTTTTCCTCCTCTATTAAAACGTTTGATTCATCGGTACAATGATCATCATCCGATCTTGAGGGATTATGTTGGTCAACGTTGATTATATCTGAGCATTCCTCGTTAGAGTTGTTTACGACAGAAGCTCCCGCGTTTCCGTCTTCATTATCGTTATCCTTGATCGTTGTATTCTGACTTACCCAAACTTCCTCTTCTTCTACTTCTTCCTCCTCTTCGTTTTCCTCCTCTTCATCTGAATCGAGAGACATAGATTTATTTCTAGGAATGACCGGAACAATGCCATCGGCATAGAGGAGATCCTGTACCTCATAAAGGCTTCGCTCGATACTTGGACTCTTGTAAAGTAAATTTCGCAACTCTGGAATGTCTAAATCTTGAACATGAAGGAGATTTTGTTCAATATTTAAAAGACTTTCCTCGATTTGTACCAAACATTGCTCAATATCGCAAGTAGTCTCGGAATCCGGTTCATCTTTCTTTTCTGATTGATTCATGCTTACCTCGTATTTTTCATTGTCCTGCTTTTTCGTGATATTAACCTTAGACTCCTCCTGCGTAACGTGAGCCTCTTCGCGGCGATTTTCCGACCATAATTCTGAGGACCAGGGAGGCATCATAGCTTGATGCTGTGTTTGACTGTCGTAGAATACACGGTAATTGCTGTGACTATTGGCTATTTCGTAATTCATGTCTGTTGATGTATCCAACATTAGATTGTCGTTTTTTGAGCTCTCCCTATAACCTCGATCTCGTATATCCGCTGCAGGATTGCCATGTTCGCCATGACTATTTGCTACTGTATACGATGATGTATCAAAACCGCGAGCCATTTCGAGATTATTCCTAGCACTTTGATGTCTCGAATATAATTCTGCGTACTTATTATGACTGCTCGAGTCTTGATAGGCATTTCCATGACTATTCGCGAGCGGATATGTCACACCAAACTCGAAATCAGACTGGTATTGTTTTGAATTAATTCTCTTTGATCGATCGTGCATCGACCACTTGAATCTGCCATGACTATCAGTATCTTCGTCTTGATTACCATCATCTTCATCGTCATCATCATCAGTGGCATCCTCAGGATATGGCAATTCCTCACCATCAATCTCAGGAACTGAAGGACCAAGATTTCTGTCGTCGATTAAGATATAACCGTCCAACACATTCTCGTCGAGATCGATCCATCTCTTCGAACTGCCCTCGACATCGATTCTTTGGTGTCGCTTCTCGGTATGATGGTTTATGGAACGTCGACGTCGTTCACGTATTGTAGGATCATGTACATGTATTTCTACCGGGCAGAGGACGTCGGAATTTCTCTCGGCGTTATTGTGCAGCGCTGGCGGTGTTGTGGCTACCAGCGGTGCCGCTTCGTCCAGCAAATTGTCTCTGGATTCGCGGTACCGATAGCCGGGACAGGGTGTGTCAACCGGCAAATGCGAGAGAAGATTGACATAGCCGGCGCCTCTGCCTATGAACGATCAGGTACTAGTTGATGGATTCGTTTGATCGTGAACCACGGTGGAATCTTGGCTCTCGTTCAATATTTCGTTAGTCGAATTCAATCGGTGCATATTACATATTACCTGTTAGCAGATACGTAAATAATAAAAAATGTATTCATGATTCCTTAATAGAAGGTACGAAACTATATACTCTATTGTTTTAAAAATAAAAAAGAAAATTTTTTAAAATTTAGTGTCTTAAAATTTCCTTTATAATATCAAATATATTTTTTTTTTAATAAATTGCTACAATATATTTGTAGCAAATATTACATTTTCCAAAAAAATTAAGTCTTTATTATTGAACATAAAATATTTTTTACTGTATTAAAATGTATTATTCATAAAAATTACCTTTGGAGGAATTATTCTGATATCCCTAAACTCTTCCGTGAATGTTAAGATATAAGTGCAAAACGCTATTGCACAAAGCCATTCAGTTATGGTGCTAACCACATGCAACTCCCAGCCGCCATCCTCCTTGTTCCATTTTTGGGGATTTGTTCCTACAGGATATATTTTTAATATTAACACTACTACATGCAATGCAAATAATAATTAAAAATTAATTAATGAACCAACCCTTATAGGCCGAATGAGCCAATACGCCTGTGATGGTGATCACAATAAAGCACACAGTACAGAAAGTCGATAATGCCGTACGAAGCTGTGCAATTCGTAACGAGCATCCTGATGGGTACAAGCAGAATGAACATACCGCCTGTAACAAAAAGATAATCAGCTCATTTTTAGCTGATGAATATCAGCTTCTTTTACCTATTTTGTTATGCTAGCAATCGATTTTATTCTTATATCTACAGTTAAATTATATATTTTTTATTTGTTTATTCTGTATTAAATCTTTACATGTCAATAAGCATTTAATAAACTTTCGCGTTGTTTGGAGCATGTAATTTTTTCATACGTACCTGGGTCCAAAAATATGCGGTACCACTTCCGAAGCAGAGAAATGCACCGATTAGATGAACTATTATTACTGATGTCTCTTGAAAGTTTGCGACGATTGACAGACCGGCGGTTGACATGAGGCCGAAAATTAAAGCCCAATAATTCCATTTTGCAAGCAAAGAATCTGTAGGTGACTCAGAGCTAATGCATTCCTTAACTTGGGAATATCTTATATAGATCGCAAAACCCACTGCAATATAAAACGAGTTGCGATTAGTTTTAATGATGCATAAAATTTATATGTTACGATATGATTGTTTATTATCTATTACAGCAGTTATAACTTTATTATAATTTTCATGATTTTTTTTAACATACTTTAAATAATAAACTTCAATTAAATAACAGCAAAGTTTCCTTATTTTAATAGTGAGAGAAATGTTACTGTAAATAGTAAATGTTATTAATTGTAAACAGTAATATAATCTCGGTGCAGCTATTCGGATTATGATTATTTTGAAAACTCATTGATGTGATATAAAAAATATATATAAAATGTTCGTGGATGAGATATTATATTGTTTATGGAAAATACATTGTAGACATATATTTTACTTACTGAGAATAGTGATCAAGTTGACAGCTTGAGAGAAGATAGAACTTTCTGGTGCGTAAGTCGCTGTATCAGAAATGTAAGGAAAACCAGCTTCCACGTGTCCTAGTAAGACAGCTATTACATATCTGCGAATTGTGAAATAACTTTTTTGAATAATTTGATAGAAGTTGACTTAGATAGAAATGAGCGCGCGTGTACCATCCTCTCTTATACACAAGACATTAATAAATACAATAATATAGATATTAATGAATTAACAGATATTAATAAATTATTATAAATATATAAAATTTTTAATAATTTATTAACTATTTGGACTTACGTTGAAATGAAAACTGTAGGCAAGGAGATAAAAACAGCGATTGGCAGATATTGTAGATTTGCGAAGAACTCCTGCTTCTCCATGATTTCGATGTGTAATCGTTGTTATTATTAAGCCGATGATAATGATAATGACGTCAATCGCCGACGTCTACGATCGACGCCGCTATCGGAGAGAATCTCGCATCGGTGCAGCTGTTGAATAACGGTCATTCACTCTTTGATGACTATTCATAGGCCTTTTAATTCTCTCCTCATTAGTATCAATCTTTGCAACGATTGAATCAAGGGCAGTGTCACAATTCAAATGCCATCGACGTTCTTTGAATAATTCTGTAAGAGAGATAATTTTTACCTTCACATGTGCTTGAACAATATTTTATATAATACTGTAATTAACTTTATGACACAGATACAATTTATTATATGATATTAGCAATTTAATGATAATTTTATAATATTTAAATACATTTTGTTCTAATATAAATAAAAGAGTCTGGCATGTTCTTGACTTTAGAAGCTAAATTTCTCGATTGTATGGAATACTTTTTGTGCGTCCAAATAATATAATAAAATTTTAAATTTTTTTTTTAAATTAACATAATGTCATGGCTTATTTTGAGCTATAATTAAATTAACTTAAAATTAATATAATTGAACAAACGTTTCGACTTACAAAGCCTTCTTCAATATCGCAACGCAGAAATATAATCTCACATTAATGAATAACGAATAACGGATACAAAATTTAAAACCTTCAATGGTAAAAATATAAAAAAATCGTATGTTGGCCAAACGAAGAAACAATTGCAGACAAGAATTAAAGAACATCGCAATAATATAAAATTGGACTGTCCAAGCACTCAGTAATCTCGAAACATATTACTGAAATTAATCACGACTTTAATTGGAAAGTTAGTATTCTTGATTTTGAAAAGAATTATCGTAAAAGAAATATTTCTGAAGTGATACACATTAAAAAACAAAAAAACGATTTAAATTTATTGAAAGATACTGAGTTATTGGATAACTCTTATTTTAACATACTTGACAATACATGAGAACATAAATGGTTACAGTTTTGAATAGACTTGTTTTTACATTCGATTTTATTGACTTACTTTTATTTGATCTACACGTCACATTATTAGTTAATTTTCAAACGAGAGACAGTCAATATCTTTATTTTGTACTTAACCGGATCTTTGTTGGAGAATTTAGATTACAGTATTTTATATAAATTATCATAAATTATTACTTGATTCTGTACTTTTTTTTCACTAATATATCTTAAATCTATTTGTTTCTACAGAATATCATAAAATATTCGTAATAAAAGAATTCCCAAATCGTTTGATACAAGTCTGTGACAAACTGGATTTTCGATTTCAATCGAGGAATTTGGCAAATCTATTTTTATTGATGAACATACTTGATCTACTATTGACTGAAGTATCCAAATGTTCCTAGTTTTTTGTCATCTGGCAGGATACTTATTGACGTTCGAATTTTTCTTTTTTTTTTGTATTTTTTCATATTCTTTTATTTTTTTTTTATATTTAGACTTCACCATTGAAGATTTTTAAATTTTGTATTTGTTATTCGTTATTTGTTAATGTGAGATTATATTTCTGCGTTGACACTAAAGAAGGCTTTGTAAACCGAAATTCAAGTCGTTTCAATTATATTAATTTTAAGTTAATTTAATTATAACTCGAAATAAACCATAACATTGTGTTAATTTTTTTAAGAAAATATACGAGCATTTTTACTCCATTTAAAATTTTTATATATTTTTAAGATATATATATATATATATATATATATATATATATAAATTATTACATGTCTTTGTAGGTAAAATAATTTTTAAAAATGTACAATCTATTTTATTCTTTGTCAATAAATTGCTTATTAATATTAACTTTTAAAAAATAATTTTTTTTGAGTTTATATTAATAAGCAATTTATTAATAAAGAATAAAATAGATTAAGAATAAAATAGATTATATTATATATTTTTAAAAAGATATCTTCTCTATATGAATACTTTGCATTCACTATATATAGAAATAACATAGACAATGTGAACAACAATTTAAGCCAACAATAAATATCTCATTATAACATCTACTAAATCTCGATAAATTTAATAATATTAATAATTTATTTAATTTGATGCATTAAGGAATCGTACCGAGTCTGTCTGAAATATATTGGGGTAGTCATTTATGCATTTATATAAATATAATAATATGACGTTGATAAAAATATTCGCGACATGTCATGTTTAAAGAACGCGTAAACTGTTATGCAATTGTTATCTGTATGAAAAAGTAAAAACATGTGAATAAGCATAAAGGCCATGAAGCGGAAGCGGATATGATAAGGTAAAAATTCTCATTGAATAATCTCTCTCTCTCTCTCTCTCTTTTTCCGTTCATCATAAAATAAAAATAAATTCGAGAGAGAGAGAGAGAGAAAAAGAGAGAGAAGAGACGTGTGTGTGGTATCTCGATTATGTTTATAACACAACAATAATAATACATTTCTGTTTATTTATATTTTACGCTGCGCAAGAACGTTCGTCGCGCCACAAATTACCAATCAATTCTCTATTATTTTCTAACATTTAAAGAATCAGATCATACCAAAACTGCAACACACTTAACACATCGGGTGGTGTTACACAAAACTTTTACTCCGAAAGCGATGATTCCACCTTTGTCGGGTTTCGTTCGTGGGGTTGTTCAGACTATTAGTCGGAGCTCTTCATGGTCTTTATTTTTCGGAGCACACGCCGCCCAAATAATAATAGATGATATTGCGTACAATCAGAAATTTAGACGTGAGATATAGGTTGATGAATAGACCTTAGTTGAATTTTATCGGACGGCAAAATTTCGCAGAATCGCAACGAAACGTTGGAAAATGCACAGGTTATAGTCCGTAGAGGTGCGCGATCAATGTTGCGTCAGTGAAAACGACGTTCTCGGCAGCTGCGCCGCCGTCCTTGCTACCGTCGCGTCGGCGTCGTTACTGTCCGATCAACACGTTCGCCGAAGACTATTTATCGTACTACTTTGTGAGCGCTGTCTTAGTCGCTTCCTGTTACTATGACGTGTTGCTCTTCAAGATTAATAGCGATGACTATACGAACAATTGGACAATCGCCAAACGATTGCTAAATTTGATTTCAAGCTTATTGTTAATAAATTAGTAACCGAATATTTACATGTAAAATAAAAATTTAATACGGTTCATTCACAAGTTTTATTTAATAAAGAAATTATATTAATTAAATAGTAGTTGGGTTAAGAATCAAAATGGTATCAAAATTTAAATTAAATTAAATTGTATATATTCTTTTTAATGTAAAGTATTAAAAATTGTTGATAGTTATTTCTGCAAGATACAAATTTTAAACTTGACAAATTTTGACAGGATTTTTTGTAAAAAAAATCTTCATTTTATTTACTCCAAAATTATATTGTTTTAATGATAAAGTTAAATCTGTTTTTTATATGATTGTAGATTAAATTTGATTTCAAATATTTGTAAAATTATGCACAAATCATTTCAAGAAATGTTGATGATGCAAATTTTAATAAAAAATTTTTAATAAAATAATTTTAATTAACATTATTATTTGAGAAACACGAAAATCAGAAATTAGAATTAGGAAATATGGATTAGAAAATTTGAACTGTTTTTTTCTTTTCTTGGAACAGTTGAAATAAAAAATATATATTGTTAAGTCTTTTTTAATTCTTTGTTTTTAAATTAATGTTATTGCTGGAAATAAAAAGAGAAGTGATTTTATTTTATTTTTAATAACTTTATGAAATTTATCATTAAATATTTTTTACTAAATTATATGTAATGAATTATTTATAAAATAAAGAATCTTATTTTGAGAAACTTGGGAAAAAAACGAGCAACATTAATGTAAAGAATGACAAATAATTGATATTAATAATATTATAAAACACATTGTCCAGTATTTATACTTACTATCGGTAATTTACTCTCATTCGATAGATATGATTCCCTTTTTATAAAAGGAAATGTATCATATGCTCAGTACGCTTTTATTATCATTACAGCTTGTACGTCGATTTTTTAATTATTACAATTAGAAAATTTAATATTAAATGTTAAATTATAATATGTAAATACAGTTTTTTCAAAATAAATAAAATTTCAAAATAAATGTTAATACCATCTGGTCCTATTTGTAGTAAAACATGATATAATCACATTTGATATTAATAACTTTAATAAACAATGACAGCTAAAATCTTTTGAGTATTATTCAGAGTAATGGCCTTGATAAGATGTGTCAAAGCTAGAATGATTGGAGCGAGGTCCCCTAAACAGTTTTACCATTTTTTTCAATTTGTTATTAGCCTTGTATTAGTATGACTAGTTCGAATTATAATGATCTCGGCGAAAGGTCAGTCGTCCTCGAACGTGGAGAGAAGTTAGACGCTTGGGACGTCGCACGTTTCGCAAATTAATCAGAGACGGGATCTTGTCTAACTCTGAACTCACTCATTGGTAATTCTTAATGGTAATTAATAATAGACTGTTATTACATTATTTAATTTTACGCGCTTTTAAAAATTTTCAATTTTATTTTACAATTGAAAGAATATTAATTCTTGTCGCTCAGTTGATTTTATTTTCTGATTTCATATATACACTGTATAATTATAGCAAATAATCAGTTAGTAATTTCTAATTATTAATTAAATTAGCAATAAATTCAAAATATGATACCAATTTAAATAAAACAGTAATTTGTAATTCCTACATTCTATATGTCTATGTCTGTTGCAAACGTATTTCGTTTCTAATTAGGTAATGAAATAATAGTGCGAATTAATACTAGCTATACACACTGGGATCCTAGAAACTCCAGTGTAATTTTATAAATCGTGTTTCTGAACTTTTTTCTTCTTTGAATCTATATATCTCGAAGCTCCTTAATTTTATATGACTTTTATATATTATGGACTTGTTCCTTAATTAATTCTCCATTAATTGAAAAAAAAAATTAATTGAAATATGTTCATTTTTACGGAAATTACGGTAACAAATATGGGGTCCCAAAGACCTGAGTATGTATGTATCAAGGATAGAAAAAAAAAAGAATGTGTAGCACCCAGCAAACAAGAATGGATTGAAATGAATTGAAATGGAGAATTCAGATTTTCAGAAATATCAATTCACGAATGTTAAAATGAATGCTTTTCAATCCTGAATGCATTTTTATTCATTTATGGAAATTGTATGGAGCCTCTCTATGCCTTTCAATCTAAAAATAATATTAGTTTTTTCTGCATTGTTAATACTGTTCAATTCAAAATTTTGCAGTTTTTCAATCTAATTGAATCCAATTGAATCCAAAAAAAGTATTCACTATTTAAAATACGCATTCAGATAGAAAAAAATTTCAATTCATTTTAATCCATTCTCGTTTGCTGGATAGAGTTAAGAATGCGAAATAAGAGATAAATGATAGAATTAAACGATACGAAAGTAATAAAAAGCCGCAAGACATCAATCTTTTATTAAAAATATTGTATACATTGCGAAGATTTCGTATAATAAGAAGTTATAATGAACTATAATAATCGCTTATCGCAACATAATTGAAATATCTAAAATATTCATGAGCTGAGTGCGTAACGAATGTAAGAAGTAAACCAAAAACCTATTCATGCAATAAAATCTATTCATCGGAGAATATTTAAAATGTAACGATTAGATTACTTATTTTGTAATACGCGTTAATATTTCGACAGTTGATCGGCACGCGACCTTGTGGTTTGCTTTGACGCGGCCGGGCAGGCAGACGACGTCATGTTTACGTGTAGTCAGTAGTCACTGCGCAGTCATTCCATTATCGACACTCGTACAGGCAGGTAACTGTGTCGCGTGCCGCTTTTTTTCACATTTCTTTTTGAAACGTAATTGCGAAAAATGCTAGATAATGTACGAAACGTTGTACTTTTATGTTTAGTATACGATTATTAGCTCGCACGATTAATTATTCATAGAAGGATCGAGATGACAATCATATACTATGAAATAGATATTTCGTACGGTTCATTTGGAATCAAAACGCGTTAGAAAACAGAATTTATTACGATTTCGCGACAATTACGAACGACAATTATTTTTGTTTAACGTAAATTTTTCTCTCGCTTGAGTATATCTCGATTATGTTCTTCGAATGATATCACACGAGTCATAAAAAGCAACGCTAATAAATACTCTCATGCAAATAACGCAATCCATGCTATTTCTACTTTGAGAACTAATATTATAGTTTATATATATATCATAATTTAATTAATTTTTTGTTTTTTTACATCTTTCTTTATACGATTCGTATAAGAAATTAAGTGTAACTTTGGAATTATTTGTCGGTAATAAAAGAAATATTCCTATTTTTTTTTTATCTCTGGCTTATTCCATCGACTCTAATTATATCTTATAGACATCGTAATAAAAGATTCAGCCCTTTTATCTGCTCTGAATTTATTTCGTAATGGTGACAAATTGACGTGTATTTGATATATATTTCTAAAAGTTAATCGATAATTGCATAGTAATATATTATAGATAATAACTATATGTGTTATATTTTTCAGATGACATCTTCCCTCTCACGGGTACGACTTTTACGTGGTAGTAAGAGGACCCAGAGGATATTTACACGAAAATAATGATTTTTCTCAAGTATCTAAAAATTTTCGTATCTATCTGAATAATATACCTAGATAAATTTTTAAATACTTAAGTAAAATCACATTCTCTTCATGTAAAAATTCAATGATGGGGAAGCTAACGTACCCTCGTCGCCGATTTAATTGAAAATGAACGAACCGCAGTCGGTTCGTCGCGTCGCATGTTTGTTTCGGGAGTGCCGTTGAAGTTATCGGACTAATGGATTTTTCATAAAACCTATTCGGTGGAATTCTAGTTCGACGCGAAAGACTTTTATAAATAATTAGTCCGCGCGCGATTGTAGTGTATTATTCGCGAATGTTTTACGCGAGTGTCTCGTGCGAGAGGATGTCACCCAATTCTGAGAGGAGGAGGAGGTCTGGGAGAGGCATCGGGCACCGGCGGAGCAACCTTACGGTAAATATCATTTTTGTGTAATATCAGTATCTTTCTTCTGTTTATTCTTGAATTGTTTTATTTTACAATGATTTAAAAATGATAATTAGAAGAAAAGAATTATTTAAAATTATTTTGAAATTCTATAAATATACATTTTTAAGATTTTTTTTTAGAAAATGTATAATTATTTTTATAAAATCGATGCTTATAAAAATTATGTATTTTGAAAATTATACGATAATTTTTAAAAGAACTTTGCGTTAATAAATATTTTTTAAAATATTAATTGATTTTTCTGCTTTGTTTTAATTTGGATTTTAATTTATTTGTTACAGAATCACATCGTAGCGACGTTGCAGATCTCCGCTGTTGCGTATCGGATTGGTGAGTGATGAATTGATGTTTTTATTGAGATAACGGATGTGTGGTAATTTCATTAATACACTATATATTTAAATGCATATATGCACCAATTTAATAAAATATATGATAAATAAATGTATGATAAATGATGCATTCCATACATCCGTTGCCTTAAGATAGATAAGTTATAACAGATTAGGATAAACTTAATCGTGGATACCTTTTTTATACATTTGATGTATATTTTTTCTTTTTTAAAGAAATTTTTTTTTATTACAATATTTACTAATCTTTTATAGAATATATTTTATAGAATATATTTTGTATGATTGTGTGAAACATTATATATTAAATATAATACTGTTAAAACAATATAACACATATTTAATTAAAGTCTCAGAAAAAATATAACAAATAATTTCTTTTAAACAAAATTCTTAAATATATAAATATAGAAAAAAAAGGAATTGAAAAATAAATGTAATAGGAAGATGATAGAAAAATGTAAGATAAATTATTTATAAAATATATTTTATTTGTTTAATAAATTTTTATTTAATAAATTTTTTATTTTTTTAGTAATAATAATAACGTAACTCTGACTTAAGAATTGCCACACATTTTAAATCAGAATTCCAAATAGAACTTAGAGTCATAATTATGTAAATAGGTCTTACTTTGAAGGATAAAGATCATTTATATATTAATTATATTAATTATATTAATTATATTAATTATATTACAAAAAATTTACGTGTCTTGTGGCGTGATTCCTTCCGGTTTGTCTGAGGTTGTCTCAATTTTATCCAAATATATTAGCTAAAATAAAATTATGTATTTTAATTATATGTATATGCATAAACGTAGTTTTCTGAATGAAATGTTCGTTACTATGAATAGTGGTAAAAAATCAAGGTACCGTAACAACGGGGTCTTCAAAATTAATTAATCGGAATTCTGGAACGAAAGTAAGAAGAAACGCGCAATAGACGATCGCGAGAATCCATTCACATATAGTACTCGCGACGTGCCAGCCCCAACCACCATCTGCCGGTAACCACTTTTTGTAATCGTTACCTGCGTAACAGTTATATTTTGATTACTTGAATTTTTTAAAAAAATATTCGAGTTATCTTCGGTTTAATTCACATTTTATTTAATGATAAAGTTAAAAGTCTTATATATATTTAATTTGCATTCATGTCTAACGTAAATTAAAAAAATATTTGATATGTACTCATTCACTATGTGAATAACTGAGAAATTTCGGTCTAAGGATATGTTATAAATTATAACTATATAGGTAGATTACACATTATAAAAATTATAGTTTTTATAATAACATGCATTTACATACCTTGAAATTCTGACATCGAGATGTAGCCAGGAATAATTGTAGCGATCGTCAATATTAATGTAAGAGCTGAGAGAATTGCGCGCAAATAAACAATAATTATACCATTCACAGCTGGTATCATCTTGTAGCTCAGATATGTCTAAACAGATAATTATCTTATAATAATATATAAATCATTTTTGTTGTTTTTAATTAGTGATAAAATTATTTTTTTTATATGAAAATATTCATGGAGCTTATTTACTCCTTTAAAGTATTATTGTATTAAGTTTGTGCAAAGCGATTAAATAAACCAGAATAGAACTTAAATATTAAAATTATATTTTATATTATATAAAAATAAAAGAAATATAAAGTTAAAAAAATAACGAAAATATAATAATAAAATTAAAATAAAATAACAGTAGAAGGAACATGATAGTAAAATGAAAATTTAAAAATTTGATAAGAAATATAAGAAAAGCCTCCTAGTATCGAATGTTGATTGACCGGAAAGAAAGCCATACTGATATTGCTAGCTCAAATGTTCAATTGGCTCTGTGCGAAAAAATGATGCAATATCATCAATAAATTAATGTTGTCTTTGACATTGAAACGTTCGCGATAAAACGTAATGATTCGCATCACGGTACATATACCTGAAGACAGAAATAAAGAGTGCCAGCAGAAAAGCAAGTCATCGCTCCAATCATATGAGCCGCGATTACGCGGGCTTCTTGAAAATTGGCGAGTATATCGAGGCCAAAGCAAGCAAGGATTCCGCAGCACGTTGTCACTGCAATAACTTTTTTGTCTACGAGATCGTGGCCTCTTTCTATCTGCCATTGCAGTACTTGTCGATGCCTGATGTAAACACAGCATCCGACTGTATAGAAGATGCAAATTGAATTCTTTTTATTGCGTTCAAGAAAACTTTTTTGAAGTTATTTTTACCTCCATTTTTCCCAATCATTCTTTACACTTTTTTTTAGATTTTTTTATATATTTGTAACTATCTAATAATTAATTCATAGATTTCATTTTCATTTATATGACTCGTGACTTAAATTCTCTGTCTAAAGTAAGAGATAAATTTCACTTATAATTAGTTTAAAGTTCTTGGAATTGTGTTTACATACGTAAAAGAGCCGCGATGTTCAGACATTGTGCGAATATGCAGGATTCTGGTGACAATGTGCCAGTCTCTGATATATAAGGAAATCCAGGTACCACGTGGTCCCATTGCACCGATATAGTGTATCTGAAACATGAGCCATTTGTAAACTGTAAACTTGAGTAGCGTGAGCGAGTATATAATGCTTCAGGTTTCTTCGACTTCTTTGACTGCTTGCAAAGTTCTTTTATGGTTAGCTCTTGATCGTTAAATAATTCTGCGACGTGTATTTGCTATAGACATTTAAAAATCAAATAATTTTTCTTAATTTTCAATTGATTTTTGTACATGATATTTATATCTTATTTATCTTATAAAGAGACGCAGATATCGAATATAAGTTCAATTTAATTTTTGGAACTCTTTGAATTAGATGTATATAATGAAAGAAAATAATGTTTTGCATTAAACGAATAAGCAGATTTTTGTTAAGTATATCTTATATAATTGTATTTTATTGCGAATATTTTGATATCGGAGATGATTACTTTTATTTTAAAAGAAACAGATTGATAATAATTTAACATCATTTATATAAAAGATAAAATAGTATCAAAGTTGATTTATTTATTTTTAAATAAACTAAGCAATTTCTGCTTATCTTGTTTTTAAAGATTCTGAAATAAATATTTTCTAATTTTTTATTATGCTCATGTTAATAATGATTGAGTCACAGTCATGAATTCTATATAAATAAGAGTAAATATATATAATAACTATTATATATAATTATATAAATATATATATTTGACATCTATATTATATTCATTATTTGCTGGGAATTTCATGTTTAATAATGATTTTCACGTTTTGAAAAAAGGAATAACTAATTGAGTATACAAAGAGGATATTTCAAATCAAGACTTATTAATAAAAGGCTGCAATATACATTTTTATCTATCCTGGAAAAATGTGTATGTATATATATATATATATATATATATATAGCAGCTTTTGTAATAATTTAATTTATCGTAATAATTTGATCTAACCATCATTTAAATTTTGCGGACTTACGTAATTACAAATGTCACTGGGATTAAGATGAAGAGACTCAATGGTAATACGTGCAATTTCCCATACGCCATTCTCCTTTCGCCCTCAATGCTGTAAGACGCATTGTTCTTATCTCGTGTTATTCTTATATAGTTCGATGCGTTCTACATCTACGCTTGGATTCAATGCATTTTTTGCTATATTGCTTATTGGATTGATTAAGCTTAGTGGCAATACAATAATTTTGATCGATGGATCAAACATAAAAAAAAAATGATAAAGAGACGCGATTTAATTGATTGAAAAAGAGATTGAAGTGATACATAGCCGTTCAGTAATAGTCGTAAAGGATACAGATGACCCAGAGGACCCTTAGGCAGGATCCTCTTTGTGATTTATAATGTTCGTTTTATGATACCAATTGGTAACATTAACAGTAGAAAATTATATTCTCTAATTATACCGAAGTACTAATGAATCATACATGAAAATATACATATATAAATGCGTCAACTACAGGAAGAATAAGTACAAATAGATTTTATAAATAGATCATTTTTTATAACTAATTTCATGGAATCATTTATTATATCGAATCGCCCATATTAGTGAAACATTTAAGAGGTTGTACGATCAAGTTTTTAGCACAAAACTTCATTATATTAAGTTTCAAAATAAGAAATGAAATTTATTTTAAAGATAATAAAATGGAAATTTGTAAAAAAAATGCGATCAAAATTCTACCATAAAATTCTATTGTAAAAAGAATACCGGAAATTACTTTATAAAAGCATATCGACTTACCTTGAAAATTTTGTGTAGTTAGTGGCTTTTTTTCTAAGAATATGTTATCAAGATTCATGCCACAGGGACATTTGATCGTGAGGCGTCTTGTAGCGACTGTCTGTCGCTGTACTACCTCTTATCGTTCGCACCGTACCAATCGCCACGCACACTATTGCGTGTTAATTAACGTGAGACGTGTAATATATGATATATGTGTGGTCATGCGAAATTTAGTTTATTTTTTAATATATTTCCATGAGAATTTTTTAAGGAATAAGAAATAACGACTAATAATATTTATTGTTTAAATTAGTATCAAATGATAAGTCGGACGAAATTATCATCTTATTTCAATTATCATCATATATTTAAAAATCACTAATCAAAGAGAAATGAATTTTAAATTATTTTTTAATTTATTTTGATCAAATCAATAATGAATTATTTAGTAAATTTAGTTAATTAAATATATACGAAGTCTGATAAAAAAATAAGCGAACTTTTTTAATTACTCAGCAACAGAGTGTCTTAGCGACATGCGGTTTGCATCACTACAATCGTTATAATCTTCCGAGTAACTGGCTTTTTTAAAATTGTTTACATCTCGTTTAGTTTCAGAGTTATTGCTATTTGAGTGCGACGTGTTTTAATGTTCGTGGCGATTTTCGCCTCGAACTGAATTTTTTGGAAACTGATTTTAATTTTGGGAACAAGAAAAAGTCACAAGGAGCAAGATCTGAGGGAGGACAGTCTGATTTTTGGCACAAAACTTGCGAATTGATAAAGTTAAGTGGGCAGGCGCATTGTCATGGTGAAGGAGTTGTCTCGCTACAACTATGGTCTCTTTTTGCGAATTTTTTTGCGCAATCTTTTCAAAACGCCATCGTAGTACTGACGGTTGATTGTTTAACCTTGAGGCAAAAATTGCAAAAATTCATTTCGAAACGAAAATCATCACGAACACTAAAATATGTTGCACTCAAATAGCAATAACTCTGAAACTAAACGAGATGTAAACAATTTAAAAAAAGTTACTCGGAAAATTATAACGATTGTAGTACTGCAAACTGCACGTCGCTAGGACACTCTGTTGCCGAGTAATTAAAAAAGTTCGCTTATTTTTTTATTAGATTTCGTATACCTATACTTCAAATTATGAAAACCGATTTCCAATAAAAAATGGAGATGAATTGAAAGAATAATATATAAGTATATAAGATTACACTTTTTGAATATTTAAAGCCTTGTAATTAATATAAGAAACTTAACTTTTTACATTTTATTACTTTGAATTTTTTTTGTGAAGCACGAATTATCTATTTTTATTTTTAAATATATTTTGGAACATACTTTATAGGAAAAGAATCGATCGATGGATGATTCAAAGATATAATTCTTTAATGAATTTCTCACTAAATTAAACATAACGAACCGTGCACAACAAATATACGCTTCGTTTGAAACTAGTGAGTAGACTAGGAATTCGCAATTAACGCAACGCTATCGATATCACATTCATTGGAATGGTAATGGGGCCATTTGATCGTGCTGTTTCTAATTCGACTGTAATTTCAGACTGCATTTCTGCGTCCATTATCGAGTTACGGCTGTTCCGTACTGATAAAACGCCGACTTAAAATTAAAAGACTTTTTAAGAGAGATATAAAAAAGTAGAGAGATATAAAAAATCTGTAATTAGGATATGAAAGAATAAAGTAACGCATGTATAATTACATATTCGAATCACATTTTTATATCAACAACATTACGACAATACAATACGTTCTGCAATTTTTCAATTTTATTTTTCACTAGAATATATTTAGCGATTTGCTTTTCATTATAGACAAGTTTGATAATTATTTTTGCTAAGTAATTATTTAATACCTATACAGGTATTTTTTTTATGTAAACCGAATCTCAGAAAAATTTAATACAACATTCTTGACTTAGCAATTTATATATATCAAAACTATAAAAAAATAAACATGTTTTCTTTTATTTTTAATTTCTCAATTAACTTTTCTGTTGTTTTTTTTAATATCTTTTAAGTAAGTTTCCTACGATCATAGGGACTCACTTAATTTGAGAGCGTGGAAAAGACATTTATAATTCAAACTGGATATAAAATTTCTTGTTCGGCGAATTTTACACTGTCTTTTAAAGGACATCAATTTTTAATGTTATTAATTTGTATATTAATTGGAAGTTTTGTTGAAATATCTAAAAATTTAGCTGGAGATACAGATCTAAACGTAGTTATTTTTGAACTATTCAAATAATTATGTAGAACGCTCAAATTGGTTACTAATTATTGTTTGTAGTCATGAACTTGAACTGTAGTCAAAATTTTTTGTATAGTCATGAATACTTAAAGATGCACTATACATATTTTAAAATATCAAAAAAATTATGAAAAATTTTACAGGTTATTCTAGATAGCATTTAAAAGTAATACAAATTTAATGATGATGGTTTACTTTAAAAGTTGTTTCTATAAGAATAAATTTTAATAAGTATTTTTTTATCTGTGCTCTAATGGAAATGTTTGGAAATTTTAAGTGTTATTTTAAAATATGTCATTTTGAATATTTTTAAAGTACTTATACAAAAACGTTAGAGATTTTTATTTTTTAAGTTTAGTTTATAACGAAAAAATAATAACAAATAATAACAGAGTAAATCAATTATAAAAATATGTTGTTCAATAAAAATAAAATATTATAAATACAACTTTTATATGTGTATATAATTTGCTTGTATAAAAAGATGTGTATGTATATATGTGTGTGTATATATATGTGCGCTATATATATTTCTCACACTCTTTAAATTTTACATAATTATTTTGATAGTCTAAAAAAGTTATTTTTAAATCTGTCTGATTAAATTTTTAGATACTTACCATTCTTTTTGTAAATAATTCTAAAAACAAGTATATTCATAAATAAGCGTATCTTAAATATTTATTATTTTATTGCTTAAATATTCGTTTTCATTAATTAAATAATTAATATTCGAATATTTACGAAATTTATACTTTGTTTTATTCTTATTGTTTAATTAATATAAACAATCTTTACGTATTCGATAAAGTTATATTATATTTCAACAAAAACATAATTTTGCTTTTTTGCATATCAATTAGTGAAAGACACGCTTTTTATAGACATCATACTAATCTATACCGATGATTATTATATATTTAATATTATCGGCATTTAATCATTTAATTTAAAATAGATACACTTAAAATTCAGTGTATATACATGGCATGAATATCAAGTATTTACATACTTATAATATAAATAGTTTGATAAATAAATTAATAGATGCACATTATTATATCTGAAGTCCATCATTGATTTCATTACGTGAATCAAAAAAGAAAACGTCGTGAATAATAATATTTACGTATTTATTTCGTATTTTTATATTTTCACGACGCATTAAATTTTAAATGCGATCGGACTAGTTCCCAAAACTTAAACTAATGTGTCTACATACAATCTTTTCATACATTTGCACAGTTTGCGCTTATTTAGCTGTACAATTGTAGCCAAAGGTACATATTTCGATCGTTTATAAATAAACAATTAAGATTTAAATTGTTCTCATAAAATATCTGATAAAATATATTCTTTATATTACTTTATTGAATTTTACTTAATAAATCAGGAAATTAAATTAGATAGAATCAATTTTTATAGATTCAGATAAATACGTAAAAAATTAAACAAAAAGTCATCAAATTGAAGAGAATATCAAATAATTCAATTAATATATTGTTCAAATTAATTTAGAAGGACAATATTATGCCCACTACGATTGTATTTTCATCTGCCTTATCAATCGATAACAATCATTGTAAATCGCAATATTCGTACAAAGAGTTTACCATTCATTTATGTAACTATTAAACTTGCTATTCTTCGAAAGCATAATATCATTGATAAATTAAATTAATAATAATGACAGATTATTTTTTATTTCGGACAATTAATAAGAAATTTAAAAAGATACGTTGACGCGAATCAAATGTTGTTTTTTTCTGGACGGTTTCCGTGGTTTTTTTTTGTCGAAAGCTGATGTTATTGTCCTTAATTACATTGCGCGAATCAAATGACCCGTGTTATCGGATTACGTTTTCACTGTATTAAGTTACATAAATTAGCATATCATTGTCTGTTCTTTATAACTACTATAACTTTTATGTATATTTAAATAAATGACGGATGAACAATTGAGGACACTTTAATAATTTACAATTAAATATTAATAGATTATATATATGGCCGGAATAACTCAGTCAGTATTTCATATTCCACTGATCCTTTTTTATTTTTTCATAATATTTTTTTTGAAAGTTCAATAGAAGGTGTGTATGTTCTAATAACAAACAGCGGTTAAAAAATTTGATTTAATAAATTTGATATAAAATATTTTTAGCCTTCATTTTTTTTTTAATGTCAGAAAATGTCTAGATGTCTTTTAAACGTCTGATATTTATTATATAAAAATTTAATAAATGAGAATGGATAATTTTTTAATTATTCCTGGTAGTGCATTCAATAAGGTACATTTTTGTTCCGCATTGTTTAGAATTGTAATGTATTTAATTTATATTTAAAAATTAAAGTTAAAATATTTTTAAGTTTTTAAATTTTCTGTGTAATATACATTTTTTTATTTTATGATCGTATTTAATTTCAATTTTATATTGTATTTAAAAAAAATTATATTAAAAATATGCTACAAGTTTCGTATTTTGCGTATTATCTTCATTCACACATATATAGTTATTTTTCTAATCTCTCTTGTTTACTGTCATGGATAAAACTATTGGATAAGTGAGAAATTGAAACGAATATAGTATTTGAATATAGTATTTGAATAGTTTTTTAATTATTTTCAATCGTTTTTTTTTGCGAATCCAGTAGCATTTTTTCATAAGATTAATGTTCCATTATCCGTGCTCGGAATTATGTACTAGCTTCGTCAATAACAGTAATTGTTCTGGTGTTAGTATTAGGTGGTACATTCATGAAACGCCATTTCGGTTTGACATCTTGCTCATTAGTTGTTGATTGAACGCCACTAATCTGACCGCAATTGGATTGATTTGTCTTGGATCGACCCAGTGACCATCTGCGTCCACAACGATCCATAATAATTGGCATCTCAGCAATCAGATTGTTTTCGAATTCTGAGAGCATAAGGTAGTTCTCGACCTTGTTGCACGAAGTTATACAATCGCCTATATAATCGAAATCTTCCAGTAAATTATCAGGTAAATCCATGTCAGCGATACCTTCCTCCGAGATACACGTGAGTTCTGGTTTATCTATTCCTAAAGCATCTATTCCTTCACCTAGGATAGTAAAACAATAGCTATGTTGAGTATTCAGTGCATTTATAATATCATTACTATGCAAAGTTTTATTTTGCATTTTACAATGTGCCTCATTTGTTATACAAACGAAAATAAAAATATTAATTTAGCTATTTGAAAGATTGAATGTATTATATAAGTAGGTAATACGAAAAAATCAGAGATTTAGTGAAGTTATATTTTTTTCTTGAGTTACTATTAATATGAGAATCAATGATAAATATTTCAAAAAATAGTACAAAAAGAATCAAAAGTAATAGTGTAACGATGAGAGTTTGAGATTATATACTCATACAGCAAGATTATTCCAATATAACAATCATAGATATAGCATATTCATCACAGATATCGCATCTTCATGAATGAGAGAATACACGATTACAAAATTGAGTGAGTTCTTTTCAATGTGCTTTACTCCTATTCCTCAAATAATTGTAGATGTTTGGTCTAGATATACTATGTCTATAATTGCAGCGTTCCAGGAATACTGCAATAATATCACAAATGTTGTAATAATATTGTTGCAATATTGTATTGTTAAGATTGAGGGGTAAAATATGTTATTACAAATAAGATAAAATACGTTATTATTAGAGTCCGATCGAAACTTTTACCGAAACTGAAAATGAACTCATTACGTGTCAGTTTTGACTAAAATCATATAGCTCTTCTTCATAAATATTAATTTTAACATGTGTGTAATTATTGTTTTAATAACTAAATTATGATGTTTATGAAGAAGAAGTACTTATATTCTTTGGCCAAAATTGACACACAATCGAAATTTCAGTCCAAATTTAATTATTGTTTCAATAAATTATGAAGAAAAAGTATATAATGTATAGGCATGACCTATCTATACATATGGTCTTTATAGGATTCCTATTTTTTAAATTTCGGTTTCGGTTGAAATTGATATGCAGCCGAGTATTTAGGTTCAGATTCGACAAAAGTTTTGGTCTAATTATTATAAACAATAAAATAATATTTAATAAGAATTTTTTTCTATGTTCTCTCTCTTTCTCTCTCAATTTTTCTTTTCTTTTTATTCATTATAAAAATTGGAAAAAGAATATAAAAGAAAAAACATACCTTGTGCTGGAGCAATATCGGCCCCTAGAATGAGTGCTGCAGCCGTCGTTCCGGCTGCTCCAGCAGCGGCTATGTGAGTTCCCTCGTTTTTAGGTTCTTGACTGAACGATAATCTTCGTCGTTGAGGACAACTGTCCGAGGAGCATATATGTTTTTTACCATTAGCTCTGGTGTGTTTATGTCTTGATAAATTTCTTCTATGCAAATCAATGAAGAAGAGTGTAAAACTGCCAACTAGAACACATGTCGAGCTGAAGTAGTAGCCAGCTTTACCACCACAACCTACATTTATGTATCCTGTAAAATATACAATATTTGTCCTCACTCTGCATTATAATGCAGTGTGAAACTGCTCGATATTTTAAGATGGTTATTAAGGAATAGAATTGAATGCTGATATTTCAAAGAATCGTTTTTTGTTTAATTTTTTAAAAATTTCGTTAGAAGAGAAACACTTCATCGTTGATTAAAATGAGACAGTATCGATTGAATGAGACAATTACTCACTATAAATTTTTCAGACTAATTATACTCGTTAAGATATAAGTATTACTATATTAGACTTTTTTTACCTGATATTGGTACTCCGATTGCAATTGGTATCGCTTGAGAGCATTGAACAAAACCCCATGTTCTGGCAAAATTCCGCGCTCTTACTCTTTCGTATGTATACATCTTCAGACTGTAATGATAGCCGCCGCAGAAGATGCCTATGGGAAAATCAGTATTTTTTTATTACTCGTAATGTGCTCTTAAAATATTTTATTATTGCGAAAGGCACAGAAGAAAAGGCAGATCTCTTGCATTAGAGCCGTATTACTTCTCTTTTGCTATAGTAACTTTAAGAATTTCGACGTTAAATCATAAATTTTTCATAAATTTTATTACTTCGGAAAAAAGACAAAGTCCAAATCCAGAAATTATCTCTGTATCTAGAAATTATCTTCTTATATGTATATTATTCAATAAAACAGTAATTAATGAGACTTTACCATAAATCCATGCGAACATAACGTATCCGTGATAATTTCCTTGAACGGCAGTAAGAGCGAGAATGCAAAGTCCGCACACAAAGACTGCTGCTTGTGTAAGATATTGGCGGGCTATCCTGCATTCAACGTTGCGATGAACGACTAGAAGTCCAAAAGCTACGCAGCCAAGAGTCCAAGCTAACCCGAGATAAGCTTGTAGTAGAACGACAGTATCACCAAGACCTTCCTCTTCCGCTTGATGCGCCTGCATAAAAAATCATTTATGCAATATATGTGCAACGAATTTTAATATTTATCGTTTTTTGTGATTAAGGTCGAGAAAACAAGTCAATATGTACTAATTTGTATTACAATTACAGTAAATTATGAATTTTTATTATTTTAAGTAATCGTTTAATAATTGCATAATTGCATTTAGACAGTTAAAAATAACTGTTATAGAAGGAAATAGTATTTTATGTTTAAATAATATTTAGGAGATTCAAGTCCGTTCAATTTTGGTGTAATTTCCCCAGTAAGCAAGAAACATCTTGAAACATTTCAGCAACATTGTAGCAACGTTATAACATTGTTACAACGTTACTGAAGCTAACGTTCAAAATATTTCCTGCTTTATTGGGTCGCTACTAATGTTTTAAAATAATAGAAAATTTGTTTCGCATGAATTGTTGATTAAATAAAAAACGTAGAACGTAGATAGAATACATATGGCGTCACTTATACTTTCAAATTCATTCGTCATAGTTACCAGATAAAATATCGGCGTATTGATTCCGAATGCCGAAATACTGGTAGATACTAAAAGAATCCGCACCGTTTTACTTTTCAAAGTGCTAAAATCGAAAAACGGTGGTTTGTCGGTGGCTTTGTTTTTATCCTTTATCTTGCGTTTTTGATTTTTCAAATGTAAAATTGCTCTTCGTTGAGGATGATACAGTGAAGCGCTACGGTAAAAAGTGCCGAGAATAAAAGTGAGAAAGACCACCCCTGTAACAGCTTGAAGGCCAAGTCGCCATCCGATTTTACTGTAATAAAAAATTTTTATGTGAACTTTAACTGGTTTCTTTCAATGACGAAAAGTATTGTAATTAATCGCAGAATTTTTTTTTATATTAATTAATATATACACATATTCTGTGATTAATCACAATACTTTTAGATAAAAGAAAATTTTACATGGATGCGTATTTGTAAAATAATAATTGAGGACATTGAAATAAATTCTTGATAATATTTATTACAATTTATGTAATTGTAATTGTGTTTATGTAATATGTACGTACGTGATTGCTCCTTTTATAAAAGCAGACATAACTGCTATACCTAAGCCACTTCCTGAGACGATAAAAATTTCAACCAATTCTCTCTTCCTCTTGAAATACTGAGCTACCATCAGCGTACTACAGTCTCGTGTCATTCCAACCCCAATCCCTATGGAAGAAAATATACCGATGACTCAAATCGTTGTAACTATCCCTAGTTTGTTCATAGGATGGGGGACATAACAGTATCATTCTTTTCGCCGACTATTTTGAAATTGATATTTGTAATCATTCTCGCAAAGTTTTGCATAAGAGGGAAAGTTAGGGTGGAAATGGATAGAACTAATAGACTAATATTAGTAACGAATATAGATTTAGGCGAAAATAAAGATGATGCACTTACTAAAAATAATAATATAACCAAACATTTAACAATGTGGCGACATATTTTTCTCTCGCAAATATCAAGATATTATCATAGTTTGTTATGATATCATTATTACTACTTATAATAATATATTAATTATCATTATGATAATGATTAAAACTAACAATGTAAATTAAAAAATTAACAACTTGTATCAAGTAATTTAAAAAAGAAAGCGATTTTATTGTTAATTAAATACCCGTTAGTATTGCTCGAGTTGTACCAATATGTAATTTGAAAATAAAATTCCAATAATTAAGTATCAATTTTAATAGACTTTAAATATATAAAACAAACATTAAATGTATCATGACACTTGAAAAAAAGTGCCATTAATTTTAATGATTTTCTCAATTTTAATGATATTTCTCATTAGTTCTAGAAAAATTCTATGCTCTACGATTATTTTTAAACAGAGTTCTGGCTGCTATTTCTTCAATTTTGGTTTTTTCAACTTAACTAATGTAGACCTCTTTTTTCATTTTTTAAGGAGCTGTAGAACTATAAAAACACAAAGAGTGGAACTATCATTATTTTTTTTATATTAATATAATAGAATATCATGTTAATTTTATAGATTCACAAATTTAGATTGTGAAGTTAGCACGTTATTAATATAAAAAAAATTCTATTAATATAAAAAAATAGTGCCAGTAGCACTTTTTATAGTTTTACAGTTTTCTTTATCAAAATAAAAAAAGTTCCGCATTTGTTTATACAAAAAAAAATCAAAACTGAAAATATGGTGTGCCGTCACGAATATAACATGACGCTTCCTCTAAAATACAAAAAAAAATATTTTTACTTTTGGTACAGTTGTTTCATTTTTTTTTTAAATTTCAATATCTTTGCGTCATTTACAAGAATAATTCCTAGTTACGAGTTTATGCTTATAATTACTACAAATAGTCTCTTGTTTTCCATTTGCAAATTTTACTTACCAACGACGGTGCCGTAGCTGAAGAACAATTGATGAAATTGCGAGGCGAAGGAAGTGAAAAGGCAGCCGAGGGCGGTAACGAGACCGCCCAAGACTGCTGTTACTCTTGTACTTTTTTTTCGGCAAAACGCTATTGTAACCGGCGACACAAGTAGGGCGACACCCGTCGACATTGCTCCCAACCATCCTGTAAAACGTGAAAAAAATCGACCACAAATTTTACTTAATCGTGCAAACACATAGATGACACTTCCAGATAAAACAGCTCAAAGAGTATGATTACACGAAGATGGTGGCAACTATAATTATGTTCAGTACGTTCTCTTGTCCAGTACCATCTAATAATACAACATTCCAGATTCTTATCGTTATGGGAATATGGATACCGTCTATATATTTATCCACATACAATGTGAATTAATTCCGCGGTAAAATGTCTGTATGATGTAAGAAGTCTCCTCACGGAGAGATGTTATTAACTTTTTGTAGGAACGCCAGCGGCGTGTCGTTGATCGACGGTTTCGAAGGAAATATAACTTTCGCGTATATCGCTCGCAATTTAGCCTGTAATAAAAAAGTCAAATCAAACGCTGGTTATTCGAAAAAGGTTTTGATCTTCGTTACGCGCGTTGTAGATAACAGAATGCTTCAACTGGCGCCCGTTTCTTATTTCGTCTGGCATGTTATTCTTTCCCATTTTTCTTTATCGTTTATGCGACTATTTATTTCATTTTATTTCTTTTGTTTATACATTTAAAGTCGATAAAAACCATTCGTTTTTGCATGTTTGTTTAATGAACGTCTGGCGAGAAATGAGATTGATTCGCGATTTGTGCAATGGCGAAATGTATTTCTTTGCGGATTTCCGGGCGACACATAGATAGTAAAATGAATTTGCTTTGCAGATTACGTGGTTACTGTATATTGCCTAGCATTAGAATTTGACGACTCTTCTTCATAACTAATGCTTTACGATCGGAGGATAAGTCACGATGAGCGATATGACGGAAAGTTTGTTCTACACATCGATTGAATTCCTGTTTTTGGATGTCGTTTGATTATAAGGGAATAATGTGAAAATAAATATCTCGGAATGCAATTACACTTAACTGAAACCATTTTTTAGAGTGAAATATTCAGATCTAATTTTTTTCTCTTGATATATATATATATATATATATATATATTAGGTGTTGGAATTAATTCGTAGCGTTTTACAAAGTATTTATAAGTTTTAAAAGTACTTTCATTAATGTATTTTTTAATGCTCATGTGAAATAAATAACATTCTTTCATTAAAAAACGCTACGAATTAATTCCAACACCTAATATATATATATATGTGTGTTTGTATTTTTTTCTCTTCTTTTTAAGAGATTCCATTTGCATTTCATTTCCTTTGTCATTATGAGTGAGTGGGCTATAATTTTCATACAATACATTTTCTGCCTATATAAATGGATTAAACGTCTAACAACTTTATATATTTTTTTATACGACTCGCAATATACCCCTGTATCTGGCAAATAAGCTATTGCCATACCCTAGATACTCGACCAGTCAGAGCCAATAAAATTTACGCGTTATCATTCCGCTTTTTAAATGATTTATGATAGTCACGGTACCTAAAGAATTCTCAAGAAACGCATCTCGTGCTAATGAATACGACGCTTCGTACTCTTATACTTCGTTCTTCCTCTTTCCCCTCATTCTTACCACGACATGCTTAGCACGTCAATGGTGAAATCCCATCGATAAATCACGTCTGATTCTGGGATAAAGTCGTGGACGCCTCTTGCATCTGCTTAAGTTTTGAAGCAGCATCGCAGATCCACGCGTAAACAACAATAGTTTATGCCTATGTAAACGATTATAAGTTGTATAAAAGATCTTTTTTAAATAAATAAAAAGATATTTTAAATTACAAAGATATTTTAACACAGATAAGTGAAGAAAATCATATTTAGTTAAAGCAGATAAAAGATATTTTAAATTACATAATTATACTCTCTTTAAATTTTAGCTTGTAAATATTTCGATTGCACATTAATCTTAATTCTTAAGGAAGTACATATATATTTCTTCGTACATATATATTTTGTTCTCTGAAAAGCGTATTAATAAAATCACAATCTTTTTTTAACAAATTTTCTTTCGCTGGCCCGCGCATGCGATCCTTCTCACTAAGATGTTAATTAATATAGCTGTCTATAGATATTAAACAAACACTCGATTGTGATTAAAACTGTTTTAATAGCGACATCAGGCTTTTAAGCGGACTCGCTTAGACAGCCTTTCTAGAGAACCGAGTCTAATTAATTTTTGCGGTCTCATCGATACGCGCGTTCATCAATCGCAGTGAATATATTTTATTATGGAAGTAAGTAACGACTCGGCTTACGGAGACAAATGGGCGCCTCACCGCGAGCACGCGAGAAAAAGCAGTTATTAATCTCACTGTAACGACAGGATGACGGATGCACATTAAATATCGCTGGCCAACGACGATGACTTATACGCGTGGGAGTATCGTTTAAGACGTGCCTTTCACAAGATTTTTCTTCTTTCTCATTCTGAATGCCGAGATTTCTGCAACTTGGATTTCTGCGTCTTGGAATTTCCTTCTGAGTGAGGAGGTAAATATATCTGGATTCGTCTTAGGATATACGCGGGCTGTTTCTGTTATTATCACTTAAGATATCGAGGGGAAAAAGAAAGTTTAGGAGAGAGATTTGTATGCAGAGGTTACATCAAATTGAAATGCCTACTTGATAACATGATAAAACTTGTGATATCTTGAAAAATCTGAAAATGTGACAAAGTATTTTACATCATCGTTTAAATAAATTCATTTCCGGATCTCCTTAAAAATAAAATAAAACATATTATCATAATTTTTTATTTTGATGACATAATTTGATTTTTTAAAACTAAAGTAACAAAATGTTTATCATTTTATATGTTGACCAAAAAACATAATTTTTTTCATCAAAAAATCTCTATAGATGATAAACGGATAAAAAAGTGGGTACACTGACCGTATCAAAATTCAGACAAGTGTCTCTAAAATGTCTAAAGAGAAATATGAAGTATAAATTAAGAGAATATTCGAAATATGGTTGTGTATAAAAAGGAGATTCTTTGAAGAGAAAAAAATGTGTTTTTCAAGCGATATATCAATCCATAATAGCTCTATTTATAGTTACAGATAAATCTTTCAGTTTAAATTTTTGTGAATAATTATCTTTAATGCATCTCTTTTCTATTTTTTTGTACTTGTTAATAACAAAATTATACACATCATGTAGATGTGGAAAATATATCTGGGATAAAGCAGTTTCTGGTTTGTAAAGTCTAAAAGTCTAAAAGAAATGTTTATCCCATAATGCTCCATACTTTACTTTTTCTTTTGTTTCTTCTTCCGTTGTTTTTCGCGATCAAGTTCAGAATTCTTTATTGAGAATCGTGAGATCGACGACGTATTCTTTTCACCCCTGAAATAGTCTTTGTCGATGGGAATGGGTGAATCGACAGCGAGAGTGAATTGGCGAGAGCGAGAGCGACTGCTATCAGGGTCAACGACTTACAATTGGTCGGGATTTTAGTTGACTATCCTTGCGAAGGACGAAGAAGCTTGTAAAATTTCTAAGAAGTTTTTTGCTAAGATCTCAAAGAAGCGAAAAAGACAGAAGGTTGAAAGCAGTGCAAGTACATATTGCCTGTTATATGTACTTGTTTTTTTCAATTTTTTTCATAGTTGTACAATTACAAAATTTTTTAAATTTTTGCGTGATTGAGAATAAAAACGCGATTTATCATATGTACAAAGATATATTTATAAATAAATACTAAAAATTTATTAAATCGGTCACACAGTTTTATTATAAATTTTATTATAAATAAATTTTATAATGGACGTCTTGCTAAAATAAAAGAATAAGAATGTAAAATTTTTCTGAATAATTAAATAGAATAAAAAATGTGGTTTAATGCGCATATTTATAATAGTAAAATGCATACTAAATTGATCAAATAGTTTAATCTTAAATAGATTTCACAGTTAAACGTCTTGTTAAAACAAAACAATTTGTAACATTTTTTGAAGAAAGAAGTATCATTTTGTAAAGAAAATAATAATTTACGATTTACGATTTAATTTAGGGTCTGATAACTACTAAATCATAATAAATATAACAAATTAATTATTGGCTTCTAAATGTAATTGCATTTTAGTATAAAAAATTTATCAAAAACGTAATTTATAGTTAGAATGATTTAATTTGAGTATTGTTCTTTTTTAGAAATAGCTCAATTAAAAATTGGGAAAAATTTACATAAATTTTCTTACGAAAATTTATGATATGCAATATTAAATATGATAATATAATTTGTATAATATTAATATATCAATACAGTAACAGAAAGTTTTCTTTTAAACATTTTAAATATAAAAGAATTAGTAAATATATATCCTAATCAATTAGACCATTTTTTGCTTTTCTCAAAACGCTTCTTGCAAAAAACAATCTATTTTTTTTGCTTGTTTCATCGGATTATTGTTGCTTTTCGTTATCTAAATGGCAGCTCTTGTTTAGAACGTAATATTGTATCGCTGAATTAATGAAATTCGTTAATGTTCAAAGATAACAGCAAAAAACATAAAAAAATAAATCACAGCCGATGGATTCGCGTTTACGAGGACGATAATAATTCGTTCATGACGCAATTCTTTCTTTGCGAGGCGTGTTCTTAAAGAGGCAACTCGAAAATGTTGCTGACGTTATGCTTAGAAGTATTGGAAACCAATTGAGAATATGACCTTATGCTTCATTTCTTTCTCGACGATAAAACTATAGAAGATGCATTTTCGATATTTTATATCGAAAATAATATTATTTTAGTGGACTTTTATACATATAAATTTAATTTATTGTTTCCATAAAACAATTAAATCTTTTATATATGATTAGAAAAGTTTACTACGTGAAATACTTTTATATTTTATCAAACTCAAGCAATACAATTTAGAAATATTGTATTGCCTCAAAGACATATTATCCAATAGTCTTATATATTCGTATATATACTCGTAAATATCAAGATCACATACTTTTATAGATCGATTTATTTTTTATCCTACTGTATTTTTTAAACCATCAATTTTATCTTTATATAAGAAAAATTGATAATCTAAGAAATAGAGAAGTATATACATATTTTATCTATAAAATAAGTAAATTTCAAGTTTTATAAAAGTATTGACTATTTTATATTTGCAAGAAGCAGATATATATATATATATATATATATATATATTTAATAAGTTAAATATATATATTTAGCTTATTAAATATTTTGTATATAGTCTCTTTAGTTTGCATTGCACAGCCAGTTTAAAACAGTCATTTTCTCTAATGAAGCTGGACAAGAAATATTGGTAATACGTATTTGTTGCGTCACGTACCTACATTAAGAAGAGTCTGACGATATCGCTTTGTCCCATCGAGAAGTAACCAAGCCCCTGCGGCCCCATGTATTCCCGTAGCGAGAATTTGCACCATGACACCCGTCACGACGATGACCCAGCCCCAACCATTTTCGGGATAATAATGTTGTCTTATAGTACAACGCGCGGCATACCTGACATATATGTATATAAGACTCGAAAATCACGTTCGATCGACATTACATACACAGTATTTACGTTGAAAATATAATCAGATTTTATTATCATAAATAGTTTTCAATGAATTAAAATTTTATTAAAAAAAAAATAGTTTTATAATGTACATATCAGTTTTTAAGTGTTATCTGATAATATCTGATTTTAAAATATTTTGTATTAATAATAATTAAGGGAGAAATTAATTCCTTCAATCAATTTAAAATGATTTAGTCTTTGATGAGAAAAAAATCATAGATCGATGCAAATGTCAGAATCAGTTAAATTCGCGATAAGTTTTATTCAATTTATTCTGATGCAGAAAAATTATTCCAGTTGCAACAGTTTGTATGTCAAACCTAAGATCAGGATTCACATCTTCTTCAATTCCCTTAGGTGCTTGAGGGGATACTATCCCCTCGCATTCCCCGAAAAAAGAAGGCTCGCCGGAAATCGCGACCCCACTGTCCTCGTAAGCGGGATTTTGAACGACAACCTTGCGATCAGATTTCTTCATTTCGTGAGAGATTGAGAGAACGACTAGTTTCTTCGGCACTAACACAGTGATATATGCGACACGATTATTTTTTTCGATACCATAATATTCATTCTTACCAGATGCTGCTCGTTCGTCATGATACGATTTTACTGGCCATCACTGGCGTCCTTGTTCAAATGATTTAAATCAGTTCTGATTTAAATCATTTGCAAATTTTTATTTTTAGTTGTCTTATAATTTATTAAAAACGGAAATGAACATTAGATTAAACTTATAATCTAAAATTAAAATAGAATATTTGATTTTTGACGTTTTCTTAAAAATTTTTTTTAAAACGATCAATAGTAGTAAATTAACTTTAAATTCTGGTCATCTAAATTTTATTTTATTTAGTACTTCCATTATCTATTGTTATTATGTCTATGATGAATTAAACGAAATAATTAAAACAATCTTTAGGCAAATGATATGACGTAAAGGACGTTTCAGATATTAAATTACGGATTATTAAACCCAGGTTGCTCATTTAATATTTAAAGAGACAATAGAAGATTAAGAGATATTAAAGTCAGGATCAAAGAAGTCAACTGAAATCCGTGAGATAATGCACATTTCTAGTCGTAAAACGCATTTCATCGTTATAGTGACGTTTGTAGCATGTTCAGTTATATCATATATACACACGTAAGTGCATTATGCTAAAAGCCAGGCAAACAGGATTTATAAAAAGGAAATCAAGAAGGCTTGCAGAATGGTGAGTGGAAGGCGGATACGAATCCGGGAAGGAAATAAAAAAGGAAGGAGAAAGGAAAAAATAAGAATGAAAAGGAAAACGAAAGATGGGTTAGAGCACGTCGTGCTTTTAGCACGGTTAGTCCTGCCAATTCAGCGATTGTGTAATTTCGAGAGAGGGTAAACGATCCGTAACTTACAATGCTTCGAATGACTTATGCGCTCACGTATATCTCGCATTTAATATTCTTGTATTCAAGGAAATTTGCCATAAAAGTTGCGCGCGATAGAAACTTTTTCCGGAAATACTTTGTTCCGGTCTGGAATTAAATCGCTTCGACATTTTCCCTTATTTGATTGGATTAAAATGGAAGGAATTTTAAAATGGAGCTATATTTTAGAAAGCGATTCTTTGTTCCCATTTTGCATAAAAGAAGCTTTTTTCAATTGTAATTTTGCAATATTTTAAAATAAATGAATGATAGTACATATTGAATAGTCTAATATTTAATTAGAACAATATTTTAATTTAAATATAAAATCATTTAATATAAAGGAGGGGGGGGCGACCCTACACGATCAATAATACTGTCAGTATTAACAAAACTGACAATGTTATTGATCGTGGTTAATATTGATAGATTGACGTAGAATACTGACGTGATCTGGATTTTGATTCTCAAGCATCAGTATTGCTTTATTAGGATCCATGTCACAGTACAATAGATATTGTACGTAAAAACTAAAGTAAAATATATTGCCAATAATACTGATTGTATAAGGTTGTAAAGATACTAAAAATATTAATACTGTTAGTATTATTGATTCAATATTACTGATCAGTATTATTAATCGCGTAGAGTCATCTTAAGAACGCGCGTTTACGTTTTTAAAAATGTATTAAAAAAATTTTTTTGCATTTATATTTCTTGGACTTTTAATTCTAAGCTTTATATTTAATTCTTTAATTCTAAGCATTATTCTGAAACATTTGAATAATAAAGATCAATCTATTTTAATCTTACTTAAATCATTTACATTACAATCGAAACATCCCGCCAACGCGACTCTGAGGAAACTCAACTATAATATTTGCGTGCCGGTAACGTTGCCACGATAAAAATATAGCCATACGGCCAATTTCAAACGTAAGGGGGTCAACGGTGTTACGTGACGCGAAATCTCGTTGAAACAATGATTCCCAAAATGTATGTGGCACCCGACACGATCATTTTACTGGAGTTCTTTTGAAATAACAATCTTCCTTTTTTTGCCTCGCTAGTTGATAATCTGTTATACACAAAGTTCTGCTTTAATTTTATCGCTTACTGTTATTGTAATCTGTTCTATTGAATACTGAATTATATTGTATTTTATGTATTATATTTTATCAGATGCGATAGACTCTTTTAACTTATGTGTGATTTACATTGGTAGAAGATATATATTTATATATATTGAATTTGCACAGATGCGTCGAATCTTTTGGAAATAATTTATGCGTAATAGCGATAATTTATCCACACGTTCCCCGTATCGCGAATCCCGATCGGAGGGATCGTTGGAACGCTAGATGAAAGACGCGTTGCCAAACACCGACTGGGTTCATCGAGGTGGATCAGAACAGACGCGCACTTCGCGAACTGAGCTTGCGTAGGGGAAATGAGTGGACCAATCCTCTTATTCCCTTGGGTTCGCCACGTGTTTTCGTGGGCATGGGGTTCACTACGGCATTTATTACAAAATGAAGTGAAACTTCGATCTGTAACTGTATTATTTGATAACGATTGATCAATTTTACTGTTATCTATGTTCGAGATACGCGTTCTCAATAGAGTAAATTATTATAAACTTCTTATACATAGAAGAATAACATAAAATTAACTTGCCGAAATTAGGAGATAATCAGCTATGACTTTTGGTTTTTTCAGCCAAATTAATTACATAAGCGAAATTTTTCGAAATCATATTCACAAATGATAGCTCGAATAGATTTAATTTTCATACAAAGAAGGTTAAAGTATTTGATTTTTATGAAATTTCTGACCAAAGACTTGCCGTTTATCAAAATTTCAATGAAATTTTTAAAAATAATAATAAGAAAAAAGATTTTAGAGCAGATCAAAATAAAATTTGTTTCTGTGTAATATAAAATTATAAAATAAAAAATTTTATCGTCATAAAATCGATGACGACAGGTTTTCACACGTCTAAAGTATCCGCTGCACGGTAATCGAGCAGGTAGAATAGATACATTATGGACAAAATATAATAATTTACGATATCATTCTGATACGATCACGTTATATATTAGTGATCATGTGTATTGAACGGTTTAAAATATGCGTCGGTGCTTTTGTAAATTATGCAAAATAGAAACAAACCACGAGTAATATTAACCATAAATCGCGCATTGATTACAAGTGAAATATGTTTAATCAATATATATATCGTTTTAATTTTTGTCTCCTGTTTTCTGTTTTATCTGACTGTTGTCTTAGTCCATAGATTACTCGGCTTACCAACCGGCTGTGACACTAATTTAAATTTAAGGATCCAGGCTCGTTCTCGTCATGTGTAGAGAGGCTAAACTTTGTTAATTAATTTATTTTACATACCGAGATCCATTCCTCTCATCGCCCCTTCTATTTAATTATTGTTTTTTTTTATTTCAGAATCTTGTTAATCTTTGTTAATATTGTATATATTTAAGAATAATGTTATTTTAACAAAAAATAAATAGTCATAAAATAATGAAACATTGAATGTTTCTGATAGCGTCATTTATGATTATCTTCGAGCAATCATTTTACATTTTATAAAATAAGTTGCCAAGCAACATAATCTCAATTTTTATAACTTTATCTTGACGTAAATTACATGTCGAGATAAAATTGTAAAAGAGCTCGCTCGACACACTTCATTAAGTGAATGGCAAATAACTTCAGGGTGGGCAAAATAATACACCTGTGCATTATTTGCCATCCATTCAATGAAGTGTGGCGAGCTCTTTTACAACTTTATCTCGACGTATAATTTACGTGAGAAAATATATCGCTCGGCAACTTATTTTATGAAATATAAAATGATTGCTCAGATGTGATAAATGACGAGAATCACCCTGAATCTTTAAATTTAAATTAGTGTCAATCACAGCCGGTTGGTAAGCTGAGGATTAAGACTTCAACTAGATGAAACAGAAAATAGGAGATCAAAATTAAAGCGAATAAATGAAGGACAGTATTAAAATAAATAGTATAAAAAGATGTATAAAAAGAAGTTCATAAAATTAATAAATAAAAAAATAATCAGCAATTAAAATGTTTAAAATGTCACGAATGTTTGGAAATTTAAAATATAAGAACACCTTTAGATAATGAAATATAAATATATTGTATTTATTTTAAAATAAGAGTGGTTTTCTATCATTGCACAATATTTGATATATAATTCATTGATAAACGGAAAGTTAATGTTTCTTTAATGAATAAATGTATTTTCAATAGTTTATAAGTAAGAAGAAAAACGTCTTTATTAAAGAAGAAAAATATCTTTATAAAAAAAGAAATTAACTTTATTTGATTAGACAGCATAATCTTAATATAATTTGATACTAATAGCTTACAAACTTTAAATTAATTATATAAAATATAAAAATATAATATAAATTAAATTGATAAAGATTTTTATCTACATTTTTGATACAATCGAGAAGATAGGAAAATCATAAAAAAGAAATGTTTCAAAATGCAATAATTCAAGCGATAAATCGGTACCGAAGGCCTATCTCATCGTCAATGGTCATATGGTAATGGGTCGTAAAATAAATGCGATATATAGGAAAAAGTTTCTATGGTCACAAGAGCATCTTTTGCTGCATGCTTAGATAGGTATTGATCTGAAAGATCATGACGTTCCTTTCGTTGCGACATTTCCTTGTTTTTTATACTACACAGTTGGAAAAAATGTGTTGAATTTAACATAAATCGCATGTCCCAAATGGTCCACTCAAATTTTTTAGTTAATTTTACACAATATGAATATACAATATTAGAAGATAACACAAATATTATGTAAGAGAATAAATATAAAAAAAGATACTGACATCGTTTGTAAACAAATCATGAAAGCATATTTTTTCAGAAAATTAATATGTATGATATGTTCAATTAACACGGATTTTATTTATTTGTTTTAGAATTTACGTTTTAAAACACATTATTTTTATGTTACTTATTCATGTTACTTGTATTGTTTTATGTTACTCATAAATTGTCATTTTGACACTAAAAAACATTAAATATCAATTTCACAAAAAATCTTTAAATGACGTAATCACATTATGTTAAATTAACACTTAAATATGTTAAAAAATTCAACACAAACTGTTAACAAGAACGTAAGTGAATCGTTTCGAACACAAATACACAAATTTTTTTACTGTGTGTATGTAACATAAATTTAAATTTAATGACCTTTTTCTGCGATAATAACGATGATTTTATACATTAACATTATTGATTCAATTCTCATTTAGTTATGTTCTATATGACAAATTATAGAATTGACAAATTAGATTAAAAAATAAAATAAAAAATTCAAACAAACTTTTGCTACAGAAATTTAAAAAATTAACGAGAAATCTCTTATGAAACAAATATTCCAATTTTGCTTAACTATCTTATTTCACAATTTGAAATTTCTATTTTAGATATTGTTATGAACAAAAGTAAATTATTTTTTAAAATTAAATTAATTATCATAAATTATTATAATTTACTATTATTACTATAAATTAATTATTATTATATTACTTTAAAAAAAAACTTTTTTATATGATTTTATCATCGGATTATTACGATTGCTCTTTTGTAATTATTTCGAATTGATTTTATTCATTGTCTAATGAAGTGTATTTTATTGGGATGATGATTAGATAATCATATTTAAATAGTACATAGTGCTATTAGTTAACTAGCAGTATATTGCTAAATATGATAAAGCGATTAATTTTACAATCACTTTAACTGAGCTACGTTATATGTTTTACACATATTTTGTGTACCTTATTTTGATTAGCCGTTTCTTTCCTAAAGTTTTGAAGAATATAATATATAATATCATAGAAAAAAATTATAAATTAATTCTATTCTGGTATTTCTCTCATCAAAAGGAACAAGGCGTGCAATGAACGATGCTCAACAATATTTGCTAATATCATTGCAATAAGGTACATTCAAAATAATTTAAAAGATCAGGATTGTCAGTCGTCACGATAAACATCGTATACATAGTTTTTGCAGATCACTCCTCGAGGCTGTATCGTTAAGACGGCGCCGACGATGATGCCTATTTTTACCGTGGAACTACATTGCAGCTGTCGAATCACGGGCCATTATAAATCCCACGCGAGCCGCAACATGATTTCGTCATCTTAAACGCTTTGTCTCAAAGAGATAGCATAACTAATCACATTGTTGTCTTCACAATAAGCATCTCTTTCGAACGTTTCAAACGCTTTACTTTTGCAGTAGTTTTGATGAGATCAACTCATGTTAGATCCCCCGATGAGCATAAAATCCAAATGTCCTGGGCGACGATGGTAACACGAGCCATAATTTTATTGCTGTTTCTGAACGTCTTGAAAGACGATTGTTCCTTTTTTTTGTGGTTCACCGATTTTTCTCAAGCTTATGTTCTGACAAATTCGGAATTTTATGATGCAGGTTAAAAAATTTGTGCACGAAAAGGACGATTTTGCTGAAACATTAAAAAATTTAGCTAGATACAGATCTGAAAATAATTTTAAAGGATTATCAAAATAATTATATAGTTTAAATCAGTTTCTAGAATGTTAAAACTTTTTAGCATTGTTCATTATTTTGATGGTCCAATAAAGTATTTTTTCTGTATCTAGCTAAATTTTTAAATGCTTCAGCACAATCGTTCTCTCTCTTTCCTTGTATAATATATTTAAATTCAAACTTGTCAATCACATAAAATAAATTAAATCCGATCATTTTTGTTTGTTTCAATATATATTTATTTAAAATAGTTGTTAAATAAATATTAATGTAATGTTTCAAGCACATGACAAATCGTATTTTGCATCAAAAAAGATTTTAACATTTTTTTTTAAAGATATTCAAAATAGTTTCTTGTTATTACTTTATTTATAAAATTTAATTATTCATTAAATGATAAATTATATATTATAATGATAAAATTTATACAAAAAGTATACTAACACGAAAAAGATTAGAAACATTTAATTTAAAAGTAATTGTTTGAGATCGGTAATTCAAAAAAAAGGGTAAGAATTCCTTCGGTCGACCGACAGTAATTGTTATTGAACGCACGCACAAGGCGAGCTCGTGATTTCATCTCGAGCCTGACTTTAAGCCTCATCAAAGTCAGAGATTCATTGTTCTGTAGTCTTTCAAAACAATTCGGTACACGCAAACAGGCACCGACAACGGACCATCGAAAGTTCTAGAACAATTCGATTCGCGCACGCGAGCGCCGCGCTCCGACGAATACGTCACGCGCTGTCACCAATCCCGCGTACGGATTTTCTGTCGCGCATGACTGTTACGTTGAACGTCGCTAGAAAAGAATCGAAAGCGCCAATCAATTTTGTACAACCAATGCCACGTGATAATTACGATTGTGGCAAAATTTAATTGGATTTCTCCCAAGAAGAAAGCCCGGACCGGAAGTAATAAATGCTTCGATCTCGCCGGTTCTAAAGGCAGATTGCGCAGATTGCGGAAATAGTCTACACCGCTTATACCGTCTACACCGCTTAGAATTCTTAGACTTCTCAGAGTTCTTACTTCCAAAAAAGTTCTTAGAGTTCTTAGAGTCATAATCTCGCTTCGTAAAATCGCCGTGCTAACCGTTTAGTGAAATCGCTATAAACCGAAACTTTCGAGAAGCTTCGAGGAAAATCGCCGAGATTTTCCATCACCGCATTTCCAAGCTCAATTTGGAAAAGGTGACCGCATTTAATATTCTGTTAATCTAATCTTTAATTAATTATATCTTTTGACTTTGTAACTGAATACATTAAAGAAATTCTTTTGTTAAATTAAATGAAACGGAGTTCTCTTCACTGTCGTGCATCATATCAACCTTGTACCGTTTTCTCACTCGAACCTTTTTCCGCGCGGTGCGCTCTCGCACATTTTCTGGTCCTTCGAGCCGGATTCTCGCCGGCATCCGCAGTGTCGAGTGCATCGCGTTCAGTTTGCTAGTGCTGAAAAGAAAGAGTGAGTGATGGGTAAGAAACTGCAGAATTTGCTGACGAAGCAAAGCGACCTTCGCCATCGCATGGCTCAGTCAGTATCAGATCTGGAGGAGCTCGGCGCAGCGAACATTACGCTGGAAGCCGCCGAGACAGTCGTCGGTCTTCTGGATGGATTGTGGGCGAAATTTGAGGCTCAGCATGAACTCATCATAGAGCATCTTGAAGATGCATTCGCGGAGAGCGAATACAACTCGACCAGAGTCGCTAACTCAGCGAGAGTGACGTACATCACGCAACGAAGTCTCCTTCTCAACCATGTTCGGAAACTCAAGGTGAAGGAACCGAGCTCAGCTTCCAAAACAGAAGGTAATGAGTCTTCCGGAAAACCGTCGCTGCCTCGCCTCAAGATTAGTTCTTTCTCTGGCGCGTTCGAAGACTGGCCTACATTCCGAGACCTCTTCCAATCCATTGTTGGCAGCAATTCATCACTCTCCGCAATCGAAAAATTTCATTACCTGAAAACTTGTCTGGAGGGTCCTGCCAAGGAACTGATTCAACCATTAGCGATGACCGAAGACAACTATCCACGCGCATGGGAGCTGCTAAGCGAGCGGTATGAAAATAAGAGAGAGTTATCTCGCTCCAATTTCTCCAAGTTTACCGCCGTGGCTAAGATGAAGAGCGAAAGTGCGGAGGAGCTCAACCGCGTTTTCAACGCCTTGACCAGGGTAGTCAACGGCCAGGAGAACATTGATAGGCCTATCAACTCTCATGGCTTCGATCTACTAACTCATCTTGCCGTCGAGCTCTTCGATCCAAGAACTCGCCTGGAGTGGGAGTCACTCTCACGCGCCTCGAGCGACATGCCCACTCTTAAAGAGCTAATGAACTTCATAAACCAACGAGCACTTACTCTCACAGCCGCCAAACCACAATCGCTCAAGGTCTCCGACAACCCGTCGCGATCCGCCAAGTCGCATCACGTCAAGAAACACACCGAGTCTTCTCAATGCGTTCTATGCAAGAGTAAGCACCACGTGATGGCGTGTGAAGAATTCAAGAAGAAATCCGCGGCCGACCGCAAGGCCGTCGCCGAAACTCACAGGCTGTGCTTTAACTGTCTCGGCTCTCATGCTTTCGCGAAGTGCCATTCGACGAAGACGTGTGCTACGTGCAAGTCTCGTCACCACTCCATGTTACACGACGCGTACGCTTCACCGAAACCTCAAGAAGTCAGCTCACTGTCTGCGGTGCGACGCGACAACAACCACAAGGCCATTTTGCTCGCAACGGCGCGAGTTTCCATCGCTGATCGTCACGGCAATCAGCACACAACACGCGTGCTCATCGATCAAGGTTCGGAAATTTCTCTAATTTCCGAGGCTCTGGTCCAACGCCTACGCTTGCCACGCTCTCGATCCTCAATCGAGGTCATCGGCATCAGCGGCAAAAGCTCCGGGCCCAGCAGGGGAAAGGTGACACTCAAGGTGACCTCATTAACAACAGGGACCGACTTCACCGTCGGAGCCTTTGTTCTGCCACGTCTGTCGCTTTATCAAGGCTCTCACGCAAGGATCAGAACTGAGTGGCCACATCTAAAGGGGCTCCAACTGGCTGATCCCGACTACACAGCAAACGACGCTATTGAGTTGCTTTTTGGAGCGGAAGTATGCTCAATCATTCTCCAGGATGGTCTCCGCAAGGGAGGCCCCCAAGCGCCTATCGCTCAAAAGACGCTGCTCGGCTGGATCTTATCGGGAGGTTGCGACCGAGTAAACAACTCAGCACAACGCCACTCGCTTCAGTGCACAGCAGATCACGAGTTGGCCGACCTTGTGCACCGCTTCTGGGAGCAGGAGCGAGAAGTGCCCGCTCCCGTCGCTCTCACGCCAAAGGAGCAGCAATGCGAGGACATCTTCGCGCTGCTGCACCAACGCACTGCCGAAGGAAGATACATAGTGCGACTACCTTTTGCATCTCCGCCGACGACGCTAGTTGAGACGCGAAGACCTGCGCAACGACTTTTAGTCGCCATGGAGCGACGCTGCGAGAGAGACGCACGATTCGGCGATCTCTACCGAGCCTTCCTGAAGGACTACGAGGACCAAGGGCACATGGAATTGGCGCCAGAACCTCCGAATTCCAGCGAAGATCGGTGCTACCTTCCGCATCACGGTGTCCTTCGTGAGTCCAGCACCACGACTAAGCTCAGAGTCGTCTTCAACGGATCGCAGCGTACAAGGTCTGGTGAGTCGCTCAATACGCATCTATTAGTTGGGGCTAACCTGCTGCCACCCCTCGCGAACGTGCTTTTGCGGTGGCGATGGCACCGATACGCGCTAGTGGCCGACATCGAGAAGATGTATCGGCAAATTCTTGTGCATCCCGACGACCATAGACATCAGTGCATCCTGTGGCGACACCGCGTTGATGAGCCTGTACGCGAGTTCACATTAAAAACTGTCACTTACGGTCTCGCTTGCGCGCCATTTCTCGCCATTCGCACGCTGCGTCAGCTCGCCGATGACGACGGACCGCGTTTCCCTCGAGGCGCGAGTGCTTTACGACACGACTGCTACGTCGACGATATCGTAACCGGAGCGCACGATAAAGACGACGCTATCGCGCTCCAAGTCGAGCTACGCAACCTCTGCATGGCGGGCGGGTTCCCTCTCCGAAAGTGGGCCGCCAACTGTCAGGAACTTCTTCGCGACATTCCGCCTGAGTACTGTCTCACCAGAGACTCGCGGTCGTGGGACCTAGAGAACCACTCCACGCTGGGATTGCGCTGGTATCCAACTAGAGACGAATTCGCCTTCTCCGTCCCTCCTCGCACCGTCGTCACGTTCACCAAGAGAAGTCTGCTGTCGGAGACCGCTCGACTCTTCGACCCGCTCGGATGGCTGGCTCCAGTAACCATTCAAGCTAAAATTTTGATTCAATCGGCCTGGCTACAGCAGCTAGAGTGGGACACACCATTGCCGTCAACCATCGCTGGAAAGTGGAAGCGGCTCTGGGAAGAACTTCCACTGCTTGAGAAGATCAGAGTCGGCCGCTGGCTCGGCACCGGCGACACGAGCTCTCAACTCGAACTGCACGGCTTCGCGGACGCGTCCGAAAGAGGTTACGCCGCCGTGGTGTACCTCCGTATCACCGCAAACAACCAAACGAAGACTCTGTTGTTGACCGCCAAAAGCAAGGTCGCGCCGATCAAGCTCGTTTCTCTCCCGCGACTCGAACTCTGCGCCGCCGCCTTGCTTACAAGCGTGCTCGTGCACACGCGCTCTGTGCTAAACCTGGCGACAACGCCAGTGATCCTGTGGTCCGACTCCAAGGTCACGCTCCACTGGATTCGAGGTCATGCCTCGCGCTGGAAAACGTACGTGGCCAACAGGGTGACACGAATCCAGCAGCAGCTTCCAGAGGCTCAATGGCGTCACGTCCCGGGCAAGGACAACCCTGCCGACTGCGCCTCTCGGGGTCTGACACCAAGTGAGCTCCTCAGCCATTCCTTATGGTGGACGGGCCCCGCCTGGTTGAGCGGGAATTCGTCGCTATGGCCAAGCGTCAACCTCGAGCCCATCAAGGACGTACCAGAACGGCGGGCCGCAACACTCGCAGCAGTCGTCAGGAGCAACCTCGAGCCGGAAGAACTGCTCAGATTCTCGTCGCTTCACCAGCTGCTCAGAGCGACTTCCTGGTGCGTGCGTTGGCGTCACCGCGGTCGCGCGGTCGGCTCTGTGAACGGTCAGCACAACGGGTCGGCGCTTCTCCCAGCTGAACTCGACGCGGCGCTCATCAGGTGGATACGCATAGCGCAGTCACGGCATTACCAAGAGGAGAGAGCAGCTCTCGAAGACAAGCGCGACCTTGCCAGATCCAGCCATCTGCGAACCCTCAGCCCGTGCATGGACGAGCACGGAATTCTGCGAGTTGGAGGGCGTCTCAAGCACGCAGCGCTGTCGTTCGACGAGCGACATCCGATCATCGTGCCTCCAGGGTCATGGCTCACTCGCCTGCTGGTGGAAGCCTACCATCGCCGTACTCTCCACGGAGGAGTCCAGATGACCCTGGGATTGCTACGCCTCCGGTTCTGGATTCCACAAGGCCGAGCGGTGGTCAAGCGATGGCTGCATCAGTGCGTGACATGCACACGGTGGAGGGCTGCCACTCCGCAACCAAAGATGGGAAACCTTCCTCCAGGAAGAGTGACGCCAGCGCGACCATTTCTTCACGTGGGCATCGACTACGCCGGGCCTATTTTCATCAGGACGAGCAAAGGGCGTGGGCACAGCGCTCACAAAGCGTTCATCGCCGTATTTGTTTGTTTTAGCTCCAAGGCCGTTCATCTCGAGGCTGTTTCAGCGTACACCACCGACGCCTTCCTGGCTGCTCTCCGTCGATTCACATCTCGCCGAGGACTGTGCTCAGACATTTATTCGGATTGCGGCACCAATTTTTTGGGCGCCGATCGGCAACTTCGAGAAATGCTTCGAGCCTCCTCGGCAGAAGGACAAAAGATCGCACACGTAGCTACATCGGAGGGGATCCAGTGGCATTTCAATCCTCCTTCGGCACCTCATTTTGGTGGTCTCTGGGAGGCAGCCGTGAAATCGGCTAAGTATCACCTGCGCCGAACCATCGGCGAAACCAGGCTCACCTTCGAGGAAATGAGCACCCTGCTCGCACAAGTGGAAGCATGCCTGAACTCAAGGCCCATGTATGCACTTTCGGACGACTCCGACGACCTCACGGCTCTGACACCGGGTCACCTGCTCATTGGGGCACCACTGCTGGCCATTCCTGAGCCGTCCTTGTCGGACAAGAGGGAAAATTTTCTTTCCAGGTGGCAACTTATTCAGCGAATGCGAGACCACTTCTGGCAGAGATGGTCACGCGAGTACTTACACACTCTGGCTACCAGACCGAAATGGACCAAGGACGCTTTGCCACCACGCCTTGGATCGCTATGCATCATTCGCTCCGAGCTCTCACCACCAAATAAGTGGCCTCTGGCGCGAATCACGCAGCTACATCCTGGAGACGACGGCGTAGTGCGGGTGGTCACAGTCAAAACCGCCTCATCTGAATTAACTCGTCCTTTGATCAAATTAGTTTTATTGCCAGACGAGGCTAACGCGTTTATCTCGCACTCCAGTGCATCAAATGTAAAGAAGAGCTTGAATTGATCGCGTGTACTTTCGTGAATCATTTCGTCAATGTTATTTATCAGATAACTCTCGTTTACGGCTCAAGTTCTTCCACGAATTCATTGCATTGTATCGCTTGTTTTATTTTCGCGTTTACTGTTTTTTTTGTAATCTCTATGCGTAACCTTATACATATATCGTCACGGAGATGACGAGGCGGGCGGGATGTTTGAGATCGGTAATTCAAAAAAAAGGGTAAGAATTCCTTCGGTCGACCGACAGTAATTGTTATTGAACGCACGCACAAGGCGAGCTCGTGATTTCATCTCGAGCCTGACTTTAAGCCTCATCAAAGTCAGAGATTCATTGTTCTGTAGTCTTTCAAAACAATTCGGTACACGCAAACAGGCACCGACAACGGACCATCGAAAGTTCTAGAACAATTCGATTCGCGCACGCGAGCGCCGCGCTCCGACGAATACGTCACGCGCTGTCACCAATCCCGCGTACGGATTTTCTGTCGCGCATGACTGTTACGTTGAACGTCGCTAGAAAAGAATCGAAAGCGCCAATCAATTTTGTACAACCAATGCCACGTGATAATTACGATTGTGGCAAAATTTAATTGGATTTCTCCCAAGAAGAAAGCCCGGACCGGAAGTAATAAATGCTTCGATCTCGCCGGTTCTAAAGGCAGATTGCGCAGATTGCGGAAATAGTCTACACCGCTTATACCGTCTACACCGCTTAGAATTCTTAGACTTCTCAGAGTTCTTACTTCCAAAAAAGTTCTTAGAGTTCTTAGAGTCATAATCTCGCTTCGTAAAATCGCCGTGCTAACCGTTTAGTGAAATCGCTATAAACCGAAACTTTCGAGAAGCTTCGAGGAAAATCGCCGAGATTTTCCATCACCGCATTTCCAAGCTCAATTTGGAAAAGGTGACCGCATTTAATATTCTGTTAATCTAATCTTTAATTAATTATATCTTTTGACTTTGTAACTGAATACATTAAAGAAATTCTTTTGTTAAATTAAATGAAACGGAGTTCTCTTCACTGTCGTGCATCATATCAACCTTGTACCGTTTTCTCACTCGAACCTTTTTCCGCGCGGTGCGCTCTCGCACAGTAATAAAATACACAGTGTCACATGACTGTACATTAGAGTACCATCCTTAGACAGCAAATATAAGCAAACATGGGCTGAAGGATTAATAATCCATTAAACTCTTTTGTTTGCACGTTTTCAGGGTATTATTGTTTAGAAGGCTTGTTAACTCATGGATCTAAGTTATGGGGATGATGGCGATGAAAAAATAAGAAATATCGATGATTGAATTACTAATGTTGTTTCTCGTGATTAATAAATTAGTTTTTCTAAATGGCAGTCTGCTTTCTTATCTCTTATTCTCTTTCAATTTGCTAACTAATCTCATCAAACATGTTAAAATTGTAACATTAATAGCCTTCCGTGATTTTGGAATGAACGAATCGTTCATGCGAGTGGTCAGAGCGACGAGAGTCTCAATGTCAAGGTTCTTGAGAAGTGGAGGTAAACTCAGATAAGTCTTACGATCCGGTGGTGAGCCGAATCCACAGTAATCCGCTTTTAACTTCTCGAGCGAGAGTTCCAAGATCCTCGTGAATTGCTATCGCTGTTTCCGATTGCTATAGCGAGAGAAGATTACGCGCATCAATCAAAGACTTCTAAGAGAATTAAATGTAAACATATTAAAGACATAAATAAATACAGTCATTTACTTTAAATTTAGTTTTTAATTATTTTTAATTTGGTTTAACACTAATTATATTTTTTATATTATTCTGTTAATTATAATGTAAAAAGAAAATTTTGAGATAAAAAGAATATTATTAATTTGAAAGCTTTCGTTGTGCACAAATTTCATATATAAGGGATATAATAATCGTCTTAAAATCCAAACAATCAGGTATTTGATACAATTTTAAAGAAATAATATTTTATATATGAAACAATTTTTTTATTTTTTTTTTATATTAGGTGTTGGAATTAATTCGTAGCGTTTTACAAGAGATGGCACAAGCAGTACACTATTTCGTTGTTACCTATAGTTCTGTATACATTGTAAACATCTATCATAGGACGTCATTTGCCGTACATAACCTTTCTTGAAATCATAAATAACAATACTGTATAATTCATTGAATATGTCAAAATTTGTGCCAGATAAAGTGTTTTTGCGGGGAGTTTTGCTTCATTACTTTAATATGAACAAAAGTGCAGCTGAAGCTCATCGTATTTTAGTGGATGTGTATAGTGAACATGCTCTGGCTGAGCAAACGTGTAGGAAGTGGTTTGCACGTTTTAAAGCTGGTGATTTCGACTTGGATGACAAGGAGCGACCTGGTCAGCCGAAAAAATTTGAAGATAACGATTTGCAGGCACTGCTCAATGAAAACTCATGTCAAACACTTAAAGAATTATCTACGTCATTGGAAGTTGACTTCTCAACAATAGGAAAACGTCTTAAAAGTTTGGGCATGATCCAGAAGGAAGGACATTGGGTCCCATATGAATTGAAACCAAGGGATATTGAGAGACGTTTTCTCACGTGCGAACTGCTGCTTCAACGGCAGAAAAGAAAAGGTTTTTTGCATCGGATTGTTACCGGTGACGAAAAGTGGATCCATTATGACAATCCAAAGCGCAGAAAGTCATGGGTTAAGCCCGGCGAACCATCAACATCAGTGGCAAAGCCCAATATCCATGGCTCAAAGCTCCTGCTCTGTATTTGGTGGGATCAGAAGGGTGTCATATACTACGAACTGCTAAAACCGCATGAAACCGTTACTGGAGATCTCTACCGACGGCAACTGATGCGCTTGAGCCGTGCATTGAAGCAAAAACGGTCGGAATACTTCGAAAGACACGATAAAGTCATCTTGCTGCACGACAATGCTCGCCCACACGTTGCAAAACCGGTAAAAACATACCTGGAAACACTTAAATGGGAAGTGCTACCGCACCCGCCGTATTCTCCTGATATTGCACCTAGCGACTACCACTTGTTTCGATCATTAGCTCATAGCTTGTGCGAGCAGAAGTTCACATCTTACGAAGATTGTACAAAATGGTTCGATTCCTGGATTTCATCTAAAGATGAACAGTTCTTCCGACGCGGTATTCATTCACTGCCCGAAAGATGGTCAAAAGTAGTAGAAAGTGATGGGAAGTACTTTCATTAATGTATTTTTTAATGCTCATGTGAAATAAATAACATTCTTTCATTAAAAAAACGCTACGAATTAATTCCAACACCTAATATTATTATTGCTGTTTTTTAAATTATTGTTAATGAATAAGAAGAAATAATGTAAATATGCCAATTAGGGATTTCATCGGATCACAACTGTGTCCAAAAGTTAGGTTTCATTGATGAACTTTTTTTGTTAATAATTTTAACGAATAATAATGGCTAAAACCTAATGGAAGTTATTCAGGGTCATGACCTTGACAACATATGTCAAAGTCAAGATCATCGGAGCTGCCTCCCCTATTCGGCGAAATAATTAATTAATTTACATATTTATCGATGTACTTTTATCGTATACCATCTTCCAATTTTATTCAAGCACAAAAAAAATGAAAAATGATAATTTGAAATAAAAAGACGCATAATTAGAAACGCATCGTTAGGGTAGAAAAAAATAAGCGAGAGGGTAATTCTAACTCTCGAAAGAAGGAGCATAAGTCACTTAGCGAATTACTTGTAGATTACTATCAAATTGTTAAGTACTTTTCTTTACTGCGTAAGAAGAAAGAGATAGCTCGAGTAGTGAACAGCTTTTGGATTTCATCGTTCGTTTACCAACTTTCTGTTCTTGATCTATGTGTGCAATGAGCCGGAAGGTCAATATGATTCTTTGAGATGCGCAATATATTGACTAAGGGTTGACAAAATTTTTTAGTAATTACATTCTCTTAAGATTAGCAAATATGTGAATAATATCGTATTAATATTGTATCAAAAATTTTTCGAAAAAAAAAATTTAATTTTTATATTATTATAATAAAAACATATAAAATTTTATGCATAAGGTAACTATAAACTTATACCTATAAACTTTTTAGAGCTACTTATAGTTAGAGTAAATAAGAGAAAAATAAATTAATAATATTAATTCGGGAAAGTTTATTTTATATCTAAACTGGACACATGTTTAATTTAAAGGACAGAATCGAAAAGTTGAAATACTAATAAATTTAATAATGTTTATTATTTTAATTTTATGAAGCTTGTGTGATATCAATTTTTTATTATAATCAAGTGTAAAAAGTTTTAGACAATATTTGCTCATATACAGGCATGAGCTTTTATTGACTTTCTTTCCAGTCATATCTCTAATTTTTAAGTAATCTAATTAATATTATGCTATTAATATCATAATATTATATTATTAAATGCATAATTGCTTTTTTGAAAGCAATTCAATAAGCTAATCATTAATGAAAATTTACTGGTGAGACGGATAATCAAAGTGGAATAATCTAATGCTAATATTAAAAGTTATCTGTATTCCATCAAACAATATAAATAATGATGCTAATATGAAGGGATGAAGAAAGTATTCACTCAAAATTATTTGCTCTTCTAGGATTTATAGGATGTATTTATGCATTTATATCCAATGGTCAAACACCTCCGGGTCAAATGTCTTCGAGTGGTCTACTTTTATCGTCGTTGATTAAACCTCGTGACATGAAAAATCACACAGATTCGTTATCACGAATGGAAGGATCACAGAGAATAGTTGGCGTGCTACGATAGATCACATTTGATTTATTAAAGTAAATTCATTCAAAAATTAATCAATTATTTTTTGCAGAGTTTAATATTTTATTTTGTCTGGTGGTTAGAATAAAAAAATTAAAATATTAATTAAATATTTTGATAGTTAAATGATTTGAAGTTATAATATTTCCTCAATAAAGCGTAATTTTTATTGCTTTTTATCAATATTTTAAACTTTTTTATATTTAAATAAAATTCTTGAGTTTTGTTAGAGTTGTGTTAAAATAATATTGTATTAAATTATATTAAATTTAAAACTATTTGAGCGATAAGGTCTTCCTAAGTTAACAATGTCATGAGCACTACCGTGTGAAGGTATTTTCATTTCATTGTAACCAAAGTATATTCTGTCAAATGATTGCGTACAAATCCATGGTTGGCAAAGCAGTTTCCTCCCAAAATACATTTTGAGACAAAATTATCTGATTTAGATAATCTTGCATTCAGGAACTCAAAATTTATTATATAATATGTATATTGTATTTTATAAAAGAATTATTATTGATATATTCTAATAAAATAAATGTGTATTTTTATATGTAAAACTATTATTTTATGAGAATAATATGAATTGTTGATAATTTTATTATAACATATTATATAATGTCATACTAAATATATACAAATAATTTATAATACGAGAAATTTGCTGTCAATCAATTCTAACTGGATCAGTCATTCGGTTACTCTGTGTAATATAAAATATGACTTAATTTTAAAAAATTCTAATTACTTTTGAAAAATGGAAAGCGTTGGCATCAGCATGATAAGTTTCTGATTTTTGTCAGTGACAGAATAATAAAGTATGATTTCCATTCCTTTTTGCACGCATATCTTTACACTTGCGAATAGTGGAACACTTTTTTAGCATTCTCTTGGCTATCTTTCTCTCTCTAGAAAGAAGCAATGCTTCTGACAGAAGGTTTGGGTTTATTTACCCAGATGACGAATAACCCGCTGGGATCCTCGAAAGATATGGCAAAAAATTATTGCATGATAACCTCAATATTAAATACTGATATTTTTTGATAAAATAATTAAAATACATAAATTCAGTTTATAAATATCATAATAGAATAAATCAGTGTAATAATATTAATTATAAAAAATTTTATAATTCTAAATTTTTTAAATAACTTCAAATATTATAAGAATAAAAAGGAATATTTCAAATGTGCACGTGTATTGCAACAATTATAGAAATAATACTTAATCATATTAAATATTAAAAAAATGTTTTATGATGAATCTGAAACTATTTTAATTCATTACGCATACATATTTATATTTTATAATTATTTATGGTTGCTATGCACACATATATTTATCATATGAAATTCAATTTCATTTAGATTTAGTAGCATATAGATAAAAATTTTCATTATCTTATGCTTTTTATCGAAATTGACATCGCATCGCATTTAAAAATACTGCTTTTCAGGAATTTTAATGCGAGTTATTATGAATAAATCGTCTATAAGTACATGCAGAGAGAGCTCATATACTGTTCTGTGTCGGGACTACTACCTCACAAATATCATGATCGACTTGTTGCGCTTACACTCGTTTATTTGTTACTGCCTGGTCGTATTTTAAATTTATTCTTACACGTTTTATTAATAAGAAAAATATCTACTTACACTGTTGTAATGAATTTATAAGTCACTATTTATAATTATTCTATGCTTATTATCGCAACAATTGTACGCAATCCATTATTTTAAATTAACTTTTGATTATTGCGTCTTTACAGCTAAATACAAAGAAACAAGCCGACATTATCTTATTGAATAATTTTGTTAGAGATTTCGACTAGCATGTTTATGATTAAAAAGAATAAAAATATTTACTATATCATTCCTTATAAACAAATACTAAAAAATTACATGTGAGTACTGAAACTTGTAGTATCCACTTTTATAAACAGATTAAAATGAAACTACAATTTTAGCTTTATTTACAAGAGATTATTTATTATTATACAAAATCTTTAATGAATTTATCAATTCATCATCTATTATTAGCTTAAAAAAGTTAGCAATTCATCATCTTATCTCTTTTTCCTCTATCTATGAAATTGCTTTTATGTAGGATCAATTAGAATAATTGAATTTTATCGGAGAATGTAATGAAATACAATAAATATTTAATTTTATACGAAAACTTATTTCGTAGTCCATAGAAATTAGATCCTCGTACGTGATTGCAATATTGTATTGTCGATCGATGTAAGAAACATACTGTATACTGTAGGTACTGGTAGATTTTTTCAATACAACCCTGTGAAACTTTCTCACATTTTTTATACGAATTAGAACATTTCTCAGAAAATCTACATCTTTTCTCAGAATTTTTTATATATGTTAATTATGAAATATTGTAAGATTTTTAAGATTTTTTGTAAGTATAATTTCTAATGAAATATTACAAAATCAAAAAATTTAAAAATACTTTTTAAAAATTATGGGATGAAAAATTTCAGAATTCACTTGTATGAGAAGTTCTAAGAGAAGATGTAAACTTTCCGAATATTTTTGAGTATTTCTGAAAAATGTTCCAATTCGTATAAAAATTACGAGAAAAATTTTCACCAGGGAAAGTTAAACTTAAATTCAAAAAATAATATACGAATAAATTATAAATTAAAACAACTTTTTAAGATTTATTTTATTTATTAAAATTTACTTCATTTACTTTATTATTTTCCATTCATCCATAACACACTGCACGAAAAAGCAAAGTTCAAAATATAGTAATATTAATTATATTTATTATATATGTATATATCATCACATATGAAGCAGCCTTTTTGTATAAAATCTTCTTGAATACTATTTAGTTGTTTTAGAATTATCTATATATTTGTGAAGAATTTTTTAAATAAGAACTTTTTAAAATTAAAAAAATTTTTAATTTTTAAAAAGTTATATAACAAAATTAATTATGAAAAACTTTTCATCTTGTCTAAATGTAGAATAATGTTTAAATACAACTCGTTTATTATAATGATTTATTTCTGCAGTAATAGTTATAATGTTTAAATGTTTGATACAATTGTTAATTATACAGTGGAACAAATTTTGATCGATTTTTTATTTTTAAGAAGCAATGATTTTTTGTAAAACTTTTTTTATTTTTTTCAAAAATAAAGTTCTTGATTTCTCCAAATCTGTGTAGTGATGGAAATTTTTTTAATCTTATATTTTTGCACAGTATAAATACATAAGAATTATCATTCATATCAAAGTTGACAAACAGAAACTTTGTAACGTAGTGTCAGATAAAAATCAAATTTAAAATAAATTCGACATTACGTCGTCTAACATTTCTTTACTTTTCAGCAATTCGTTAAATTCTTCGTGTCATATTCTTACTCAAATCTCGTAAAAGTTTTAATGACTTTTCCACTTTTCTTTGTTTCCTTTCTTCTTCCCTTGTTTAACATTCACGGATAATTTATTTCGAATATATTTCAAATAAGTATGACTATAGAAAAAAATTGACCTCGTTGATTCGTAGCACTGACGGATATATTTTCGTGCGACTAATAAATTCTCATTAGTTCTGCGAAGAAACAGATCGTTTCCGTAAAATGTTAAAGATCCATTATTAAACTGTCTAGAAGCGAATCTAAGACAACTGAAGAGAATATGCATAGAAAAGATACATTCAAAACGCTATATAGACTGAAATATTATTCGCAGATATTCAGCAGTCGTTATAATAATGGCAAGCAGCGATAGTCAACATTAACGAATTAGTGTGTTGGCAATATAAGTGAAAAAATTAAATTCTACTTGCAAATTCAATTAGATATGAAATGGTTTGAATGGGTGCACGCGTACAATTACTTTAAAATCAATTACACGATAATTGCAGCTACGCTCACAATCACCTACTACGGGCGTAATTAAGGTGTAAATAAGAGCGAATTGTAAAGAATATCATATTTTTTTATACCTATTCTCCAATATTCATGTCGTAAGATTACTACAAAATCTTAAAAACTGTTGTATTAGGTGTTGGAATTAATTCGTAGCGTTTTACAAAGTATTTATAAGTTTTAAAAGTACTTTCATTAATGTATTTTTTAATGCTCATGTGAAATAAATAACATTCTTTCATTAAAAAACGCTACGAATTAATTCCAACACCTAATAAAATGTGTACGTTTAGGAAAATAGTATTTAAAAAAAATGTATAAATATATATATTATAAATATATTATAAATACACTTGATAAAAGATTACTTTCATTTAAATAATGAAATCTATTGACGATATTTTAAATATATTTGATGATATCAAATCAATAATAACATTTAAAGTAATAATAACGTTAATAAGAAACTTATGTGAAGTTCTTTCGCGTTGCATGTAAAAGTGACGAATGCCGACATTCACGACTAACGTATTCATCCGGGAACAATATTTTTTGGCAGGCAACGTGCAAGTCGTTAAATTCATTGCAAACCGAAGGATTTACAGATGCAATTTCCGCGCAATGGTACACGTCTGGTACGCATTTTCAGTCACAAGAATATTCGCGACAGATAGACAAACGGGCGCACGTAGAGAGAGAAAGGGAGAATAAAAAAGAGACAGACAAAACAAAAAGTACGAAAGGTCGACGTCTTTTTTACGGGACTCGTCTTGAGTCGCAGTGGACAATTTCAGGCGACGTCTTACGGAAACCGTAAAGCGTTTCTCGATTACAATTGCGGTAACGATGTCCACCGAGAAAGAGATTTCCACAGATAACTGAATCCCCTTAGACGTTGGAGTAGTCTTGCATTTTCGTATCGAAGATCATCTCGATTATATTTTCAAGTTAATTCGTACAAGAAAACAAAAAATATAATTTAGATTGTTGTTTAATTGAAAAAACTTTCTTCATCCTTCTTGTAATAATAAATAAATAAATGAAAAGAAATAATAAGATATTGATAAGAATTGATGAGCAGATACTTATAAGCAAAATTCAAATCTGTCAAAATTTGTCAATATTAATTAATTTTGGTTTAAAATTACATATATACATATAATATAATTATTTATATAATACAGTAATATATATTTATCTCGTGGCTACTCGAATGTTGCGTATACAAGCAATGAGTTATTGATGGATCAGTAATAATGTTCAATCCTTTTTTTAAAGAACTCAAGCGAAAGGACATGATAAGCATCAAGGATGTTTGCAAACCACTATATTTTACCGACAACGAGATATCTTTGAATGCGAATATACGCATTGCATAAGATGGAAAAGATGATTGATAAAATATTTAGTTTTTGAGTTATACGCTAGTTTATTGTGTACAATTTTTATAGATATATTAATTTTAATATTAATGTTTCTTAAAAGCATAACATTGTTGTTGTCAACCTGATGTTTAAATTGCACTTTATCTAATGATTTATATAAAATTCATATTTTTTTAATAGAGAGAATTATTTTTACTAGAAAAGTTTTATTACAATTCAATTTTATTCTATCATTTATTTTAAGTTTTTTTATACTTTTCTGTACAAGAAATTTTGTAAATGTAGATTAACGTGTTTTATTATATTTCGGGTTTTATTGTATTACTTTGATTTTTTATTATTTCACGGATTATTTTATTTCTTAATATAAAAAATGTTTTGGTGCATCTCGCGTACGTAACGCTAAGAAGACACATTTTCGAGCGTGTTTCGTTTATGTTCGGCGGTATTTTTGCGTAGGTCGTAATTTCATTATTTTACGAGGTCCAATTCATGGGTTAAAAAATGGCTTGCGACTAAAGTTTCTACATTTATATTTCAAAGATGTGAATTGTTTATTTGTTTTTTTCAAATTATACTTCACATATTTGTGAGTTACTTGTGATTTATTTGTACCCAAATTATATATATATAGCACTATAATAAATTTTTAGTACATTGGATTCTCTTTATTCATACTTATAGTTTTTATATTTAATTTTTGAGAAAACGTATTGTAGTATTATATATACAAATTTTTAATATATCTTTATATAATATTATATTAGGTGTTGGAATTAATTCGTAGCGTTTTTTAATGAAAGAATGTTATTTATTTCACATGAGCATTAAAAAATACATTAATGAAAGTACTTCCCATCACTTCCCATCTCTTGTAAAACGCTACGAATTAATTCCAACACCTAATATAATATAAAATTATATGATATAAATATAATTTATAATATAAATATATCTTATTATATAATATAAAATCTTTTTTAAAATATTCTTTAATTATATAATTTTCTATTATTTGAAAAGTTTTAAAGATATTAAATTGGACTATACAGGATATCTTCAAATTACATGTCAAAATTTTGGAAGAGTGTAAGGGATTAATAAATTAAGAAAGCAGCAATCGAAGCAAACGAACAAATTTCTAAAGGACTTTTTTCCTCAGTTTATCAATCTCTTACACGCTTCTAAAGTTTTAACATTTAATTTGAGAACACGTTGTATATTATGTAAGAAAGGTACAATACTTAAATATAAAAAATATTACATATATACTGCAGTAAACTTATGATTATTGCGATAAAAATTTTTTTCTGAAAAGGGAGGGGGATGACATGTCAATGTCATCAGCATGTCTCCTTGTCAAGGGTGCTTACAACTCGAAAAAGCACAGTATATATTCCATTTTCAGATGAATTATTAATTTAATACTTAATATTTAGAATCTCTGAGAAAAGATTAGAGATATCAATAAATAGATCATAATTATTGATTTTCCAAATATTGAATTTAATCTCACAATATTTATGTGTATTGAATGTTATATAATATCAAATGTTATATGTATATCACAGATAATGTGTTTATCAAACATTTTTATTTAATTAATATATTTTGTTGATACATATTACTTATTTCATTAACTTTTACACAAAAAATAATTTGTTTTGAAAAGTTCTCTTTAAATCATAAGAAATATTTCTGATGACAAAAGTTAATAAATTTTTCAATATGTGAATATATTCTTCTGTCTATTAAATCCTGCAATATTATAGATGTAATAGATACTAATTGAAATCTAATGAAAGAAATTTTTGATAATAATGTAATCCTTAAGTGAAACTGAAATAGAGAGAATCTTTCTCTTTTTTCCTTTTTTTTTAAAAAAAGAAACGTATCTGTCCAACAATAGGCATTCTAGACTTTATCTTGATGGACTTCATGTCGACTTAGCGCGTTGAAAGCATCCACCACGGGGAGTTGAAAAAAACTTTTCAAGTTCGAGAATTTTTATCACGCGTCTTTCAGGATATGGATTTAAATACTATCTACTGCGGTAGACTATTTAAATATTTTAAAATTGAATAAGCATTTATGTACGAAACTAATTTTTTATTTTAAATATTAAAATAATTAATTATCCATCTTAATATTTAAAATTTCTTAAATGTTCTAATTATTTAAAATGTATATTAAATGAGATATTAAAAAAAAAACGCTTCAAATTTATATAATATTTGCATTTTGTTTAGAAGCTTTCGTAAGATTTTCGAAACAATTTTACATATTAGATATATGTATATATTTCATGTTTGTATCTATTTATGCACTATTTTATTTCTTACTTTTCATTTTTGCTTTTGTATCTTTTATTCTTATATATTTAAAAATAATTATAATTTTATTGTATTTTTTATGTATTGGTATTTTCATATTTTTATCGACATATATAAAAAATTACAGAGAACGACACTGCTTTATTCTTTTAAGCAATAAGGGAATAGCGGTAAATATGATGAATCTTTATTTTCGCTCTGCACGATATAAATTTAGAAAATTTATAAAAAATTTTAGGAAAAATTAAAAGAAAATGCGCTTGTCAAATATTTGTGCGCAATATACAATGAATTTTGCAAAAGTTTGGAATACAATTTCCTATAAGTATAAATTTGTTCTATAGTTGGTAAAATCATAAGCATAACCATTCAAAAAAGGATATATGATGGTGTTTATAACAAATGCTTCATTACAAATTAAATCTGAATTTGCCGCGCATCAAGCTGTAATATTGAATCTCATTGAAATGCAAGTAGTTCAACAAGTAGTTTTCAATGGTATACTTTGGTTGTCGATGGAAATTTTCAATACTTTAAATTTTTATTTTGCTGATAAAAAATTCAAATTTTGAAATATTTTCTTTAATAATTTATATTGAAAATTTGTTGAAATATTTGCAATAATTGTTTATACCAGCTTTAAATTTATGTGGATTAATTTAATGTGATTTGCATTATTAATAAAAAGTATCTCTGTTTTGAAACTACTAAGAAATTTTTAATTTAATTTTTTTTTTTAAATATAATTTCTACGAGATTATAGTAATTACGAAATAAATTGGAAATATTTAATGCGTGAATCTCAAGGAAATCCGAAAATATGTTTTAAAGATTGCTAATTAAGCGTTAAATTATTAGCTATAAATTATTTATTTTATTATAAATTACATTGTTAGAGATTAACTTTCATAAGAAATTAAGAAAATGTGAATTGAATTTTAGCAGAAAATATAAAATATTTGCGTAACAGCAGTAACGAATGAGCAGTAATTACAAATGAAGTAACATGCAAATGGATCGTATAAAAGACAGGCGACAGGTTTTTGACGATGATGGAACTTTATTGCCCTAGGCCAATGTCTTTAAGAGATGTGTTCGAAGCAGGTATTTAAGTACGTCAACAAAAAATTGATCTGTCGCTCTCTTCACGCATTTTCAGATTTTTTGCTCTCATCTGAAATTCGTGGATCTTATCATATGCATCAATTCATCACCTGATGTCTGACATTCTTTTTTAAGGTCAGAATAAAACGAATATAAAGTATTCATTATTTCTTCATTATCTATAACTGACAATAATACATTTCTTTAAAATTCATTGTACTATTGATGCATTTGATGAAAATAATATTTGTTATATTATTACAAAACATTTGATAACTGATACGAATCGTATCAGTTAATAACTCACATTAATCTTTTTTCCGATCAATACACATTTCAACACTAGTCAACACATATTTTTATAATCTATATATTTTTCTACGCATAAAAATCTTGCATTTAATTTTATGACTCTGCTTATGTTCTTTGCAATGAATCTCATGACAAGGGAAGCAATTAGATGAATAATTAAATAGAAATGACTGTGCTATCTAAAGAGAGAACCAATGTGCACGTCAAGGTCTGCACATTCACGTACGTGTACGTGTGCAAAGAGCGCTTTCTCGCGGCTTGTCTCAAACGAGAACAGGATCAACGTTCTGATAAATCCGCTTTGATGACGTCAGTTTTCTAGTAGCTTAATTCATTCCGATTAGAAAAATCGCAAACTATTTCTATTTGAATTTGATGAATCTCATATGTTTCGAATTTATTTCAAAGGCTATTTTTTCCTATTTACGGATATAGAAATGAAAACTTATTCTTTTAAACTCTTGTAAAATATATTTACAACTTAGCAAAATTAGGGATAAATATGTATTTTTTGTTTCAAGATTTTCGGGTAATTTGTCAGAATATTCTCTGCATGTTCTTTTAATTGCTTGACACATTTTGCATGAATCTCCATATTCATGTAACTAACGATTATGCATTCGTCAAATTCACTCGTGTTATCTCGCAACAGAGAATTCCGTTGGTGTGACCATAAAGCGGCACGTTAGTATACCAGTTTTTGCAACCATCGTCGTTTGCAATACCGCAATTTCGCCCCTTATATCGTGATGTGATAGCTTCCGTCTCGCAGGATATCTGGGCCAATGTAAAGACGCCATGTGTCGTCATTCCTATGCGCAAAATGTCTTATAACGAAAGATCATTATATTTGGCCCTTTCATTGTTACAAATTCCGTTAGATGATCTCATTATTTTTGCTGTGTTTTTTGCGAAAATTGAAATATATTTTAAAATTCACTATTGATTGATTGAGACGATTATATTTGCAAACGTGTGCATCTGCGTTGAATTGTATTATTTATGTATACAATTCAGTTTGTTTTTGTAGTTTTAAATAAAAAAATTTAAATTTTTTATATACACTAAATCCATGACATATTTTTGCAAATGTCAGAAACGGAAGAAATTTAGAGGCAAATTTTAAAAAGATATATATTATCAAGTTATCCTCTTGAATTATTAATATAAATAAACATTATACTATAGTTTCTATTAACCTTCTGAGGCATGTTTTTGATAGACTTTTTTATTTTAAGGGCAAAACTATTGTCGAATCCTTAAAGGGAAGACCTCCGGTCTTCTACAGGTTAATACTGGTTTTAATATCAATAATAGTTTATTTTCTAACATTGTTTTGTACAGTTTTAACATTTTTTGAGATATTTTGTGATATAATATTTTATAATAGGTAAATGATCCATATGATCCGACATTACATTTTACGTGCCGCGATGACTTTTCTGTGTCACATTTTTCAAATAAGTAGTGTGAAGCGCGATAAAAACGTCGCTTATTAAACGTAGCTGCAGGAACAAATCGTGATTTTTCGCTTCTAGTTGATTGCCAACGAGGTAATGTGCATGCGTGTGGTTCCTATAAGGATAATATCGCAAAGTACCCGATGTTAAAAGCAGCAATGTTAAAAATGTACCTCGATTTTGCCGCCGCTCGAGACAGCCATAATACCAGATAATATAATACGTTTCCATTTCGCGATCATTCTCAGTAATTACGTTCTCTCTTTTCCTTTCTCCTTTCTAAATTAAAGTCATTGTCATTACTTTATTCTAAAATTCCGCCGATATATCTTACTTTTCGAAAATTACGTTAATGAATGACTGTATCTTTTTCTTCGATCTTATGTTATTTCTAACTTTTGTCTTACTGAAGTTTACTTTTACACACAGAAGAATATCAATCTACTACTAAAATAAGTGATTACTCAATTTATTTTCTTTTTTTTAAGTATTATAATAATTATCTTTAACAAAGAATATTTTCTTGATAATAATCTTAAAATATACTTATTACAAAATTTTTAAAAAACTCATTATTATGTACTCAAAACAAGAATTAATTTTTTTTCGAAAAATATTATAAAATTGGTTGAAGTATTTCTTTGAGTTTATATATATTAGGATTCAGAATATATTTTGAATAAATTTAATGTTTCTGATGAACTTATAGTAGATTTGCGAATATATGAACTTTTGAAATACTTGAAATGAGTTAGAATAAGTGAGAATTATTACTTGCGTATTTTTCTGTGTGTAAATTAAGGAAAATTTAACTCAATTTTTTTTCATTTAAGAGTACAATTGGTTCGATATGCAAACATGCGGTGAATCAAATTTGATTTTTTTAATCGCCAATTAATATAGTAGCTAACAAAAATAAAATTGTTTACTGTATTAACTCTGTTTGCTTGTTATAAATTTATATTTATCTGCCTTGTATCTACAAGTATATAATTAGATATTAGTATATATAATTAGATATTTTAGATTGATGTGAAGTTTAAGTTTTTTTTAGTTTCCAAAAATGACTTCATAAAAACAATAAAGTAATCAAAAAGCTTATCGGTATTTGCAAACAAATTTGCAAAATTTATTTTAGCAAAAAGATGAAAGCAGCAAGTAAAAAAGATACAAAATTTGAAATTTTCTGGAAAGGATGAATTGTAAAATTTGGCTAATTATCAGTAATTTATCAGTGGCGACTAATCTCGAATTTGCTCGTTTCACTAACCTGCTTGTAGATGCACGTGGGGGCCGAATCTGACCTCCACCTGCTGAAGAAAGATGCCGACAGCACCATGCGCGCCGTGTGACAAAATTTGTACCAGTAAACCCACAAGAAGAATTACCCAGCCCCAGCCACCCTCCGGGTAGTAATGTTGCTTCAGTGTGAGCAATTGTCTGAGATCCGTAATCAACTGGCGAGGTGCCGCGTGCGTCTGTTCTGGTGCCGCTGGTGCATGATCGCTGCAAGCAACTCCACTGTCGTGGATCGACAACCGCGGTAACGATCGACTGCGACGAAGTGCTACGGTGGCGATCGGCGACGTCAGTTTCGTCGAATCGGACTGATTAATAGCGATCTTGGCCCCGTCTTGATTCGCCTTTTCGCGATTCAAATATTCCGAATATTTCCACAAACGAGAGTACCGACCATAAGAGAAGTGTGATTTTCCGCAGTTTTCGCATTTTCTTGCGTTGCTACTTTTTTTATCTTCGGCGCAGAGGATGTCGATATCCGTTTCTCGATCCCTCGACTCTCCTCGATCGTCAATAGCATTCTTCACGGATGCGGATCGTTGCGGTTTTCCGGAGGTGCTACTGTCTTTGGCGGAGGAGTGAACGACCTTACGAGATGCTTCACCTCGAGGATGTTCTTGAAATGCGCTTGTGCTCGACGTGGCGGCGGATACAATGACATTATCCCCATGAGGATACATGCGACTCTGCGGCGAACTGATTTCCATCCCGTCTTCGTCACCGTCGTTTTTACGGCTTTCGATATCTCTGGTGTGCTTGCATTTGTTCGATCCAATCGTTTTATCGACATCTTTGGAGTAGTATATTGATTCGGATGAATTGTTTATGCAGTTGTTCGTCGATGCAGTTACCATTTTTATTTCACGAACTGTGCACATTTGTCTTTTGTTATATTCATTATCGGAGATAGTTTGATTATCTTTATTGAATATTTGTTGAGTTCTTTTGATTTCATTATTTAGCGAATTCGTGCATTTAACTTCAAGTTTACCTCTCGAATCGTTATTTTTCTTGCATGTAACTAACTTATGATTGATAGTACTAATATCGTTATTCATTTTATCGCGATTTGTATCTTCGTTAACGTCCAATCTGTTGGCAACATAAATTTTATTTTCGGAAATAGATTTTTCTTCTTGATCTGATTGTTCTTCATTATCTTGTATGTAATAATTTCCAGTAACGCCATTATTGGATTGTTTTGCTGAATGATCGTAAAATTTTGATTGACTGAGAGACTCTTTGACATATTTGGCGCGATGATTGTAGTCAGTCCAAGATTTGACTACGCGAGCTTCGCTCGATGATCTCGATAATATCGCAGCTGTCGCAGATGTTAGTTGGTACTCTCCAACTTCAGAATCTACGCGAGAGGCTGCCATTATCTGGATTTCCCTTTCTCTGACTTCATGGTGTCACATAGCTTCTTGTCTTCGTTATCTTCATCATTTTCTTCGCCGTCCTCGTCGTCGTTCGCGCTTCTCTTCTTCCATTTCTTTCATCTTTTTCATCGTCAGAGATCGGAGACTCAAAAAATGTTTGTCCCGATGTTGGAATTTTGCGGTCAAAATAATAAATTGAACTGCGATAAACTTCTTGATACATCGTTCTTAACATATACATGAATAATTCGAATTCTTTATTTTATAATATTATTGTTATTTGGCACAAACATAATTTAGTTTGATAAATAAAAGTAAATTTATCAACTTATATATATGAAAAAAATATTTATATATTCACTTTTTAAAAATAATTATTTTTCCATATGTGATTTGGAATCCGTTAATTTTTTTTTAATGTCAAAGTCAATAATATACAAAGCTGAATACAAGAATTGATTGAGTTTTAAAATAATTTTTTTTTGTTAACAAGAAAATTTAAAACTAATGCTATATGTATAGATTGTGAGTTTTAGCAACTGAAAATGATAATTAAGTTTTCACAAATACATAGTTTGTAAAATACATTACATTTCATTACATTTCAGTTCTCACGCTTCGCAGTTATTATTGAGAAATTCCATAGAACTTTGGAGGATAATTTCTGAGATTAAAATAAATTTTGAGACGAGGGATGCGTTAAAATTGCTATAACGAACCCCGATTGTGTCGATTGCAAAACTTTCGTAAGTAATCTCGTAGCCAATCTCAAAGGAAAATATCTCAGAATGCGTCCTCGTAACGATTAAGTAGAACCGAGTGAGTCCTCTCTTGGAATATGGTGGTGAGATATTGTATAAACACGACGACCGGACGCGACACGCTCAACGCGCGAACTGAGCGTTCAACAACTCGGTGCCGTCTCTTCTGCGGCTGCGGCTGTTGTGGCTGTGGCGGCGCGTCTCTCCGCTTCAGGATTGGAGCCGTCGCTGTCCGCAGTTATCGTTCCTTCTTTCTCCATTTCTGCTCTTGTGTGTTCCATATCGGATCTGTTCCATACTATTTCACTTTCTCCCCACCGCATGATACTACGCGTAGATCAGCAACCATAGATACGTCCTGCCAATGGTTGTTTCTAGTTCTTACAAACGCAAATAGTCTCCTCTTTGCAACTTTTCTCACAATGACGAATTGGTATGTTTTTTGTCTTTCTCTTATTGTTTTCGATTTGCTTTTTACGTTGATTGATTCCACCATCGTTGATTAAGAACGTAGATGTTCTCTCTCTCTCTCTCTCTCTCTCTCTCTCTCTCTCTCTCTCTTGTTTGCTTCTTATATTGATTAATGTAACTATTATGCACTGGACTTGTTGAAATGATCTTAAATATTTGTCTTGGATTGTAATAAATCGTAAAATTCTGTATATATCTGTGCGTATTTCTATGATATTGATTAATATCGCGAATGCAATTCACTTACGAAATGTCTTTCCTCCTTTTCTTTGAGAACAAGCAACTATAAATTCAACTCTTGAATGTATAGTTGCTTATACAATAAGATTTTATTGATAGATTTTTTATGATATCAATTGTATTATAGTATGAAGATCATGAATGCAATTTTATCTTTTTTATTAAATTTTTCCAAATATGTGTTAATAAAAAAAAATGAAATGAGATTTTTCATGCATTATTGTTTTCTTGTTTGAATAGATACGTAATTTTAATATTTTTATAGGTCGCCACTGCTCCTATTCAATATGTTGTTAATTTAACTGACTTGGATTAAACAATTTAATCCAAGACATTGTATTAAATTTAACTCAAATTTAGTTTATTATTTATTAACAATAGGTACATACATTAATATGGACATTGTTTACTTTGAAACTAACCAGAAATGGATTAATATTTATTTTGACACGCATAGAAGTTAGAAATAACAAAATTAACTCAAGGAATTGGATCATTACTCTTTTGGACATCTAACAGTAGTGTATTAATGTTTAAATACACATATTTGCTTGATAATAATTTAATATAGATTTAATTATGGATTTTCAAGTAAACAATGTCCATATTGACGTATGCACTTAGTAAATAATAAACTAAATCTGAGTTAAATTTAATACATTTTTTAGTTAAATTAAAGGAACAATGATGACCTATAAAAATAATTTAAAATTCAAATTTGATATTATATAATTTTAAATTATAATTTTAAATTTAATGAAGACAATGTTCGTCGATATATCTTCGCGTATTTGAAAAAAACTTGGGATAAAATTTCGAGTTCATGAAACTTTAATTTCAACTTGAAATTCTTCGTTTGATAGCTAAATGATGAATGAGCAAATACTTTCGCCACTCCGTAATTTACTACGCGGAACAAATCGCGCAAAGGAATCACTTTGTCTTTCTTTGCTGCGGGTCGACGTTGGAGCGATTCGTGACCATTGTGCGCGGATAAATAATTAGCCGGTTAAATTATATCGTCCCATATAAGCTGAACATACGAAAGGCAAAGCTGTGTACAATGTATTATACATCTGTGTGCATAATTTACTTCTTTCTCCAATAGGTTCAAATTAAAATGATGTCGGAAGCTTCCTTCAACGAGCAAGGGCAAACTTGCGGAAATTTATAATTTCTTTATAATTAATTTTAATTCTTTCTGGTTCTTTCTTCGGTTCATCTTTAATTATGTAATCAGACCTTCTTTCAACAACGTTTTAGGCAGCCATTTTATTATATGAAACAAAAATCTAAATTGCCGTGATAATTTTAACTTTTTATCTTTTCGCGGATAATCCCTTCACGAATCTTGCTCTTTTGACGATCCCTTCCCGTAAATCCCGCTTCATTTCTTCCTTTTTTTATAGACATTATTCTCTCGTTGTCCGGAATATGAATTGAGGAAGCGCGGAGTTGCCATTGTAGTTTTATATCTATGGATTAAGTGAAAATTTTATCAGGCCAAGATCGAAATATTCACAGAAGGTAGATTATGGAAGCTTCATTTTATCTGCAAAAAAGGCTTTATTGAGATTTTTCATCGTTATCCATTCGTTATTTCATTTAGTCATAAAAATATTATACATAATTTGAGTACAATCTTTATTTTTTAATTTATAACATACATATAGATGCGTAACAGATCTATGAAATAAATTTCATACATTCTTAATAAAATTTACAAAATTACATCTACATTAAAATGTATTTAAAACAAGTTCAAATAATCTTTTATGCTTATAAGAATATTATTATATTATTATGTTTATTATATCTTATATCTTTCTGCAGAGAGGCATGACAATCATGAGATTCATTGTAAAACATGATCTACTTAAGATACATTTATTCGTTATGAGAGTGATTTGCATTTTATTAGGGGTTAAGGGTTATGCTGTTAAAGACTTTGGTCTGCTTTAACCAAATGTTCATGTCATGCTTGTATTATTCGTCTGCCATTTAGGACGTCATCAACGCTTTTTCGGCGTGTCATATTTCAACTCGTTATTACATATCGATTTGGTATGGCTCCTTATAGAAGACACGAGCAGTTAGCAGAGTGTTCTTCAGACAAAGCAAACGTTGAACAGCTATTACATGATCAGGATGGCTGACAAGACGCAATTTAAGAGATGACACTTACGAATTGAAGCATCCAAGTTGTGGTATAGATAGTATAGACTTTCACCATTAGTAATATAATCTCTTCCTAAGACTCTTATTATCATTTAATCTATGCGTTTGCGCATATATGAGTTTGTATTTTATGTGAACTGAATTTGTGAATTTCTTGAATATAGACAATCAAAATAATGTCTATCAATCTACTATATAATAATATAATATAATTGTTTAAAAAAAGTCACACAAAATTTATTAATATATATAATACATATATATTTACAATTATAAAATAAGTCATTATATATATATATTAGGTGTTGGAATTAATTCGTAGCGTTTTACAAGAGATGGGAAGTGATGGGAAGTACTTTCATTAATGTATTTTTTAATGCTCATGTGAAATAAATAACATTCTTTCATTAAAAAAACGCTACGAATTAATTCCAACACCTAATATATATATATATATATATATATATATATATGTATTGTTGAAAAATGTAATAACAGTATTAATAAAATTGATAGATTTGTATTTTTTATGTAATATTAAATTAATGTCATCTTTTTCATTGCATACTGTACAAAAAGAAAGATCAGCAATGGTTTTCTTAAAAGTATAGTTACATTAGGGAAATGCAAATTTTAATATGACTGATGCGTCTATAAATTGTTATTTCATGCTATTTTTTGATATGTGTCTTTGTTATTTACCTCTTTCCTCCCCAAATTATTTTATACTTACTCATCGCGAGTCATTGTTGACACTTGCAAAGTTACGTGTTAGATATCTGTTTCTTGCTACGTTGCATGTTTCTTGTTTTTATGTTTTGGAAACGATATTGCGTATTTCTTGCGTTATTAATGTGGAAAAAGTTATAAAGTTATGGAATTTACATTTTAATTACAGCTTTTGAATTATGAAACATACATAGGAAATATGATATATTTGCACGCTAATACATATAAGTGATTACTTTTGAGGCTACAACAAAATAATCGCTACAAAAACGTTATAAGATCCATGTTTATTTCATAAAGTTTTACATAATTAACTGAATTAATTGAACATTATTTAACTAAAACTAAATTAATTTAATGAAATTTTCTATCTTGAAGAATATATATGTTTAAACAAAATCAATTTTACTTTGGCTACCAATTGATTTACATCTTTATAAATAAGTATCTAAAAGTTTTATGCGTCTTCATTAAACGGTCATCTATGTCTGCCTAACTGGCCTCCCCCTCCTTTAACTAAATTTTAATAAATAAATTATATAATAATGCGCTATTTATGCGTTCTCAAAATTCGCAAAAAAAAATTTGCACTTATTTCGTTTAGCTAAAAAAAAATTTTTGTAGGGGGTTGAGTAGGCTGTCAGTCAGCCTTCCACATGATAACAACCGATTTGGAAAATCAAATACAGAGAATTTATGTGCTATTTATGCGTTTTTGTTCATACAGTTCCAATTTCTGCGTACATTAAGGCACTTCCCTCTTGGAGCAAATAGTCATATTCGTCGCTATCTAACTATATATTTAATATATCTTTGATTTATGCGCTATCATTTCCAAGCAATTTCGATTTTTGCGCTGCAAAAATTTTTTTAAAATTCATATTAAATGAAATGAGCGCAAAAAAATTTTTTTGCACATTTTGAGAGCGCATAAGTAGTGTATTATTATTTTTGCGGGTTTTGAAAGCGCATAAATAGTGCATTATTATATAATTTATTCATTAATATTTGATTAAGTGAGAGAGAGGGGGTAGCTAGGCAGACGTCAATCAGTATTATTGTAGAACTATAATTCAACAAAAATGTAAAGTAGGTATATCTACGAATTCTTATTTTTTATTTTAAAACTCTTTAATACGTTAAATATCGACAAAAATAAAAATTTCCTGAAATTTAAAAAAATTATTGATCAGGAATATTTAAGAAATTATTTTTTCTTCTTGGTAACCTAAAAACTTTCGAAAAACTTCTCAGATTATTATTAAAAAACGAAGAACGTATAAGATTCTTACATGAAGTAATTTCATTGCTTTTTGTGTCCGAACGACTTGCGGCACGATTGTCGCGAGGAACATCAAGATAATTGAACGGCACATTTCTGCTCTTTATTTTTGGAGTCTCTACACTCTACTAAATGGTATAAATTTGCTTCAGTATATTAATTAATACGTATTTTTATTACTAAATATATTTTAATATTTATTATTTAATAATATTCTAATATCTAATAAAATTATTATACTTTTAAAATACTTAATCCTGCTGTCTATTCAAGTTCGTTTGATCTAAAATGTAATTTTCTTTTACTAATATCATACTTAAAAACTTTTTCTCTGATATATAATAAACTTTGTTTATTACATATCAGTTTGTACATTATTAATGTAAAATATTTTTTCTGTGAAAAGTTTCTATTTTTAATTTTTTAAAGAGTTTTTTTAAAGAGTTTTTTTAATCATATTGACCTAATTAATATGATAGTGTAATAAATTCGAACAAATTAACAGAATTATAATAATTATATGAAAACGCTATTTAAATTTTTTTAAAAGATTTTTATACGAATTAATAAAATCGATAAAAATTTTTGTAGTATTTTTTAAACACTATATTACTCTATATATTTACTCTATATATTTTTTGATTAGAATAAATATATCCGAAAGACAAGATTAGATTTACAGTATCATAAAATTAGAGATTAGAGTTTAAGATCTGATTTATTGAAAGATTCTTTCCAAAAATCGAGATTTTTGGAATATTATTACATTGTTTAATCAAATAATTAATAAAATTTAGTAAAATTAAGTTAATTTTTATCTTTTAATATTTTTTATTTCAATTGTTAAAGTATATAATGATATAAAAGTATAAATATATAATAATAATAATTTGAAATACAATAGTTTAAAATTAATTTTATAAATATTTTCATAATTTTTTTATATACAATAATAAAAAAATGCTAAATCTTTATAATGTAATTTTATGTTAAATACATTTGCAGATGCAACAAGTTACAGTCAGCCAATATTGATTGCAGTCAGACAAATTGTGTACGGAGTGCGGCCGTGAATTTAAAGTAACGCAACTTGTGTGAGTAATCTTACTACTTATTTTTTTTCATAAAAATCAGCGGTTATTACCTATCATATATAATTTAGTTTTTTTGTGTGATTTTATTTAAGTAGTAAATATAGATACAGAGTAGTAAAAATAGATATATATTAAAAAGAATAATTATAAACTATCATAATACAATAATAAAAGCTACGCAAGATGAATCATTAAAAATAAGAAATAAGAAAAATTTCAATATAAATACTTTACATTGAATTTTTATTAACTTTTTTCGCGTGAGATTTTGTTCGACGATTTCTTGCGAGCTTTCTTACAGTTTGTTGGTAGCCTTTCCGTATAACAGAGCACTATGTTATCCTCTCAACGTCGATATGTCAGTAAATATATAATTTTTTAATTTTAATGAAAATAATAAATAATATAGGTATACATATGAGGCATTCTCTATCAAATCGGGCATCTCTTCCTGTCCATTTAAATTTTTAATAGATAAAATTCTTTAAAAAGGGCTTTAAAAGGGCTTAAAATTTTCTTTGAAATTTTTTATTTATTATATCACAACAATTTTTTATATTTAGAGATTTATTATTTATATTTAATTTTTTATATTTAGAGACTTGTTCTTTTTAGTCGAATTTTTTGCATTCTCCAATGTGGAAAGAAAAGGAGAAAAGATAAATTGTGCAAGAAATTTAGCCAAAAAGAATAGGCCGATGCATTAATGCAGAAGATAGCTAATCCACGGCGCACGTGCCACTAGTGGCACGCGAAGGCATTCTCAGTGACACGCTTAAAGAAATACGCGCTGTCAGAAAAGAATTTAAAAAACCAGTTGATAGTGAAATAGCAACCGTACTTCACTAAAATCTATTTTTTGTATTTTCGCTTTCTGGTTGCCTTGCTGGCTGCATTTTATTCGTTTTCATGCTAAAGATATTAGGTTTGTATTTCATTGTTGCGTTTTTATGATAAAGATTTTAATTATATGACGAAGAATATATTAATTGGCTATCGGATAATTTTCTGAGGAATTCTATTTAATAGCTAATTAAAAAACAAAAATAGAATAAACGTGAAAACGAACACAATCTCTCACTTGGGTCATTTAAAAAGTATCCGCGGATATTTTTTAAATGACCTAATATAATCTCTAATTAATATTTGGTCTACTTTGGTTTATAATAATTTACTTTAAAATGAATATAAAACAAAATACAGTAAAAGAAATAAACTTTATTAAATAAAAAAAAGTTTTTCGCTCCAATACAAAAAAGATAAGTATTTTAGGTTTTTTTTTGTTTAATTTTGTAATAGGCACATCGAAGATTTCAAACTTCCATAATGGTACGTCAGACAAAAGAGTTAGCCATTTCCATTTCCGCATAATGGTACACATACAGTCAATTTACGGAATTGTTAAACTGAAATATACTAAAATGTATCATAACTGCTTTTTCTCTAATTTATTTTATCTTTAATAAAAGTGAAATGAGTATATGTATAATAGATAAAGATACTAAAAGCATCATTTGCTTATCCATCAGGACTATTGAATTCATAAACAAATAAATTAAACCAAATTTGAGTTATTTTTAATTATAGATTTCTATAGGTTCCCACTGTTTCTACTTAATGTCGTATGTGGAGTTAAACATCTATTTAACTTAAATTTAACTTAAATTTGCTTATTATTTACTATAGTAAGTGCATACGTTGAAATAGGTGTTGTTTACTTTGAAATTAATCATAGAAATGAATTGATCTGTATTTCAACATATGTGGACGTTAAAAATGACAAAATGTTATTTAACTTAAGGGATTGAGTTATGCTCCTTTGATATCTAAAAATGTATAGATCGATTGAGAATATCATGTTTTGACATATAACATATGTAGTAAACTTCAGGCAACTCTAATATGTATTATATCTTTCATAAGTGTGATGATTCCGTGGCAACTTTTATCGCGCGAGAAACTAGCTTCTCGCATACTGCGGCGCGTGCTTTGGAGAACAAGGAATATAAGGCAGTAAACGAGAAAGCAGGGATAAGTTAGCGGTGGATGGGAGGACGTTTATGTCAGGGCTCAACTTGCCAAGAGATAGGCCAACATCAAAGCTGAACGAAAGTAGTAGTCTTAGAAAAATTTCAATTTCTTTTATCTCTTTATGATAATCGATTCATAAAATAATACTATAATAAAAAATAATTCATTTCTGAAAAATAAGATAATTTATTTCTGAATTTTGTTAACAGAAATTAAATTTTTCATAATATTTCTCTTTTTCTTTCGAAAAGTTGTGTCGAGATTTTCTATATTAATTAAATTTTATGCTTTTTTATATTAATAATACACTCTTTAAATTTTATTATTAATTTTAGCTAAATTTTGATAATTTTGAAAGCATAACCAATTAATCAATAACAGTTTTATATTCATTTTACATTCACTTTATATAAATGACATATACGTGTGCGTAAGTAAAAGTTTTATTAGAGAAGATAATATACATATGTCAATTAATTTCTTAAAATTTATTATTTCAAAAATGATTACAAAATAAGAATAAAATTATACTCTCTATTAAAAATAATCTCTTTCTCTCTCTCTCTCTCTCTCTCTCTCTCTCTCTCTCTCTCTATAATGCGCGCGCGCGCGTGTGTGTGTATGTATAGAGGTAAAAAATGCTTTATTTTATATAGTCACTCATTTACATATTTTCAGACTGTGTCATGTGGTTCACGCGTAAATTCTCAATGTCGTAGAAAATTGATTAGATTATAAATAATGTAATAATAAAATATAATAAAGGCTCCGTTTACTGGCAGAGAAAATACATAAAGAATGTATGCTAAATTTTCGAACATTAGGTTGAAATACAAGTAATTTTTTATTTATATATTTAATCATTTCTAAATAAAAGCGACAATCGTTACTTATGGTATTTAGCCACAGTGATTATTTTATGGTTAATTTCGTATAATTTTAGCTGCGGTATATACTTGTTATAACTTTTAGCATACCAGTAACGAGTTTACTTTGATATCGTCCGTTATATAAGGATTTGAGGCTGAGATAGTGTTGCTCGACTTTGCTCATTAAAGTACTTGATAGAAAGTCCATGCGATAATTTGCTAGGGGAAAGATTTTGCATTAACTTTAATCGTTTCCTAATAAATTTGACGTTTTTACGATACATAATTGAAGGAAGAATAATATTAGATTTATATAATATTAGTTTTATTAGAATTTAATGAAAATTCTTAGATATAATTCTTAGTGTTTGAATTATTGAAGATATGTGAAGAAGGCTCTCCATCTTAACATTATTAAATATTTACATTATTTGCTATTACAATTTTTTAAAAATTAAAGAATGGAAAATAGAATTTCAATAACATAGCAATGTTTAATTTTTTGTAATTGAACTATAGTGAACGAAAGTGAGATGTATAATGAGAGATATACAATTACATTCATATAAAATTTTATTACTTCTCTCCATGTATTATGAATAACATAACGGTCGGGAATCTCGATCGACTCACCAGCTGTGTGCCATGGATGGTGGTAGAATTTGACCTTAGCAGGCAATGCGATAGTGGCCGGAATAGAAAACTGCAAGCCCGGTCCCAGAATGTGTACAAGAGTGCCGACGAAAGTGACTATCCAACCCCATCCTCCCTCAGGATAATAGTGTCGATACAGTAGTCGTTTTGTTTGCACCTGTGGGTTGCTTTCGGGTTGAAGAGTCGCGATGTTGCTTTTGTCTATACCGTTAGTGGTTTTCACCGGACGATTTTTCTTCTTCAGGGACGAGTTGTTGAGGGAAACCGCACAGTTTCGTTTGCCTGTCGTGTCCAGCAGTGGCCAGGATCGCGCGCGGGAGATCGACATCACAGGTGTGGTAACGATTTCTTTCGTTGCTACGTGCCCGTATCGTCGCCGATTATACTGCTCGTGTACGTGATGTTCGTATACATTCCTGCCGTGCGCATCGATTTTGCGTGCAACCGCACACGTTTTGTCAGAAACATGCTGCCGATTGTTCTGACAGCAGTGTACGTTCTTTTCATGAGTTTCTTCCTCACGATAACTGCACGCCAACGTTTGTCGATTTGAAGACGTATGAGACGCACCTGTTATACACTCAATATTGTTTCGCGTATTTTGGGGAATCGAGAGAAGCTAGTTTATTCTTTTTTGTATTGTCTTTTTCTATTACTTTAATGTCTTACAGCAATTGGCTCTGGTTCACAATTACTAGAAAGTTCTTAAAAAATGAAAGCTTAAATGAATATATACTATATGTTTACAATTCTAAGATATTTAATACGAAGACTTTTTGCTTTTGACTTGAGTGATATTAAGAGAAAAATTAATTATTGTTATATATTTATTTTCTTTTATCTTGATTTCAACAATTTTGTGCTTGATTGATCATAATTGATTATTAATCATGCTACTTAAATTATATTATTATTCTGTTAGCCAATTTTTGCTAATGATATATTGTTAAATCCATAATGTCAAATTATATCAAATTTGAGTTATTTTTAGGTTGCTACTACTTCTATTGTTTATTTAACTAACAAACTTAAACAATTTAGCTCAAGAAAATGTATTAAATTTGACTCAAGTTACTTTGGTTTATTTGTTAAGTACTAATATCGACGTTGCTTACTTTAAAATTAATCATAGAAATTGATTATTTTATTTTGATGTACATGGAACAAAATGTTATTTAACTAAAAAAATTGAGTTGTTATTGTTTTTTTATACTTAACAATATAGGATATTTAGACTATGACATGAACTACTTTGGAATAGAACTTCGAATAATGATAGAAACGTTTTAAATATCAATTATGTCGAGTTTAATGTAATGTTTCAAACTGCATTCAATAATAGAACCTCCTTTTCTTTTCGCGTATTAGTTCAGTATTGATACAAAATGAAGAGTAATGAAACGTATCGCCTTGCGGACAATGCCACTGTCAATTTCGGTAGTTCAGAAGTCAAGATTAATCGCGATTTTTGTTCGCGATATGTCTGGGTGCTGTGTAAAATATGACCGATGTGAGATATTTTCCCCATGGGTTATTACGATGAATTAATTTGACGTGCTCGCCGAATCAGCTATTATAAATTACCGCGCGTTGCTCCTTTGTATTGTGGGATCTATCCATTGGCGGTTTCACTTCCGTTAATGCGCTTAGATGAGGCTGAACTCTCTAACCGCTTGATTTTAATAAATTCTCAGCATGAGCTCCTCTCATTGTGCAGCACCGTAATTTATTATGTCTATAAATGCATCGCTCGATAGCCTCCGCGCACACATTTTGCTGCCGTTCTCTAAAAGCCTCATTTACCGAACTAGTTAAACTTTTCGGCAAAAACAACGTCGTTTAATATGATTCGTTATGTGCGAGATCGCATCATTTTTTTAATTATCTATTGGTAATTGTTAGTAGTTTAACTAATAGAATAAATTATTGTGAGTCAATTAGTGAAATTAAAAAGATGTGAACTAAAAAATTAAAAGACAAATAAGGAGATGCTGTACACTTTGATTCTTAATTAATTTCAATTTTTATCTGCACATGTGTATTCATATATTACAAGTATTTTTAAAGAAATAAGCAATAAATATCTCTCGTTGAATATTTTACATTTTCCCTCGATTTTTTGTCATATAATGCAGATATTTAAAGAGCTATAGGACACAAACGCGTGACGTAAAACAATAATTAAACATAGCTGATATGGAAATGTTATAAAAATTATTGTTTTCAGTCATAAATCATAATCGGTTTAGAATTTCACGCGATTGCAAGACTATCCGGAGATAACTGTGCCGACATAATAGCTGCTCGAATGATAAACAAATATTGCATGCGCCGGATAACGCTCAACCGCGTTCAATTTCAAGTAAGCAAGGAATACGCTATAAAATGATTACCGAAGTCAGTTAATGGACTTGTCTCTCGTGACCGATTTACGACTTCGTGTGCTCGCGTAAATTCACAGTGAGAGCGAAACTCCCGCGCGAGTTTCTCGATTGGGTGAATCCAATGTGGTTATGAAGATGAGGAGAAAGAGTGAAGTATTTGCGGGAAAAGGTCACAAAATTCAACTCGTTTTTGCGAAATTTGAGCGCGGAAAACAATTTCGAGAGTCGATGCGCAATCAGATCACGTAGCCTTCCGATCGGGATGAAGTAACTGAACTAAAGTAAGTAAACTGTGTAAAGTAAGGCCGACGGATTTGTGGAACGTAGGGTTTCGCGCGGTATCGTCGACTGATGCCGCGCTCCGACGAGAGACGGGCTTTCGCTCTATTCCCTCTGCCCCCTTCCATCTCCATGGTCGTCTCTCGGGCACCACCACTACTTGGCGGAGATCACATCATCATTACCAATATCGTTATATCGCCTTGCAAGTCTCACTGTCCTCGCACCTGTATTTCTAGATCTATATTCCTTAAAAGAACAAATGTGAGCATAGCGCATTCCCATTGATATATGTATAAGATTTGTATTATTGTAATATTTTCAGAAACGAACTAGTGTCTCATCGATACATTTTTATATTAAATACTGTAATACATTTTCATATTTTCTCTATCTTGTACCGATTCTGATCTATATGAGAGTAAATAATTCGACAAAGTCAGAATTTTATTTTCTCTTTATATTACTTCTAGGGATTATATCGGAAATAAAAGTTAATTGCGTGTACTAAATCTTATTCGAATTACGTTTCTTAGTAAGTATTACTGTTATTTTTCTCTTTATTCTTCGTTTATCGCTGTGCAAAGTAGTATTCAGTTTATCATGGATTTTCGTAAATTTTGCGAGGCGTGCAAAAAGAAATTGGCAGGTGCATCCAATTCCTCGCAGTTGATGAACATACAGATGACAATATTGTGATGAGAAACTATTAATAAATACATATACGATTTCAAAGTATTTTTTTGAAATTCCTACCATTCTATAAAAGACGCGAGAACGAGAGACACGTGCTCATAATAGCGGTGTTGACTCGCAACTTCCGTTGTCGAGAAGCTAAGTTAATTTCTCGGTGTTACGGGTATCCGATAGATTACGAAAACAAAGTTTAAAATAAATAAATCGTAAATGTTATATAAAAATTGTAAGAAGTCTGTTGACACATTTAGATCGTAGGTTTTTCAATTTCGTTTTAAATCAGATTAAGCTTGGTATTTACGGATTACATGTGACGATTTATAGCCCGATTTAAGATACAAATAACTATGATTAAAGATGACTTGGAATGAACAGTGCAAGGGAGATTTAATCTTTTGGTATTTTAAATACAAAAGAAAACATGTAACACACCAATATATTATAATTTGTATTCATATATCTCGCTTTTATCAATAAATGCATTTATTTATTTTCGAGATTTTACAGTATGTGTGTATATATATATATATATATATATATATATATAAACTATATGTTCTCTAAATGTACATTTAAAAATTGCATTTATCAATAAAAAATAAGATATAAATTTCGAATCTGTGTTTTTATTTTATGGAAAACTGAACTCATTTAAATTCATTGTATTTCTATTTTATTTAACAATATATTTTTCATTGAAAAATAAATTCCCAGTTTAGTGATTATAATATTTTTTATAATATTTCATAATATTTTCATTTTTGTGACTTGATGGTAACTGATATCGCGTCGAGTAGAACGTGATCGCAAAGAAATGCGAGGGATAGCGAAAGAAATGTGTCTGTCACACGTCACTGGATGTCGTACATCCAAGAGTTTAGGACGACAGATTTGAGAAGCATCTGCTCCTTCATGGCAGATCTTACAGTTTGGACTTTACGATCAATTCGATATATATCTTTACAAAGCGAAAGTACAGACAGAAAAAAAACGGAATGGTAATCCCTGCGAAGGTTCATCCATGTGTCATGCGTTCTTCTTCGGTGCGCGTGCTCTTTTCTCACTGCAGCGCGTGTATCATGAACATGCGAGTGGCGTATATAAATTATATGGCGTAATTATATCTTCGCTTATATATCGGGCGACGTACGTCGGTTCATTTCCGTCGTGCCAGACTGTTCCCCCGATATAAACGTCACCGCTGGCGAGTGTTCCTCGTAAAATGTTCCTCATATTCCGCTTAGTTCTTTAAGTGCCATCGGCATATATTCTGAGTCATCCCATGATTAAACATATGCGTAATTGGCGAATCGATCGTTCCCATTGCTGATTAATGAAATTTGTCTGTCTTTTCAAATTTCTGGTGCGAAACAACGAATTGCTTTACGTTTTATGAATTGTATATGACAGGTTTTTTTTTAACTAATTGCGTGTTCGTTAAAAATTAATTATTAAACTCATAATAGTGTACTACCATTTTGCAATATGATAATTTAATATACATGACTTATTTAAAAATGAGAGAGAAAGAGAGAGAGAGAGAGAGAGAGAGAGAGAGAGAGAGAGAGAGAGATTACAAATTTATTTAATTAAAGTCAAAATTTTGATATTTCTTTTAGTACATATTTTATTTATTTTATTTGATGGTAATTATTTTAGTCGTTATAAATAAGCAATGATTAAGAAGCATAAATTTGATAAAAATTATTTTTCAAATTATATATAATTTAGTTTTACAATTTATATCAATTTGACAAAATATTCTTTTGGAATTAAAGAATTTTCTTTTCGTTGGAATGTGCTTGTGTTGTTTTTGAATTCGTGTTGCAGACGAAGAATTATACTGTTGAAGCATTCGAACGAACGGTATTTTCTCGTATCTCTTATCGCACGATTCTTCGAGCCACATACTAGAGCAATGTGAATTCTGCTTCGTGGATGCGATTTACAAAGCGACATAAAGAAAGTCTTGCTCGAGTTTCGCAAGGATACAAATAGCTTCGTTTTGTCCAGTAGATTTTTATGAATTGAGTCCATATACTTTTGCATTTTGTGTATTTTATGAAAAATTACTTTCAGAGAATAAAGTTATCTACAAAAAGTTATGAAAGAATGATCCTCAGATATAAATATGAATATAAAAAGATTTCACAGACTTTATGCAAGTAATACTGTTCTTTTATTGAAATAGTTAACATATACTCTGCAGTCACATTAAAATTGTGTGTAGAAAGATTTTCGCAATTTTTGTATATTCTTTTTTATAAGAAAACATTTTAATGGTTTGTTAATTTTATATATAATAAAAACAAAAAAATTTTATATATAATATATATATATATATATATATATATATATATAATAAAAACAAAATTATTATAGTAATTAAATTATATAATTAATGTTGTCAATTTTTTGTTTGGTATTGATTAGTATTATCAAAGAATCGCTTTTAAAAAACGAAACTCTTAACTTGTTTACTAAAAGAAGTTTTTCGTTTTCGTGCAAACTTTGATCCATCAGTATCAGTTCTTCAAACCGGCTCAGTGAAAATATGTATAAGAGAGTTGTGAATGTTGTCAATATACATATCGCTTCGTTATTTAAAAAATAACGCAACTTAAAACACATGATTTTCGAATTATTATATGAATGAACATGAATATGAATGAGATATAAACTATCAGCTATCAAAAATAAATTAATTTACTTCATATACGCATAAAAAAATCGTTAAAACGTCACACTCAAAAAATAGTTTTTAAAAATTATCAAAATTATCACGCAGTTTAGGAAAAAGGAATGTTTTTTGAGGATTATGAAATGAAAATAACACAAATGATATTTGATCATGTTAATGATATATTTCTTTGCTGAGATTTGATTAGTCAATAATTTTCTATCAAGGTGAAAAATAATTTTCTCCCTTTCTGAGAAATTAATTTTTCTTATATAGTTATATCACTTTTGTAAGAAAGTGCTTAATCACAATGTGCGAAAAATCAAATATGATCGATTTCTTACGACTTCAGATTTTTACGACCATTAGGACTCCTTATATTATAGATCCCACTTTACATTGGTCAATAGCGCATTAGCCATATCCCCTTTATGTCATGCAAATATACATAATAGTTAGTTTAATTTTTGGAGATAACTTTAGGTACGGTAAATAACAGAGTTAGCGGTTTAATGTATAGTACAGAAGTTTGTGTATCTACATAAATGTACATACTGCGAAATTTGCCAGTTTACACAGTTTTAATCGTTTGCGTTTTGCTTTCCTAATTTGATCTAATGGTTTCAATTACGTCGATGGAAAACAAAGGAAATATTTTACCAAACGCTTTTTCTTAAATTCCATTTGTCCAAATGGATTCCAGTAAAGTAGAATCTATCATAATTGCGATGCAGTTTATGCAGACATTACGTAAGCGTTGAATTATTTAATTTAATTTTTTAAATTTTGATTAAATTCTTTTAACGTTTTGTATTACTAAAAAGCTTAAATATCAATGTAAATATAAATATATGTATATTATGAGCATGTAACATAAATATGCATAGAAAAAACTATTTTGCTGAAGCATATAAAAATTTTTAATTTAGCTCGATATAGATCTGAAAATAATTTTGTTTGACTATGAAAATAATTATGTAGGACGTTTAAACTGATTGTTAAAAATCTGAAAATTTTTTATAGCATTGTCTTCTCATGCTTGAGTTTATTATAATATATAATTATTTTGATAGTTTAACAAAATTATTTTTAGATTTGTATCTACTTAAATTTTTAGATATTTAACACAATCATTCTTTCTATATATGAGTGATCTTTATTAAATATAATTGCGATTAATAGAGATATTTGTTTGATATTTTTATTATTGCAGGTATAATATATATTGCATTATATTTTATGCAATATTTTTGTATTATAAGAGTTTATTACAATTTAGTTTTGCTCTAAATAAGAGTTTAGGAATGAGTGGGAATAATTCGAGATTTTAATTCAATATTTTAATGATTGAAATTTAAATATTTAATTTTTTAAATAATAAATTTTAATTGCTTGAACAATAAAAAGTTTACTTTGCGTATTAAAAGTATTTATCAGATTTATCATAAAACAATTAATGTAAGTAAATGAATAGCAACTTAATATTAAATATCATGCTTTTAAGAGATTTGTAAAGAATTATATTACAGAAATCGCTGTAGCTCTAATATTATTCGCGATTCTGAAAAAAGGCGATTGTTTCGGAAGGAATCAAGAAAGGAACATTTACTCGGTGAGCATTATGCTGCGATGGTGGAGATAGAAGAAAGGAACAGGAAAAAAGTGCACGCATCTGATAAACTCGTTGCGAGCGCGAAGATCCGGCCAGGGGGATACTTTCACCGAATGAAAGTAAAACTTGATTCGGTCAGGCGTGGTCGATCGAGCATTCGTGGCGACGTCATCGCGGACATGCTTTCGGATGTCATTAACCGACCTCACCAATTCCATTTCATTTGCCGTTGTACATGGCGGACATATTCGCGAACTATAAACTTTCGTATATACTAGAGAACCACTAGTTCCAATAAAGTTTTATGAGAACGAGAAGGAAGGAGACATTTGACATTTGAGAGGAAGAAGTATGTATTCGTGTTGGGATGAATCAACGGCGCAAGCTGCATCCTTCTTCTGTCTTAAGAAGATACATTGCTGATTCGCGAGACGTTAAAGTTTATAGCACCACGGCATGTGCAAGCGACAGGATATCTGCACAAAATTATTTATACATATATGCGATTCGCGAGCGATGCATTCGTTGATTTTTGTGCTATGAATTTATAAGTAATGGCAAATTAGCACGATAATTATGACAAATAATCGACAAATATCGTAATTTAGACGTACTTTTTATATGACATTTCCATTAAACTTATAATTCGAACTATTCGTTGTAACGTAATTTTTGAAAACAATTTTTAACATGCTGTGATAACATTTATTTGACAGAAATACTTTTACTATTTATATGCAATTTAATATATTATTTATTTAATATGTTATTTCAAATATTATTGCATACATATTTATATCTATATTATGTGTGCGCGCGCGCGCGCGCGTGTGTGTGTGTGTGTATCTTTATGAAGTAAAATAATACATGAAAAGAATGATTTTGCTAAATCTAAAAATTTAGCTAGATATAAACTTAAAAATAATTTTGTTGAATAATCAAAATAATTATGTAGAAACATATATAATATTACAATCAAACATGATAATGTTTGTTAATTATTGCGTGCTAATTTGCCATTACTTATAAATTCATAGCACAAAAATCAACGAATGCATCACTCGCGAATCGCATATATGTAATCAAAAGATTTTGATAACAATCAGTTTGAGCATTCTACATACATATTTATTTTGAACCAACAAAAGTATAATGCAAGTATCATATTTTTTTCAGCAGAACTGTTTTTTGTGAATACATTGAAATATAGTTATATTTGCAAAATTTATTTATGCAGTTATCAATATGATTAATTAATTAAATATGATTCGACTGATTAATTGGTTATATTTGGTTACAACACAGTTACATTTTTAATTTTCAATAAAATTAAATTTTAATTGAGTGCATTTGCACGATCTTTCTGTTTCGTTTTGTCTTTGCGTTTGCTCTTTAATTTTACGTCTTCAATATAAGAATGAAATATATGTTGTCAACACGACAGCCGAGTATTCTCAGATATTCTTGATTTTTTTATAGCTATCTGTGACTACTGAATGATGCATTTTAATTTTAGATTTTTACATTTTCGTGTCTCGTTGCGTCTTATAACATTATCTTCATCTGATTATTATAGCCTTTAATTTATAGCCTTCCGTTAGTTGCATGTTCTCCTTATATCATCTTGATGCAAACATATCTGATTTTATGGTTGTTACTGCGACTATCTATGAACTCCTTTAAAATGTTATTCGAAGCTTCGTGTCTTCTCTTATTTAACATAGTACGTCTCAGATAATTACGTACTGCATAATTATGCAAATGTCCACCATTGGAATGTGTATATATCACAGCAATTAGCAATTCAATAACTTAGTTATGATGATGAATTAATCATTTCACTATATATATATATATATATATATATATATATATATATATATGCACGTCAAACAGCTGCAATTTATATGCCATTTCGAATGCATTGAGATGCAACTTGTATATAATGACGATATATGCAAATATTGATTGATTAGGTAATAATTGAGCCAATGAAAAGAAAGTAAATATGTAAAATGTAAATTTATAAACAAATAATAATATCTGACTAGAGTCTATTAATCGGAATTGTTTATTAATTATTTAGCAATTTTTGTAGAAATATATGATGAATACTAAGTACTCTAAAAGATTTTAAAATGAATGATTTATCACACAAATTCAAAACTTTATATGACTATATGTTTAAAACAGCTCAATTTCAAAGATACAGGGTATTGAAGTTGAAGAACAAATCTTTTTCCAAATTAGAGGAAATCACTCGAGTTATTTCGATAAAACTTTAAATAAATACAAAATTTTCAAAAAGTTGTACATATCTTGAACATTGCCTATTTTTAAAGGTGATCCCTTAATTTTTAATGTATATGTATGTTTTTTTATATTTTATTTGTATCTTAGATTTCATATAATATTTCTCTCTTTCTAATTTTAAAACGCAAGCATGGACGTGATTGTAGACAGCGAACTATGGTATCTATTAATCTGGAGTATTTTGCATTCACGACAGATGAGATGCATTTGTCTTTGCTCGCTCTCGTGATTCGGTAGAGTAAAACGACATATATCGACGTGTCTCTTAGACCATTAGTCACGCTCGCAACAAGCTTTTCACTTCTCGTGATTTCCTTTCGTTGGACGTCGAAAAGAAACACATTTGAGTTAGGCATCGTTAAACATGATAAATATAAAGCTTCGACAGATGTCATGCGAAATAATATATCCTTTTTATCTTTTTTAGCATGAATTTCTATTTGCTATTATGACTTAATTTATGACGGGTCGAATTATTTTAAGAGTTCGATAAAATTACTTTCAGATCAATATTTAGCTAAATTTATTGATACTTACAGTAAAAAAATCATTCTTTCCGTATATACTCTCATTTTTCTAAATTATTTTTTCTCTAAACGGATTTATAAAAACGAAAAATTGTAAATAATCATAGCTGTTTCTTTACTCCTCGTTGAAATTAAAATGCATCTAGTAAAATGAAGTAAAAATATCCTTCATGATATCGTGGAATTCCATATATAAACGCAAATCGAGCTTGAGTAAAACAAAAGTATTATTATCTAGAATGGTAGTTGAAAATTTATTGCACATAAAAGAATGGGTATTTGATAAAGATCGTGCATTGACTGACAACATTCTTTATGACACTTGATGAGAGACAATAAAATTTAATGATTACATAGTTGGCTAGTGGTTATCGTAAAAGTTATACTGGATTATTAACTATTTATATTCTTTTACGATTTTCATAAAGATATTAGATTTTTTCTAGTTGATCAAACACTGCACCATAAATAAATTTGAGTAATTTTTAGAAAAAGTACAAACCAGTTATTTGAACTGCTTTAGTGATTTTAGTGTTAATAAATTGGATACATATATATTCTTGATATATATCTTGATAATTTTAATACTTATTATTCAGTTATGTGAACATATATGTTTATAAAGACACGAATAGTATATATATTAGTAAATATATATACATATTTATTAATACATTAATATAAATTTAACAAATTTCAAATAAAAATTACTAGTTGTTTGTATAATTCTTAATATATACGGAATATTAAGAGAATAATTTGTTCAATTAGAAATGTAGCTCAAATCTAAAATGAAACTCACAGAATAACTACATGAAATTATTGAGACAGCTAGTACATGTAACTATAATATGAGTTTAATTAGCTTTAGTTTTACACATGCATATAAACAAACTTATTTAATTCAAAACAAGATTAGAGCATGTTAATTTATAATTTGCTTTTTGTAAAAACTATTGTTTGAAACAGAATATTTCTGTAAAAAGATCAACTCTCGGTAAACGTATGTAGAATTCGAGTTGTCGGTAAGTTAGTATAAGCTGATAAAATGGTCTACAAGCAAGAGAGAATCGCAGTATCTACTTTATCAAAAAATGGTTGTTAGAATCAAGTGGTTTTTTTGTTTAAACATATAATATTACATAATATATAATATAATATTGTACATAGAAACATATCTAATTTTACATTTATCTATCAAAATAAATATCACAGTGCGCAAATTTTTATTATTTTATTGATTATCACATTTATATTGTTTAAAAGATATATTTGCATAAAATGATACGTATTATTAAATATTACGTATAAGAATTATATTTATTTATATTAACTATATGTGTACTTTAATTACGATTTTACCTCAAAATTACATATATTTTTGCAAATTTAATATAAATGACTTCATTACATGATGTTGTAATGGTAGGTTAGAAGTTTGAGTTGGTGGGAAACCAAGATTAATTCGCTACGATTTATTTAGCGACATTAGATTTGTTATAGTCAATTAAGCATTTATAGTCAATTAAGTATGATGCATATCCAGTGATTCTCTCAGAATCCCAGAAGTTTTTATGCGCGACTTGTCGGTTTTTGCGGATTCTGTAACTAGGAAAATATTTGTCTTTTTTATATTTGTAAAAATATTCTCGTTTTAATAGCGAATATATACAGAATTCGTGGAAATGCAATTCAGCAAAATAACAAGTTTATCGAGCAGAGAATTTATTGAGAACATATTTCATTTGTAATGAAAAGGTGAATGTCAATAATTTATTGAAATAAAAATTGGTAAAACTAAACTGACCTATAATAAAAATCGATAGGGAAAACAAGAATTCGAAGAAACGGGAATTGAAAGAGAAATGATGAAACAGACAATCTATCCAATGAAAAATTCATTAAAGGAGTACTGACCCACTTATATTAACTTATATTAACTGGACATGGACAAATCACATCTACCAAATCGCAGGTCAAGCGATATCAAATTTTTCGTATGATAATTTAAAAAAGTTTTCTGTTAGAGCAATTTTCTTTTCTATGATTTTTTTTTCTTTTGATAAATGTTTATCTCGATGAAGTGTTTTCGAATAATTTACCATTTGATTAAATACTCCGTCGTGAGTTGTTACCTCATTCCGTTTTCCATTATGTTGAAATTTTCGTCTGATTTAACATTCTCTTCGACAAATAGTTCCTGATTAATTATAATTCGCGCATTTATCACTGATGAACTTTTGATATATTACGAAACTGTGTCAAAAGAACTGTGTAAATAGATTCAACCTATTATTACCTTCAAATTAAAGATTAAATTAAAAATTAGTACATTATTTTTATATTTTTAAATATAATATATATAATATTATACATTTTTTTAATAGAAAAGTGAATGTTGAGTTAATTCATAGCAAAACACGGTAATAATTTTTTATAAATAAATAAAATACTCAAAATACAAATGTAAATTGCAAAGAGAGAATTTATAAGTGTAAAATAATATTTATAAAATTCTGCAGTTGACATAAATAATTTATATTAATTTATTCCTCGTATCACTGCGAAATGATGTGCATTTTGAATTATTGATTATAAATATTAATCTATTGCTAAAATTATCAATTGATTTTGCCATATATATGATCTTACATTTATCTTTAGTAATATTGTTTAATATGATGTAATAAATATTTTAATCAATGATCGCGTTAATCTAATTAGCGACGTAATTAACAGACGTGTTTGTATCCACATTGTGCATGACACTTTACATACATGCGTATAGACGCGTGCTCTAAATTACAGATCATAAGATAGAAGCAAATTTGTACTCTGCTGTTCTAACATAGTTTACGGTAGATGAGTACCGTTTGGACGACAGTCGTTGCAGGTATATCGAATTGTTTACATAATGTATATCTTGGATATCTCCTCTCTTGCAATTTACTGAAAATTTCGTAAAGTCTTGCCAGAGTACAAACAACGTGTCTTTGACCGGATATTAATCAACGTGGGTGGCGTACATTTGCATATTAACGAGTACCGTAATATGACGTATATGTTCACCTCGTTTCGGTTACTCACTCGACTGTGATCGATTAGTTTCTGTAGAGAAGAGAGGTCAGTTCTCCTGATTTTGCGCGCCTGTCGAACGCACATTGTCTTGATTGGATTTACTAATTATGACGCGGAACGAGATGTGCCAAGACGTTGTCTTACGTTATTATTTTTGCTTTACGAACATCATAAATTTCTTAAGATATATCTTTTGAAAGAAAGCACACGGTCGCGTTATTAATTTTTTTTTACGAACGAATATACGCATGATAGGAATTAATCATTTCTTACGCATCATTTATGACCTACATTTCTTAATACATTTTTAATAAGTGTGTCAGTCTGATTCTGATTATTTTTAATGCGTACATCGCATTTGTAATTAACATTTGTAATTAACGTATGCACTCTGAGAAAATTTTGTGTTATTTATGATTATAATTGCATCGTAAAATAATTATATAATATGGTTTACTCTATTTTATTTTAATTAAGGAAATTCTATTTTTATAGTTATAACTATAGTTACTGCTATAAAATCAATAATAATAATTTTATTTATAATTTTATGTACTAAAAAAAATATGTAGTTTGAAAATTGCTATAATTTTATCGTCGTTTTTTAGAACAATTCTTTTTGGTACATCTTATGTCTGCCTTATCATGCAGATTAATTAACTAATGGAAAAATAATTGAGCACGGAAATTTAAATACACCATTGTTGGTACCACCTAAGTTGCCCGTGGGAACTTACGCATATCTAATGCCTGTTTTCACCAAAGTAAATTAACTTTAATCTCGGTTCATTTATTACTCTTCATCTTTTTCTAACTCTTAGAATTAAAAAAAATAAGAGTAAATTAAATCAAGATTAAGATTAATCTACACTGATAGAAACGAGCATTAAATGTATAAATAAAATTCCCGCGATCAATTTTAGATAATACTAATAATGATGTATTTAAGTAGTGTATTTCCAATTCCAATTATTTTTCCATTAGTGATGCTGATTTATTACAATTAAACAATTAATTACATATTTAATGTAAACGTTGAAAAATGCATATTTATTATTTATTACATTAATATTTTGTTCTATGCTATTTTTATTGGGATAAAACTGCCAGTGAAGCAACTTGCAGAATAATTTATGAGACTTATAATATTATCGGAAAGAACGTGCTAAGCTTAAAAGATTTGAAAGTGATGATTTCGATATGAATAATATAAATTGGCTGCGAAATATTTTTTTGCCGCGGCATCCTTATGCTGGCAAAAAATTAAAGATCTGAAAGGCAAATAATTTGATAGAAATGTTTATACCATTTCTTTTATATGTCAATATAGATACATTTAAAAACCGTGTACTTATATATCCAACAAAATTATAAATATAATTATTATTATTAACATTACAGCAGTAATGACTATAAAAATGAAGCTTCTCACTATAATATTTTATATAGTTATTTTATATAGTTATAGTCATAAAAACTTTTCTCTTAGCGTAAGAGACGAACATTTGATGATAAATACGCAATCAGGGGGCAATGTAACATTTCCCTTAGGACGGAAACGTGAAAAGTAAAAAGTTACGTGAACTTTACGATCATCCACGATCGCGAGGTCATGTAACTCTTCCAACCGTGAAAATATGAAATTGTTTACGTGAACTTTTTTGCCATGAACCGTGGTAAAGGAAATTTGAGAAATTAATAAATATATTTTGAAAATAGAATGAATGTAGTTTAGCCATGTTATGTTCTTTGATAGATTATCTTGACAGATATAGATACTATTATCTTGAAATTAATCTTGAAAGTTAATGTATTGTGGGAATGTCGACTTATAAGTTAGTACATCTCCAAGCTGTATGTATAATCGCTATGCGTAAAAAGTTTCACGAAATCCTGATTAATAAAAAATGAAAAATGAAAAGTAAAAAATGAACGTGAAAATTTTCACGTAAAATTACATAATCAATCATTAAAGCATGAAAACACGGTTTTCATAAATTATTATCTGTCTTTTATAAATTTATTTATTGTTATAATTGACATCTCTCATTAAACAATAAAATACGAGTAAATATGTTAGCGTCAATTTGATTGTTAAGCAAATCAATAATGTCTTTCTGTACCTGAGTTTTCAATTGTCTGCTCAAATCGCGTCATTGCCGGATTCATCAGCAAGCCGGATGCCAGTTGCAGCCCATGAGAGATTAGGTGCACGAGAATCGTTATTATGATAATAACATATCCCCAGCCACCTTCCGGGTAGTAATGCTTATTGAGCGTGATTTTTTTTCGAGCGTTTATCGCAGTGAAGGATTCCTCTGCCTCCTCCACGTTCTCGAGTTGATCGAACAGATTCTCAGATTCGCCAACGCTGCCGAGGCCTCCCTCGAGAATTAGTTGTTCGGAGAATCGCCTTCTCATCATCTTAGGTGTAATCGGAAGAGCGCTATTTTTACGGCCAGTAAGAGCACTGGTACTTTTTTTGTTAGCAGCGAGATGTGCATCGCTGTTAGATTCGTTAGTGGTTCGGGATTTGTTATTTTTTGAATCTTTAATATCGATGGACGTGGTACTCTCAGGATGAAATGGAATGACTGATTGTGTCATGTGAACTGTCGCTTTCGGAAATGTTCGCGGACGAGTATTACTAGCGATGATTGGTTCTGTGGCACCTCTGGTGCCTTCGCAGTTTCCGATTGCATCACCGACGAGCGGCTGCACGGAGAGTCTGCGATTATCTACGCGGCCGATCTTGCAGCCGTGCAACGAGTGCGTTTGATCCGAGTACCGACGATGTGGTATCGGACCGGCGGCAATCGAGTGCCGACGCTGAATCGTCGTCGTCCCGTTGTCCCCGATGTCGACGTAGAGGCTGCCAACGGAGTTTCTGCCGGAAGAAGGGGGCAGGAAGCTCTGACAAGTAGACACGGAATTTCCGGAGTCCTTCCGCCTCGCGCCAACTCCTTGAACCGAATCCCTGGCGAAGCAAGAGGACGTGGACGAAATCTTCCGGCGCTGGTACTGACACTGAACACAACGGCACCGGTATTGGCACGCGGAGAATTGCTCCAGGAAGCAACGGCATCGCATCATACGTGATAGGATCTCCGGATGCGTTAACAGTAACTCGGGCAGCTCGATCTCGCTCCATGATTTCGCAATGTCGCCGGAAGACTCTCTCGTCGACGCCCGTTTCGAAACGAGGCTCTCGGTCGACGTGCGGGTCTCGGATTCCACACTGGATATTTTCCGCGCGATGCATTCGCGTTGCCGGCAGCAACGTGCTCGCGTTGCACCGTCACGATGGGGATAGGATTCCTTTTCCTCTGGCTCTTCGTCGTTGTCATCTTCGTCGAGCGAATTCTCCTCGCTTATAGCCGCGCTGTAAGAGCGGCGACGTTTGCGATATGCCGGTTCCTCGCACGACCTCGCCGAGTCAGCTTGTTCATCCATTTCGCGGTTCATTTCTCAAACATTTCTCTTACAATTGAAGCGGATGTCTCAGCCGTTGAATTTTCGTGCTGAGAAAATGATTCGAAATCGAGTTATGTTACTGTTACGCGTCGTCGCGCGTCGCTTTATTTATCGCGATATTTAAATGAGTCACAAACAAGGCAGTCTTCGTACATATTTAATGTTTTTCCTTTAAAAGAGGCGTTTATGATAAGTTTATCTCGCGCTCTTATCTATTCTTAAAGTAAGTAAAATTCACTATCAATGGAGTACTTACGGATATTACGCGTAATATGGTAACAACGGTACACCAAGAATGCAAAGTACTTTTTCAGGTACACTAAAAATGCGAAGGACTTTTTCATTCATTGTAACAATTCCACATTTCCCAAGTTTTTTTATTTATATTCTTTTTTTTTCACTTTTGCAATTGGATTCATCGTGAAAGGGTGCCTAGTAACAAATAAAACCGAGTATTAAGTTACACCAACATCGGTGGATTGCGAACGAGAACTATCCTCGATGTGTGAAATCCAGTGATGTTTCGTAGATGCATCGCAATGCTTTGCACGCATTAGGCCGAACGTGAGCCGCGCGACGCGTTTCGACTGTCGATTCGTTGTCCTGATTTTTCTCGCACGTACGTTTTACGATGTTACGCATGGGAAGTATTCTTCTTTCGTATGCATTAATTCCGAAAATATAAGGCCCGGCTGAAAAGTATCTCTACGTTTTCAGAATAAGTGATGATGCGGAAATATATATAAAAATTATTGCTGTTGAAAAAACTTACTAAATTTTTTATTATGAAATTATAATCTTAGTTGATACAAACTTGAAATTTGATTCGTTTCTAGATTTGTATTCATTTTTTTTATCTTAGTTAATATTTATTTATTATTATAAAAAAGATTTTGTTTTGTTTATTCGATCAAAAACTTTCTTACTTCCTGTATATATAATTGAAAAAAAATTTCTTAAAATTCCATATGCAAAAAATGTTATTGATAGTAAATAATAGCAGTTTAATTGAAATTGATTAATTTTGTTGATTCATAATATAGTATAATATATTAATAAAAGTAAATAATGTTATACTGTTGTTTCAATAAAATATTTTTTTCATCAATATTATCATTAAAAATTAACAAAATTATTTTTTTCTTAATTAGACTGCTATTAACTGATACTGTTAATATATCGTTAATACATCTTTTTGATGTAGTATATTAATGATGTATATTAATGAAAAGTAACATTGAAAGAAATACTTTATTTTGTCAGAATCAAAAGATTCTGTAGAGATTGTAAAAACTGCGTTTTGAACATGACAAGGCAAACAAATTGCGGTCAATCCATTGGAACTTGGCCCGTGGGAAACGCGGCAAGAAAATCAATGTGTGTCAGAGGTGCAAAGTTGAGTATAACTTTGATCCCAACTTCGACTACAGTTACCGAGTTTCTTTAGAAATAGTAAGCATTATTTCCTTTTAATGTTACTCGATGGCACATTTCATTTTAGATAAAACTTTCACAATTATTTTATTCTTATGTAATAAAGTTTCGTCAAGTTATGTAAACTGCATTCATCTTAAGAATGATAAATAAAACATTACATTGAATTATCTGATAAATAAACATTACATTGAAAAAAAATTTACTATTTACTTTACTTAAGAAATATTTTTTTAGTAAGAGTAAACATTTATTGAATAACATATGTTTATTTGATACAAGAATCATTTAACTATCATTTTTTTCCATTGAGTAAAGTATATTTATTTATTGTAAGTAAATATTTACTTACAAATATTTAAAAAAATATATTTATTGAGATATAGTAATTTTTTTTAGTGAAACATAATAGTAATAGAATTAAAATTTTTCACCAAAATATATGTAGATCTGATTTGCATTTATTATTCAGTATTTTGTAACAAAAGCAAACTTATTTTTTACATCAATATTTAATCTATATGTACGGATTTTATTTTGGATAAAACTTAAATTGAAAATCACAACCTCTCACTGCGTTAAACTAGAATACTGATATTAAAATATTAAATTGGCGATAATAAAATTTTCTATTGTTTTTATCATTTTTCTCAAATATAATATTTTACCACTGGTACGAACTCTTTATTTAAAAAATGTGTAATTTTTTAACTTTGTGTGAATAATAGAAAAGTAATTTTAATAATTTATATACATTTTTATTAAAAAGTATGAAATATAGATGATAAATATAATAGACAGTATCTATGAGATATCGCACATTGATTGAAGATCTGGATTTCTCAAGCTTTCATCTCTTCGCTCTGTGTCCAATGTGTCCGTAGTATTAGGTATATAATTTATGATACGACCAGATTTGAGAGGGTGTATGAATAGTTACGTGATCAAAATATCATCCGTAAGGAGACATATCCAGGTCAAAATTAGGATACTTATCATCGTCAAGATTTATCTCGATGTACTTCGATTATTTACCGTCTATGATGATAAATAGACCGCTATTAGTTCGCAAAAAACATGAAAAATGATTTTGTTCAAGAAAGATAGAAAGTGTGACATTATTTTAACCAAATATGTAATAAAAAATATTTAGTAAAAATAAGACATTTTTCCCACAACATGAACATCAGAAATCAATATAACGTATTGCAGTTTATTTTTAATTTAAACAAATTTGCAGTTAATTTAAACAAATTTTAATTTATATTTAAGATTTATCTGAGAATATTAATGAATAACCAAAATTTTCATAAATATATTTGCGTTAAATTTGCGTTAAATTTATCATTCATAATTAGCATGTAAAATATGTAGATAATAACTGATGATCAACGAGTAGAATATTGATGTGAACATGTTGCCAAAATACATAGAGATTTAATTAATCAAATTTATTATATCTATCGAAAATTGTATTTATTTATTACGTTATATATATATATATATAAGTATTATTACGTTACAAGTTTTAGATGTTTATAAAGTTAATTTTCAATGTATTAAGAATATCAGATTTCATACCTGCACTGTGTAACGGAGGATGTTGGAACTGTAATTCGGCTGTTATATGCCAGCATCCGGGAGCAGCGAGTTGCAGACCCACCCCGATGAAATGCACCAATACTGAACACGTGACAATGACATATCCCCAACCTCCCTCGGGGTAATAATGTCGTCTCAGAGTAGCCTCCTTTCTGAAGTCCATTGCCGGTCGCATCGGCGACAAGTCGTAATTTTTTCTTTGTTGTTGCAGTTTTTTGCCATCTTTATCCACGTTTCTTGCTTCCCCGATTAGATGGTCCTCGTACCAAATATCTTTGCTTTGATGCTTCTCGACTTCCTTTTTTTCACGTTCGATCAGAAGACCACGCGCGTTCGTGGTATCGTTTTTCTTGTTCTGCGAAGGGGAACGAAAAGGATCGATCTGCGAGCGAAGGACACCCTCGGACGTACACTTTGGACAGGCATGAAGATCATTCTTCGATGAAAATGACATGGATGTCACATAATCGTCATAATCGACCACCTTGATATGCGGTGGCGAAGATGTGTGTCTCGCTGAGGATGTGGGCGAAACCAGAGTTTGATATTTTTTTCTCATCTCATCTGTTTCTCGTGTTTGCAAATGATTTGTTTGCGCGATGCTGACTGTGTGTTGACTTTCATTTGCAATATTTACTATAACATCAAAAGCATTCGTTTCTGCGAATGAAGGAGATTTATTTTTCAGTTGCGCGAGTGCTTCCTTTCCTTCCTCAACATATACATTTTTCGAAAGCAATTTTGAAAAGTCTATATCTGATGTAGTTCTTGAGATGGAGTTTCTTTTCATATCTCGCGTCATTATTTCATTATTAATCTTTTCGAGCGAGTCCGATTTACATTTCAATGGATTTCGGACGATGTTTTCTCCTAACACAATGACCGAGTTTTGATGAGTTGCAGTTGTCTCGATTAAAGAAAGACTGCGCGGCATGAAATATCGACTCGTATTTTTTATGATATTCGTCTCGTTAGTCACATCGGATGAATTCTCAGAGAAATTCGCGGGTTTCTTATTTATGGATGACCTTCCGTCGATTAATCTTCGTTTTATCATCACGGACGTGACTCCTCCTGGGACACATCGATCTAGAAGGATGACTTCTTCCAGGCAATTAGATCGCGGTGCAGTTTGTTCCAATCGATATATCGTCTCGCGGCTCGTTGGGATAATTGTAAAAGCACGAGATAAGGGATCAACGCGCACCTTCACTTTTTGCGGTGCTCGATCGGGCCAAGAACTACTGTGCCTCATTTTATTATGTTTGTGTATTGTCATGCTAGAATTTTAGAATGTTAGAATTTTTTACGGTCCACTCGAGCGAACACATTGTTGGGTAAAATTCTTTCCTGTATCCTTTAGTGGATAGATAACTCTCGTCCTCGAAGGTGAGGATTTAGTAATTCGCCTTGCCATACCGACGATTTGTATCCTTGTGGAAATAATAGGAATTATGATCGCTAATAGAATCTGTCGGGAGTTAATAATGTGTAAATGAGTCGCATTCTTGATGCAATATACGCGCAGGGCACGCGCATACGTGTAATCGTACAGTAATTCTTCGTGATAATCGTGCATATTTTATACGTGTCACCGGACGTTTGCGACGTTCACTCTAAATATTTCCACTGGAGTGTGCGTTTAAAATAAATCAAAAAATAAATCTGAGATGTGTTAATTACTTTGGAATCCTTCTACCACCACGAATAAAATGTTTAAATTTATTTTAATATTCGTAATGAAAAATGTAACGAAGCAATAATATAACTGCTAATTTTAAGAATTTTCGCGGGCGAAATGCGAATACGAGTGTTAATGTGATTGTAAATGTTTATTGCGCGAGTAATGATCTGTAACATCCGATAATGGAAAGATAACTTCCGAGATACAAGCGGTCCTGGCGAATGCGCCAGGATGACTGTTACGCACGTGCTGCTTACTTGCGATCAACCCTCTCTCTATGTTCTCTCTCTCTTTCTCTCTCCCTCTCACTTTAGTGGATGGCAGGCGCATGCTTGCAGATACCCGACGAATCGCTAAAGCTATGTTTTCCAACTTTTTTGTGTTACAATATGAGCACTCGTGTCGCGTGCTTATATGCCCCTGATTCTCGCCAAGTTTATGACACGCGCATAATTTAGTAGAACACTTCTTGCAGATTTAGGCCTTGATCAAGCTAAGCTCTTAATATCTGTATTTTTATGTCGAGCTTTGTGTTAATGATTAAAGATTAGCCTTTTATGTGTAGAATAAAATTGTAAAAACGAAAAAATAATATACTAACGTAAATACTTGCAAACTTGTGTTTGAAAAATTTTAGAAAAATGAATATCAAGTAAATTATGCATAAAATATATATAAAATAAAAATAAATGTTCTTATGAATGTTTTCTCTTTTTATAAATTTGATAATAAAAATTGTTTTTTAAAATAAAAATATTGAACATGTTAGTTTTTAATTGACTGGATTTAATTGATAGATATGATTTCATGTGAATCTGGCATGAAAATGTTATTTGTACGCTTCGTAAATTTCAAATGCTGTCTAAATCTCTAATTACATAATCCGTAGAGCATTGCTATAAATATACAGCTTGCGGGGTTGAGGCTAATCCGCACAGTCATTTGAGTTTAGTAAACGAACTCGAGCTCATCATACTGCACTCACATGTGTTTACATGTTGCATATATTTCTCTACACACAAACACTTGTTTATGTTTAGGTGAATAATAGTGGAATAGATAGTTGAAAAGAAATAAAAATAAAAGATTAATTATATTTAACTATTTTTTTATAATTTCTTATAATTACAGTCATAAATTCATTGATAAATTTGAAAAAAAAAAATTACACCTATAATATTATAAATCATTTGTAAATTCTCTTCTTCATACAATTTCAACTTCATAATGTTTTAAACACGTTATCTCAAAGAAGCATTACAGGTTTTCTTGACGTTGAACGCTCCAATTTGTCTCGCGACGGGAAAACTGTAGTCTCGGAGAATTCAAGCTTGTTTCTAGAGCTATCTCTGTAATGTTATTATGCTTCCCATTTACCCCTCATCGTGCAGAAACTGACCTATCTTTATGACGCGTACGATCAGTCGTTCATAACAATTCAAGAGAAGCATCGTTTAAACAATGAAATACAACTTGGGATGACGGGATGAATGATGAATTCTTCAACGGGAAAAATGAGTAGTGAAGTTTCAGAGACAGAAACAGACACAGAAGAAGAATCGATCTCTGAAGAAAAACGACTTGGATTTTTCAGAGGAGGAAAAGAATAGAGAATCGTAAAAATTTGTTCGCTCGGGAGATTACTTGCGGCGACGTCATCATCGACGAGATCGACGATCATGTTTGTTCAACTGCTCGGGTTTTATAATATGATTTTTCCGGAAAGAACGATTTCAAAGCATTTAAAAATTTAATTAGATACACGTCTGAAAATAAATTTGATCATCGAAATAATTATGTAGAAATTTCAATCGTGATGAGCAATATTGCAAAAAGTTTTGACATTTCAGCAGTTAGCTTGAGCGTACTACATAATTATTTTGATGGACCAACAAAATCATTTTCAGATTTACATCTAGCTAAATTTTTAGATATTTTAATAATATCGATCTTTCTATGTATCGTATTTTTCTCGGAAATAACAGCTCAAGTTGGCGCCTCATTCGAACAAGAGGATTGCGATCAGAAAGCAGGTGTACACGACTGTCGGAGACATTATTACTGATGATATATGCGAATTCCATTGCGGAAGATTTGCGGGGATGAAAGATAAAGCTTCCATCATCGTGACATCGTCATCGTTTTCGTTATTGTCCTTGTCGTCGCTGAGGCGATATGAAAGGGATAGACAGGGATTCGGGCATTCAGTACATGGTAATATGATAAATTTAGGCAGGCGATGAGCACATGCACTTTCTTTAGGCGCGTACAGCCTCTCTTAAAGTTCGTGTGATTTATTATCGCATTAATTCAGGATCAGTTTTAGCTCCAGCGAGCGGTGAACGTGACACCGGTGCGAATTTTATCACGTGTTGTCAGACGAACGTCTTCTCGTGGATACTTTGTTAAGTGGAGCACGGCTTCTTGTCGTGCCGCGTGAAAATATTCTGTGGTTGAATTAACGCGGCTCGCGCGAGATGTTCAATGGAACCCTTCAGGCGTGACTTAGCGAGATTACTTTGTCAGCTTGGAAAAAACGTTGTAACTCAAACGCCGTAGATATAAATTAAAAGAGATACGTGCGTTAAGAGATACGTGTGTATGAGCTGAAGGATATAATGAGATTTATGATGGATTGGATGCTCTTCAGTTAAAATTTTAATTCCCGAAATTGTATACGCCGCGGGAATGTTAACTCATTTATATCCAACGTTTCGCTTTCGCAACATGTTGTACTAATCGTAAAGTCTGTATAACAATGCAATTAGATCTAACCATGAATATAAAGTAGCTACTTGCACAATTAGTTTAGATTTTGAACATATTGTACTATACATAGCTGTAATCAAATATATGTTTTTATTTTGGTACTTTTTTTGCTGATATTGAACAGTTTATATCATGATTTATTAAAGATGTTCTATTTTTTGATAAAAAATTGTATAATATGGAAAACCTTTGTGAATTAAAAATGCTCAAATTTTAGAGGCTTAGAAGTAGGACTTTCTCAAATTCTTATTAGACTAACAAAATGGTTGTATAAAAATCTTGATTGATAAAAGAGTGAATATATATGGGTTAGAAAAATTTATTCAAATTGACGACCGGCGTGACGCGGTTAATCTTAAACTAGGGGAAAAATCAGGAACAAGATTTCCATGGTGTAATAGCGACTTTGTGAATATAGTGGCTAGTGGATTTCTCTCCATTTTAGCGATATCCATTTTATCGACTCGTTATCGGGTCGATCTGTCTCGCTTGTACGAGACATTATTGTATGTAACTAGAACGATCTAGATGCGTATGTTTCTCGGTGCTTGCTTGTAACCTGTCGCCCTAAATGCCGATAGCAACCCTGGCTGATCGATATACTTGAAGAGTACGAGGGAAAACTTTTCTTCGTCTTACAATCATCGCGTCTCTTTGGAAGTTTGCGAGTTCAGTTATTGCATTTTGAAGTCGCAGTGACATTTGAAGAATCGGCGAAGCGACACGTCCAAGAGTGCCTGGCACGCCGTGAATGTCTGCGAATAATTTTAGCATTTCGCGAACTGACTTATCTCCTTCTCTCTTGAACGGAAATGGCATTCCGCTTTTATCTTGCCTTGTAACAAGTTTCAGAAAATGCGGATACGATGGCTTTCTTATGATCTATTAAATCTAGTTACGACCTTGATCGCGCACTTGCACTGTGCTCGATACGAATCGTAAAACTTATCTAAGAGAATTGTGGTCGCATTTCAAACGAATCATACCTTTGTTTGCTTCCGGAATTTATCTTTCGTCTCGGATGCTTGCGCACAGAAGTCGTCTCCGTCTCCTTTTCGATTTAATCTGTGAAAAATATGTTTGATGACGGTTGCGCGTAATGCCGTCCTGCATCGAGAGATTCGATCTGAATCTAATCAGTTGATAACGATAGCGATAGAAATTCCCTTGAGGCCGTTTGAAGCGCGAGGCATTTGACCCGTGTATAGTACGAGATCTTGAACGCTAATGGATGACCACCAAACCGCCACTTTAGCGAGATTGAAACTGTCGTTCACACGTACCGAGCATGATGGATGCGGTGCTTTATAAAGTCGTTCGCTCCTCGTACGTACTCGTTAACTCAAGAGACTCTTACCTTTCCTATTCTTTCTTTCGCGTAAATAGCGCGTTCGTTTCGTCTCATTTGATAAACGTGTCAGAAGGCTGAAGCCATGGCGCGGCGGCGCGAAAAGCAGTTATAGTTGTTAAAGTCGTTTGAATATTCGAAGCGCTTCGAGTCTTATGCTTCGAAAGCTATCATCTTTGCTTTTGTCGTTTTAGATGGTTTCCAATTATTGCGTCCGACTATTACAAACTTAAGCATCAATCTTGAAGGCTCATCAAACATACCTTTGTCATTTTAAATGCTTTCCAATTATTGTATCTCTCTTGTGCTGGAATAATTTCAAGCATCGAGACTAAAAAGTAGTTTGCTTTTGTCATTTTACACATTTTCCAATTATCATGCTCGACCGCAATATCATTTTTACTTGTCAAGCCTGAAAAGTGTCACGCTCGCGTTTATCTTTTTACATGTTTCCAATTATTTCACTTGACCGTAATAATTTTAAGTACAACGCTCGAAAAATATCATTGTTACTCTTGTTTTGGATCACTGGTTCTTGGCGTTATCATTTCTAGGTGACCTATTCCATTTCAAAGTTGACTTGATATGAATGGTAGAGGAGAAAAGAGTTTAGATTATTTCAGTACCGTAACTTTAATAGGATAAATCAAATCTTTCTCTCTGTTTTCACGTTATTAAATTATATCTTTAAAATTTTTTTCTGAAGCAGCTGCTAATCAACACAAGGCTAATCAACAAACTTAAACAATTATATATTATATTTTTCAAGCGTTGTACTTAAATTAATAAAAATGTGAACAAACTTAATTGATCTGCTTAAAGAAAAAAATATTATGCCTAATTCATTTTGTTATTATATCAACACAAAGCAAACATTAAATATTAATATTTAATATGTTTTGATATTTTGATTATTTAAAGATAAACGTTAAAATTATCTTAAAAGATACCGCAAGGATTGGCTGATAGATAATAAGAGACGAAGATTTGAAAAAGAATTTTTATTATTTACAACATTACTAGTCTATGGCAGGGCGTCGAGATCGGCTAAAGTGATCTTCATCCTCGTTTCCAACTCGTTCGCGTAGCGTAAAGCGGATTCGTCGATCCTAACGTCCTCCATTAAGAGATCGCAATCGAGATGTCGGCTGTCGCAAGCTCGGTGATGGTGCTTGAGCACGTCGTTTGAGTCCAGATGATGAGCCCGTCTAGTAGACGGGTTCAGCGTGGTTAGAGCATAGTGATTGTGCACCGTTAACGCGCGCTTCGTGGAGACGAAACTTTTCACCGAGTCGCCCTCGGGCGAAATACTGGCCGTTCTCATGGTATCCATATAGTCTGTATACTCGGCCGAGCGACGGAGCTTCTCATCCAGTCCGGTCAACCGATCGGTTTGATTCTTATTTTGCAGCTCGGGAAAGAAATAGGCGTTCCGTACAGAATACGAGGCGAAGTCTTTGAAGCTTCTGCCGAGCTTCGCGCGTTCGTCTAGCAGCAATTCGTGCCAGGTCTTCCGGCGCGTCGGCACAATCGCTTCATCGATGTCGATTGGCACCACAAACTCCGAACGGTAAATATTTTCATAGAAGCAATGATTGTATGGGATCAACTCCATTCGCCTCTTCGTCCAGATGTCCTCGTTGAAGAATCGCCTTCGGGCCGTCTTCTCGTTTGGCAAATCACCCGGCAGGTCAAGCGTGAACCATCGCACAACGTTCGATCGTTCGTATAAGCGTAGCACCTTGAGTACATTCTCGTGCACGTTGAATACGTAGAAGTAGAAGAGCTGAGCGCCTAGAATACGATGTAGCTCGACGAAAGCTATTAGTTTATGCGATATATCCTCGTCGAAGTCCAATCCTTTAATGCACAGAGTGAACTGCTGGCGCCTCTTCCGCTCGATAAAAGTCTCGTCACCGAATTCCGAGCGAATCGTTAAACTATGACTAGCATTCTCGTAGCAAGAACTCGGACCCACATGAACCCGAGATGTATGGCGTATCGAGCCGTCTAACGGCAATTGACAATTCACGAGGATTCCGATGTAACTGTCCACCGTTTCACCCCATTCGTCCAACCAGATCGTCGAGATGAGCGCTTCCACGCTCAACGTTAGCATCCTCTCGTTTTCCCAGTACCTGAAAGTACGTAATAAAACCAAGACGCTTAATCTATCTTTTCCGATCGAAAAGACACGTTGGTTAATGTTGAGTATCCTACCGGAAAACACCTGCACGCATGGTGGAAGGCATTTATAGAGACATAACGCGGTCTTTCAACCGTGTATTTTAAGCGAATATGCTTTCGCGCTGTTGCTAATGTTTGCATTATTCACTCCTAACGCTACTTGAAACAACTAACTTGCGTACGTTCCACCCGCGTTAACAAAGTTTAATTTCACCGAAATTAAAAGTATAAAATGAATTAATATACTTTATTTAATAAGTTTGATATTAAAATTAATTATGAAGTGAAATGAGGACAACTGAGAGCAAATGCAGTTAACTGTAGCGTATATCTATTAATATATATTATTACGTAAAAATAATTATTTTATACATAATTTCTTGGTTAACCATACTTTGATATTAATGTGTTTTTACGTCCTGCATCATGCATTTATTTTAAGTATATTAAAAAGAAGCATGACTCTAGCATTTTTCTCAAACATCGAACTGGAAGAAAACAGACAAATACGCAAACCAATTTTATATTTTAACTGACAACATCATGAATTGAACATCTATTATTTTCAATTAAAACATAGTTTAAAATTACATTTTGTTAAGTAAGGCAGAGAGCGTGAAATTTAAAGCACATTGTCCAATTTTTACAACTTAATTGACATTGCCATTTTGACTAAATAATAGAGGAAATATTTATAACTTTATTAATAATTTAAATAATCAATTTAATTATAATCTGATGATTGAATTTCCATTAGAGAAAGTTGATATTAATTTGGTCGATTTGTCAATGCAGAGGCAATAGACGACGTCACTCGTTTATAAGCAACCTTTAGTGATTCTCTTTTCCTTGCTACTTAACGTTCGTCAGAGATAGACGAGTAACGGGCTGCATCGCGACATGAAAAATGGCTCACCATATAGTGCAGAAGAGCGCGGAGGACGGCAGGGCTCCTCGTTTAACGCCAATCACTCTGATGCTCGGGTAACCGGCGATTCTGAGGTCCAAGTGGGCGCTGTACAGGAAGAGCTGTCCCGGGATTGTCTCGAGCGATTTCATGCCGGGCAGCTTGTACGCGTTTAACGCCATTCCGCGCGTACCATTACCGTCGCACTGCTTGGTGGGCCTGTAATCGAGTGCCAATCTTCGGGCCCACGAATAAGCGACGATGCTTCTTGTACCTGGCGGTTCACCCCCTAGAACATGCGCAAGAAATGACGCTAAGTTGTTTGATCGGAACGAATGGAACGAGAAAGCATTCGAAGAAGTTAATGATGAGGTTTGGTGAAGAGAATAATGCTAATTCAAGTTTTTGATAAGAAAGTAATGCGCATTTCGTACTAGCTATCATAGAATCGGTACTATCCTTGCTGCGATTTATGTTTATTTTTTTGAAAATATGATTAAAACTTTCGATTTTTATTTCCCTGTTCAAGTAGTGCCTCATAAAAAACATCTATCGCTCGTATTTCAGCAAATGCATTTTGTGTCGAATTACTAGAGATTGTTATACGTATTATATTGAATTAAAAAAAAATAAAATAAAATAAAATACTGAATTAGTAAATTATTGAATCATAGTATATTACTTAATAATTCTTTTTCGTGAAATATGTATCTTCCAAATATATAATATATGTTTGTAGGAAAATAGGTCACCGTTTTGAGATACTTTCATAAAATCAACTCTGTTAAGCTTCTTAACAAAGGAACATTGCCGATATAAAATGCAGTCAAGGAGACTTTATTAGCGATATTTGTGTCATTTCTTCTTTATTGTTCATTAGATGGAAAACAAGGATAGAATGACACAAAGAGCGCTAATAGCATTTTTCCTCACGCTCCTACAGAATCCATAAATATGAATAAAATTTTGTGTGAGCTTTACTTCGTGTCCATCGTTCTTAGAAAATATAATATTAAGTAATTATAAAAGACAATTTTTAGCACGTGACACTAATATTTCAATAAAGAAAATATCTTAAATAAAAGTTTGCAAAGAAATTTAGCACTGCAAAGCCAATTGGAAACAAATAGGATTACAAAAACAAAATATCAGACGTTATTAAACGATGTTTAAACATCTTTTTATCATTAACAAAAAAACTTTCTTTCTAAATTTTTGCATTTTTAAATATAAATATTGAGAAAAAATTGTTCATTTGACAAAATTAATTTAGTTGTCTTTCGATGAAGAACGTATGTATTTAAGTCAAACATATCATATTTGACTTAAATACATACACGGAGAGAATTTTGTTTCAAAATTTACCCCGAAAATATAGTAGTTGTGGTACAATATTTTAAAGATTTTTATTATGCACTTCAGTAAAATTAATCAAACTTGTTTTATACTTTATTGTTATTTTATTAATGAATGAAGGAGATTGATATTAAAATTTTTAATACAATGTTGTGAAATACAATGTTGTCCCACGACTATCATATTTTCGGGGTAAACTCTAAGAAAAAATTCTTTCCGTGTACATTTTCCAACGAAAGAAATAAAGAACTAAATTAATTTAGTCAAACGATCAGTTTTTTTCTCAGTGAAACGTTAGACATTAGAATCATACTTTTTTTTATTAAAATCGTATTAGAGAGGGAAATATTATTTTATTATGGATCGCACACGAAATTTTTCTTGCTTTGAATGATACTCATACTTATATTTGATACGCTAATTTTAATATATTACAGAACACAGTATTATACTTTATTTATTTAATAAGATAAATTTTGCTCGATTTAGCATTTACAACGTTTATAGGCATAACGTTCTCTTCATGTATTTCTAAATTATCCACATTTAAAGGCGAATAATGCATATTCATGTAGTTCGAGTTACTCTGCACTCAAAGTTTTATCCGAGTTAACTAGTTAACTAGTTTCGGTTGAGTGTGTTTTCTTGCAATAGCAAGTGCCTGCGCTGCCGTCAATACACGTTGTATATATAACAAACTGCATACTGTCTGTAGCTTATCAAAACTTTTACGTTATTACATCGATAGTATCGCTCGCATTCCACTTACTGGCATATCATCTTCTAATTTCTCTGGGAGTGTGATGTCTCGGTTATATTCATTTTACTAAACGTCAACTTATTGTCGAAGCCGCGCGATCGATTCTTTATCTTATCCGCCACGAAGATCATGAATCAACGCAAGACATTGACTCTATACACAACCGGACGGAAGTGACGCGTCTACGTGCTAGAAACGAACCCATATTATAAATACATTCACGTTTAGTTTGCTATGCTTGCATCAGGAAACGTTCGCTTTAGGTATTGCTCTCTCTCTCGCTTATCGGTGCCGCACGATAGTTCTCATAATTGCAATTTTCATATGTTCCAACGCGACGCTCTAGTAATATTCAAAGGGAGAAAGGCAGGCAGAGGAAATTAGTTTGGGCGGAATTTCAATCGACATGACCACTAATTAGGCTCCCTAATGTTGAATGCGCTGCATATCCAGTATTCCGCGGAGAAACTCGTTCCTCGTGTAATCATGAGCTGAAATGGACCCGTAGAGGAGATATCTATTCTTTTTTTCACACATTAATGCATTTATGGAATATGACAGGATTCGCACAGACACGTCCAACTCTGCTCTTTGAGAATGATAATAAATCTACCGATGATAGCTTTAAAGACTCTCCTTACGTCTTGTTTATAATTATTTCTACGAGACTGGGACCCGTGACTGGGACGGCGCGGCGACGGCGATGGCCAGACGGAAAAAGAGAGAGAAAAAAAATAAGACATCACGCGCCGTGTTGGCGTCTGCGGGTAAATTTATGGCACTGTATACGTTTCGTGACTCGTCTCGTTTGCAATTACTCGTCTTCAACATATATGGATCGCGAGCGTTATTGACGGGACGCCTGAGACTATTTCCCGGATGGTCTCGACGTTGAGAGGTAACGAGACTGGCTGAGCCTACTGATCCATGGAGTCCGCGGGCAACGGAGTGGATGATCGTCCCGTCATGGTGTGTCGTTAAAAGTCGGCGTTTGACCCAACCGGGGCCGACGGTGGATATTACGTGTTTGCGTGCCGCGAGTATTCTTCGTGACTCCGTGCCCTTTACCTGCCCTTCTCCCCTCGACCGTCCGTCGCGGCCACGCTCCGCGAGGTTTACGAGAAGGTAAACGCGGCCCCACGAGAGAGGCATTCGTACCACGCTAGGAATACGCTAATGCACACCAGCGTTCTCATGGAAATCGCACTGTCAGGGCGGAGAGTGAATCTACGGCCGGCTACGGAGATAAATCAGCAAATAAATCGTGTTGATTTTTAAGGCCCGTCACTAATTACTTAGAAATTACTCTCGACAAGAGGAACACTTATCTTTAACTAATTGAAGTGCGTGACCTCAAAACACGGATACATCTGGATAAGAATCGTAATTATTACCTTTGAATCGTTATTACCCGTGTAATTAACTGAATCTACTTATTTCCACATTGCAAAAGCAATTTGAATTTATATATGTTCATATATAGCTTATAAGCTATTTTTTATATACATATAGCATTAAATAAGTGCGCGTGATTATTTAATTCTTATCCGTGAAAGACGATCTTTATGGTAAGATGGACAAATTTCGAAGGTTTGTCGAGCTGATTCGTGAATACGATATCTCGGTATAGTTTTGGTCTCGGCCGTACGATCGACTGTCATAATTCCTGTGAAATATTTGTATGATAAAAGCGAAGGTGAATTACGCGAAACCGTACGAGTCGACGGGCGGTCACTCGATGAATCACGTCATAAATTACGTCGACTAATGAAGTCGCTACTACCAAAGAACAGCGCCGAGATTTACGTCCTTGGCAAGCTTTATGCCAAAGCTTCGAGGTTTATTTATAACTTCGTATCGCGTTTCTTTTGCGCTCGCGAACTCGGTGCGTTATCTTCGTATCTTTTTAGATTCTCTCGTGAGGGAGGGGGTGCGTGTACGCATATTGCGTGCAGGGCCTTGCTGAATCTTTGCGGTGCGTAGCGTAAGTTGATTGGTATCGGCCCTCGAAGCGAGCCATTTATGTGGTCATATTCATTGCTAATATTAGAAAGCGTAGCACCCATGCAATTACTTGCGATGAACGTGCGTTTAAAAAAGCAGATAGCAGTTCTTTATTATTCGCTTGGCCGGATAACATTTCAATGCTGAGAAACTTCACGTGACTAGGAAATAGCGTGTAGGTACTAGCAACAAACGCTTGCGGGTATTTCGAACAAGTTTATTGCGTGCGAATCTTCTTTCATACCGTGTCAAGGAACTTAACACTTTGCAAACTGCAGCTTGTATTAAACTACAGTAATATTTGACTAACAATGAAACAAATTATAATATTGTAACACATTTTTTACTACAAACAAATCCCAATATAAAATCAGTTAAGTGCTATTAAAGTTAAGTGTCTTGTTTTGTTAAGCTAATGTTTACAATAATAGCAATGACTTAATTGAACTAAAGACTCTTACAATTTTTGTAAAAACAAAACAATAAAATTAATAAAAAAAAAGTTCACAGGCAATCAAGAGTCAATGCGGTAATTAGTGCGTAAAAAATTCAATGGTATTAATAATTAAACGTCAATGTAACGGTTAATTATAATACAGAAACTTCCATGTAACACCTTTTTTTATTGTTAACAATTATTAACTGTTACTTTCTTTACACATTTTCCTTTTGTTTCAGTGCGTCGCTATTACATACGTGAAAAGATAGATCTTTTGTTCTACAAAAATTATTATTAACAATATTTTGCATTGCTTAGATTTGGAATTTGTCAATGATTAAAATACGTAATGATTAGAATATTGACCAGATAATTTCAATTTTTATAGATTATTGAAATGAATACATTTTATTTTTTAAATATTATATTATTAAATTTAAATTAGTATCTACACTCTGTTGAGAGTGAAATTTCACTTCAAGAAAAATAATAGTTGCGCCAGTCCGGTAAGAATAAATTTCACTTTACTCCTTTAAAGAATGAATTTCTTAAATATTCAATTTTAATGATCATTATCCTGTCAAATTCATTCGTTTTGTGCAAAAGCATGTCGAATGAGCCTAATTTTTGTCAAGATTGGATGTAGGAGACTAAAATTAACATTTACATTTAGTCTCTTCTTTCAAAGAGTGAAATTATTCAATTTCCGCAGAGACTGAAAAATTGACTCTCACTTGGAGTGATGCTTTATTCTTTAAGAGTGAAAGTCTTGTTTCACTCTTGAAACCTGTACCTACCACTCTTCAGGAGTGAAATTTCACTTTTGTGAAAAATGCATTTTTTTATCTTTATACATAAAATTTACATTAAAATGTAACATTGTTGATTTGATGGATACAGTAACTTTGTACATAAAATTTACATTAAAATGTAACATTGTTGATTTGATGGATACAGTAACTTACAGAAACAAATTGTTACCTCAATAATTAAAAGAAAACTAACATTATCTTCTGAAATGAGTTCATTTGTGAAGATAAATTGTTTCTGAAAGTTTTTTTCATGGTAACTTTATGAACTCAAAAAGAATTCCTTTCCGGTAATTCAAAAAGGATAGATCCATAGAATCCTTCTACTTATGGAGTTAAATGAAGTTGCTCTGAAAGAGAAGTTTTTTTGTTCGTAATGGGTTTGAAAAGAATCGCTCGATACATAGCACCATCGCCAAATGAACGCGACGGAATTGTATTTCTTGTAAGTAAAAACCGTACAGGTAAAACCATATAAGTAAAAATCATATAGGTCACAGTACAAAGCGCAACATTATAAGATTTTTCAATTATGTTCTAAACCAGAGTTTTTTTAAATGTTCTGCTGCATATTGATATAAAAGATTCCCAAGTGTGCCGCGAAAATTAGAAAAGGAAAAGAAAACGAAAAAATTTGAAAATAAGTTAAAAAAACGAGGTGTAAAAAATGTGAAAATTATCTAAGTAATGTTGTGTTTGTTCTCATTTCAACTGAAGCGATATTAATTTTAAGTAAAAATCGACTGAGAAATATTCACAAATGAGCGAAAAAGATCATATTTGATCAAAGTGGGTCACCTAATAATATTTTTATGTGAATAATATTTTACAATTTTCAATTCAAACAAATTGCGCAAATTTCGATTTGTCTTGAAATAGTTTCAAATTGAAGCTATACGTAATATAAAGTAAAGGAATACGTAATATAAAGTAAATTGACTAGCAATTTAATATAGTGATTTAATAATATGCTAATGAATCATCTTTAAACACTATAAAAAATTTATTGCAAAAAATATTGCCTCAACCAGGATAATATCACCTTATGTCTCAGTGGTTAAATTTATAAAACGCTTGCATGAAATGAGAAAATTCCACCTTCAAATCACGATTGAGATGATATTTTTCGCAATGAATTCTTTACAATGCTTTGAAGGTGCTCATTAGCATCGGTATTATTAAATTACTTATTAATTTAATTTGTGATATTACGCATTCTATCTTTAGTTTGAGACTATTTCAAGACTAATAAATAATCGATATACTTGAATTAGAAATTGAGTTACTTATTTATATTTATTTTATTTATTTTTACTGAAATGATGTTATTTAAAAGCTATTTCGATTTTATTACGAATTCTTACAGCCTATTTTTTTTATCTAAAAAAAGAGTTCAGAATTAATCCAAAACTGAAATTTTTTGGAACTTTTAAAAATGTTCTTTTAGAATAAAAATGAAATAGGAAAAAAATATATTTCATAATTTACTAATTCAAAAAGAATTCTTTTTCGATTTTGCACTGTCTGAGTTCTTAATGAGAAATTTTTCTACACTAATATATTGATTCTTTTAATTCAATATATTAATATTTTGTTAACTGATTAAAATTCAAAATTAATATTCCAAAAGGACAGAATTATATTTACTAAACTTTTTTTTTCAAACAACTTAAGATAAGTTCAATTCGGTGAAAAGTATTAATGATTATAAAGTTATTATTTAAATAACGGGTTTTTCGAGAATTTTTCAAGAACATACTAGGAGGACAAGTATACGTTTATTGAAATCTCAGATTTCAATAAACGACTTCACAGAAAAATCACTCGAGGTCAAGAGATTGAACTCATTCGCGAAACATCACGTTACACGAAATAAGATCGATTTGTCTGACGATTTTATCTTACAATCACGACCAATTCGCACGAGAGCAAAAATCCCGCTAGATGCCAATGCGTAGTGTTAGCACTTCCAGGTTGTGTCGGTGAACCGTTCGCCGATAACAAAAGGGCAAGGGTCGCAGCAGTTGCGCCGGAGGAGGAAAATTGCTTACCAGGCGTGGGAGGAGGATCGGTCGGTGGATCCGGGAGTCGTGCTGGCGGCGAGTCCAGCAGAGTCAGGATGCACAACGCGGTGACCAAGACCGCGACGAGTCCCATTCTGCATAATCTCCTCGTTCCCGCGACCGGCATGCTGCTCGTATCCTTTATTATTATTATTTTTACCCGCGAAAATCTTCATTCGTCGCGCGCGTTCGTCACGAGCGCAATTGCGGCGACATATCTTGGACAGTTTTTATTTCACGAGATTCCTCTGTAAGCGGAACATGCCGATAATGCAGCTCAACTACGAATGCATCTCGGACGTTGACACGACAGGTCAACGTTATGCATTCTACGCAGTTTTCACCTCATTCCGCATACATCCTTTCATCACGCGATACGACGCACGTAATCTTTTCAAAAGCGGTTTATAAATTCGCAATTCGCTCACATGGTCTCATTTTATTCTTCCTTTTCCTGCGACATTTCTTCTGTTTTGTTTTCAAATTTTCTTGATTTCATTCACTCGCGGCGATGTGATTTGCATAGAGATTTAGCTAGAGGTTTGCTAACGAACTAGTTGCAGGTGATTATTCGAGTTTGCTGCCTACTTGGCGGCACGAACTTGCTCTGGATCAGGTTCCCTTCATCTCTCGGGTGATCTCATCCGGATCGATCTGTTAGCCGCCTTTGGCTCGGCACGCGTTTTCGCGATGTATTGAAGAAATTGGTGCTAATCACATGCTTAGTTCATTCGTAACAAAATCAGTACATTTTTAATAGAACAGAATAAAAGGCGCGGTTTAAACAGAGTCGCTCTATCCGCGTGTGGGTTCCGGAATCAACGCACGAATCTATTTCTCCGCTTCGTTTCGCGCGTAAAAAGCGCCGTACGCGATGCTTCGACCTCCCACGCGATCACGACGACATACTGCTGCTTCTTCCTCGGCTTTGTAGGCAGACGACGACCATGTATGGTCGTCCTGAAGAGTTTGCGTCTTCCTGCCTCTGGGCTTTCGATAATTCAATTATTCCAATCCGTTGCGATCGATCGATCTCCAAAGGATTTTGCGTCGAAAAGTTTTTCTGACCGATTCCGGTTGTTTTTATTTTACGATTCATTGAAGCGCGAAAATTTTTGAAGAGCCCAAAGCCTATATCGTACCGCTGCGATCGCATTTCTCTGTGGTAAAAAAATGTGGCTTACGCGCGTCGCACACGGGCGTGACCATTTCAAATTCATTTTTGCCTCAGCCTGTCGATTTTAAACACGGCCACCGAAAGTGGAACGCTGAGAATGATGGCGCGTCTCTTTTTAATCGTCACATTCCACGCGCAGTTGGACTGATTTCGCAGGCGTAAGAAATGCGTCTGGAAATTAAATTTGCCGCCAGCCGGCGTTACGGTGTGATACCCCCGATGTAAACTGTTCGCAAACCAAACCCAAGAGCGCGATCGGAATCTCTCGCGAATTAATTTACGACGTCCGTTTTAATCCGTGCTCTTCCCAGAGCACCGTGACTTCCCTCGGATTATCTTCTCGTGCACTTGGAAATTAAATTCTTGTGACCGTGAAACACATGGGAGATATAGATTGCGACGAGAGAGCTCGAGCTTGATCTTTACGATTGTCTTGATTCGCACTACTTTGTTGGCCTTTGGTTATCATTGAGAAGCAATTAGTCGAATGCGTTTCACATGATGACACATTACACGAACCGAAGGACTCTTTCTTTTTAAGAAAGATTCTTTATTATTGTCTATCCTTCTTTCTTCCTTTTCGTACCGGCGTTATATCGTTGCTGGTGCATGAGGGACACGTGCACGTGGGCTCTCTCTCGCAATCGCTTGTTGGCTGGTTGCACGTGGTCGGCGGATCGACCGACAGGATTGATGCAACCTGGCCTGCGCGAGAGTCGAGAACGTACTGCGTTCGAGCGGGAGGTTAACGCGCCACCGGGGCCTCGTAGCTCGTACGGAGGTACGACGGCGACTTGGACCCGTTGCCTTAGCATGCCTCACCAATGCGCCTTGCTATACTCCGTCCCTACTCGCCTTTACCTTGCCTCGCCTCGACCTAGCTCTTCTCGACTTGCTTTGACTTGCTTCTTAGCTTAGCTTTATCCCACTCTTCGGTTGGTTGGTTGGTTGGTTGGTTGGTTGGTTGGTTGGTTGGTTGGTTGGTTGGTTGGTTGGTTGGTCGGTCGGTCGGTTGTCGGTTGTGCTCCTTGTCCACCCTGACAACGTTAGTTGAGTTTACCTTGTCGCAGCCTTGTGAATCGCGTCGCGTTTCACGTGCTCCTCTCTTTTCATGTCTTTTTCGTTCTTTTTCCTTGTCGTTTTGCACCTCCGTTTTGTCGCTTCTGTATACCATTAGTCTCCTCTATGCTCATTACGCAGCACTAATTAGTTTTTGTGGTATTTCTCGTTTTGATAAATCAATATTCGACTAATGGATAAATATTATTTCATTGTACAGTATATATTTATATTAAATTATTAGATATTTATTTTAGAATAAATTATTATGAATTAATGTATCTCGTTACTTTAACGTTTACGTTTTCTATTTTAAAACTTTAATGCTGCATTTCTTCAGGATAAATTTAGCAAATAAATACGTTAAAATTTTCTATGTTACTTTATTTTAAACTATTTTATATATACTGTTTTTATAAGATTTCTACGTGAAACGTAAGTATATTTTAAATAATAATAAAAAGATTTATTGGTTATATTATATATTTTATAATTTGAAAATATTTTAAAAATAACTTTATAAAAAAAACGGTATGATATAGGTTCGTATTAATTTAATATAGATTAAAATCTTTAGGTTGTCATAATTCTTAAAAATTATACATATATATAATGATTGTTATGTTTTATATTTTATTTAATAAAGTTTTTAATAATTTTTATAATTTTTATACATCATTTTAAATTTATTTTTGGATACTTTTTAAATGATAATACTTTGAAAGCGCTTTTAAAATATTTAAATACTTTTTAAAAGCGCTTTCATACATTTTTTACTTTAAAAGTATAGGAATTAATATGGTTTGCACAAGGATATTTCTACTTTTTAGTATTTATTTTTTTTAATACCTCTTGATAACGCTTAATTTTACAATGATATCGGGGGAGATGTATTGTAAATTAGTCATACGCTTTTATGTTAGCTTCATCTATTTTCTAGGAGTATATAACTGCGGCGATTTCTTTGGTCACCGTAACGTCGTTATCCTCCGGGAGTCGTATCTCCAGCTGTAATAAAACACCTTTCTCCTTCTGTTTCTCTTTTCTCGTACCGGCTTTATGCCCTTACAACCAACTTTATCTCATCTTATCTCTACACATTGCTTGACCTTTCCTCTTGCATCCCACTGTTTTCGCCTGTCCACCCGCATACGTTGTTTCTCGTTGCTTCTCTCGTTCCTATCTCTCTTCCGTGAATTCTCTCACATACGTTCCTCTTCTTATTTTCATTTCCCTTTTTCTTTATCCGTCTAACCACCGTCAAGCGTGAGCCACTTGCTCGTGTCAAAATCGATCGCGTGCTGCATGATATTGACTATACGTGTGCTATCACACACAGCAGGCAGATTGCATTTAAATCTTCCTGACGCGTTTGTCGTTACAGAGCAATCGCTATGGATGATCTTTTTGCGGAAATTACGATAGACGCGGTTTTATCTGTGGCGCGTGGAATGCGAGAAGAAGAGAGAAACCGCGTGCCAGTATTCGACGAGAGAATGCGAATGGTTGTTCTCTTTCATTTTTTCGCTCCTACATCACGGCTCACACGATTTCCACGAATCATGGTGCGTGTGCACGACTGTCCTGAAGGCTAATGCAATGATATGTATTGAGGAATGATCGCTCATTACGGGGGACCGGTTGAGTCTTCAAGTGTACGAGTGATAGGTAAAATCGGTTGGGATCAAATGGCGCCGGGATACATCGCCGCTTGTTCTCACGTTAACAAATCTCATAAAGCAAAATCACTATATTAATATCGGCGAAAAAGAAGGTGGAAATACAGTGCTGGACTCACCTGTTTTGCGCCTGTGAGCTGAAATATTTCAAGCGCCTTTTTATACGTGATTCATCTGGATAAATTTTTTTTCTAAAGTTACCTACATTAGGCTAATTAAAAAATTGATTTTCTCGAGATTTTATTTTAAAAAATCCTTTATTTATTTTGATTCAAGTAAAAATAAACAAAAATCAAAAATGAAAAATATGAGCAAGGTATGAATAAATTATATTAAAATGTTTCTTTTGCATTTTAACGTAAAAAATTGATCAATAACATCGTCGTAATTTAAATTTATGGTAATATCGGATTTAATATGAAGAATGGAAAGCTTATTTAATCTTTCTTGTTGCGTAGTTGAACGTAGATCATTTTTTGCTCTTTACGATGGAGAAACTGTGTTCCCTGCAATTAGTGCTTGCAATACAAAAACACAATTGAAAGACGACATTGATGTGTGTGATTGTGTGTGTTTGGATATACATACAGTATTTAATTAAAAATCAAGAAACCAATTATACAAATAAACCATTTATGAATAATTTGAATGCATCCAGTAGCGCAAACTTAGTAAGCGACTAAGGCCCGATTGCACCAACATTTGACTTTAAGCGAAGCCTAAAATTCTCGTCCTTTCTGCCTCTTTTTCTTAAAATCGATTTAAAAAAAGAAAAATTTTTAAGCTTTACTTAAAGTCAAAGAAACGTTGGTGCAATTGAGTCTAAGTAGTAATACTAAGAACAAATTCTGCCGTCCCTAAAAATCTTGGGCCATAGTTTGTTCAGTCTTAATCAGATACTGCACAAATAAGACAACACGAAAATACAGCATCATACATCGCTAGATTTTAAAAGAGCAATGATAACTCAATCCCTTGAGTTAAAAATAACAAAACGTATCGAGTATATGTAATGAGTTAAAAATAACAGTTTGTTATTTTTCACTTTTATGTGTATCAAAATGAAAATCTATTTTTATAGTTTAAAAGTAACAACATCCATATTAATGTACACATCACTAAATAAAAAATTAAATTTGAGTTGAATTTATATTTTCTTGAGTTAAATTGTTTAACTGCATTGTGTTTTGATTTAATTGACGATATATTGAGTAAGGGCAGTGGTGACCTATAGATTAAAATAATTCAAATTGGGTATAATTTGACATTATGAATTTAGCAGTTTTTTTCTTGATATACACACTCTCTCGCTCCACTCCCAAGACGAACGTCCAAGAATGTCATTGGGCAAAAGAACAGGAACGGGCGTAGTACACCTTGCGCAATGATACAAACAGCAATCGTTCCAAACTTATTATCGCCAGTAAGAAACTCATAAATGCTTATGACTTGCTTGCTGGTTTTTACTATGGCGTTCGTACGATCCAGTTAAAGCGACGTTTCGCCGGATTGACTCGGCAACCAGCTGGAGATAGACTCCAGCGCAGAGAAGCTGAAGGAGATTCGCCACGTCCCCGCCGTGTGTTGCGGGACAGAGCGAGAGAGAAGAAGGGGACGAATAAGAACGGCGAAGAGAGATGAAACGATAGGGCAAGGGGGCGAGAGAATGGGAGTACAAAGAAGAGGTGGAGGAGCCTGGGGAGTCCCTTCAACGTCATTTGTAATACCGGATGGCCTAATGATGCGACTGGTCGTGACAGGACGGGAATAAGAGTGGAAGCGTGCGAGCGCGTTGGAGATTCACCGTGGATCTCCTCGCTGCGTCGCGTACCAAGATATACGAAAGAGGGTATATAGAGCGGGTAGAGAAGAGATAGACGGTCATATACATCCACGTGTCTCGGTCACTCGGTTGTTAAGGACGCGCAGAAAGCCTCGGGGACGTATTCCACTCGTCTCGTGATGCGCGACGGCGATTTGCTTCACCGTGGTTGTAGATCACAGCAAAGGGGATCTATCTGTTCGTCGTCCATGCACCACTACAACCATCGTAATGTATACGCGAGCATGCTTTTTTTTTTTTTTGCCGAGTGGGGAAAAGTACGCGCGCGCGTTGAAATTAATCTCCCACCGGCTGGCTCCATGAGGAGCCGCGATAATTTACTCGCGCGGAGGAGGCGTTTGCGCTCATTGCCTGTCTCGAATCTGACGACACGTGTGCGACTTGCAAAAAGCTGATAGATTCATGGAAGATTTCGACAGTCATTCAAGATAGACTGCGTGGTTTTTCGTAGATTGCAATGTGAAGTTACACGATTCGTCCCATCATCGTCAAATGGAATTTCAATGCCACATTTTTTAAATATGAAACAGAGTCCTATAAATCAAATCAATGAAGAGATAGATCTATTCACTCACTGAAAAAAATTTCTGGTTGAAAATGGACGATTCAGAATTTTCTAGTTAAATTTATTAGAATTCTAGTTGAGATAACCGGAATTCTGGTTGATACAATATTTGTGGTAAAATCTACTAGAATTTTTATTTTTATCAAAATAATTATATTAATCAAAATTCTAGTTGTCTTAATTAGAATTCTAGTAGATTTAACCAGAAAATTCTAATTCGTCCATTTTCCACCAGAATTACTATTTAATTCAGTCAGAATTATTATTTAATCCGTTTTTCTTAGTGCCTTGTTTACTCGCACTCTGTACTTCAAACAGGACGCTTTAGAATTTAGGTATAGTTTTCAAGTTGAATTAAATCAATAAAAAAAAAAGATGCTGATATAATAGAGTCTGTTACTAAAGATTCGATAGATTTCCAATAAAAATTGCAATGGTAAAATGTATAAAAAATTTTTATTATGATCATGATTACATTATAATTTATAAAATAGTGATGTAGTGGAATTGATAAATACTAAATAATGGAAAAGAATATAGAAGGAAGAAAGAATGACTTTCTCACATCGATCTCTTTTTATAAACATCGTGACGATTCTTAATCAATAATGGATATTCAACAGATATTTTGGGAGGGGAGGAGGCATCAGAAATGTTTCAGCAGAACATATAATAGATACATATGTATATATACCGTGAAGTTGCGATGTTGAAAATATGCCCTCGAAGCGAAAATCCAAGCTGCACGCGATGATTCCCCCGCAAATCATGACGATCTTCGACGCAACGCGCTTTTCTTCCCCGCGTCACTAAGGCACGAAGGTGCACTTCGGTGCATGGCGTAGCTAATGATGCAGAACGTACAACAGTGTTTTCTTGCGGCCAACTAAGTAGAGGGATTCAAAAAATCGACAACCCGCCGTAAGTTACGTCTGCGTGGTCATCGTCTCAATGCTAAGAAGTCCACGCAGACGCGCCTATAAATTATAGGCTGAGAATGATTTAAACAAAATTCCTCGGTTTGTTAGCTTTATTTAACGCAACGGGTGTCGCAGAATTATCGGTTCTTCGATGCTCGCATCAAGTTGATTTATTATTCATCTGGTAATATAGTATACGGCGAATATGGTATATGGCAGATTGAATGGAGGATAAATCGGTCTGAGGCAGACATTTGTATGTAACGAAGACATTCGAACGTTTTTTGCCAAGAAGTTAACCGGAATAAAGTGAGTTAGTGAACTAGTTTTCGAATGACGGTTGAAGAAGAAACTTATTAGTTTATCCAAGTAACTTACCGCCTCGAGTCTGTTCAGCTGTTGATAGATGTGTGCTATTAGTTAAATGCTGTTAAATCAGTGATATTTTAATTATGTGCGCGCACACACACACACACACACACACACACACACACACATACACACACACACATAACAATATTCATTTGCGTATTGACAATATGTAATTCGATAAATCTATCATTTTTAACCTTCTAGAATAAACGCCAAAATCAGTAAGATGCATTCGGGAAGGCATTATTAGCGCTATTTGTATCATTCTATTCTTGTTTCATGTCTAATAATAAACAATGAAGATAGAATGACAATTAGTGCTAATAGCGTCTCTCCGAACGCACCAACAGTTATTGACGAGTTCGTAATTTAATATTTATTAAAAAATACTAATTAATTTCAAAAAGCTAGAATAATACAAAAAACGAATACTAAATATATTTGAATAAGAATAATCTAAATTTATACAGATGAGACGTAAAGAAAATTTAAATTGTTTGACATTTTTGACAAAAAGATTTATTTAATTGATTGAGTCCAATTGACTCACTGTTAGTTCTGGAGAGATATAATTGGGTCCTGCACTATACATATGCAATCTATGTCAGATCTATGTCAGCTTCGTGGGTGGGTTTAAGAAAAATTCTTAAAAGCAATTAAAAAAAATTTTTTTTATTTATGGCTTTTTTATTTATATTTTATTTATTTTATTTAAATATCTATGGATCGAATCTCTGAATTCGATTTTGTTTATTTTTGTTCCAGTTGGTCAATTCTGTCGGCGCAGCTGTGATCATCGAGGTTGAGCGATTGAACTTTCGCAATACGATATCGATCGTGACTCGAGCTGGCGGAAATGATTCGAGCTTTCTTTTCTTCAATCAACAACGCGACGCATTGAAATATAATCGACAAAATTGGACCGACAATGGAATCGCGCGTTGCTTGAGCGCTTTGGTTAGCAAGATTAATCAACGGCGTGCTTAGATTTATCTCGGATTATAATGGCAAGACATGCCGATTAACGATGCTGTTCGTCGTTCGTATACCTTTTGTACACGTTATAAATGCACATTCATTACGGTAAGCGATCTTTCATGGCACTTCTTTAATATCTTAAATCTTTTAACATCTTTTTTCAATTTATACGTACAAAATGACCATAAGGCTATAAGCATGCGAAAGAAAGTATGCACTTTTATAACAACTTGAATAGTGAATACTTATTACATATATGTATTTCTATGAGACACAAAATTTGCAAAATCAAAAACCTATATATAAAAAAGTTTGAAGATTAAAAGAAAATTTTTCGCACGCAGCTCTGATGTTAAAAATTATATGTTTGATACAGAATTGATGTCTTTATAGCTGAGATGTTATTTATAGTTTCCCAGAAACACTAGATTAAAAAAAAAATTATTAACTTACGAGAAGAAATGTCATTATTGATATAGTTTTGAGTTAAAGTGTTCTGACAATTAACAACAAAACAAAAATGAAAAAGTTAATATTAAATTTTAAGTTAATAAGTTAATACCTAATAATCATATTAACAAGAATTATATTGTAATTTTATTATATAATTGTATCGAAGTTTTAAAATTGAATTATTATCTTTATATTAGTACTTTTTATATCAGTAACTTTACATTAATACAATTAATTTTTTTGTATCATAAAAGGTAGTAGCCAGTATTATAGATAACGAAAAATTTTTTGAACATTATTCTTAAATTTTAATATTTGGAATATAAAGTATTACAATAAATTTTAAACAATAGTTAATTTTTGTATCACAAAAATTGTTTTTTTAAGATAAAACAGATTATTATGCTAATTTTTATATAAGCACACACATAATTCATTGTGTTTCAAATGCTTATTAGCAAGGATATAATGTACCGTTTTCGATCTCGTTATCGATCTTATTGGATGAAGAAGAAAATAGGTAGAAAATAGGGGAATGCAATATCCACGATTTCTACGTGGCGACGGCTTGGGTAGGCGTTACCGTGCGTGAGGAATCGCATGGGCCTTTCCGGCGTATAAGCCAGGTTCCAGCGCTAATTAAGTAGTTGAGGATCGGAGTAGAATACCTGCAATTATCCAGGATTATATCCCGATAATCCAGCGGACGCTTCCTGCTTTGCCGCCGGAACGCGCAAAACGGCCGGTTCGTACGTGACACGACTTGCACCTCGCGAATTACGAACGACGCTCGGAGACGCCACTTTCTAGTGCCCGTTATACTTCCTCGCCGTAGGGCTTCCAATCGGCGGATTTATGCATCGGTAATTACTTTCCTATCTGGCGAGCTAATGGGTATAGGCAAAGCCGATCGTTTCCTAGTTGAAAGACCTTGAGACGGCAGCGAGACCACTCGCTACCGATCTCCTTACGTTGTTGGTCCGGTCTGAGTTGGTAGCAACTGTCAGACCGCCCATCGCGAGCATCTATCCGCATCGTCTCCGATAAAATGGTCGGTACACCTGATAATTCTCATTGCGATTAATCGTCGGAGATATATTATCGATTTTTTTTCTCAAAGAATTCACTACGTTCTCCGTTACTTTGATGAGGAATTTCAATTCGGTATTACGAATATTTTTTTAATCAACAGGATGGTGCAAGCGTAATAAAAACATGCCCGATGAGAAAGCAGTTCTCCATTCAATAAGATTAAGTAGTTATTCTATCTTTAAAAAGACGTAATGTGCTGACTAAGAAATTAATTTAATTTGATATGTGAAATTTTTCATTGAAAACAAGAATAGTTAGAATAGTTTGACTATTGATTTTTTGTGAAATGTATACACTTTCAAATTTGAAGTTTAAGTGTTTCTACTTCGAGCTTTTCGAACTCGTCACATAAATCACTTGAATCTTTTTAATTTTATCTTGACACACGATGCAGAACCAGATATGTACATAAATTTACACAAAAATATTTAAGAACTGAGATTCGCTTTGAATATATATCTCTTATTTAATTAGATTAATTTTATTTGTTGCATTTATATTTAACTTATACGAAGATATTATATGAAGATTTTTTGAAATTCTTGTTTCTATTTATATTCTTTAGCTCTTGAAAAAGTAATTGTGTATATCCATAATATTTTTATTTCTTACATTAGATTAATATTTAACGAAAATATTATATATTTAATTAATATAATATATTTGCAATGTTTTCAAATATATCTGCATATGAAATCTTCTTATCTAAGAAATGAATTCTTTAATATGATAAAAAAAATTAATGAAACATGGAAACATTCGTTTTAAATGATACATAGTAAAATGCGATACAAATGTGAATTTTTTTCAGGTCTCACAGAGTTCTGTAAGAGTTCTGGTCGATTTCGCCGATCGCTGACTTGCCAATAGTATTTGTATAGGCATTGGAAATGAGATTACACGGATTTCTTTAGGACTTAGACGCGATTCGCGATAGTCTCGGTTGCAATCGCCGCTTCCAAAGACGCACCTTTTCAGAAAAGAACGTTCGCCTTTTCGTTTACGAGTATTTCGTGGTTGCATTTTATCTCCGACGCACTTGAGCGCGTGAAACAGTAATCTTTATATTTCTGCTTGTCTCGAGGTTACCAATTCTCGAAGCTGCTGGTAATGCGTTTCGATAAAGCAGTATCTGAAATTTCGCGCGATCGAGACCGCAATAAGAACCCCTCGATATAATATACCTTCCGGTTTATATCTTTACTTCAGTAATAGGCTCTTAAATTTTTTTCCAGTTGCTTAGTTTCTCATTTGTTGCCGTTACGTGTGTCTTACTTATTCCAGATACATTCTATGAAAATAACTGCGCAGACTGCTACATGATTTTTTTATTCGTAATTAGCATTTATTAATAGTTTTAATTATCGTTTTCTAAATTTCCGGTTTTTGATTAAGAATATTCAAAAAATTAATTGCGAAATATAAGATTAGTTAATGTGGAATCGATTTATAACACAATAAGAAACAAATAATCAGAGATTTTATGTTAATTTTTTAATTTGAAAATACATGAACGTTTTAATGATACATATTAATTAATTAGAAATTGAAAAGTAGTCTACAAGACCCGATACAGTGAAGTTGTTATTGGAAGTTAATGAACAATCAATAACAATAAGATATGGACACGAGAACATTCGACCATATTAAGTCTCGTATATGTTACTCTTAATAATTTTTACTGTAGTATTTATGACGATAACTAATTTATGTGATTATCAAATTTATTTATATAATTATTTATTTATACTGAAGAAGATTCAAACTAGAGAGGGGAGGGGAGGGAGAGAGAGAGAGAGAGAGAGGGGAAGGGAGAGGGAGAGATTGAAACGTTTATGTGTCTCTTTTAATAAAGAATTTATAATTACACACTCACAACCTGTGTCGGCTCTTAAAGGCTACTTTTCCATTTCTGATTTATTCATTAGAGCCTTTTACTTGATTTATATATTAATTAATCTATAAATCTCACTTTAAGAGTTACATTTATGTAGATGATTTTTTTGTTACAGAGTAATCATATAAATTATTTTACAATTATGTTTCTTCATTTTTGTTTAATATTAAGATATGTAAATGAGTATTTGAAGGTATATGAATTATACACTTGAAATTTTATTTTCAGAGATAAAGATTGTTCTTGACGTAATTTCTCGCACATTAGCGTTCGCAAATCTGATAAATGACATGAGTTGCGTTTATATATTTTTAGGAAACGTTATTTTATATGTTAGCCAACGTCGTTACAAGGCAAAGTCTTCCTTGAAGGATTCTTCGCGTTCTTCTCACAATTCCGATTCTTGCTACCGCGGACATTCGGATGATGGAGGTGGAAAGCCATAAGGAAGGTACGACGAGAAATGATTTCTCGATTCTTCGTCGAGTCACGACCTCTCTCTACAAACGTCTCCTCATCTCGGTCTTGTGTTGTTTGCGCTCGGTTTATGCTTGCGGAAATTTCTCCCCCTATGCTTCTGTGAGAGAGAGAAACGCAGCAACCCCTTAAAAGTTCCTTTCCGTTTACAATTAAAGATTAGCAGCAACTTTTATTATTCGGATCGGAATCAGCATGGGATATAAATGCCCGAACTTTTCAATATTCTTGATTACACGCACGAGATAAAGCGAATAAAAAGATGAAAAGAATTTAATATAATAATGGAAATTGATGCAAGTTGCGCATTTATCGCTCTGTCTTTTTTCTCCTGTCATGGACGTCGACGAACCGAGCCTTCGTGATGGAATAGGACGCGAGGTAATTAAATGGACTGGTCATCCGGTCGCGAGGGTCCATCGTTCTTGTGCGCGCGTATTCCATTAACCGAGAAGAGAGCTCGTAAGTCTTCCTGGCGGGCTTGTGAATCGCACGGCGCGCATGCATACGTGCGCGTTTGCTCGCGTTAGCGCAAGAGTAAGGAATGGATGGCACATACAACCCCGAGGGAGAATAGGCAAGAAATTTAAGAGGATTCTCTTTCTATCTTTCTTTGTCTTTCTATCGAGGCGCACATGCCATGAAACGAGGCGTTACACGCGTGGGAGAGCGCATTACCGCGAAACACAATGCTTGTTCAAGCATTGCCTGTGTGAAACGGTGCGTCAAGCATCACTGATTCGTGTGCTACTAAGCGGCGAATTCTTCTTTTATATGTTATATATTGTTTGCGTTAAGCGGTTCTCTATTGAAATAAGCGGAAGGAAATATGTTTAATCTATAGCCAAATAATTTATCTTTAATCACGTTTTTCCTTCCTATTGTGCTATTTCTGAACTGTATTTTTTATCTTTTACAATAATGTATTGTTTTTCGATAACACATTTCTCATTTAACGGAAGAAAGTGTTGGAAAATATATTTTATTTTCTAGCAAATATTTTATCTAAAGTTGACCTTATATAGTCATTACACTGAAAAATGTACCAAATTTTAATATTTTTTATATTTATGTCGTTTTGTACAGAAAAAATGTAATCGTAATATTTAGTTTCAGTTCGATTAGTTTTCGTCATCAAATAAATTTTTTGTTTAAGATTTTATTACCTTTGCCAATTTTAACATTATATTTATTAAATCGCATTTCAGAGGGTAAATTTTCGAAGAATTTCCGATTAATTTTTTTATTTCATGTATACGATTATGATATCGTGTCATTTATAACGTATTTCTTGACAAGTAATTAATTAGGTACTTTAGTGAAATCAACAACTATTCTCATTTATCTTATCACGTCAAAACATATCATGCAAATACAACGAAATTAAATTACTTTATAAGTATTAAGTGATCATTAAATATTAAAAATTTACAATAACGAACGTCCTACTTACTAATCATATCGTCAGAATGATCTTTAATGTTTAACATTGTTTTGGGGGATACTTTCATGATAAAATAATAGAAGTATATAGAGAGCAGATATAGTAAACAGAGAAACGTTAGAAAAGGAAGTCGTTACAACTGCGACAGCTGTGCACAATTTCTCGCCTGTTTATATTGCCGTGAAATTGACTTTTGCGTAGGAAACATGATTAAACTTGTTTAAACTCGTTATACAAGCATGACAAGAAGGCTCGACAAAAAAAGACGCATCCGGTTTTGGTACAGTTGAATCGATCTGCACACGAGGCGAATCGATCGAGGGCATTTCATCCGGCATTACTGAAGCGATCTATAAGATACCGTGATAGAGATTCGCCGTCGTGCACTTTATGCTCGATTCACGAATCGCAATTCATGGTCGTCCTCATTTCTTCGACCGATCTCTCGGCGCAACGGTAATCGGACTTTCCTCTCTTTCTTAATACACCCCTTGGATTTGCCGTTATTCGCAACAAGTCTCTTATCCGGATATGTGAAATCGCAACGGCGCGCGATCGCGGATGCGCGACGGTAATCGTGCAAAAGCGTGAATGGAAATCGTGATGCTCCTTCGGCCCCGGGCGATTTTGTTGCAGCTGTTAATTCTTCGTGAGGCGCGGACGCTTAATAGATATTCCCCCGTCAGGACCATGAAGATTATTCGTTGTACTCTGTTTTTCCTGACGTTTATGCAACGGGTTCTTATCCACGCCGCAACAAAAGTCCCTTTCGCCCTACTGGCGTGAGGTAGCAACTTGAGTCGTTAGTATTTCCGAGAGGAAAGATCGCGATCGTGATGATGCGCGGAAACTATAGTCGGTACAACGAAGGAAGAAGTATCCTTTGTATAATCGTTGCGCTTCGGGATGAAGAAAAAGTATATCCCGTTCCGTCGAATGCCGGCCGCTACAAAGGCCGAAGCGAAGAAGAGAGAGTGTTGGAAGGACCGCATTGAAGAAGCGTAGAAATCGAAACCGAGCGAGGCAAAACCGCTGCGGCCAAGCGGTTACAGGTTGCAGCGTCTCGGGATGCGAGAAAGACGGGAAGCGAGATAAAGAGAATAGAGCAAGAGAAGAGGATCTCTCGATTCGCGCACGGTGGCTTTAAATGCATGTAAAACGCGTGGAGTGCGCCGGCAAACGCGGCGCTACTCCAGAAGTAACAAAACCGCTAAATTATCGGCTTGTCCCGGAGCCGAGTCAGCCTGACTGCAACTGCGAGCGGGCGAGGTCTCTAGATAGGCCTCGTCAGTATTCGAAGGATTATGAGTGAAGCTGATGTACATAAAGGATTCAACATGATAGACGTGAGTCATAATACGCGCAGTCGCCTACCCGTTGATCAAACTATTTTTTCTCCCATCTCATTCTCGATGATGAAGGTGTAGCGGCGATACCTGCGTACGTACGTAGTAATTATGTACGCCGTGACGTCTACCGAAGCCAGAATTCAGGATTCTTATGCGCCTCTCCTTTATATTCCTTCCTGTCGTAGAACACTTTGAATTTGCCATTAGATGAAAATTTCTATATTAAACAAGGTATCTTTACGACCATAATGTGAATACACAATTACGGGAATAATGAAGAAACGAAAGCCTTGTACGGTCTGAGCCGGATCCCGAATGCTTAAACGATTCGATGTGAATTTTACCTTTATATACATATTCAATCCTGCAAACTGTACCGAATTAACTGCACGAAATTAATTTTCAGTCTTGAAACGCAATTATAAACAGAACTAGAGCAGTAATATCTCAATTAAATTGACAGCAATTTAAGCAATGTAATAATATTGATGCTAGGAATTTTACACTGTAAATTCATAATGTTAAATTATATTCAATTTGAGTTATTTTTAATCATTTATACGTTGTCATTGTTTTTGCTCAATATCGTTAATTTAATTAAAATGAAGTTAAACAATTTAATTTGTGATGTATTAAATTTGACTGAAATTTAGCTTGTTATTTCCTATGGATTGATTTTCTGAGAAAAAGTGTTTCATATATAATTATATATAATTATATAAAATTATACATAATTGTATATAATTATTTTTAAAAATGACATATTTTATGTATAATTATATATAATTATAAATAAAATATATCTATATATATAACATTTTTTTGCCGGGTTACGATTTTTCACTGTAAATTTTTAGAAGTGAAATTTCACTTCTAAAAGAAGTTAAAAGGTTAAAAATTAAAAATAACAAACTGTTATTTAACTCAAGGGATTGAATTACTATTGTCTCTTTGATGACAATGTAGAAGGATATTAATAGTCTAATGCTAATAAGAATCTTAAAATCTATTAAAAATTTCTACCCAATTGTAAAGATATACGACGTGATATTCATATCACGTAAGCGTTTATATTTATCATCATAAGGTTTACTGTAGCTGAAATCTGTTTGAGTTCCATGTATTTATATTTACTCAGTACTATGGCTCTAGTAAACTTACGATCTAATGTCGGGATGTTGAATGTGCAATATCGCTATCATGATAGTACCTAGAGAGAAGGACATAAGTAGCTGAGCTAAGTCTATAACGCCGCCTGTAGAGAATCGTGATGTTCCTCGCGTGATCTTTATTGTAGTCACGACTTATTTCTATGGTTTCATCGAACCGTGACTCTTGATCGAGGTGACGAGAGATCCTAGATCTTGACTAACGGAAATCTTGCATCATTCTTGACCCATTCTAACACTATACGATATTATCTTTCCTATTTTCTATCGTTTTCTCTAATTTTCATTTATTATTTTAAAAAATTTTCTTTATCTTTTTTTTGTGCCTTTATCTTTTTTAATGTTATCTTATATTTTAAACAATTTTTATTTTTAACTTTTTTACATTGATAAAAAATTAATTGAAAAATTTACTTAAAAAAAGAGAGTAATACATTAACAATGTTAAATATTAATAAATGTATGTATTCTCCAGCATTTTAATTATAATTAATAATCTAGCGAGAAATAAGAATAGAATAAATAATAAAAAATATTATTATATTGTCATTAATTGTTATGTGCAGAAATTAAGAATTTTTTATTCTTCATTTGTCTTGAGATGTGGATGTCTCAAGGTTCTTGGAAACGAATGTAATCACAGAAATGCAAGCGGTAGATTTGCATATTTCACGGATTGAGGGCCGCGTTGGGGCAAGGTGAGGCGCATTAATAATCACAGAGATCCATCTTCGAGGAGTAATTTCGCGCCTCGACGTGTATCGAAGGGCAACGACTGACAGAGTACATTGCGATGCTCGATTAATTGGAGGATAACCTTCCTCAGCGGTCAGTGTCATCTGCACACAACGAGATCGTTCTGTATATGTACTCGGGATCCTTTCGATATGCGAAGGTAAACCATAACTATAAATGAGAAAAGGAAGAGAAAGATAAAAAAAAAGGAAAATGCGGAAAGAGCGACGATGAAAAGTGAGAAAAACGTAAGTGAGGCTAGAAAATGAGAGAGAGAGAGAGAGAGAGAGAGAGACGATACACGAGCCGATTAAAGTATAGAGTTCATGTACGCTCGGAGCATCAGAATGTCGGAACGTCACTTGTGGAAACATTTACACGGCCTCTTCTCGTTGAACTAATAATACATGTAAGTTCACTCACAAGGTTCATAATCCGTATCACGAGCAATGTATACTCTCTCTTTCGTTTGACTCAGCGCTTACCAAGTTCTGCGGCAGTATGTGCACAATGGACAAAGATTATGTCTACTACTGTGTCGCTCGCATTGGGGAATGGAGAACGAGTGCCTCGAGATGCATTGCCGAAAACGACTCTGTAGATTACGCTATTTCCAGAAAGTACGTACGTAACAGATAGCTGCTCGGTGAGTTAACTGTGTTAGTTCTGTGACGGGAAGGTAATGACTCTTGAGAATTATATGTTTCCTTCCTAATTCGCCCTGATCTTGGATGCGGAAAATTAAATCTGACATTTTAATAATTTGACGAACAAATTCCTGTAAATAAAATATAACAATAAATATAGAGATAATGCTACAGAGCTGCTTTAAAAATAGAATAAAACAAGATAGATCAACGTTGATAACGGAAATACTTTTTAAAAATAACTTTTAATTGATAATACTTTTTAAAAATAACTTTTAATTGATAAGTTATTTTAGTAATATTTAATAATAAATAGGCTCATATGATATAAGTCATAAATAAGGAATAATAAAAGCCTTTAGAGCCAACTCAACATTAGACAAACAAGATCTTGAGCTCCAAAAGGCTTTTATTATACTTTGCAATTTATTTAGTAATTTTTATGTGGATAATTTTTATTTCGTAATATTAATGTAATTGATAATAAGACAAAAAAGTATTAAAAAATTTTCTTTTAATTATTTGAATAATGAAATTTCATTCTTATAATGCAATTGTAAATGCAATATAATACATTATGTGGAATACGTAAAAAAATTTTGTAATCATGTAATGAGTTGCATGCCATAAATTTTGCTGACAGTTGCAGTCTAAAGATAAAGTCTTAATCGATATAAATGTATCGCTTTTGAAATAGTTTATTATATATAATAGGTTCTTGATAATTATCATTAAGTGACGTTCTCTCGCTTTACCTTGACGAAAATATTCACGGATGGCAAAGCATCCATTAGATTATCTACGCGCCCGCGGTAACGTTCGACACTAATTAAATGCGAGGCCTAACAGTGTTGCGCCGCGTTACGCGTGCGATACGCGACTTTGTTATCCAATTGCATCGTCAGCATCCGACGCTCATCGAGTCTGACCAGAAAATCGATGCCTCGAAGCGATCATCGTTTTTATTCATTCTCGGTTATGCCCACCGATCTCTTCCTGCGCGGATCATAAGACTGATGTGTTCATATATCATCGTCATGAAACGCATGTTTTGAATCTTCTCAGGAAAGTACATACTATATGGTGGGATTCGATAAGATTACTTTTGCGTTTTTAAATTCATTTAATATTTTAGAGAAGATGTCGATTAGCAGAAATCGAACGAAATTTTATATTAAATTATTTCATCGAACACTAGAGAGAAGATTTATGCTTTTTAACTAAATATAATTGACTGCTAATATGTCCTATTTATTATAGCGAATTCTTATATTAAGCTAATAAAATTTGTAATTAATTAATCACAGGGTTTAATCACAGTGTTTAGTGTTAAATGAGCGATATATAGGCTGTGTTCCAAAATTCACTATCAGTGATGAAAATGTATAGTACACGAGACGTAAACTGTAAATTTTCAGCGCTAACAGTGAATTATGGATCACAGCCATAGCTCATATCATTTTCAAGTATTTTTGTCTTTAATGCAAAAGTGAGCGTTGTTATGCACTTTATTATCTACCGTTCTTTCTATTAGATTATATTCTCTGGAGAATGTACCGTGTCTTTCGCGAGACTCGCTGTTAAGTCATTGAATGCCTTACTATATTGATCGACGTTCGCGATTGTAGCTAACTCATCGCCACGATGATTTGCAAGTAATGTGAAGACAGAGGACGATAATTAAATTCATCAAAGAACTTTAAGCCATTCCGCTATAAGAAGAACTATATGATCGTCAGATAAAACATTATTTTTAACCGTTCGAAAATAAATAATAAGAAAGTATTATTCTTTAGGGAGTAGATTAAACTAAAAGTTATTATAAAAGAAAGTTTATATGTATTTCAAAATATTGCAGTGTTGTTTTTTTACCCAAGATAATTTACCTCATTATTATTATCGTTAAAGAAAAATCAGTATTATCAGAAAAATTGTTATTAAGTATTCACACGATAAAGATGCAATGCATCTTGCATTTATCATTTTGCATTTATTATCAAGAATCGTTGCTCTCTTTTAACAGTCTAAGTGCTAAGATAACCATTAATAACATTCATATATCTTAAATACTCTTGAAAATTCCAACACGTATCGTGAAGAATACAAATGAGCGGAGAAACCATTTAGCATACACCTGCGTTCCGGTCACGTTGGATATTAAAGGGTTAACGGTGGTATCGAGTCTAGGCTAGAATGCAAAAATCCACGGCACGTTTGTGTAGCTCATTAAAGAGGCCTGTTTTCGCTAGATATAAGATACGAAACTGGTAGTCCGTCCGAATAATTTTCATAATTGACAGACTCTCGACCGTGTTCTAACGGCAGTGAGAAAGTCTAGAAAAGTCGTGCATGCATCGTAACATAAATTCCGCCGATAATGAGATAGGTAAATATCGGTTGCCACGCACGTTTAACCAGAATACCTTGGAACGACTCGGCCGTTCTCGGCTGGGAGAATTATTGAATCCATCCGGTCGCGCTTAAATCGATGCACGATGCACAATCCGTTCGTTTCTTCTCGCTGTAGGGCTGTATGGCCCTCGGCCGTGCCGCTGCATTGCCGCTTGGAACGAAGCGATGATCCGGCCCACAGCTATGCCATATACGCATATACGCCATGCACGCGGGCGTTTCATTACTCAATTAACCGGCCCACGCGCCATACGCACCGCGAAGGATGACGACGTGCGTGTCGTTCGGCCTGTACAGGTAAATCGAGTGGCAGCATACCGAAGTACGTACACGATACTTCGTAAATGTGGAGAACGGCGTCGCCAGCTCAATGATATGCGAATATTCCCGACCAGTAATCAGCGAGTCGTGCCTCGTGGAATATAGGTACGTCGCAACTTTAAACGGTCTCTCAAAGGCTCGAATGGTCGGATAGGTGGTAATAAACAAGACGTTGTATTATTACCATTATTATTGTTACTCGTATTCTGCAGCTGTCGATGGCGAGAGAGAGAGATTTCACAATTCAACAACCTTGAGAGAGTAAGGGACGTGCCAGCATCTCGTGACAATATTTAAAGCGACAGCCATATCCTTTGATCAAGACGATGCCAGAGGGAAAACATTCCTCGAGCGATATCAGTGATTCATATTCTTTTATGAATTTTTTTAAATAATTAAGTGTCAGAATATCGAAACAAATATGATTTACTGTTTTAAGTTGTCCATGTAAAATTGTCTATACAAAAAAGTTTTATTAAAGTGCATCAAATTTTGAAGAAATCGAAAAATCATCATTCAGGTGTCGACAAAAACCTTGTAAAAACACGGTATTATTTTTCTTAGAAAAATTTTTATCTCTTTGTACAAGTATATCTTTGTATATCTTTGTATATACATTTTCAAGTTTAGTCACGGTCACCACCTGGATCTCTGGACGTCATAATTACGCGCACGTAAATTATAAGTATATAACTAATAATTTTCCGCAGTAACTGGTGTAACTAGGCGGGAATAATAATAAAGATCGTTAACCCCGCCATTGCTTGTCGCAGCGTTGCGTTATTATTATTGCGTTATTATTGCGGGCACCCTAGAATTGTAGGAACTTTACGCGTCGCGGCGGCTCCCTCTTTCATCATATTGTTCGTCCCGTGACCGCGACAATTTACTCGTCCTTGTTGCTTGTCGGATGCTTCGTGCCCCGTGACGAGAACGGGATCTTGTCGAGGCTCAAGATTTTACGAGCCGTTTCCGCTAATTTTAACGAGAAACAGTTAAATGTCCCGAGCGTTAGAGCGCGGACACGAATGTTAAGGAAGCAGCACTTCATGGTTTCAGGACACATACCTACGCAAACGCTTGCTCTAAGTTACTCGTTTATGTAGCTCATTGGTATGTTAGATCGACCGTTTGTCGCGTATGTTTGCGCAAGTACTGTTCGCCGAACATGAAATCGATGACCTCGGAGGTAAATCTTTAGAACTTTAATCCAGTTCGCTAAATTTCCTTTATTTCTATTAGTTTTAATAGATATTTAATATTACATATACAATTAATATTGAAAAATTATAATATTTATTATAAAATTTAATTTATATATTGTTTTGTTCACAAAAATCACGTTAAATTATTTATCTAACGTCGATATACAGAGTTGAATAAAGAATTAAAATTTCTTTTAAATATATAGTAATCTCTCATCAAATATCTGAAAGAATCGTATTCCGTGTCGTAGCTTATAATAATATTTAAACTGTTCTTGACAAATGAGCGAGCGAAGAAAAATATGAAAGAATGGAGGTCGAGTGTCGAAGTGGGCGAAGACACACAATCGGTCGCACATATGCTAGGCTAACTGTCATAGGTGATTACATCAATCTCAAGTCAAGACAGCTGGTACGGTACCGTGAAGCAAGAAGTACGGTACACTTAGCATTGTTCTTGAATTACGGCTTTAGTGTAATTGTCCTTAGAGGCATGCTCGCGATTTTATAAGTCTCGTCCGTTAGACACGAAAGAATAGATGTCAAGTAAATGTCGCACATAAATTTTCTTATTATAAAACCTTTTACAGGTCTTTTTTTTAGAATGTATTTTTGGTAGAATATTCACATAAAAGAATTTGTAATTTTTTTGTTAGTTTAATTAATTATATAATATGATTTTTTTATAACAAAATTAACAATATATATCATAACTTTTTTGTCTTGAATTTTTTTCTTTTAATCACAATCTATGTATTAGATTGTTTGAACCAGTATATGAATCTTAAGAATAAGAATTAAAAAGGAGAACTAATATGCCATTGAACATTAAGATTTAATTATAAGTAAGTATAACAGCCGAAAATAATTCACGAATTAAAATGTTATGAATTTGTTCACATTTTTTATTATAATAATTCTAACGGATCTTCATGCGGTGATGGATTTAATATACTTAAAAAAAAACAACAAAATGGGAAAGCTAATTGTATTGCACAAAACACAATATTGTTATGAATTTCTTAAAGGCTTTTATGTGGCTTACGCAGTTGATGAGCTCCATGTATTCAATGGACAGTACATCGGTTTTCGACAAATTATTATAGCTGAATAAACGAACCGCAGCCAATTCATTGCGCCTCGTATTCAGGAGTGCCGTGCAAATAAACTATAAGACTTTTTTAAGGTCCACTTGGATTTGTATTCTCGTTCGTGTCGGTGGTCGCTCTTCCAATATAGCGTGAGATCTCTCATTTGAAGCTTTACTGAGCAATTTCACGTCAAGTGCATCGCGACACGAAGTGATACTGATCGCATAAATTTGTATTCACAAAACGTGTTCTATGTTATGTGATTTATGTGACTTTAGTAAGTTGCTGATAAATCGGTTGCTTAAGAACTCTGTTTCCAATAAACGATTCGGCTCTAAAGGGTCGATCGATGAAATCATTTCTTCTCTTGTCACGTCTATCAACTTTATCATTCACTATCCTTGATCTTATATGAATCATACCTACATACGATGATTAAACTTAGAATTTGACATTTTGATTTTGTACAAGATAAGAAGATATTTCCTAATATCTAGATCTTTCAGATCGTTAGGCATCAGTAATGAATACTTTTTTCTCATTTTGTCTTATCTTGTAATTTCATTGCGATATAGGCGTATATAGTAGTTAGTTTTCATGTAAACTACTATTACTAATCGAGATTAGATGTGATTCTTACCCAGGGCGAGAAAGCCAAGCGTCTCATTCGCTTCGATTTTACCGTTTTCTTATAGTTTAAGGTTTAATCCTCGCTCAAAGTTATCATATGTCCCGACTTAGTCGTCATCTTGAAATGTAGGCTCGTTTGACAGACTCGAATATTTTATCATGGGTTTTACAAGTGGGAGTGTTGTACATTGTCGCGTGAAAGACGTATTAATAATTAATTCGCGTGTAATCGTAATTAACTGTGTTTTTCTCGAGATTTATACAAGTCTAAACAGGAGTTTAAGTTTGATAACTTGAGAGCAGGAGGTTTATATGGAAGATGCAAAAAAAATGGGCGTCGGCGAAGCAACTTTGTGATATTTTTTATTTAAATAAAAAAATCATTTTTTCTGTTTATTTCGATTATTTTAGTTCATTTAATGATTTAAAAAAATAATTAGAAGAAGATTTATACAGTGTGAATTTTACTGGATTAGCCAGCAAGGATCGCTTACAAAGTCACGAGTTAAGAAATCATTATTCCATTGTATTAACCAGTACACACGTCATATAATTATAATCACTGCACTTGGCAACGAAATGATTTTACACAAGTTCAAACAGAATTTAAAGAAAAATTTATAAAAAAGGAATTTTTTAAATTTGTGTTAAACTATAGGCTAAGACAGTTCGGATTGTTAAAGATATTACGGTTATTAAGAAAATTGGGGATATTAGTCAGTAAAAATACTAACATTGTTAAAATTTTTAAAGGTTTAATAAGGTAGATGAAATATTTTAAAGTTAAAATTATTTTTAAAGATTAATTTTTTTGAAAAGTTTAAAATTATATATAACATAACATATTACATTTTATCATAAATCAAATAATATTAAGATTGTATGTGTTATTAGCATTTAATATTTTTAAAATATTCAATGAAAGTAAATTATATTTAAACGTAGATAATTATTCTTTTATTTTATTATTTCTATTTATAAATTATATTCAATACTGATAATATTAATTTAAATTGTAATCTATTAAAAATGATATATCAAATTGATAAAATATTAGCATTAATTATGTATATATTTCTAAACTATATAAAATTATAAAATTAAATTTTTTTGTTTTTAGTTTTTTGATTCATATCAAAATATCAATTTACAAAAAATTGAAATTTAAAAATAAAATAAAAATAATAAATAGTTAAAAATTAAAAATGCGCAAAGAATAGAAGACTGTCAATTAGAACTGATAAAAGTGCTGGAGAGACTTTATAAATTGGTTCATTGTTATTGGAAAAAATTTTAATAAATTTAAATGACTATTTTGGTTTCCGCGGAGATGACTGATTTGCACAGTCATTTGAACTTATGTTAGCAAACTTACGGTCTGATCTCGACATTCTCAACACATTGCGAACGCACACACACATATGTGCTTTTGTGAGCAATAGTCCAATGAATAGTTGAAGAAAAGTAGAAGTAAAAGCCAATAGTCGCCGACGGTTTGCTAATGCATTTCCGATGTACATCCGCTTTGTAATCGACATGCGAACCTTGGACAGGCCATTCCAAGATCAAGGCACCATGAAACTGATCACTCTGTTTTGAAAGCACGATCTTGTTCTCTAGAGAGCATCTCTAACGACGTATTCTCGGATATAAATGTTATCAGTGGGATTCGCTTAGCGAAGAGAACATTTATTTTTTGTCTTATTTTTTTCTCTTATTTTTTTATATTTTTATAATAATACACTGAGTATCAGTTTTGTTAAATATATTAATAATTTTAATGTTAATGCCGTTCAATCTAATATTAATAAATTTTATAAGTAGACAAACGAAAATAAGAATACCAGAGTATGAACGTAATATTATATTTTTTTTTACTAAATGAATTTGCTCTTTTTAATTCAATTTCTGAAACTTGAGATAAATTTTAAAATAAACATTAGTTTCACGAGTTACGTGCTTTGAAGTTTACTTTTGCCCTGGATTTTATATTTAACGAAGAAAATGAGAAAGAGTACCTAAACTTTTTCAAGCAATTTGTATTTTTATTGATTTAATAAGATATACATTATAAGAGCATCATATTTTTAAAGAAAATCAGTTTTGTTTGATCATTTGGCTATTTTTATTGATTTTTAATGAAAATTTATTAAAAATGTATTAATTATAAAAAATAAATATAAAAGCTCTTTTATTCAAAATGTTTTGTCGAAATATAATGTAATGTGTAAAAATAAAGTAAAATAAATTTTTCAAAAATGAATTTTTAAAATTATTTATATTTTTTTCAAGAAAGAAGGAATTCTTATATTTGTAAAAAGTTAAAAGTTCGTATATTTTATCTGTTTAATTTATCTGGTTAACACAATTTTTACTGATTAAAAGTAAAATTAAAATAAAAAAAATAAAAAATATAAATATAAGAGAGATGCAAGAATCTTATGATTTTTTAATGTTTTAGAATTTTTTGGAATTACGAATTTTTTAAATTTAATTTGAGTAAAAATTCAATTTCAAGTTTACAGTGTCTATCTTTTAGTTATTTATTTTTTCTATCTACCTTTAATATTAAAAAAAAAGCAGTGTTAAATTTTAATTCTTTAAATTAAAGAAATTATGAATGATGGTATTATTCTGTAAGTGTTCATGAAAGTAAGTTAATTTCGAAAAAATAATGAATGAAAAGATTTCGGATTTCAAATTTATTGTAAAAAAAAAAAATAGAACATATATTAAAGTAGGAGCATATATTAAAAGCAAGAGAACGAAATGAAGGATCGAAAAAGACTGAAGACGAGAAACATAGGCAGGACCAAGCTGTGTAGGTGGATAACCGCAAAATGGACAAAGTATTGTATATCTGTCTCAAGAGTACGGTGACACATACTTAGTGTGAGAAGCAAAAATCGGGAACACGATATTCCACTTGGCGCGCCGGATCGTCCGTGGCATAGCATAGCATGGCGGGTTAAGAAATTGAAATCGATTTGGTGAATCTTTCTCTTCGATGGCCGCCGCGTCAATGTTGGACGATTTGCAGCTAATTGAGATTAATGCCGGCCGCGAATTCTCCAAGATAAACGAAAAGTCCCGCCCCGTAGACGGGATAACTGCGGTGATAGCTATCTGGTACAACGGTTCGCGTTGTAACAAGACTCGTGCGTACTTAACTGCTCCTCAGAACGAGACGAGTACTGATAACTGCCACGGTGAACGTGCTGTGCGTGCCTGTGTACTTCAGTACCTGCCTGCCCGCATACCTGAGAGAGAGAGAGAGAGAGAGAGAGAGAGAGAGAGAGAGAGAGAATCTGTCGTATCTCTTATCGAGAAAACGAACCTTTGTCACCTTTGTCGATTTTGAATTCACTTTACGGTGGTGATCTTTCTTCTATTCGCTAAGCGATATAACGTATCGATGTAAAGATTGTTAATCGAGGCTTTTATTGTCGGCGAAAGCGTGAAATAGCATGCACACATTAATCTGTATAAACGCGCATGGCCAGATGAGAGATTCAAGCGATTGGCTCCGCTTCGACTAGCATCACTAGTAAAAACTTTACGCTCACGTAATTGAATTCTCTCAAAATACTGTTATGTCCCGCGCGTGATCGATAAGGCTGCGGTTATAGTGGACGGAATATATCTATGTGGGTACATCAAACTATAGATCACTCCGATGAATTTAGAACGAATATTAGAACTAATCAAATATATTGAGGGATATATATATATATATAAAATTATTATATTAACAAGATATATATATATATATATATATATATATATATATATATATCTCCCTTGTTAATTATTCTATCAGTTTTCTTTTGTGTTACCTAATTTCGTTTAGATTAGAAAAACAGAATTAGAGTCGAAAATTTTTCCAAAAGTTACAGTATAAATTCCACTTTATGTTATTAATGTAACAGTGTAATGTTACACTATTACTTTGTATTTAGCAAAAAGTGTGTACAGGTATAATAATATTAAACTGAAATATGATAAGAAATAAAAGAACATGTAATAATTATTAAATCATCCTAATTATTCAGAATATTGATTCTATGGCGCACATGGAAATTATCTAATATATTATTAATCATAAAATATTGATTATCTTGACATTGTTTCATACTTTCAAATGATAACTATTGTGTATTGCTTTTTCAATTTTCAAACACATAAATCTCTTCTCAATCAAAAGATATAATCGCGGCAATCGAGGTAGGATTATATGTATCTCACAGATCTGAAAAAGTTAATCGGTGATTTATTATTGGCCTAGCTTAGTATATTGTGTCCTTTCTCTTCAGACTTTGTCTCAATCTTTAGTGAATCGCGCGTCGCTACGAAAATAGTTTAATTATAATGATTAATATTAATAATCGTCTCAATTTTATCACTCATTCTCATTTCTTTCTCCAATCGACGACAGCGTTCTGCTATTGACCAAAAGGGAAAAGTGCGACACGTCTACAACCTTGATAACCTCCACAGCATCTAATTAGTTTGCTTCTGCCGTGATGTCTGGCGACGACGATGGCGTCGGCGACGCCGGCTGCAGCGCGGATTAACGGCAGTATTTCAGTCGATGGTTTTCTCCATGGTAATAAGCGAACGAGACCGCGGCAGCGAGTGTCAGCAAAAACTAGTTTATTAATATGGATAGCACGTTTGGTGTAATCTACGTCTTTACCTCTGCCGTGACGTCGCCGCTGCGCCACCACGATATTCATCCGGGTCGGTCCTATCGTTCTCTTTGGTACGTGAGAGAAACGACACACCGAAGAAATCGTTTTGTTTTTTTTGTTGTCAATTTTTTCCTCGGATACGATTATCTGACGGATCGATCAACCTAGTCGTTGCAAAATATTTCACAATTGATAGATGGTTTCGCACAGCTTCGAATCGATCACTGTACTGAGAACGATATGTCGACTCGAAAAGTGCATCTATTTCATTGGCGATACGTTATCGAGTTTATGAGCTCTTCTCTCTAGTTGTTATTTTCATTTCTGGTGATCTTTGAGAAAAGCCGCTGTAATGCTCAAATAAGTTAAGCAATTTATGTATGCACGAAACAAGTCTATATGAATTTTATTTTCTCAGAGATAATCTTATTATCTGTTGTGAAATCTTTAAAAGAAATATATTATACGTATATCCTAGAAGCATTCTTTTAGTATCTAGTGAAACTTATTTTAATTATAATCTTGCTCATTATAAAATCATTATTTGTATTCTTTAATAATATATTCTGTAATATATGCCTTTTTCGTTTTTTCGCTTACTAGACAAACTTCTTGTTTATACCAGTAAAATGTGCAGTTTTCAAAACTTCAAGTTTACCACAAAAATTATATTTACATATAAATTATTTTCGAATTATATATCATAAATTTTTGATTTTATAATATGTAGCAAGAAAATATACAGATTACAATTTTTAATATTTTGTGAGAATTCTGATAGACTTTATTTCTTTTTACTTTTATATATTTTATACTTTACATTTTTATATCATAATGTAACCTCGAGTTTATTTACTTTGTTCAGTTTTAAACTAAATTTAGACACAATCATATTTTTGTAGTTGAAGAGCAACTTCGGGCAAGATGATCGACATCCTATATTATATTATACGATATACGTGTGTTCTATAAGCCATAGAAGAAATTCCTGAATTGCAAATTGCAATTTAAGACAGGAAATCGTAGTTATGGAAGTAACTGGAAGGTATAAGTTGCACATTAATGTTCCGTTGGCCAATCTGCACGTCGTTACGTTAGATAAAACTATGCAAAACTGCTGCAAGAATCGTCGTTCTCTCGATAACACTAATTATAGTGAATTATGCTAATGATATTTTTTGTGATATAACACATCCTGTATAAAACAAGATTGTTTCTTCTTTAGGTAAACTAAAGCCAATAATAATTAGAAAATTATCGTGAGAGATTAAAAAAATATTATAAGATTTATAATTAAAAGAATAGGAATTCAATTTTATAATTGTATTGTATAATAAGATAACGAAAAATGTATATTTCTACATATTCTGACTATAATCATGGAAACAAAGAGATTTACAACATTTAATGATTCTGATAGCTGACGGTAACTGGATCACTCGAAACTGATGGCTATTCACATTCATTTTTGAAGATTATCGGTACGTTTCTTTTACATCATAATATTGTAAAAAATCAAACTAAAAAAAAACGGCCGTTTTTTTTCTTACTGTTTTATGTTTTATATTTATTTGTAAAGCTTTTTAATTATCTATCAAGTACGAATCAAGGATATCAAGTATGAATCAATCATATAGAGATATAATATAACTTGATAAACGCATCATCTATTGGGTATCTATTACAAGCACACGAAGCAGTTTTATTTTTAAGCAAATCCTAATTTTCAGTATTTGTCATAATTTTTTAATACGCGAGTATTAAAGAGTGAATTAACTTAACTTCACTGTCACTCAAAATCATTACAACTTAAAAAGAACAGCTTATCAAAGTTATCAAAATTATCATAACTCAAAAAAGATAACTTTTAAGGATTATAAAACAAAAATGATATTTGATCATGTTAAGAAGATATTTTTGATTATTTGATTAGTCAATAATTCTTTGTTAAATTGAAAAATAGTTCAACTTTTCTGAAAAACTTAATTTTTTTATTTGTATCATTTTTTAAATAGAGGAGCGATATGTTAACGTTTTATTTCTTAGATGTACGTTCGATTCTCAACATTTCTCTTTAACAAGAAATTGTCCTTTATTTTCACTTTGGAAACATCCAATGTGCAAATTTGATGCAGGCTATAGATTATGTACGACGTCGTGTCGCAAACATTCGATAATGAGAAATCGCACGGTGATGCGACCAGGTTTGTAATATATTCGGTCGGTACCCGATTGAAACAGGTGCACGTGAGATCGGGAGACGAGCAAAAATAACGAAAGCAGGTCCGTTTTCCCGATAAGCGTGCAGCCGGACCTACTTCTCGAGCCAGCCAGAACACCGGTCGTAGTCGGCACCATAGCTCTGCAAGTGCAATTCACAACCGAATGCTCTCACGCCAATAAATGCTTTTAACGGCGATGCAAGGCGACGATGCGCGAGCGATCTTCTTCGGTGCAGCCCGATTCTCCTCTTTTTATCAGCTGAAACGGCGTTAATGCGAAGGCGAGCGACGAACCTCCGGCCGCGACATTCCTGACTCTTTGTTCGCGGAAACGACGTGCCAGGCCCAAGAAAAAGATATCCACGAGCGCGACACCGACCGTGGAATAATATTTACAAAGCTAATCGTAATACGCATGGCTACTGTCGTCTTCTCTTGACAGCGTTTTTCGTCGTTCGCATTTCAACGTCTCACGTACAAAAAGACATTAACACTTTATCGACTCTCATTTTACTGAAAAATTATTGATATTTTTATTTAATTAAATCGGCAGTGCCGATTGCATAATTAATTATTATGATTAATATTATTAATAACTATTCATATCGAACGTTTTAAATCAATATTATTAACACAAGTAAAAGTTTATAATTACTTTTACAATCTTTTATGTATGCAACAATTAAATTTTGTTATAATGTCAAAGTATCCTTCTTTGCAAACTAATCTAACTTTATTTAGATCAACTTTATTTAGCAACAAATCATTTTTATAAATATATTGTTCTAATTACCATAAGTATATTAAAGAAAATAAAGTAAGGATAATATATACACCGAGAAAAAAGTTTGGTTGGATTAATTGGAATTCTAATTGAAAATGTGTGGATGAATCGAAAATTTTTGATTAAATCTACTAATTGTAACTAAAATTCTGTTTGATATAATTGGAATTTTTTAGTTCGTCCATTTTCAGATATTTTTCTCAGTGTAAATTAGGATTTAAGAAGAAGAATATTGCTTCATAATTGAGATTTGTATCATAATTGATCATTTAATTACTATTTTATGAAATTTTCACGAGGATATTAATGATTATTTGATACAATGTCATTAAATATTAGCTGTACGTTCGTTATTACTTGATTATCAGTTATTGGCTATTAACTAAGGACTTTATTCTGCGACACTCTGAAATATTAATTTATGTTATTTTTCTGCACGATCTGAATATAAATTATGTTTTACGGTCGTAGTAGTAAGTGCGTCGATAACAAACTTCTATCTACTGCGTGCAGGCGTATCTTCAATTCACGTTTCTCTTTCCATAATTTTCACAAATCAAGCGATTGATCTTTCTACTTCGTCGTCCCTTCGTTTTCATTTCTATCTCCGCTTCTACGATGATTTGCTTCTTTAAGCCACACGTTTGCGAATGTGAAGATATTACCTTATCGTTCGTAAAGTCGCAAATTAAACGGATACACGCATGGAATATTATCCGTACGCGATAATCATAGAGTAACTCAATTCGTTCAGGCAAAAACGCCACGATCGGAAGCGAGTGACGAGGCACGTAGGTGGTTACGTACGCTTGAACAAGTTTACCAGCGGACATAAAAGGTAATGCTGCGAGATAAACGCCTTCGCATGTGTCGCAATGTCGATGACTTCGTTCAGACTGGGCGAAATCCAGAAACTGTCAACAAGCATGATACATGATTAAGATTCTTCAATGTGAAGAATGCAGAAACTGTCAACGAGCATGATACATAATTAAGATACATGATTCTTCAACTCTTGAAATAATCATACTATTTTGAATTCCTTATTAGAAATGTCATATTAAGAGTGGAAACGTAAATCAATGTGTATAAATTTGTCTCAGATATTTTATTTCTTAAAATTAACAACTTAAAATAATTATAAAGCTAAAAAAAGTATTGACAATGAGTATTAGGATATATTATTATGAGAATTGACGTTATTATATTTTGTTTTACACAATGTTACATATTGTATATATAGGATATTTCGGTCATTGTATTTTGAACATTGTATTTTTAAACAGTCAAGTTTTTCCTTTCCAAAATTATTAATAATAAAAAAATGTTTTAAATAAAAGTGAAATGATTTCGAGGGGAACAGTTTTACGTATCTTGCTGACGTCGTTCTTTTTCTAGATGGAGCTAAAAAGATCACACTTACTTTTTAAATTAGAATTATATGATATTTTCAATATGATTCTTTAAATTATTCCACATATAAAAATAATGAAGTAGAAATATCAAAGAATCAATAGTTTAAAAGATATTTTATACTAACAAATTTCATAAACTATTAATTTTTTGTATATGTAAAAGACACATTGTAGCTTTCAAAAAAAGTGCAAATTGCCGAGTGATTCATCTTATCATTTTCCGCATAAAATTCCAGGTACAGTTATCAAAAAAATTAATAGTTTATAGGATATTTTTTATTTCATATACACATCTTTAAATAATAATACTGTTTAATAGGTTACACATTTATTATTATATTATATAATAATAAATATATATAATAAAATAATAATATATGTTTCTCTTCTGAAATGTTTTTTTAATGAAAAATGAAAGGTCTATTGATTCCATTTTTTTTTCTACTTATACTATTCTTTTCATTATTATCATTAGATTTTAGATCCAATAGAAAATTTGATGGTGGGTAACGTAAGAAAAAACTGCGGTCTCGATGGACGCGCGTGGCAATGTAGCTTGCGCCTTTTTCAAGGTGCGACGCAAAGGATCGTGTAAATCATGCTGGGCAGGCGGTGGTACTGTGCGAGAAGTGCGCGAGAACTTCGCCTTCGAGTTCGAATTTACGATTCTTCGCCAGGGAAGATAACCGGAGATAAAGTGTACCGGGGCGCGCGGAGTTATGAGGCTGAGCGGAGGCATTCAGTCGGCGGGATAGCGTCGCGTGCACGTGTGTGTCCCGCGGTGCATCGTGGTGCATCGTGGTGCATCACTGGTACGTGGAGTACTCATGGTACTCACGCCCGAGTGCGTAGGTAGGTAGCTGGGTCGCTAGGTAGATGGGTTCGGATGGGATCGGATGTGGAATTACTCCGTTCGTGGCGTTCGCGTACTTCTCAGGCTGAAAGTTTACAGCCTGCTGCCGTGAAACGACGGCACCATGCAGCGGCGCATATGCAGTAAAATTCGAAACCTGTCGATCATCCGCAAAAATAGCTGACGAGTCGTTATTTCTTATCACGCCGTAAAAGGATCTGCCGTTTAACATAGTCGTATGTGCAAATGCGTTTCCAGCGTGACCTGACCCGGCAGTAAACTCGTCGTTAAGCTAGACACCGTATATTCCTTCTGTTACTTCGATTTTCAATTTAAACGACGCCCGAACGAGATGTTGAATCAATTTACACGCTATAGTTTGAAGTTACGTTGAAAATAAATTACACGCATAATCGCGCAAGTTGATTGTAATGATGGTGTCTTACTACTGGAGTAGTAACTGAATATGAGTAGTAAATGTAGTAGTAGGTATGTCCTTTAAACTGCTTATTAATATATTGTATTATCTACACGTTGTGAACATATGTATATATATTTATTTTGAATCGTATATTTGTAGAAGCGAAATATTAAATTTAGAGATATATATAATAGTTGTGCCATAAATTCTGTTATTAAAAAAAAATATTTATTATCGGATTCAATCATAACTAATTAAATCATTATTTGCCATAACTAATTTAATCATCAAAAATTTCCATCTTTTAATTTTACAAATTTCTTTACTTTAATACAGTCGTATTTGGAACTTTCGCGGCATTCAAAATCTCGATGATGGTATTTTTATAAGATCAATTTTAGAACTTCGATGAGATTTAAAGTCATTTTGTGTTAAATTTTGGAAAGAAAAAACGATCTAAATTTCAATGAAATAACTTGAAATTTTATGTGCTGTGAGAGTTTGAAATCCGATCGTTTAGAAGAACTCGTGAGGGTGAATATTTTGAATAGTTATGTTTATTTTTACATTATATATTTTATTTTCAAGTATATACTTTATTCTACTTTCATTTTAATTATGAAATTATTCTTCTTACAATTAATAACAGAATTTATGGCACATTATGTAAATGCCCAATCCGTAGATAAATTATATTTTGGGATCAATACAATGTAACTTTTTAATGAAAACTTTTTAATTGAAATTGATATTTGATTCGACAGTTACATATTAAGACGTTTAAAATATTAAAATGAACCGACAAAAACTCCGATATAAATTATTGGGAAAGAAAAGTCAAGCATAAAATCGAAGGAGAAAGATGAATACATTACGTCCGATTATCATATTCGAAACTTTTTTGTTAAATTGAATTCCAAGTACCTACCGCGTTCCACTTTTCAGTTCCGTCATGATAACAATTTGCAATGCCCTCTCGGTCTCATATATTATTATTTGCATAAAATGTATGGATTTCATGTGAAAACTAGACGAATACAAATCCTGGATGATGACGGCGTACCGTTACATTAGCGCAATACGTAGACGGGCATCATTACGTCCGTTCCTACGTCGTCGTGGACGGACGATCGCCAGGAATGATAGAGGGCAAGGGTGCTTCCTCAAAATGCGTTATTGCCGTCTCTCGATCGTATCCCCCTGTCGGGCCCCGGAGTAATAGAGAGGAGCCTTCTGCAGTCAGCGGGAGTCTGACCCAGGATCACGACTTACGAATAATAGCCGAGCGCGCGCGGGGTTCGTCTATTCCCGCGGATGCATCGATCTTGAGCCTACTACTCTCATCCTTATAAGTCGCATGCCAATATCCCACAGTCCAGGAACTCATTATCTTGCGTCTGCCTCAAATCGCCCACGTCCGAAACACATTACGTTCAACGTATGTGGCGTCGTGTGAAAAGGTCGAGGGTCAGAGACAAAATTCTTATCGGGATATGACCTTTCTTTCGCTTTCCCATGTTGTCTCACAATCGGTAGCATGTTTCCCACGTTCATTCACTTTTCCTGTAAATTTGGTTTATACGTAATCCATATTGCGGAATTCGTTAAATTAAAATAAACATGTTCTTTTCAGATTACTCGGATCGTTTGCGATATATGTATTTCATAATGTTCACGCGCATTTAATAACCGATTTTTGCTTAAATGAAAACGCATTTTTTTAAAGAAATTCAGAGTTGAAGAATTTTAATAAACAAGAGCTTTTTTAAAAAAATAAATAAGAATTATTCTATTTAACCAATTCAATAATTAATATAATTTCTATTTTAGCAAATTTATTGAATTCTTATCAATCTTTGATAAAAATCTCCCGATTTGTGAAGAAATATTGCTTTAGACAATTGTATGAATACATTAAATATATTAAAATTACAAACATTATTATCAATTTTGCAATATATTTTAGTAACTTATTCAGTAATATAGTTAATTTACTAATATATCTTTTATAAAGATTATAAAGGTGATATCTAGATTTGTTCTTTTACAAAATTTTTAGTTTCTCAATTTATACATTTATTTTAGTAAACAACGTATATGAAAAATATAAGTTTCTATATAAAAATAGGAATAACAGCGACAGCAATAAGAGGTATACAAACCGAAAAGTTGTATGTTCGATTGATGTAATATACGAATTCGAGTAATGTACGAAGTTGCCGAATTTTATTTTTATTAGACAACGCGCCAAGAGTCGCGGCGACGCCGACGTCAGGACGTCGACGTCGTTCTGATTTCTCAAGCACGAAAGTCGCATATGTACTTGGATCGTTTGGCTGCTTCGCGAAAATTGCATTCTCGTCAAGCGATAAAAAGAACGGAATCGCGAGTGGAAAACTTGCAGAAGACGGACGGCAGCACTTTGTTTCTCTGACGGAATTTCTCTGTGGGCCAGCGAATAGCGACAAGCAGTTCACAATAGATCCTTGTAGTTTCTCCGGCCATGTAATTTCGTTCTGGCGGGGATCATTTACTGTCCGCGGGAACTACGGGGCGGAATCATCGTTAAAGCTCTATCATTCTATGGTGAACAATCTCAAAGGCTCATGGATGGGTGCTTCATCCTTTATCAAGAGAGTGATCGATCTCATTTTCTCTCAATTTCACGTTGGTTGGTAATGCACTCGCGTACACGCACGTACAGCACGATATTCTTCTCTTTCAACGAGATTGCCGTGTAGATGTTTAAGTGGGGTTCGATTCAATAAAAATCACTTTTCCGCATCACGGTATCGAAGGAAGAATCGTGAGATTGGTGTAGCTGCTTGCTGAGCCGTTAGAAAAAAATAGAAGTTGCTTTCTGATGATAGCTAGACTTCGAATAGTAATGCAATTAATTTTCTTTACTCTATACATAGTGGTTATATATATTGATCGAGATTGTAACACAGTTATTTATAAATCTCAACTTAGTAAATGTTAGAAATTTTATGAGCAATAAAAACTTTAATTAATATATATAGATTTTTTTATAACAATAATATAAATTGAATAGAAAAAACAATTTTGCTGAAGTATCTAAAAATTTTAACTAGATATAAAATTGAAAATAATTTTGTTCGGATCATCAAAATAATTGTGTAGTATTTTGCAGTTAAGTTCAAGTTTCTTTCTTTAGTTAATTGATAGATAGATAGATTTAATAACTGATTAAAAACATATTTTTGTAAATTTTAGTTTTATAAAAACCTAAAATATTCTGTGTGAAGTATTTTGTGTTTGAATGCATGATAATTTTGAATTTGTTCTTTATATGTGTATGTGTTTGAAATTGTATTGTAAATATAACAATTTATCTCAGCTCAGTAACAACTTACCTTATAGTGGGTTATAAAGGTGTCATTTTTTTCATGCTGTTACTCGGCGCTCATTTTTAGCGTCAAAAACTTATGTGAAAAATTGGCGCTAGATAGTGAAAATGCATGAAAAGTACGTAGCGTCATGTATGTGCATTCAATTTTGAGCCGAGCGATCTGACGCTGAAAATTGGATTTATCCATCGTGCTGATGCTTCTTTTCAGCGTTGAAATGGCACCTTTACAATTTACCTACTAACAAAAAATTTTAATTTTCAATGTTTAAAAATATTTATGCAAATTAAAAAAAGAATTGATTATCCAATTAAAAATCTGTTTAAATCAATGTACAGATATTCATTGATTTAAATGTGCACATTAATTTGGATAAACTTTTTATAAGAACAACTAGTCTCGATTTCTTCTACTATAAGAGCATTTAATTTGCAAATATTATAATGTACTTTTATAATAGAATTTTGTTTCCAAGAGAAACTTTATTAAGTATTAGAGGCTTTCTACAATAAGTCATTAGTAATAAATCAGAAGTCAAAAGCTGAAAATTGATTAATCATAGTCGATTATTCTTTTCCCATTCGACTGTGATTGATCAATTTCTAGCTTCTGATTTCTGATTTATTACTAACGGCTTTATAGAAAGCCTCTCTTATGATGATCTTTTATGAATTGAATAGTATACGTTTCATTGAGCATTGAACGTTTTACAATGTTTCAACTTACATCTTTTGTAAGGAAAATTCCGACAATTTGTAATCTTAAAATTATGAATATTACTAAATACGCCAAGTGTCGAGCATTATGTATCACAGCATAGAATTTAGAACTCAATCACGCACTATATACCATTTCTCTAGAAACGGAAAAGTTGTCCGTGGGCTTGCAGGAAGCAGACAGCATAAGGAAATTTGTGCGCGTGTCAGGATTATGCCGTAGGCGATGCCATGAGGCGAATATATGGTTACATGCGGCGCGACGACGTTTCGGTCCGTTGTGCACGTACGGGAATCCCGCGGTTATTCAATGCAACAAGGTTACATTACGCTGCGGGAGTTGCATATGTCAGAATATGTGGTAGAGCACACTGTAGCATTGGATTAACGTTATTATACTTCGTCAGTCGAGAAGCAAAATTTTATCTTCTCCCTCTTCTCTCTCTCTCTTTTCTCTTCTTTATTACGCCTCTTCAGCACAGAATTTTAAAACTACATGTCGCATTTTGTTCCGGGTCGTAGATTCTTAAATAATATATATAAGTTCAATCTTTGCGTGACACTGAAACTGCCAATAAAAAACTTTGTTTACAGACAGCGTTCTAACCGACAGTTAAATGATCTTGTCGTGTTGTTCCGACTGAATGAAAATAGAATGTGGAATATCACTATGATGTAGAGGAGAAGGTGTGTGATACCGTGACGAAGTTATCGCTCGCGTCAAGTATACACCTTGCAACTTTACTCTCACGTCCAAAGCAGAGAGACTCGCTCTCAAGTCGGATAACAGGGCGGTATTTCATTCTGCACCGAGACATTCATGTGCGTAACTGTGTTCTTTATTCGCCAGACGCGACCGGACTAAGTGCTCGGCGAGCGTGATATCTACTCATAGGTATTACTCAAGCGGAGACGCATAACGACCGCAATTCCGCGACTGAGCGTAAAATCGCGGAATTCTGTTCGACCGCGTTCCGTTCTGCTGCAATATTCTCTTTGAGATATCAAATGATCCCTCTAGTCGGCAACCAAGGCCGGAACTGATCCTTTAGACTTGGTGAAATTTAAAAGAAACTCTACACTTATCGTTATTACCAACATAATAATGACGAGCGAGCGAGAGAGAGAGAGAGAGAGACACCTAAATGTAAAATATTAAATCTTTAAACTGAAAAATTTATTACATTAAGAGAAAAGTTTTTGGTATTTATAACTATTGCATAGTAAATAACTGTGATTAGACATTTTTATAGTTATTTCTTTTATAATGTTAGTAATAATAACACTGTGATTTTTTTCGTAAAATGATGGTGGACATTATAGTTATATGTACATAACATAAAAATTAAGGGATTATCTATTCTGCCCTTCAATTTTCAAAGCATTGTATAACTTTGTGAAAAATATAATTATAATGATATGATTGAAAAAGAATTTTAAAGTTTGAGATTTGTACTCTTCGGTTCGGTAATAAAATTGCAATGCAATTTTTTAAGGAGCCATATGGAGAAAAATAGAGATTTATCAAATTCGAAATTTTTTTTTTTTTTTTATAAACTTTACAAAATTCTATTTAATTCATGAGTCAAAAGCAATTTAGAGCTCTTGAAAGAATAAATCTTTGCATACTTGTTCAGCGATGTACGATTTTTTTCACCGAATTGTTAAATATTGAAATAAAAAGCATTTTGTTGACTTTGACTCATAAAAGACGAACAGAGTAGTGGTCGGTATTTTTTAAGAAACGAATAGAAAGATTTAAATTTGCTCTTTAAAGTGCATGTGATATATGTATATGTAACACATAAGAGAAAGAGTAAATCCGATCGTACAACTTCCACACAATGCGCGTCTACTGCCGGATAAAATCAAGTGGACGTCGTTTTATCCAAAGTCGTTGCTTCGAACACAAAAGACATAAATTATGTTAAGATCATAATGTTCTTAATATTTCTTCGAGATATATCAAGTTGAATAATATCGTATAAATTGTTTAATTTTTAGCTTATTTAAATGAAGTTTACGTATGAAAAGTTTCTTTATATAAAAAAATAGGTGCTTTCTATTTAATGACACAAATCAACACAAGTATCATTCTATTTTTGTTATTCACTGGAATGCTAAGAAAGAATGATGTTTGTGTTGATTTGTGCCATTAAAATGGAAAGCATCCAATGATAGACGCATCTTAAAGAGAGAACAGACTTTTCTATTCGTTTTAAAGAAAACCGTTACTTCGACTTTCTTCTGTAGATAGTCAAAAAAGATATTTTCTGCTTCAGTTATAATAGTTCGATGAAAAAAAAAATGCTGTGTAATGCTGAATAAGTATGCAAATTAAAGATAAAGAGTAGTATTTTTTCAAAAGCTATAAAGTGCATTTATGTGCGATTTAAATCATATCGAGCTTTATAAATTTTATTTAAAAAATTCAGGTTTGACACATCTCTATTTGCATCAGTAATTATATAAAAAATCAATTAGGCTATTATCTAAACTACTAATCTAAAAAATAGAGACTTCAAGCTTTCAAATGCTTTTTGAATCATTTAATTATAACCATTTTTGACAAAGTTACACTCTCTTAAAGATTGTTTATTTTTGGAGAGCAGAATAGATGATAGGTGATAACACTAATAATTTTTTGGTGTAGTAAAATAAAATTTATTTTTTAGTTGTAGTTTTACATACTAAAAAGAATATATAGTACTTTTATGTAGTTATGAGAGAGAGAGAGAGAGAGAGAGAGAGAGAGAATGACTACAATATTTACAGTCGTTTTCGGGGAAAATTGTATATTTTTTTGTATATAAAACTATATGAATTTAAAAGAATGCCAAATAAAACATATCTATAGCTTATGTATTCAATAAAATAAACAGTTCACAGAATGAAATATTTAACCTACTTTTATCAGTGAAAAATACATAAATAAACATAGTAGATGCATTTCGTTTCACGCATGATATTTATAAGGCATCATTTATTCTTGTTTAATATTCGGTAAACAACAAGGATAAATGATGCATTATGCGCATCATGCGTGAAATGGAATACACCCAAAGTCTTCTACACTTTAATTATGGCCGCCAAGCATGAAGTGAAATAGTAAGATACCATAAGGATTATACGTAAATGTAAAAATGTGCTATTCTCTTTAAAAAAACCTACGTAACTATTACAATTTGTTTCTTGTAACAATTAGTCCTGATCTCTCCTGTATTATGTTTCTTAAATAGGGTAATTGTTGGAGTCATGCTTATTGCGAATAGTAATTTAGTACGCAAAGGATATTGGGACAAAGCAATTCGTAGTAAATTCACGTCGAACATGTAACTATAGCATTTATGCAGCATTGAGCGTATTCCTAAATATAGTATTATTAAGCATACTGTGTAACATAATGGAGAATCAATGCAATTGATTCAGTTGCCATCAATGCAGTGATTTTCACTTGTGAACGAATACATGGCTTTATATGCGTCGGTATCGATTGCACGGCGCCGGCATGACATCAATTTTCTTCGGGCGTGAACAATCCGTTTTCGGCATGAACAATGAAATAATACCCTTAATAGTAGCTGCGAAAGGTAACAAGTCCGTGACACTGTCTCGAGTTGAACTGAAAGAAACGTATTGATGGCGATCGTGAATTACAACGGGCCGCGACTTACACGCCTGTCGAACCGGAGTAGCCAGCGCCTTAATGGCGCAAGTTTCGTCGATCACGCAGAGGAAACGATCTACCATCGCGATTAACATCCGGCTGGATTCTGATTTGCCACGCGTGTCGTTACGAAGCACGCAACACAGTTGCGTGGCGGCAACCGTGACTAGTATATCAGAGGATAATAACACTCGAATACTTTCGCGAAACATACAATTTGGTTATCAATCTTGCGTGCCGTAAATTCTCGTAATGATAATGAAGGAACTAGATTAAGTATCATTAGAAAAGGGCGGGATCGAAAGGAGTGTGTATTTAACTGAAGTATGTTTATCGGATCGCGCGAATATAATAGACATTTATCATATTCTGAGAAAATAGATTGTATAGCTTTGATTAACAAGAGGCGTTTTATACTTCTTTGGACGCAGACGTTTCAGGTTTTCATCCCTGGATAACCGTGCGTATCTCGGTGAATGTAGAACGACGGATGCTTCTTGTGTGTTCTCTTGCCAAGCGTCTCGTGACGGCGGTTTGGTTTTCAAACGGCTTTCATTAGAATCTTAATTATCCGCCGTGTAATATTAAGTTTTCGAACTATTTAGCGCGGTACTCGGTGGTGTAACAAGTTCACGTTACACACCGATTCGTGATTATTAAGCTTAAAGGAAAAAGAAACGCGCTAATGGAGACTGTAATTTACAAAGCTGTGCTTGTCGAACGAAACTGGTCGTGGCTTAATTACGGTTTGCAATGCCTTTTATACGGCACAAGCGTGATATCGTGATACACGCGTGCATCATCTCTCAGTTCACTATGACGCAATTCAGAATGTGAATGTTTTTATTCTTATATATCGCTACACCGCTCGAGTAGGTGCTTAAGTAACTTCGTCACGTCGCTTTATTATTTTCTTAGAAATATTGATATTAAATTCTTTGCTGCTTCGTCATGTAATGCTTTTATAATTGTTGCTACATTTATACTGGCGGAAAGAGGGAGGGAGAAACGTTATTAAACTGTAGCGGAAATTCACTATATTAACGATGATCATCAATTATGTCTATAAATCTATAAAAAACAAAGGAAGAGAAATCAATCGCTGTAATTGTGATAACACAGGGCAATATCTTTTGAAGATGAAGTTGTTGGTATCATAATGATTACTATAATGTTAATAAATAATATAATTATACTTTGGAAGCAAAATCGATTGTCTGTTGAAATATACGCTATAATTTGAGTTGCTACACTTATAAAGCATCGATATGTTTAAGCTTTTTAAAGGTAAAAGTCAACTTGATATTTAATTTTAATTTTTTTATAAGCAACAAATTAAATCTTTTGTATACTGAAATTATTAAGTATAAGAAAGTTATATATGTTTATTTATTATAACATAATAGAATCAGCTGATAAATTAATTTTTTTAAGTATTAAGAGTAACAGTTTTTATTAATTTTCATTAATTTAGAAATTATAAAATTGTCGTTGAAAAGAGAGAACTTATAGATATAATAAAGATTACTTGCAACAATGTCTCTGATTATAAAATTGCTATTTTGATCATTGATTCAATCTTTTAAAAATACAAACAAAGAATAAGTTTCGAGAAAGTCAAATAAAATAAAAAACAACTCGAGCTAATGAGAATTTTTACGCGGTAATTAGAGTGCAAAGACGGTTATCAAATTTCTAATTTTTATACAAACATTTAATCAATGTAACGTGATTAATAATTACAGACCGTTCGGCTTCATTTCAAGCCAGCTTCAGTGTGTTGAGTTTTATAGCAGGAACTAATTGCAAACTCAACACACTGAAAATGGCTCGAAATGAACTCGAAACGTTTGTAATTATTATTATTTACGTTACATTGATTAAATGATTGTAAATTAGAAATTTAACCGTCTTTGCACTAATTATAATCTTTTAATGTTAATGAAATTAATTGTTTGTATGAGCTTTAAAACCATTTCATTGTTTTTTGAAGCAAATTTCAGGCCAGTTCCATTTTGGAAGCGATTAAAATTAATTTTTTTTTTGCATAAATTTATATTAACATTAAAATTAATTTTTATAAATTCATGTATCACAAACATAACACTAACAGTAATTATTATTCTCGCTAGTTAAAAAAGTAAATAATGCATTTATTTATATTATTGAGTTTATGACATATAAATAATTACGTAACACGATCAAGCAATTATTGATAGAAAATTCATGGAAATCAAATTATTTTTTAATATCCAGTGCAACAGATTCCAATTTAATATTTTCCAATATCGTTCGTCCATTTAGAAATAACATGTCAATAAAAAGCACCGATCGTGTAGTAGCTATATACATAAGCAACTATATACAGTTTGAAATCATAGAAGAATTAAATGGCACTTTTAAATATAAATTGTTAAATATATTAGGTGTTGGAATTAATTCGTAGCGTTTTTAAATGAAAGAATGTTATTTATTTCACATGAGCATTAAAAAATACATTAATGAAAGTACTTCCCATCACTTGTAAAACGCTACGAATTAATTCCAACACCTAATATATTTTATTAGACTAAAAATATCTTCTTATTTTATTGCGATTTTTATTAAACTGCAAAACATCATATTATATTGATCAAGAAGTTACTAATATTAATTATGCTAGAATTTCCAGTATCGGTTTTAGAGTTTCAAACGTTAATAGTAATAAGTTCATAAAGTTTTGAACATCGATAATTGTAATATTTCAAATATTAATTGTTTTGAATTTTCCAATCCATACAAATGTGAGAAGATTAAAAATTAAAAATAGCTCTTTTTATTTTGTTATATAAATTATGTTTATTAGAAATTTATTAATTTTGCATATGATATGAAAGTGATAAGTACTTCTTCTTTTAATTATCTGTACATCCAATACTTATACAAAAAAGGCAATTTTAATTATCTATCCTATCCTATTTTAGTGTATATATGAGAGGAGTTTGGTTATTATCGGAAAGTCACGCGGTGGCTTTCGATGATGAGACCATGTTCATACAAAAGCAAGCGATCTACCTTGCTTTTATCCACAATAATTGTTGGCGTTTATCGAAGGAATATCGTGCCGGGACAAAGAGCACGGATTCCGCTATGTTTTATGGCGTAAAAATGTCCAGCCGATTTAGCCACCCTTCTTCTCCTTAGTCGATGGCCGCTACCGCCGCGAGATCTCGGTCCGACTGGAAAATTGCAATAATAACGGTGATTTCGCGTCCATTTGTCCGCAATGAGTGCACGTTGCGCGGAGTGCGGCGGTCGTGTTCACGGTTAGTAAATACCCGGCTGGTGTATATAATTTTCCTCGTGCCACTGAAAGTGCTCGGTTACCTCCTTTTTTTTTATCCTCTCCGCAAACTTTCCTGGACGAACGTACGGGAGCCGCAAGCATTCTCAAAGAAATACTAACACTTCGATAGATAACGAGTAGACGCGCTGAGGAATTCTGATGTAAGAAAACCATAAGCATATGATTTGTGTCGATGAACACGCTCGAATCATATATTTTTTTCCGCCATTCCGCAAACCTCCCGGATCGTGCATGCGAAAAGTGATTAACTTACGAATAAATGTTACAACTGACCGAAGCATTCAATATGATATATCTAGGTCACTTATAACAAAATTGAATGCAGTTCTATCAGTACTTCCGAACCATTTCTGTATGTATTATTATTTATATAAAAATTATATTGCAAAGATCGAGCTAATTATTAATTTAAATTAGTATTTTGAAATTTTTTATTAAAATTTTCTATAAAATTTACGCTTTAACTTTGTATGAAGCATCCACAACTAACATATTTTTAATTTAATAAACAAATATGTAGCAAATATGACATGAGCAAAAAATATAAAAATATACTCTGACAACTAATTATTTTATTTCTGGATTCCATATTATAACATAAGAAGCTTATTCCAACAGTTGACGCACTCTACTTAATTTTACTGCTTTTTTTATCAGAATTGTTACTATTTATATAAATGTATAATATATTTTTCTATACTTAATTTTGGTACATGTAATTGTTAAGTTAGTATTGAAGATGATCTAAAAGGAAAAGTTGAAATGTTTACTTTTTATTGCATTTTAATTATATCCAATAGTCAATAAATTTTATATACGTACGTTTACTTAGTTAATTCATATTGACATTATCATTACATTTTTAATTAAAAATAAAGAAATAAGGCATATTAATGTATTGATTAAACTGAAAAAAAATTTGAGGTATATTGGAAGGATTGCAACATTATATTTCTAATATAAGTTCCCAATACTATAAACCATTTATTAAACCATTAATATATTATTTTATTACCGTGTACACTTTGTTTTTTTCGTATTGTATTAAATTGCTGCGTACACTTCATTTATTTCCTATTGTATTAAATTACTGCGTACACAATTTCGTTTTTAAAAATTCGGATTTATTAAATGCGTACGTAACGAACTTCATCTAAACTCGTATTGTATCATGAAATTCAATCTGTTTTATTAAGCTTTTTAACTGAAAACTGGAAACTGTTTCGTTGCATATTCAGTCCTACTTCATACAAACGGTTACATTCGTCCTATATGTTGCGAAAGTACCGCAACGATAAATTACATCTCTCCTCAGATTCGCAATTAGATGCCTGGATAGGGAACGCTTTGAAGTGTCGAATGCAATGTACCCAATACTTGTGAGCGACAATGGGAAATAACGGTCGACCATAGATCTCGCTTTTGTCTCTCGATCGGCGAGGTGCGATATACCTGGTATACCACCTACGCGCGCGATATACACGCTCGGACGAGCTGTCGTAAGTGCGCGATAACGCAAATCCGTACATGGTATATACTGGATGCGGAACGAGTGCGAAGCACCGTCCATTCGGCGTGCCCGGTACACCGTATTCGTTGAATTCCAATTCCGATTTGTATTCCAGCCACGTTCGTACGCTCTCTCATCCAGGGAGTATCCCGATTGCACAGATTGTTTCCGAAGCACGCCTTGCCCCATACGATTGGCCGCGTGTATAAAGTAGACGTACCATGTTACGATATACGAACGTCATTATTCCTGGAAGAAGTATCCATCCCTTTTCGCGTCTTCGTTAAGAAAGGAACTCGCGTATCCGCGCCGGAAGGACGGTTAAACGGTAAGCTATTAAAAGACGGAGCACATCGAGCAAATTATGTCCGTTTGCATCCTCTTGTATCTTACGTTGTCATCTATTTGACAATTTCTCGGACATCGCGGAGGATGATTCCGTTAATAATTTGTTAGCATCGATAGAAGAATGGTGTCACGCTGATCCTTCTTATTATCGTATAAATCGCGAAACGTTTTCTACCTAAGAGATAATAACGAACATATAAATTACAATTATAGATTTATAATGGCTTGATAAATGGGGCGTGTTTCTTTTTATCCATATCACGGCTATCACGGCTATCACGGCGCGCTCCATTTGTGAACGCGTGCGGCGAGGAGTCGCGCGGCATGACGCGACGCGCGATGCAAATAGATGGCTACGAGCTGGGGTATCTCCGACAAATCTCCGGAATCGCAATCGAAGGCCATCGGCGGACTCGTAAATCGCGCTTTCTCTCTCTCTCCTTGTTGAAGATAAGTCTGCGGGTTCGTGAGTCGCGGACGACTCGTTCCGCTTCGGGGGCGAGTACGGACACGCATGCATTTACGCACTTACGCGCGTCCGCTCGTACGAATTACGAGCCCGTGTGCAGCGCGTGCGTATGTGCAGCACGCACTCGCCGGATCCCGCCGTCCTGCCGCGGATTATACGCATGCATTTACGAGCCCCGCTACGCGAGCGCACACACGAATTGCCCGGAGCGATGGAGATTCTATCGTCTCTCGCACATGCGGATCGCATGCGTCTCGGTGGCGAAGTTGCAAATTGAACATCTGCCGTCTCGTCTGCACGAATGCGCATACGTGTCGTAAAATCCTAATTTTTATCTCAGCGTCGTCTGTAACGACCGCGAAACGCGGCCATTAAAATTGCTATCCAACTCCATGTCCCTTTATGGTATTACCGATGAAAACCTATCGCAATGGCTATTACATTTTCAATGCGGGGTTTAAGGGATTATTTTATTTGTTCCATCTTTCATTGCGCGATAAATCGTAGGTATAATAAACTGTTTATATCTTTTATCTATTTTTGAATAGATATTATGAAAAGTAGCTTTGTCTAAATATTATTTCTTGTGTGTTTTTAATTTTAATGTTGGATAAAAATTGCAAACAACATATAATGCTATTATATTTCTTAAATGAAACAATTCTAAATCTATATGAATTTACTTTTTTTATTTTTGAGAATCTCTCCTTGAGTTCGTCGACTAAAACATTTTAAATGTTGTACAAAGTGTGTTTGAGATGTTCGAGACATGTTATCGAGATTTTTATATTATGTAATATATATTGACAGTTTTATACATCTTTTTATACGATTGATATTAATTGTAAGTTACGGCTGAATTAACACGAAGATTGTATATAAGAGGAATTCTCTCCGCTGTCTATTAACGTTCAAGTAAGGCTATTGATTATCTTGAAATGGAGAATGCGGAACGTATTCTCCAATTGAAAGTATACGAAAGAGGAAATACGCATCTCGTACGTATGATAACTGTTAATTAAGCGTGAGATCGTGTCCGGTCGATTTTTTTCTTTCTTATGAAATCTTCCGAAACATACCTTTTACCATGAGATTGAAATTATCATCATATTTTCGTAAGATATTTAATGTAAGAATAAACATTATTGTTATTCAGTATTTAAATTCATTTCATAACATTCAGTTAAGTTCTTAAGACCAATTATATATCCTAAAATTTGGTTCATTATATCTGTTTTTATAATCATTGTTATATATGAATAAAATAAAACAAACATCATTTAATTTAAACGATTTTCTGTTTGTAATATTGGACGTATGAAAATTTTACGAGCTTTTTTTAATTTGGCAGTATATTTTGTAAATTTCTGGGATTAATAATAAAAAAACAGAAATGAAAGTGTACATTAAATAAAAATTATGTGCACAATATTTTAGAAATGTAATATGTGTAATATGTCATTTGGTGTTATGGGTTACATAATTTACAATGATGCGCTTGCGAATTAAAAAATATTGGTGGAAAATATTATTTACGGATCGAATAAGATAATAATGATGATAATATCGGTTCACATCGTATGCGGTTACAGGGAAAGTACCGCACAGTTAGATATAATTTTACTAGCTCGCATGCTAGCGCGATTTATGTCACAAGTAATTGATACAACACCGTCGACATGTCAGCGATTTGTAATACTACTTATACGTAACAAATTCTCGCAAATTATTATGTAAGAGAAATAAGATTAGCGGCGCTGTCGGTCAGTCGTGCGTATTAATCGTCTTACGGACCGGGTAAACGGCAACTTACTTTATGTAAAGCGAACGAAACCGTTATGGGCCTTTAGCCTGAGAGACTTTAACGAAACGCGTGAAAACAGCCTCATAATTATACGGTTGAGATTTTACTGTTATTCGCCAATGTGCAATTAACGCTCATGAGATTAGAAGACCATATGTTTCGATTAGCTACCCGTTGGTAACTATTTGCCACAGGACATTTATTATAATCATTGGCGACGGCGGCTTTCGCTCGCGCGTTTTCCGGACATAAATCTGAAACCTTAAACGAGATGAGTTATCAGTTGTGCTCATAATATCTCTATTTATATTAGAGAATGGCAGTGTATAGCGGTACTCTTTAAATTAGCGAGTACGGCTTTGACCGACTGTGCGATTATTACACAATAAAGTAGCGGAAGAAAGCGTTAATTGTCAAGTAGAAGTCAATTAAACGCTTAGCCATTAATTATGATAATGGCTGTCGAGTTCGCAATATTTCATTGGTATCGTAGTGCGCTGGTTCAGCAAAATTATTATGCGAGTTATATTTGATAGTTTCATGGGAAGCTCGATTTGAATTCTTTTCCACGTTCTTGCTGTCCAGATATCTCTATCTGGTAAAAAATTAACTCATGTACAAGCTAATATAATTGCGACATTATATATCTGTGAATGATTAACTTTCCTACTATTACAGAGTGTAAATTCATTTATGAAGACATAGAAATAACGCTCGCTATCTGGAGGTTGAAGTAATAATAAATCTCTCTTATTATATCCAGATCTTCTACTGTAAGTATCTATTTATATGTTAAATAAGAGGGCGAAAGCAGCATTAATTCAGATTAATTGGGATGTCGAAATTTCTATCTGTTTACATTTATATTTGTTTCAGAAATGTTTTATTTAAATTTATCTTGATTTTAATTAACATTGTTGTGATAAATTAAGCATATTAAGAGAAGAGTGTTTGATATTTGTGACTGTAATTGCATGGTAAAGTAATTATGGTTAGGAACTCTATTTTTATAGTTATTAATGCTGTAACGTTAATGTAATAATAATTAAGTTTATAATTCTATAAAAAATATATAGTTGGCATCAGAAATGATTACAAATTATTAAATTAATTACAATCATTGATATATTTTTGTATTTAATTTTGGATTTTTTAAAATAATTTGGAAGAGAAACATTATAGAAGTTTTAAAAATATGCGTATATATTTGTTTACAGAAATTTTCTAATTTTGCCATTATTTTGTTTATTTTTTACAAAATATGTTATTTCTTGTTTTATGTTCTTGACTTTTTGTAACGCGAGTCTCATTAATATGGAAATATCATGGATTTGTTGGCACGAAAATTAAAAGTTATATAAACGACCCTTGTTTAATCAGCACTTTTGGTAACAATTAGGGTTAAGTAACGAAGAAGAAAACTGACGGATGATTCATTAATTATTTCATTTGATTTATACTACTATTCTCTTGTTCCGGAAATCGTTAAAAATATTGTCTCCGCAACTAGATCGATAGATCGTTGTTTGCGTTCCCTATGACATGCTCACTTTGTTGAAGAACAGTTAACATCTTGTCCGAGATTGCGGACAAGAAATCCTTGTGCGCCGCGTGGCTCTCAAATAAGTTTTTCCTTCATGCGACTATCCTGTATTTACTACGATTTTGCTCGTTTTAGTGATGCTTAACGGCACAGGCAACTGTCTCTGTTATTTACCAGCCGCCTGGTGATGATCTATCATTATGCGAATGTAAAACGCGTACTAAACGCAAGCTATTTTGTGACACGATGATAAAAGTCGTTATTAATTGCATTACTCATAATTATAAATAATTTGCCGGAAATTATTTCTAAAAAAATAACACAAAAATAGGTTCTCCGTTTAACTTTTGATAAAATAAGTAATAAGTCTTACGTGCAGAGAATTTTCTGTAGGAATTTAGATTGTAAATTATAATTACATTTAACTATTTTTTAATGTCAAGTGCATTCGATATTCTTTACATTTCTATTTATTTTACGTATTCATGGTTTGCCATTTTTCATTCTCGCAAGCTTAAATTCCGCTTATTCGTGGAGAAGCTAACAAAAATAATGAAGTAAAGAAAAAAAAAACGAAAGCGTTTAACGCTTTCATTTTAAACGTGTACTATTTCAGTTCGTAGTGCCAGGTTATATTTTTCTTTTCGGTATTTCCGTATTCGTGGCAGAACTCTATGCGAATACAGACATTTACTGTGTTTATTTTTACTGTTTACTTTTAGTCGTACATTTTATTCGTGAACTATTATAGTACACTTTCGCGTTACATGAAATCTATTTCAGTATTAATAAAGCAATTGTTTACTTTTATTTACGTCGGCAGATAATCACATTTATTTCTTATGAATCAATTGTATAATACATTGACACATTGAATTATATCTTCACGATGTGTTACGAGTCGATTACAGTACGTCTTTAAGCAAGAATAATTGATATGTTTGTATAAGATTTAGTCGAAAATTACATGTTAGAAGGTTCGTCCTCAATTTATGAGGTGAATGAACGTTTCTATCCAATTAAATGCAAATTGATGATGCGATGTTCGTTTTTTATCATATGTGTGTTGTATATTTTGTAGTTTATCCGAAACTATGCGACGCCAAATTACATAGGCTGGAATAGTGACCGACTTGAAAGATAAACGCGCCGACACATATGACGTGGTATAATTATTATTACATCGCCAATTCAGTGATAGTATCAAGCAAGCCGTCTGACATTATTTAGCCGCCTTTATAATTTTATAACTGACAACAATCGCCAAGCAAGATACCCAGTTCATGTTAATTGGTTAATTACTTCCACTTCCTGTTGATACAAATCACGCGACGCATAAGAATAAGGTTGAGCTATTATAAGCTTCAAGATCGCGATGACATACTCGTTGTCGTGATCTTTGTGTTAAGGGATGCAATTTTATAAAATATGATAAAAAACTATTAAGAATCGAACAGAAAACAATAATTTTTAATATATTATATGTGTAATATATATATATATTTTTATATATTAGGTGTTGGAATTAATTCGTAGCGTTTTTAATGAAAGAATGTTATTTATTTCACATGAGCATTAAAAAATACATTAATGAAAGTACTTCCCATCACTTGTAAAACGCTACGAATTAATTCCAACACCTAATATTTTTATATCAGTTATTTTTATATAATTCATTAAAAGAATGATTTATTTAATTTTTTGTTTATCTGAATGCGACTAATCTTTTATATATATCATTTTTTATATCAGGTGCTTCACAGAGTTAAAATCCATTTACATTTATACTTTTTACATTCTAATATCCGGTGTACATTCAATCTGAACATATAGATCCAGAATGCTTTTATCGATAGATGCCACTTTTATTTCTGAAATTTTATATACTGCAAGAATTTTAGAAATAAAAGTGAGCATTTATATTCAATTCAATTGAATGCATATTAAATATTAGAATGCAACTTTAAAAGTATCAAAGTAACATAGGTATAAATATATTATATATAAAAATATTATTATGTACATATACATACAGTAAATACATATAAATTGTGAATTATATGCTAAATGTGTGCTAATACTGTAATAAGCGCATTTTGAATCCGGATTATAATTCATAAAAATCATCCAAGATGCGTGCAAGATAAGAATCTTTCAAGTTCATTTCGGAAGTGAAAATCAATCGCACCAGTAACGCGAAGCGCGCGATTCCACGACAATCCGCGCTTCGCGATCAGGCGCAAAACCTTGCATCCAATTTTCTAGGAAGGCTCACGCGCACGAGTCCATATCGAACTACCAAGAGGCGCCCACCAATATTTTATTGTCGGCTGACAAACATGTTCTTTCACACACGTCAGTTTCGAGAACCGGAACGACGTTATCGCACCGAATCGCTCGGCGACACGCTCCGACCTTCTTGCCGCTCTTCTTCTCTTGGTCGTCCTCGAGAAAGAGATTCTTTCGCGAGAGGTTGCCTGGAGGGGCAAGGACACTTTAATCCTCCTACCTTCGAGGTTACCTTCTCAAACAGGAAGAGGAGGAGGAGCAGGAGGAGGAGGAGAAGGAGACAACGACAACGGCGACGACGAGAACGAGGACGACGACGATTCAGGCTTCAGAAGAGGTAGAATGAGAATGAGGACAAGGTAGGAGCGAGATACCTGATTATCCAGGCATAATCGCGGTAGATGTGGTGGACGGGATGCGCTCAATGTAATCCTACTGGATGACGCCCGCATCCACGAAATCATCATTTGCTCGCGTCGTGTACTTGTTTATCTGCGTTATATCACATTTGCATTTTGATCTCTGGTCAATTCTGGTCTTTTTAAATCAAGAGAAGGAAAAAGAGAGAGTTCCATTGCGACATTCGATAAGCGAGCAGTAAGAGCTCTTTGGACAAGTAGACGTTATTAATCACCGATTTACACGCTGCTGGGAGGTCCACCGCGCCGATATTTTTCTCTCCGTGCTGAGGAAGTTTAACTTCGAATTTATCGCAATGAGATCGAGAAAGTAAACATTATAATTCACGGACAATAATCGAGTTGGAGGAAGCGCGTTTCGATTACAGTTTCTGTCCTCGGGGTCGGCGAAATAGCATAGATCGAAGACGACGGAGATTGTGAATTTCGAAGTAAAACGCTTAATAGTAAGGATTCTCGTAGCGCGCGCGTAGCTGTTGTTAGAGTAGAAATCATTTTTAACGTGGATATCTCTTACCTTTGTTATTCTTTTCCTGGCGGTACTCTTTAATGAAAAGGCAAAGTTATTGTAACACGGTACCTAATTTCGTTTAATTGTATATTATTACTAAAGGGGGATATGCTATCCGCGGAAATTTGCGAGAAGAGCGGCAGAGTTGGTGGAAGCGGGACTGGTGCCAGATGATGTAGCTTGAACGTAAGCCCGTAGGCATTTCGCTGGCATTTTATTTCGCGATTACCCAATGGCATGTCATTAATTGAAAAATAAGTTACGAAGTACAACGTACATATTCTGCATGACACGATTGATCCATCGATACTAATATCGAACTAATACGCAAATAATGAGAAATAGGAGTCTGGATTGCCTTGGTATCCTCCTTTCTTTGCGCCCAATCCTGTGCTTGTTCCAATGCAATAAAACCGTCGTAATTTTGTACCTCGGAATTAACTCTCTACACGATTCGACTCGCTACGAGGGGGCAAAGTTTAAGTATAAAGGCGGTACCACACTGAATTGTACCTTCGGCGAAGTGTGCGAGAGAGATGCACGCGAATGTTCGTCATTAGTTCGTTTCCGTTTGTACGTCGCAACACGAATGAAAGGAAGATATGGTTTAATTGTTTTATGTGATAGCTTGCTGAAAGTACTTACACGTACTTCCGTTTATAACAAACTCATTTACGACATGGTTATAATTGCACTGTGATATTTAATTTATAACTTTTATTCGAACAAAATATTATTGTGCTATTATTTTGTTGTCTTTGAAATAAGTTTGCTAGTTATAAATTCATTTATGACTGATTTATGTAATGATTGGAAAAACAAATATAGAAGATATATCATATCTTGACAAAAATATATTTATTAATTTTTATATTTGTTACACTTCAATATGCACTAGTTTTGTAAAAGATCCAATTCATATGAATATAACGGAAAATCCTTAGAGATTAATGTCAGTATTATTTAAATTATTTTTTAAAATAAGATTCTGATAAGACATGAGAGAGTGTTTCAAAATATGTTTTAAAGTGCGTTATTACTTGGAATGTAATACAAATATAGATACTGATGTATTTGCTGAATTACATAGCATAGTGTGAGGCTGCCTTAAGACGATCGAAATAGCACATTCGTCTCTGAATAAAGGCGTCACAACGAGGCAGACCACAATACTGAAATCATAAGTAATGGCTCGATGGAGGCGTGATCATTCCCGCCTAAACTATCGCCTCGATTTATTTATTTGACCCTGTTTCGGCAGTTTATGGCGGTGCCTATGATGAAACGTTTCGTTATTCATTTCCGAAGCATCTATGCGTAACTAATGTGATTTATACCATCAGATTTTATAATGCAAAGATTATGATGAAAATTTAATGTTATGTGTTATAATTTATTTTATATATATATATTGTAAAATGTTTATTGTATATGTCACAAATAATCAACGATGATTTTTGTATGAGAAAGAATAGATCAAGTAGGAGAGAATAATGTTGACCATAATACTTATGATGAATAGCGTAAATTATAATAGATCAAGTAAATTTATTTGATAAAATTTTATATATAAAATTTTATAGGTATTATCGGGCATAAATATATTATATATATGTTAAATATCCAAGATTTGAACATATTACATATTACCATATAAGTAGTTAATGTAATCATAGGTATGTTAATTGCACATATATATATACACAATTGCTCCTTTATTATTTTTATATTTCACAGAATTTTAATAAATTAATTGCTTTCGTGATTTTTATAGTTATACACGTAACATTTGATAATCTGGTTAAAAAATGTTCGTATATCTCATTTTTTGAAACGTGTACACATCGGTGCAAAGACACGGTACGGTTTCATCTAACTTTTCTCATTTAACTTACAGTGTTCTCGACTAAAGCGAGTCTGAATCATTTATAGAGAGCGATTAATGACATCATATAATCTTGCCTCGGGTTATACTCAGACACAAAACATTTTCAGTCGAACATGAATTCACGAAAATTGAATTTAATCGTTCCTAAAGCGATTTAAACTTATTCTCGACGAAAACGCTATTACTTAAAGCATAGAATCAAATTATTTCTGCTATTTCTGCTCTTCCTTTTTAGTAAAATTACGCAAAGTGTTATTAACACAAAGTACCAACATTAATATAGTTTATCTTGTTACATCATACATTCTTCAGTATTTAGGTATTATTTATTTGAACTTATATAAAGACAAGAGAAAAAAAATGAGTAATACCTTTAAAGTTGAGTAATCCACTAAACGCAAAAGGATTAATTAGAATTCCGTCAAATGATGCTATGCAATATACGGGAAAGACGCTGTTAACACGAGTTTCCGACCTCGCGGGCATTGAAACGAACCACAGGCAAGATCCAAGAAAGTTTCCCACGGGAAAGCAAAGAGTCAAGAATATCGTTGGATCGTCAGCTTGAGCTCTTAGAGATTTCTAGAGAACTCAGAGATCCCTGCGGGCTGAAGCGCGATCCGCCTCGTCATAGGACCGCTATGTAAATTTGCTCTCCAGTATCGCGGTTGCGTTTCGCAATTAGTATGGAATGCACTTGACATGAGAGAATCGGTTGCATCGAATTCGCGGCCGTCGCGATTCGTGAAAAAAGAGACCCGATTTCTGGAGTCGAATGCATGATCTCGGTGAGTCGTAAAATTGCAAAAAAGGAGAGAGAGAGAGAGAGATCTCGAGATCTGAATACGCATATGCTTGTTTCTCTGCCACCTACGCAAGCAAGAATCCTAATTTGGTCATCCTGTACTCTACTCGGTACCGTTAACCGTGCATGCGCTATCAAGCGTGCTAGCGCTGCTGTGAGGACCATGTACGATCGCTAAAGAGTTAATTGGCACATCGATTCATGACGGTAATGATGGCGTTGTCGAGGGTAGTCATTAAAAAGAGAATTGATCGCAGGTACTTTGACTATATTTTAGTCTATCCTGATAATTCGACACGCAACATCGATTCACCCGTTCGAATTTTTCACGTTCCAGAACAGTGTATTTTCTTGTTCAATTAATTTTCTTGTTTGTGTTGCATATCGAATAAATGTTGCAATTATGTTATTTTTATTTCGAAAATATTAAATAGTATATATGTGCAATAAACTTTTTGCAGTTTCTATTTTTGAAATTTTATATCTATGAAATATACTTATAATTTAAAAAAACTTCTAACATATTTTCTCTTTAACATATACTCGTAGAGACATAGATATTTCTTAAAATAACATAAATTGAAGATCTATTGTTTTAATAAGTTCCTTATTTTTTATTTTCTTTATACAGTTTTACGACCTTTTATATAAGATTTAAGAAATACACAGTAAAAGGAAATGGCCATCGCATGGCATAACTTCAATTTATATGAATCTCATAATTTATTTCTGCAATCTTACTGCACCGAGTCTTTTTCTTTACCGCAGAATCTTTCATAGAGCAGTAATGCTATAAAGAAGATAAATTGCAAGTCTTTTTCAATTTAACGTTGGGGACTTTTCAGTGTTCCATGCGCAATATCTTCTACTTTAAGATTAAACGAAGAGAGATTGTTCTTATAACATAAAAGCACACTTAACGCAGTGCTCTAAAATTGAGAACATGAGTTCTTTTTTATCTGTGTCTCTCAATGGGATAAGTTGATCCCTTTGAAAATCAAAAGACATGGTTGTATCTTCTGTCACGTATTACGCGTATAAAAGCGATGAGGCGGACTATATATCTATACGAGATCTATTTAACCGAGAATATTTCAAAGTACCTCTATAAAACGTCTAGATTGATTAAATTTTTAATAAGCTTGATCAATCCTATTACATAATGGAAGTGCCCTCATATTTTTACTTCTATATGCTGTATATTACAATCAGGATGCTTATTAGCTTTGAAATTTTCAGAAAATTTTTATAGGAAAATTAGAAAATTCTCTAATCTTTATATAATCTTTTATTAAAATTTTTGTTATAATTAATTTATTTTTACTTCTTTAAACCGCAAAACTGATGAACAGAAACAAATAAGAATTTTCTCATTTGCAGCATTTGTATTATTCCACAACATCCAATTGTGCAAGTATAATTATTTACTCGTTATTCTCAAAAGTCTGCAATGTTGAAAGTAAGATATTTATATCAATATTTTAGCGAGTTGTGCGCACACAAATAAATTCGTGATTAATTCGAACGAATAAATTCAAGTTGGAAGAGTCTTGGAAGAAACTCTTCCTTGGAAAACTAATTCGAAACTTGTTAACATTTATTGTCGACTTTTCCTACACCTTGTATAATTCGTAATACCACGTACTCACAATACCAACGCATATAAAGGGCGATGATAATCGCATGCTAAGCGGATATCGCTTGCGAACGAATTTATCGTCGGGCGTGCTAAAGGAAATCACCGAAGGCGCCGCGGCGCGCGTTATCTCGATGCAAAAATACGGTAGATCTATTTCTTACGCGCGTATTTCGTGCCCCGGATTCGTATTTCGTGCGAAAACCGGTTTTGCCCCCGTTGAATCGGTGGCGGCTGATAAATCGGCGAACTCGATTCGCCCGGGGTCTTCGTCGCGCCCCCGCGGCGGGACCTACTTAAAGATGCCTGTCGCACGGACGTTTCAATTTGTAATCGGAAATATCTGCGCTAGGGCGTGTGCATTATGCAATTTCGGAACGCTGTGCATCGCGCCGTGGCTGCTTGGGAGCGACATTAATCATCCCCCGAACTCATTCGGGGGCATCCCCCTGCTCCAAAGCCGGCTTCTCTGCGGAAGCTTCATGACCTTTCCTTCCCCCCCTGTGTTTCCCTTGGCGAAATTATACCGTGCCTTTCATGTACATTAATTTCGCAGCGCCGAATGACGCCTCTCTTCGATCGCTACAGGGTATCCTGGAAAAGACTTTGAAAACGCGTTCTCGTTGAACGCGTTCGCTGTTTTCTTTCATTGCGCCATTCCAAGATAACGTTTGATATATTGGGTATTTCGAGAAACGTGCAGAGAAATTAATTTCTGTATTCATGTTGTACACTGTGCGTAGTAATAATCTTTTTTCTCATTATCTTTCTTCTAAGCATTTGCGTGTTCTTGGCCATACTATATATACATTCTTGTTATCGGCTTGAAATTTGATTGCAACACCGGTTTTAATTCTCATTCTCGTAAGAATGAGTGCAATATTAATTTATTCCGTAAAATCGTATTGTTATAAAGTGCAACATGCGACGTATTAAAGTTGCAAGTTACACATTTCTCGCGAAATATTTTATGTCTAAAATAATATATTTAGCATAAATAATGGAAATTTAATAATTAATTAGCGTTTATAAGTTTTATTAAAAAATGTTCAGATTGAGAAAAATGTCTTATATTAAATGATTATATTAATTGATTTTTTGATTGAAAATGGATGAATAAAAATTTTCTGGTTCATTCATTTTTGACTAGAGATCTTTCTCGTGCATAAATTCTAATTAATCCAATTAATTAATTTTATTAATTAATTACTTAAAAAAACAAAATCTTGATATTAAACTTAAAAATATCCGAACGAGTTTAATTAACCTTCAATTTATTCTAAAATATTTTATTCACTATTTCTTTTAGTTAAAGATTAGTTCGTCTCTTATCATATAATTTACAATTTTACAGAGGGAATTGCTTGGCGCTACGATTGCGTATTCAAAGGTTAGTACATACTTTCGCATATTTTATTGCGATAAGTAGAAAATGATAGAAGTAAAATACAGTGAGAGATCGTAACTTCTCGCGGGAATATGCAAATCTTCGTTAGCGACTTTATCGCGAACTATTCTCCACAAAATAATATGCATTTTGAAAGACTTCAGTACTGCATTTGTGATGATTAGTCTGCGTTTAGTTGAATGCGTATTTTTACATTGCTCCGAGATTCAGCGAAAAAAGATCAGGAAAGCCAACATTAACGATGCGACGCATCGTGTCGTCGAAGAAACGCCGTGTGACGTTAACGAATGTATTGTGAGTGCAGAAATGATCGTCGACAGCTTTGTCTTGCGCCGATATTGGTAAGATATGCATTACGAGAGCTCGTTAACAGCTACGTATTGCGTGGAGTCATTTCTAAGCGATTGTCACACAGCGGGAGTTTCAGTGTAAATTCCACTATATTCCTTTCCATAAACTTTCATATAAGTTTACAATACATGATGCTGTTAGAGTTTGTAATAATTACTGTATATTCAAAATATTAATACACTCTAAAAAATATGAGTGCAGATCTAACACTATACGATGTTTATATATTTTTTACTAATATCTGTTGATTCATATTATCATGATATAAATTTAACACTACATTTAGATATCAAAGGAGTAATGGTAACCCCTTGAGTTAAATAATAGTTTGTTATTTTTAACTTCCATGTACATCAAAATGCAAATCTATTTTTGTGTTTCAAAGTAGTATCCATGTTAACATGCACTTAATAAATAATAAACTAAATTTAAGTCAAATTTAATACATTTTCTTGAGTTAAATAATTTATTCCATTCTTTTAGTGAAATTAACAACATATTAAGTAGAAGCTGTGGCGATCTGTAGAAATGATTAAAAATAACTCCAATCGGATATAATTTGACATTATGAATTTGATTGCAATGTGCATGGTTTAAAACCCACGATGTTAAATCCATTTTGTTGATATTTACATAAATAATATTAACACGATGAAAATTATATTTGACATTCATGATGTTAAATTCACACTCATATTTTTATGAGTGTTAATTATTCCAATAATACTCCGTTATGAATACTGTTCACTGATACTTTGAGGGATTCGAGTCACAATTTCGTTTACTAGAAATTCTACTAAGAAAAGAAGTGTATCGCGCGTAAAGAAGGAGCGGATTATTGACTGGAGATGCATCCTGCAACGGCGACGGCGGCGGCGGCGTCGATGCCACTCTGGGGTCGAAGGTTAACTCGCCCAACGTCGGAGCATAGGCGGAATATAGATGCACGGTACCGTTCGCCGCTTCATTTCCTTGAGTTATGGTCAATTATGGATGCCTTATCTCGTCGGTGTAGGTCCGCGACTACCATCCGCGAGAGAGAAGAAGGGAGAAAGTAAGCGAGCGCACCTTCTTCATTCTCTTATAGCCGCCACGACCAGGATAATCTAGCGGCATGTATCTACCTAGGAAAACATTCTACTCTGCGCAACTTTCGCTAAATTATCTTCTTTTATAGTTTCTCACGAAGACGAAGTATAATCGATGGCCATCCAACTACCCGGGTTTAACGAAAGATCGATTGATCGGTAACTCGCTCCGCGAAAATAATATCACGATCATTTTAAGTGCTTGTTGTTTGAGTCAAATATCTCATTATACTAACATATTTAATTATTTTTTGATAGGAACAATGAGAAACAATTACAATATCAATCCTGATTCAATATTGCAATTATTTGTCAATTAATATACTTGATATTCGAGAGGGGAAATGTAAATATTTTGATATGATAAATTTTACTACATTTTTACATAAATAAAAATTTTTGACAATTCTTCTATTGCTCCTTAATGAAGTATCTTCAATATTATAAATGCAGATTTATTTAATATTTCTATAACTTTGATTTTTTTCCAGAAAAATTAGAGTTATAGAGATATTAAATAAATTTGTGACAATCTTTTTTTTTTTTTTAAAAAAGCGTTACGAAATAGAAATTCTTTTTCTGAAAATATTGAAGTTTTCGTACATTCCTACATGCGAAGTTATTGCGCATTTATGAAGCAGTACGGTTGGCCTCCACAAAGGTCTGTTATGCAGCTGTAAAATAACTTGCATTTTCGCATGTAACATAAAATATTTTTATAAAATGCAGATACAATATAAAAGTTTCAGAAGGTTAAAAAGAATTATATTTCTGAAAGAAGAAAATGGATATATATTTATATTAAAAAATGAATATATTTCGACGATTTGAATGTGAAAATTTTATCTTATTATGTGTTATAAATATTTATGAATCTTATTTATTACACATCTTATGTTTATCAATGAAAAGTTACTCACATATTTACATCTAAATATAAATTTTAGGATTTTAAAGGTAAAGAATATGATAATATTATTGGAACATCCTGTATGTAAAATTATTACACACCATTTCCTTTCTCGAGCCCCGCATGTCTGATACTCGCCTGCGCCGCGTAATTAAATTTTACTTCTCGCCGCGCCTGCATCTCTCAGAAACGAGCTCTTGAAATTAATCTCGTTCGTATAAATTGGCCGATGAGCCGCGCGGATGGCCGAGTAGCGGTGTTTATACCTGACAGCCAGCATGCGCGTTTTAAGGACGAGCCAACGATAGTGAAAGTCCGCGCAGAAAAGAACATTTACAGCGAAAGTTAGTCCCGTTTGATCAATCAAGGCACGGTTTATATCAAGAATGCAAAAAGGAAGTCTTTTCAGCTCATAACAATTTGAAATAAGTACATTATTTGTCACGTTCCGTAATTAAACGGTATATACTTGTATTTTTAGATTTTATTGGCCAGACATAGGATTAAACAGATTTTATCGTTTTAGTTGATCAAGAGAATTAATTAAGATTAAAAAGATCTATTAAGATCTGAGTTTCAGATTTATATCTTTCTTGATTAAAAAAGTCAGAGCTTGTAATAAATAATTTAGATAGATACGCTGTTTCTTCTGTTTTATAAATAAGGATCATTATATGGATAATTCAGTGAAAGAAAATTGATGATACACTAGAAAAAGAACTCTGGTTGCATTAATTGAAATTTTGATTGAACTGGACAAATTAGAATTTTCTTGTTAAACCTATCATAATGCTAGTTGAAATAATTAGAAAGCTGATTGATATAATTAGAATCTTCTGACTCGTCCATTTTTAATCAGAAATCTTTCTCAATGTAGATCATAAATATCATGAAGAATTATTCGACTACATTTAAAATTAAAATTGAAATTTTCCTGAATATATAGGATTAGTTTATCATTGCCGTACAACAGAGCATTACTTAAATTTTAGTCAAACAAAAAGTATAAACAAAAAATTTTGAGAGCAAAAAAACAAATCTGTTAAGATTGAAATTATTTTCTTCTTCCTTAAATCTGACTGTCCCTGATCCGAGATAGGCGCATTAAATTCTATAATATTAGTTTCGCTATAAAAATTGACGAGGGTAAGAAATCCACAAAGTAAATTTTATGTCTCGACACCTTGGGGAGATTTAATATCGTTATTAATTTTACTATCGAATTTTTCGAACTGTCGATTTATAGATTCCTGCTTGGATATTAAAGAATCCTACGCTTCCTGGTCCGTCGACGGCAGGATGTGATAATTTTGTAAAATTTCGTGCGTAAAAACGCGTGGAGATGGCGAGCGAGTTGCATCGAGTTGCTTGGAGTTTTCGCAACTCGTTACTGTATGCGTCCCATCGAGTCTCTCGATCCCCGACAGGCATTGAGAATTTGCATTTCGTGTTCTACGCGTAAGTAATAACGTTGCACGCTCCGTGCACGCTGACTCGCGCGATCCGTCATCCACTGAAACACGGGGATGCTCGTTGAATGCCTCGGTCAGAGTTCTCGTATTAAATTACCTGTATTAATCGGACGTGGGAGAAGTACCGTTAGTCAACGCCGAGACTGCCTGTTCCGAGTGCATCGCGACAAATGTTCGTCTCCTCTGAATCTCACACGGCTTGATATCGCGCGTCTTAAGTCGGAAATCAAATGCGCTTCCTAGGTATTTTCTCAACCAAGTATCATGATAATGACGTATATTTGTAACTCACAGCGTGCAAAAGACCGTCGTTCATCAAAGCTCGGATTGCATTCGCGATGTATAATTTCTAACGTGGCTGAGCCTAAGAATAATAGCGTTTTCCAATCTGGAAAAATCAGTGCACACTGAATTCTATTAAATGCAAATCAATTTATATTTTCAGTGTTAATAAATAATTTAACTTTTAATTATATATTCTTTATTATCGATAACCTTATAATCTTATTGATTAAATTATTTATTAATGCTGGAGATATATAAATTTGCATTCAGTTGCATTAGTTTTCCCAATAGAAAACGCTAATAGTTTTGCGCATTAAATTTTAATTTAACACTCAATTTTGATGCGATAATTGTGTTTCCCATTTAACTCCAATAGAAAATTGTTTTATATAAAAAATATATATATTAATATATTATATGTAATTATATATGTTTATATATTTACAGATATTCTTATTTGACAAATTTTTTATCGGGATGACACTGATTTTGATAATATTACATTCATTGAATATATACAAAAATAATAAATTAATAATAATATTCGATTAAGACAAAATACATCGTGCTAATTTTTTCATTTTTTTTTATAACGGCATAGTTTGCATATTTCAAGTTTGCGAGCTGCAATGGCTTTACACAAACAGATATTTCCATAACGTTACCAAAGGAGACTATTTTCAGCATTGTCTTGCTCACGATCGATTTATTCAGCTGCAAACAGAGACGCATTGGTGACAACAGGGCGGGATAAAGTCGCGGCTTCACGACGCGCGTCACATTGTTCGTCCTACGTGGCACTTAATCTTCTTTCACCCTTTCAAATACTTCGCGCTGTCCAACCAGTCGGCTTCGAGACACAACCAGTCGGCCGACGTTTCAAATTTACATCCTGCTTGACCGATTATTGGCGTTTGCGTTATACTGTCTATACGTAATGTTCACGCAAGTGTTATGATTTCCTTCATTCATACGTTTTCGCGATGAAAAAGATTCAATTTCCAAGGTTCATTTGAGAAGATGTTATTAGTACTATTTATGTCATTTTATTCTTATATCTAATTAACGATAAAAATAGAATGACACAAACAGCGTTAATAGCGTTTCCTCAAACGCATTTCTAGTAATAATATTATAAACTCAGATATATTTAACCATCCATTAGCAATGTGAAATTTTCACCCTTCACTGCACACACAATCTTGTCTTCGAACTTCAGTACAGATTTTTATATTGTCCCGGATTATATAAAAATTTGAGAAATGTAAAAAAATTCTTACATTCTCTTGTTAAGGCTGTAACAAAGAATGTTTACTATCATAGAAATTACATTGTATTTTACATTTTTTTTCAGATTTAAATTTACCTATCAGAACTCACAATCAAAAAATTGACTGTGCTTGTAAACTCTAACTCAATGGTGGGTTAGGTATTCGATAGTTCGTGTTATTGCAACAAGAAAGAGAAATATAGTGAAAATTCTCTCAGAATTTATTTACTTGAGATAGCATCAAATGCGCATGTAACTTTCATGATGCAGTGCAAATTGCTGAAGAAAGAAGAGATAGCCATCCATTGTTGGCGACAATGAAATAAATGATGATTCTTGGGGATGTAAGTAGGGAAGAAGGAGGAGACTATAAATACCGGCCTACGGCATTCTCGATGTTGCAATTCGCCCGGGGAAGGTTTCGCCGCTTTTGAATCTAAATTGCGTGTGCAGATAGGGCGGCGCTCGTGGAGAACGTGAAGCGCATAAAGATACGCTTTTGCTACTTATTAAGCGATGTCTCTTTGTATATATCGAGCTTATCGTTCGCTCAAGCAATGCAGTGTGATGTTACGTAAACCGTGTCGCGGTTTATGAACGCGACATCCATACACCATACGAGAATTGCGATCCTGAAGCAATAATAGTCATTAGTGTCATATTTATCAAGTCGAATAGAGTCGCGTTTCTCTCTCATTCGCGATTCGCATCGAGAGAGTATGAAAGTTAATTTCTTCGAGCTAGCAAGGGACCGTCTCTAACAAACGGGCGACCTCGACTTCTCGAAGCTGACTTTCTTACGGCTTATAGAAGTTGGACTTTTCTACAGAGTCTCCCTATCTTTTCACCCGTGGCTCTTTTTCTGCCTTCGACTTGTTAGAATGCGGAATGTGTTGCCCGCGGTCAGGGCTCGCAGTGACTTCTTAATCGGATGTACGAACAAAACGTGCGCATCATCGTCAGATCGCTTGCATGAGTAATTACGTTATCCATCGTTCGCGATCGTACGCGATGCCGCGAGCGATTCGACACCGCCGGGTAGGAACGTGCGAAATCTTCCAAGTGATGAAATATGTCGAAATTTTTTTATATCAAATGTTATATCCAAAGTTAAAAAAATGTAAAAATATTGAGAAGTGTTACATTTTTAGATCATTATCCTTCTTTTTAAAAAATTTAAAAGTTTTCAAGAACGACTTGTAACTTTTTATATTATATGCACGAGTTAGTTAATTGTTTTTTGTTGCTGGTGGTGTTGAAAATTTTAACTAGCTATTTTCATGCTAATATCTTACTTGATTGTTATTTAATAACCTCGCTATAATCAAGAGTTAAAAAAGTTATATTTAAAAGTTATAATTAAAAGTTATAAAAAAATTAAATTGCTATTAATAAAACTGAAAAATGTATTTATAAATTTGCATATGAATATTATTGAGCATTAAGATTCATTTTGGTCGAAAATTGAAATCTTTCTCTTATCCGTCTGAATTTCATTGGTAATTATTATTAATGTTATAAATAAGAGAAGAAACTTAATAGAATTATCACAAAGGAGCTATTCATAAGCTTTTATTATCTAACATCTGTTAAATTTTATAACCAATGAGTCAAAAATATCTGGAAATATAACTAATTCATTATTATATTGATATTATTTTTGACAATGTATATTGTATTTTTTGTAAGAGTGAATATTTTATATAAATTAAGCGAATATTACCGAGGAACTTGCACCAAAAAATATGTTTTGAATGAAATGAATTACGTGACGTCAGTCAAGCAAGAATCTATAAAGATGCCGACTATATATTATACAGCAGCGCATCTCAGTATACTTCATGACTGAATGAAAAAGTGAGTGATGTAAAATAAGCTCGCAATAAAGAACCGGATAATCTGGATGCGTCTGCGGTTTCATCGGTGCAAACGAGACTGCTGGTAACAAGGCAAGGCGGTGCATCGAAAGCGAATTCGCGGACATTATAATCTTACAGATGTGCACACGCAAAGTGGATATTTGCACTTCGTATCACACATTCAGCCGCAACGGTACGCGGGTAATGGAAAACGCACGTTAATCTTCCCTAATTTTCCTCGACCGTGCTAGGCGCGCTCACTAATTTCGCTTTGTCGTCGCGATAACGACGATTAACGATCTAACGGACAGGCGCGTTTCGTTGAGCATTTCGGTGTTAACTCCTTAACATGTTGAGACGGCTGTACGGCTGACGTCTCGTGGCGAATCAATTGAAGAAACAAGTAAATCATTCAAAGATCGTTCTAAGTCTTAAAGTTTGCTCTTAAAAAAATTGTCAAAACTGTCTCACTGTTCCTCACCGATTTTGGATACATCGTATGGTATAAAAATATTAGATCCATATTTTTTATACGCATATCTCAAAGTTTAGAGGACAAAATGACCCCTCGAAAATTAATTTTTTATTTTCAACATATCTTCAAAACTATAAGGTATATAAAAAAATGGTTTATACAAAAGTTTTATGATATTTTACTTTATAACAGTATATTTATACTTTACGAAGTTTTTTAATTTACTCTCAATCCCAGAGATTGTTTCGACTGCTGAGATAAGCACATAAAAAAATATTTAATATTTTTAATGCTTTACGACATATTTGAAGTCCATCAAAATCTACGAGGAACCGTCCTTTAATAAGATTTATATTAATTTTAATTATTTTTTAATTATTTTTATCGCAGAATGTCAATTTTGATGTTAAACTTGAATTACTTAATGAAAATTTTCTGCAAAAACTGATTGTTCATATTTGTAGTTATTACGGTAAAATTTTGTAGGATTTTTGAAGTTTCAAGAAAATAAGTTTTCCTTTTCTTTTGAAAAATTGGAAGACTTACAACGTATCTTTAGTTATTACATAATATTTTGTAGAATTTTTTCAATTTTCGAGAAAATAAGTTTTTTCTTTCTCTTGAAAAATTTAAAAACTTACAGGGTTCTTTTGTACATCGATATTTCTCATTCTTAATTAATTTTAAAATTTATTTCTAATAAAAAAACTGTTTTCGTATGCACGCGTGCGCGAGATGTAAGAAGTAGTGAGCATTTATTTATGGCCCGCCAAGTTAGATTATACAATGTCTTGCATAAAAATAATATTCAAAATGTATGTGGCGATGTTGAATCTGAAGTACACATCTATCTGTTTGCTTACTCATGTTTTATATTAAGTTATAATCAGAGATAACTGTGTCCGTTCAAGCTTGAAATGCATTAATATCTTGACGAGACATTCTATATAATTTGTTTTTATCATTTTGAAATGAAATAAACAAGTTCAATTCTGTAATAAATAATTATATTTTGCGGTAAATATTTTTTTCATTATAATGCAAAATAAGATATTAAATATTTTTTATTAATTCATCCAATTATCCTTATTCTTGTTTTCGTTTATCAATTTCTTTGATATCATCTATAACTTCTCGATCATCTATAGCTTTCTTATATTTTTATTTTCTTATCACGTTTGCACATCTAATCTGAGTTCTACACAGAAACGTAAACTCAAATTTCGAGAGTTGTATTCGGCGTGTATGTTTAGGTCTACGTTGTTGGGCATTTCGCGCACTGTGCACGCACCGATCGTAAATTTCGCAGTACCGGTTTCCCTTAATCAATGAAGTTCCATTCACAGCAGAATGAACCATGCTAGAGAGAAGAAGCTAGTGTGGACTAAGCGACAGCTTTGGTCCTCGCACATGGTGCTCGTAAATTTCGCGCCTCCGGTTTCCCTAATCAGAGATAGAAACGGGGACAGATAGCGTAGGAGAGAATGAATTTAGTCTTCTCGATACTTTCTTATTGGTTCAGGGCGAGGCAAGCGAGTGGCAGGCAGGCAGGCAGGCAGGCAGATAGGCAGGCAAGCGGCAAGCAAGCAAGCAAGCAGGCAGGCAAAGCAGGCAGACAAGTAGGTAGGAGAACTTTCGTTCGCCAGCGATTCTTCTCGGCGTTATGCACGCGCGTACAAAGTCGTACGTCATGTCGAGCCGTTTAATGGCCTCTTAATACTATCTTACGAGCGGCATGTTTCCCCACCCGCACAGCTCTTTCTGCCACAGCCGGGTGGACGCTACCTTTGAATAAGGCGACCGACGGACACGGCGGAGACTCCTCTCTCTCGCTGCGAGATCTTTCCGTTGTGTCGCTCCGCTGGATACTCTGTCTCCGTCCGATATAGCAATTGGAAATTCTTTAAGGGTCTGTGTCATCGGTCGAGCCATGGATCGTAAACCGGAGGCGAATTCCCGCCGGAGAAAGAGACCGCGCGATTTCGATCGTTTAGCGGCCGCAGAGCAGATCTTCTCTGTTTGTGAGGATACCAACGGTTACGCGCCGCTGCGCGTATCTTCCCGCCGGATCTTCTTTGTTGCTCCGATCACGCACGGATGACTATACCTATGGATATATACATGCGAGTGTGCTTACGACAAAATGGTTGAGATAATCCATGATCTTTAATGATCTTACAATAGTAAGAATTCAGTTCAGTTGTCCAATAATGTTTATCGTCTTATTATGACTTATCATAATCAGGATTGTATCGTATATTTTAAGATACGTGAAATTATTACATATTTAACGTTAAGATTATTGTAAATCTTTTTTTATGTGAAAAATATAAATGTAAAATATGTAAATTATTATAAATTGGATAACATAATGCAGAAAAAAGTAATTAAATTTTATAATTATTATATCTGACTAATATTAATAAAAATATATAAGCGAGATTAAAGCTGCAGTTTAGTGCAACAATAGAGAACATAGGCTTTGATGATCCGTAAATTGTTTACATAAATGACACATAGTAAAACATGATTTACATAATTTACATTGTATACACGTAGATGTAGATTATATTTTACACACAACCCTAATCACAATAACATTTGGGTTTACTGCAATTTTGAAAAAAATATTTTCTAAGAAAATTGCAATTTTAGATTTTAAAATATTAAAGGATTAGCATTCAATTATGTTTCTTTACTTTATGAGATTGATTGATATTTGTGATTTTTAATTTTTAGCTATTTTTAATTGTACAATACAATTGCAATTTTATTATTTTCTCTGTTAATATATTTTTAAACAATGTAATATAATAATATAATGCAAAGTTTATAAAGCTGCGTAGGAATTGTTTTACGAACATTAGAGAATACAGAATTCATGTTCTGGGTTGCCAGTTTTATTTAAGAATTTATTTAAGAGGAAGCAGTTTAATGCCGCCGGAAAAAATTGTGCATCGCGTCTAGTAATATGTTAGACAACCCCATTATTTGTTCACTTACCAACTTGAGTTTCATTAAGAAGAATTTTCACGGAGCTCTTCTCTACTATGCATGTCCACGAGAATCGATTGCCACAATTTAACGTAGAGAGAAACATTTCTTGTTCATCAACAACATGAGAAAATGAATCGATCGTTATTAGGCTGAGAAATGTAAATTTCCAACTTGAATTGCTCTCGCGTAAACTGACGCTCGTATATGTAACATTTTACGACATCGGAGGATACATATAAATAATCGCTTGTTGACCGTTAAAGTGTAACGTAAAATTTTATCATTCGGATGGTAACACATTTCTTCTCGTTGCGCGATTTAAAAGCGCTATATAATTTTCAGGGACGTTCGATCGCATACGAAGATTTTCTTACGTATGTAATGCGACGGTTTGCCGCAATCATCGGTCCGATTACGGTTTCAAGCGAAGCATTTACTAGCGAAGCACTTATTTCCTGCGTTATTTCAGTTTGCCCTAGCGTTGCTAGTAATCATTAAAATACATTCCCAGAAATTGCGTGATATTTTCGAATCTTTTCGTTTTAGTTCCGCTGCCAGCAATATCGTGTCATATAAATAATACTGTAATCAAAACAACTTTGTGATAATTTTATTGGGTTTATTATATAATCTTTTATAGTTTACATTAAAAATGACACGTATTTAAAAAACCGGTGCTGTCGCTTTTACTCGTTCCAACGGATTTTTTCCTTCTTCTGATGATTTTTTTGTTGCTGCCTTTGATTAAAAATTTTAACTCTTCTATGAGCTCTTCTGTAAAGATATCTGTAAAATATAATTTTTATAGCTTATAAAATAACTTCGTAAAACAAACAGAAATTATCATTAAATGTATAATTACGTTTGATGCGATGTTTTGAATATTCCAGAGAAATGTCCATCCAGCAAAGGCTATAAGACAATGCAATGTCATTTATCACAATTGAAAATACTCTACCGACATCCTCGAAATTCAATGGTTCCACTTGGACTCTCGCTGTTTCTTATAAAAATTAAAATTTTAATAATAGTTTTTAATGCTTATATTTTTGCAAAACGATCATGGTTTAAATTGTCGCGTGTGGGATTAAAGTTTGTGGAGACTAAATGTAAATTTTTCCTTGGAAGTTATCTTGCGTAAAATTTATCCAAAGTAAATTTCTTCCTCAATCTTGAAGTAAGCGTACACGCTTCGGCTTTAACTTTGGCTTACTTGCTTATCAAACGCGCGCAAGCACTCCTGAGCCGCTATGTCGTCTTTACACGTACGAACTAAATCGGTGAAGTTTAAGTCAGTTCAACTATAAATGTAATCTAATAAAAGCAAACATAAAATACTCCGCCTTATGTTTTATTCGTGTAATGAAGCAAAAGGATTAGATAGAAGATGAGATAGAAAGTTAAGAATTAATAAGAATAAATACAATAAGTGAATGAAAAGAAAAGATTTTGAAAGTTAATAAAAAATTTATGTAATTATTTTAGAAACAAAATAAAAAGAATTACACGACTGATTTTAATTATATGTTTATGTAAATAGCTTATTATATGTATATACTAGAAAGCAGACGATTTGTAGTCTATTTAGTAATAAATTTTTTAGGTTTAGTCTTGAATAATATTTCATACTATTTTACTTTATGTATTACAAGGTCACTAATTTGTTTTGATAAGATCTAGTTGTGTGTGTGTGTGTGTGTGTGTGTGGATTTTTAAATTTCTTTATGATATTTATGCAGCTAGGAAGTATTCTAAATTCTTTGACCTCTGTCTCTTTTATAAATTAATTATTTTTATATAAAAGTATTAGAAATATATCAATATAGAGTTCGGCAAGAATTGCATATTTCAGTCAATTTTCAATTTGGTTTCTCATCTCTTATTTTATAAACCCATACGCAGTCTAAACACCGATCGGCAATATTCAAAATATTTTTTAGTCGTATTCTTTATTATATAATTTTTATTTCAAAATTTATAGACTGCACCGTGTATTTACCTGGTATATTTTGGGGAGGAAGATTATGCAGCTTTTGACTTAATCTTCAGGTAATTCTTGCCATAATATAACATGAGTATAATGTGAGAATAGATATCGTACGTCTCATCATTGCCTTGTTTCTCTTTCCATTATTTGTTTTGTAACTTGCCGATTACACCATTTTCCTGCAGCTTTAGTATGGCAGTACACAAATCTGTATGATAAAGTATATCTGTCGTAAAAATTATTTTATTAAAATCACTTTCATTTAATTACAAAAATTTGTATAACGTGCACAAAATTGAGAGTAATTGGCAATAATATAATAACTTATCACAATTATTATTACTGTATTATGATTGAATCATCAACCTTTATTTCATTGCTATCTCGTAACCTTTGGTCTAAAAGTCCACCGATTCGTGTCACATTACAATATCTATGTTTAATATACTCAATTGATGAGAATTCGCATAATATGCATAATTCGTGTTGTACCTTCCATAAGCCTTGTTACTTTTCATAAGCACCTCGTCAGCATGAGTCTTCATGTAATTATATATAATCGCATATGGTTCATACGTGGAATCCTGTAAAACGAGATTGACTGCTTTGAGCTACCAAGAATTTCTATAAGTAAATAACGCGAAATATGCATTTTTAATTAATAGTTATCAACTATCACTATTTTTTCCTTTTTGGATCATATCACTCACCTTAAAGAATGAGAACCATTAATTTTTGTTGAAACCATACTTGATTTTCTGTTGATTAGCCAGTTCTTCCGCCACTTGAAAAGACCACACGACAGATTTCATGGATAATGTAGCTATCAAATTGGCGATATACATTGTTACAATTGTTACAATGATACAATGACAATCAGAGTAAAGAACCACTATGCAATAGCTAAACCTCTTGTTGAAATTCCTTTGAAATATACTACAATTTTTTTTCGATTCCATTGTTTATTTTAAGGGCAAAGGTATACGACAGACAAAGTATAACTCGATTGTTTTATCGTTTATAAAAAACAATTAAAATTATCTACGCAATACATATAATGTATGTACGCGGTTACATACATTGCTAAAAAACATTCTCGCTAAGATAAACATTTTTAAACAATATCAAATATTGTGCATTCCTCGGTATTAGAAAGAATGTTTTAATTACGGAAAAAACATGGGATTTATTATTACTTATCTTAGAGTGAAGTCTCATTTCAAAAAACAAAATTGAGCCAGTCTTTGAAAAAGAATGGAAAATTTTCACTCTTTTGGAGTAAGATTTTTACTTGTTTGTCATGAAATTAATTCCAAAAGAATGAAATCTCACTCCAAAAGAGTGAAAATCTGCCAAAAAAGTGAACTTTTTCAAGGGTGAAAATATTTTCATTTTTTTTCAAAGACTGGTTTAGCTTTCATTTTAAGAAATTTAGAGAATAGAATAACATTAAATATTATATATATGTATAAATTGAATATAATTTTTTAAACGCTGTTTAAATTCTATGCTTTGGCTAATTATAGGGATTTACAAATTCCTTGACTTGTCTATAAACGTTTGGTCTGCGATAAATTAGAATAAAAGCTGACTGTATATACGAAGTGGACGACACTTATTAATCGCGCGCACCATAATCGATTCTGTGAGACGTATGCAAAAACCTGCAATGACATGAAATTTTGTGCGCTTAAGAACTTGTTTGATTTCATGTAAGAAAAATATTCTCAAAGCACACTCTGTAGACGTTGGCAAGCTAAAGTGGATATCGTCTCGCTTGGTGTAAATCCAGTGAAGCCAGGAGGCTTCAGGATAGCTCCGATCACTAGAAATGGAGTATTTGTCAAGGTGAAGGGTGTTTCCAATACTTCCGCCTCTTTGATGCACGGATATGGATTTGTCCATTTTACGGGACAGTTTTCCAATTACAAATAATAATGCTGTCACGACGATGTATGCTCCGATCACACGTATCCAAACGTCTTTTGAAAACGGTCTTAGATAGGATAGTAAACCTGGATGGGTCTTTGATGATATCCTGTACAGAACGCCTAAAATATTGTTCCATCCAAACATAAATGTTGAAATCTCAGTGTATACTCTACTTATCTATTATATTACGAATATATTACCACGTTTTATCTAAGTTTATAAATGGATTCGTAAAATATACGTTTTCTTTCGCCGTCGTAATCGTCAGATCTGTGATCGCTAAATCTGCTTCTCTCTCTCTCTCTCTCTCTCTCTCTCTCTCTCTCTCTCTCTCTCTCCTTCAAGATCAAACAAAAAAATTCAGCGTGTTATAAAAAAATTTCTATGGGAAATACTAGATGTATGATAAAAATAATATTCGTTTTTTTATGTAGGTCTTTGTATCTCTTTTTTCATAAAATGGAAAAAAAGATATAAAAAGGTCTTTCAAAAATATTAATTTAAAATACATTTAAATTTGTATTAACGATGAAATCGATTTTTGAAAATTAGTGGAAATCATCAGATTCTATCGACATATCTATGAAGAGGCAACTGCTTTATCGGTATAAGAAGCTACAACGTGTTGGTCTCGTATTGTGTATACGATGGAAGGTAGCAGCACTATTCACGTACGAAGTCGACTAAATATATATGATTCGTATGAGATAAAATCATGACACGAAAGAATTTCATCGACTTACATCAGCGATTATTTTTTCCAGCATTCTATCCCATTTCTTAGTTACGTTATTAAATGATTCGTAAGCTTCGTCAGTCTGGATTTCAAATGTATAATTAAATCCTAGTATCTTGCTCATTTCTTGAATTATATCTATCACGAAGCCTTCATATCGATCATTTCCAATAATTAGAGGATGATTCTTTAAGCATCCCATACGGCTGCGTCTGGAATGTATTCCAATTTAATTTATCTTAGAAACAATTATTATCTCTTTATTTAATATATAAATTGAAAATTGATGGCACAGACAATAAAATAAAAATTTTTTTATCAATTCTAACTGTTACTTTCTTCCTTAGAAAAAAAATATAAAATACATGCAGTATTGTAAATAAATCAGCAATATTATAACATTCAAGCAGTAACATATATTGCAAACGTTACAGCAATATTGTTACGGCTTCTGTACTATAACGAATCTTATTAATAACATTTATTCGGAATTATAGTATTCTATTAATAAATTGATAATCAATTTAATATATTGATGCTAATAAACACCTTTTATAAATGATGTTACTGTATCTTATGAACCTATAAAAGTTGCGATTATTACTAGAAAATATTCATTAAATATAATGCTAACTTGCATTTTATGAAGTCTGCACCAGAGAATGCATTGTGAAAAATATTACTCTAGCTATTGAGTGACAAAACTGATATTGTTAAAATTGATAATAAAATTTTTTCATTCAATTACGTGTCATTATTTCTGGGACATATAACTTGACTAAACGTGCCACATATATCAACACATTATTTTAAATTATTTTAACTAACAATAGTGAATAGATGTTTTATTTCTTTGATAATTTTGTTTCATATTACGAAAGAAAAAGTTTTGTATTTATTTTTATTTGACAATTATTAACTTGGTTAATTATTAACGTAATATATAAATGAATATTTGAAACATATTAGATATCAGGATGAGAAAATGCTTTTCACCTAAACTCTTGTCTACTCCGGGGATTCTGTATTCCGGCTTCCATTGAAAACTAAAATTCGTTTTCCATTCACTGATTTTATACAATTCTTCATTTCCTAGATTTACAATATCTAGTTGGAATTCACTTCGGAATCTAGCCGAATTGAATTTTATCATATCGTTTAATCCTATAAGTAATTCAAAAATTTATTATACGTACATTATACAGTGCCTTCTTGATATTTTCCAAGAGATATCCACAGTTTCACCAACACTTTATTTATTATCTATATGTATAGTGTTTTGCATTATTATAAAAAATAGCACATTTTTTAAAATAAAATAAATAAGAATTAAAAAGATGAAATTATTTATTTGATGAAATCGTATTTTATCTAGAAATTATAAAGTATTCTAAATTGTTTCTAAATTAATTTTACACATATACATATATTATGAAAGTGATTAATATATTTAATATTAATTTGCTATAAAAAAACGATATATTTCGCATATAATTACTTAAGCTAAAATCGCGCCCTCAAATTTCCATTGCAAAATAATTTTTTAAGATTTCCCTTCACGCTTTTGCGAAATTGTACATAACCACTTGCGAGAAGTTATACTGCATCAAGTAAGTGCCGCTTCCATCTTTAAATGGAAACTGTCAAGTTCTAATTAAGAGACCGAGATTGGAGGGTATATCGAACAATTAAGCTATCTGGGTCGATTAAAGGTATGCCCATTAAATTTATTCCGGAATATTGGTAATGTTTTAAATCCAAAGATTCTAATAATCAAACGTGCGTTAAGTTATCGCTAGATGTATTCACAAATTAAATAAGATTTCAGAAATTTGTATACACAGTTAAATATATTTAATTCTTGAATACATTTTATTATTATTTTAAGTAGGGGAGTCAGTTGAATATAGGGGTAAGTAGAATAGTCGCGGCTATTAAAAACAAAACACGCGAGACACGCAGAATAATTATTGTAATATCTCTCTTATTATTCCAACTTCTTATTAGTCCAACTTGTAGTGCTTGTTCGAGAACTAATGCAAGAATATCATATGAACAGTCGATTATGATATTTCTATGTCCAAATATCTTAACTTCTTTCATAGCTTGTCTGCAAATAAATCATCTCGTCAATTTGGATGGTTCGTGTCTTCAGAAAAATTCTCGACAATAGCGACGTGTCTGATTGTGACGTTCGCTTTATATCCATATAGTCGTATCATAAATACGATATTTTCTGACGTTTACTCTGGGACAAAATAATAATACGTACAAGTGCATAATAACTTTGTTTAACAAACATCGCTTGCACTTACACTCAGATTCGTACGAGGAACGACCTATTTGTATCATGCACGAATACCTAAAATTTAGTCCGCTACCGAAATGGAACATCATCGCGGAAATGATATTCATGTTTGGCAACTGGAGCAGACGATTTATGCGTATTAGGCTATCTGCATTGTTGTAAAGTACTGCATATTCTTTCCATTTGTATTCTTTTATTAAGTCTTGAAAAACCTAATTTCAGACATTATAATTTTTTGATATGAATGTAATCAATGATAATAATTATGGAAATTTGTTGAAAAAATTTTAATTTCCTTTGCTCTCAATCTTGATTAAATTACATTCAGTTAATGTAATTTAATCTGGATTCAGTTAGCAAAGAGCAAACAAATGCTTGCGAATAATCAAATTAAAATGCAATAAACTTGTATCGCATAAGAGATGTTTATCTGAACATTGAGACAATGCTTGAAAATTTCTTACAAGTAATACAATTTTTTATTTTGGTTATAACACTTTTTAGTTTAATTTAGTATTTTAATGAAAAGATTCCAGCCATAAATCGAATGTAATTGTATGACTCATATCAGATTGTTTATAGATTGAAGCAATTTTTTGTGTATAAACTGCTAAATTTATAAATAAGGATAAATACTATGGAGGTGCGGATATAAGTTTATTATCACATTTTGCCATATTTTGGTTCAGAATCCCATCTGGCAGCAATATGAGGTATATCCAAAGTATCGTACATACTTTGGCTCGCTGTCGTTTTATCTTGAAGACCAAATATTGCGGCAAATCCGTTATTTATCAACTCGCACGTTGTGTATAATTGCATAATGTAATTTTACAAAACGCTTTGTATGCATTAATAATCGAGCACTTTATTGCTGTAATAAATTGAAGCATTATACATTATTAACAAAATTACTAAAATTGCTTCTATATTAATTTTGGTTCTATAACTCATTATTTTATAGTATAATACATAAATGGTGTTTGAAAAAAATTGATATGCAATATAACTTAAAGATTGTGGATGTATTATATTATATGTTGCACGTGATAACAAATGCGCTTATTAGATCATATATATATCTCAAGGGTATAAGAACATTCTAAAGATAGAAAACAGGGTTGGGTAGTAACGCGTTACTTGTTACAATTTTTTTTCCAGTAACGAATGGATATATAACGAAATGTTCCATTTCTTTATTTGTTACGTTAATGGTAACACAGTTACATTTTTTTGATAACAATAATGAATATAATTGTTATTTTGTACATGAACATATGTATGGAACGTATATAAGTTTTTTTTTTAATAAAGAGTTTTAAAAAAAGGGATTATTATATTTTTTTCATGTGCGATTAATCATAACCATTATACATCTTGTGTTGAACGATCTCGCGTTGAATCAAAGCGACATGGATAATTGAATGCTACTCTAAAAAAAATTTATTAAAATTTGGTAAAATGTAACGGAAATTGTAACATTACTTTTTGAGTAATATTAACGGCCTACAGTAACAAGTTACTTTCTTAAATCCACAGTACGAATAACAGTAACGAATTACTTTTCAGAAAAAAAGAACGATAATAATAACGAATTACTTTTCGAAAATAATTTTCCCAATTCTGAAAATATGAAGTTCTGTGTTAATTCAAGTGCAAAAGAAAAATTGTGTACCTAATATGTTTGCTACTTGGAATGTATTCTTGTTGATTTTTTCTGTTCTGAGTGTTAACAATATGTTTCTCACGCGATTGATTATTTTTATTTATCGTTTTAATTGATATTTCAAACGCTTTTTGAATCATTTCGTCGCTATCGAACAAACCATCTGCGATCATTCAATTTCATCGATACGCTGGGTTAGTTAATTCTGCTTTTGCCCGCATATGTTATTGTTCACGAGAAACATGGCGAGCTTACCGATTGGTATTTTCCTTGGAAATCCCAAAATATTGGATATACATATAACAGTGATGTATAGAAGCAGCATTTCTCGGCTATTCTAAAAGAAGCATTCTAATAACAGCGCAAAGTAAATGGTATAGAGTACATAGTAAGGATTTACTTTCCATCTCCTTAAAAGTAGACATTTAATTGTAGAAATTTTTTATTTAGATAAATTGAAATTAAATTTGTTTGTTATTGTCATTGCATTAGTACCATTTACTTCGCCATTTTAGATGATTTAAAAATCTAAACATATAAGCGCACTAATACAGTATACATATGTAACTAGTGCGATATATTTAGACTTCTGAACTCACTGTGCTAACGTATTCTGCAACGGTTTTTTGTCAATCTATCTGCTAAAAACAACTGTTGGATGGTTCACTGACAGTCTTTGAGAGATGTCAGTGATACGGATTCGTTATTAATTTCATAATTCTTAATAAATTTAAATATTTTGTAATGTATAGTATACTTTATTTATTCTAAATAAAATTTTTAAGAGACATCATAAGTTGTTAATAAAATACATTTTAATCAATAATTTCAAATGTTTACTAAATACCTATACAATTGAAGTACATCTTAACTGTAATCTAGCAAACTTAGTAGACTTCTATGCTATTTAAAAAAATAATTTGCATCTATTAACGGATCTGTTTCGTTTTTGTAATCTGCAATTTTATTAAATAAAATTTTTCATGTATATAATTAATTATATATCTATGAGAAGGAAATTAATGTTGTTTCAATTATTATATAGCATTCTGAAAATGTAAATCCATCTTTATAAAATTTATTTTGTGAATACTTTCTTTTTTATTTAGTTCTTTTCTAATAAATCTGTTATATTGCATAATATTATTCATCATATTTTAATTAAATAAGAGTGCAGTTAATATATTTAATATATTTCTAATTTTTTCATTACAATAAAACTTTAAATATAAGTTCGATGTGATATAAATCTATTTATTACCCATTATTTTTCATGCAAAGAGATTTGTTGCTATTATTTCTTCTAATACTTCTGTTACTTTTATTTGCAATTAATGTATAAAGGGAATGAAATAAAGCAATTTTTTTAAAGTAAATTTGTTGAAAAGTATGTATCATATATTATATATTTTTTATAATTCCTTTATTTAGCACACAAATGCTCTAAAATATTTTCATGTTAGTTTAACGATTCAATTTGTTAGCTCCTGAGTCATTGAGAACTACAAAGTATTAAATCTGTGCGAATAAATAACCTTTTTATTATTCGGAATTTGTTCCATCATTATTTGTCGTCAATTGGTGACGTTCTTATTACTGTTGGTACAAAACCGTATGGAGGAGTACATTCCCTTGTACTGTCATTTTCGTTTTTGCTGGATGATTCACTTTTTTTTCGTACCTCTTTAGAGCCACTGCATTTCGCAATAAATTTTAGTTCATTTATTAATTCTTCCTTAAAAGACACCTATAAAGTAAGTAACATACATTATGTATTTGATAAATTAATAAGTATGAATATGTGTTGTGAAAAGAATAAGCGATTAGAATTTTTAAATATTTCACGAAGTTATATTTGTAATCGCTAGTTATAATTTATCATCATTTATAATTTAGTTAAAATATGTTAAATTCACAATTATTAAATAAACAAATTTTTTTTAGAATTATCGTCACAATGTTGTTATGATGATATTAATTTAAATCGTCATTTTACAAGTAAAAATACTCAAGTGATACACTCTAATTTCTTTTAAATTTGGCACAAATATAGAATTATGAAAAATATTTTATCTATCATTTTTCATTTTGGTCTATAAACTATTTTAAAAACATGTACTACCTTTTTAATTTTCATCCTCTTTTCATCTATAAATAGAATAATAACATATAAAAAACAAAATTAAATGCAAAATATAAGAGGTTTTTGGATCACTGATTATGATATGAAATCAAATTTGTAAAATTGTTCATTTAAATAAAAAATGTAAACAAATTAGCAAAAAGATTGAAATAAAGTATTATAACATTTAAGAGTTATTTGCATACATGATTTTAAACATAGCGTCAAATTTTTTTAATTTGTTTGCTAATTTGTTTAAATATTTTTATATTTAAGCAAATAATCTTGCAAATTGGTTTCTTATTTGTAATCAGTGATTCAAAAAACTCTTATTTGTTAAATTTTGTTTTTCTCTATTATCATTTTATTTATAAATGATAAGAGGATAGATGAAAATGGAAGGGATAATAAAACCGTTTACGGACCAAAATGGAAAGAGAGGGTAAAAAATATTTTTTATAGATTTATATTTATGTTAAATTTGAAAGAAATGGAGTGTATTGTTTGAAAAGTTATTTGTTAGTTCTTCAAATTAATTTTGATTATTTCATTATCTTTGTATTAAAATCATATTGATTTCAGTAAATTTTGATAGAAAGCGGTACGATTGTGATATATTGTGTTGTAAATAAGAATAGTCTGCTTACATTTTCTCGAATGGATGTTCGGGCAACAACCCAAAGTAATTCAAATATAGTGTATACGCAGGATAAGGCGACGCCTACAGTGAGTACCAAGAACACGCCACCCACATTATCAAGACCTAATCGTTCCGCTGAACCACCTCCAGCGCTTTCCTAAACAGCGATGCATGACAAACAAATTAGATGAATATGATGTACACGTTTTATACATATATACATTATACGTTTTATACATATACTCACTTGACATTTACCACCGCCTCTTTTTTGTGTCCACCATTTCGTCTTGATCTGTTGAATAATGCCCCGTTCCGATAACATTAATACAGCTGAATTTATGTTGTGTAGATATATCGAATCTGTAACAATATTTTATATGATAAAATTGATACCGCATTAATTTATTTCTCCAGCATATTTACATTCTAAAAAAGATGATTATGGTAAAATGATCGAAATGTTTGTAATTTAATGATGTTTTATTGAGTATTATGTTTTATTTTGAGTATTAGCATAATCGATACAGCCTTGGTTCCTTTAAGTTTTCTTAATTTGTATTTTTATATTTTAGAAAAATGTACGATAAGTAATATTCCTTTAACTACAAGAAAGAGTAATAATTGTCGTTATTTGTGTGATCATAATATTGTCATTGTTTATAATTTTGCAAGATAATACTTTTGTAATCGGTCAGAAATTTTCGAATGTTAGTGATTATTTTTTAGAGTTGTATAAGTCATCTCTTTTAGATATTTATTTAGTGAATACATTACTAAATAATAAATAAATATTTAGCACAAACTGTATTACTCCTATATATTACACCTGACCATATTATAAATCCATCTTATGATTTTTACTTTTAAGTGTTCTCAAATAGCAGAAGAAAAAGAAAGACATAGTGACATTTAATAGAACAAAATAAACGGTGTCTTTTGTAATGTTTCTTTATTATTTGGCTATTAAAATATATTATATTGGTAATTCAAAATATTATTGCAAGTATATATTATACATTTAAACATTTTTTTTCGATCATTTTCCAAATTTTTTTTCGATCTTTATTTCATCACATTTAATAATATCGAATTTTATCAAATATTAATTGTATATAATAAGAAAAAGAAACTAATTTTTTAAATTATGAAAATATAAAATATTCGAGTATGTACTTTATTATTATATACGTCTATGCAGAGATCTATTTTGATAAAACTTACTCTTTTTCATTGCTATGCCATATCCCTTTTCGTCTAAGAGCCCTCCTACTTGCGTCACATCACAATTTCTTTCTGTCATATATCTAAAGCAATACACATATACATATATATATATATATATATATATATATATAATAATACGTATATGTACATGTATATGTATAACTAAATACATGAAATATATATTTAAACATTTAATAAGTACTCAATTGAAGCAGATTCCATAAGAAAAGCGTAATCATCAGTTTTAACTTTGTGTAAACCGTCTTCATTTTCCGCTACTAATACGTCGTTCTCATTTTCCATCATGTATTTGTACATATCTATGTATGTTGAGATATTGCTTTCCTTGAAATTGACAAAATTCTTTCAAAAAATTGAATTATAGAGTGCGACTTATACATTTATTATGCTTATCTTTTAATCCTATGTATTTATGTGTATTAATCTAAATTATTTCTTTCTCGGAAATACTAATATTATTAATAATATTTTGTAGACTTTAATTTAGTCGGAGTACTATTACTTTAAAACTGTTTTCTATTATTTAATAGAAAAAATTGTAATTACAATTCTACAAGGGATGGAAAAATTGTTAAATATACAACAAACGCTGTTAATGCTAATAATTGTATGAAAAATTATTAAATTAAATTACTAAGTATAATTGCTTTGCTAATATTATTTTACACATACATATTATTAAAAGCTGTTTAACTAATCATATTAATTATTTAATTAATTGTGTCATGCAGGATTAATTATTATTGTATTTATAACAAATTATTGTTGTATGCGTTGTAAAAATTATTATTGAAATTTTTTCTCATTAACAAATTTACAAAAATAATGAGACGAACAACATAGATGATAAAAGGAGAAAATAGTTACTTGAGTTAAAGTTTCTTACGTTTGAGATTAATTTTATATATTATAATACGCACTATAAAAATAATATATTAGGTGTTGGAATTAATTCGTAGCGTTTTTTAATGAAAGAATGTTATTTATTTCACATGAGCATTAAAAAATACATTAATGAAAGTACTTCCCATCACTTGTAAAACGCTACGAATTAATTCCAACACCTAATACTTTTTTGAACGTTTTGAAAAATTTATCGCTACATATATAATTATTTATTAAGTTATTACTTACTCCGAAAAAATTGAGCGTGGCTCCTTTTCTTTTTGCGCCATATTTAATAGTTTTTTTTTTTACTAATTCCTCAACATTGTCAAAAGGCGATGTTACAGTTTCTACGGTTAGAAACGCTGCTAGATTAGCTGTATAACTTGACACCATTATAAGACAGAAGAACCACCAGCAGCTTGCAACCATCCTTGTTGAAATGCCACTATAAATATTTTAATTTACTTTTTATTTTTATATGTATATAAACTTTTTGATTTAACTTATATAAAATTCTCAAAAACTAATAAATATAATATTAATGAAAATATAATACGAATTTAAAATATAAAATTGATTGAAGCAGAGAATATATGAACAGAAACCTGTGTAATCTAAAAATTATATGTGTTCGATCAATTATTTAACTAATGCAATACATATTTTTTGTATTTTTGACGTAAATATTTAAACATTTCACCTTTGAGATAACTCATTCAAGGTATTAATAGCATTCATTAATATAGTAACAATTGAGAAAATTATTTTTCACTCACATGGGTGCTATTTCGCTACCTTGTTGCATAATGGCGCCTATCGCAAACCAAAAGGCATTCTTGAAGGAAAATTGATTTTCAAGTTCTTCGGGTTCTTCAATGCAAGGGTAAGGATTACTCCATTCTGCAGGACATATTCTTCCAATTATATAGAGTAATAATGATACTATCACGTACGCGCCCATCAAATAAATCCAGACGTCGTTAGAAAATGGCGATAAAAATGAAAACAGACTAGGAGGTGCTTTAGTTGGTCTTTTATATAATATACTAATTCCTGTATAAAATTATATCTTTTTAATACGAATAAAATGATTTTATATGTATACTGATGGCAAAAATTAAATTAACTCATTTAGCATATTACAATAATTATTACTTTAAATTTATTGACCTAAATTCATAATGGGCGTTGTAAAGTCGAAATCTATTGCCCGGGTCGATGTAATAGTGAGATCCGTGATCGCCAAATCTGCTTCCTAAAAGAGCGTTACATCTTCGATTTATAGATCCCGTTATGTTAATGCAAACTTTTTATTTATATTTTATTACTTGATTATATTCCTCGACATTCAATACTAACATCAGCCATAATTTTTCCAAGCATACCAGACCACTTTCCATCTTTCATAGATCCATAATCGCTTTCCACTTGCAAAGTATAATTGAATTCAAGTATTTGACTAATTTCTTGTATAACGTCGACTGCGAAACCTTCATAACGCTCATTACCGCTTAATGTGATCATCGACTCCTTTATCATGCCATATGGATGCGTAAGTGATATTAAAACTATAAATGTCTTATTTTGTATGTTCAGTTTAGAATCTGATTTTTGAGTATTGATGTCTGGAAACCATTCGATATTTTCCCCTGCTGTACTATTCCATTCACCAATTTTTATCAGACCCTTTTTTTCAGTCAAACGTACGATATCCAATTTTATGTTACTTCGTAAACCATCTCTATCAAATTTGACAAGACCCGTTAAACCTCTTGTTTCAGTCTAAAAGTGAAATAGTACGATAAGAATTACTTTTATAATGAAAGAATTACTGAACAAATAATTAATTCGAAGATAAGAAATATTTATCATAATTGATATCAGTAGAATTTATTGAATTAATTTTATGATATAGCAATTTCTATATTTTTTATTTATTAATATTCTTTAAGAATGGCAATTGATGCCAAATAAATTTATGTGTATATACAATATTATATATTATTGTAGAAATATTTAAATTAAAGCATTTATTGTCTTACCGATCGCATAAAGTTGCTTAAACTCAGTCCATGTTCCCATCTGCTATCACCATCGCACGACAATTTCTTGACATTGCCCTTTGTAGCATCCTTCAATTGTTTAAAAGCTCTCGCAAATAATTGAACTGCATCGTACATGAGCGCATGTTCAACTCGCAGTTGCAAAGGATCTAAACTCCATTCGTCTTGATGCCTGTTCGCGATTTGTAGCACTGTCGGATCTTCCGGATCGATCAGACGAATGCCAGTGAAATTAACGCCAGAAAATTGATATGGCTCTAAATCCAAAGTTTGCAGATCCTGAGTGCAATATACATTTATTGGCATATATTTAATTGTTGGATTTTTCGGATTATACGCGTGTTAAACTTTTGCTCGTAATTTAAATGTCATACAAAATTGAAAATTCAAATTATAAATTAATAAAATTTGGATGAATTGATATTTAATACATTTGTAGTATTAATGAATACATTGAATCAATCGTTAAAAATTTCTAGAATCGTTTGCATATATCAATCTTATAATTTTACAATTTTTAATCAAAATTTGTATTTATTATATATATGCAATAAAACTTTAGACTTTACTAAATTATCTTCTGCTAACAAGTATTATCATTGCACCATTCATACACCTTTTACAGAATATAAATTTTTATCGAAAGTATAGTTTATATTTATGGTATATATTTCAAGCGCAAAATTCTATTGCAATTATAATTATTATTATTCTATAATTTTATAATAACTTGTGCAAGTGTTTTCTTACCAGCGAGGTAACAATGACTTTGTACTTGTCGGATAAAATCCCAACTTGTTGAGCCTGCTTCAGAACCTCGTCGAGAATTTCGTATGAACAGTCGATGACAATATTTTGTATGTTCGATGCTTTAATTTCTTGCATTCCTTGCCTACATAAGATTCGATATCAAGCTGTACAATTAATTAACTTTTTCTTTCAAAACATTTCTCAATTAATTAAATTCGCCGATCTCACTTAATCACTTCCGGCATAATTGTCACTCATTGAAAAGTATCTAGCTGTCTTGTTTAATTGAAAAAAGTCTAAAAGTCTGAATATTCTTAATATGAAATTTAAAAATATTCATATGTTTATAATCGATTATGTTAGCCCGACGTTCCAAGTTAATCATAGAGAAAAGTCACCGATACCAACATACTACTTTGTTTTTAGACAATATTTCTTAAACAAAAGGTAAAAAATTTTAAAAACATAAGTACAAACTAAAAAGTGTCTTCTAGAGATAATATATAGCAGTTTTTGTAATACTGTTTGCAATTTTTGTAATAATTAATTTTTTTGTAAGATAAGCAAAAATGAACGTCTGCAATAAAATGGGCTCCAAAACTGACATAGTAGGCAGTAATGCTATGTATTCCTATTCTTTTTCTTTTACAAGAATTATCTGTAAAATAAAATATTTACAAGTAAATGTATATAAAATACTCCAAAATCTTTTCATTTCGTTATAAAACATTTTTATTGAATTATATATGCATATTTACTTTACGTTGTTCTGCAAGATATAAATATGTAACGCGATAGTTTTTCAAGAGTTTTTCCACGATTATATGCACAATTGTCTTCAGCTCCAATAGAACTATTTGATACTATAAAGCAACATTATAAAGATTAAGTTAGCTCATGATCTGTTTTACAGACAGGTGTGACGGTTTACGCTGCACCTCAATTTTAATTTTCGCATCGTATTATGAGAAATTAAGAGAAAAAATAATATAAATAAAACTGATTTAAAAAATTAAAAGCATTTAAAATGACGAAATATTATTAATAATATAGTCATTATTATTTAAACTGCGCAATTTGCAAAAGAAAATTGTAAGAATTTTATTTTCACATTCGTAGAATTCGTTTTTAGCTGATTTAATATATGTAGAAACAAGCAACAAATACACGAATTATGAATTTGTATTTCTTTAATCAGCTAAACAGATCATGATTTTATTAGTATTAATAAAGTGCAATAATTAGTTCCTGAGAAATAAGGGAGTACCACTTTAGAAGACCTATCAGTATCGGCTTTCTTCTAAATATTAGCAAGAAGATATAATTTTTCTGTCATTATGGGATCGAAAAATCTTTGATACTTATTTACAAGATTAAATATTTGTATACCTGTAATTTGGGCCATAGCCTAAATGATATATAAATGCAGAATTGGCACTGCCATGTGCATCCCATCGCTTCAGCAAGAGACGCATGCGAATCAGACTATCAGTGTTCTCATACAGTATTGCAAAAGATTTCCATTTCAATTCTGTGACTAGTTGATTATAAATCTGTAAAAATTATTTGATGATCATTATTATGTGACTATTATACGAACGCATCGAATAAAATAAAAATTAAAATAAAAGAAAGGTTAAATAAAAGAATTATAATTAGGACACAAAATATTAAAAGACATATATATATATATATATATATATATATATATATATATATCATTATTCTACTGCAGTAATCATAAATAATTTGTTAATTTTTATTTTTTTGATTAATGCAGACAAAGATTATATTCTTTTTTTATATAAACAGATAATGAATAATTTTTTTCGAGAAAATAATTTTTTTTTACAAAATTATTTGTATGTGTATATATTATTGTTTATTACCCATTTATATTATTTTTCAATTACAGCATATTTAATACGATTATAATCAATCTTTCTAACTTCACTACTTACTCTTGATAACGAGTTCACATGCGGATATAGATTCAGAGCTATTCCACGTGAATGGAAGGATTGGTCAAGATCCTCTCGTACAGAGATTTGTGGTATTTCTACTACATCGCATATACTTTGCACGTGCTCGGCAATTACTTTTTCTTGAGGTCCAAAAATACTCACTATTCCCAGATCTAACAGTTCGCATACTAAACATGAAACATTTTGAAAAATAAGTTATATAAAAATACATTCATGTAACATAATTCTAAGCTACATTATTTTGATCGCACTTTCGAAAAAATAATTTAATAATTATTTAATATCTAGTATTATCTATGTAGAGGAAAATTCTGTGCTATGTAAAAACATAGATTTTTTACAAAGAGTTATGTTTACGTTTTATTTAAACATATAAAATATAAATTAAAAGATTTTTATACAACGCAGAAACTTACAGCAACATTGCTGCAATGTTGAAATTTTACTACAATATTGCTGAAGCGTTGCAGTGTTGCTGCAATATTGTCCTGTATTTGTTTAATAAACGAAAATATGACCTATGTATATTTAATTCAAAATTATATTCAATTCATTCATTAGATATTTTAGTTCAAGAAGTTTAGCTCAAAACGACATATAAACAGTCAAATATTCAATATTAAATGTGTATATATTGAATAATATGATTTAATATCAAATGTACATCACTTTAATATTGAGTAGCAGCTTTACCTTTCGATGATACTTCGAATGGGTCCCCTTCAATCTGCTCTATTTTTGATTCGAAGAATACTTGATTTGAAAGTTCTTGGTCCTCATATCTGTTTTGGTTCACAGCTCTTACTGACGATTCGAACATCTGTTTCATTGCTTCATCTTGATCGAATAGCCCTACTGTAAATACATAGCCAGCTCTTTTTAAAATCGAGTTTTACTGACATGACTGAAATAGCTCACAAGCTCTTTCATAAAGTAGTACATATTAAAAGTATGGGTGTGCAAATCCGATTCAACACGGTTCTTTCAACATATTTCTTTTAATATTTAAAAATTAAACTAGCAAAAATATTAATCTCAACCATCATGCGCAAATTTAATAATAAGAATGTTTTAAAGATTTAAATATGTTGTTATATTTATATTATGAATATTATAAAGTAATACTTTATTTTTTAAAAGTATTGATAATTTTTAATATTGTAGAGATTGATATATTATAAGGATTATATTTGCTTCTAGATTTTAGATATTGTACTGTTTACAGACACTTTAAGACTCACAATAAAATATAAATACGTAAATAATTTTCATATTTTATTCATATTTTATTCGTTAATCACGTCAGTGAACATTTATCTTACCTATTGAAATCCTTTTTGGAAAACCTAGCACACATACGTAAGGCAGGAATATTGGCAATAATATCAGTAGAGGCTTGGCCATCATCTTATAGTCATTCTGCACACACACATTGAATAAATATTAAAATGCAGCTTATTGGTGAGCATCTTGACAGATGCAGATGTGTATCCAACAAAGTTAGATATAAATGGCACATATGTATAGCTAAATGGAAAGGTTTTGAACGAGCACTTAACTAGCCGACGTTATATAAACTAACCGGAAGGCACCGCGCCGCCTGAAAATCACTCTCGATACGCATAAATATTTAGATCCGTCTAAAATCAATCTTCTAATATTGAGTTTAGTTATTTGCTTGATGCTTATACTCTTAATAAATCCCTACTGAGATCTATCTCAGAAATTCCTACGTTACTTTTCCAAGTTTATTTTCTCTGTTGTGAAAGTAAGTTCTCTTTTTCTTTCTGCTTCTTTACATGTTGTTACAACGATTCTCAAATCATGTGCCAAAATAAATCAGTAATAACATATTTACACAAGCAACTTATTAGCCATTTACCTGTCCAACCTATTTACCATCCTAATTTCTATAATTTAATTCCCAATGCGTGCAAGAATTATTATATTCTTTTTTACTTATCTAAAAATCTTTGTATAAATTTCAACCTTAACTAGCCTTCTTAACTAAATTTTATTGACCTAAGTTGACGCATTTTATTTTAATTAACTTGTTGAATAAAATAATTAATCATATTAAAATTTTCTTCGCTGTCAAAAAATTGTTTCTAAAATAAAATGCGTAATTACTTTAATGAAATAATAATAATCTCAATGAAATAAACGCATATCTTCATAATAAAATAAATACCTTTTTCCTTTGAAAGTACATTTTTATATAATTTTATATATAATTATATTAGGTGTTGGAATTAATTCGTAGCGTTTTTTAATGAAAGAATGTTATTTATTTCACATGAGCATTAAAAAATACATTAATGAAAGTACTTCCCATCACTTGTAAAACGCTACGAATTAATTCCAACACCTAATATATAATTTTAGACAGTTTAATTAAATTTCTGTTTAAATATAAATCATTACAAAATAATTACATTGGCTGAAAAAATTATTAATTTGCTTTACGCTCTTAAAATTTAATCCTCCAAAGTTTTTCTCAAAATAATTCTCTTGTTCTTAATTATTTAATAATAATTAAATATTCGTTTAAACTTTTGATGATTGTCTTTAACAATTTGAACAAGTGTTTAGACACGTATTTGTAAATATTAACTTGATTTTATTCTGATCAATAATATCAATTTCGAAATGATTAATTTTTTAAAGCTACGTAAATATTTCTCATTCGCTGGAAACAACTAGCGTCTATCTTAAGAGTACAAATTTGTAGCGACGTCGCACGCATTCGAAGTTCTACGTAGCTTACTGTCATCATGCCAAGTGTACATAGTCTGGCACGTTTTTTTTTCATTCATTCATTTAAAGCTGCCGTTTTCATATTTATTTATCACGGTGATTTGGGTTATTTCGCAATGTATCGGCTCGTATTACGCGGAATAAATCATTAAATCTCGCGGATTTCTACAATTAAAGTTTTTGAATAGTCCAGCATACGATATCGGCACAACTTGGAAAACTAACGAAAATCTTAATAGAACGCATAACCATGTCGATATATTTAGACGCTGAACATCTCCGCCGCCACTGGTGCTTGTCGCGTTCACCGTGTGACATAGATTACAACAGGATACAATCGAAAATATTTTTTTAATAGGAAATCGTCTTGCACATAATTTTTCTACAAGTTTTAAAAATTAATTTGCTCTATTTTTTTCTGTTCTTTATTTTATACTTACTGTGATGTTTGGAAATCGAGGGTATTTTTCCAGAAAATATATTAAATGCGTAGTTCTACGTATCATCGAGTTTGAAAAGACGAACTTGCCCAATTTTCTAGACTTCTCTCCAAACTCGTTTTACTTTAGTCATTTGAAACTCAATTACTGGCTGAATATTTTAGGGGTGGAAGATTTTTTTCGCGGGGGATGGAGCGAATTATACGCGAATTCTAGAGAAGTACGTATCGGGATTTAATTGGTAGACGACGAAGAATTGTTACTTCGCGAGAGGATCATCTCTAAGGGCTTACAAGGGCTTACCTAAAAACGTGATGCTGCGACTCGTTCCACTTGGCACGAAACTTTTTGAAACGCTTTACCGAACGAAACTCGCGCGGCACGCGACTCTAAATCCGAACGGCACTTCTCGCGCGGCTCATCTTAGCAGCGCATGCTCTAAACTCCCTTCCCAGATTTCATCGTGGCGACGAAGAATGCTTGTCGTCTGCGTCGTCGTCGACGGATGGAGTGGGAATCTAATGCGCAATGGTACTTTTAGGGAAACGACAAGAATTGATCAGCGTCAGTACCATATTACATGCTAATTACGTAAAAATCTAGAGATTTTGAAGAATTTTTATATTTTAAGAAACATTTTTTTATATTGTTCTTGATATATTATAATAAAAAAAAAAATTTTTTTGTTGCGAATAAACTAGACCAAAACTAATTTCTACGATCAGTATTTATTTAATTTTATGCTGCAAAAGAATCGAAAAAAAAAAATTTATTTAAATTTGTTTAGATCTGCCTTTTATGTCTCTTTTATCTCTTAAATCTCTGTATCTTTATCACTATTAGAACTCTGTACAGATATCTATACAGAAAAGATTACACAGTAAAAAAATATTTTGTATTTGTTTGGCATTTTTATTTACGTTTCTTTTTAATTACATTAATACTGACATTAAGGGTGGAATTAAATGAGCGCTTAATTTAACATAATTTAGATGTTAGAGAAATTAATTGCATGGATAATGCAAGATTGTAATCGCAATTAAAGGTGACTAGAGGCAATTATAATGTCAAATTGAAATTATATTATAATTATTTCATACTAATTACTATCTGAAAATAATAGAAAAGGCTATTGTTTTAGTGTCCTTAATTATTTAATTTTGTAATTTACATTTGGGTTGATACTCATTTTTATTTCAAGACCATCTTAATAAGTAATGTTTTAAGATACTAATGTGTGGCCCTATGATTGATTTATCAATCACATTGGATATCTCTTATATATATAAATACATAAATATCATATATTATATAACTCACATATAAATTGACGAATTGTGTATACGTTAATATATGAAATAAATACATTGATTTTTATAGTAATATTAAGATTTTTATTTTTATTTAAGAAAGAAATTATTATTCTTTTGTAATTTAATTATATTAGAACAATTTCGAAATAACAGAAAAGAATGCAGTTACAAGCTAGGGATTGTCATGGTTAAATAATAACTGGTCAATTGGGAAAAAAGGTGTGATGAAGGCAATTATAATAGAGAACATTTGGATGAGAATTTACAGACGATTAATTTATTCACGTTTAATATGTGTTGATGCTTGTATTACATTTTATATAAGAAGTAGAATCGCGATAGGCTCTTAACAAACTCGTATGTCGTGACATATGAACGGAAGTATGTAACGAGAATGTAATAGTGTCGATGATATTTACAGTTGGTATATTATGTATGTGTACGTATGTGTATATGTATGTATCTGTACACTAACGTGTCTGTATGTACTCTATGATTTGCATTTCAGAATTCGGTAAATTGTATCGAGAGAAACAAAATCCTTATGAAAGGTGCAAGTACAGGAGAAAAAAAAAACAAAACTTTGCGCTTCTCTTCGCTTTTACGTTCGATCTTAAAATAGTATCCGCGTACTGAAATATCATACACTCTTCAATACGGCATCGAACATTCATACTCTGATTTATGTAGCATTCATTTTCGAGAGTTTAAATACTAGATTGGAATCGCGATGTTCGTTTCCATTACATTTTTCTCTTTTTAAGTTAGAGGGAAGACTCAAACGAATACTGCTTGGTTCACAAGGTCCGCATAAACGCGAATCAAACGGAAACGAACGAATGAATATCAGTTAAAATAACGACACGTATTTCTTAAAAATAATTTTGTTAGAAGAGTAGAGCAGTCTTATGCATCAGATAAATATTGACAATACATTACGCGAATACGATTTAAAATATATTATCTACATAGTCTGGATAATTAGCTTAAAAAATTAACTCTCTACAGAGTACTCAAATAATATTTCAATGACCTTATGGACCCCGTCAGACCAGCTAAGGATAGGAATAAATTCAGATAAAATATGTTCAAAAATTATAACTATTTATCGCGAATCACACATATGAAACATTGGATTGCGATATAAAATAGTGCAAATTACGATATCAGGGGCCTAATTTTTGAAATGTATGCTTACGAAAAATTAGGGAAATCTATAACATATGTAAAATATGTTATGATATTTTTCGTACAATTATTTTTCGTATGCGATATTTTTCAAGAATTCAATCCTTGGTCTCGCAGATTATGGAATCCGTGAAAATCCTTTCGCGTTATTTATATATCACGTGGAGACTTTTGAAATCGCTATTGTACGCGCGTATTACGTTCCACCTTATCCGAATTTTATATATACGGATGACAATATTCGGATTGATTTCAATAGAATGCTTTACGTAATAACAAATAGTGCATCTTTAACGTCGATGAAAGATCATTCAATTTCACATGACTCTCATTCATTCGCTCGTTTTCTTGCACGCATCTTCCTCGCACAATTCAACAGATCTTACGAGGAACTAGATAATGGACTATCTTATTCAACCGTGGTTCGTAAAAAAAGGACAGACGTGTGTACACGATTAGAATTAAGCCTCTGTTTCCTTTTACATATCGTTTCTGAATTTCATCGCAAATTCTCGTCGCAACAAATTTATAGGATTTTTCTGACGTTAAAAGCTTTCGACGATGCGTTCTCTTTTTTTGTTTCCTATCAAGAGATGTAATATCAAATTTGTTGACTTGATACTCGACAAAATTCAATCTCGTTATAATTGTTTGAGAATAATTCGTATTTTTTTGTTACATTTGAAAGTGATTTCAGTCAGAATTAATTATTTTTGTAGCGATTTCTTTTTCTGGACCGTCGATGTTTTGAATTGATCGATCATGTATGTTTTAATTCGCACATGAGCAAGGAAACAATTAACTTCGCAAAGAAATTCATCACTCGGCCAGGCATCCCTTTGTTCACGTCAGAGGTGCTTTTCCAACGAAGTGCCTGTACTTGTTGCACGCCGCGTACTTGCCCTTCTCCGAAACGATCGACAGACTTGAATGTTGCCCCTGACATCGACAAAGCGCCTTTCTCGACGACTTTTTATTTCCGTTGCCGCAGTCCAAAGCGTATCGCAATTCGCTTGCCATTTCCGAGGACACGGACTTCTGAAAGTTCCACGAAAAGACGATTGCAAAAAGCTCACATATTGAATCGTAAACGAGTCGTTCAGTTCAAACTCAAAATATTGAAACTCAACAAAATTTTATTAGTTTTTACTTTCTTTAATGCAAGGTAATTTTTATTCAATAAATTTGAGCTGAAAAACTAATATCATTTAAGAATCTATAATAAATGGTTTAGATGACAGAAGATACAATTGAGATAAAAGATTTAGGTTATTAATGATCTGGATTATTGTTTTAGGAAAGTTTAATAAAAAAATCTTGACGAAATTTTTGTAAATAAATTATTATCTTGTACATTTCAGAAATCTCAATATTTTTGATATTAAAAATTTTTAATGTAATTTTTATAGCTTCAAGAAAGAATCTAATACAATATTAACACTGAAAAACTCGATAACTTTTATATATTTAAAAGATACTCGTAAATGTGCTCACCTTCTGTAAATCCGTGACGGGAGAGAAGCAAGAAACATTGCGACACAACTAACAATGTCATACTAAACTGTCACACAATACGCGTCCTTTCAATTTCATTTACGGCTATAAATAATGCAACATTTCGAAATCGTAATTTCCGTACAAGTTACTTCGCCATGACACAGAGATTTGTCTATTCAATAACGAAATTTTGGAAGTCCGCGTGCTTCTTACATGGATCGGAAATTTACATTAAATTGCGACGAAAGCTCCATGTGGATAAAGATGACTATTTTCTAACATAATATTATACTCGTTCTGTGCATTGGTTAATTTCTTTATTAAAATTTATATTAACGTTTTAAATATCACAACATATAAGAGAAAAAAATAAGAATTAATAATTATATATCCTTCAATAACTCTTATTTATAAAAATAAAAAAATCTTGGTGGATCAAGTTCCAAGAATAATCTTAAAAAATTTCAAGAAAATTTTATATATATTCTTATTTTATATACCTACATATAATTAATAATAATAATATTTCATATGGTTACATAAAATATTGTTATTATTAAAACAATATTATTTTAAATTAATCGAGAGAACAGTTAATTAATATATTTTTAAATGTTATTATAATATTATGGAAAGTAATAAATTGTTGAATACTCCAATTTTGATAAGAACGCGATAAGTTTCCGATATATCCACTTGCTCTTTCGGATTATTACTTATGACAACATTATCATCTCGAGAAGCGTACGGACTTCCACCGCACACTTACGATCGCATATTGATTACTTCGACAATTACATATTATTTACAGTAAAATGTCTCATAATCTGGTATACTATACATTCACTATCTAGCCGGTATAAAATCGTGATTGTTCTTAAAAGTTCGTCCACAGCACTACTAAGTTGTGAACACCGCGGTTTTTGTCTTGATTTTAAAGTATTTTGATGTCGATTGAAACGTTTGCGACTTCGCGAGGAAGGACACAGCCTTTCCTATTGCGAGGTTTAAAGTCTTCGTGTATTAATCTAAGTTTTGATATGAGCAAATGGCAATTACATTGACCTTTCCAATCTTTCATTATGTCATTTTTTTATTCTGATTATTTACGTATATTGCAACAATCATACATTTTTTATTGAAAAATTTGTACTGCCATTAATTGAATTTCAATAGTCTGATCGCCATGTAAATAGAATAGAAACAAGCATTTGATATCAAAACAAGAAAAAAAGAAAGAAAAAAAATTTTCGAAAAATGAAATAAAAAATTATTTATAAATTTTTATTTTAAGCGATAATTTTTAAGATTGGAATTTAAATTTAGTCGTCACAAATTAGATTTAAACAGCCAACTCACTAATTGTGAGTCTATGCATTATGTGTGCGATAGTATTAGTGACTGTATGATAGGTGATCAACTAAACATAATTTGTGGTAGCTAGCTTTAAAGTATGTATATCTCGAACACTATAACTTGAAATAAAAGTTTATATAACTATTTTATTTAATTTTTCGAAAACTTTTTTGTTTTAGTTGCGAATTTGGGATATTCTATACAATTTTAGAGACAAATTGATTAATCTAACTTTTAAAATGTTGAAGAAATTATACTCTAGTGAATGCTTTAATTTAAAGAGAAATATTTTTGTACTTCCCAAACCATTTCATTAAATTAAATTGTTAGTATTTGACAAAATTTTACGAGGAAAATTGGAAAGATCAAGGCTTGTTGCTTCTTTTGTCCGATTATCTTCGTTTATTCCTATAATTTTATGATCTTTATACAGTTTTCCGATCTCTCGTGATGGAGTTCTTCCTTAGGTCCACTGAACTCGGATCGGATACGTTTTGAGGTACGGCTTGAGTTTAAGAATCTGTTTTTTTCGCAGCGCAGCGCGTACCGTCGCTAGTGCAGATCAGTAAAACCTTCGCAGATCGGTTTCCCCGAGGATTTCTGCTTCTAGAACAGAACACCAAAATGCCCGAGTCAGATTCGTTATATTCAGTCATTGTTACAATAATCAAAGCGGGAAAAAATGTGCGCTAATTATCGGTGCTTACTTGAAAGCAAAATTTTTATTCTATTCATGCTTTCTCATTGTTTTTTTTAATAATATAAGTATATTGAATTTATCTATCGTATCGTTTGTTATTGTAATTTTTTATATGAGCATCGTGATTAATCATTCTTTCACGATGGAAAATAAAAATCGATTTCATGTATAATGAAAACAAAATAATAATTAATATATTTATTGTAATTATTTGTTCATGACTTTTTTTATCTTTTCAATATATTGTCTGTATATATTATTATATTGTATTCAGTATTGTGATAGCAACCGTGATGACGACGGATATGAAACGATCTTACGTATCATAAAAAGCCTTACATATCATAAAAATTCGAGTATGCCATCCGAAAGCCGTACTATTCATCGCAAGATATGAATCTCGTTCGAGTCGATCGATATAATCGATTTCAACCGATTTGAATTTTTGTAGAAGGCTTTGCCCTCATCCTGCCTCTCTATAGTAGTGTAACACGGTTTGAAAGGAGACAGAGTAATACCAACGTCCGTAAGCTCATAGAACTGTTTACTTTAGCGTACGCAGGGAATGATCCGCGCAAAGCATATTCGTATTCCTCGACGAGTCCTCCTCAAATAGTTGCCTGTTTGCTTCTCCCTTTGAATATATGTAAACGTTGGCACGAATATATGTTGCTTAAACCGCGTGCCGGCCATCGTGAGTGCGCAGCACTGAGACTTTGCATACGTTAATTCCATTTTCTCGCTCTCGACCAACGCAAGCGAATTTCACTGAAAATTTTTTCATCAAGTTTACTACGTTTCTATGGCCGCGTCTCTCTGCGGTAATCACGACGCTCTCGTATAATGCCAATAAACATGACTATCTGTTCATTTGTGTGTCCTAATAGATCTCTCAAAATTAAAACAACCGACATAACTTTTTAACATCAAAAATAATAGGAAAACAAAATATATTTAAAAATATAAGTTTGAGATTGAATCGTTTAAAATTCAAAATTTATGGAAATTAATTTTTTAAAAGAAGTGCGACAATTATTTAAAGATTAAATTCTTTCAAACATTAGTTAATTAGTAATTAATTTTAATTAATTACTAGAAATAAATTTGTAGTAATTTTTCTTGCTATGTTTTTTTCAAAAGCTTGAATTGTTTGGATTTTGTACAAGTCACAAATACCCTGGGCATTTTTTTAGCATAAAACAGTAGAGACTCGAAGCGACATGTCCTCAGTAACGAGTGAGGACGGACGAACGTCTTGCCTATCCGACTAACGACGATATTCGCGTATACAGCGAGACAATGAGGATAATGACGAATGGAAATAACGATGCATGGCAGTAACGATAATGGTAGAAAAATGAAGGAAATTATGTACGTGTGAAGGCTATAATTTTCGTCATCCTCGCCAACGACACCGTGGATCGTCGAGGGTCTCGAGCCGTGCGAGCGATCAGACCCGAGTGGTTCTGTATCGAGACCATTAGAGAGGAACTCCACCATCGTGCGAACATCAACTGATGTACTCGCGCGGTATGTCGGGATAGATCGCGTCAGGATCAAGTATAGCGGCGGATCCTGAGGCGGTGATTTCCGGCGTGGTTATCGCACGATCTTCCTCTATGTGCTATTTCGCGTCACTCACCCGCTCCTCGATGGCTACTTTCCGGCTCTTCCACACAAATTCGCAAACTGCGATCACGCAGGCAACACCCATGCCGCCCATCAGCACTACGAAGACTCCGCCGACGTTCGCCAGACCGAGCTCGTTCGCCGCCGAGCTGCTCTTCGAGGTGTCGTCCTAACCATGAGAGAAACATCGATTAGCCTGTGGCGCATTAACGCGGACGGTTACAGGTAGAATATAGTCTGCTGCATGGGTAATGCGCCGCTGGGGAAACGGTGGTTTTCGCATTTAGTCTGTTGTGCACGTCGTTAATGCACACGCGGCTTTCGCGCTTGGGTGTTCATTATTGAAGCGGTTCGCAGAGGATTGCGCGTCGTGGATAATATTGCGAAAATTTGATCGTGCTTACTCGCACTTGGGCTGATGGATTAAAGTGTTAAGAGGAGAGTAAATAGCATATTCAAAATTGTTAGCGGTTAAGAAAAATCGAGAAAATCAGAAAAAATTAGAGAATTAATATATAGTCAGGAAAACCGGGAAAAATCATGGAATTTTTTTCTGTTTTGTTAACAGTCCTCTTAAAAAGTCAAGGAATTTTTTTTCTTTTGTTTTGTTAATAACCCTGATATTAATTATTAAATCTTTTAATCGGTACGTCGCAGTTTTGAAGTGTTCAATCTTTTGATCAATATTTTACACGGAAAAAATTTATATTGATGTGTTAGAAATATAAATTATACTTTCTTTAGTATTAATACTCTTTTTTTTTAGATCAATATTAATGATTGTAGTTTTTAAAAATACAGCTTAAATGTCATTAGATCTTCAGCGTTTTGCAACAGTTGCGATTAAAGATTAACATCGAAGAATTAATTCTTCGTTATAATCATCCATCTAACGTTCGTCCATCAAACCGCGGTAAGTTTACTCGAGTGAGGAGAAGCTGGTGAATTATCGGAAGAATTTATCGGCGTAGCTGCGCGAGAAATAGCAGTGCGCGCAACGATAATCGCGAGCTTGGTGAAACCCCGATTTCGTGAATTCGCGAAATAGTCTTCCTCGCGTGCCGCCTCAACCTCCAGCAACTCCTCTCTTCTCTGACGGATGAGGAGAGTTGCTGGAGTCTGGCACAAGAATTTCGAGCGCGCACTTCTTGAGTGTGCTAGCGTGCCAGAATATCCTTCATGAGAAAAGTGAGGGAAATGATGATGGATTAAAAGCAAATTCACACACGGTTTTCTTTTACAACCAATATTAAAATGGATATAATGGATAAAGAAATTATATAATAAAAAAGCCATTAATTAAAATAGACAGGAATTCAATGTAAAAGTATGAAGATCAATAAACCTTTGTTCATTGATTACTATAAAAAATAAAAGATAGTTATTGTAATTAAAATTGTTTTTGTGTTTTTAATAGGTATCCTGTATCTATTTCAATCATTTGCGAGAATATTGTTAAAGTAAGATTATCAATTTCTTTTTCCATATTTATTTCGTATACAAAGAGAGAGTATCTGCTCCATTTTCTGTCAAATCTTTTTCTCCAGATTTCCTTTAAATTAACTTTTTTCTGTAACATCCTGAGCTAAAGTTTTTTGTACAATAGTTAATATCGTTTTTATATAAGTTTTCTAAAATTTTATCATAAGACTCGCACATTCTAAGATTACAAGTAAACCGTGTAAATTCGCCTTAAGATACGTATTTACTCACTCTGCAAGATCCGCCGCCTCGCTTCTCCTTCCACCAGCGCGTTTTCAGCATATGAAGTTTCCCTTCCTCCTGCAGCTTCAGGATAGCCTCGCTTATGGCCGTTCTATATGGCGAGTCTGAAGTTCCAAGGTCGTTTTGAGCAACTCCTTCTAGGCTGCTTTTATCGCCTCATAGCATCGTACTTTCGCGCAACTTTCGGAAGTACCTTTGTGGCAATCGTTCCCTCGCGCCAACGTTTTGCCGGTAATATCGCGCGCGATCGCTTCCTTCATGGCGACACTTGCTATCGACCGGTATTTTCGCGCAGCCGCGAGATCAGCAAGGAGACCGGTAATGCGATTTTATTCGATCTCTCGGGATAAGCGTGGCAGATAAACCAACTAGCTCGTGCGAATCTCTCGATGCAAGGAGGGAACGATTTGCATTTTCTTTCTATCAGAATTTCATTTGCGTGAAGAAGAAGTTTTAATTGAATGAGAATTTCTTTTATTCAAGAGAGTTGATAGGCCGATATAAGCACTTTATACTGTAATATATTGATTGGAGAAGGACTTTTTCTTCCGAATGTTCTAGGTTCGCTACTTCCATTAATAGGAATTATTGAGATATTGTAACGTTGGAAATTGATAAATAAAATTATCTTTTCTTTTTGCCAATTTGCTTATTGAAGTTGTGTTATAATTTTAAACTTTCATAATAATATCCAAGTGAGAAAAAGAGAATATTACATAAACTAAAATCACAGAATGAGTTAACTGGAATAGAATAATAATATTTACTAAAACATAGAAAAAACTGATATTTAATATATATTGTATCAGATAATATTAATATTTAATACGAAATATAGTAATATTAATATAATATATCGTTTACATTAGATTCAACGTAACTAACATAATGATACGTCCCTTAATAATTGTGAATTTTAATGCTCCTATTGATTGTATGCTGATTAATACTTCGACCACATATTGCACATTCATCGATTATTTTAAAATCTTGATTCATCACGTGTTTATATTGCGGAGTAATGTGTTTGAATTGCTGAGATGCGGCAAAAAAGTTAATTAGCATTACTGTAGCATTTGCATTGAATAACATAGCTTTGAAATCTATAACTATTGAGAAACATATATATTATAACATATTTGGTTTTCGACCAACACAAATCAATGATATATTAAATTACTTTGTGATGAATTGAAGCGTTAAATGTATACTATATAATTAGAATATTCAAATAATAAAAATAAAATATTTAATAAGTTTTTACGAGAAAATATTTAATGAAAAAAAACATTTTGTTTTTCTACTTTGTAATATTTTTAATAAGATAGATACAAATTACATAGACTAATTTATTAAAGATACAAAAATTATTTCAAGAAATTCATATTGATGTTTCCCATTCATTTATCTTTTCCTTCACGTTTTAATCATCGAACTTCTTTTTATGTTTATACGATTTTCATTTAACAGCGCGTTTGTATGGATCGCATGAATTTTTATTGCGATTCCTTCTGTAGCATGTAGTACATATGTATAAAAGCGTTTCTATTAACACTTACTTGGCGGCATGGCTATGCCATATCCCTTGGAGTCCAAGAGACCGCCAACTTGAGTAAGGTCGCACTTCCTTTCGATTACGTATTCGATGGAGGTGGATTCCATCAGGAATGCGTAGCTGCCTTTTCCTGAGATCACTCGATCCACACCCTCACCGTTGCTCCCCGTAAATACCGATGGCTTCGCCGAGTCCATGAAGGACCACATGCGTTGGTACGTCGAGAAATTGGAATCCTAGATCATGCCGAGAATTTCGTGGTTGAGAACGCGTGCCGTTAAACGATGGAACGTCGGAGTGGAAATCGGTTAACCTCGAAGTAGGCATGCCTTACTTCGAGGAAGGATATCGCGTCTCGCTTACATCCCTAATTGCACGCATCGGCGCTCTCGAATTAATAGGAGAATATTCTCGGGTCGCATCCTGCGGTTCCGCTTTTGCTCCGATTGGAGATTCTTAGACCGTCAGAAGTGGATTTAACTCAATTACTTGCAGGACTTGAGATAACAATATAGTACCCTATTTGACCTTTCCGTTTAGTGTTTCAGCATTTGTATACAGAAAAATAACCATGGTTGAATTAACAAGATATAACTACAGCTTATATTTCATTTTTAATTATAATTTATAGTAATTTTATTTTTATAGTAGTAATCATAGTCAATTTTGATTGCCAACTATATATATGTGCGTGACGTGTACGTGTGCGTGTGTGCGTTAATAGAACTATATACATAATTATTACTAATATTATAGCTACGTAATTATAATGATAATGATAATAATATGTAATTATAATCATAAACATCAAAAATTTTGCTGTCACAGTATAATAATAATATCCGAGTATTTGGTTATTATACTACAAGAGAAAAATGTATGAATTACATGTAACATACATTAATGACATGTATGGTTAAAAAAGTATTTTATATGTATATAGAAAAAGAGAGAGAGAGAGAGAGAGAAAACTAAATAGAATCTCTCGTTATCATAATTAAATAATCTGACATTTCAACCAAAAGTTTTGTTAACCAACCAGAATTTATGCAACCAAATGTATTTATTGTAACAAAAATATACAACCTTTATTTTAACGAAAATTATGAATCGTATAAATATCTCACCAAATTATTATTATTATTACTACTACTACTACTATTATTATTATTATTATTATTATTATTATTATATAGGTATTTCAGATTAATTCAACCACTTTTTTTTTAAGTGTAGCTTTATTATCTTATTGAATAAATTATTAAAAAAACTGAAGTTCTTTCGTATTTTCGGAATAAATATTACAATCCTCAAAAATACATAAAACGCTTCAATGTCATTCTTGGGTACACAATGAATAATGTATACAAAAGTATTAATCTTACCTTGAAGAAAGCCGCTGTGCTGCCGCCTTTGAGAGCACCATATTTGATTTTCGTCTGCTTAGCGAGATCTTCGGCGCTTTCAATCGGGGAATCCATCCTCTCGACGGTGAGGAAAGCCGCGAGATTAGCCGTATAAGAGGAGATCATGATCAGCGTGAAGAACCACCACATACCAGCGACCATGCGAGTCGACACGGCCCTACGATAAGAGATCAAAGGCTGCATTCTGTTTTCCATCGCAAGGTGTTTTAAACGGAAAAGCATGCGAATTTGAGGGCAAAGTAGTTCGATAAACCATCTCGTATAGATTCGTGCTCGATAAAGTAGAGCGTGTCAAAAATACGAATCGTAGAAAAAGAAATCAGTGACACCTGCCATTCGAGGAAGTTTTCGAAGGTAACTTTGCGCTTTTTACGCGAAGGTAATGGAGCGTACGGAAGTTCAACTTCGCTTTATGTAACGAGCCAGCTGTATACGTTGCAGGTATAACCCGTTTCGCAGTTAAATGATTCGCGTTCGCTATTAAACGGCAAATGCAGAAGCTGGCGAGCGGGAATGGACATATATAGGAAACGTGTGCGGGCGAATTATTTTACATGCGAAAACTGGCGAGTATACATAAACGCAATTATGTCATGTATAACGAGCACGTGGAATTATTGGAAACTACTTGTGTAAGGGCATTCCAAGCTTTCAGCCATGCCATGCAATATTATGCATTTCGATAACTATGTACGAGCAAAGCGTTGTGATTAATTTTGCCGCACTTGTATACAGCACACCGGAAATCGCGTTACAAAGATATAATTCTTGGACAATTTTTAAAACCATATTTTTGATAGAACGCGTTTTATTCGCTTTCTAACCTTCGAACCTTTTAATTTTGAATATTAAACTGTTAAAGTTAATTAAACCGTATAAAGTTAATTTTCTATTAAGAGAGAGTCTGCTTCGAATTAACTAGAAAGTAAAGTTTTGTTACATACTGCTGCAGCTTCATTTGCTGTAATCCTTTAATTAAGATTCCTAAGTAAGCTATCGATTAAATTTTCATTGTTCTTCAAGGAAAGAGTCGACATCAAAAGTCGTTAAAGAATATATTCCTGTCAAGTAATTCTCACGTTTTCCGGTATACTTGGTGTACAATCAGTTGCAGCAAGCCTACGATATAGCACGGCAGGTTTATTGGTTCTTCCACCATTTGCATAATCTACGATAACGCGCTGTACATTCGCTTTCCTCACACGATTAAACTTAGTTTTACGCTGGTAACAGCGGCATAATGAATTCTGTATTGTCGTATTCCATGTTTATATACACTGCGTGCTTCTTCAGTAACTTACTTCGGCGCTATATCGGAGCCTTGCTGCATGAGAGAGCCTATGGTGAACCAGAGCGAGTTCATTAGGGTGAACTCGTTCTCGAGGACTTCGGACTGCCCGTTGCATGGATGGGGGTTCTCCCACTCGTAGGGGCTGAACCTGCGGACAGGTGAAAGGGGAAGGATCGAGATTAGATGATAAAGCGTGCACCTATCCGCGAATGTGTCGTCACTCTCTGAAATTGGTGAGATAAATTTGTGAAATTATATGCTTCGTACAATTAGTGAATCAGAGATCTTTTGTTGATATAATGATCGTTTTTATGATGAAAGCAATCTCCGCGATACAAAAATATATAATGAGAAACATGTAAATATATATCTAATTATTCGCATTATTTAGCCAAAATAATAAAAATACTATGAAAAAATTTATTTTAATATAAATCTCATTTTCTTGGCGTAAAAAGAATTTATTTTATTATGACAAATCATTGTTTTATTTCTTCAGTTTCAGTTTAATCATATAAAACTTAATTAGTTATTTTCTAAATTGATTTTACAAGATTGATTTTACAAGATACTTCATTAGTGTTATTTTTGTATCTTATTTTGTGCGCGTTTAAGAATAATGTAATATAGCTTACTGTAAGTGTAACATATTCTATCTTATTTCTGTACTTCTTGATGAAAATTGCTTAATCTGGAGACTATTGCTGCCTGTTTTTTATTGATCGATAGCTATTATAATTTATGCACGAAGAAGACAAAGACAATAAATATTTAATTTTATTAAAGGATAATCAGTGTGACATGCAACAAAAAGCGATGAGCACCTATTTGCGCATGAAGATCATTATCTCGATGCGTGAAAGGGCTTACTTTGGCAGAATATCACAACCCTGCCGCATTAGGGAGCCAATGGTGAACCACAAGCAGTTAAAGAACTTGAAGCGGTTCTCTAGACGGTCCGGATTTTTGTTGCACGGATGTGGGTTGTACCATTCATACGGCGTGAATCTAAACTTAACGATTCCAAATACGTTCTGATCCAATGGCATTGAACGTTTTTGTATAAAAAGTCTACCTTAAGAATTTTTGCATTTATCTTATAACACATTCATCTTAACACATGTTATTTGAACAAATTTTTATCAATCTTGTAAATGATTTGCACAAGATAGCTAATACAATATGTAAAACAACTGCGAGAATTATATTAGAAACAAAAAACGAAAAATTAAATTTCTAATTAGATATCCTCATCGTGAAAAATTAAGAAAAATTAAGAAAAATTAAGAAATAAATATTGATATAAATTAAAATTTTGATCATTATTTAAATTTATGAGACAAAGACGTACAAAAATTATCGAAGTAAGATAGGTTTATGTTTCCTTCGTATTTAATTTATCGATGCATCATGTTAAAGGAGACGCGATCGCATTGATTAGATAAGGGATCAAATTTCCAGAATAGTGTCACAACGTTTTGTCGGAGGAATTTAAAGTGGTTTCACTTGCCTGGCTAATATAAAGAGGAGCACGGAGACCCCGAGATAAGCCGTTGCCATGTAGATCCAAACGTCGAGGCTAAGAGGACTGAGGAACGAGAACAAATTCGGCGGTTGCTTTATGGGTTTGCGGTAAAGTATGCTGATCCCTGGAAATTCAAAATTCTCATTTTATGCTTAGCCACGGTGAGGACCACAGATAGAATGCATTGATGTGTGGACACAGTGGACCGCGTATAATCACCCGTGAGATTTATTCTGGTTTTCGTTACGACCACCTATGGCTTACGAAGGTACATAATAGCTCATAAAATTGCGTCCGAGAAATTATTTCGGAGATATGCAGGACAAAGATTGCTCGCTATGTGTGATATTTTAAATTTTATTCCGCTATTTTAATTTGAGATAATAAATTTTGCTTCTATGATGCTATAACGTACCATTATTTTTGCAGAAATACAATTTAAAATTTTTGACTGTTATGTACAGAATTGTAATTAAATAATATTTTTTCGTAAAAAAAGTAGTTATATCTCTTTAATATCAATAACGTGTTTGCCTGAAATGTGTTTATCTTTTTCCACATCTTATTGCCCAAGCCTATGGAAGCGACAACATCGTTAGAAAATGTTATAACATCTTAAACTATTCATGTAAAATGGCATATTTTTTTTTACAACTTCTTTTCATGTAACATGTTTATGTAAATCGTAAAATCGCAGCAATATTTGCTGCATTCGTAATGTTGACTCTCACCTAAAGGCATGAACGGCGTCGTGAAATCCACAACCTGTTCCCGATCGTACGTGATGGTGAGATCACCGATCGCGAGATCGGCCTTTTGCTCGAGCAGCTCCTTCATCATCCCGTCCCATTCCTTCGTCTGCACGTTGTACGAGCCGTAACGTCCATCCGGCACAAGCCGGAACGTATAATTGAATCCAAGCAGCCGCGATATCTCGTAAATCAAGTCGACGCTGTAGCCTTCGAATTGCGCGTTTCCGGTAAGTTTCTCGCTCGAGTCCTTCCGCATACAGTATGGCGCGCTCTGCGATGAAGTAATGAGCTGCTGTCAATACTGTGCTGCATATAGGCGTTTAAAGAAACGCTACGAGTTTATCGATACGAGCAATCAACTTATTGACGATAGCTCTCAACGAGGCTGCCAGTGAAGTTATAATATCTGCAGTAATAATCTTACAATTAGCGACATAATCTTACAATACATTCGTACCAATATCGAGATTAGCTTAGAAGATTTAGTACAAATTGATTATTAAGTACGTATTGATTATTAAAAGAAATGGAAAAATATTAAGGTTTATAAATAATGTTACAATTAGTAATCAAATAAGTCTGATTTTTCTAAATTCGCAATTTAAGTACAAATGTAAAATACTTAATGATGGATATGAAAAAATTGATATCGTTTCTAACAATAGAAACACATCAATTAATATACGTTTCATATCTTTATAAACGTTGTTATTTATTGTTGTTTTAACATTTAATATAAATCTCACGGAGCATTCTGTAATGTATACCTAAGACATGTTGTATGTTCTTATTAGATAAGTTCGTTTAGTTGCGGATCTCCGTGTACTGATCGAAGAAACGTTAGGACATCGAAGTTTTTATGAGAATGATTCTCACGCGATGTATCCCGCTTCTTACCATGCCAGGCCTCACTGCGGGAAACTTACTGCCATCCCTTTCTCGAGGGAGTTTCAAGATACTTAATACATTACCATTACATTATTTGTCGTCACGATTAGAGTGAGAATAAGTAATGTGATCGATAGTCGCGAAAATTTCAATCAACAAAGTTACGTACGTATTAGATTTCCAGTGTTTCTTTCTTGTCTTCTTTTTTTCTTGCTAGGGAAAAATGAGAGCGAGAAGACAACGAGCTTCGCTAATGGATGGACAAAATTTTTCCACTTCGCTGTGACTGCCGCTTAAATGCGGTGACGTTTCTGTTTTGTTCGCGCTTCGATTGAAGCAACGATTTCCGAGTCAGGCGCGCGATTGTCACGAACAATTTTTGCAGACATGTCTTCAAACGAAATAAATGGTTTTTTTTATTCTAAATGACATTTTTCGCACATGCTTTCAAAATTTATACCTCAAGCTAACAAGGAAAGGCACACGGAAGTATCTCCCTTCGATTTTGATGAGCTTTAAATATGTCATTTTTTAGACTAAAAATAAAAGTATTTTTTTATAGTACCTACTTGCACTTTTAAGAGATAAAACACTCAGAACAAATCAGTTATTCTATTTTGACGCGAATATCGACGTCAAAACTATGAGAGATAGAAAAAATGTTCAAAATAAAAGTTGAATTGTTTCAAGAGTACTTAAAAATAATAAATTAAAAAAATTTGTTTAAAAATTTTTTATTTGTAAAAAATAAACTTTAAAAAATTGCTTTTGAATTATAATTATTAAGTACTTTTAAAACCATTAAACTTTTATTTCGAACATTTTTTTCTTTCTCTCATAGTTCGACAATACTCGCTTCGAAATAGAATAACCGATTTTTTTCTAAGAATTATTTTATCCCTTAAAACAGGCATATAAAAATAAGAAAACAACATATTTAAAGGGGACAAATCGGTGCGATTCTTTGTAAGTAATTTTTGTCTTCTAAAGTTTTATCTTATTACATAATTATTTCTAATTATTTCTAATTATTTACAATTTCTATAAATTTTTATCTTATTAATACAGTTTTAGGTATTAATAAGATAAAAGAAATTTAATAGATTTAATGTAGAAATAGTACAGTGCTTTAATAAATAAATTAATTTATAATTTATATGGTATTTCTTCTAAAATAAAAGAAAGAAAGCTATTTATATAATAAAATTTATTTAAAAAATAGGAAAGAGCAATATGTTATATATTATCTTCATCCAAATTTAAAATAGTACTTATCCAATTATTTATAAGATTCAAAGAAATAGAACTTAAGCATTCGTATTCGAAGTTTTATTCAATATATTATTCTGATGTTTGAAAGAAAGGAAAGCCGCGCGTATTCTTTAGAAACGTCACTCACCAGTATAGTCGTCACGATGAAAGTCTTATTCTGCAAGTTTTCAACGATTTGACTGTAAACATCACCGTAGCTTCTCGTAAAGTTGATACCTTTGGTACTATTCCAAGTACCGATTTTCTTCAAGCCTTCTTTGTTATTCAGCTCGATGATGTCTAGAACGAAGTCGGAGCGAAATCCCTGATGATCGAACTTGATAATACCCGTGAGCCCTGTCATCTCCACCTAAAATATATGTTGAAAATATTTAACAGTTGAAATTGAAACATTTGAAACATTTTGTTACAAATATAATATTTTCTTACTTATTTTATTAGATCATAAACGATATTTGTGTATTCATTGAAAATTGTAAATGTTATACTTAAAATTGAGGAGATGGGCGAAATAAAGGTTTGATTACAAAATATTGATATTAATAAAAATTATATAACTTGCTACTTTTTTTATTATACATAAATGGATACAATATTAAATGAATTTATGTAATGTCTTTAAGAAGTTACACGTTATAAATATTCTCTATTACGATCAAATACATGAAAAAGCTAATTGCCGGAAAAAGGGCCTAAGTAGAATTGAGCCTTTATTCCGCCCATCCCTTCAATTATATATACAGACGTAAATCATGATATTAAAATATATTGTTATTTTTTACTATATCTTATATGTATATTGAAATACTGAAGTATCTGACGGTTTATACGCGAATAAATCAACGTATAATCTGTAAGAGTTTTGTACGCTTGTATATGTCTGATATGCGTAGATCAGTGACTCTCAAAAATTGTGTTTACAAACTTTACTAAATGTAAATTTCTGATTTCAATCTTAGATATTTTGTTGGAAGCAAATTTATTAATAGCTTAATTTTATTTTAAAGTTTAATAATTCAATTTGATTTAAAATTTAATGAATATACGTATCTAATTGCCAATATGTTGCGTGATTGTGATCGAAAAACGTTTGAGAACCAAGATGGACATACATACAAACTTGGGTACGAGTAGATTCATGGTACATTTATTACACTTACAAAAATAAAGTATACGTCTACACATTTACGTCTACGCTCGTAAATACGAGATGGGCGTCTGGCAGCAACATATACCGGATGTATATATTTCGCAATTACATGGAAATATTAAAGATTAATATGCGATTATATCTTATATAGAAACGAAAATTCTGTTCGTAAAGCGATTCGCGAATAATTATATATCTCATGATAACCGAATTTTATCACGTTTTTTTCTGTGCACGAGTTACATTGTACATTCCTAAAACTATGGAATTGCAGACAAAATTCTAGGTGACTGCTTGTAATTACTGTTACATGAATATCATAAAATTAAATTCTGTTCTGACACGCGAGATTAATATAGATGCTATTATTACTGACGACTTATGATGTGATCCTTGGAAAGATCATTTTAATTGATTGTTATTGCGTTACTCGATTAATACCGTATCAATATCACATAAATGTCTTATCATATTATCATATGTCTGTCATGAAAACTATCAGTGACAAAGTAACGTAAGATGATGACTGTATTAATTGTCATGAAATCTAGTAAAAACCAGCAAATGAATTCTGATACGATCATAATATTTAGAACGTTTTGATAGCACATTTAATACTACATTTTTTCTATGCATTGTAATTTTATAATATAATTAGCCAACTGAGAAATTTTTCATTACCGAGAAATTGTTTTCGTACAATACAAGAATTACACTGGTCGACAAAAATTTAACCTATTTAGTTTTAAAGTAAATGAAGTCGTTTTTGATAGTTTTGGTGCGCCGATTACTTATATTTATGTAAGTAATGAAAAGAATCTTAGACATTGTTTTTCATATTTTCACAGGCTTGGTAGAATCGTAATAAACTTTTTAATATATAATCTTTAAATAAATCTTTTTTTCTTAAATTTAAGTTTTTTGAGATATTTAGGAATCCTTGTACTTTCTCTTCAACAAGTATACTTCATTTTTTGAACTTTTAGGTTAAAATATAATATCTCCAAAACTTAACATAGTACGACATTTTTGGGACTATATTCGCAATTCGCATCAAAATCTATCAGAAACAGCTTCGTTTACTTTAAGGCTAAAATGGTGTCGATAAGTGTTATTATATTTGTTAATATTTCGTTGCAATATATTCTCTATAATTTTTTCTTTATCGTCGTACTACGAAATAATTATCGTTGAAAATTTATAGCTTTAAATATCAAAATAGACATACTACAAATTATATCTAAAAGCCTTTTAGATGATAACAAAATTAAATAATCGATTTTTTTCATAAATTTTTTTTTCACGACTGATCGAAGATATTTTCAACTTTTATAAAAATTATTGATATAACGTTTAATCCGGCACGAACGCGTGTATCGCGTAATTGGATAGTTGCGTAACCAGTTCGTCGAAATTACATGTCTGGTTTTATCGACATCAGTTTTTGCTTATCCTGGTCAGGACGTTCGGCCGCGTGAGCGACAGATTTCGTTCGTTCGTGACATATACGTAGTCACGGGTGCACATGAGAGCCGCCTCGGTATAGAACATATCTTCCAGTACTTGTCAATTTCGACATGGCGACGTGTATGACGAAGCACGTTTCCATATCCTGCGTGCAACGCATATTTATATTCACGGTAACTCGTATCTACCGTGTGTTACTGTCAGAGAATGGAAAGTTACTTTTTAAAAATAACTTGTTACTCTCTGTTATAGTTATTGATTCTTACAAATAAGTTATCGTTACCGATATACTTAAAAAGTAACAATTCCTTACTTTTTTAATGCTGAAATAAGATCAGTCTAAAAAATTTGGCAATATTTTTTGTTTAAATATTAATAAAAACAATAAATGATGACATTAGACCGATATGTGGAAATATAACGGATGCGGTGCAGATGGTCGAACAAAAATTGATTAAAAATGACATCTAAGTTATATGATAAAAACGGTATGGAAATATTGAAGAATATATAAAAAGTTGTCATATACAAACATGTAAAAAGTACCGATAAAAATAATTATAAAATTCGTTACCGTTATCAAAAAAATACCACGTTGCCGTCATAATTACCAAAGAAAAAATTACTCCGTTATCTGACCATTATCACGAAAAATAACTTGTAACGCGGTAGCGTTACTTCCATTTCCTATTGTCTAATATACGTTCGATTTCATTGTTAAGCAGTTGCAACTCGCCATGACAATATTTGCTGCGAATAAATAGATAATACCGAGGTAAGGTGTAATTTAATATGAACAATTTTTCAGTATATCACATATATAGATTCTCTTATATACATTATTTTATCTATTAAGAAAATATTTGGTAAATTAAATTTCTTTAAAATACAGTTAAGAAATACATTTTTGTGCGAACGAAGGGAGAAGTTTATTATAATATTTATGTAGAATTACATAAAAAAATAGGATATATAGGGAGTCTATATAACATTACGATACATCTGTTTATATATTCGAAGTGGATCTCATTTAGCATAGAAAACAGAATCTTTATTATCTTTGCTTTCGTCTTTTTAAGTAAATTTTTCATAAAATAAATTTTCAAAAAATTAGGAAATCAGCCTCATATTGATTAAAATAACTTCGTTGTATTTAGCTTGAATGTTATGCACAATCTATGTACGGATTGCATAGGCGGTCCTTTGCAGGACGTACCATGGCAAAACAGCAAACAATTTGTCAGTATGCTTGACAGCTTCGTTTAAACTGGAGTAACTTTCCATTGTTTCATGAAAACAATCGCAGAGATCGCGGGAAGTCAATGCATCCGTGACTTCCTTCACCACGCGTATCACGTATTTATCAAATTTTTTTCTTTATTTGTAAAAAAATAATGCAAAGATACACTTTTGCGTATCGTTTTAAAAATTAAAGAACTAGAAAACGCTGGTATCCGCACGTGCTGTATTTGCATGTATCCGCATTAAATAAAATTAGTTTTAGCTTTCGCTAATTTCTAGCATGTACATAGATAATTTAATATCATAGTCATATCTGACGATATTGATTTGCAATATCAAAAGTATGATTAATTTTCGTGCTACATGAATATGGATTTTAAAAATAAAGAAATTAATCCATTTTTTGTGTGTATTATACCATTTTTAATATATATACAAGATTAAAATAAATATAAAAAAGTCATAAGAATGTTAGAAGAGAATGATGGTATTATTGTATATGTGATTTGCCTGTGATGATTGAGATATTCTGAAAAGCAAAAGAGAGAAAAATAAAAAAAACTATTTATGTCTTATGCATTACGGGATAACGAGTAAGAGCCATCATGTATTATGCATAATGTACATGGCGAGACTCGTGCTGCTTGTTAATGAACGGTACGTAGATTACGTGAAAGGTAAGCGAGCGAGTTGGTTGGATTAAGCATATCGTTATAATGGCTTATTACGTTGTCGGTGCGATCGATTGGTGGTGCGCGAGATTAATTTCTCCCCGGCGTGATATATTTGCGATAACCTGCTTTCTGCCTTGCATCGTTGCTTCGTTGAATACGAGCGTGTAGTAATCATGTGGAAAGATGGCTGTCAATATATAAGCATCGCCTTTACTATCGCGAGCGTTTATCGCACATATTTTACAAGATGAAATATTTTACTAGGACTTGAAAGGATCTCGCAGATCCGATTTATCGTTGTCCTTAATCTAAATTTATTTGATTGCTTCATTAATTCCAGTTAAAGTCAATTATAAACGTGACAATTGTATATGATCTATATATTCTAATATCTAGTAATACCTACTAGTATTTAGTAGTATCTAGTGTGGAATATTTAGTGTTGTAGTGCTAAATGTAAAGCTAATTGATACTCCATTTAATATGGAGATTATGCATTAAATGCAAAAAATATAAAAATTATTTAACAAAAAGTTGTCATATCATTGCATAAAATCGCTGTCAAAATACAAATTTATATCGATGAATTGTTATTATTCAAAATTAAGAGAATCGTGTGCAGACACTGAAACTATGAGAGAAATGATACATAAAGAGAAAAATAAAAAATTTATCAGTTTAATGTATAGTCTATTCATATATATAGAATTGTTATAAATGTGATAATTGTATGATCCATATATTCTAATATTTAGTAGTATTTACTAGTATCTAGTAATATCTAATTTATTTATATTTATTATAATAGCTATATTTATATATGTATTAGATTAACTTGAGAGAAAGTTGAAAACTTTCAACACACAAAACTTTAACATAAAGGGCATACATATGTTCTACATTTGAAAATACACAATATATTAGCTGTTTCAATTAACGTTACTTACAATTTTCATGTAATTGATAAGAGAGTATCCGTGAGGCCAAGTATCCGTTGATTCGCAGGATAATGGTTTGATATCGATTTGTTGGGACGTGTCGAGATCGTGTAATGCTTTGGCAAAGAGATGGACAGCGTCATACAACAACGACGTTTCAGTCTGCGAATCACACACACGATGAGATGTTATATAAGAGATGTAGCGTGTACAAAATATTTCACACAAAAATGATTGAATGGAAGGTTTTATGCACAAAGAGACTTGCTAAGAAAAAAAGCATTTTTCCATTTAGAAAAAGCTATCTCAACGTTGTGTAATATAATCCGAACCTTTTTTTTTGTAATAAATTTTCTCGTTATTAGTACTCGTGATACATGCGACTACGTCATGTTTTTGCGTACAGCACATATTTCCTGTTTTAACAAAAATTTTGGCATTATTTTTCGTTTTACAAAAAGTGAGAGAAAACATTTTGTTCACACATTTCCCAAACTTTTAAAGTTAGTTATAGCAAAATTCATATATGTAAGTTTAAGTTTTTCGAATAAAACACTGTAAACTAAAGTTTAATTCTGTATGTTCTTTATTATAATGCAAATTTAGCACATTAATTAATGTATATTTATTCATTAAACAAAGTATATAATGATTGTATGCTTATCGTATAAGACTTTTAATACATACAAATGTATAAACACAATTGCATACGATATTATAGGTGCTAGATTTCGAAGGAAAATCTTGACTCTACAGACTATTTTAAGTGAAATTCGCAATTCCACCATACACTCACGATATTGAAATTATCAAAGAGAGAAATAAGGTTAAATCTCGAATTCACTATTTCATGAAAGGGCTCGTATTTGGAGGTAGAGGTCAGACGGGAAATTCCTGTTTTCGCTCCAATGTGCGAAGGGTGAAAGAACGAAATCTCGGCTCCTAGGAGGATTTCACGGCAAATTGGCGCCTCTGTTTCCCCAACATTTATATTTCGTAACTCGTGCGCGCGGTATCCCCGCGATACTGTCGTTGTAAAAGCGATATCACCTCAGATATCGCACCTTGGGTGTATATTCCTCCCGATATATTCGGGACAACCAATATCCTTACCGGATTTTACGAGGCCTTTCCCCAGGACCGTATTTACGAAGGAACTAGTCAATGTATCCGATTCACGTGTTTCCCAATACGAAGGGATCGTAGAGTAATATCCTTACGAACCAAAGTTTCGGACAAACAGAAGTCTCTCAAGGAAACGATGCTTTCCTCAATTTTATTCATTATTCATATATCGCGAAAGATAAAAAATGTAACACATCGAGTGGTTTACGTAAAAATTTCATGTTGAAAGATATCGACGTGTGAATATTTAGTTCCAGATATCGATAGAAGTATCGCAATTTTCTTTTGCGTCACTTGGAAAAGTGTCATGAAATTATTCGGAAAGGTTTCTAATCGAAATAATCCCATTTTTTGTCAGTTGTCTTATCATGGAAATTTGGATAGCGATTTGGAAACGATTTCAATGGTTTTTCAACATTTCGTGAGCAAGCGAGAAATCGATTCTGATAGGGGCGCGACTATGATCGGAATCGTAAATAGTTTCGAGATAGCTTCTCATGCTTCTTTTATAAAAAAAAAAAAAAAACATGCGGTTAAATTTTATATCATTGTATCTGATTTTAATACTACTTTTATTCTATTCGATAGAATGCAGGAGAATACCTCAGAATTCTTTATAAATAATTTTCTATTTTTATGATATTCTTTTTATCAAGCGTAATTTTTTTTATACTTAATTTCATATAATAAGAATAAGATTTATATAAAATTAATTAAAGAATTATTTTTTCTGTGTTTTTTTTCTATTTTTGAAAAACTTCTAAATTTCAAAAATTATAACTCGTTATTTATATTTTATAGTGCAATACATTAAGAAACAAACAATGATGTAATTTTATATGGAATCATAAAGTCCAGTATTTATACAGGTGAAATCAATTGATGTTCCTGATTAAATGTCCTCGCTTTTCGCAGATAATTTACTCGTAATGAAATGTGAGATGTTAGATCGCGCTCCATTGGCTCTATGAATAATGAATTACAAGCGTAAAAACGATTCGATCGTTTTTATGTCACTGTGAAATGTTTGAAGGCGCAGTTATTCATTTAAACGTATTTTCCGCCATAAAACTTATGAGAATTTAAAAATATATATGACTGCACTATATTAAAATAGATTATATTAAAATCTCAATTCTGCAACAGATATTTTATTTGTCTATTAACAAACGTATTTTTAACTTACCTTTATAGTAGTTAAATTATTCTGCTCCATGCGTGCAAAAAAGAAAAAAGTACAATTAATTATATATTTTCTAAAATCGAAATAAGAATAATGTATTTTTTGTTTTTGTAAAAACAAAAGAAATAGTATAATATAATACACATTGAAAAAAAAATCTCATTTCATTAATTGAAATTTTGATCAAAAAGGAATAAATCAAACACTTAACAGTTAAATCTATTAAATATTCTAATTGAAATAAGAAAATTTAATTTAATATAATCAAAATTCATTTTGTTTGTACTTTTTCTTGATACAACCAAAAACATTTTTCTCGGTGAACTTTAAATTCGATAACTGAAAATAATTGATGATTGTGTGAAATATGTGGAATAGAGGAAGGATAGAAAGAGAGGGGATGAGAGAGAGAGAGAGAGAGAAAGAGAGAGAGAGAGAGTTCTTTAATCATCTATAGAAAGTCGCAAGCGCGGATGTACTTGCTAATTAGTAAGAAACAAAATTGTGCCATGTAATCACCGCGTTGAACTTCTTATACAAGTCTACTGACAAGTGGCGTCGCAAAATAATCTGCAATTTATGCACAACCCGGAATAACGAGCTTATGTTCGCTTGCCGATTCTACCCGGCTATATTTCGTCTGTAATCAAATCAATATATTGTCCGTTTGTTTGCTGCGTGTACGCGATTGAGTTAATTAGCCTGGCTTTGACACGCTCGTAATGGGATTGCCTACATCCCTCCGAGGGACAGACATATCCCCGTTACGGAATTCGCCCAAACGTGATTGTTTGTTATGTGACGACGCCTTTGCGTAATATCGTCATTAAATCTCGAATGGCAGCGTCAACTATATGTTGTGACCATGTTAACTCTCATAATTGTTTCAATGATGTCTTGGCTCTGTTTAATGTTTTGTTCATATTTTGCATATATGCGCAATGTGACATTGAACCTAATTATTAATTATTAAATACCTAATTGTGGAATTAAGAGACGATTAAGAATTTCTGTTCTTCTGAAGGATATTGTTTATTGAGAAAATTTGTTAATTATAAATTGACCTTTTATTTCATTTTCTTGACATTCATATATTTTTTAAATATATAGCTGTGCGTATGTTTATAATAGAACATTTTGAAATTATTGAGGAAAGGAATAATTCTTTACTATAAATCTCTTATGAATATGACGTCTATTTGAAGACATGGTTTTCTATAAATTGCACGATCTTATAATCAGAAGGATTCATTCCATAAAGATGAATTCTAATGATAAACGTCCTCTTGCTCAATAGCAAAGAACTAAATCAATCCATTTTTATCTCTCACAGCTCATGTTTTTTTAAATTTATTGAATATATGATATATTTCTAGTCTACAAAGTGAAATTAAACTAGAAATATATAATAAATATATTACTATTAACGGATTAAGGCTTTATATATTTAGTGTTTTTTTTTTATTAATAAATGTCGAATATAAAGAACTATAATTTCACACTGACAGGTATCTAAATTTTGATTCAAGAAGTTTGCTTGCTTTTCTTCTTTATTATTCCACGACTTTTATATTTCTAATTTTAACGGCGCAAAGTCTGATGGCCGGCGTCTCGTAAAGCTGCGACACTGTACCTGATGAAACTGGCAAATTGAGAAAGTTTTTATTACTAGCGTTTCTGCGTGCCATGAATCGATAGCGCAGTCTTTGGTACTATTCGTTTTGCGACTTCCAATTGACGATTTTACAAGTTTTATTTTATAAGACTATATAAGAAAGTCAACCGAGTGTTTCTTTGTGCCGGCATTTCCTTCTTCTCTTCTCTTCGAAGCGAATATAGAAGATGCGCTATCTGTCGTCACGATGATATATCTTCCGTGAACTATTGGTATCTCTGTATGTTACAGGCAAGCCACCGAATTCTGTCCGCCCATACCATGTGATAGAAAACAAAGTACGCGAAAGTATGTTTCCGATAAAAAAGATAAAAAGTTGTATGTAATTATTTTTTTGTCGTCAATAAATCAACAAAAGAACAAGTTTCATAAAAAAATTTCTTTCGCAAAAAAAAAACGAGTAATTGCATTTTTTCTTAAATGCATTTTTTTTTTAGTTTAATTTATACATTAGTATGCCATTAGTATTATTACTAGAAGTCTTGGATTAACTATTCAGATTATTCTTCAGTATTCTTGAAACATAATTTTTTTCTATATTAATGAATCACTTGAGTTTCTCAAAATTATGAAACCATAAAGGATTGAGCAATGTAAAGATCAAAGATACAAGAGAGAGAAAGAAAAAATTGTTTTGAATATGATGAAAAATAAGAAAATAATATCTTTTTTCTTATTCTTGCTATTATCAAAGCTTTTATATTATCAAAGCATAACTATATTAACGACTTAATACAAAAAAAAAATTTGAAAGAAAATCAATAGCATATCTTTTATATATTAATATATATACCACATGCATGATGAGCGGAATTATTTTATTATATATTTTCTCTATATTATGAACAGGTCACGGATCAAACGCGTATTTTTCTAAAAGAAAATTTATATTAAAATTACAGAGAAAAGAAGGTAGAAGACGACCAACGATTACAGAGTTTTTTTTAGAATACTGAAACTTATTTACTGCGCTATTAAATTCATAACGTCAAATTTAACTAAGAAAATGTATTAAATTTGATTTAAATTTATTATTATTTATTAAGTGTACACGTTAATATAAATGTTATTTATTTTGAAATGAATTATAGAAATGGATTGATTTACATTTTGACACATGGAAGTTAAAAATAACAAAATTATTTTTAATTCAAGGAATTCGATTATCACTGTTCCTTTGACAGCGTACAACAATTATAATTAATTATTGTATTTTACAATTTTATTACATTTACATTATGCTTCGTAAAATTTTACAATTTTATTACATTTACATTATGCTTCGTCTTTTTTTTAATGCCAAATCATTTTAACCAATTATTTAATTTTAATAAAAATTCATCGAAATAAACATTATTCAAATTTTGCAAGTTGCATTATAAATGATGATTTCATAAAATTCATTAGATTGTGATTAACTCATTAGGATTTTATTATCTCTGTTGTGTTGTATTTTTTTTTAGAAATTTCTAAAATTATAATTGCAAAGATTAAATATATCTTATTATAATTACATTTCTATAAAAAATTTGATTTTTCGGTTTCAAGAATGCGGTTATCTTACATAAAGAAAATAATATGGATTTAATATATTAAACATTAACATAATCAAAAATTAATAATCTGCTTGGTATACATTAACTACAATATATAATTTTATGTAATAATATCTTAAAATCGTATGTAATGTGAAAAAATAAATTGCATGGAAATAGGCTAAAGAATTACATCCCTATTTTTATCACGTTATGGCAACAGAGTAAATATTAGTGCGCTTGAATCACATCTCGACTTTCACGCGGAAAAGGGAGGTGACACGAGAAAATATCTTTCACGGAATAATGTCGCGACACACGCTGCTGCAACGAACGATGCAGCAGATCCGTCACATACTTGTACAAGGTGTTGCAGCTACGTATACCGCAGAACATCGACAAAAAGTTGTTGGGAAGTTTACGCGAACGTGCAACCGTGTCCGGGCAAATTGGCCTTTTTAAGGGCCCAGTGCGCTGGACCCAGCAGATGTTGCTTCCGTCGAAATAGTCGAACGTACGGATTCGCACTTCTCAACTTTTCTGCAGTTGATGCCGTGCCAGATGCGACGATATAATTCGCTTTTCGCGAATTGGCATTTCGTTATTTGCTTCTTTTATGGGGTGTGGCAGTAACGCACTATATACAATTCAGTTATCATTCACTCTTAAGGGGGGATTTTAGAAAGAGGAGATTCTTTAAGTTAAATTTTATGATTTAAAAAAGCTATTGAATGTAAAAGTGTAAGGTTTTTAATACATATTTATTAATGTTTAAATTACATGTATGAATATTTTTGGAAGTTTCTAACGTTCATATTTAAAAAATTATAAACTATTAAGAGTGTGTGCACATCTTTAAAATTATAAACCGTTACGTATATCCCGTTTTAAAATAATGGTAGATATAATTTTTATTTATCCGAAACAAACTGACAAAATTTTTAATAAGTAACGAAATGATTTTATTAGTTCGATCTGAGTTCGATCATAATAGGTAAATAGTATTTCGGTGTGACTATACATTTATATACATTTTTACAGATTAAAATGTTTAATCTACATAAGTAAATATTTCTATTGCCTGCATTAGAATAAAAAAGTTATATTAAGTACTAGCAAAATGACGGCGCTAAGCAAAGTTCTAATTTTTTAAAAAGTTTTGCTTCTGTTTTAGTAAAAAAAATATAAATTGTTAAAATATGAGGCCTGTTCTTTATCGAAAAATTCTTTAAATTGGTGCACATGGTGCAATAAGTTGAGGTGAAACAAATGTAATTTTTTCACTTCAATACACTGTACCATATGCACTAGTTCAGAGAATTCATTGATAAAGAACAGACCTATACTGACTTGATTCTAGCACGGACGATAGCGACATTACAATGTACAAGACTAACTAAGAATTTTATTTCGAATGAATAAAAAATCTTTCAATCATGTTTATTATATGTTAATTTTATAAGATCCGTATATAATGATTTATAACTTTAAAAATATTAAACTCAGAGAATTTAATATTTTTTATTTTTTATTTTCTAATATTAAACTCATAGAGATTTTTTAGAAATTCATACACTTAAAAATAAATATGTACTCAAAACCTTCAATTTCTATATTTCATAGCTTTCCTTTAGCGAAATCATGAAATTTAACCTTGTTTTTTGAAAAACCCTCCTTAAAATCTTTAAATTTTGATTTTATTTCATTCAATTTGTGAAACCAGATTACACTCGTGATATTATAAAAAAAATATAATTTGATACAATCCATATCTGTTAACTATTATTTATTAGCAAAAAAATATTATTTATTAAGCAAAAATATACGCTTTCCAAGCTTAAAATATAAGATGTAAGAATATAAGATGTAAGAGCATAAATTTAATAAAAGAAATAATTATAATTAGCAATGTTTTTCTTAATAATTTGCTTATTCGTCTATAAAATAATATTATGCCAGAAAAAATTATGTTTCACAGTTATATTATATATTTATAAATTTTTTCTTTGTTTACACACAAACGTGAAAAACGCTATGTAAAATGATTACTTTAATAAATATATATTAGTATATTAAGGCGTGGCAGATTGTAGATATATAAAACAATGGTGAGAATAAGGGTGCTGACTCAAGTAATCTTGACAGATGAACGAAAAGAAGCAAAGACTGCTATTTCATGAGAGACATCGTGATTAATCATTCCCTAATAGTTATATGTGATTAATTGAGAAACATTGAGCAATCAACAAATTAGGCAAAAAACAAACAATCAATCTTTGAATCGATTTATCTTTAAATCTATCATTATGTGTCATAAATACTAAATGCATATTATATAAGAAATAAGTTTTATACAAACATCATTTAGTAAATTTAGATGATTAACATTGCAATAAGAGAGACAATAATAATGAATGATTATAAATCTTTTAACATAAGCATTAAGAAAAAATAAATATTTATAAACTGTCTTCCTAATATTGTTTACATTGTCCATAAATTTAACATGTCCTATGTGGACTCCGACGAATTATTATATTTCACACGGATTCTGACATGTAACTTCTCGTCTACAATCATGTTTTTACTCCCTCCGTCCAGTCTAAATTCTTTTTTACTGTTCTAAACTTTTAAAATCTTCCTCTTTTTATTTCGAAGAAATTTGAGAGTAAAACTTGTGTCAAAAAAGATTATAGATGGAGGGTTAATATTCAATCTTATACTATAACGCCATACGGGATGTCGGCATATCGATTTAATCGATACATAATAAAATATCGACTTAATGGAAATACTTGCAAACTTGCGTGTACTTTCATGTACACCGTCTATATACGTATATACCGATTAATTTGCCGCCGTTTCATTACGCTGCTGTATATAGAATGTGTTCAGTACAGAAGTAAGTAAACTGCACACGTAATTTCCTGCACTACGAGTCACGCGACGTTCTCGCCTTCGTATGGATTGTATTTGAAATCGGCTTATGAAAGTAAAGAAAGTAGTACGCGAATCACATACTCGCAATGAAACGAAACTAACATGGAAATCATGTTTGTGCGACTATGTTCTATCTGACCTGACTTCTTCAAATTCGAGACGTGCATAAAAACGGAGATGCGCTTACCTTCACGGTTTGCGGGAACTGAGAGAGCGGTGATATGATATAAAATTGAAAAGCAACCTACTTCTTGTTACTATATATATGTATATATATGTATTAACATTATGTTACGGATGTGAATTTGCGTAATATAATATTATGAGTACGGATGTAGTGTGTAATAATATAACGTTCTAGCTTGGCGGTTCTTGTTAATATGTATAATAACATGGGAACGCACTGTGTACTTACTTCTTGTTTGTTTAGTAACATTATCATTTTACAAACTTTAAATTCATATTTATTTTAAATAATCAGTTTTAAAAAGTGCTTGTCTTTATTATTTACATATATATAATTCTATATATATATATAATATATAGAATCAGTATTTAAACTGAAATTGTTAAACTGAAAATTTGATATTGATGTTATTTTTTTAGGTTATAATAATAAGTACTTAAATCTTTTATGCAAAATATGTTAAAAACATACATATATGATCCTTGAAACAAAAAATAATGTAATAGTGAACACGTGTGTACATATTTTATAAATTATAGATATAAAATAATATTAAATAAATATTTTTATCCTTATTGAAAAACAAATCTCAGTTTGAAAGTAACAAAAGCTCCAAGTATCTTGGAGCTTTTGTTACTTTCAAACTAAGATTTGTTTTTAGATAGAAAACTTTCGAAAGTTTTTAAAAATTTTACTGTTTTCAGGTTTGAATATCTTTTCTTCAAAGCACGAGGTATATGCAGATATATAGTGAATAATTAACTACATTTATACAGCACCCTTAATTGGCTAATCATAGTTATTCTGGAATGATTGTGTTTAATTAGTTTCTTAATTACGTATGTTATTAAATCCGATTAAGGATGCCATGTAAATGTAGTTTAATTATATTCATATAAATATAGTTAATTATATTCATATAAATGCCTGTATTCTTAATAGTTACATAATTTTATATAACTATAGCAAATGTGGTAGAGATACATTTTCTGTAAATTTCTTGATTAGTAATTAATTTATTGATAGCGAAAATTTGACTGAATTTAATTTGTAGCATTTTGTAAATGTGCAATATATATATAATATTTCGGTAAAATCTAATTTAAAATCTAATCCGTTTAAAATTAAATGTGATTATCAATTGGGAAACTTCATACTGTCTTGCTAATACTATGCTATTTTTCATTATTAATAATCAGAACACTGTGGTTAGTTTGATATTTATACATAATGTGATTCTTAAGTTCAAAAATTATGTTAAATAAAGAAAATGTCAGAAAGGTATTTTAAATACTTTGTATTTAAAATAGGATTCTTTACAATCAATACATTCTTCTTTCAAATCAATTACATTCTGCTTTCATTTTCTAGAATATTGAATCTTGAACCTTTCAATAAATCTGTAATCTCAGTTTTATTTAAATCACAATATTTTTTTAGCCACGCTATTTCAAAAATTTATACCGTAGTGACCGATCAATTACAAAAGAGAATGCAAAGATTAAAAACGAGAACAGAACGGTGTATTGATTGTAAAGGATCCTAATTTGGATAAAAAAATATTCAAAATATTTTTTATATGCTATTTTTTAAAATAATTTTTATTTTATAATTTATATACCGCATTGTGTACATTGTCCTGGTTTTTAATTCATTCTTTGAAGAAATAATACAAATACAAATTTAAAGATAAATCAATATTGTTCAATATTTGTTTAATCGCAAAGATTTCGAATTTCTCTTCACATATAATATTAATGGCTAGCGAGTTTGCCGAATGGAGAACGGAATCAAGAATTATGGAACCAATCATTCGATTTTTTTGTCATATTTGCATTCTTATGAGAATCGGCATGTGTCACGGGGAATTCAATTTCCCCAAGGTAGTAGTCAAGCTTCAAATAGGGTAATACTCAATTATTACATTCGCTCCGTTATTCTCGGTCATGTCAAAGAGCGTGAACCGGCTCTCACTAAGTCTCGCGAGCGAAAGAACCAAGAAGAAGTAGATCGATGCGGCTGTCAAGCGGGCTTGCACGAAGAATGCGAAATTAGAGTGTTATTACGTGAGACGCGCGGCCGCTTTAAGGACGGGAACATATTTCGTCGTGAAACGATCTTTGCATTTGCATACATAACATCCTACGCTTACACTTTGCGAAGCCGTATATCTTGCACCGTGTATTATTTATATTTATACTTGAGACGAACTTGGAGAGCGAAATATCGGCATCGGTAAAATAAACCACTTCAATATTATACTATAATACAGCAGCGGCAATCCATTTCCGGTTACTATCGTTACTTCTATGAGTTATATCTTACCTTGTTACTGTTCTGTCCCATGTCGAGTTCACGATTATAGCGTTTCTCACCGTAGATCCAATCCTGAATTACTTTTTGAATTTCCGGCTTCTCTGGATCCACTAATCGAAAGGCAGTGATATTGGTCCCGCCATGCTTGAATTCTTCTAAGTCGACGGTATGCAAGTCCTGAAAAGAATTCCGATTGATCGTGACATGAATTCCTATTAGTCACACGTTTCTGTACTAGATTATAAAATTTCATATCAGCTACATTCTAGATACTGTGGAATATAGTCTTTTTTCGTCACTTGATAGATTTTTTTAAGTGAGTATTCATACAATTTTTAGTAATTACTTTAGATATAATTAAGTAAAGAACCGTAAATTAAGTAAAGAAACGTCAACTCTATATCTTATGAACTTCCAGAATTAAAATAACAACCCTGGCTGAGATAATATTTTTCTCAATAAGTTCTTTTCAGTGATTTAAAATGCTTATTTTAGCATCATTACTAAATTATTAAATTGATCTATTTCATTTATGACTATTTCCAACTTTAATTTAGAACTGCGTTTTCAAGATTGGCTATGTTCGGCGCGCAGTTTAAAGTGTTGGAAAATGTATTTAAATATTCATAAAAAATATTATTATATTAAAATCTAGCCCTGACCGCATTTAGCGTATCTTTACTCAATTTGATTTATTTATACAAGCAATCTTAACTTATTATTATTTACCTTATGTTTAGTTTTTAGAAATCGCTTGATATTATTCGATCCTACAAATATTATCTTATTTTACATCTAAATAAATATTAATACTAGAAAAATCCCTATTACGATCAAAGTTGGATCTTCATTGCTTTAGAACTCTTTTAGAACTGCGCGCTGAATTGTTTTTCCGGACTATAAGACTATAATATGATATATATGCAAGTACATATATAGTATATATTAGTAATTCAAGATTGAATTATTTAAAGCAATGAAGATTCAGCTTTGACCGTAATAAGCATTTTTCTAGTATTGATTGTGTTTCTCACATATGCGATCTAAAATAAAAGATTCTTAATATTGTAAATAAATATTATTTTATAGAAAATACAAATATGACAATAATAATTTAACAATTTTATGAATTCAAATAAAATTTCTCTCTTCCTCAAAATCGAGTATGTAAATAGTAAACTCAAGACATTTTCTGAAAGAAGCTACGATGTCTAAATCGAACTGGAAGATGGAAATTCTGTTTTATGGTTTACTGTGAATTAATCACGTAAGATAAATCCCAATCGGATTCACATGGTAAAGTCGGATGTGACGTTAGATTTTCTGGAGAATCTCCTCTCACGACAAAACATTTCACGACTTAACTTCGCAATCAGATTATATAAGGTCCCTTGGATCACTCTGACAGATGTAGTATGTAGTAAGACTGGACGATTTTTGTTTGCACTAGAGATTGATATTTTATTAATTGTTTAGTTTGCCAGTTTTTATGGTTTTTTTATCACATTGCGAAAATCTCACGTCCGACTTGTTAGAAGAAAAAAAGCATCCATGTTCTTCATTCTCTGTCAACCCTTGCTCTCCGCGACTATTTCCAGCAATCAAAGAATTAAAAGGTCGACGTTTTATATTGGATGAGGAAGTCATAAAAGCAGCGCAAGCGATTTGCGAACGCTTTTCAGTTAATGGATTTTGTATTGACAAGCGTAAAAGGAGTGAGATGAGACAATAAATGATTCCTCCAATGCAGAAAGCATATTTTGAAAAAGATTATACGAAATATATATTTTTTGAAAGATTAAAGAGTGAATTGTTTAAACTTAATTCTCTGTTTTCTATTATTTTAATACGTCTTTATAATTTTACTTTATTAAAATTTCACGATCCGAAGTATATCCGCTTTTGTTTATGTGATAAGTTGAAACATTGTATCGAAAAATTGTATTTATATTATTAAAATAAATACATGTAATAGCACATATAGTATAAATGTATTAGTAAAAATATTTAATTCTAGATTTTTATTCGAAGTTTAGTTAGCAAAATATGAACGTTTAACATTTAACTAAATTATGATTAATAATATCTTTATTAATTTTTTTTACTAAAAAACAGAATTGTTTTTTAAATTATTAAATACGCGGTAAAAAAAAATAAAAAGAGACTATGCTTCTTTTAAACAACACGTATAATTTTCGATATATGATTTACAAATTAAACCTATTAATTTGTATGTAAGTAAAAGAAAGTAGAAATAAATTGCATGTGTTCTTTTTTGACTAGATAATTATATTAAAAATATATTTTAAAAAAATTACATTAAAGTATTAAAACAAAATTTTCAGTAAGAGCAATTTTAAAACAGTAATTGTTTCAACGAACTGTAACCAATTGATCATTTATCGTTTGCATTTCTCTTTTTTTTGGAATTATTCTGAAATATAATATAAGATATGAAATGCATCGCCATTTATACTTGCCACGATTTGCACCTGAACAGGAAGGACGTTTGAATTTGTATTCTTCGCGATAGTATATTCAGAAGCTATTGACAGGAGTGGAGATAACTCAAGCATGGAGCATTTGCTTCAAAGCCGGTATCTGTATCGGTGACGCTTGTGGGCCGACGTGATTTAAAGTCACGTGCAGCTCGAAGGCGTATTCCGCCCATCTTTTCAAATACTCGCGGAGGATCGCGTCGCGGCCATTTATTATCCTTTGTCCCGCATCCGGAGCATGATGAATAAGTCCATGTCCCCCGATCTGCTGTCTTCGCCAAGTAGATGGACACAGTTGACGACATCGTATGTTCTCGATGTCTCACGAATCGATTGACCGCCGCTCAATGATCGATCATCGTCTCGCCTCGAGCTACATCCGGTTTGCACTCTTTCAAGATACGTCGCAACACAACGGCGATATATCGTTTGCCACATAGAATAACGTGCAATAACGATAGTCGATGGGAATGCATCCTCGGTTTATGAACTTCCCTTGCCCTTAATTCCGTTCTATCCTTTATTACCCCTTTGGTGATCATTGCACAACACGGTGATTGTTACGAAATCTCTAGGGAGACAGCATGAAGATGAAGGCCATGAAGAGAATCATTTGGAAGCGCAAGTTCGAAGATTACGAAAATTATTATATTCAAAATTTGCATTTATGTTTAGTGAAGTGAAATGACAATATATTATGTAGAAGTGAAAAAAGTATAGATAATAAGTAGTAAAATAAAATCTTGTAAATAATAAATAGTGTGTATGAATAAAGTCCTTGTTAAAAAAATTGTGCTGCCGAATTTGTTAAAAGATTTTGAATATTATTTAAATATACATTAATTACATTGATATATATTACTTGCAAAGCAATAACAGATAAACAAGAAAATGATATATGAATATATGTCATTATAATTATAATACATTTATTCAATAAATAAATATATATATATAAATATCTATATAATTAATACCTTTGAGTAAATAGATAACGTAAAAAATTGATAATCTTAATCCTCAGTACACACAACTCTGGCAGTCCATATCTACCCACATCCGAGTATTTATAATCCAGCGTTTTCTTTTGCTTGTATCTTAAATTGTGGTCCATTGATTTTAACAAATTTTTTTTAATCTATCGTTTGAAGACTGAAAAAAAGAATTTTTGAGTTAGAAAGTCTAAAATATCATAGCATAAAAGATATTTTGCAATAAGTGAAAAGGGGTCGGAAGAAAACGTGAACTATGAAAATCAGATGAGGTTACGTTAATTTCATTATGTGTATTGAGGGTTAATCAAATTTATTAAATTCTTTTACTTACTGTTTAATGAATTAAAAATTTCTACTCATTTTATTATTGGAAAATCATTATGTTATCCCATTTATTTATCAGTTCCAATTACTTCACTCGACGTGCATTTAATAAACAATATAATATTGTACGTATACACCGATTATTGTCATCGCAGAAATAACTGGTGAAACAAGGTAGCAACGGCGGTGAAAGCTCGAAAGTGCTGTGAGGATACGATGGCAAGTGCTGTTATTGCATCCACTCGTGCAACCTTTTTCAGTGTGGCAATTCTGTGTCCTCTCTTTCATATGCAATATTTTATATTTAACATGAGTTTCAAATGCGCGTGATCTTTTACGTTACGCGCGTCGAAAATTTTGTGATAATTGTGTTTTTCAACAAATGTGTTTAAAACAATGTGTTTAAGGTTTAAGGGGCTGCGCATAATCAAGAAAATAGAGAATAGGAACAAGGAATAATAGATTTCAATCTATTTCTGTGAAACCGTATTCCTGTGTAACCGATTTCTAGTAGGTTAAAATCTATTATTCTCTGTCCTATTTCTTTTGTCTTTGATTGTGCGCAGGTCCCAAAACGTAAGCAGTAAACAAATTGATTAATCACAGACATCACAGTAGGGACCTGTCATACGTAACGTAATGTTGTCCAATTTGAAACAATTTTCCAGACAATTTTTATTACTATTAATTGACCAGTTCTGTGTCAATTTTTGTTAAAAATAAATGTGTTAAATGTAACGCAAATGGTACATTTTGTGCGACATTTTGTATTTCACAAACACTAGTGTATCTTCATCTCTGCCCAATTCCGACTCCTGATGTCACATCTAATAGAATTTCAAAGAATCAAATTTGCTCATACAGTTAAAAAACTCATATTCCAAAAATATATGATTTTAATGAAGAAATTAAATAGTATGATATTTTGTGCCACCATATAATTATATAGTTATCGTAACTCGGTCTGATGATAGTCAAGACATGAAATCTATCGGATATTTCTCGTTTGTGACACGGAAAATAGAATACTGCATCCTTTCTTCCGTTCTTGACATGTAAGCAAAGATATATATAAATATGCTGCGTATACTATCAGGAATTTTTGTTCATCAGCAAAACTAACATACGGGCGAGTAACAAAGAGAATGGCTTTTTTTCTCAATGCGTTATCATGACGCCCGCGGTATATGATAGATTTGGCAAGAATCGTTTTTCACACAACACTGCGTTCACGCGTGACTGTTATGGAGTCTATCACGAAATTTCGTTGGCTCGTAACTTGTTGTTTGAAACGGGAACAGGCAGCAAATCTGTATGTGGGTACAGAGAGTATCATCGAAATCGTTTGACAGATGTTCAGTTTGTACATGGATGTGTACTATAGTTCCATGTACTATAGTACACCCATGATGGCTTGGTCAAACAGAAAAGTTTGCGGTAGTAAGTTAAATATTTAATTAACAGTTGATATTTGCACGATCGCGGTGATAATTATATATCAAAAAGAATTTTGTTAGTTTTGTTAGCTACTTTGTTAGTGTTGTTAGCTATTTTATTTTTCAGGAATAACTAAACGTAATGCAAAAATATTTTATATAAAATGTTTCATTAATTTTGCTCACGTTATGCAGAAGGAGATATTAGATATTGATATATTAGTATAGCTTTAGTTTTAGAAAAAACATTAAATAATAAGAAATATCCATAAGGCTAGACAACATTTTTATATATTATCGCTATAATTAAGTCTCAATTCTGTTCATATTAAAATCTTTTGAGATAGCTCGGAGATTTTATATTTAAATACTTTTTTACGTAATAATATTGGATTATATTTTCATATCAATAGTTATAATCACTTTATTAATTTCATATTAAATATAACTGTATCTATATATAACTGTTCTAAATATAACTGTAAGAATTTATATATTTCTTTTAAAGTAAACTCAAGTTCTTTAAAAGGTTATTCAGAATTTCGCAGTTTTTTTTAATTAACTTCTTTAAACGACTTTCGAGATTTCAGTTTCCTGATTAAAGACTATGTTGAAAGCCGTTTTATTTGAACGGAATTTTGCTTGAGAAGTATTCTATTTCAGGGCGGGAATAGGATATTCCTGCCCGAGCTCAAGAGCTCCAAAGTGTAACGCGAAAATCCAAGAGCGTATCATCCTAAGCGATGAATATCCATAATAAGCACCTTAATGGCCAAGACTATAACGACTATAACAATCATCGTAACCGTAACAGGCATAATAACCGTAATGATCGCGCGGGGACGATACGTCGATGTCACGTAAATTCCAAGGAGCAGAATGCTAAAGCAAAATTCGCATGGTCTCAGCTTTATCGTGAGACTGTGAAAGAACGGACCTTCCACAATTTTATATATGAAATCACTGTTTCATGAGGCGAATTTAATTCGATGAAAGGTAATTCGTCGAAAGCCAAGCAGAGTGACCGAGCAAGATTCATTAATACTTTCACCCAGTCCGTCGAGGAAAAGGCGCTCTGCTACAGCGTGTACTTATATCCGACCATGTGTAACACAGCCATACGGACTTCCCGATCGTGCTGCGGAAAGGTCAGGTTGATGGATGATGGCCAATTTTTCCCTCCAAGAGCCTTGACGACTGACCGACGTAAGTGAAAATAAATAGTCTCCGACGCGGGACATATCGTCTCGAGAATAGAGCGAGGCATTAAATTCCCCTATGCGATAGAGATCGGTCGAAACATTAAGCAATTATTAAGCAGCTATTCTTTTCATCTTGCCGAGTTTTCTCACGCCGAGAAATCTGGTCTATTCGTCTAATAATAATTTATCACTCGCTTTTCCACTCTATGAGATAATATCTCGAGTTAACTTGGTAATATTTTTTTTAAGAGTTCCGTTCCATTTATTTTTGCGATTTTTTTTCTGCGTAATAATTAATATTAAGAGTAAACATCTTATGCAGTTTATAAATTAATAGTTCGAGTTGATAACTAAGTTAAACGACGTGAATTTTACAGGGAAACCATTAAAAGCGATTATATATTATTAATGAAATTTATCATACATAGCTAACTTCATTAATCTTCTTCAAGTTGTTAATAAATATTAAACGAAATGCTATATTAATTTTTATCAGTCCATTCAAGATAAAAGTGATTTTGTAATAAGCGTTAAATTGCGTTAGTTCTTATAATAAAATAGATTTTATAATATATTAATCAAATAAAATGATTGAAAAAGTGATTTTATGATGAATTTAGAATTCAGTGTCTGAATTGACGCTAAACGTTCTGTTGTTTCAGATATTGGCGATCGATGTACAATATGTATGTACATTCGTCGTCAGTATTAATCCATGTTTTTCTCGTAAAACAAACAGACCATCGTCAGTAGAGTCAATGGAAAGATGCCCGAAGAAAAAGCGTAGCTCGATTCTTCCGTGCTCGAACAAATACCCTCGCTGATTTACATTTTAATGGATCTAAATTGAAATCTAGTAGGAGAGGGGGGAAAAGTACCGAGATAAATTGCGCCGCTAGTGGTTATATAGCGTGTCCGTTTAAAGCTCTATTTATTTTTTTTATCACTTATTGCAGTGCACGGATGTCGCGTCAGCGCGACAACGCGCTTCTCGCAGTGCGTCTCGACTGACGTAGTGCCACCCTTTCCGCTTCCACTCGCGCCGTCGAGGCGGCTGTAAATTACTAATTATTCTGAGACGGCTTCCAATTTTAACTGCAGCAGGCCGACGTGTCCGCTTTTTACTCGTTCGAGAGTCACATTGCGCGTTTTGCACTCGCGTAACGTTTTCATTCTGCTCGCAATAAGCCTGCAGACGAAGCAAATTTTAAAAACGAATTTCACTTCTCGTACTGCAATTAAAAGTGACATTCTACACTTGTGTATCTCGCGATAAACCCTTCATAAACCTTTCACTCACCATTAAATCGATTATTCATGAAAATGATTTTTTTCTCTTGGAACTATAATCTAACATCGAACATGACATAATTTATTGATTCTTATTTGCATTATCGATCCTAAAGAATTCATGTCCTTTTCCAATTTAATATTTAACGTCAATCTAAAGAGTTCTATTTAACTTGCCGATATATTCTGTCTTAATAATTTTTAATAAATTTCAATTTTATTTCATTTGATAAATTACTATTAATGTACTATTTAAGAAAATTAGAATATATTTTTTAAACTTCATCCGCAGTAACTATTCATAATATCGATCAAATTTATCATATCGCTTCACGGTTTTATATAGCGTGTGTGTGTGTTAGCAGAATGAAATAAATTATTATATTCAGGATAATAATGAGATAAATTTGTCACAAAATAATACCGCGAACACTATTCGTTATGTTGAACGTTATGTTGAACTATTTTACATTTGTAATCACGGAGGATTACCGAACGGCAATTCTGACCAACCATTGGCACAGATTTTTCTTTTTAGTGGTAATTTACGAGAGGTTCGAATATATTCCAGGAGTAAAGTTATCGATCTAGAATCTTCGTGGGAGCGCCAACTCCTTCGGCGTAGTTTCCTCGACAGAGACTGAAGACAACGAGAGCCGCAGGTGGCTGAGACGATGAAGATCGCGAGAATTAGTCTTACAAGCAACGCGCCTGATGCAATTTCGCGACTCTTACGTCTACTCTGGATTACTTCGTGGCTTATGATGGACGGAAAGTCGATTGTTAATCGCATTTAATCTTGGGTACCTACCAGTGATGTGATAAGGTAGCTGTGATAGTCACTCATCATTCCAATCTGTTGCGCTTGTTTCAGCACATCGTAGATCCTCTCGGTAGAACAATCCAATACGATATGCGACTCCGCGGAATTTTTTATTTGTTTTAGCAGCGGCCTGAAATAAAACAATGTTCTGTGTAAAATATATTCTTAAATTTATATTATATATAAAATTAAAATATCGAACATTGATAAAAGCGATGAATAAAAAATTTTAAACTATATCAAAAAGTTTATCTCATGCAGGAACATCTCATTCTTTATTTAAAATTCTTTTTAGTTTGAAAAATTGTAGATATCTAAAACGGGCTGAAATGAGAATGAATTTTCAATATTTTCCAATAATATAATCTGAAAATGTTTGGAGAATATTGCAAATAAGTATATTCTTATTCTTAATACATTCTGAAAATATTTTAGTGTACTATTAACAAGAGTATATTCTCAATATATTCCTAGCATATTCTAACAGTAAATTTTCAGTATATCCTCAGCATACTTCCCAACATAATATCATAATGAAAGGCTCAAAACTGAATTCTGTCGATTTCAATGAAATCTGATAGAATTACAAAGTAAGTCTGTTTTCTGTGACTGAACTAGTGTACACTTTTAGAACTTAAAGTGAGATAGATATACGTCTGATATTTGTCGAAAGCGAGGAAAAGAGTTCTAGAGCAGTCTAGAACAGAAAACAGATCAAGTGAGTACTCTCAAATATAATGATACCCCTATTTGAATGTAAACAATCAATCGTTTGCGAAATATTTTTAAGGTAATTAAGTTAAGTTTAGTGATGCTGTTAGTAGAATTTATTAGACGTTTACTCGAATATTTATGATATAGTGGATATTGTTTATTAAAACCTTTAGCCTTAAATTTGTGAAAGTTCCTTTGTTAAATGGGAATTAATCAGGAGAATTGTTCTAGAATAGTAGATCTAATTCGTAATAAATCTAATTCGTAATAAAAATCTATAATAAAATTAATTAATTTATTATTATTATATTAAAAAATGTGTCACATCTCAAAGCATTATCAAAAATATAAAAATTTCATAGGTTATTCTATTATTACATCTGAATATCTGTGTAAATTTAAGCACAGTTTTTTTATTGATTTAAAAATTATTTGACTTTTTGTTTGCATTGATTTTTATGTAAAATCGTGTTTTTACAGTTTTTAGTATAGTACTTATTTGCAAATTTAATGAAGAAGTAGCGTTATAAATTAAATTAAATTTTTTTATATATTAATAAAACTTCAATAAATATTTGTGCAAAAATTTATTTAGATTCACTTATTCGTTTAAAAATCATTTATCTAAAACTCGTAAAGATAAAAATCAATGAGCTGTATAGGCCATTATAAACCAAATTATTGTTTTTCTTTTGGAGTTGGTTTCAAGATGTATTTATTAAAAATTTTTGTCTGATATTGGCTAATAACGGCTTAAAAAAGTATTTTTCATTTATTTTGGATACACTCTTTAAGTCGCTCTATATACACTCTATATGTATATATGTATATTCTAATAATATTGACTTTTTTGACTGATACTTTTAGTTGATTGTACACCTCAAACACTTTTAATAATTATTTTTCTATCTTAAAATATTATTATACAATAAAAAAAGTTAATTGGTGATAGAGCTTAAAGTCGAATCAAATTAAAAACTAGTTACCATGTTTATTAGCCACAGATGTGTTCAAATATATATGTCCTAATACAATTGAAACAAATAGCAAAAAGATTAAAGAGGTCAATGGAAATTTTTAATTAAAATTGCCTAATGTAGTCTGTCGATTTAGTTTAGATGTCGATGTAATTGATAGAAGAAAGACAAATATCAAGTACATATCTAATAATATGAAACTTGATCTTTCTGTAGATCTGTTCGCGCGAAAACTCATTCGCTCACTCGCTCTCACGATGCTCTTCGGGGACGGAACGGTTCCGATTCCGGACATGCTTTTCGTCGTGTACCACTGATAAAAATTTCATACTACTGCCGGTTGCTCTCCGGCCTCTCGGAGGCTACCCTTCGGTTTCTCTCTCTCTCTCTCTCTCTCTCTCTCTCTCTCTCTCTCTCTCTCTCACTTCCCGTCATTCAACATGCACGATAATGCGAATCTCCTTATGCAACCCGTGGAAGTCAGGACTCGGGCTCGCCATGGGAATTTTTCATGCTCTATGCATAATTTAACGAAAGTGCCCTTTATGCCTGCGTTGCTCTCGTAACCGTATCGTCCTGTGAATTTCATTTTTGTGACGGCCCCGCCGTCGGCAACGACGATTGCATCTCTTTCTGCGTCTGCGAATTTATCGAACGATAGAGAAGAGTGAGTGTTGACTGAAATAGGAGTTATGGTAATTTTGAATAAACAATTGTAACCTTCTTTGGGATTAAATGCATTAATTTTCTCACTATTTTATTGTTATATTAATTTTATTACGTTAAAAAGCTAAGCTTATAAACAGCATCATTATTTCATTTCTTCTATTTATCATATTTTTGTAAAATATTTCATATCTCTCATACTTCAATATAAAGCTATTATATTATTACTATTATTATTATTATTATTATTATTATTATTATTATTATTATTATTATTATTATTATAGTCAAATATATTATAGTCAAATATATTTCAAGTGTTACATATTGATCAGCATTATATTAAAAAAACTGTTCCTCAAATAGTTATTGAATTGTAATATTAATCTTTAATGTATTAGGTGTTGGAATTAATTCGTAGCGTTTTACAAGTGATGGGAAGTACTTTCATTAATGTATTTTTTAATGCTCATGTGAAATAAATAACATTCTTTCATTAAAAAACGCTACGAATTAATTCCAACACCTAATAGTTTATATAATATATGTATGTATATACATGTAAAGAAAAGGCTCCTATTATGAGATACCGAGTTCATTTTTTAAATGCTAGAAATCTATATACAGAATTTAAAAAAATATTAGTAGGTCATTTTGAAGAGAATTTAATAAGCTTTAAGGTAACATTATATAAAATTTAATTCAAATTTCATTTTTTTTTAAATTAAAGAAATATGAAAAGTGAGCAAATCGCAAGTGAAAAAATTGTGCTCCTAATCGAGATGCCTCGAGAAATCGATAATAAAACACAAAGTATATCAGTACAATTAAAAAACTTTATTTAATCTTTCTAAACTACAAACAAACACGCGAAAAATGAGCATGCGATAGATTATACCCAAAACTCGTCTTTGGATAGTTAGAATTAAGCATCGCAGAAATAGACACTCGACTTAGTCCAGATGTCTTTTTTATTATTGTACAATAACATTTAGTTTAGCAACAATTTTCACTATAACATAGGAGCATGGGTTATTTCATATTATAAATACTCTGGGTATCTCATGATTTCCACTTTATGATTTTACGCTAACTTCTATAATTAAACAATTCAACATATCCTGTACTTTTTTATTAGTACAACTTTACTCTATTACTACATGAAGAGTTTATTGCCAAATAATTATTCTTATTAAATAATAAACAAGGTTTAAAGACTCATTTCAATGAAACTTGAAGACGTCCAAATTCTAAAATCTTGTTTTACAATGACTACAGGCATGATATAATAACGAATTTTCTACTAAATAGTTTTCAATCCAAGAGCAATAAATTCAGTGGAACTAGTAAATAGCGTTTATTAGTTTAATAGAAACGCCACTATCTCATATTAGGCGCTTATCTCATAATAGGGGGATTTCTTCTATATGTCTCAATATATGTTGACTTGAATGGCATTACGCCATGCTATTTTTTCGTAGTGGTAGTTTGCTATAGTAATAAGTGTTCAACAGCGTCACGTATTTCGTACAATATATCCTATCTTTGGATATTACAGAGAAATAACCGTGAACCGTCTTGAAATATTGTAGCATTTTGGCAATTTCTCGATGCCGATCTCGCATTTTGTCACCTCTCAGTCCTTTAAGGCTTACCGTATTTTCATCGTATTGGCTGATAACCTGACGCTTATCCGAAATTACTCTAAGAATCGCAAAATTTCTTGAAAAATTTTCTGTGACTCTGTCCATATGAAATTTAAACGTATATTTGATCAATCATGATTGTGAACCATGTTTGTTTAAAAATTTGCGCATATTTTGTGGCACTATATTTAATAATTTTTTGAAAATGTGATTTATGAGAGTTTAAATATTTAAAAGTAATTTTTTTTGTAACACATGTACACATATTTGCATATGTTTCCTATTTTATCTTATAATATTACGCGCACGTGTAAACATAGAAATTAATGTGGTTTTATAATTTAGCCAATTCTTTAAATATAAAACTTTATTCATTTTATTTTTTTTTGTTATCATCACTAATAAGAATAACGTTTTATTTTATCGAAAAAATATGAATAGTCTCTGGAAATAATGTACTTAGTTTGACAACGTCGTTCGCTCTAATGAATCATACCATTTGCATTATTTATCGTTATTAACGCACGATTGACGATTAATACGATAATTACGAATATGACATTATTTGCTATTAATGTTATCATTACTATGTAATTGCGTAATGATTGTCACTCTAAATTAGTTATCCCGTCACGTTTATACCGATTCTAAGCTATGCGCGTTTTCTCTCTCAATTACGTTGATGGCTATAGACATTGCAGCAATCACGTTGTGTTAACCCGGATAACCCGAGGTAGACATTCATCCGATACCAAGTGTTAATGTGTATTATATATGCGCGCAGAATAATTATTTGCCAATTAATTCCACAAAGTTTGCATGTTGTGAGTATATATTATAAAATTTTTATAATTTGTTTCATGAGGACGTCAACTTTCCATCGCATTTATTTTAGAAAACTTGATATTATAGCACATATATATAAGACATGAGATTCTTATATCGAAAATAATGAGGTAACGTTCTAACTTTTCAAGCACAAATTTTTGCGAATATAAAACAACATATAGATTTTGATATAAATGTCGTGGATACAAATTGAAGAGTGAAAAAGAAATGTATTGAAATTTCATAATCTCATCATTAATTGTCACTTATCAAACATAGTTTAAGTCTAAAGCAACAATTTATAAAATTATATTATATATTAATCGTTTTTAATTGTAATATTGTTTTCAATCATTGCAGAAATGTATGAATAACTTCCTGCGAATACATTCGCATAATTAATCATAAATATATTTTTGCAATATCGATCATGCGCAATATAAATTTTGTCAACGATAAGAAATCGATAGGTATGTTGCTTCGCAGGAGAAATGACTCCATGTTCGAATCTCTTATCTTCTCGACATAATTCTTGATTTTACGAGGTGCACTTTAGAAAGAATCAAACAGCCTAACGTAAGACGAGGAAATGTCTTCCATTTGCACTTTTTTTTCTTTTCCCACAAGGAAAAGGCCACTCCTTGCGGTACTTCAGTCTACCATCACCGTTCCAGATAAGCTTTCGAGAGATGGTTCGTGTGATAGTCAGCCTCTTGCGAGAGGTTGCGGAAAGAGTGAAAAGACGTCGTACTGTCTCGAAACGCACAACGACCAGAGAGGACAGTCTCGGAATTTTTAATCTTCTCGCGTGTAAGAAGAGAGTTACGAATGAGCGCCACGGATCTGACGCAGATCTCTTTTGAATTGTGAGACAAAAGATAAGAACAAAGCAAAGCTCATAATTGCCATATTTTTTTACATCTTTGTAAATAAATACGATGTACTGCGAGATATGTAGTTTTCTCATAAAATGTACATAAAACAAATTTATAATTTTTTAATAGGAGAGCAAAATAAAAATGATCGTGATAAATTTCGGTTTATGATCATACATTACATTGAAATAAAACATTATTCTAATTGTGATAAAGATTAATCTTCTATTTTCATATAATCAAGAAATATTATTGCGATTGTAAATGTTTTTTTTTTTTGAAGATATCTTTTTAAGGAATATTTTTTTTATACCGGTATAAAATCTTATTTTATAAAATCTTTTTATTTTTTGCAGCTTGCAGATACTTTTGAAATCTGTACAATTTTTAAATAAATATAATAAGAAATATTATTACATATATAATATGTTGATAATAGAGGTGCATTGCTAAAATATTTGTTAAATAAATTCGAATAAATAAGATTTTAGTCGATCATTGTGCTAAGATATAGTAAATTTTACACTTTTGAGTATATGATAACAAAAAACAATTATTCATCAGATATGTGCTATCGAGATGCGTGGATACTTTTTATTTATAATGATGAAACGACGAAGGACGATGCATTAATGAAAAACGCGTTCAGCAATTCGATACGCTCGATAATCAATATCCTCGATGGTTACGCGCTGCTTCAATATTTGCTTTTCATCAAGAAAATGCAAAATGCCGAGAACATATCAATTTCGTGGCCTCGTTAAATGAATTGCGCAAATCTCTACATATACAAGGAGCTATCGGGACCATGCGTCTGATCTCGCACGATTTTTTCTTCTCGAACTATCGTTCCTCGATGTGATAAAGTTAGTTTTTTTACTTATTTAATAAAAATAAGCGCACCTAATAACAATAAAAATTTTTTGCAATTTATAGTAAAATCTTTTAAGATGAAACAAGATTTAAATATCATATTTTACTTTTCAGATTATACTTATATAATTTTTCTGTTTTTATAATTCAGAATTTAATCTATCTTTTGGTAGAGAAAATATAAGATTTCAATATTTATTCTTCAGAAACTGCACTTATATAATTCATCCAAAATTTAACTTTTCATTTCATCATGTTAATTATATTAAAAGCGACTTATAATCATTCAACATTTAGATACGATACGATGAAATTATACCTGATATTACGTTAGTTTCACTTCATGTTAGTTCAATTCAATCGGTGCATGATATCAAATAGTATATTGAAATCGGATAATCAATAAAGCACACAGAGTTGCGTGAGTCGATTAAACGCTTTATTGCGGCCACACATTGCAGGAAAAGTACTTCAGTCTCGGCAGTTAACGCGTTCCTGCTTTACAGTGCTTTCATCGTCTCGAAAAGACTTACGAAAGTAATAAAAATAAGTAGTATACTGTCGGTATTATTGTAAGCGGATCCTTTATTACTGATTTAATTCCCTTTAATTTTCAGTTTTATAATTTGCTATTGGCTCTAAGAGAAGATCTTCGAGAAGTCTCTTGACTCTGAGTATGACAGCAGCGATAGTTTAGCTCGATTGCTTAGAAGAAGCACAAGAGTAAAATAAACACGAAATTTATTGACAGCATTAGACGAAAAATGAATCAATTTTGCAGCAAATTGTTATAAATAAATTATTAAATATTATTTATAATTTTTACAATATTATAAAATCGAAATGCTTAAACAGTTATAATTTTGCTTCGATAATCCTTTAAAAAGACACAGTTGAAGTTAAGTGGACTTTAAGTACAGACATTCAATAGAATAATTTATCTTCTCCTGTTAATTAAGTATTGTTTTGTTATACCTTCGACGATCTTTACTTCACCTGTCGACGGGATTTCCTGTGAAGATTCAACTTAGTGAGTCGGTTTTGAGTGAAACGGAAGCAGAAGTTGGGACAGAGGTGGAGGAAGATAAGTGAGCTTCCTGTTGTTATGTACTCTTAGGTCGCCCCAAGGGAGAGAATCAGTGCGTCAGTTACAGCGAAGCTGCGTTACGTCATGCCTTTTCTTTTGGTAAGTCTCGGGAGGCTCCTTTGGCTGAGTCGGATGAATTTCTCTATTCGACCGGTCTACAAAAAGAACGGTATTCCGCGCAATACTTTGTCACAATGTCGGTCTGTTCCGTGAGCTTGGCTATCTTACTATCTTCATAGAAAAACGCACAGAATTCCATTTTCTTTGTTATATCACGTCCATTGTTTTAACAAATTATTACCAAATGTTCTGTCTTGAAAGTAATCCTTGAATAACATCAAGTTATTCAACATAGAAAACGTATACGTAAAAAATAAATATAGAACGCTGTAACTCCATGTATGAGATTTATTATTAAAATTAATTATTTTTTGAAAAAAATTTAAACTTTTATTTCCTTAAGTCATGTCTATGATAGAAATCGATATGCTCTCTTGTATCTGTTACGTTAAAATTTTTATGAGCTCACAGCGATGTGACTTTATTCGTTTGAGCTGCTTAATTTTTTGCGATATATCTGTATTAAAGACAATCAATAAATAAAAATTGTTTTATTTTAAAACAATTATTTTTCTGGATATGAATTGATTCATTTCATTATTCTGTGCATAAAAGTATTATCGAAAAATGAATAGTCGATGAGATATTTTATATATTTATGTCAAAATAGAGATATTATATATTTTTTATATTTTTTACATTTTATATTTTACATTTTATATTTTATGTTAAAATATATCAATATGTCCAATGTTCCAAAGGATATTCTCTGAATAGCGTCAGCTTCGAGGATTATGTTTATGGAACATTTATGAAACATTTTCCTTTAATAAGTTAATAATCTTTCATTTTAGCTAACAATAACTTACGTTACTAAACACAAAGAGCCCAGAATCCATATAAAAATGAAGGTTCTTTATAAGACGCTTGATTCCTTCAATATAAAAGTTGTAGTAAACTTTAATATTTTTAATAGTACGTAAAGGATTATAAGAGACAGAGTTATGGTTTTTAAAAGTGATTTTGCTTTATTATTTCATATGAGGAATAGTTCGTCCATAATAGACTCGCAATGTTCTGTGACACATATTATCATCATAAATTGGCCGAGATCCTTTCAGAACGGGCAGCAAAGACAAAGTCGCAAAGTTGGCGCGTAAACGTGAGAAACAAGAGCGTCTTTAACGCTGCACACTGGGAATTAAGGCGATAAGAGCGCTGGCAGGAGTAATAAAGGAGACACGCGGCTTATTTCCGGGTCTACTCGCCGGGGTTGCCGCAGGAATACCGTACAGATGCGCGACGGAACAAATTTTCTCGCGTCGCCTATAATTTCAAGAGAGCTGCACCCGACTCTTGGAAGCAAGATAAATATCTCCCCTCCGATATAGGAGAGAAAGATAGACGGAGAGGTAAGAGGAAAGGCTTTTTATTCGCTTCAATCTTTCTCTGCCTCTTTTCTTTCTAAAATTCTCTACTAGTAGTACGAATTTCAAGTTCCTAAAACGACACCAACCGACGCTTTTTAACAGACGGTCTGAGAAAGAATAGAGTCACCTAACTGCTTGATCATTGGACGCAAGAGATATATCGGCCACGACTTCACGGTTGAATAAGATGCTTCGAAGAGATAGCGTTCTTCTTTGTAGCTTATCCAACAGTCGTGTAAAATTGTATTCTCAAAGTAACCGCAGTTGGAAAAGTATAACATATACCCAGCGTAATCGTGAGACGGATAAGCGCACCGTGATATTTAGAATATTCCAGAATATATTCTCCCCTTATCTTGACAAAAGTAGATTCAAATTGGTACACCTTATCGAGTCAGATAAGAGAAATGGACGTAAATTTCATAAATAATGTTTCAATTTAAATGTTACATAAAAATCTGTGACGTTTAAAAGTGCATATACAATTTTTTAAATATGATTTAATATAATTTAATATGATTTCTAACATAATTCGTTAAATATCTATTAATGAAAATGTATTAAAATTAAAAGATATAAGTTTCAATTAAATATTTAACATAAATTAATGATAAATGATATTTTTCATTATTAATTCTATAGCGAGTGCTGCATATTTTTAACGGTTATACTTTAAAATTACACTCAGAGTAAACTCGGGATCTGCGCAGATCAGATGTACTTAGGTATGATGGAAAGATGTGCATAGAATTGAATACTGAAATATAATACTTCTAACCGCCAAAGAGGCTATGTGTTGATGTATAATACATATATATCTCAATAAATATCAATCAATTCTTTATATATAAAATATTTTTTAGTAAAATCAATCAAAAATGATTTTTTTTTAATTACCAGATGATGCCGCTTCTAAAGGATTAATTTATAAATCGAGACGGAACACACAGGAAGAAAAAAAACGAGGAAGATGATAAGTTTTTATTTAAAAATTTAATTAATTCGTAACTGTTCTGAAGAGATTTATGTATCGTAAGACTTAAATAATTTACCGCATAATAAAAAATTTTTTAATTAAAATTGAATAAATTCACGTAATTGAAACCTGTAGTGAACATCGACACGGACTTCAATTAGGACCTTTTACAACGTGAAAAATTGCATACACAGGTCGTATATACCAGACAAGTCGAGTTATATATTGCAACGACTTTATCAGCCGCGGTTTTTTACTCAGAGATGTGTTGCACGTGTTCGAGCATCAGTTTGTGACGTTTCCAAAACGGCGATGGTACGTGCGAAATATGGACATGGTCCTCACCACACCCAACTCAGGATGGATCGTCCTGTCGACTCTCGTCTCTTTTTCGCATCAAGTGTCGGACGCGTTACTGACGCATATCCTATTCGTATGAGAGAATCCAACGATGCGAGAAAAAGTGCAAACCCCACCAACCGACAAGCAAAGCTCTGAGGAACGAATGCGGAAGCGTTTCATAAAACGAGGAGAATAATTTCATTCCCCTTCGTGGGCGCGCACGGATTAATTTCGCATCAAAGTACGCTGTGAAGAGTTAAGGCATCGCGATGAGCGACGACGCGCACCAGCGACGACAATTTTATTCTTCGCTCTTAATTCATTCTGTCCAGAAGACGCGACGGTCGCCGATTTCTCATTGTTCCTTTATACCAGACGTTAATGAGTTAATTACGGCTCGCGGTCGTGTCGCCAACAGTCTCGCTTAATTAACTTACTCGGTCATTTCCTATCTAGTTTCTAGATTGCCAGATCACTTGGCCGTGATATAAGTAGAAATGGAAAATTGGGTTAACCACACTTGACACCCGCGGTACGGCAGAGTCGGATTACAACTCTAAATAACTGCGGTTACAATCAGTCAATGCACCAATTCATTCGTTTGCAGTTGACGTAACTCAGTAAATGCAGGTTTCGCGCCATGATATCTTTTATACATATATATATATATATATATATATATATTGTATATACTAAATGGATATTGTAAATTAAAGAAAAGTGCTGGCTTCACTTTGAGAATTTATATGAAATACAAGGAACGATACTGATTATATGAAACAGTTATAGTATCCAATAAATGCTTGCTTTTTAATTATAAAAACAGATGTTTTCCAAATAGCTACTATTTTATAATTTTTAATGATTTCCATTAGTATTTTATTAAGAAAATTAAATTATTATACTGGGAAGAGATTTCTCTTATACATATAAAAGAACTCTCTCCCTAGTATAATAATTTATAGGTATATATAAGAGAAATTTTTTTCCAGTATAACAATTTAATATCAAACAAAATATCTGAAAAAATATTTGCTAAATAATTAATGTTATGGTTTGCATCTTGAACTATTGTTCATTAGTCATATTAATAAAATAAATGATTTTCATAAAAATTTCTTCCTTCTTTTGTTAATGTCTAAAATAAATTTGTAAATATCCTCCTTTATAAATGTAAAATTTTTTTTATGAATAATTGAGATTAAAAAGATATTAATTGGTTGCATTTGAAACACATCGGTGAAGTCGAAAGTCATGTAAGAATGTATGCTGTAAGAATATAGTGAGCTTTAATTCTTTGTGCGCACTTTGTTACTGTAACATTAATTACTTAGTGGATACTCTTTGGTGGATGTTTTTTCCGGCTTCGTTTCTCAGTGCCGCACGGATGATCATTCCCTTTTTGCTTTGGACAATCTGGTTGGAACGCAGAAATAATCGATACCTCGGCGGCTACTAGACCAGTCGGTACTGAAGATAAACTGAAAGAAGGTCACTCGGACCCGAACGAAAACTACGGAAATAAAGAAAGTAATTTATTCCGCTTGTCTACGTCGTCAGGAAGACGCGCGTTTATTACATTCTAGGTCGGATATCTTCGGCAAAGTTTCGACTGTAATAAAAGAAGCAACAAAACTCACTCTGCCCGATAGAGACGATTATTCGTGTACATTTGTCTTTCGTTCGTTTTTCGAAATTTTTCTTCTTTCGCTAGATTTATGTCGTAAAACTACACAACCAATCGCTATAAATTTTTCTATTAGGTGTTGGAATTAATTCGTAGCGTTTTTTAATGAAAGAATGTTATTTATTTCACATGAGCATTAAAAAATACATTAATGAAAGTACTTCCCATCACTTGTAAAACGCTACGAATTAATTCCAACACCTAATATATTGTCAATTCGCAAACGTCTTAGCTTTAATGAATTTTAGTAGTTTATTTATAATCATTGTTTCATCACATTATTGCTTGGTATTTTAATTGTATGGTGAAGGAATTATAATATGATCATTTTTATGTAGTTATTATTGCTATAATGTTATAAATAATAGCTATAAATAATAATTATATTGATACTTCTCTCTCTCTCTCTCTCTCTCTCTCTCTGTGCGCGCATGTGTATCAAGTAGTAATTAGAATCTTCATTTTTATAGTTATCACTATTATAATGTTATAATAATATATATATATATATATATATATATATATATATATATATATATGGTTGGTATTAAAAATGATTATAATTTGTAGTTATTTTGAGTGTCAACTATCTATCTATATATATATATATATATATATTTTATATAGAATTATAAATATAACTATTATTATTAACATTATAGTAATAATAACTATAAAAATGAAGATTTCTAATTACTCGATCATGTAATTATAGTCACAAATATCATACTTTCAATGTGTGATTTTCAATTGAATGTATATCATCAAATAATTTATAAGCTCAGTTTATTGTTACGAATAATGCTTTCTCTTGTTTGGCATGTGCATTAATTTATTGTTAGAATTATCTATTATTTTCAAAATTAACAATTATAATCGTCATATTAATTACGTAGAAGTTCAAAATGTGTAACACTAACTAAAAGGATAACGCTATATATTTTCAGGTTAATCCTTTGCAAGTACATTAAAAATCGACATTGCTGTTTGCATTGTTAATTCGTGATAATATGCACGTTTGCTCTTTCATTGTAAATGATTTAAATTGGAGAAATCCGAATCTATATTTTACGTGCAAATAAAGCATGTATATATTTGTTTGTTATAAGTTTCATTGTAGATTACAATGGAAAACATCAACGTTTTTATGTTTCAGCGCAAGTAAAAAGCTGCCTTTGACAATTGTTCTGATTACTAGTTATAGAAGGATATTTATAAAGGTATCTCTCTGTCTCTCTCTCTCTCTCTCTCTCTCTCTCTCTCTGTCTCTCTCTCTCTCTCTCTCTCTCTCTCTCTCTCTCTCTGTTTGCTTTTGTACGTAATTGGATATATCGCTTTACACAGAAATTCCGTGATATTTTTGTTTCACTGATAACGTTTCTATAAGATAGATGTTCGATAAATCGTATTAATTAACATATACAAGATTTTGGCATTGTTTTCATGTACACTTTGCGCAAATAAATTATTTTATGTAATAAAAGAAATCATTATTTGAAAGTTACATGATTCGATTACTTTTCCACAATTCGATTGTTATTGTTGATATCGTAGCATGTAATAAAAGCGTCGCAATTATATATTTTGCGGTCGATCGTAAAAATAGTGATTAATTACTATGAATACTCCGCGAATCTTGTTCGTTTTGCAATGTTGCATCCGACCGATATCTTTCATGCGCGACATATGCCATACGACTGACTGGATAGGAATAAGCGAAGAAACCCCGACGGGACGTGAGTACCAAACATGTCGAGTAGAGGGATAACGCATTGCAGTCTGTCGAGCGTTTCGTCGAAAATATCGCTGTACTGTTGCGCGGGGAATTGCACAATAAACTTCCAATTTTACGAACAATGTATGGATACCATTGCTTCTTTAACGGGGAAATAAGTGTCACGCGGTTTACGACCAATGCGCATACAAAGGAATTCCCTCCATTTGGTCTAACTGTCTAATATGTGCCATCATTGAATCTCTCTGACGTATCTTTCAAAAGTACGAATCAACATTTTTACTTGATTTTTGTAAAAAATTGTATAAAATATAGTCAAATTCATTCGTTCGATATTTTTGTATGTTATGTTTACGCATTTCATTTTTGCATTGCAAAAATATATCCATTAGCATCAAAGTTTTTTGCAACAGTCTATTTACGCGTTTATAAATTCCATGGAAATGCAATTTATATAACGTTGGACTATGAGCACAAACGGTAGAGGTTCGTTAAGAAACTTTCATTGCGTTTCTTCGCAATTCCAGACACGTCGGGATCCCGACGATGTCTCAAGACAGTACGAGAGATAGCTTGGCTGCCAAAGTTTAACAAAATCCATCTTGATATTGTAAATTTTCCTATTGTTTTGCACCAAACTTGTGCGATCTTCATAATCTCCGCAAGAACGATCCCCCACACAGCCTGTCGTCGCATCCCAAAAAGCGCTTTGTGCTTACGAATTATTTACTCTCGTGCCTTCGATCGTGAGAACCGCCGCGTTTTGCCAGCTTCTTGCTTCGTTAATAATGTTACCATGTGAAGTATCGTAAAGCAGACAATTCCTCTTAGTAACGAGAAAGTGGCGGAAATCGGAGAACCGTGTCTCTTTAACGGCTGCGCTAGAAAGTCTCTGTTTGAAATTTTAATGACTAAATCCATCGTCTTCTGCGATGTAAGCACTTTTCAAGCGGTTACAAATCTTTATAGATTTTTAATCGATATTACTTACGTGAAAAATGTGACAGACTTTGTTCATCTCTTGAAAGGCAATTTTTCTTCCGCTTTTCAAGGCGATCGATGATTCTTTCAATTCTTATTGTGCGATATCAATATAAAACACAATGTAAAATGTAGAGAAAGATGTCTTTGCGTAAACTTAACTTTCACGATTATATATATTTATAACTTTTATAAACCCAATATTTTTATATTAACTCCGTTACACGTACAAATTAAATGTCTATTAACAGAAGTGAACGTTAAATACCCGACTTGAAATTTTGTCGTATGACATGTTTTGCTTGCAACATGAAAAAAAATGTAAATGAGTTGTTTTTGCATGGTCAATTTTATATGCCTCCTAACATTCCAATTTTCCAGTAGCAAGTATGCCTTATAAAAAATAATTTTCATTCTCCAATCATTTCCCGAGGATCAAAATTCCCTTTCTTCTTTCCACAAATTTTACTATCGGAAACTTATACAGTTCTCTTATTCTGTCTTGTCAGGAGTAGAGAAAAGAAAAAGCTCGGTGTCGTTTAAGTCCACTCTTACGTATCCATTCGGCTCCGTTAGTTCTCCAGTAGACGCGATGCTACGAGCATTACCCTGAAGACCGGCCCCCGCGAAATGAGGTTTCCATCAGTTAGTTTGCAAATTCCCACGAGTTACTTGGCCGCATAACGACGGAGTTTCAGTGCGCGAGGCGTGCTCAAACTCACGTTAGCTCGATCGGGATGGTTCAGGCTAAACTTTTACTAGAAAAGTGTCTACCTCATCTTCGAGGTCGCGTGCTGGACACTTGCGCTTATTCAAAATGAAAATGTATTCATAAAACATAGAAATTGTGATATCTTCTATCGTACCTTATAATGAAATAATTGTATTATTTTCAATTGTATAAAGTATGTTATCTAACTTTATACAATGTATTAAGAAAGTGACTGTGATGTTTGTGACAAAAATAATAATTATTTTGCTGAATTTTTTGCAATAAATTATTATTTATCAGTTTTTAAGATGCTTGTTAGCATCAATATTGTTAAATTGCCTGTCAATTTAATATATGTTTTAGTACTTTAGTTTTATATATTTATAATTGCGTTTCAAGACTAAAAAAGATTTCGACGCGTGGTTTGGATATGCATACAAATTTACGCTGAAATATTTGAGCACTAAGATGCGTTTTGACTAAAAATAGGATTATTTCTCTTAATTAAATAATTATTTTTTTTACAGTAACTATCTCTACATTATATATTAATGGTACATACAGTTCACTTGATACAAATGTTTCAAAGCATTTTTTGATTGATCAATTAGCAAAATTCTTTCTTCTGATTCGTCAGTCAAATGCTTTCGAAGCGTTTGTAGCGTCAAGTGAACCGCACTCTAATTAAATCAAATTTATACAAAAGAAATAAAATGTGTTTGCGGCTTACTAACGAATACTAAGAATAGGAAATACTGAATCGTTAAATCTAGAGTTTGATAAAAGTATATTTGTAACAGAAATAAATGGAAAACTGCTAAACAATTGAATCTTAATGCTTAATAATATTTCTATGTAAATTTTATGTACATTTTTAATACATTTGTAGTCTAATATAGATTTATATTAAAACTAAATGGATATATATTTTGTACAGATTTGTGCAAATAAAGGATAATCGTCGCTAGAAACGATTTAAGCAGCAGCGCGTGAGGAAAATAATGACTTCTTGGCGCCAAGAGTGTGGAAGTTCTGACCTTTTCTTATTACACTTTTTAAAAGTTTGAGAAGTCATAGTGTCAACGCATTTTAACGATCGTCATAATAGCCAACTATTTTATTGATACGTTATTGATACGTAAATCTTGCAAATAGGTTTTTTGTTAATCGTTGCTTTTTTTTTGCTTTTGTTCCATATGTTTACAAAGATTGTTGCTTTCTAGAAAAGTGCCAAGACAAAGAAAACGATTCCTTTAATGATAAATTTATTATTTAATATAAAAAATAATAAAATTATATAAATGTAAAATCATATAAGAATAAATTGATGTAATATATAATAAATAATTGATATAAATTAAATAATAAAAAAATAACGCTGTTCAAATAATATCACCGACAAAATTTAATCTTTTTTGTCACATTCAACACGAGTGTGAATAATCATTTTATATATATTTTTACCTGCTGAACACAAATTTGTTATCTAAATTTGGCTATCGCGTCACAATTTTGATAAAAATAGCTAAAAAGGTAAAAAAAAAAACACCAATTTTGAAGGTTTTTATAACGTTGTAGCACCGACAGCAAATTTTTTTTCTCAATTTTATGCCACGCGAAAGTATCAACTTTTAATTTTAAAATGCATTTTATTTTACTTCGGTATAATTTGTCGTTTTCGAGGTGTAGTAATTTAAAAACAGCCCTTTTCTCTTGTAATACATGAAAAAGGCATTTTATTTCATTTTAATTTATTTATGTGAAAAATACTTTTGTACATAACATAATCGGATCATATCAAGGCAGTGTATTCGGTTTCAGCACTCACATGCTGTAAACTTCATTCTATTTTTATCATTTATTACGTACAGAAAGAAAATAAAATGAAGTTTTTAGCACGTGAATGTCGAAACCAAATACAGTCTGAATAAAAAATAAATATGAAATTGACAATATTATATAGCAAGAAAATTACAATCTTGAAATCTTCTTATCATATTGTATTTTGTCAATTTCATTGATTCTTATCACCAGAGTTACAACATAAAAATTTAAAGTTGTTTTTGACCTTTTTGATGCCATTTTTCTCAAAATTATAATATTATAATCAAATTTAACCAACTTCGTGTTCAAACGGCAAAAATACGTCAAAATGATTATTTACACTCGTGTTGAACAATGTAACTTAAGGAGCAGAATTGACATTAATGCTCTTAAAGGAGTTTGAATTTCGAAAAAATTTCCAAATTTGAATATTAATTACACAAGCCCACAAAAAAAGTAGCTGAGCTGGAGTGGAGATCCAGCTATTCTTCTGTATTTCGAGTCGCTGAATATGAATCTGACATAAAAATAGAGAATACGTTCAAAATTGCACAATATTCAGATCACTAATTCGATTGAAAAAAATCGTACAATAGTCGATAAAAAAAAACAAATTGAAAATAAAGATTCACTCTTTCGGCTGCTGTAAACCGCATTTGTGTGATTTCTAATTCACACCAAGAAACGTTATAAATTTTGTACAAAATTTTGTACAAGATTTGATGGAAATCCGTTTGTATCCGTCACGTAGCTTCCAAAAAAAATCAGTCAGATCGAAATATCAATTATCGATTTCAAAAGTAAAGATTTCAAACTTTTTAAATGCTTTTTTGATTTTTTGTCTGCGATGAATTTTCATCGTATTATAGTGATCTGAATATTGTACAATTTTGAGCGTTCGAAAGCGTTCCCTATTTTTTGTTGAGTAGTGTATATAAAATAAAAATAAAAGTTGGTAAAATATAATAATAAAAAGGTCATTATCTGAACTACAGTTTTTTTTTGTAACTGCGTGAAGTAATTGACACTTTTTGTAAAAATATATAACTAATGATAATTCTGTTATTTATATTCATGAACATCAATAGCTTCTCTAGAACCAGGCTCAGTAAGTTTAAAGTAGCCTATAATTACTCTCAGTGAAGTAACTCTTTCTATCGGAGATCGATATTTTTAAGTATCTCAACAATATCTCATCTGATATTCGAGATTGTTAGCACGAGATAAAGATGTTCTTATGGCGTTTGATTTTCCTTGTATCTGCTATAGTTAATCCCCGCAGATTGAAGATCAGCGCTTTGCGCCAGTAGAAACGTCAGATTTAGATCATACATCAGCGAAACGGAAGTCGTTCTTGTGGACTGTTATGAAAATATGATCGTACGCAACCACTTAAGAAATTGTACAAGAGACACAATGCATCATCGTCCTTTGGGAATAGACGAGAACGCTGTTCGAGATGCATGATGGATGTTGTAATATCTCAAGAACATGGATTCAGCTCGAATATTAGTAATAAGCCCGAATCTTTTGGGAAATCAACTTTTCTGATAATTCAATGGATTTTCTTATTCCAATAATAACCATATAATAAGTGCTAATAGTACTAATGCACTAGCTTTTAATGCTAACGCTCGTATATCGCTTATAACGATATTGCTACGTCAAATAATCATTCGTACATTAAACTGCTAATCCTATAATCATGGATTTGATTGCATAAACGTAATTTGAATTCGTTAAGTAGATATCCAATTTGTTTCTTTACAAGTTATAAGTTAAATTTTATATAAACACGCATGCTGATAGATCGATTAGATTGATTGTACTGATATGAAATAAAATATTATAAATGCTAAATTTGCGGGAAATCACACAAATATTGAAATTTTGATGATTACTGATATGCAAGCGAAACGTGGCGGTGCATTTTTATACGGTTGTCGTCGCATGGAAGGATTGTTGTTGAACACGATGCAGAAAGTTTCAGTTATAAATTGTGAAACTGCAGCGTTTCGATAGACAGCGATGGCTGAATAAAGCGGCTTTTGTACGCGCGATAATATGCCGCTTTTGAAAGAACCGAGCGTTTGATGGACGACAGTAATATCTGCTATATGTCACGGCATGAAAAAGGTACGAGCGCTAAAAACTCGGGAAGGTCAGTAATAGCGTTATATATGCTAATATTTTATATGTGACATCGTGGAACTTTTTCCCCGATAAATTGCGAAGCTGCACCTCGATAACCAGTATATTTGAATTAAAACCACGTCCAGTTGTCGATAATATGTCGTTTTTCGAGTTCATATTGGCAATTAGATACATCTGAATACGAATAAAATCCCGTCTGCTTCGTAAATGGCACTTAAATTTGAACAACGATGAAAGGAATCATCCAAAAAAATAAAGTTTGATAAAAGTAGCTTTAATTATTATGCACATGCGAAAATCATGTACAATTGTAGCCATAATATTTTAATAAATACTACGATCAAAATTAAAAATGCATTAAAACTCATTATTCAGTCTTATTAATACAAAATTTTAATAATTTCTTTTGGTTTATATTTCTCCATTGGCGTTGATAGAAAAGTGGCTTAAAATTAGCAACTTTTCAGTAGAACATTTTTAAAATTCTTCTTGAATTGGAACAACATCTTCTAAGATAGTGAATATGCATATCTTTATTTCCTTTCTATGTTATATACTTTCAGTATTATACTGTATTCTTTAAAATTATACCATCAATTTTCGAACACTGCATTAGTATCTTGTTTCAACAATTTTAAAAATATGAACATAAACATCATTAAAATAAATGTGCAAAATAAAAAATAAAGTCTGTTTTCTCTTCTGCTCAAAATTTTTGTAACGCACAAATATAAAAGTTGCTTATATGATGTAGAGATAATAAATATAGAATGTAGATTGGTCGATATTTTTGAATGGATTACGTGAAATATTAATACAGCTAATAACATCAAAAGGAAAGATAATATTATAGACTTCTTAGCCTCACATATATCATAATATATCTTGAAACATTTCTGTCTAGAAACAATGTGCATCCAAATATACTCTTGTATTATTTTCGTATTTAGACTGTCGTCGTAAATACACAGACATAAACAGTATTTCATATGAAGACATCACTACAGGTAGGTACACAGCAATGAAAAGTTGCGACTCTCTCTTTCTCTCGCGCAATATTTTTACTGCAGTATATAAAATAAGGGAGAAAGAAAACATTCATTTCATTGCACATTGTTCTCTCTTTATCGTAAATCGATCCTTCTAATCGGTAGTAATTATATAATTCGACTTTGTAATTTATGCGAAAGACTTTACATATCTCGCTAATAGCTAAAGCTTCGTGAACAAACTCATATGTTTCTTGATTACTGTTCATGAATATATATTGGTCTCAACAAGTAGTTCAACATTTTCCACTTAAACTTGATGTTAAGTCAAAAAATATTCGCAACTTGAACAGAAGTTAATTTTGCCAACTAAATTGTAACACTTAATTGTAATTCGCAGAGTACATTATACAGGCAGAAAAATGAATTTCTTATCAACTATTTCCTACTCTCTTAATTTCGAACATGCATAAGTTATGACAAGTATTAAAAATATAATAAATCATATATTTATTTTTTCTAACATTAAAGAGAATATGTGGAAATTACTCTTATCTTTGCGTCCGCGGTTTTGAAAATTCAAAATATTTTATATCCATAATTGTATACTAAATTAAATACACAACATATATCACATATTTTCGGAATAATCTTTATAAAAATGTATACAGTTTTCTTTAATATCCATCTAATTATTGCCTAATGTTACTATATTCTTATCAGTTATAACAGTTATACTACGTAAGAAATAAACAAGAACTTTATTTAGCTTGAGCTTTATTTAGTGACTACATAGTGAAGCAGTTTTCCTGATAAAAATGTGTATAATTTGTAGATATTTGCTTAGTTATTGTTTAATATCAATAAATTATTATTAATTAAAATACTCTACATAGTTATTTATACATACAAATATATAGTAACTGCAGGCAAAGTGTTACATCTTAATTAGAGTCCTAAATAATGTTACTTTTCAGTTATTATAGATAAAGTTCATATAATTGTCCAATAATTGAAAAAATGTATGAAATTTCTAACAGAGAGTAATTGAAGAATGATTCATATATTTTGTTTTATATGAAGACTCATGATATTATCGCATTTCTTCATAAGCTTTCATCAGATAACTTGTCATAGTAAATCTGCCAACTAGTCGACAGTAATTTAAAGTTCGGATAAGACTGAAAGAAATTGAGTGGATCTAGAGGATGGAAGTTTTCTAATTAATCGACGAAAGTCGGCGTAACGGCTGATAAAAAATTCTATCATTCGCTTTCTCGGGCCGCTACTGAAGATGAGGATCAAGATTATGGCCGACGCGGCGCGGCGATGACATTACAGATTGCTGTCTATAATGATGTCTATATGGAGACAAACACAGACCGAGAATCGTATCACTTCCTCGTACAATCTTCCCTAAATCTTCCCTCATTTCAAAGAGTTATCGCAGAGCCTCGTTAAAAAGAAATTGTTCCTTGATCGATCCACCGAATCTTGGGGAGTCGCTCCCTTGAAAGGAAGCAGAAGGTCTGTGGAAGAGTTCCATGGAATGCAACGGAAGTCCCATATAAATTAAGGTGCGGCCACGCGCGAACTATATCAAGGGAGAGACGAGAGCGATCGACCTCTATCTGTCGGCGACAGCTGTTCGGAAAATCAATTTTTCATGGAATCGTTCGAGCTCCTATAACACCTCATATCGAGAATCGTACTCAATATAGAGAGGTGTACGTTTCGTCAAGAAACTGTCAATCCGAGTATGCCCCCCGAGGCTACGAAACGAATTACCTTTATAGGGATCAATCTCTGTGTCGAAATTTTTTAAGCCGCAACGCATTTTAGCATTAATATTAATAATAAGTTAGTTTCGTGAAATTATTTACCGGAGATATCAAAGAAGTAGCGATAGAAGAAATTAAATCTTGACATATAAATAAGACTTGAAGTTCTGAAAAGAAATGTCTAGCACTCGAAGAATAAATTATAATTAGTAATTTCAATAAATCAAGAAAAACAAACTTCAAGTGTTGAATCTGAATAAGGAAATATTAGAAAAAGATTAAATGCGCACAAATTTTACAATTTTTGCGATTCTTATGAAAATATATTTTTATCACTTATCTCGACAGATATCTTAGGCTTATAGACTTTTTCCGATCTATTTTTACTATTTACAAACATCTTGTTATCTGTGATGCACGTTTAGAAATTATTTAGATTCGTGATACTTGTGATACATAGATTATGATCTATATAACATCATGGACGAGTAAGAGAAGTTGTGTAATCGAGAACGGTAATGGTAAATAAAATTAATTTTACCCTAACGAGCGTTTCACGAATTTGAGGAGAGTGTCAGAACGAGAGGAGTAGGTGACTCGCGCGCTAGCAGTATTCCGTGTTAGTCAGTGAACTATACTCGACTCCACGACGGAGCCGTCCGTTGAGATGTAACTTGCACGCAGCCACTAACCCCCGAAACCATTTCTCATCCCGACTTCGTGAGCTGTGCAAGAGGAGGATGGCGGCGACGCGACGGGAGAAGTGCGCGAAGCACGCGATGCTGGCGAAAGCAAGGTAGAACCGCCAACCCAGCCAGAAGAATCCATTCGACGAAGGTAACGGATGAGGCGAGAAAGTTTGCACGGCGATAACTCATCGTTCACACCTTATTTACTTAGTCGTTCTCACTCCATCCCACCGTTTCCCATGCCTCTACGCTAACTCTTACAGTTCGACGAAATTGAATTTTAACATAGCTTTTCTTTCGAACGCCGAATTTGTATCTACATTTGTACGAGAGAGAAAAAAAAAGAGAAATAAATTGATAGATATCGTTATATATTACGTGCTGTAACAACTTTTCTTAAGCGTTGAAACCGTAACATACAAAAAATTTCAACATATTAGTACAGCAATTTGAAGCTGGAGTAATACAAAGTGTAGGAAAAGAAAGAAACATAAACAGGAGAAAATAAGGTAAGTTAAAAAAAAAAGTAGACGTGTATAGCACGCGTACCTCTGTGTGTGTTGTGTGCGTGTGTGTAATTTTTAACTGCCAGAATAGTGGTAACAAAGTTATAAAAGAAGCTTAAAAAGCTTAAAAGAGAGAGACGAGGGAAAAGAAAAAAAAAATTTCTTTTTTAATTTTTATCGTAAAAAAAAAACAGAATTTTTTCTGAAATTTACAAATCCATCTTAGATAAAAAGACATTATCAAGTGCAAGATTAATCGTATTTCGCCATCGGACGATTGAAGTTGCGAGATATTTCACCCTCGAGACATCATAAGCAGAGGTAGACAATTGGGAAGCGACGACAGCAAGCAAGTCATCATCGTAGCACGTCTCGGCGACACTGCGGAAGACCGTGCATCATTCCGTCACATATTTATACCTCTGCGCATGGTGTACAAGAGACGGTGGAGAAGTGAAGGGACCGTGGCTTATCGCCTCGAGATTGCGGCTAAATCTCTCCCCGGGGTGCAACGAGCGCGCTCGCGCACACGCAGGAAGTTCCGGGTTTAACAAACGGTTGCTTGCGACGAAATTGCTCGTCGCCAGAACCGGCGTCGCGCAAGGAGGAAGTTCTCGAATGTCGTCGAGCGGCTTGCATCCACTAGAAATCCCTAGCGCAGCTTGTTTGTCATATCGTTTTATAATCGCAGCTTTTGTTTTCGTCGTTGTTGGCAACGACGCGCGTATGAATTCCAAAGTAAACGCGAAGAGCTAATATCGCTTGTAATAACATCGTCAATCAAAATATTTGCAGACTCGAAGAAGCTATTGCATTCGACATGAATGTACGACTACGTGGACTATGTGGAATTGCTTATTGATGACGTATCGATAAAACAAAAGTTAATTTTTTAAATTATTTCTATTTTCACTTAAACTGTTAAAGGGATTATTAACTTTTTAATTTGATTTCTCGTTTTAATGATATTATTTTATCTGGAAAAAGTTCAATGCAACAATGAAATGAGGCCATAAATCGTGATTTATCAGTTTCGAACACGACTTCGTACTTAAAGGAGATTTTACAGATTGTGAATTTATCTTGTTGTTGAATTGAAACCTTCAATTGTACTTAGAGTTTATCGGTTGATAGGGGATTTATTGTTAACTGTAAGAAAATCGATTGTATCGCGTAGTGAAATGCAGCGCGGTGGGTGAGGAAAACCGGATGCAATGCCGGTGCAACAACAACGCGGGAGGTTTAACCATGCCCACTTTTACGCTTGAATTAACATACTCATTTGTTTCCCCCGAGAGGAAACTCGTTTAACCCCAGCGGACCTGCCCGAGCCCCTGTACATCGCGAGATGCAGATGCAACCGGATGCGTTGGAAGGGCCATATTCTCGGGAGATTATTCATGGTGCATCTCCATCGCCACTTGATTCCTCGATCTACGCCAACCGCAACAAAGATTACATTTGAACAAAACGCAGTACCACTGAGCTTTATCTCGTTATTGAATGCGACCTGTCGTCGACGAGTTTAACTTCTTGGATAAATTGCCATTGGAAGAAAATGTATTACGCTCGTTCGTCGTTCAAGTGAAATGCTTAATTCGTTTCTTTCATGAAAATGAATGCGCGCTTTTCCTGTGCAAATGCCATTTTGTATGTCCTATCATTTATCCTTGTTGTTATAAAGTTGTTGTATATAAAGTGACAATATATTCTAATGATGTCTATCTATTATACGGTTGTAATAAACTTTATTAATAAGTTGAATCATAAATGCTCTCATTGCAGAATGGAATAATTAATATCATTGCTGTATAAATTTGTGACACCGTTTTAATTCAAACAAATAGATTTATCTAGTCTATTCTAATATCTGAAATACTATTTAGGAAATAAATGAGCTTTATATTGAAATGGCTTCCTACTAATAATAACTAGTATAAGCAGAGTGTTTACTTAATAAATACAAATTAATAAATTGCACATATATTGTTCCAGAGAGATGTTGATTCGATTATATATAATTAAATATCTTAAAATAAAGACATCAAATTAATATATTGTATATATTGAATAGATATTGATTTTGTAATTTTCTCCGATACATGTATTTACGATTAATTAAAAATAATAAATATTGTGTTTCAAATATTTCTCGATCTATTTCAGTTAATATTGTTTATGTCACATCAAGTTGTGATATTTTTCGCAATAAGTCATTTACAGGTTTTTAGGATGCTAATCGGCACATTATTATTATATCGACGAACAATTAATTTAATTATGAGATTATTACTTTAATACAGGATTTGTATTTAAAGTATGACAAATCGAATCGGTGCACAGGAGGGAATTGACAATCCTATTATTACTATGCGTCATAACTCGCTTTAATCAATGATATTCTACTCTTTAATTTGTTTAAATAAATATTGTGCACCAATAATTGATGCAATTCTTACATATTTTCAGAAAAATTTTCGCGTTACAAAAATGCTGTAAATCTCGAGAAATCTAAGTTAGAAATAGTGCAAAATTAGGAAGTTACAAAAATATAAAATTTATAATAAATTGAATCTATTTAATTTTTATATAAAATTCTGCTTAAAGATAAATATTAGAAAACTAATAATTAACATATACTTTATCAGAGACAAACGTACAATACATATACACGATTTTTCACTATATTATTTATTATCATTGCACATAATTTTGTTCGTATTTATTTGATTGTCTCTCTACGCCGCACTCCGAAATCATTAGATTTTTTTTATTGCAAATTTTATCTAGCTCTAAAATTATCACTATTGTTACGCGCATCATCGTTTACCCTTGCTATGTATCTCAACTCGATTTCATTGCTGATCAAACATTTATCGCGAAAGTTGCAAAGTGGTAGAAATCTGAAATCCCCTTGCTTACACCCCCGGGAAGATCTTCATGCCGAGCACATTGATGTGCACGTATACACGTATATACTCGAATACTTTCTTGTCCTCGATGGCAGTTTTAGTACCGTAGGGAGAAATTACCACGAAAAAGTAACCAGAACCGTAGTATTAGGCTGCACAGAGCGCAATTTTAAGTGAATTCATAGCCGACACGCAATGTCTGCTTCAAGAAATACATGCGGTATGCGAAATTATTTTGGCTGGCTATTTCATGACATATTTCTTGTCATATTTCTTGAAATAAATTTACATACATGATAAATACGTGAATAACGTATATGTCGCTCCCTTACTTCAAACATGATATAATCCAAACAAATAAGTTTCTTAGAAAAGGAAGAAAACTATTTTTCAAGTTGACAGAAAATCATTGAAACAAATAAAATCGACCAAAGGAATACATTCTTAATATAATCGAAATGTCATTTTTGTAATTTTCGTTTCGCAACTCTTAAAACTATTCTTTTTGAGCTATAATGATTTTGACAATTTTTTATTTCACTTTTAATAATTGATAAGATAATGTTTACCAAAGTTATTCATGATAATAACTTGAAAATTGAAAATCACATTTTTTGCACTTTTAAAGTAAAGGAGCAATATATATATATGTATTATATTTATTTAAATACCATCATTAAATAGAGAATTTTTACAGTGCTTCTAGTTATTTAATAAAAAATAAAATTATTTTACTGTGAAATCATAAATATTGATGAATAAGAAATTATGAATAATAAATTTTTTTTTATTAAAATATACATTTCATAAAATAAATTCTTTTAAAATTTTTCCTTATTAAACACATTTATACGAATGAATAATTAGCAGTTAAATAATTACTTCGTAATATGCGCTTCATATATACATAAGTGTTCTAGAAAATAAAAGGATACATCGCACATAGATGTTTGTATATATAGCATTACAGAAAAATATTGTATAATTTTATCTCTAGGGCAGTCCAAAGCATCGTCCGACGAGGCAATTGGTCAAAGAAAAACTTCCACACAGATTCTCGGGAAGATCTTAATTGATATGGCAGGCACAAGGAAAGAAGAGTAGTATTCCGCCCGGTCATTTGGCAATGTTCCTTTGATCAATCGGAGTCGACGGCGGAAAACGTGACGTAAGATTTGCTGGACCAGTCATGCGGCTGAGAACAGAAACTACCGCCGAAGTTCGTGGCGAATTGGCCGACGCGTTTGAAGTCTTCTTGAGAGGGAAGCTTCTCTTATCATCGTGCTGGTCGTATAGCTGCAGGCGGAGGCTGAACGTACGTATACCCCGAAACGGAGCATTCCACATGGCCGGCTTCGAAACATTTCAATTACTTATGCGGTTTCAACTCTCACACACACACACATACACACACACACTCTCTCTCTCTCTCCCTCTCTCTCTCTCTCTCTCTCTCGCATACGCGCTTCCTTCCATTTTCCCGTTTCTCTCCATTAAGCGAGTGACTTAGCGACGATGTCCGTCAGCCTTTTGCAGTTTGCTTGATATGGAGTCTTAGAACCTTCCAGCTTTCGATATATAGATAAATCGTTTGAGTTACTGCTCGACATATTCTCGCGGTCTCTCGAATCCGCGGAAGATTAAATACCGTTAAGCGTAAACACGATGTTAGTTTATATGTATGAAATCGTATACACGTGGATAGTAAACTTGAACGATTTGTTATGTGATATCAGAAACCACTCATCTGCGAAATATTCGTGATTTTAATTTATTTAGCTTTAGTACAGACATTAATTCATTTAAATTCTTTCATGATATAGAAAATTATGATATAATAAAATGTGCAATGAGTACTTCTAAAAATGTGCGTATTAAAAAATTATATATAAAAGAAATATTAGAAAAGTAATGTTCTTTTGCGAATTAGTATTTTTATATTACAGGAAAATAAAGAAAACCAATCAGAAAAAAAAGATTCCCAATATACCATAGATGACCAATTTATCGTGTTAATCGTGGAATTATATAATTTCGGAGCAGTTTGCAATAAATAGTGTTGGTGATTTATTGCAAGAATAAAAAGTAAATAACTAAAGAAACCTATACAAGATAATTAATAAAAAAGTTACGAGTTTGAATTAAGAGACAGACAATTTTCCATATTTTTCAGGGGTGATGCGAATAAACAATAATTAAATTTGTAAGAAATCGATTCTCAATTTATCACATTAGATGCAGGCGTGAATGACTTGTTCACTCTATATAATTTATAATAAGTTATAATTCTCTTAATTATCATTTATAATAAAGATTATATTTCTATTTATTATTTGATAAACAATTCCTACTTAAATATCGTGATATTTAAATCTTGATATTTTTTCATATTCTTTTAATTGGAATCAAATGCTTTCGATCAAATGCTTCACTTTTCTGTAAAATAACACGAATTTCGCATCAATGCTAAATAATGCGAAATGTACATTATTCAAATTAAGTTTTTATTTATTTTGACAATTGTATCACAAGTGGATTCGTTGTCCAAATGATTTTCGAGCCACTTTATGTTTTCCACTATGCACTTGTTGCATAGGAAAGTGCCATTCGCGAAAATCAACGTGCGATGTTATCCCAAACGTGTTGAAAACGATTTTGAAACGGTCATCTCGCGCTCGATTACGCTCGCTAGAGATAAAGTTTTATATCACTGTCGGCCGGCATGGGCACTACGAAATGCAGGGTTGCGCGGAAAAGCTGTTTAACCGCGAAACAGTATTGCCAGTAAAACTTTTCTCCTCGCGATTTTCCGTGTCAGTTCTTTTTTCTCTTAGCTGTCGAAGTGTTCTCCACGATAAAGCGTGATCTTGTCGATCCCATTCAGGAGCCGTTTCTCTTACCGTTAGAAACTCCACGAAAGCTAAGCACTTCCAGGTGTCCATCCGCTTCGAAAGTCACAGCTTCAGAGATAATCTCTCCCGCTCATACGAGATCCAACAGAAATCACTATGACTACATTATCAACTACATGTTCAAATACAGTCACGCGTTCTTATCTCCTCGCTTTGAGAACTTATCCATGTATTGGACTTACCGAGTATTCATACTCGAATTCACTGAGAATTACAATTTCAACATTATCTTATCAAAGCATTATATGCGTAGTTACATGTATAATATGTATATTGCGATTTTCTCTTGCAAAACTCCTCTTCATCCGCATAAATTTTCATGGGAATAATTTTAATCGATTTTTACGAATCTTTCGGTCTCGGAGAAAGTTTAGTTTCGAATTTTAACGACGCTTCTTCTTTTCTTTGCGTCTGCACGGCTCGAAAAATACGAGACGGTTTTATTTCGCCACCGGTGATCCTTGTTTCTATGCGGGTTTCATTCGCTCTCCTTTTGTCCATACCGCGAACGCTCGCACTAAAGCGGAACGCCGAAATAAATGGTTGGGGAATTATTCACTTTACGAATCTCGGTGAGTGGTTGTAGGGAGTGGAACCAAGATAAGATACGACTTCATTTCCGCCTCGCGGCCACGTTACGCTCTGCGAGCATCGTTCATTTCCTTCGTTCACGTCGGGGAATAACTGTACGATGTCAGGGCGCATCGAAGTTAATCTTTCAACATCTTGAGAGAAGACGCGATATCGAGTTCCCCAAGCGCGTCAACAAGAGTATTGCGGTTGAAGTATTATTGTATTATTAAAATCATTTTTGGTTATTCTTTTGACATTTATTGTTCATGATATATCGTTAGAAATATTTAATATACAGGATGTCTGGAAAATTATTATAACATTTCATGAATACTTTAAGATCTTTAAGATATTTATAATTTCAGGTTCAAAACAAATCAAAGTAAAATTTTTAACAAATTATGAATCCTTTTTTATACAGAAATTCCGAAATTGTTTTATTTTACTGAGAGGAAAAAGTACCTAACCAACACGCCGCTCGTGCGACACACATTGCACCGCATGTGATGCGATCCAGCAGAAGTTTTGTAAATTGGTCGCTTTGCTGAAACAAGGAGAATGTAGCGCAAGCGATGAATTTTAAGATAGGATACGTTGCACGTCCAGAGGCAAATCTAACCGAATTTATTCAAATCCCTATCGTTTCACCCTTCTAGCCGTAGGGCGGCAGCAATAAGTCACCGTCGCAGATCGTTTCTATGAATAATGCAATTTACGAGAAACTTTTTCCGCAGAACGAATAATATAGCGCGATGCAGAGGACAAGCATAAATATATTTCATCAACCCTTTCATATGTCAAGTTGAAAATAATACTTTAAATATGTACGTAAATATGCTCTTGAAAGAAGAGCAGCAAAAATAATATGTTTTATTTCATTATGTTTTATTTAACTACCATTTAAAATATATTTTGTAAGAGAATTTTTCAAAATTTTTTACAACTTTTTCATCTATATGTACAAATTATTTAATCATGCTGGATTTTCCTTTTTGAAGACTGTTATAATAGTTTTTCAATCATAAGTGATTCAAATCTGTACATTTTCACTAAACTCTATAAATGCAAATAGATAAGAATATAAATCTTACTTCTTACTTTATTCTAATTGTACTTTAACAGAATTTTAATTAAAGATTTAGCGAAGAGCACCGTAATCGCGAGATACTTCTTGGGACAGTTTCGGCGCTCTCATCGCCGGAAGGATAAGCGAAGCAAACGGGTTATCAGCGGAAAATAGGACGCAAGAGGGAAGATTCACCCATCGGATGTATCCCATAGTTGACACAGTTTCCTAACGGCGGTGCAGTTTGCCGATCGATACCAACACGTCCACGTCGCGACTTCGCCTAAGATCACCGCAGTAAGCGGTACACGCCAACACGATGTTTCAATCTTAATAGGCCATTCTCGGTGCGCAGTCATATTCTCGGTGCACCACGTGCTACACGATTGATGTTTGGACTCATCGTTAATGTGATGATAATATCGATTGTGAATAACGGGAAGCTCTTCTGAGAGACTGTCTCGACTCTGGCAGAGATCTACGCGCTGTTGCAAACGAGAGCGATCGATCGGGATCATTTCTGTTGTACGGAATAAATTGATAACAATTGAGAAAAATGTGACTCTTAAATTTCTTTAAAAATGTTCTCATGTGGAATAGAATAACTCTACAAAGATTGATGCTTAAGAGCTTTTCGCTATATCTTCTCTTTTCGCTATAATGTTAAACATCTTATAAATATATAATAATTTCTACTTCTTGGGAAGCTTGTGGCTTACAAATCCATTTCTGCATTCCATTTCTTTAAATTTAATACATAAATTTTGATGAAGCAAAAGAATCCCGGATATTTGCGGATTCCAAAATTCATACTCTAATATAAATCGCTTCTGACTTCAACCCACAAAATAAATCCTACTAGCAAGACGAGAGTCAGCTTAAAACGTGGAATTTTATTGTTATATTTATTTGTAATATCGTTGCTTCCGTTTCAACGTGAATCTGTCTTTGAAAGTACAATAAAAAAAAATAAATAAATAAAAAGCAAAAATAATGATATGTCTGTGAAATTGAATAAATTTCTTTGAGAGCATCACAGATTATATCAAGTAAGACACAAGTCAGTAAGTCGTCATATAACGAACGAGAAATGGAATATCAATATGGGACCATGGAGGCTTAATTTTTCGCCATGGCATTCTTGCAGCCTTGGAAAGGAAACGGGAAAGAATAAGAGTGGAGCTGAGACTCACCGATACTCCGATCCTTCGCTCAGCTGTCTAACCGTAATGGGAAATTCGCTAGGTCCGTGCGCTTTCAGAAGTTCCTGCAATCGCACAAGCCCCTCGTTGTTCTCGTAGATAATGGTGAAACTCTTCCAGCCCCAGGCCTTCACCAGATCGACGTACGCCTGGAACACGGATAATCAATCACAAGCTATGTTATTATTACAGTCGGGTTAACAGCTGCCGTAACGCTTTTACACGTCTTTCCTATACGATGTAATTTAACTCTTGGACTCTCTAAGTCGATTGTGATAATATGCCATCACACGAAGGCAACAAGTGCAACGAATTAATCTTTCATTAAAGAGTATAACACGTATAATGTAGTGAGTATCATTTATGTAAAATGTAAAATATCTCAAGTTATATTATATAGGAACGTATACATATAATGTAATTGTATAGGTATTATGCTATTAGTTATTGTTGAAATGAAAATTTAACAAAATTTTGTAGAACCTGAACGTTAGCAATTACTTGTGATTTTTATCTCGTGCAATACATATACATATAGATCATTAATATAAATTTCTTTATTTCTTGATATAATAACACTACTTAAGTGATTAAACATATAAACAAATGGAAAGATTATATAATACAAAAAATAATTCTATCGCGATATATATTACTAATTAATTATCGTGCAAATTAATTGTTATATGACTATTGTCATTGTATAAATTATTTAAAAAAGAGTTTATTGTATTCGTGTTCTAGAATTTATTGCGTTCGTGCTGATCAAATATTCAACATCTGTTGTCATAACATAAGAGGAAGCTTAAAATATAAAACAAAATTTTATAAAAGAGATTAAAAGTCGGAATATTATCAAATTTTTAAAAGTTTAAGTGTGCTTCTGTAACATTAAGAAGATTAACTGACATTGTTGTACCAAAAATTTTTATACCATCGGTATTTATTAAATGTGTAAAGTGTCGATATATGTGCATTTACGAAGCGGCAGCACGAAAAAAAAATGTAGATTTGTAAATGTGGAAATTGTGCGTGTTGTGATTCACTGTTAGCAATAAATTGCATACTGGAACGAAATACAACGGGACGCTGCAAAAAATTCGTGAACGGACATTCATGTTTTGTGTTTCGAATTCCGTTAGAATTTCGAATTCTGACAGTATTTGAGTGTTGACAATATGTTGCCGATGACATCGCTGGTGAATTGTTTGTAAATCACAACTGAGTCGGACGCAAACTCCATAGACATTACTTATTATCACGGACATAGAATATCGTAAAATACTACAGTTATCCGCCGTTACATTTTCTATCGTTTTTCTGCAGAGAAAAATTGTATATCAGAGTAAATTGTTCGTTAGAGATCATATTATATTCTCAAAATATAATATGTGCACAGTTATTTGCCCCAATGATGATCTCTAAAATCATTTTCACATATTATTATAGGTTCTCTATCAACCTTTCCTTCAATTATTCCTTCAATTATTCTGAGAGTGCCAAATTTATAATTCATCAATTAATATTGACTTATTAAAAATAATTGTTCGTGTTACTATCATCCAGCTAAAGAAATCTTATTAAGTGCCTTTAACAATACAATTTATTTGTAAAATATTTTAATGATTTTAATGTATTTTTTAAGAAAAACTTTTTATCGTGTATTACATTTACTTGATTAAAGTTCATAAAGCATAACTATATTTCCGTTAAAATAAACATTTTGTGCTGCGCACTTTCTACATTATATTGTATTATGATGCGACGGAATAGCTCTTGTGAGAGTAGCTCGTAAGAGACTAGTTTTGCAGCGAGTAGCTCGTCTATAGTCCAAGCTTTTAACTGGGAAAACAAGTATCACACAGTCACGACGGTCTTCAATGAACGAATTAAAGACGGGCTGGAGATACTTTCGCGAGAATTCACTTCGCAGCCGCACTTTTTCCGATAATCTAAATTCACCATGAAAAAGTGAATGCATATTTTCCAAGAAGAAACCTCCGTTATAGTCCCGCATACTGTATCCCATTTTACTTCATTCTTTTTTAAATACGCTAATTTCAAGACTTTTTCAAGACTTTATATTACTGGCCTTTTTGAAGATTTCCTTCGCTGCATTTTTTATGATACAACCAAATATTTAACTGCATAATACTCAAAATGATTTTAAGCCGTTGAAATTACAATACGTTATATTACATGTTCTAGACTGTCGCCTTAATTTTTATTTTGGCAACACAGATAAAGTCATTTCGTGAATTTTGTTAGTTGAGTTAGTTGAGTTCTGCACATTTAATTTCTTAAAATTACTTTTTTATTACGAAATTTATTTTAAATTATGAACATCTTGCCATTCATATTCTCTTTTTTTAATTTCTTAGAAAATAATTTAACAGAAAATTTTGTTTTATTCTTTATCTTTTACAAAATAAAAATAATGTTTCTACTAAATTTCTTATTAAAAGAATATAAATCGGCAGGTTAAATCATAATCTTTCTTATTTAAAAAAATATATATGTATAAAATTTTTCACCCATAAAATAAACTTCAGAATGTGATCTCATTAAAAGTATCAACTTTTGTTAAAGAATCTGCATTTTCTGATGCATTTTACAAGGAACTACATATCTGATTGCATGTGTTATCTGACAATATTGTTTTTGCAAAATGATAAAAAAATAGATATGTTTTTTTATCATGGAAACTAGTCCTTGTTAAACATTACGCCACAACGTCTATGCTGCCACGCAATCGATTAGTATAAGTATGCTCTTTAATAAAAATCTTTTGGTGAGATCTGTTATCTTTCCTTTGATGTTTATCATGAATCTTGAAACACCCTGCATATTATTATTTTATAACTATACATCTTTATAAAGCCTTTCTGAATATAGTGTACCTGGTTGTTTTAAACACAAGGTCTATTTTGAAACTTTTTCATGTCTTTTGTTTACTTTATTATTTATAACTGTTTTCATTAATAATTAATATTAAATTTGTTTTTACTATAATTGTACTGAATGTTTGTTGCGTTAAATAAAAAAATGCAATAAATATTAATTTTTATAGAAGTTATAGGGAATGAACGATTTTGCTGAAGTATTTAAAAATTTAGCTAGATACAGATCTAAAAATAATTTTGTTTGGACCATCAAAGTAATTATGTAGGACGCTTAAATTGGTTTTTAGAATATTAAAATTTTTTACAGCATTGTCAGCAACACTTAAGCGTTCTATATAATTATTTTGGCCTAATAAAATTATTTTTAGATATGTATCTAACTAAATTTTTAGATATTTCAGCAAAATCGTTTTCTCCATATGAAAAGATAAAGTTGATTTAGGTGTGTCATACTAAATGTAGCCTTTATAAAACGGATACTATGACATTCCAGGATTAATATTTATATGTATTTAATATACAATATATTATACATCTCAAAATGTCATGTGAAAATAGCCCAAAAATAAAAAATCAAATTTTCAGATCAATTCAAAATATGGCAAACAATATTACTCATTACTATTTTTGATATTTTTATAATTGCAGTTAATATCTTTTTATATGAAGGATTTCTAAGTATAAATAAAAAAACGGACACTTGTATGAAGTTTGTGTAATTTTCCATTCTTATGCATTTTAGATTTGTATTCTATATATGTATATTTATGATTTAACTATTTTTGCTGTCTTATTTATGTTTATATATAATATTTATATAGCCTGAATTTAGCAACGCTAAAATCGAATTAATATGAGCTGATTATTCTCAAAGTGTTGTAACTTGGAAACACAGTTAAGTAGGATGCAAGTAGAAATTAATGCAATGTACCTACTTTAGTAAGGAAGATATTCCAAACTTATCTTATTCCACTCCCCAAAATCAACTCGTCCATGAAATTTATGACAAGTGCTATGCTGCGTGCGAAACTGCGATTTTGCAGGTATAGTAACTTACAATTTAGAACGTCGGATCGCTCCACAGTTTTATTCATACTATTGCTCGTTATTTTACGCGATACGTATTCATATAAAAAAGTAACATGTAGATTTTTCAACGATACCATTGTGTATCATTTTTGACCTTTTTTTTTTACCTGTTAACAGAGATGGTGCGGTTATCGACCCCGTCCGTTACTTGTCCATTTGCGATGCTAACAGTCTCGTACTGTCACGGACAACGGTTGCTGGCGAATTGCCAAGTTGCATTCATTAATAATATGGTGATTATATACTGTAAGTTTTTGCCGAATCGGGATTTACTGAATTTAACAAGTTACACTCTTAATTGTTTAACAAATCAGTGATGTGGGAATGCACTGCTTCTTCTGTAATTTTATAAAAAAATAACGGGATAAAAATTTTGATGAATCGTCTGTTTACATACTTGATGAAAAATGGATTAGAGATAACGTATTTCCAGGATACACTAATTTCAATATATATTATACATATATTTCAGAGACGAATTTCCTTTTCGCGATTCGCAAAAATGTAATATCGAGTTAAATTAGGTTGAGCAAACAACGTTTGTTTATTCAAACGTTGTTTGTTCAACTCGCGCTGTAATATGATATGTAATGACAAAATGTAACTTGTAGATTGACTTTCTAAAATGTCTGCAAGTTTGGTAGATGTATGCCAAATGGACACATCGGTCATTATATTCTTTCCTCATATACAATATTTTGTCAAATTTATCAAATTTTAAAAATTAAAATCTCTGTATACAACCTGTACTTAATAAAATATATATATATATTTTAAAATTAAATTACATTAAAATAATATTTTAGAAAAACAACTGCGATACAGCGTAATTATTTTATTCACATTTATACATTAAAAATAAATTATGATATGTGAAAATATAATTAAAACAGTCATAATTGAAAATTTATTTATAGATAGACATCGGAAATGAAGTGATAGCTTTATAAACCCTAGTTCTCTGTATTTTACATTTTTTTATTACAAATTGATAGCTTCGTAATGAAGTTGGAGGCGCTAACTGGGCAAAACAACATTTTTTAAATATTCTCCGCGTAATGTGAAATTATTATCTGTTTAATAAGACCGATGCAATTTACACAACGATCCAATTTCTATAACCCTCTCTATTCTCCGCCCAGTTCCCAGGAAAGGGAATAAATCGGTCGGTGTTCGCGCGGAATACTAGCCGGGTACTGTATACCCATGCATCTCCCATAATCGCGGGACTTCGTGACTTCGATCGCGACAACTATGCCCGACGTGTCCGTCGTGTATTCGCACGTGCCGAACCAACCCCAACCGGTACCTATGAATAACGCACTACGCTCGCCGCTACTGCAAACGCCAAAATCTCGTTCGCTTGTGTATTTTGTGCGCGGTAATGTATCGCGGTCGGATCGATGTTTAAATTACATCCGGTGTAGGGCACGACGTAAATTACAGTCTGCGATGCTTGTAAAATATCTGAACGTTTCGTGGCGAGGTTTGCGTGCCCGATAATTTCACCAGCTTCCGACGATAATCGACGACTGCGATTGAAACTGCTGTCGCAGTCGGTTCGAAAATAGCTGGATCTTCCGAAGATATATTTCAACATTTTTATTGAGTAATGCATTGTTCAAATTAATATCTGCAAGCTCAGCGCAAAGTGCAGCGACACATTTTCTATGAATCAATATTGCTATAGAAGTATTATGTATTATACTATTGTATTAATAATATTACAATATAAAGTATTATTATGTATTAATTTTCTTTCTTTCATTTTATTAATATAATGATTGATATGAACATATAATACTTCATTTAAAAAAACAAAAGAAATATAGAATTGATTTGTTTGATAATTTTAATAATCGGTTTCTTGTTATAATCTATTTATTATCTTTCCTCTTTTAAGCATTCTTAAAAACTTATTTAAGGTATTGTTCCAAATATCGTTATTATTAAATACAAAATGATATATTTTATAGAAATGAATAAAAAAAGGAGCAAACTATTTATATGTTGATTTCTAAAAACTTAAAGTAGCTAAAGATTTTAATATCAAAGATAAGACATTTGTTCAAGTCGATAAAAATATTTAGATGTTTAAGGAATTTATTTAAGATGTTTTCATCAAAATAGTGAAACGCATAATGTGGTAAATCAAGTTAGTTCACAATCATATATTGAAAGCCACAGCATATTAATAAATTATCTCTTTGGTATAAATACATACATACATTATCTAATTATGTATTAATCATTTAATTATCATTATATTAGTATTGATTTATACATTATAATATATTATAATATAAATATTTATTATGTGTCTGTACTTGTTTACATTAGTATTTATTCTTGAATCGTACAAGTTTTTGTAAAAACAATTTTGCATTTATAACGACAATTGTAGATTCATTTGTGAAATAATTAAAAGAGTGATAGCCTTCAAAAAAAGTAATTTTTCACTCATGACATCCAACTGAATCAATTTTCTAGTTGTTGTACCAATTAATCCTGTCAATCTTTCAAAGTTCCCTTTGTTCCACACCATTTTTCATTGCGAGGAATCGATTCGCGTAGAGATATGCTATAGCAAGAGTTTTGGGAAGCTATCAAGAGGTAGAGTTCCCACTCTGTGGGAAAGGCGTCGTGTCGCCGAAATTACGTATTCACAAAGCGCGACGCAGACATGTAAGAGCGCGCGGACCTCGTGGCCGATGCAAATTGGGCGGAAATATTTCAGCGGTGAAATATTTAAGTCGCCTTACGCGTCGCCGCGGTGGCTCTTATCATAGTATCGGAGTTCGCGCGTGACATGAGATTTATTACGCTCGTTACATTGCCATTTCGAGCACGTCTGCGGTCGAGTACGTTACGCTTTACACGACAGTGACCGTAATGCAGGTTGATCCGTGTCTTCTCTCTTATGCATTCTCTTTTACCTAATTTAGAATAAATTGTACTTTACTACAGATATTAAAATCGCAGGTAATATATAGTGTTCTCAAGAATTTTCATGAATAAATTTCAAGAATATAAATGTATAAGAAAAAAAAAATTATTACGCAATTGATATTAAGTATTTTAATTTGACAATGTTTCGATTAGTGTGCATTAATTATAAGAATATTTTTTATCGAGAATTAAGAATATAGATTAACGTTTTGCGTGTAATGCGGATGGAATTATATGTTGTTAATTACTTTTAAGGAATTAGCAAGTTTCTCGGTATCGAAAATTAAAAAGAGATTCGACTAATAATAGTCAGACGGTTTCGATGAAACTACCAACTCGAAATTTATCAAAGAATCCATCTCGTTAGGAAGGAACAGCCGTGAATTTGGGGCATCCTTGCGCGCGCAGATGGTACATAAGGCGTGAGTGCATATGCTTTTATCTCACCGCCGCATCCCACGGTCGATGCTGTGCTGCTTTCCATAATGAACGCGGCGCGTCAGTCTGCGAGTTCGCAGATGCATTCTTTCTCCGGGTGTAGCATGGAACAAGTTCTCCATGTTGCATTTTTCAGACGGATTTTTATGCCGAATTCTGAGAAGCGCGATTCGCGGCGTTCTCAATTTATTCGGATTAAGCGCAATTCAAGATGCATTCGCACGTCGCTCGATTCTCTGTGTGACTAACATAATTTATTTTACATTGCTTCGCGAGCGTTGCTTGTAGAATATTACGTCCCGAATACTGAATTTTTATAAAATATCTTTATATAAAGTACAACTTCTTTAACTAATCAATTATTTTATGTCTCTACTAAAATAACTCTTTCATAAAAACCTATTTCTAGTTCTCATATTTTTATAAAATTCAACAACTTATGAAGCACCTAACAATAAATTCATAAGAACTTAGAAATAATTGAAAAAATGAAATATAACATTATAATATAGTTTTCACTGCGTTTAATTCAAATTTTATATGTTATACATTTGTTACATTTGTACGGTTTATCTATAATTTTTTTTTGCATATGTGTTCAATAAAAAATTTTTAAATGTTCCGACACTCTTACATTAGATTCTTATACGTGTGTAAAGAATACTGCACACTTATTACTGACTTTTTATATGTGTAAGATCTACGTAAGGTATAGTAGTTATTCATAGCGTGACTAACAAACTGCTTGCGAATGTATACTCCTGAATAATAAAATCAAAAGAAGGAACATCTATTCAGCTCGTATGACTTTTCTAAATAGCTCAAACGAGTAGCGCACACGACAAAATCTTTCTAACATTATTTTTACTGCATGTAAAACGTTTATATTTCAAGTTTTTAATTTGTTATATATCCGCTCATTCGCGCTTTACAATTTTTTTATGTATGCATCCAATTAAAAGTTTTTAAACGTGCTACACTTTTGAATTGGATTCATACCCGTATAAGGAGCCTCTTGCTCTATTATTAAGTTCTTATGATAAGATCTATATAAAGTAAGTTATTTGTAGTAGCGCAACTAACATACTATTTGCAAACATATTCCTTATAATAAGATCTCAGAGGAAAAAATATCCATATCTATACGTTCCGGAGCTCGTATAATTGAGCCATCTAGATCAAATAATAATATATCTTTCTAACATAATAATTATTGTGACTCAAATATTCATATTTCAAATTTTTTAATTTATTATGTACAACTTTAATTTAATTTATAATTATACGATTCAATTCATAATTTTTATACGCGCACATTTAAAATCAAAAGTTTTTAAATATACTATATGTACTATGCTTTCACATTCAGTTCTTACGCGCGTAAAGAGCCTTGTTCTCTCATTGAGTTCTTACGCGCGTAAGATCTATGTAAAGTAATAGTTACCTGTGGTAATGCGACTAACGAACCACTTGCGGACATACTCCTTGTAATAAGATCTCAAAAGGAAGAACATTCGTCTGTGTTCTAAGCTCGTATGATTTTTCTAGCCAGCTAGACCGAACAGTGCACGAAAATCTTCCTTTTGCTCCTTTTCTCCTCAAGATGTTTTCTACCTACATAAAGTTCCTCTCGCTCTCATTGTAGAATAAATCCCAATTCATTCCAATGTAGGATTACATTCAGACGCTGTAAAGCGCTTAATGTATTTATGAAAATACCGCATTTTAAATTACAAGGGTAAAAGGGGAGCCTAAATGTGCCCTATAGTTTTATAAAAGAGAGATTTTCTGTTATAAACAGATTGTTATTCTTCCATTGTAAGATTTTCTTTCCCATAGGTTTTTTTCTTTTCCACAGTTTTTCTTTTTCGTTTTTTTTTCTTTTCCATAGTAAAAATTTCACACACACACACACACACACACACACACACACACACACACACACACACACACACACACACACACAAATATAAAAACTTAAGAAAATTTTATTATCTTAAATAAAGTAAACTAGCACAATTCAATTGAAGAATTATTATTTAGAGGAAAATATTTAAATGCGAATCAATTTTTTTGCTAAGATGACGTATATAATTATAAATTTATTGAAATCTATTGTAAATGATATTCTATAGTTATATGTATGTGACTATATATCAAATGTATATGAATGCATTCTATATATATGTATATATATATAATGTTGCGATATACTATTATGATATTGTACAATTGACGAATAAGTTACGTATTAAATCATGCTATTATGACTATCAATCAAATTTTGATACAGTCGATTACCATAACATATTATAATAGTTGATGGCAAAATTTACATATATAGAATATACAATTGGCGTTAATCCCGAGTGTGAGAAACCGCTCCAATTTAAATTTTACATTATATTCTAACCGCTTATTGATGATTTTTTAATGCTTTTTAGACGATAAATGTGTAATCAATTGACGCCTCTCCAATTCGTACAGCGTCGTTTCATTATGCGATTATAATTTGTTAATTACAAGTATCAGAAGAAAAAAAATTTGATTTCTCTTTCGAATATTGCAAATTGTAATTTAATAAAATTAGTACTAGATCTACATCATGCTCTCAGTTATTTTATCATAGTAGATTTCAATTTTCTACTATTTCCTTCGGATATATCCATCTTCTAATAACATCTCATGATATCTGTACCTATTTCTTACTACCATGCTATATTAATACTTATGCTTCTGATATAGAACATATACTAAATTTTAATTTTTTATTGATCTCAATTATTTATTTTAATATTTTTATTAGATATTATCATTAAAATATATTATAACACAATTATATTATATATAATTATATTATATAATTATGTTATATATTAAAACACAATTAAAATATAGCTTTTTGTACGCAGACTAAGCTTTAAATTAATCTTTAAAAAATAAATTTTTAATTAACGTTGTGTGTCAGAGATTAAGTGATTATTTACCATGTATTTAAAAAAAAATTTAATTAATTTAAATTTTGTAATATGTAGACATAATAAGAGTAAAAATTTTTGCATAATTACATTCATGATATAGGAATTTAGCATTCTATTGTTCAATATTTAAAATTTTGTTCGTATTTTCCTTATGATGTGAAATATAAAGAACATATATATTTTTCAGAATAAAATGAATAAAAATAGGTAGTTGTGATTTATGAGTCGAAAGATTAACTAGCACGATTAAATTCAAATAGAAGAAATTAAAATTTTCTTCAATATCTCTGTCATATAATTCTTATCGCATCTTCTGCGCACCAAAAGTTTAAGTTTCGTTAACTTTCCAGAAATATGTTAATAAAATCAGTGACTGTCGATTATCATTTTTTATTTCTAACTACAAATCTAAAAAGCAACAATTATTTTAAAAGTTTAACTCTAACAAGAGAAAAATAAAATTTTTGGTTTTTTCCAGCCATTATTTTGTATTTCAACGTTTGTACACAATATTATACGTATCAGTGGAAAACACAAAATTTTTACGAAATATAATGTTAACTACATTATTCATAAAAAGTTATTTTTGGAATAAAATATGTAACCATAAAAAAAGAAAACATGATACGCGTAATTGTTACAATAATTGTTAATAATAATTGTTACAGTAATTGTTAATTTTTTATTTTAAAATAAATTTTAATTTTATGCCGTATTATTATCACATTGAATATGTGTGTAGAGTAACATAGCAATCTCGACACCGTTGCTAATATTTGAATGTGTTATATTATATTGTGAGATTGCGAATTCTAGTATTATTTATAATGTAACGATGAAAAGGGAATACACGTATCAGAAATAAAATTATCTAGGTACTAACGCGAATTTTCTCTTGCATTGTCAGTATTATAGTTAATTGTACTCGGTGGTGCTTCAAACGAATTTCTATTAAATTTCGCTTACCATGTACGTACACAAAATCTAGGGCGATCGCCACATCGGGCTTTTTGTTCGCTGCGCAATGTTGTTCCGCTGAAATTTCGTTGGCTCGATTTCATTTCGTGTGCAGCTTATCGTGCACAGTAATAATAAATAAAACTACTACTTACGCTGTATAATAATTCTCATTGAAAAAATTAATATCGAAGATATTTTTGACAGCAGTTTCGATCAACCAATAAATTAATTAATCATTAAATCAAACAATTAAGGGAAAAGCCTATAAACGGTTGCGGCTAAGTCTTAATATCTAATAACATTTTTATATACTACATTTTACATACATTTTTTCAGTTCTTTAAACTGCGCATCGCTCATTGTCGGATTTGTAACACAAATTACAAACTGAATAATTCCATAAATTTCTCTCAAATTGTTTGTTGTCTTTCTATTTTTTCTTGTATAGAATAGTTACTAAGTACGTTAAAAGATTTTACCTAAAGATTGATTCCTCAAACAAATTTTAAGATGAAAACTTCATATAACCGTATGTCCGAAATGGCTTAGATTCAAAGACACAGAGTAAAATTGAAAATTTTGTTTTTTCCAAAAATTTCGAAAACTACTCGAATTATTTTGATGAAACTTTGTATATGTTTAAAATTTAATCAAAATAACTCGAATGGTTTCCAAATTTTTGGAAAAAACACAAAATTTTTCCTTCAACTTTGATGACATTATATTTTTGAAGTTAAGTCGTTTCGGACATATGGTTATGAAGTTTTTATCTTGAATTTTTTAAAAAATCCGCCTTAAAATTCTTTAGAATATTTAGTAGCCACTCTGTATACATTAATTATTGCGATTAATATTATCACATGCCGCAATGGTTGAATTAGGATGACACCTGGAATTTAGAAGATTCGAATTCAAATCCCACTTGAGGTAATATTTTTCGCAATAAGTTATTTTTTTACAGATATTAAGTTGCTATTAGCATTATCATCTAAATTAATGTTCAATTTGATTTATGAAATTATTATTTCAGTTTATGATTGCGTTGCAAAATCAACAATTTTATATAATTTTAAATTTTGAATTCACTTCAAAATATCGATTTTTACTTGTGTATATAAATTAAATATTTAATATAGGTTGATATAAGTGACTATTGATTGTACACTAATTGTAAAAATGAAGAAAATAATTGAACGAGATAGAAAAATCATGTTTTATAAATCAAAACATGAATTAAATACTTGTGTCTGCAACGTAAGCATGAATTTCTGTCGAAGACAATGATACTCAAGAAATATTCTTTTATCCGTTTTTCGAACCCTATTTGCGATAAATGCACTTTGCATTTTCTGCAATGCTTCTTTTCTCCGCACATCACCTCCTACTCGACAGCAAAGTTTTCGAAATGCATTAGGAGAGAGAAGTGAGCGAGAAATCGGCGCTCTTAATTCTTCTATAATATAATTCTCCTTAATGCATTCGTAAATAATGCATTCTCGGGTGCATCGTCGCGTTCAAAGTATGTCATCTCGGTTCAGTTCACCGACGTATTTCAAATGTCACCGTCGACATTAAAATTGCCTCCAGAATAGCGTAATGGTAGCGAATTGTGAAGGTGAGACGTCGATTACGAACGGTGAAACTTGCGGCAACAAGCAGCTTAGTCCGCCGCGAACAACAGATAATCCCCAAACGTTCTTGCCTCCCTCTTCCTCCCTCTCGATTACGTTCGTTCTCTTCTCGAACATGAAACGAGATTACGTCTGACGTGCTAGATGCAACGGAGTTATTCACTTCCGACGTAATACAACCGCTTTATTCGACGGTACCATATTCCACGTCCGCGCTTCGCCGTGTACGATATTGCGTCTACATTTCTTGACGATCGCCTTTCCTCCGTCTTCGGTCCATACCTTCAATAAAGCGCATCGTTCCGTGCGCCCGCTACTCCAGAAATAATGCTCGCAATATACTGCGAATGAGTTTCGTTGAAGAGTGATCCTGTCAAGATAATTTCACAGAGAATCTGCGTAAGTGATTCTGATAAGATACCGAATTTCTTAGATCTTGATTCAGAGATGATAGCCCATTTTAATTTGGATTGCAATAATTTAGATCATCTAACAATTGCAAAAAGTTGCTGGTAATGGAAGACAATCGATTTAATGCATAATGAAACATAGAAATATTAAACTCTAATAATTAACTTGTCATTAAGTATTCATTTTTCTGTGCAACAAGAAAAATTAATTTTTTAACTTTTTTTTTTAGTTAAAGAATTAATCTTTTTTTTTTCTATTTATGATACATCAATTGTTGCACAATGAATTGCAGGAATTCTAGATTTTGAAAGAAGTTAAGAGCAGCCAGCGTACATCGCGTGATTGAGTTGATTAGTCGGAACTTGCGGGCTTGATCGTTATCACGTATCAGCCCCGACGAGTGGAACGCTCATCATCGTGTCAGAGACGAATGTTCGAGAATGCAATCCATTCACCACCTCACATGCTTTCCACTGTAGTAGATGAGAAAAGGCAGCGGAAACGAAAGGAAAGATGCGGTCGGCGTTACGAACGATTGCTAAACGAGCACAAAGAAACTCTGCGAAAGAGGAAACGGAAGTAAATAGCTAATCGGCGAGATACGAAAGATGGGAAAAAGAATGCAATCGGCTTTCAATCGCGTGGATGTACGTGGTTTCGTTGAATGACTGGTAATCCAACCCCAGAAATAAACGTTCATTCGGAGTGCATCACGCTGGCTGGGCGAATTCTTGACTCGTCTGTAGCGCCTAAAGGGCGAACAGTGAAAGCGAGAGAGGAAGAGAAGCGGTATAGCTATACATTGTTGCTGGAGGAGAGTGCGCGTTCAGTCATTGAATGCCGCACGAGCAGAATCAAGTGGGCACTTACCGACGATTGTTTAGATCAGGAATAGCTTGTGCATTGAGTAAGATGACAGTCGTTTTAGGATAAAGTAAGAAGCTGTGATATTGCGTCCTTTGTTTGAATTACGTAAAAAGATGATATAAGATATAAACATATAAAAACTTAATCAAAAAAGAATAATCTATTATCTTGCTTCTGTGCTTATTACACATTATACATGTCTTCGTGCAAAACTACGTCATAAGAGATAATTTTTATCTCTTTTCACAATTTTTAATTTTTAATTTCTAATTTTTACATAATTGTTCTTAATAATTAGTATACATAGTATAATATATTCATACATGAAACATAAAATGTTCAAGTACTAATTCAATTTAATTGTTAAAAGTTTCATTGTAAGTTAATAATATGTCTAATGTTGTACATTAAATATTTGATTAAAAATGAATTATCTTAAATTTTTTTCTGGATAGAAAATAAACTTTCTTACGTCTATCAAATAATATTTTTATTAAAAATTAAAATTTTATCATTTAAATTGATTTAAATCCAAAATACTTAATTTTTTCATCAAATTAAAACTTTTTTTATATTCGTGACTTAATAATATCTAAGAAAAGATGCAGTTAAATTAAAACGAATGTTAAATGTTTCATTTAAGGTTCCGTATAACTTTTTTTAAGTCCTGATGGCGGTGCCAGCATTGACGAGACAAAGAGGCACAGTAAAGCTTAATGAGCAAAGGCTCGATTAGGAAACAGTATAAATTGAATTCCAACAGCAACATAGCGGCTGATTCAACTGATCCATCCACACCGGCTGCTGGTTCGACGACTATAACAGCATAGAAGCCGGTCCATTATCGGCCACGAGGAAGATCGTTAAATCATTGCTGTGGTAATGGCAATTGCGCCCCTCGCGGTTCATTAACACCAACATATCGCCCACTATATCATCATAACGTCGATTAGCTTGAGAACGGAATGACCAATGCTATTTCATCATTTCAAGTTCAGAAGTAAACAGTATGTAGATATATATTCTCTTTCAGTATACAGAATAATTTTATTTATAGAAAATTTTTCGATTAGAATATAATCATGATTATATAGAGAAGCTGCATCAATGATTATGTACTTATAATATCCAACAATAGGCACATAATCACTAATCAGTAGTGAGATCCTTGATAATTAATTGATAATTAAGGATTCATTTGCTGAGAAGTAATCATTGTATAAATGTTATATATTTATTTATATATGTATACATATAATATGTAACAACATTTAAATGATTTTATTTACTTATTTATTGAAATTACAAATAAAGAATATATAGTTTTTCTCTCTCTTTCTCTAATTAAAATTTTGTTATTAAGAGAACGATAATTTTATATGAATTTGTAAAATGTTTATGTGTGTGTGTGTGCTTCTGATGGCTTACCAAGGATTCTTTCATTTTGCTAGAATAGAAGAAAATAGCACGCTAGAAGGAACAGTCTACGTCCGTGCAGGAATGCGAATCGAAATACCTGACAATTCGATTTCGATACGGACAATACGAACTGTCTGAAAGTTCAAAGCGAGATTGGATAGATTCGTCTTCGCGTTTGACTGTAATAATTAAAGCATCTCGTCCAGAGACATTTCAAATGCGAAAATGATAGAGCAACTTTTAATGTAGCATTATTTTCATAGAAAACTATTAAAAGTGTTTCTTATGTGTGTATTGTATACTGAAGTAATGTCGCTTTATCAACATAATTTTTACTGATGAGGGATTTAGTATATTTATAAAATACAAAAAAAGGTTAAAAGTTATATTATTTAGACCATATTTTGCAATTTTTATCACAAAATTGCAGTGACAATAATTGTTCAACAAAAATAAATGAAGAAGGCGGAGAGTACCATATTCGATCAAGGCGAATCTTAGTGTCTAATAATATACGTATATGTGTGTTTTACAATTTCCAGTTCAAACTGTGCACTGATTATTTATCGCTCTTGAAACACAAGGTCTGTCTTTTATTCCTGCTCTCTTTGAACACAATAAGTTAAAATTAAATAAATATTTGTTTCATTTCAATTTATTGCACCGTGTGCACCAGTTCAGAAGTACAGAAATAATAAACAGACCTACAGTCTTAGACTAAAATTGGAGTATGTAATATCACAAATTAAATTGACAAGCAATTTAATATTATTGATGTTAAGCGTCTTTAAAGCAATAAATAAATAATTTATTGAAAAATATTATCTCAGTCTAGATTTTCCAAATTCCATGAACATCTTAGCAATTCGATCACCAATTCAAGGCATATGATGATATTAATTACAATAATACATGTAGGAAGAACGTTATTTTTCAGGCGCCGTAAATAAATGAAATTGATAATAATTATTTCTATTAATTATTTCAAATAAAATAGTAATTGGTTTTTTTTCTATGTTCTAAAGATAATCCATATAAAAATAATATTTTTCATTTAAATAAATGTTTATTTTATGTTATATAATGCAATTATAATATTCCAATAATTTAAAAAATTTAATTAATAAATAAGTTATGGTTTACGTAAAAGTAATTGACGTAATTTTCTTGCAGTTGATACTTTTTATAAATAAGAATTGCTTCTTTTTATTTTATCATCTGAAATAATATGCATTTTGCGACAGTAATTTGTTGCCATTTTGCGGAAAATCACGGTGCGAAGAGTATTAGTTATCTCCACAGTTCAACCAATGCGAATCAAAGAGACTCACTGGTTGTGCTCCTTTTTATTTCATTTTTCTACTCCTTGCAATCGCCTTCGGTTCCTTTGAACTACGCATAAGATGGTACCGGAAAGTAAAATATTTCCGTCGTTGGGTTGACTGAATGAGGCTGTCGCTCGTTTGACGGAATCGACGCCAACGTTCACCTACCTCCGCTGTCTTTTTTGGATTTTCCTTTTCCTTCGTCGAGTACTCTAATCAGGACGCCGCTGCTCTCCTAGTGAATTTTGCATTTTCGCCGTTGGAAATGGCAGGACTCCGCCGAGGAAAGAACTCGGGCGAGAGAAAACCAACCCTGCTCTAACACCGTGAAATAACTGACGACGTAAGCTACTTCCCTCCGGTTTACTAGACTCACAATGGAAATCTGAGACTGAGAAAACCTGATGTTTATCACTTTCACAATGCGAAAACTTATTAAATGTTCCTCCTCTCTCTTTATGTTTTCAATCTCTCTTGTATGTACACATCTTGTTGTGTAAACAACGGATTTTATAAATTAAGAAATTAAACTCTAGAACAAATTTTAATAAACATTTTAATAAAAAACGTGCGTCTTTTTCAATCATCGTTGTACTAGTTTAGACTTCAAATTGCGTTTAGATAATTATTTTAAATCAAAAAAAAAAAAAAAGTTCTGAATGTTTGTATAGTAAATTGATTTCTTACACGTAGATAAAAAATTTTTCTAGAAATTCCTTTCATTATTTTTTTATTGGAGTATATTAGAATATTATTTTTATTTCCTTACGTAACATTTATATATTTGTTTATAACAATCTTACATTCAAACATTTTACCAAATATATACGTAAACCAGATATATCACGAAATCTATTAAAGCAAAAACATGTGCCAGATTTATATGAATAGATGTGTTAATTAAAATTGTTATAGTGATTATAAGTTTATCAGAATATTTTAAAGTACTATTATAGAATAGCAATATTGAAGTTGGTGATTTTATCAAATCAAAGCTTGATGATGCGACACACACGCGACAAATAGATTCTGAAGATTCTAATTGAAATTCTTACTCTGACGAGAGAGAGAGAGAGAGAGAGAGAGACAGAGAGAGAGAGAGAGAGAGAGAGAGAGAGAGAGAGAGAAAGCAAGAGGAAAGAGCAAATAGCTTTAGGTATGCAGTGGCTTTTAAATTGTGTCCTCTGTGCCATTGCTGAAAGCCCTTTGATCGAGAATGTCAAAGTCAACCTACGCGACCGTAAATTATTATCTAGTCATTAATATTTCACGAAATCCGTAAAGAACTTCAGGAAATCCATCACGTAGAAATAATTCTATCTATTGATTATGTTTCATTTTCTATGAATCTCTAAAAATTGTTAAACGCTAGGTTTCTAATACAGTCAATAAAATTTTAATGCCACATTTAGTATAATATTTACGTAGAAATCATCCTTTTGTAGATACATCTACATTACATTAGATATATATTTAAGATACAAATAAAGTGCAATTGTTTTCTGATGTGTACGTCAAAAGAAAATTTCATTTTCGCTAGCTTTTATACTTTTCTTTGCGACATGCTTGTGCGTTTTGTTCGCCCGCAGCGACGGATTTATTGACTTTCTCACGAATGTTCTCTCGTTTGAAGCGTAAAACGCTTCGTAGTCGCGGATATTTATTTTCTGTTTATTTTCGTGAACCCTTTCGAAAATAAAAGAAAACTCGGTGATGGGCGATGAGCAAGATTTCACCACATCCTATACAGAGAATAAACAAAACGTTTTCGAGAATAGAGAACAAATCTAGCGGCAAATATTGAGAGGATGTGAAACGAGTAAAAAAGAAAGAGCGTAGTGTCGCAAGGTGCAGGTGTTCGCGAATGACAAATATTGAAAAAGCGAAAGAGTTGCAAGAATTCATGAAACAACAAGCAAAGAGACGGATAGACAGATAGACTGAGAGAGAGAGAGAGAAAGAGAGAGAGAGGGGGGAGGGAGAAGAAGAGAGACAGGGAAGATGGAAAAAAGGAGAGGAAACGAAGAGAAAGAGCGAGAACTCTCGTTAACCCAAAAAGCCCGAGAGCTATACAATCTCGCGACCGGAGCTTTCAGCCGCACCCCCTTCACGAAACTTCGCGCTTATTAAGAGAAATTCAAAAAGTTTTAGTTCTTTTGCGTTAAGTTCAGAACTACCGCACTGTGGGTATAGCACCCGATGCATACAGATACAACTGAATGTAACAGCAAATGCACCTTGGTCGCGAAAGCGATCTTCTGTACTATATCGTGATGAAAATGTGAAACCAATATAATCTTTCAGCTGAAAATTACTTGAGTTTCTCAATGGTTTCAATTACATTTTTAATTAATTAACAAGAAAAGAAAACTTCAAACTTCTAAAATACAGCTTTATAATTTTCTGAAATACAATTTTATGATATTGTGATATATATTTATTGTATCTTTTACTTCTACTAAAAATATAATATTTTTCTAGACTTTGATATTTCTTTTTTTTTTACTCCTCTAATTATAATTACATAAAATGTAACATAAAATGCGAAATCGATATAATCTTTTGACTGAATGTAAAAACTAATCAATAATCTTAATCATATTCTTTTTTTCTAAATTTTGTAAATAAATTAAAATAAGAAAAAAGAAATCCTAAAAAACGCCTACAATATAGTATTACTAATAAATAATTTTTTAATAGTACGTTCTTTTTCTATTAAAAATTTTATGTTTTTCTAGACTTCATTCATTTTTTTCGCTACTCCAATTATAATTACAATGCAATGTAAAATGAGAAGCACGAAATGTTGAAATTACCTTGATTAGAGCGACAACCGTTAATCCCACAATCTAAAAGGGCCATGTTTGCTCGTCGATGAAGGTAGAGGTAAAACAGCTATGAGAGGCAAGAAATCCGTGAAGAGAAAGGTCACGAAGGCAGATTTTGCGCGATGAGTACCAGCTTTAATGAGGCTATTATTCTGGCTAAAGTTTGTGTATACGTACCTTGGACAAAGTAGTGGGATGAGGATAGAGGTTGACGAGGCAGCTCTGCCGTCTAAGCCGATAGTCCCAACGTGTCTCCAAATGCGGAATTTCCATGGTGTCGCAAATGCTCTGCACATGAGATGCCGTATGTGCGCTCTGCGGTCCAAAAATCGCTGCCACGCCGCCTCGCAGTAGATGGCACACTGTAACAAACGTCAAGGTATAAATGCGATCAGTAAGAATTGTTGTTAAAATGCGAAAATATAGAATTTCTTATATCAAAAAATATATCATCGGCATTCTATTTTTAGTCATCCAAGTCATTTAGCAATTTTCTCAATAAAAGGACAAAAAAAGCTATATAAATAGCGAAACATAATTATTTCCGATAAGATTATATATAATATTTTTCCATATATAACTTTCATCTCCTATTTTCAAATTTATTTATTCGAACAAATGTGACAAATATGCATTCATTTTTGTAAATCTTATATTTTATGTTTTACAGTATCATTGTGTTTACTGCATAAAGCAGACAGATTTTTTTAGCAAAGTGTAAATATAAATATATTGACATTTATCTGTGTAGGTATTAGAATAATTCGTTTTGTAACTCATCCTACGACCATAAATATGAAACGCACAGTGTCAGTTTGTCTGCGCAAGTTGAAATTGGGAGGTGGCACATGGATCGATTAATTAGTCAGCTCGCTTCTATTATGATAATGTATATGTAGATGCGAGCGTAATAGCAGATATGCGAGCAAGATAAGCATGACGTGAACGCCAGGGGCCGTGTACTGTAATGTTAAGCTGAACGAAACGGAATGACCTGTCCCATCATAATATATCGATCATGTCACCATTAACTAATGTGATTAAGGTCGTTTCGCACATCGACAACGTACCGTCCGTATCATATGGAACCTATTATCGATTAATCACCGTAACTCAGGTAAACTTAGTAGCGTAACACCGCGTGCAGCTTGTCGGACGATCTCGCGATCTCACGAGCTCTCCATTCGCCAGTTGTGATAAACGACTTGGTATTAGCGAAACGTTCTGAGCCACGATCTCGCAATCCGCCGGGATCTTGCACTGGCTCGATGCATAAACCCCTGTCAATCTCTCCCATTCACTCCCAATTTCATTTAGCGAATAAATGTTTTTATTACCTATGACATGGTTTCGTTCAGATTGATCAAATGCCATTTCAATACAATGCCCTTCTCTTCTTTTCCGATGACAATGACGATAAATCACCATGCCAAACATCTATCGAATATCGCGAGTTTCTTGTTTCTCTCGAGCTAGCATATCAAATTCGTTTCCATTCTTTTATATATACATAATCTTTATAGTATAAAAAGAACAGCATTGCTGTTTTGCAGGAAATCCGCGTTCTCAAGTTGCATTTCCTTCAATTACAACATCGCAGTTATCCAATTTCGTCATCGTCGATTCTAGCTCATCTTGGTTTATCCAAAGTATCTCAGATCAGAGTAGACGATCGTGGATAAGTCATAATAAGAATTTTTTGCTCGTGCAACTCCTCTCTCGATAAGCGCAAGCGGGTAAACTTTAGAAGAAAATTGTCTCGGCGCTCCGCCGAGTACTTGGCGGAAGATTGCTTTGGAACTCGTTTATGATACCTTTCATTAATAAAAAAAGAATAAAAACAAAACAAATATCTACAAAACAAATATCAATAAAATATATTTTTTGACCATTATCGTCGTTTCTACAGATCGTCGTATACGTGAAAGTTGCTTAAAAGGTCTCATCTAACGACGAACATCGTTACGATAGTGATACGATTGTGCCTTCGTTAAATCGACATTTTTCTTGTAGCTGCCATTTACTTTTACTCATACTGATAATTAAATTCTGTGATGTGAGTACAAACCATTCTAACGAACTGACATTAATTTTTCTCGTCTTTCTCTCCTCTGATTTGAACCGCGAGATAATTATTCCTTTTCTCCAACATATACGACGAAAGAAAAAGAAGACCACGCTTTAAAAGTATAATCGGTTCATAATCAAGCATGTCATTGCTACTAATAATTATATTTTTTACATAACTGAGAATAGTATTTTATTTAAAAGAATCTTTTTCTCCAATATATCTCATTAATTATCGGTTATACCTAAAAATTGTACTATTTTTTTCATAAGATTTTTATAATTATTTATTATATATATGTGTATATATGAAAAAGGAACCAAAAATGCATTTAATAATAATAATTTATTGTAATTTGTAAATCGATATAAAGTAATGTAATGTGAGATATAAAATAATATTAAAAATAATATAAAAAATAATACATTTCATTAGAACTTAATAAGTTTAGAATCAATTTGTAATAAAAATTTGCAGTATTATTATTCTCATTATTAACATATAATTCTTTTTAATTTTTAACATTAAATACTTTTTTCTACAATATTTTTAATGATAGTAAATTATATAATGAAATATCTATTCTTTTAGGAAAGAGGCTTAATATTATAGAGATAACATATAAAATTCAAAGATAACAAAACTCATTGTTAGCAACGTTAAATAGTAACTAATAAAGTTTTCAGAGTTTGTATAATAAACAATTTAAAACTTACTAAACAGAATATAAATTTCCATTTCCTGTAAACAAACTTTAAGTTCAAAGATAATTCGATCTTCTTATTAATGTTTCACTAAGCCAGAATCATCTCCAAATCTGAGAAAGAATTTGGAACTGAGAGAAACTCACGCGCCTTCCGGCGAATATATATTAATAGCACCGACTTTTCTGAAAATTTGATTAAATCGCTTTGAAAAAGAGCAACATCTGAATCGCAATTGAGCATACAAGCACCAGTAAGTCACCAGGCCAGCTTTAATTCAGAATTACCTTTTGATTATTTATTCCAAGCGAAAACCATCTAATGTCTCTTACAGGCTGGCTCCACTCTGACGAAAAGATCGTGTTAGAGAAGGAATGAGAGAGAGAGGGGGGGAGGGGGAGAGAGAAAGAGAGAGAGAACTTGGGGATGGTTGCGCATCTCTCGGTTTTTTTCCCCTCGTATTTCAAATCCGTATACCTTACCGCAGTCAGAATCTCTATAATCGGTGGACAAAGTCGGTTTCTACGGATATAGGAACCTCAAAGTAATACCCGGACAGCGCTGGCGGCGTTTTAAGGTTGAAATATGATATGCGCTATATTGAAATTCCGAATGCAATTTCGTCGGGTGGCCTCGGGGCGCTTCGCGAACAACCATATACATCGGTACGTATATCGAGAACTCCGGTTTTTTTCTCTTTTTCTTTTTTTTTTCCTCCAGTTGGTCACAGCACGCTTGAGGTCTCGACAATCTCTTTCTCGAGGTGGGCCCAGAATCAATTCGAGCTACATTGTTGCCCACGAGCAATACGCGCGTTCGTCTTTTGATCGCTTTGAGATGCAGGTTGTGCGATGGAAATGAATTGAGAGAACTTTGCATATCGATCGTGCTGTCAATTCAACAAAATAAACGTAAACAGGTATTGGAAAACTGAATCATACTATACAAGCATATATAGATTCATAATTAATTTATAATGATTTATAGCAAAATTTAATTGTTAAAGGTGAAATTTTAATTAAGCATATAAACTTCATTACTTTTCCAAGCTATTTTTCTCGAGATGTATAGATTTATTCTATTATTTTTGTATAATCATCCTTTTGCATCACATATTTCGAATCTATATTTAAGATCTAACGTCGTATATAATTTGAGAATAAATGACAACATAAATTTATAATAATAACAGAATTAAATTAATATAATAATTTAAATTGTGTTATAATAAGTTTATTAGCGAATGTAACTTACTTAAATTACGACATTTTTTAAATTTTCTTTCTGATATATGTTTTTTGTGTCTTAGATTTTTAATGTTTAAAAAACTAATTTTTTTTAATGCTTAAAAAACTAATTTTTTATGTACGTTCTGTTTTTATGTATGTTTAAAATTCTATCACACAATATGCATTCGGAGAAAACAAGTTCATCAAAAACAAAATTTAAAATTTTTTTCAGTTTTTTCAATTTAAATATGATTACAAATTGTAATAAAATTATCAAAAAGTGAAGAGATAAAATGTAAATTGAAGCGTGTTTTTGTTTTTTTCCCCGTATATATTTAAATTTTATTTCTGTATCATAAAATACATCATATTATCGTTTAAGTGGATGTTTTTGACTCTCAAAAATGTTGTTCAGAAAATATTATAATTTTACAATATGTGTGCATGTAAATAATAATATATAGCATAAAATATAATATAAAATGTTTTTTATAAAACTTTATATTTTATATCATTAATTTTCTTTCTCAAGCCAATCCACAATTAATTAGAAATGGAAAATCATAATAAATGATTAATAGAGTAATATTATAAGTACTAGAAAAATATATACGGTTAATTTGTATTTTAATGTTTTTAAAAACATTTTATTTTGGTCAACAAAACGTAAAATTTTATACATTATTTGTTTATTAACTTGCACTGTTGCATACAATTACTAATAGTTATTTAAAAAATAAAACAAGAACCAAAAAAAGTATAACGATAGTTTTCTTCATTTTAGAACGTACACAATACTGAAAGTCTAGGGTTACTTTTTATGTTATATTACTGTATTCACATTATTACATTTTTATCGTATATTTACGCATTGCTAGAGATAATATTGCGTCGCATTGCAATCATTCCTGACAAAGTTGCTGACCATTCTTCGGTAACATGGATTTCCATCTTCGGTTCTTGTCAGACGTTAGAGTGTGTAGTACAGTGTTTACTTCTATGCTCTATAAGCATCTTAGACACAACTCGTGCTCTCACTGGCAGGCAGCTGGATACATATTGTAAGTGCAATGGAGTTGACATGGCATCCAGTTGCTTTGGTTGTATCATTGTGTCCTGGCTTTGTGCACAGATAGGATTATCACTCGGTAATATATCAAAGCCAGTTGGTGAGCGACCCCGGCACCGAGTAATATCTAATCCTGCGATTCTCTCTTCCTCCCTTCTCGGGTCCTTCTATACGAACCTTGATCGTGCCTGTTCATTGTCGACTGTAATTTCATCCTTCACCTCCAAACCACTAACTGGTGTCGTGATAATGACACTTTATATGTATTAATGACATTTTATTTCCTTTTTATTAAAGCGATAGAAACGTATATAAAATTGTATCAAACTCTTATATATGTTCATTTAGATAAAAAATAATAATGAAAAAACCTAAGTTTAAATTTTTTGTTATAACTGTTTTATAAATAATAATAACATAATAGCATTAATTTTAATGTGTTCTCTCTTTTGTGAAATAAATAAAATACGACTTCGGAATATTAATGTATCATACACTTTTAAATAATAAATCTTTAACACGAATAACAAATAAATATATTTAATTCTTAAAAAAGATTAAAAATCTAAATAGCCAAATTTTAAAATATTTTAAAAGTTTTATGTGAAAAATAATCCTTACGAAAATAATAAAAAGATATAAAAAATGATTACATAAAAAACTTCATATTTTTATTTACTTCATATTTTAATTTGGACTTAAATTTATAACATAATCAAAGTGTAAGATTTCTTTGTCTAGTATTATTAATGTATGACTCCTAAAATATCTTATATATGCAATTCTCTCGTTTTTCTTGCTATTTCCTTGATGTTGCACAGTCGACATTCTTACTATCTGTCCTTAGGAAAGTGATATGTTTCTATTCTCTTGGGGCTTTTCCTCGTCAGTTTCATTCAAATATTTCAATACGTTTGGTGGCCACAAGCCATAATTTCGTACTCTTTTCTCCTTCTTTGGAATGAAATTCTCTCTCTCTCTCTCTTTCTCTCTCTCTCTCTCTCTCTCTCTCTCTCTCTCTCTCTCTCTCTCTTGCTTCTTCCTTATTCAAGATTAGGGCATTCGATAGCAATATCTACATTGCATGCCTTTTCTCTACTTCCTTTTTATTCCTAGATTTATATTCTCAATCTGACTTGCGGGCACATATCCACCTTCAATTCTTATTTTTCGGGTGACAAGTTTGATTTGCGAGTTGAAACTTAGCTTTGACGCAACTTCTCCAAGTCTACGGATGCATCCGCAAGTCTACGGATGAGCTGGCAAAATATGAAACAGATTGAGTTAATGCGATCACATAAGCCCAATGTCTTGGGAGATTCCCGAAATCTACTTTCTCTCTTCATAAATTTATTGGATTGCACAGCTTAACGATCAACGATAAAGATCACGAGAAAAATCGTTCCCGGATATCAATGCGGTTAATAAGATATTTTGTTTTACGACTTGATACTTCCGGCACCTGAGACATTTATAGCTTCTATTGAATTCTATTGAGTTCTATTGAATTCTTGTCGACTTGTTGAGGACGAAAAGTCCAGCTCGACATTTTCACGAGACGTGATATCGAAACCGATCGGCCTCGATCCGCATTACTTCGAGACAGTATCAGAATAAGATATCGGTAATATCGCGTGGTCTTATATATATATATATATATATCTTGTTCATGTTTCTTTCGGTGTTGTTAATTCTGAGACGTATATTCGCAACACGTTTCTACTTTTAATCTTAGAAATAGTCTTACTTGTTATAACTATCATTCCTCTCTCTCTCTTCTTAATTCTTATAATATTACTTAAATACTGAAAAAAGAGTCTGGTACATTAATAAGAATTCTAATAAAAAATGAACAAATTAGAATTTTATAGTTAAATCTATTTAATTTTAATTGAAATAATCAGATGTCCAATAATAATGACCGGAATTCTAATTGATATGATCACGGAATCTACTGGTTCGTTAATTTTCAACTAGAAATTTTTCTCAATATAATTATTCTTATAACTACGTATTTTAGACAATAATAAAATTTTTTTTTATTTTGTCTGCATAACAATTAATTTTCAAACTATTTCTGTACGCAGAAGTCAAGAGCCATTTAGCAGACTCGAATTCTTTTGACTTGAATTATTCGAGGAAATTAAGCGAATTTAAATCATGTTTTTTAACAATCGAAAACTCGTTTCCTAATCAGTCGCTTTATTCTGTTCCTCATATATAGATCATGTAAAAGTAATCCTATCTCTTACGGATCATTTGAAAGTAGTTAATCCAAAATGGTCATTAAATCAGACTAAGCAAATCGATGAGCCAATTAATCGTCTTTTTGCTCATATCTCGAAATTCGATGCGTACCGATTCGTACTCATCGATTCTGCGAGCGAGAAAGCGGCAGGATTATGTTAATTCGTTCGTCAGCGGCGCGCGATTGCGAATGCTACTAGATGCTGCATCCACCACATCTACAAGATAGGTGAAGAGAAGAACCGGCAGGGTACAGATACGAGGTAGGAAACTTGCAGAGCTTCGAGAGTGATTTTAATCCCTTCGCAATGAGGACCGAATTGTCCTTTAATCTTCCTAATGCCGTTCTCGGGAAACTAACTGCTACATTCAGAAGCGGGTGAAATGCGGGTGAAATCGTTGAAGGAATATTTTCTTACGTGGAATCTAACTGTCCGATTGAAATTCGTCACGTGCAAAATCGTGATTTTACTTTACTGTGAAACTGAAAAGTCTCCGATTCCTGTTTTACTACAATAAATAAGATTGTTTCGATTCCTGTCGCACTCAAGCAAAACTGTTCAATGCCATCGTAAATACAATACATCTGTGATAAATATTAGAATATAAAATAATAAGTTATAAGTTTTTAATACATCTACTTATGATGATAAAATTGCAAATACGTGTGTTTGAAAATATATATGTGTATCACATATATTAAATCTGCATTATAAAGATGATTATGAAAAAAATAATAATTAGAGAAAAAAGAATAATTCAAATTTTAGATAAAGGTAATTCATATTTTAAATAAACTAAATACTGTGGATATTTACTTAAAATATCTGCAATATATTTATATTATAAACATACATATTCACAATAGTAGTCAAGTTACTAATAACAGAAAGTTTCAACTCTTACTTGTATCCTTTCCAACCAAAATACAAGTAAACAGAACTCTTGTTAGAGTTATAATTACTGTTTCTGCTTTGCAAACCGTGTTATTGCACATAGATTACAATGTTTAAGGCATGGGTTGGGTATAGCCCAGGGCGAAAAATTTTAAGAACGGGAAATTTTAAAAAGAATTGAATAAATGCATTTCCTAAGATCTTAAGAAAAATAAAATTGTTAAGTTGTTCCAATAATTCCTAAAAATTTTTTTTATCCAAATGCTTGAAATATTTCAGCCCATGGACACAATGACTTAAAGCACTGCATGAATACCTATACATCTTTATTCTTATTTAAATCGTTTAAAAGCTTAATTTATATTTTAATACACTTTTTCTAGATATTGTCGATATTGATATTGTGTGTATATCAAATGTTGTAAAACATGTTTTTTTTAACTTTATCGTAAAAACACAAAAAATGTTCTTGTCAAGATGTCCAATATACTAAAAATTTTATGTTAATTTAAGATTCTGAGCAGATTTATAATATTACCGCCGAAGATTAAATACACGGTTTTCCTTCGCTGGGGTTGGACCGACTTTGGCAAGAGAATTTACGTTTATCACCGATTCGTCGAACGAGTCGAAGCGGTATGCGAAAGAAGATCTCCTCATGAAGTTCGATAGACGCACAAATAATGCATTGCTCATCGAACAAAGAACCCTTCCTCGTGCGAAACGCGCTTTATCACGTCGCCGCGCGATTTCGATGTGAAGATAAAAGCGACTAGTCGTAGAGAATGAGAATGGAAGATGTCAGCGTTACGAGATCGGTGATGCTTTAACTTCTCTTGAAAACCTTGAAAACAATACAAGTACATCGGTTTTTAAACGGATTGTAAAGTTAAGTTTAGTTTACTTTTGATGATTAATAAAATAATCTTTATTAACTCATTCATGGTAATAAGTCGAAAATTATATTTTTTAAATTGTGTCACTTTTGAAGTAAGAGAAATCATTAATTCAATGTCAAAGGATGCAATACGTAATTTAAATTATTTCGATTAGAATATTCCATCTTACACTATTAAATGATATTAATAAGACTTTGAGAGGGTGTAATATTGCGGAATTTCGTTACCATAATTAAGATGTAATTAAGAATCTGCAGAGTTTTCAAATAACGTAGCTATACTGTTAGAATCTAAAAGTGGTAATTCTTTATTCCTCTATCTCTTATTTCAAGATCATTGTAATCTATCGGTAATTCAAGCTTTAGCTCTTTCGTGCCTTCTTCTGTTATTGCGAATAAGTTCGTCCTTATCATGCAATTACATTACAAAGGGCTCGGTTTATTCTCATGGTGCTGTCGTTCATGCAATTCTTAGCGACGACTTCGGCAGTTCTCCTGACTTTCAGTAACTCGATATTGAGCAGCCCGTTCTTGGCTGCTTCTTCATTTCGTCTCGTTTAACGTTTCCATGGTAACTTTAACCCTTTCGTCGCTGACACGAATGCTATGAATGAAGACAGTAAAGTTAAATTCTAATATAATTTTAATAACACATTTAATAAAATGAAAATTTTTTCTTTTAATATGTCTGTGCTCTTTTTATTAATGTATTTAATATTAATATAAATATGATTTGTCAAACATTTATATTAAGTATTCATTAAGAAAAATAAAATTATTAAATTAACAGGCGCAAACATTGCATATTTTAGGATTTTGAGTTTAAGAAATTAAATAATATACATATATATTATATTGTATATGTATATTCATTGAAAGAATTAAATCAAGGAATAGGAATGAGCTTTACTGTTCCAATCATGTTTTGAGAGAGAGAGAGAGAGAGAGAGAGATTTATATGCGATAAATAGAATAATAAAATGAGAATATAAAATAAAACCATGAACGCTTTTTTCGTTCTATCTTGCAAGATTTTTTACATTTAGGATGATCTTATCAAATTTAAAGAAAAATATATCCGAAATGCGAATTATGTTTAACTGTAGTCGAACTGCGAACAGTTCATAATAATTTGCGATTGACGAAGAAAATTAATTAGTATATTTATGTATAACAGACTAAAATAATAAAATAAAACAGACTAATAAAATAAAATCTAAAATATTAAATATAATAAAAAGTATGTTAAAAAATAGGTATGTATTAGCTGCAGATTATTTTTTGTTATACAAATATAAAAAAGAAAGATTATTCATAAGGTATATTATAGAATATTGGATGCAAAAGTTTTAATAAATCTCAATATCGCAAAGAAATTAGAAAAAAAGGTAAGATAGATATAAATTTGTAAAATAATCTGAGAAAAGTGTAAAAAATTATGTAAAAATTATGGCAAGTAAAAATATAATCGAACAGAATGTAAAAAAGATAATGATAAATTCAGATTAAGTGTGCAGATAAATAAGACCAAAACCGACACGATTAGAACGTTAAATGATAGTACTTATGTTAATCACAATCACAACCAATTTTCCGACGCGCTGTTGAGAAGTTCATTTTCGATGGTCTTTAAACTCTCGAGTTCTTCTTGTTCAAAGCAGTTTTTGCGCAAACTTTGAAGATTAGCTTAATGCATTAGCACGGAAGGTCGTATTAGTCAGCTCCCTACGGCACGCTTTCGGAGTTAACTACCTATCAGCTAACTACCCTCTTCTGGAGAGGAGTCTATCGGTTGAGCTAACTGAAATTTCTTTTGCTTCGAAGACGTTTTCGATGACGAAAAGCAAATTACAGTGAAACGATTGAAATAATAAATAAAATTAACTTTCGAAATTACAAATATGATGTGTGTGTGTGTGTGTGTGTGTGTGTGTGTGTGTGTGTGTGTATTCATATTTTTATTCTTCGACTGATCTACTGTAAAAATATATGCTGTATTAATATCGGTTGTTTTAGTTAGTTATTTGCTCTTTGCTCAAAAATGAAAAAAGAATGATATTTAGTACAAACAAAGTATATTTTTAAATTGGAATTTATGGAGGAGGATATCAAATACGTGTTACATGACTTTAATAATAACAAGATTTAATTTACAATAGGTATACAATTTCTTTCGTTTAAATCTTACAAAGTTATCAGATTTGTTTTATTGAATTCAGAGACAAGTTTTAATTTTTTTGGTATACGAGAAAAATAGATAATTCATATAAAAATTAGTATTGTTTTATATATTGTTCTGCTTAATAAATCATACTATTGGTAAGCAAATTTAATATTTTCAAAAAATATTTTTACTATTATATTTGCCATTATTCTATGAATTACTATATCACATAAAAACAATAATACTTATTTTGCTATACAAGAGAGAGATACATGGAATAGAGCCAAAGATGTTGTAGTTATGTTTCTCAATTGTTTATTCCAAGGAGAATTAAACAATACTACAATATTATCGATAAGAACGTCGATAGTCGCAGAATTATGGAACTGGTTACTTATTGCCAGTATAATCATAGTAAAACAAGTTATAATGACATTGTTTTCTGTACCAATAATTCAAAAATGGCAAATTCGAAAACGTTCAGTGAAAACCGAGATTCTGGGACCAAACTGTGCCGGAGGACAAAGTTTAATTTGAGGATTATACCATGAAAAACGGTGTGTCAGGTAACATGATATATTCGATATTGGCAACTTGATACTACGAACACAATCATTCTCCTTGCGATATCGTTATCGCAATAAAATCTTTCGTTTGATCGTTTGGAAGATATGTATGATGTATCGATAAGCGAGGTGATTTTATAACAGCTATACTAAACGTCAAGAATAATGTCGCTATAAGCTATCACTTTTATACTTTCGTGCAATTGTTAGAAACATTGTTATTATATAATACTATATTATTTTTTATAATATAAATCAATAATATGTTTCTCACAAATTATCTATTCGAGCTATAAAATTCATCAGTTATGGCATAACTAGTAATATAATATACAATATAATATACAATATAAGTATAAATAAAAATAATATATAAATATTATATTTATTAGTACAATATTTTTTATTTAATCTTGCATCAGTTAATATTTAATTTTTAATGAAAACGTTTCTAAACTTTTCTATGCTTTTTAAACTATACGAAAAATTTAAATAATAAAGTGTTTTTAGAATCAATAAAGAAAAGTTGAAACTTTTTAAAAAATAAATCTGCTTTCTCGATTGTAGCGTTAAACTGGACACCGTAGTTGCGACGACGAAATCATGATTTACTGTTATGTTTGTAACATAGTGACCATTTTATGATCGCCTTAGTTGCCATTACGGACGTTACTACTACGGGCAATATTATACGCGTAACGTAGGACCGATCCATTTTTCAAGAGTCTCCTGGCATGAGGATTACCCCGGTTCTATATATCTCATATAATTCGCTTTATTGTCGACATAGAATATCCCATAAATTTCTAATAAACTTTCTTAATTTTCTCTCAGATTTTATTGTAATAAATATATATTTAAATATCATTAAGTGTATAGAAATTTTCTCGTGAAATAAAACTGTTTTATCTATCTTTTGTTTATTTCGTTTTTTCATTCAATCTAATGATTTCGAATAAAGAAATTGCGTGTGATAACGATTTACATAATGATTTAATAATTTTTAATAAATTTGTTATTTTTCAGCTTCAGCCTATATATCTCTCATACTGATATTTGTTCAAGCAAAACAAATGATTACTATCCTATATATAAGAAAGTGTAGAATACTATAAAACATTGCAAATCATAATGACATCAAAATGACGTTGAAATGACGTTAAAACTTCAAAATAGTTATTACAAATCACTTTTCGATTAATCACGGTTCATTTTAACGTCATTTTGACGTTACTGTATTCTGTTGTTCTGCTCAAATACTTATAAGATATTTTAATTTTTTAAATCTTTGAATTCTTTACAAATTTTGTACAAAATCTTACTTTTTTTTAATCCTATGTAGATTGTATTTCAATTTTGTTCAAACTTTCATTCGATTACTAAAATGTTGATTTTTTTTTATAACAAACTGTAGTGACAAGATAAATGTTTTAACGGATTTTTACTGAAAAAAAATTGCCTCCAAGTTGGTCAAGCAATTCATAAGCTGAGTGAACACAAATATGTTAGTAGTGAAATAGTCTACATATTATACATAGATATATGTATCTATATAGTCGTATAGTCGTATAGTGTATATGTATATATATATATATATATATTAGGTGTTGGAATTAATTCGTAGCGTTTTTTAATGAAAGAATGTTATTTATTTCACATGAGCATTAAAAAATACATTAATGAAAGTACTTCCCATCACTTGTAAAACGCTACGAATTAATTCCAACACCTAATATATATATATATATATTATATAAACTATACATATATCTGGAGACCTTGTGCACATATGAGGAGTCTACAAACTGGCGAGGTAGTTTCGAAAAGTGGATCGGACGACGAAATTTTCACGGATACGTTCGTTCCCTTACGCTCTGCGCGGTTTACAGATTTTACGAGGCGAGGGCTCATATAACACTGGCCTTCGTGAATTGCAAGCAGAGTGCTTATTTACACCTCGGTTCGTTAATTCTCGGTCAAGTAAAGCACATTACCAGAACCTGGATAGATGCCGAATGAGGATGATCATATCGTTTTAGAGCGTATTTGGTTCATTTTTGATAATCACTACTAGCTGAATCATATAAAAGAAAGACATAGATAATGTTCTTGTGCAAAGATGAGGTATTGTTCGCATTACGCAACTAAAGCAATTAAATTCTTCTCTTCTCGTTATATTTTTGTATGATTATTTGAGTGACATACTTTTAAAATAAAAATCAAACGAATTAACTGTGAAGTTTTAATCATATAGGAAAAAAGATAGATAAGATTGTTTACTTGCACAAAACAAAAAGTTGGTGTATTTAAATTATTTAGAACTTTTTTTTACAACTTTTTATGTGTCATTTTCTCATAAAATCTGTAAAAATTATGTTTATACAAATTTTTATGTATCTTTAGTTTTCAATTAATAGTAAGCATTTTATTGAAAGTATTTTTTTTCGTGCACGAAGGCCCTATAATTCCTTTAAGATATAGCTTTAAACACGTAAGGGAAATAACGTAATTTGCGAAGTAGGCGCAGATAGCAACGTGTATTTTGTTTTTATTCTCATTTTCAGTCGTGCTCGTAAAGGTTACGGCGCAGATATAAAGAAGACAAAGTGTTTATTCGCCTTCTATCCGATCGCTTTCGCATATATATATATATCGAATAGGTGAGGTAACGACTGAATTTAAATCGCATTCAACACGAAGTTTTACGACAGTTTCGTACATTTATGGACAATTTACGATGAAAACTTGTAATATTTCAATATCGCAAAAAAAGTCAGATTTAACTTGTAAGTACAATTTGAAATGAGAGTTACTGATACGTTAAATTCTTGAGAAAATTAAATATTTGATATTGGACATCGGATTTCATTAACAAAAAAAACTTGCATTTTTTTCTACTTCTTATTTTATTACATATGCTCCTTTTAATTAATGTTCATACCTACTTTGTTCCTATAACTGTAATGTATAACTTGAGCGTTCAGTTTGTTAATTAAAATTATGATAATTCGAAACGTCCTCATAATGTTAACTTAAGTCACTTTCCAATTTAACTTGATGAATTTACATTACAAACATTTGAGATTATTAAAGATTACTTCGTAATATCTCTTTCCATCAATTTCTAAGGTGGACTTCGGTAATGGAGGAGAAATTCTCACTGACGTCGAGCTAATTCTCTGTCGGGATTGGCCAGATAATCGCAGTTCCACAGTATTCTATACTTTCCCCGTGGGGAACAGTAGTCATTTGTCTCGCAGTAATCCAAAAATCCATTGAGGAAACTCCGAAACCGTAGATTATGTTGGAACGAAATGTAGAAAAGAGGAAGAGAGGTGGAAGAGAGAAAGCCGGAAATGGTACATTCGCTCAAATAGGAGCATGAGAACATGATGGAGGGGGAATGTGGTCGTTGGATTTAAATATATTAATTTCCAGTTCACACGCAGTGTTTCGTCGGTACGAGACAATTACACGATGGGACAGAGAACGATTTATCACGTTTTGTCGGAATTTCCTCGTTAACGAGCGTTGCAGATGAAACTAGCTCTTCCTGTTGGGCGATGATGCCGAACACGTCATGTCCGCGAAAGCATTCCTTCCGTATTAATTCAATCGCCGATTATTGATATCGGTTCTCGAGCCAGGCTTTTCGTTGATAACGTGAGATTGATACGATTCGCTCGCAATCGGGAGCATCCGCTGCATTCCGATTACAATGCTTACTGACGCAAAGATAGAGTATTATTCTTTTATCGGTCCTTCCGCTGGTAAAGAACATGATAGGGATTCAATCTTCTTGCACATAATTGTTTTTGGATCATTGGATAATGGAACTTTTCCGTGTGAGCGTGATAAAATGCACTCAAAAGACGTAACCGTATCTATAATTGATTGGTACCTCTCTCCCCTTTCTCCTTTGAAGTATTACTTCCTTTAGAGTGTATTGTAAAGGAAAGTGATACATCACTTTATCCACGACAGCGTAATGTAAGGTCCTGTAACTTGGAAGAATGAAGGATTGAAATGTCTTTACAACACAAGTAATGCGTTACGACGTAACGCCTGCTGAAATCGCTCCGATATTCCAAAGTATACGCTTATTACTTAGTTGATAAAAATGAAATCAGTTTACGCTTATTGAAGAAGGCGTTGGAATATAAAAAACTGAGAAATTTTGTTTATTACAATTTTTTGAACGCATATCAACAGTATAAAAATTTAGATGCATTTTTATATTATTATTTTTGTACGTATTAAATAAGTATAAAAATAAGTTATAATGATTGAAGGAAATGCTGAAGATATAAAAAAATATAAAATATTTTAAAAAACTGTATAAATAATAGCATTAAAAAGAGACATAGAGATTGATTCAAAAAATGCAAAGTAAAACTTTTTCGCAGAATAAATATTTCGTCGGAAAATGAAAAGTGTCAAAGAGAAAAAAATAACAAGTGTCCAGTGATAACAAGTGACACATTACGCAAGAAACACGCATATGTGTATTTTCTGAAAAAAAATCACGAAAACTATAATCCGCAAGCGCGACAAGGAATAAGCGCGCGGTCGGAGGAGAACTGGCGCATGTAAATGTAAAGGGCTAACCCAGGATTACGTATTCAAAATATCTGGCCTGTTTTTGAACGATTCTGATCAGAGGACGATTTTCTGGCGGAATCCGTGGTATGCAAATGCAACTGCGCGTAGCTGTATTTGGGGATGCTGAAAGGTTGTACGTGAGTTGTGCGGTCACACACGGCCGCATATTCCTGTAACGCACCATGCATTCCGCTGTCGCACGCGTATAAATTGTATAATATCATGCTTGATCGAAATACGCGAATGACACGATTATATTGCGCGTAAATTACACCGACTGCAAAGCTCTCTGTTTTGGCCAAAGTGCAGTCGATCGGAGATCCGTATAATTAAAGACAGAAAATCGTAAGCTTGTTAAGCGCCAAATTAAAAGATTTTAATTGCGCTTGAACAAATCTCACTGCTTTTTAACACATTGCTTTAGATACTTTTGAATTACTTATTAAAAACAATTTAAAATTTTATTGAAGTACACTTGGAATTAATTGTAAGTGATAAAGAATTGTTAAAGCTTATAAAAATTCTTACACGTTGAAAAATCATTAATACGATTTTGTAATATCCGATAATATTAGATTGTGTATTAAAATAGTCAAAGCAATCAATAAAGAACTTTTCTAATTCAAGCATCTCGTTTCAACGAATTGAATTATTAACTTATTAAATACTTATACATTCAAAATAAAATCTGTTATTCATGCAATACTCTATCTTTTAAAAATTTACACAAAATTTGCAAATATAATATTCGTTACCATACTATCACATGAAACTCGGATTTTTTAAATTAATACATTAAGCTTTGTTTGTCATTCCTTTGATTCACTTGCACCGTTTTTGTAATTGCGGTGTCTAATAGTAATTCGTTTATTTTGACGAAAACTTATAAAACGCACAATTTTTATTTCACATGCAGTAACGTAAACGATAAAAAAGATTTAAAAAGAACCATTGCGCGCGCGCACGTGTGTGTGTGTGTGTGTGTGTGTCTAGCATTCTTATATTTCTACAAAGATTACACTCATGCAATATCGCAATTAAAAATTGTTCGTTCGTTTTCATCTTACAAGAATATTCAATAATTTCACGCAAACGTGACATTAATTAATCGTCAAAATGAGCACGTCGTTAATCTGTTACAAAAAGACCATGTACTCACTAACTAACGCGAAATATATCGATCGTCAAATGCAGGTATACAGAAACATATACGAAATCAATAGATCGATAGGAGGGTCATTGTATTACGTAATAAATTACAGTTTGCTAGCACTAATCTGGCAATAAGCCACCTGGGCTATTCGTCGAGAATCGGGACAAAATTACATCAAATCGCTAGGCAACGTAGTTGTCTGTCCAATCTATTAACTCTCTGTTGATCATCTGTATAACTTCCAAGTAAACCATTGCTGCATCGGCAAATAATTATCGTATCCAAATTCGTGTTCTATAATAAAATTGAGGAGAAATAATTGTTGCAATAAGAGAAATAAATACATTTAAAAGAAGATTTAATTCATTTTTTATTAATTCTTTGATGAATAATGACTTCTATAAATTAAATATTGCTTTGTTACAAATAGATATAACGTTAAAGTTTTAATTAATTTTAAATAAACATCAAAAATTTCAAGAATATTTAAATAATTAGGTGAGAAATCAATGCATTGTTAAGGAAGAACAATTTAAATTGATTAAAGTAGATCACATACACACAGAAATAGAAACACTTTCAGGAATTTTACTTAATGAATATTAAAGTTGCGAAATTTAGCAAATTTTTTAAATTAATAATTTACATAAAAGAAAGAATATTGATTGGCCGACTTTGTACCTTACATATTTTCTTACGCTCATGACATGAGCATAAAAAAATTTAAGTTAACTTTTTTATTTGATTTCGCACAATTTCGTAAAAAATAGAATATCTTTACGATAAAATATCTATGGTTAACGTAAATCTTTATTAATAATTAATATCTTTCCGTAAAATCCTCTTCAATGTGAAAAATCATAATAAGTGTAAGAGAGTTATAAGTTGCCCTCTTTCCACAATCGTTTAATGTCAGTTTAGTTAATAGAGCTGTAACGCGAAGAATTAGCGAGATAGCCCGGTAGAATTAATCACAAGAAAATCTAGAAAATTTCATAAAATCTCATTTCTCGCGCAATTTCGGCAATGGTTACTTTAAAGTTTACTCAAACGAGCGTGCACAGGGGTCATCGGCGAATATTGAAGATGTGAGGAGAAGACGGTCGATCTACATGTAGCCGACATTGTAATTAAGCCAGAGTCTATAGGTACAATGTATGTATAGTCGGTTAGTAGCGTGCGCGGTCCACTGCCAGTACCGTGGATTATTATGTACCATCCTGATAGTACCTGCTATACGTGGCACGCGGAACGCCATGCTACCAATAATACAATGTTGGTAGTGACCACTTGTTGTGTTTAGAACATCGTCCGGAACATTTTCTTCGCTTCGTGTATACGAAATTTCTGTGTATGCGAAATTTCTCCGTGCGAAAAATTTCCTAAAATTGTTTACTTCAAAGTAACAGCTTATCTTAATTGTCATTATGATTATCATGATAATTACTTTTGTATGTAATGTTTAAAATTAAAAGCAACGCAAGACAATAAAAACCCCGAGGTATTGATTAGATATGTATTTTATGAAGATATTTAAAGAAACTTAATTTTAAATGCTAGACGTTTTATTTATTACTAAATGAAATTTTTACAGATTGAGGACTATTTGTTCATACATTTATATATCTGAAATAATCTCTTGTTTGCAATTTTATATGTTACAGTACTGCAAATACAATATCTGAAATCTTATCGGTTAACGTGAAAATTGCTTTAACCGCAATTTGATTCGGCAAAGCCGCGAGCGATCCACAAAAATGAAAGGTTGATTATTCTGCTGAATCGTTCGATTTTTTTTTTATAACTGCAAGTGAACGAAAAAGAAAGAGAGAAAAAGAGATTTCATGAACAAAGCAGAATGTATGGTGATATAATCGGTGACGCGATTATATATATCTTCTGAGAAAAATTGATGCACAATGAAAATTAAGTAATCCGAAAATACCGGAAATACAGTTGTTGTGGACAGGATGTATCAACTATAATTCGATTTGGAACTCCTGTAGATGTGGTCATTCCTCAAATTAACACGCTGCCATGCTTCCAATTGCCGTCAATCACGTCCGAGGTCTCCCTTTGCAACGGTCCCCAACAATACATGAGCTTAGTCGTCAGTCATTTCGTTATTATAGAGCTCTTCAATTCTCTAACCCAAACAAACCAAATCAAATTAAGCGCCAATTACTATACAAGCGTGACAACATCCTCAAATTCATCCACAAAAGAGTGAATTTGCACAGAAATATGAATGTTATTATATCAAATTGCGTCAATCTAAAACATTATGAAACACATTGTTTTTGCATTATTTATGCTAAATAATCATGAAAAATCTTTTAACAATTTTTATAAAAGCGTTTTTCTGTTAATAAAATTATTAGCATTTTAATATTCTTGCGAACTTATCTTCCGGTTACTTTTAGCGCTATCGATTATTTAAATTCATTAGTTACAATTTACAATTGCAATTGCGTTGTATTATGTGTGCAATATAACAATAGAATAATAGAAAAAAAGAAACGATTTTTATATAATGCAGAACTAACTTTTAATTCTTAAACTTTAATTCTTATCGGCAAAAATAGGAGTAAATTGAAGCATAACAAACTAAAACTCATAATAAACGATTATTTTCTATTATATAAGTATTAAAAAATTAATATTATTTCGGATACATATTTCTTCTTGAGCATCAAAAAACATTTTAAGAAATGTTTGGACAAATTTACTTGAAGTCGCATTCTACTTGTGAAATCGCCGATTTGGAAACGCGCAAATGTGCATTCCGCTTCGTATACATCCATAACGGAGAAGAAACGAGTATTCGAGATACCGCAGGCGGTAAACGGAACTAAGACTATGCAAGACTGCGCGAAGTCTACGTCGCGAATTCAATTTTCATTTGCTTTAGGGACGACGATGTCTCTATCTCGCGTATTCGCACATAGAGACGCATTCCTACTCCGGTATGTCTCCTGTTATATTACATTTCCAAACGAGAGACGCTTCTCATACGGCATTATCCGGTCGCTTGATGCCAGCGTGCGGCACCGCGGTGCCGTACCATGGAAGCAGAGTGAACAGGAATGCATATATCTAGGAAGCAGAACTCCTCTCTCGTACTGTGACGTGGAATTGCATTACCACAAGCAACCGCTTTTCCTTGGTAGATAGGTAGGTGGGTAGGTAAGTACGTACGTAAAATGCCATCGTAGAAATACATATTTTTGGTATCTCGCATAAGAATTGATACGAATTGTCCGCTTGATCGCACGATCGCGAATGAGAAATGCCACGAGATTGCGACATTCTATCGAAATTCAAATTTCCTAAAGATTGTGATTTTATGAAATGTATTTTTTGCGCGCATCTATTAAATTTGCAACTAATAACTTTGTTTTTGTAGGTAGACAAATTTTTTTTAATCACGTATACTTGTCGGAATTTGAAAAATTGTAGGTACATATCTTTTAAATTATTTGAAACATATTTTTTGAAACATTTGAAATATGTTTATCATTCGCCTTTGTTTATTAAACTAAATAATTTGTGCAAATGTTATATTTAAAATAAAAAATAAATGTTTTATTGCTAAATAACCGTGCTCTACTTCAAATTCTATTGTGTATATACATAGATATCCTGGAAAAGCAAAAATATCATATAAACTAATATTGAAATATTGATTATTCAAATATTGCAAAGCAGCGGACTAATAGCAAAGCCAGGAAAAGCTAATATCAAAATTTTTAAACTTAAAAATTATCATTGAAAATCTAATACTTGCCATTATGATAACATTCTTTATTGTTCAAATTTTATACAATTGTTACATTTATTTCGTTATCTTTTCGTCTTTTAATTTCTTCTATATTTTAGCAATGTTGTATTATAATACTAAAGATTATTATTATTATTATTATTATTGGATATTATTATTATTATTGTATGCTTATATTGTTAATTTAATGATACAAATACTCTTTGAGAGAGTAAAATATTGTTGATTGATTGAAATGTTATAAAGCTTAACGGCGTGCAAGTAGCTGAAGGGTCTGATATCGTAAGGGAATAGCGCGATGGAAAAGCAACTTTATATAACTCCGAGAACGCTTAATAAAGGAGATAGGCGGTGTAAAGTTTGACAAAGCTAACGATCGTTGAAGCTTGATAATAAAGTTAAATGCTGCTCAATGTGTAAAAGAGCATAACGCCATTCATATAAGAAGGAGTTATGAGAACGCGAAGGTGGAGAATAGTTTACAATAACAAAACCACACAGATAATTCGTCATTTGATATAACTGCAGAAATATAATTTTCATCCATAGTGCAATCTTACTTTATGGGAAATAGAAATCTTAAAAGAAATACATTTTAAATTTAATATGTTGATATTTTAAATTTAATTGGATGAAATGAATAACAAATTTTGTATGTTATATTAATGAAATTTTTAAATATATAATTCTACGTATTAGTATTAATATTTAATTAGCAGTTTTAATATCACAGTACTACGTATTACAGTTTTTACGTAGTTCTTACAGTTAAATAATATATAGTTAAATTATAGTTAAAATTAAATAATCTGTACAATATATGTATATATATATATGTATATATATATATATATATATTTAAATTAACACTCAACACGCGAGAAATTCTAATTTAACTTAGAAAATCAATTATTTCTATATGTAACCTAATTATATCGAGAAGGCTCTGAGTATTCATTTTGATATATTAATCTCAGATTAGGTTAACATAAACCGGTTCTACTTGAACACTATTATCGAAAGGAGGATCTTTACTTGCTACTTTGCAAGCTTTCCAGTCAGCGTTGATTAACGTTGTCGTTCGATGAAGCGTCTGGCCTTGTGCGTTAGCTACCTATATCACAATCCCCTTTTATTGCAACTTGATCATATTTATCGTATTCACCGCTTCAAGAATATAATACTCTGGTTTGTATGCACTTGCAGGTATGCTTCTATATCGGTATTATCCCTTCATTCGCATTTATGAAATGCACTGAAAATCCATATTTATCGAACTTGCAAGGTGCTTTGTTGCATGTGTTAACTGCTATTTCTTGATTTATCAAGTTATTTATAATATTGCAATATCTAACAGCGAATTTTCATAAAAAATTTAAAAACATTTATTCTAATTTAATTTGCTAATAAAATATAAAATAAAAATTTTTCTTTTTGTATTGTAACACAAAATTCTTGACCTTTTGTAATTCAGAAACTCTCTAACTTATTATATTTAACAAATTTGGTAAATTTGTTAACTTTAAATATTCCTTAAATCATTAAAGAGATTATTAAAGCTGTGAATGTATTCGTGCATGTGTGCGTGTGTGTGTGTGTGTGTGTGTGTGTGTGTGTTTTGCGTGAGCGCGTGTGTTTATGTGTGTGATTGTTCTTCGTGCCTGTCGAGGATCGCTCCAATTTCCTATCTATATTCAGTGGTTCGTTATCGTAAAATTGGTGTCCACAAGCTTGGCCCCATTCACGACTAACCGATAACCGTCCCTTCCTGAGGAAATAGGACGACGACCTCGTATTGGATACAAAGCTGGCAACAGATATCCTATGTACTTATACGCGTTTTACACCGCACAATACTAAGCGACGTTGACAATCTACGACGATGTCTCGTGTATCTCTCTGTCGAGTATCTCCGCAATTCCGCAAACTCATTCGCGAATCCGCCGCACAAGTACTAAGCATTCGATATATATAACAGACCTGCAATATCTGCAGTGCCATATAATAAAAAACAAATCATCTGGGAGATTTAAAGATATTCCAAAATGGAACGCAAATAAAATTGATTAAATTTAATACGATAACGTATAAAATATCAAATCAGTTTTATATGTTGTATAATACCAACTCTCCATTACGTACACTCAATACAGATGAAAAGTAAAAAATTACATATGTATACAATATACATACATATATATCTCTAATATATAGAGTATTCCGGAGATCAAATGAAAAATCTGTAAGCTTTCATATATTTCTTTCTACAACACGCCATATATATTGCCGAGATATTTATTTTCAAATTAAGATTTAAAAAATTTTTTTATAACATTTATATTTCTTTTTAGATATTAATAATTTGTAATAATTATTCTCATACTAGGCAATGATTTTTTGAATGATCTAATAGATTTCTTTAAAACTATTTTTAAACCATAATCACTAAAACTTTGAAGCGGATAGATGAAACATGTTTAATGTTTTGCGTAACAAATTGACAGAAATAATTTTTTAAATTATATATAAAACATATAATTATTTATACAATATTAATTTATCACAAATTATCTTGTAATAAGATGTATTCATGGTACATAAGCCATAGTTTGTAATGGTATTTTGACTGTGCACGTTACGTGTACTTGGCTTCGTCTTATTGTTACCTACTACGAGCTGGGTCAGTGTCGTAATTTCAGCGACATAGCGTAAACCTATCTACGACTTTGTGACAAGGGACTATTACCGGGCGTGTCTAGGGGTCGTGTACAGTACTGGGACGGGTCGTGCGATTGAGAACAAGTCTGTATAACCAAACTGAGAGAAATTGTGCAGAAACTTCGCACAGCATTTATAGCTGAGTTTATCCTGATATACTAGACCATGTAAGTGTCCTTGGTTACTCTGAGATATTTGACGGCGATTAGTAAGGGTACATTGTGACTTCTACTACGGCATTAAGCCAATAATTCTCGACGACACGTAGCAGGATTATAATCAAGCAAGAAGAACATGTTAACATGGGGAAAAACTTTTATTTCTTTTATACATGTGCGCATATTATCTAAATAGAAAGATTTGCAGATATTGTTTATAGTACTTAGAAATATGTTTACAGGATAATTATGCTTTTTTTTTCGTTCTAATGTACCTTTTGCGTACATATATATTTTGTATTAGGTGTTGGAATTAATTCGTAGCGTTTTACAAAGTATTTATAAGTTTTAAAAGTACTTTCATTAATGTATTTTTTAATGCTCATGTGAAATAAATAACATTCTTTCATTAAAAAACGCTACGAATTAATTCCAACACCTAATATAACTTTAGACAAAAATATTAGGTACCTAATTTTTTTAAAGTTTTTCATAGTTTTTTCATTTACCTACATTGTTATCATTTAATTATACTAGCATTACATATAAGTTTAAAGAATTCTTGAAACAATGAATAATTCACGACAAATGCTATAAATTTTTAGTCAAATTAAAAAATGATTTATAATGATGATTATTTAAATAATGATTAATAATGTGTCAAATATTTTTTTGCCACAGTTGTATTTGTATTTTAATCTTCTATTCTCAGGCATGTGAAGTTTTGCACTTTTTGTCAGCAACCTGAATTTTTAAGCTTCAGATTTTTATATTGTTCCAAATTGTAAAATCTGAAAAAATTCTTGCAAAAATTCTTGTAAAAATTAATAACGAGTTTTTTACGATCATAGAAGTTGTATTGTACTTACTTTTTATAGATTTATGTATGTTTACCCCAACAACATGAATTCTGAGAAAGATGTCTTATAAGACATCTTTAATTATATGTTTCAAATTTGAACTTTTGTCCAAATTATTTTCTGAGTATTTGCTAAAATTTCTAATTAAAATATTAATTGTACCTTCAAAGTTCAACTTGGCCAGCGGAGGATTAAGAAGCGTATTGACATTTAAAAAAAGATAAAATGGGAAACAAGATTCCTCTCCTATCGAAATACATCGATATATCTCTTCTAACAATCGTTCGCATTAAGTGTCGTGATAGTTGTTTTGATGCCACGTCATTCGGAATCGAAATTTCATCACGCAATCATAAGAAAGTTCGAGATGCCGAATCTGAGTTGGTTGAGTGTTAAACTCGCTCGGAATGGAAAAGTTTTTACAACTTCGCGAGCAACCTTTATGGTTCCATCCGCAATGAGATCCACGAACGACTTTCGACACGTCGCTCGATCGCAGATCAAATCGAAAATCCGGGAAACGCGAGAACATCGCGGCAGTGGAAATTTCACTTCCCAAAATTTGCCTCGTGTCACGTAACCTCGCCCATCCGTTTTAGTTTGCGCGCTAGCTGGCACAAACATGCGTGGAAACACGAACGACGCACATCTATATACAACATAAATGATTTCGCAGCAAATCCAGGGATTCTTCTTTTTTTTTTTCTTAATCTCTTGATATCCTTCAGAGATCAAACAGTCCCCCTTTACTAGCTTTATATAATCCTCTTATCGCATATACAGCTTTAGAAGTATCATCTTGAGAGGATTATTTTGTATACTTCTAAACTAATCAGATTACGTCACGCAAATGAATTGCATTCAAAAAAGTAGTGTTATATTACTATTATTTCTATACGAGAACAATCTCTAGCACAATATACGAAAATTGCATGATCCAATGAAAAAAAAATTGATGTTGATTTCATTATTTAGAACGATATCGAGGACCATTGCCGCGTTGTGGGCGATGATTTCTGGCACAGCGGTGACGCGCGTCAAGTTCGATCGTTCGATCGGCCTCGAATACGCGTGCAGATGATGCCCGGATCATTCGTCGTTTCCGGTGGAACGGCCGATGCGGAAATGGACCGTGGGATTTCGCGTCGTGTAATCGGAAGCAACGCGGTCGCACGAGCGTGAGCCTCGTGGAAGGGAGGACCCGGGAATTCGCGATGTGACGGTAAGCGCGTATGCAAAGCAGGCGACGCGGTCCGCGGAGCTGAAGCTTAATGAAAAATCGATGCGCCCTGTTTCCGGAGCACCGACCGTTATCCGAGAGAGAACGGGCGCGGACCAACGGATATGAGACCACCTGGTGTAAGAGATCGCGGGCGGTGCCGCGACCTCATAGCCAACCAGCAAAGTGGATAGTCCTTCGCGCAGATAAAAATCCCACGACTATGCAAATTCCTTGGCGCTGAAATCCCGCGTAGGATTAACACGACTGGGACCGCGTCGTCGTCGGAAGAACGTGGCATGGAACTCGCTTTTATATTCCGCTCCGTTGTGCGGTCGCATGCTTCAGTGGAACGCTCGCGAATTCAATGTCCCAATGAATCCTCATGTCTAATGAGAGAGTTAAAAAAAAGTCAGAATTATCACGAATCATTAAATTTTTATATTCTGTAAACGCTTTTGAAGTTGTTTGTTTATTTCGAGTGTTTTATTTTTAATTATATACTTATAATTGTGCGTAGAAATATAAATTTAAATCGAATGTGAATGAAAATAATGCTAAATAAAATAGATTTTAAATAGTAAGTATTTTAAAAAACAGAATAGAAATTTTTAAATCTAATCTTATAATAAATAAAAAAATTCTTTTTCAAAAGAAAAATAATTCCGTGTAATTTTTTCTATAATTTACTTTAAGTTCATGGGCTGATAACATTAACTATTGAATTGATTGATGTACTCAGCACAGTACGAAATGTTAATATTCTACAGCTAAATTATATCTTTTTGCTACAAGTTCGTCTATTTTGATGACGTTTATTACCAGAATGCAACGAAATAACATTTATTTGCGGCTATTATCCGGTGCGCAACAAATAGCACTTTATTTACAAGAAAACAACACGATGGCGTCTAGAGACATTTATTAATGAGCGGCGACTAGTCGTGTCGTCAACCGCTTGTCACGAATATTCATTCGCAAAGTTGTATTGTAAGATTTTCTCTTCTTCGCTAACAATCCGATTAACGTCCCCTTTCACATTCTCCCTCCAACGCTCTTATGCAAGTGTAATTTATTGTTCTCTACAAATGCTACACGGAGCAAGAACCGACTACGATGAAACTTTCTTTCTACTGTTTTAGAGACAAAAATCTTCACCACTATGTCTAATGGAATTACGCAAAATTAATCATACTTGTCGTATGAAAGCTCGAGCATGAGGTACGATCTTGTCCCTTATAAGTCTTCCTTGAATGGTGGAAGATACGAATCAGTCATATTAAATTACATTCGGAAGAACGAATATAATTCCGTGATTATTCTAAGACGAAGCAGAACGATGAGAATAAATTTATAAAGGTGTTTTCTGAAAAAATTCCGTTATTTTTATCGTCCCTGTCGCGATCTGAAATTTCAATTTAAGTTAAATAGCCGTGTATTTTGGTATGCAGATGAACGTATTCGGAGGATTGTTCCGCGAAGTTACTTCAAAAGTTATGCATTCTTCTTTTTCTGGTAGCGTTTCTTAGTCACACCATTAAAAAAACAAAGATTATTAGTTAAAAAATTTAACTGTACTTTTTTGAATATTGTTGGCATTTTGATCATATATAACACTGTTCAATAAAGTAATAATTGATTTCTTTCATATATTAATTTCTCAGGGACACGAATAATTTGTATTATTATTATATTTGTTATAATCGATAAGAGTATTGAGCAATTTGTATTGTTATCATGAAAATTTGTTATATAAATTTATACAATAATTTTTATGCAAGGAAATAATTTTTAATATCCATTTTGCAATAATCAATAAAATTTATTTAATTACTTTTAAATATTTTAAATTGTTAATATTTTATGAGTAATTCTTTTACTTTCAAAAGTTTTATTGAAACAATACGTTACATTGATGTACATTTATACACGTTTAAAAAAATTTCCCATAATTTTAGAATAAATATCATAATATTATTTCTATAATTATCTTTATATGCAAAATGTAAAGATGCAATATTTAAAGCTCTATATATTTTTTAGAATACTAATTGACCGACTTTTTACAAAAGAATAAGTATTCTCATGTCAAAAGCGTTTAATAACGATTTTCAGGATCGCCTTTTATTGAAAATATTCACGAGTATACCAGCTATCAGAGAAAAATAGAAAATTCCCGGTTTGACAAGAATTCTCGAGAAGATAGTGGGAGTTAATAGAATTCCTGTAATGCCGAGAATGATGCAGTCCTATGTAATCCCGCAATGTGTCATTCTGTCGAACATTTCACACGCTTTGACAAAACGTTCCGATATTCCAATAGCCGTACTTCAATTTGTAATCTGTTATTACCTATTAATAAAACGATGTAAACATTTCTTTTCCGGTTATTCGATCCCATAAATCCATTAACCAATCAACCAATCGATGTAATATTTTTATTTTAGTTCTTTTATTAGTTTACAAAAATCAAATAATAAATTTAACAACACAAAAAAGCTTACGCGCTTTTATACATTATTATTGTATTTATTAATTTATCTTCATTCTCCAAGTAAAAATATAAATATAAAGTAGTAAAAAAATATTTAGATATAAAAAATTAAATAAAAATGTCTCGACATTATTGATAAGGGATTACCTTTTCTATAAGTTTACAAAAATCATAACAAAAATTCTTTCAGTAATACTTATACAAATTATTATGTTTTTATTTATTGATGGAAGAATGTTCAATATATTTATTTTGAAATAATCTGGAAATTGCAATAATTTAAAAACTGTAATAAAACGTAACTTGCTCGTGAGATTTGTCAAAAAATGTATATACCGTGCTCGATTACTATTTTCACTTTAAAAGAGTTTAAATCGTTTGATGCGGGTCAAGTTGAAATTGAATCAAACGTATCGATTCGTGCAACTAACGATATTCGAGCACATTTGTTTATCAATACTCCTCGATATTTCTGTTGCGACACTTGTCGCAGATAAATGAGAGAAACACATGCGTATATAGTTTCGTTGACAACTAGCTGAAAACAATACGAGATATTGAATTCAAACGTTTTATACTAAGTGACTAGATAATAAAAGCATAGAAAATCCTTGTGTAACAAAATAGTCGTGACAGTTTTCAAATTTTCGTCCGCTTAAGTAATAATTTTTTCATGTATAATATTTATAGTATATTATATTGCAATTTATTTAGTTAAATTAAACGTAATTTAGAATGTAATTTAAAAATAATTCAGGAAAGATTTATTTTATACATATATATTTTTTACATACATATATATATATATACATATATTATTATATATTATAAGTTTATAAATTAGGCTAATATACTATACTATTATTACTATTTGAACTGCGACACTTTTTATAAATTTTGTAAAATTAAAAATTTTATGATATACATATCATTACAAGATTTTCATATCAATTAAAGTAAAAACAAAATTAATTTTCTGTTACTGAGAACAAATCAAATATAAATAAAGTATTATATATATGAGACTTCTTGCTTATTTACATAATAATATGCATAAATAATATATTTATATTGCGATACAACTAGCAAACAATTAAAATATACTCATCAACAAAATTAACTGCAAATGTTTCAACTCTAAGTCCTCTTCAATGCGAAAAACAAATACAAACAACGATAAATATTATTTACGCATTAACGACTGTAAAGACTCATATAGGTATTTTATATATTTAAATTTTATACTGTTACACACTTTTATTAGTTTTGTCATACTTACACATTTATTTATTTTGTGAAAAATAGAGCTCTCTCTTGTACTGATATATGATATATTAAATATTATACGATAAATAACGATATTAATTAACTTGGTATCGTAACTCTATGCAGTTTGAGGTTTACGCAATTATTTCTGTACTATTCCCCTCGCTTCGAGTTTTCCATATACGAACTGAGGCGGAGAACAATAGCATGACTACAATATTTTTATTCATATTATTGTACTCAATTTTATTAGAAGAAAAGATGATGAAAAGGCTTAAGTAAAAAAAAAACAAAAAAAAGAGGAGAAGAAATAATCACGAGAGAATTTTCGCGACGGTGTGTCGCTAATTTTATTAAAAGTAGTAAAACACAGAGTACGAAATTATAGCTTCGAAACTCGCTTCCTTAATTGAGGAAAAAGTTTGGATCGCGCCGCAGCGAGTTCTATAAACGCGCGACACCGCCCATAGCTGGAGTCAGCCGGTGCGATCGATTTGCCATACCGGGAAAACTTTCTATCAACCAAAAGTGGCGGTTTCATTGAACCAGCCTCTCGTAGGTGCTTTGTGAAATTCAAAATTAACCGAGCTAAAATGAGATATTAAATTTAAAGATGCGCGTTCTCCACTTCCTACATTATAATTCGTTGTAACTAAAATTATAGATGTTAAATAGAATAACGAGACACTTAAATAGTGGCAAATTGATATCAGTAGTTTCGTTTTAAAAAAAATGTTTCAAACAAGGATTTATTAGCAAGAGATGTTTAATAGTTGCAATATTTTTGACGCATGTGTTACCATTTTTCGAAATTGTAAAGAATTGTAAAGAATTTTAAAAAAATAAAAACTCATCCGTTTCTATAACAAAATCTGTAGTTTATTTAAGACAATAATGTGATTTAAAAAATTGCAAATGATTACGATATTTTTGTCATATGTGTTATCATTTTTTTTCCAAGGATTATTTTTAAAAAATAAAAACTCATTCTATTTTAATAAAATCTGTAGTCTATTTAAGACAATATAATTTCCATGAACATTAAAAACGTTCCAATCATACATATCAATTCTATATTCATGGTATTTAATATTGCAAAATAATGGTAGTTACTCATTGTAATTTGTTTCTCCTGAGGCGATCGAGGCATTTGGAGAGCGTGCTATCAACGCACGAGTACAAACGTTTGATAGCTTCATTTGCTTGTGATAATTAATTCTGCATAATTTAGAGCAGCGTCCTAAGTCTGCCAGCGATTAAACAGCATGTCGGAGCGCGTACATAATTAGGGGGAACGAAGGGTTGTACCGATATAATACGATATAATGCGAATGATAACATCGTTCGAAACTTAAGTGCTTCCCTATGAGTATCTTAGACTGTAGTTTGGTGTCTCGACTTAGGCGGATTCTCTTAAGCGGCTTTGTAAGAGAATCTCCGCCGCTAGTACATTGCAAATTTAGCCTTCGTTGTGACCAGTTTTTTATTGCTTTTTAAATATTTCATATAATGAAATATTTGTTATAATACATTATAAACAAACACGATGTTGTCCTCTCCTCTTCGCTCCTCCTCTTCCTCTCTCTCTCTCTCTCTCTCTCTCTCTTTCTTTCTATCTTTTTCCTCTATCTAAAAAAAATTCTAAATCTGTTTGTCCAAGAATGATGTTTAAATGAATTTTTAAACGAATTTTTCATTTAAATACGTCATCCTTTATATCATTAAGAATACAACGCATTCTAACTGAAGAGATAAAGCAAAAAAATATGTAATATATATAATTCGTGAAAATATTAATTTTATACATTTGTGATTGTATATAATGTTCAAAATTGATGTGCTTATTCTTTTTACATGTGCATAACTAAATATTCTTATTATAAAAATTATGAAAAAATGCAAAATATATGAAACATTCTGCACATCAATTTTTGCAGTACAATCGAAATAATATTAAGCAAAATTAAGAAGATAACTTTGTATGCTATGAATTTTGATGGGAATCTTTCTACGACATTCGATTTCCTTAACGAAGAAATATTCGTAATGCAAGTTTAACCGAATCGTTCTATACCGCAAACGCAATATAAACTACTTCCGACTTTTTCTTAGTTATATTGTACCAGCGAGGGCCATATCCGAGAATTTCAAGTAGATTTACTAAATAACGAGAATCTCCTTCTTAACGAACTTTACCAGCTCGTAAATTTATTTTAATTTTAAGGACGGCAAAACGGCGCGTACTTTGTAGAAGAGAAAAATAGTGGAAGTTACCAAGAGAATAGTCAGCTATTCTGGACTTGCGTAAGAGACGAGAAAGGAACAAGGGGACTAAGTTAAATAAGGAATGAAAGAAAATGCCACAAGGGTCATCGAGGGGGTTCCTTTATTAAATCGTCCTATCTGAACAGACAGTTCGTTGAGTCAAACAACTTTATAATATGGAAACATGATCTTGATCTCTCATGTTTCCATCTTCCGACATTCAATCTTGAATGTTTTAGGAAATATACATTGGTATATGCGTTTGTATTGCAAACTATGTATATAAAATAAAAGCTTTATAATTATTACATGTTACAATTCTTAATTGTTAAATTTTAAAGATCGAACTAATAAAATATAAAAATAGGAATTAACGAAATATTTTTCTTAAAATTTAATTTTTTTTTAATTATCGATATCTCGACACAAAAGGCGATACTTTCTTTAATTTTGACTATCATAAAAATATTATATGTATGATAAATGTTGATGGATTTGAAATAGTATTGAAATAATATTTTATAAAACCGCTCCATCTCTTTCACAAAATATCTCCGTTATTATTTACATTCGTATTTTTTCGCGTTTGCGAAATAGGTATGTTTAATTGTACGCACATAAGCCCGCACAAAACACAATCCGATTCATCTCGTCGCGAGAGCCCCGCAGACAGAAAAACGTGCGATGAAAGGAATGGCGGAAATTGCAGCGACTCGTAAGTATTCATAACGTTCGCCTGGCTTTTTGTGCATACCGTTATATACGCATTTTACTAGACATATCATGATTTAGGTATTGGACATGATTACCTTCGTTTTTTAAAATTCAAATATTATGAAATAATTGTCCAGTTTTCCTCGCAAAATATTATATGCGAAGAGATTATATACGAAAAGGAAGATATATAAATAAGAATAAATTCTATGTAAAATATTATATAAAATATTATATAAAATGCAATAATAAATATATATTCACTGATATTTTATTTTCCAGAATATTTTCTCATTAATTACACTAAAAACAGATTTTAAATCACGAAGAGATAAAGTAATTCTTACAGATTTTTTGTCGTTAAAAATGAGTTCGTAAATAAAATTGCTCACGTCACGTTTTTCAGATACTTTAGTTCAAAAATATCAAAAAATGTCATTTTCGGCATTTTTAAGTTTAATGTTCTCAAACACTTGATAGAGCAATTTCATTTATGGATTCATTTTCAACGATAAAAAATCGTAAAATTCACTTTCCCGTTCATAATCTAGAAAAACAGTTTAAATTTATTGGTGTTATTAAAGATATTCAATCTTTTATAAACTTTTGTTAATTAATTCTAGAATAATAATAATCAATTCTCTATTTTGTTACCCGATTTCTTTGCTTATCCGAAATAAAATCATATAATCTCAAATTGACATCTCAAACTGATTTCATAACTATTGCCATTCTAGAAAAAATTGTAAAGAATAGACTAAAATATCCAAATAGGACATGTATAATACGTTTTTTAAAAAGTAAGGCTAATTATTTTACGAATTATACAGGCGAGAGGGAACATTTATGAGCGCACTACGGTAGTAGCAACGTTGTTATAATTGAAAAGCTCAAAACCATAATTACGGCGGCGCGCTTTCGAGGCAGTGCCCTTATGCGCGTAATTACATGAAAAGCTAACGCACTCCTACTGTGGTCCGAGCGAGTAGTTCCTCGCCAACATTTCGCAAGCTGACCGAGAAGAAGAGAGGGCCAACATTCTAAGCTGGCCTTAACAAGACGCGCTACGTGTTCTGATTAAATCGGCTGCGACATTTGCACAGTGTGACATTTAATGCATACGTAGAAGGTTCACCGCGGATACTTGCAAACCTAACATCTGGCGCAAATCGTCACAGATTCATTGATTCACAAATGTATTCACGTCAAATTGTAATTATAAGATTAAAAATTATAAGATTTAAAATATTAGTATCTTTCGCTATAATATAATATAAGTTCTTCACTTCTACATATTAAAAGATTTTTTTTTATAAAAATTATGTGATTATAAGAGAAGAATATATAAAAGAAGAAATTCTAAATCATTTTGAGAACTTATAAATGAATTTTTGTACGTACTATCTACTTTTGCAAGAAATAGAAAAATACGTATATTTTATAGAATAAAGTATAACAATATATTTATTCTGATGTGTAACGCCATTTCGGATCATTTCATGTGCTTATAAAACTTTTTTAAAACTTCGGTTGAGTATTGATATGTGCACAAGGAATCTTGTTTTTTTACATAATCTATTTTAGTATATTTTAGTTTATTTGTGATACTTTGAAGATATACTATTGTAAATTACATAATACAAAAATTATATTATTTTTATGACATAAGTTAATAACCCTAAAATACTATCGATACATAAATATGTACTATAATGTACTCTCCTTCGATTTTCCTATAAATTTGTGTATTTTCATGCATCAAAATATATTCCAAAAAGAAAAATCTTTGTTCAAGTCCCATTTTTTTAAATTTCAAAAATTTTTTATGGTAAGTTAGAGGATAATTTAATGATAATTTATTACGCATATTCATTAAGTGGTCTGTTTATTTTTTGCGCATGCTTATTAATGTTGTAATTTATCTAAAAATTAAATACATATTTTCTGCTTTAATCAAAACACAAATTATTTTCTTATATAATTTAAATTAATAGTAATACTGTATCACTCAATATCAATATCCTAGAATGTCTAGGTAGTATTTTATTATCGATTTGACATTAAAACAGAAAATAATTTTGAATACAAATATTCTGTAATCTGAGAAACATTTTAAAACATGCTTTTAATAAAATATGAGATATAAAAAATGAGATCCTGTTTTTAGGAAAAAAAATGTGTAATGCTCATATTCCTATGTAGGGACTTGATTCTCACAATGTTGTCCTGCGCATCCTTATTGTGACCGTATTATTTCTCACAAACGTGTGCGAAACAGCTATTCTAGGTCCAGAAAAATAAAAGGTATCTTGTCAACGCGAGAAGCGATTACATTATTCATGATTCACTGTTGCTGCACAATTCGCAATTCCATTACTTTCTTTATTCCTGCATCCTTCTAACTCTAGCCGCTGATGATCTCACTTCTGTTCGCCGTCATGTAGCATCTGTTGACATACAGAAACGTGATCGGAAATCACGTCATGGAAAGACAACACATCGTTACGTTCGAACCACATTTAGTGAGAGCGCGGTTTGCACCTACATTGTTTGTACGACTGCTAATGAGCGCGTGCCATCTGGTTATCGCGTATAATTACTCACGGGATTGGTCGTGTTTAATCGTCATCCGTAAATCGACGACCTGTTTATGAAGGCTGGTGTAATCTACCGATAACTATTAGCCGATATTCAGAATTATCGGGAAATTAGCGTTAATAAATCAAGAGATTTTGATGGTAGGTAGAACATCGCTTTTATTATTTCAATACGTCAAAGAGAGAGCAGCCAAACCTCAAAACATTTTTAAAAAATATTTATCGTTTTCTATTAATTTAAATAAATTTATATTTCTGTAACATTATCAGGATAATTTTTAGTCTTTTGGATTTTTTACGTATTTTGATCGAGCTAGCATTAAATTTAATTAATATTATATCTTTTTTATTTAACTAGTTTTCTTTTTCTTATTTCTCTTCTAGCTTAAAGATCACATTCTGTTTATAAATATTTGTGACAAAATTTGACTCTACAGACTAAGTTTATATAATATAACTGACAAGTTTATATAACTGAAAGTATAACTAATTAAGTTAAACATAATAAGGTACACAAAATTTAAATATGACAAAACATAAATGAAAAGTCTTGATAAAATAATGGAGACAAATTAGTTTAATATCGTTCATAATGAATTGAGAATCTGATAACCGAGAATGCAGGAAAGACATTTCTCCTATTTCAGGCTAAAAGACACCACTGCTAACAAAGAAATTACGTTTGATCAACGCCCAAGAAAAAATTGGATCGATGCGTGTTGTCACTGTCGTGAACGATATAACAGACTATTTATTTTGAATCTAGGTTTCGAGATAACATTTAATAATTTTATCAGGGTTAATAAAGACTAATGTTTTTTTTTTTTAAGAATAAAACATATTGTGTTTTTTCTTAAATGTGTTTTTAATGCTTCAAATATGCTTTAAACGGTACAATAAAAAAAAACATATTTAAAACATATTAAAAACATCAATTAAGCATGTTTCAAGCTGTTTAAAACACGTTTAAAACATGTTTTTTACTAACCCTGAATTTTATACACTTTTAAAATTACGTTTCCTTTGTACACTTTATTACACATAAATTTTAATATGTCTTATGCAAAGAAGATAAAAAGGAACTAGCACTGATTAATATACTAGTTAAATAAGACTTTAACTGGTATATTAATCAATGTATTATAATAATTTTTTATATCAAATTTTTTTAGTTCTTCTAACAACTACAATATCTCGTCATATCATAAGATAGAGAGAATATCAAAAGATTACATTATTTATTTATATTTGAAAAATTCCTTATATTTATATTTGTGAAAACACAGCATAGAATATTACAATCCTCTTTTGCCTCTCGGTAATAGAGATGTCATTTTTATTATTAAAATTTATTTCTGGGACAGCATTTTTTTTTTAACTCAACCTTTATATTTTATCCAATCTTATTACTTATGTACCCATAGAATTTTTCCATAAAAATGTCGTCTTACTTATAAGGACTTTTTTTATTTTTATTTTTTTATGTTAGACGCAACTGAAGCAACGAATAAAATGCACGCACGCCACTTCAAGGACTACTGAGATGATGAAGAGTTAAAAACGCCCGAGTATCTCGTGATTTCTCTCGTTCCGAACTTCTGAAATCACATGGCATTTTTCGAGATAGTCTCACAAACGCTTCTCGCGTACCAATACTTTCTCGAAAGTTGGCACAACAATGTGAAAGAAGAAACCTTTAAAGTTACGGCAAAATTAGAGCGGACTGTTCTATCTCGGCATCGCTGTAGCGCAGCTTGTGGTTACTCCCACGGCTCCGGCGCGGAACTTTTCGTTTCATCTGGGTGATTTTTAGGAAATTGGCTTAGCGAAAGCGAAACGAGCAGGACAACGCTACCGCTTGCGCGACGAGTTACTTCACCCTCGGGTGGGTAGTTATACGAAAACCTCCTTCGGACATACGCCGCCGCCACGCCATTGCCGTAAGCGTAAAATATCACGAGACGTCTCTTATACTTTCGCAAGGGTATTTCGGTATATTCTCATTTTCGCGTTAGTGCCGAGGGTCGTTCAACAAGATTCCTTTCCTTCACGCAAGTTACACGATAATCGATTAATAATATATACGAAGTATGTGCCGCATGTAATATAATATAGATTATATTACGTGTGAACACGATATCTTAAATTTTGCTTTAAAAATATTAATTTATTTACCATATTTTTATTCCTGGAAAAATTATCCTTATAATTCCTAAGTTAATATAAATATAGTATGTACATGGAGAAAATTTTTTCTTAGAATTTACCCTGAAAATATGATAGTCGTGGAATAACATTGTATTTCGAAAAATTTTAATGTAAATCTCTCTCATTTATTAATAAAACTACAATAAAATATAAAATAAGTTTTGATTAATTTTATTGAAGTGCATAGTAAAAATTTTTAAAATATTGTATCAGAACTATTATATTTTCAGGGTAAATTTAAAATTCTCTCCGTGTATAGTATGTATTGTCTTACAATTATGAATAAATTTGTTTACTGATACTAATTTCATAAAACTTTTAACATACAAACTTTTAAATATATTTACTGTAAATTTAAGTAAAGTATTATATTTTACTGAACTCTTGATTCCTTTAAGGTTCTAAATATTATTTAATACTTTCATATAAATGTAAATTAATAAGTATTTTTAAAACTAAAGTGTAAATATTCTTTACATAAATATAAACAAATAAAATTTTTGCTATTGTGCTTTTAAAGTTTTTGTAAAAACCGTAAACATTTTCATAGTTAAAAGAATATTATTTTCATTTACTTGGCAAAGTATTTTCTTTGCTTTAACAAAAATATATGGAAAGAACTGGAGAAAATCTCTATTCGCAAAGATTATCGCGCAATGCATATGGAACGAATTCAACAACTGTCTCTGTTGGAACTGCCGTGCTACTGTTTGCCGCTGTCGTTCCGTATGCTTTTTTTCTACGTGGCTCGGTGGAACGACGCGCATAATCGAATGCGCGCGTCCTCGTTAACTCCCGTTCTAACTGGGATTTCACAATGGAGAACGACAGGCTGTATTACCAAAAATTTCGAGACACAGCTAGGCAAAATCGTAAAACTGTATTACCAACAACTATGCGATGGCAAAGGTAGGAAACAAACAAAGGCAAACCGCATTCACCAATGTTTTTCCGTCGTATCATAAAAAGACGCGAAGCGAGACCGTCCAAATGGCTATCCGCTCTTTCTGTTTGTCGAACGAAGAGGTTCATCGCCCTGGAGCGAACGAAACCTAAACGACGAGAAGAACACGAGACCTGACGTGAATTTCCAGCATTTAATTTATCCCGCTATTGCGTCCGACGTCGCAGACAACCGTTTATCAGTACTACTTCTTTTCTCCTCTTTCTTTGTCTCGAGCGAGACTGTGGCATAATTACTTCGCTAACCAAATAAATGAATAACGTCGGTTTATATATGTATATATATATATATATATATATATGTAAAATATATAATATGTACAATATTAGAAATAAATTTATTATCAATATTTAAATAATACAGTTTATGCATAGAGTAGATTTAATTTTGAATATCTCCATACTTTTTATATTTTGTTCAAAACGACATAAAACTATTTATTATCTTATTTACAGTTTCATTTATATCTTCATATCATCTTTCTTTTCTCTACATATTGATAAATATGTAATTCCTTATTTTTAAATAGGGGAGATTGGAGCTAATAGACTCATTTTTCAATTTCGAATTTATATATACATTTGAATACCTAATAATATTTTAATAATAAGGGGAAACTGATAACTAATATGAAAAAATGTATTTTTCTAATGCATTCCATCTGATTTAATTAGCCCCGGAACTGGGATAATTCGACTAAGATTATTATAAAATAAAGATTAATGTATTTTAAGCTACATCTTTGGATACATAATAAAACTTTTATAAAAATAAATTTTTTAAAAATATATTTTAAACATAAACATTCGCTTCACAGGGCAAAACAATGCTTTTTGCAAAATTTGTTTATTTCGTGCAAAAATACATCGAATGAGCCTAGTTTTCAAGATTGCATATGAGGGAACTAAACATTTACCACTGAGAAAAATCTCTTTAAAGAAATAAAATTTTGAGTAAGTACTATAAGAGTCGTCACTAAATGAGTTCTATGGTGAGTAAGATACAGTTCTATGGTTAGTCTACTATCCCCCATCCGTTTTTTAAAAATATTAACAATATACGATAACAAAGACACATAAACAAAAAAAATCTGTTGGACTTTATTAAGTAAGAACTACACTTACTATCTAAGAAATCAAATATCTCAGTCAATCATATACGATTGTAAAACAAAAATCTTAAGAATAAAAATATTTATTGTACTTTAGTGTACGATTTTTTAAAATTGTGGTGTAACTTTTATCAATAGTGTTCGCAACAAGATGTTACGACAGACTTAGAGGCAGTCGCTGCTGCATATTCAGACACGTTTACGCATGTCTCGCGTATTTTGTTTTTAATATAGCCTCGATTATTCTACTTACCCCTATAATCAATTGATCCCGGTCTCTCCTACTCACATATTTTAATAAAATTGACCAAGATTTTTAATTTAAAACAATCAAATTTAATATTCTAAACAAAATATTCTAATTATACGTAAATTGATTGTCTGTTTTATTTACATCTTAAATTATTAAAAATATTCAAATTTCTTATTCGACTTGCGATATATATATAAAACGTCTACTACATTAATATCTAGATAAAATATTAATATCTGGAATTCGAGATCATATTCCTAATCCTACTGTATATCCATAAAGCTTAAATCTTGCATAAATCGCATTATATTCCCATTATACGCCATTGTTAACAAAGCTGGAATCTCATGTTCGCTATTATAACGTAGTATACTCTATTGTTAACGAAGTTTGAGTTACATGTCCGACAGAATGCTCGTTATTCCACACTGTGCTGTTTCACCGCTGATTTACAGAGAGAGATAAATTTTTTGAATCACCCACGACAACGAATTCGAACGTCGCCGAATGCACGACGCGATTGTGCTCGGCCAGCTCGGCCGTAGCGATCGGCGTGTCCCAAGGAGATTTGTTAACTTCTGGCAAACAGAAGTTTATCAATAAAATTGCTTTCACGGTGTAATACCGTGCTGGAGCACAGCCAAATTCGGCTATCTGGCCCCTATGCGCGCGCTTTGCGGCGGTTCACACGCTCGCACACATTCGCGGCTTGACCGATGCGCCTGCATGCGACTCTAGTGTGCATATTTAGAATGCGCCGTTCGCTTTAATCATTTAGTAACTCGACATGGTAATTACGTTGGCCCTAGTTAATTCCATGCGCAAATATCCACCGAGTTATTATTTTGTGCTGGACGTTATTAATTTTCTGCTGCATATATGTATAGTTAAGCGACTAACCGCAGGCTTGTATTATATGTATATGTATATCATGTAGAATTATTTTCATATTGAACTTTCCCCCATGACTTTCCCAACACAGAAATGAAATTCGTGACCTATTTTCTGAATCAAGAGACAATTCTTCATGTACGTACATACATCACCACATGTTGCCTTTCAAATAATATATGAGAGACAGACAGTTATGAAAAAAACATGATATAAAATAGTAATAAAAAAATTAATCATATAATATTTAAGAAAAAATTCAAATATTTAGATATACTGAAGTATTTTCTTTAATTTATTATTACTGCTTATATCTTAATATTTTGTCACTTTGGAAGAAATATCTCAACACATGTGTAAAATTCAAAATATTTACAAATCATACAATTTACATTATATTTTACTATTATAACGGTACGACAGTAATAGAACATTTTATGTATATAACTATACACATCTGTAATATTGTATTATAAAAAGAAATTTAATATTGGTTTTATAAAAAAGTAATCCTTTTTAATTGTTATATAATCTACATTATCGACTTAAATACTAATTCACATGTATTTAACTATGTAAAAATTCAAGTAAAAAGTTTATAAAGAAAAAGTACCACTTTTAAATGTAATATTTAAAAAGTGGTCGATTTGCACGAGCTATCGCTATTACGTTGCAAAGTACATATTCGAGTAAAGTAAAATTTTTAGCACGTTAAAACTAACTTCGATTCACGAACGCGGTGCACTAGACATGCCGAAACTGCAAGTAACAAGATTTAGCGTTAGAGAGGCTTCGCTTCGCCTGAGATAAGGATGTTAGGAAGCTGTGCTAGTATTGGAGAATGGGATCGTCACACCAGGAATCAGATGGTAGAGCTCTGTTCTAGTATTGGCGAGAGTGAAGCTTTACGCGACAATCTCTCGAATCCTTAATCGTGTAAATAGAATTTATTTCGCGCATCAAGCAAGTCACACAAACTCTCAAGGCAGTTTGTGCGATTCGGTATACCACACCTATACATTAACGCGAAGTTTCTCGACAAAATAGTAGTCCTTTGCTCGCACAGCATAAGTTGTTCTTAACTCGTCAATATCGATTAACTTTTATCGATATCGCTAACTAAAGTAATTCTATCCAGTTTTTTTGATAACTTTTTTAGTTTTAAACTATACATTATTAATAAAAGAAGAATTTTTTTAATGCACTTTTTCTCATTTCTTTAATTAAAGTGAGAGAAAATTTTGTAATAGAAGCATCTTTTTTGGATTCTTTAACAGCACAATATTTAAATCAAAATTTTAAAAAGCTACAAAGTCATAAGATTCATATTTTTCTATTCTAAACGTCTGTACATGCATATGTAAATATCTTTTTTTTTTAATTTCAAATATATTTAAAAAATATTTTACTTAGGTGTGCGGTACAATAAAGAAATAAAAAATTAAAGATAGATACTAACTGGCAACGTAAATTTCAATTTTCCATGTTAAACAAAATAGAGGTAAAAAATGCATCACACTGATTGACACTGAGCGACGATGAAAATAGTCGATTTTCACGAGAAAATTTTTGAAACACCCAAAGCGTGACAGAATCTGATATAATCCGACAAGTATTTCCGATTCAATTATGAAACTCACCTCGTTTCGAGGCGTGGAAACTATCTTGCGGCTGTATCACCTCGACCTGAGCGCTGAGGCGAGACTTGGGCAGGATGTCCCGGTTGGCGTTGATCTTCTCCGCGGCGTAGCGAAAGGCCACTTCCTGCTTGTCGTCCGACGGATGAAACAGCCCGCCTGGGAAATCACGCATCCATATTAAAGGGTGCTACTTTGACGAGATCCACACGTGCACTACTTATTTTCTGTCTACGAGCACCATTACAGAATATCTTTATCCAACCGTCTATTTACCCGGTTTTCTGTTCACTAGAGCAGGATAAAGATTTATGGTCTATTTACACCTACGTGAGATGATCCCGACTAGAACCGTGTTCCGTGTAACTTCACTGTACAATGTATTTTATGCGCATGTGTTTACATGTTACATTTTTACATGTTCAGTGTCTTCGAAATAATTCTAATGTCTTTGGCAAGAATATTTTGATATAAGTTTGAACATATGTATTTAATAAATGCACTTCAAAAAACTATATTAATATTCTGAAAAAGGTATATTAAGTACAAAAATACTTTTTATAAGTTCTAACGAATTTTAAAAATATATTAATTTATTGATTCTTATAAAAACAAAAATCTTGAAAAATTTTATCTAGTATCGGCACAATATCGTACAAATAAATCACAAAATAAAAGATTTAAAAAGTAAAATATCAGAAAAGAAATAACAGCGCTAAATCATAATTCGACTGCTATGAAACAAAATTGGATTAAAGTTCGTAAAATATCTTTGTATTTAAAGTTGTATCCCGATCGAAAATTTCCATATGTAAACACAGATTTATTATTTTTATTTATTCATTTATTTATTTATTTTTTTTTTTTTTGATCGAGAAAAGAGATATGAGAGTACACATTCGTTCCATTCGTTGTCATTTCCATCATTTCGCGTCACATAAGTACTCGCGACAGTTTCTTCGTATTGTCCGCTAAAATTCTGCGCCTTCCAATTCATTCGGTTAGGAGAAATTGGCGCCATAAATTGATTTTAATCTCGTGTACGTCATAAAGTAACTGTACGAGCAGCTGCACCGGCTTGACTCTGCGATTTATAGAATTTGTGGAATAGATTTACGTCTCTCGTTAGCGACCTGCTATCGATTCTCTTTGGCATACCTCATAAGGTACGTCGCTCGACTCGCTACGCTCATTGTGACAATAATAAACCTAATAATGTAAATGAGAATGAAAATATGAAAATAAGTAATAGTTTGAAAATTTAACGCAAAATGAAGAAAGATGAACACACATTGTCCTCGCAGTGGGAGAATAAATCCATTGCAATTTCTTTATCAGATTCATATATAGGAATTTTGAATTAGTACATCAGTAACACTTTCGTCAAGGAGAGAAAGCAGAAACTAGCAAATGTGATAAAAGCGCGCAATAATGCTATACTTGTTACGAGTTTTAATGCATTCGTTCGTACTACGTTTATATCCTTATTCTGTGGCATTTCACCAATGCCATGTATGGCCAATAACTTTCTATATCGGAAAATTGAAAAAAAGAAAACAATTTACAAAATATGAGAAAAACTGGAGTGAGAGAGATAAATAATAATTTTGTAGTTAATGACTTATTGAGCAATCAACTGAATTTGTGTCGCAAATATCGATAAATATTTCAGATGTGACAATCGATCGTAAAATCGTCGCAAACGTTGGAAAATAAACGTTTACATAAATTAAACGTTACCTTTTTTCAGGTCAGCTGCCCAATCAAATTAAATGAATTTAAATATTCATTGATCGCTAATAAATTATTTCGCACAGAGTGATTGAGAATGCCAACAACTGTCGCTTCCGTTACAATCATTATAACGCAATAAATATGTTAAATTGTTCCCACAATACATATTAAGGTTCATTCTTAGTGTTTTATATAAAATCACGCCATTTAATTATACGTGCGATTAAATGAACTTTCCACCGTCATGGCCGGTTGACTCAAATAAATCACGAAAACTATACATGATTATGGCGCACGCCGCTTTTAATTTTCGCGTCAATTTGACAGCTCCCGTTTATAATAACGTTGAATTCAAAGCACGTAATGAGCCGCTGTTCTAAAACAAAAGATTGTTTGTAATCCTGGTTATATCATGCGCGCAAAAGACAGCTTTGTGAGCGTACATTACAAACTTAATTACATTTTTCCCGTATAACTATTTTATGTATAATCTGTTATGCATAGACATTTGTGTACGTTTAAACCGTATAACAAAATTAAAAAATGATTTGTATATCGTACTGTTACATATTTTTATCAGAACAAAAACGGATTTTTATTCTTTTCAGATTTTTCCTCATATCAGCTATTCAATTTTCAAACATAATTTCCTTAAAAAGAGAGACTATGATGTAATAATTGTTCGACTAACAATAGCGATGGAAAAAGGAGATAAAAATGAAGTAGTAGAAGAAAGTTGAACGAATTGAACTGGCACCGAAAAAGATACCGCGAAAAATTAGAAAAATAAGAAATGCGAAACGCTTAAAATTCAATCGGCGTAATGTAAGCTAAAAGAATTTCTAGTTTTCTCTCTCTCGTTCTAGTCTCTCTTTGTACTATTTCGTAAATTTCTTTCCTTTTTCAGTTTTCCGATACAGAAAGCTATTGGCCATACACGGCATTGGTGATATGCCACACGGAACAAGCGTACGGACGTAGTACGAACGAATGCATCAAAACTCGTAGCAAGTACAGCACGTATCTCCCTGAGCTCGGACGTGTATATCGATCTGCTTTTGCTTCTCTCTCGCTACCTTGGAAAAGAAAGCGTTCGGAAATTGAGTGCATCGTTGAATTTACGTTTCGATAAAAGTTCACCGAGTATAGTCGGGCATTCGGTATCACGTACATCCACGCGTATATCCGCGCGTCGTCGAGAAATGACAATCGTAATATTAAACAGTGACGTGACAGTTTTGCATGTGCGTAAAATATACGAGCTGTTGTTGTTTCATCATATTTTTAAGAGATAAAACTGCAAAACTGCAAAAAGCTGATATGCAAGCAAAGTACTTCTGTTATAAATTATAATTATTTTTCAGATATATGTAAATCAATTATTTTCGAAATAGAAACTTTGTGGTCAGTATAATGTTGTTACTATTAAATTCTGATAACAATAACATTATTAATTTTGTTTTATTTTGTTTTGTTAGATATTGATAGCATGTACAATAACAAAGAATTTCCATTAAGTAAATGAGATTTTGTTTTCTATTAGAAAATATCGATAAAAATTTTCGATCTCATAATTTCCTGCGCGCGAATTTAAATATGTTTGTGGTTTTCAAGTAAAAACAAGTAAAAATTTTGCGACAAAATTACAAAATATATTTTTAAAACCGGTTCCATAAAAAGAGAATGCATAAAAATATTTTGCATCATAAAACAACATAGTAGTGTCAATATTTGTAAATTTATATCTTATTTTTTTATTATATTAATTATTTATTATTACATTATTTTAACATGATTTTATATTTATTACTAAATTGCATTAAAATTATCTTATTAATTTATAATAATTTTTTAAATATTTATATAAAAGGCTAATTTTATCCTTTTGATTTTTATAAAATATAAATAGAAATTGTAAAAATTTTTTAATATAAATTTTTGCGAGACAACATATAAAAATTCTTAACATTTTTTTCGATTTAAAATATGTAAAATTATTGTTCAGTCGTTGGGTGTGAAAAATCTTTTAAAAATATGTATCTCTTTTATATGTTATTTTCAACCATGAGATTTTGCAGATTTTCGTGACTTGTAAGCGGAATGTGCTATATCAGTATCTGCTGTTCACAGAGGCAGCTACTTTCAATATATCCACAGGCAGATGGTTAGCGACATTTAACTGTGAAATACCTCTTGTTTATATATCCGCTACATGCGCAACAGTACACGCGTGGTTGCTATCAGAGTGATTTTCTCTCTGACGCGCAACAGCCAGAACTTCGGTAATTGTCGTCGCACACGGTAAAATGCATGTTATCTGCGTCACGTTGCCTGTGTTTCTCTTGCACTACCATCAATGCCAATTAAATAGAGCACCGTTAGTAGCATACCCTTTTATCGCCGCTATTAATTTCAATTATTTGTCTGGCCAGCAAAACATTTTCACGGAGTCGTTATAGTTTAACAATATTTGGCAATTGCCTAATACGTAACTGTATGAATATAAACCAAGAATTGTAGATTGAAAACATAAGGCGATATAATTTATCCAAAAATAGGTTTTTGATATATACAGTATAGTATTTCATATATATTTAAATAAAAATATAATTAAAAGTTTATCATGATTACAAAAATTGAAACATAAAAGAGATATAATAAATAAAAAGGAATAAAAAAATAATAATGTTAATTTAACTATTATATTATAATTTTTTTTTATAAATAAAACAAGATTTTGTGTGAGAAAATCACTTCAAGTGCTTTTACGTCAAAAAAAAACTTGCTTTAATCACTACGATTATTTATCTCAATAATTAAGTCTACAATTAAATTTCACTTCAAATTAACTAAGGAATAAGATTTTATCTGATTATAATATTCGTAAAGCTTCTACGAATATTATCTCAAAAGCTAAGTTCGTACTACCGTTTCCTTACTCGTGGATATTATCGATCGAGACATTGATAATAATTTTACTGACGCCATTGAATGTGGTCGAAAGGGTCGTGGCTTTCACACCAGGAGAAAGATACTCACCTATCCTAATGAAATCAGGAAGAGCCGCGGCGTGGGCGGCGAGGAGCGCCAGCAGTAGCAGCCACCTCGCAGCCATTTCCGGTTCCGGTTCACCCCGCCGTCTCTCCCTGTGCCTTCCGTCGTTGCCTCCACCGCCGCTGCCTGTAACCCCCTCTCTCTTCCTCTCTGTCTCCTCCTCTCCTTCTCTTTGTCCTCCCGAAGGAACTTACGCCACTGGAAAACAAGATTGGACAGCGAGTTCATTAAAATGCACACCACAAGTCTTCGTATTCGGTCTGCATATCTGTTCTCGTTTACAAGAGAATTGTATTTCGGGCGCGCCCGGTGTCACCGATTGCCGACACGAAATCAGCGATGATTGAGGAACATCGTTGCCTACGAGGATAGGAAAGCAATGAAAGGACGAGCAAAATTGAGCGACGATAGGCGATCATCATCACCGGAATATTGCACGCGAAATTGTAGGAATAAGATCACGAAACATTAATCAAATTAGATACTATCTTACATTAGTAATACAATTCATTGGCGATGCATTGATTAAACATTGGTTAGGTTGGTATAAACTGAGAATATATTGGCTTTGGTTGTTACAACAACATTCTTTATAAAAAAGAAATGTATATATATGAATTCACGTTACATTAATATTATATTAAATATATAGCTATTAAGATATGCCCCTATAAATAGTTCTTACAGCTGTAATTCTTACACGATAAATAACATCTGATTAGAATATTCTCAAACATGGTTGCCTTAACTGAAGATTTATTGCTGCCTTTCGAATAATACAGTTGCACGGCACAGTACTAAGAGTTCAATTTCATTGCAACAATATACAATAGAATAGACAACAGCAGTATTACTGTCAATTCACAAAGAATTTTTTATATAAAATAAAGTGTATATTATAGTGTGTGATTTTTTTGTGCATATTATTGCGAATACATCGTGAATAATTATGAATAATCCTTGATTTAAATGCATGCATTACTGCGCGTCAAATATACGTCTGTACATGGACTATCCTAATCAAATACGTTTCTATAAACATATGCGCTTAACGCGCGTTATAATGTGTATGGAAAGGGGTTAATCTTGCGAGCTTTAGCTTCAAAGCGCAGGATTTAACTCTGACCTAGAAATAATCATTACTGTTATAACCACTGCTTACCACATCTCCGGCTTTCGACTGGAAACTCTGGCTTTTTGACCAAATCTCCGGCACACGGAAACTCTCCAACTAACAGTTCAAATTTTAATAACTTTTTTATATACGCGTGTCAACTTTCTTCCGGTTTTTAGAAAAATATTTTCGCCAGGAGAGCTAAATTTGATGATTTTTTTTTTGTTTAGAAGATGCACTATCAGGAATCTTAGTATTGGCAATTTCGATATTGATTATCGATTTCTGACAGGATAGTAAAATCTTTCGCAGAAAAACTGCCGATCTTAAGTGGAACTAAAAATGTAACAGCCGTGGATGTAACATCCATATAGCAATTATCCTCGCTAAGGTAACCTGCATATAGATCACTTTCAGAATACTATGGTTCTCATAACTTTTTTACAACACAAGCTATAGATTGATTGATCAATCAATGTATATTCTTTGTTACATTTAAATTATTAAAGATTCAATTTTGATTTGGATGTCTATCTGGACTATAATTAATATTAGAGTTTTTTTCCCTTCTTTTTTTCTTTTTCTTTGCGATTAACGTTTTAAATGTATTAAAAGTTATTCATTAATTTCAACATAATTGACACTTATTCGCTGAATGGTCAAAGACTGCTTTTGACTAAATCGCTAGAATTTAAGTGTTTGCGATATGAATTTTTGTTTTAGTCTACTATCTCCTATTATTTTACAATAAATCGTTTTTGTTTTCTCTTTCTCAACAAATTTATCTTTTAATAATTTTAATACATTTTAGATTGTTATTAGAGTTCGTTTTTATATTATAGTTTCCGTTAATAAATGGAAGTGGCTCACTGAAATGAATGAGTTTGTAAAAAAAATTTTTTGTAATTACATCATATTGTCTCTGAGGATTAAAAGTGAGCTGAAACATGTAAGCGGATTAATTATTATTAAAGTTGTTTTGTTAACCGTATTAGTTTGCACAAAAATTACCATGCTTGACTCCTATTGCCCTTTTATATCCAACAATTTTATATCATTAAGGAGTCTTTAGGAATTAATTTACATATATATCATATCATATATATATATATATCATACATCATATATAGTAATATCATATTCATATACCAATTAAAAATATTACTAAGCAAAGGCTTAGGACGCTTGCACGGAATGCAAGAGATCCAGGTTCGACTCCCGGCCTAAAATATATTTATTATTATTTTTATACGCATACACATATGTAAAAATGATAAAATATTACGATATTGGCTTGTTTCATTTTCTGATTATTTAAAAAATTTGGTTTTATTTGTGAAAAAATTTACTTTTTTTAAAAATATTTTATTATAACAAAATTTTTATTTGCAATTTAATAAAATTATTAGAAATATCTAAAATTTTTCAAGAATTATGAAAAATAATAATCTTAACATTTTTTTTAAATAAATTGATTGTTAAAATTATCAAAAAATAAAAATCTGTATATCTATTGTATAATCAAATATTCAATAAAATTCATTCATGTATTTTATATGTAATTACTACATAATCTGAATAACACTACATTCTTAAAAAATAAAAAATGTTAACAAGAAAATATCGATAGAATCAATTTTATACGATCGAAAATAGCTAATATAGAATTCGCGTATTCGTAATTGCACTTGTACTTATATTACTGCATCATTTACTATTGATTTTCGTAGTTTTTATAATTGATATGCTCTATTTTCGGTTCATATTATCCTTCGATTCCTTATAAATAACATGTAACACAACTAATATTAACAAATTAATTTCTGGTAATTAAGTTAAAGGAATTAATAACCTATTTATATTTGCATTAACCAGATAATTCAGTTGGTGTGTAATATTAAAATACAGTAACTAATTAATTAAATTGATTGTTGATAATATATGGTACACATGTATTTATACAACAAAAAATTAAAAAGTAAAGTCAGTTATATATAAACACTTATATGAAAATCACTTGTAGAGCATAATTGAATTAAGATTTAAGTAACAATTTTAATCTAATAATTTCTCGAATAAAATTAATCATTTTCGACGACGCTAATGGATCCACAAGAAATAAGCGATGGCAATCTGTTCAACGATATTAATTTTAAATACAAAGATCAAAATGTTCAGCGTACATTTAATATATAACGTATCTTTATTGTTAAATATTTCATAGTGATGAAACGAATCAATTGATATATGCGATTCTCCTTTTTCTGCCAGCGTTGACATTCTACAAATTTGGCGCTCCACTATTTGAAAAACAAAGAGCACGATATTTCGGCGTATATTTACTTTCCAATACGTTAAATACTTCACAGAAATAGATTGGCACGCAGCCTTGATGTTTGCATTGTAACGTACATACAAAGCGCGATGTAGCGTACACAAGGTCGCCGCGTTATCATTCGCCCTTCGACACTCGAGCGAACGGCTAGCCGCTCCGCGTGTTGCGTATTATCCTTCGAATCGCGATCGTTCCTCATGAACAATTAACAATTACCGAACTCCAACATCGCGATTGATTAACTCTCACGGTTAGCAACTCGATAACGGCATCACGGCTAACAATGTCGATTTATTGAAGCAGACATGTTTCGCGCGATTCAGTCATTTAAAATAGAAATTGAGGCAGACGTGTCCCGAATTTTTCGCCAATTTAAATATCATTTCTCTAATACTATTTCCAAATTGAGAGCGAACTATCGGGTCGAATGATTCAAACAGAAAGCCATGTTATATCATTAATAATATTTCACGTATTTTGCGGGATTGGCGGATCGCGTTACGTTGTTCGGGTTACGTTGAGAATGTCATGCAAATGCCGCGTGATTATTATACTCTGAATTAATATGCGCACAATTGTGATTAACAGTATTTTCATTAGTGTCGTGTTGAATTTATGTCTCGAAGATTCCTGAGAAGAGAAAGAAGCCTAGGAGAGACATCGTTGACCGACAACGGAAAAGCCATGAGATGAGTATACATTATTCATTATTTGTAAAATTAATCGGCTATTTGAGTCGTTCAGTTGAGTGATTTTTAGAACAAAGATTAATATTTTATAAAATTTACAAAATGTTTGTTAAAAGTTTGAACTTGAAAACAACTTTTTTCCAAAAACTATAACTATTTTATTAACTCTCCGTCTGCAATTATATTTTTATTCCCTTCATTGCAAGCTCAAGTTTTTTACTATCCTAAACTTTTAAAAAAATATGGAAAAATTCAGAGGTATCTTTTAACATCTTTATTACATTATCAGACAAGTTTTTAACAAATTTTAAAAAGGGAAACCAGATTCTTTTATTCAGAAATTTAAAAGTGAATAATTTTACTTGTACTAAAAAAGACTCAAATTACAGACAGAGGGTTAAATATCTTTTTGTAAAAAGTAATATGAATAAAAAATTTAATGTATAAAATAATAATTTATTCTGATTTGAAGTAATGATTCCATTAATAGTATACATAAATACAACGTCTCTCAGAATAATTACTTTGAAATGAATAGATTAGGAAAGATTAATATAATTGATTAATTTTAGAATATGTATCAATGATGATTGATTTATTATGTGCATATTAAAATGCATATGTATAAAGCTTCCAGAACTTATTGTAATTGACATATTATCGATTAGTTTAATTATTTACTGATATAATTTAGTGGTACATTAAGCAATAAAATAACAATTTTAGATGTGTAAATTATGTAAAAGTTCTTGAAAACTTAAGCGTGTAAACTACAAAAATAAAAATGTAAAATATAAAATAAAGTAAAATAAAATCTAATAAAATAAGATAAAGTAGCTAAAGTAAATTGATTTTTCTAAAAATGAAACATGATGGATTTGTTAAAAATATCCCTCACATTTTTTTACTAAGTATATATTCTATAACATATAGATTAAATTTTCAGGAAATAAAATTTCAAAAAATAAGAAGATAATGAAGATAAGATATATTAATAATATTTATAATTAAGAATATTTAATAATTTTATTAAATACATAATAATTAATATACAGTAATATTTCTAAATAATATAATATTTCTAAATTTATTGCTGACCATTTTATTCATTAAATAAATAATGAGAAATAAGTAAAACAAGAAACCAATAAAACTGTAACAAATATATATAAAATGACATATTTGAAATGTAAAGCTTTTATTGAAATAACTTTATATCATGACAATAACGTGGTATGAAATATTTACTCTTTCTCTTTATTTATAATTTTATGTGACATAAAATAAATTTAATATCTATAATGTGTAGAAAAACGTTGTTAATATTTAGATGCACATTATTTTTTCTCTTTTCTAAATTTTTAAAAAGGTCTTTCTAGTCTTACCATTTTATTCTAAAGTTAAATATTACTATTTAAATTAGTGCAAGAAAGTAATATTAAAAAATTTTGTATTATGTATCAAATGAGAAAAGAAAACATTTCACTATCAATATTAATTAATTGAAAGTAAAAAAACATGCTAATAATTACATTTGTTCTTGTGTAACAAATTTTAATTTTAATCTTCCAAAATCCATTCATATTTATTCGTAATTTATCTTACAAATATGATTTACAACAAAGTTTTAAAGTTATGATCCAATAAAAAGATCCAATAAAAAATTTATTACGAAAGAGAACATTTTTTTTATGTAAATCATTTCAAACTTCATTAGTTACATTGTTACTGTAATTTAAATAAATTATTAATAATTTATATTAATGATGAATTGAAATAGAATTTATATTGTAATACATTAAAAGTAGTTCTGGACAGCGTGTAACATAATAATGAGATACTCATGTCAATATGAAATTCATGAAAATGCATATTACGAAGATATAAAAATTTAAATTGGTTGTGTCTGTACGTGCGTTTTTGAGTGCATATACGAGCCTACCTATCATTCATTTCGAATTTTTTATATTATCTCTCATATCATTTTTATATTATCTCTCTCCCTGCCTCTCTTTCCTCTCACTTCTCTCTCTCTCTCTCTCTCTCTCTCTCTCTCTCTCTCTCTCTCTCTCTCTCTCTCTAAAAATTATCAATTGTGACACACATTAAATTTTTTAAATAAATTCCGAAAGTTTTTTCAATTTATAAGCTAGCCTGTCCATTTATTATTTGATTTATTATTTGATTTACTTTTGTTAAAATGCGTTTCTTATTCCAAAATATATCATGTTAATTAATCACAAATCGATTTTGGCGGCAGCACATGATTGAAATGATATCATTTCAAAAAAACGTGAGGAGAAACAGAGAGAAAGAATTTTTCTCTATGTACGTACAGAATATACAATATTAAATTAAACTCTATAAAAAAATTCAATTGTTAAATCGATCATTATTTTTCAGCAAAAGTTGCTTATATGCTATTAAACTTATAACAAAAGATGAAAAACATAAAAGACGTAAAAGTAAAATTGTTCTATAGCAGTTATTTCTTAGTTTCTCTATTGTAACTGTTGTGTAGCCCATAATAGGATAAGATAAATTAAACAAAGGAAAAAGGCAGCACAAAAAAATAGGTTGAATCTAGCATAGGTAGTAGAACGACCATAATAGACGTATAAATATCTCTCTCTCATTCATCTCTTTTTAAATATAAGTTTTGTGAGATGTTATACAACAGCTATATACACCGGTAGTCTGTGGTAACATTACGTAAGCGTCACGCTGTGAATATAATTCCGAAATATATTACGCGTTGAAATATATTCTGCGAAATTCCAAGGCACGCTCCTTGCTTCGCTCGGTTTCTTCCTTTTGTGTTGCAGTTCCTCTATAATATCCTATGAAAGTAAATGTTACCATGTGCGGTCAGATTTCACACAAAAATGTAGGAAAATAGTCTCGCTGATTTCAAGTTATAACATCCCTCGGGATATACGTAATCTCATTCAAATTTCATAACGAATGATTATCATGTTTTTTCTCATTTTGAGCATATGTGGAATACTCAATTTTTTCTCTGCACGTAGCCCATTTAATTTTTAATTAATTCGAAATAGACTTTTATATTTAAAGCAAAGAAGATTTTCCTGTTTAATACTGTCGAACGTATATAAAAATTTTTGAATTTTCGAAGTCATAGTAATCTTATGGATTGTCGGTTGAAATTTGATTATTTCAGGTAGTTTAATTTCCCAGTGGAAATCTGTGTTCAAATTGCTAATTGTGTGCGTCAATTCTTCCGTAGATTACACGGGAAATTATAAAACATGCGCTTTTTCTTACGCGTTTATTTTTATAAAATAACATTGTGTCGCAGAATTGAAAGCAACGAATATAACTCCAGCAAAAGTCAACACGAAGGTGTTGTTGAGAAGGAGAGCGAGGAAAAAGTAGGACTGTCCGCGTTTCTAAACTGTAGCTGGAGAGTTTTTTTTACGCGAGCCACGAAACGTGTAGTTACAATGGCCATGCGTATACAATATACGAGAGCTAGAACCGAGTCGGATTGCGCAAGGTAAATGCAGCCAGGAATATAGTGAAAATACATAGCGCTACGCTGCGCTGCGCCGAATTACTGTGTGTGTATATACGTGCCCTAGAAAAATATTTGTTAATCCCACGATGCAGATTTCGTTAACCGACGCAAATCCCTCATTCGCTTTCGGAAAATCCTCTCTTTCATTATGGAGATCGTCGCACGCACGAGGGATAGAACGCGTTTATTTTTCCGTTTTGTTTTTCCTAAGCTTTGTACTCTACGCATATGTTATTCAGACTGCATTGGACATCCATAAGAATTACCAGAAAGAGAGGAAGAGAGAAAGAGAGAGAGAGAGAGAGAGAGAGAGATTGTCAATTCATACACAATAAAATATATGTATGCAAGGGCAAAATGTATTGTGATACTTTTGTCTTTGTCATCGCTTAATATTTCTGTCAATCAAATGGATTTAAAATATTGAATTCAAACGATAAATTTATTATACATTTTACAAAGTGTATCAAATTTTTTAACAATATATCTTTTTTAATTATTGAAAATAGCGTCAAATGTAAAAAATTAAATGTTACAGATGTAACATACGATTATATTTGTCATGATTTCCATTTCACATGATTATTTAGTATTTACTATTATGTATTATTTCGATTATATTATTATTATTATTCAAATTATTCAATCATGTTTCCCATCATCTGGCTATCACTATGATAGCGCGCGCGTAATCAATTGTAACTACCTATCTTAAATTACGTGTATATTGAATGTTGTGTGAAACAATAATACGGGCAATAATTTACGCTGCAATAAGTTTCAACCACGGCAAAATCGCTAAAAGCAATTTGCAGCTTCGACTGCAATACGTTTAATTAACCGGAAGATATCGATGATATCAGTGTAACATTCAAAATTGGAGTAAATGCTAAACTTGCATCATTTCTAATATATATATAATTATTCTAAAAAAACGATTTCTAAAAAGATTTATTAACAAAATAAAATTATTTATTTGATTATTTATTTGTTGATTCAGATTAATTTAGCGCAGTATTTCTGATTGCAATATGTAAGATTTTAATTCAATAATTTTAATGATTAAATTCTGCATCTTTATAGTAATTAAAAAATTTGCAAAGGTCAATTTATATAACTGAAATTAAATTTATAGAAATATTGATGTGATGAATGAATTATGCACAATTTTTCTTGAGCTACGTTATTGATAAGTACAAATATCAAAAATGCAATATACAATATGTGTTATCATTATGTCATATAATATTACAAAAATTTACACATTAGTAGATATACTAGGCGGGTTCTAAGCCATGGGGCTAGAGGGGAATGCGGGGTGCGGGGAAATATTTGTAGGCGCGGGGAATACCTAACGCGGGGGAAAGAGGGTGAAAGGTCTAATCTCCTACACAATAGGGCTCCTACACAATAGGGCTCCTTTTTTTGTTATCAAAATTAGACCATGTTTTTCTTTAAAAATGCATTGATAATAAAGGTTTGAATTTGACCATGACATATTTTTCTTTTCTTTGAAAATGTATCGATAATAAAGGCTTGCATGTTAGAGAAAGATAGAGCGCGCGTGCTACGAGTGAAGAAAGGATGGAAGAATTAATAGAGTACGAGTTTTTTTTGTATGATACAGTTTTTCAATTTTTATGGTTTTTCCTGGCGCGTCGAGGCAAAGGATGGGAAGTAAAAGATAATACACATGAAATAAGGCGAACAAAAATGTTTTATTTACATCTTATTACATCGGTTTTCGTACTTATTAAAAACTAAAGCTAATAGTTCGCAATCGATGAGCTGATGTCCATTGAAGATGTCACTATCACATATAATGTTCTCAGATGCGATGTTGGAGAATCGCTTATAATAAAGGCTTGCATGTTAGAGAAAGATAGAGCGCGCGTGCTATGAGTGAAGAAAGGATGGAAGAATTAATAGAGTACGAGTTTCTTTTGTATGATACAGTTTTTGCAATTTTTATGGTTTTTCCTGGCGCGTCGAGGCAAAGGATGGGAAGTAAAAGACAATACACATGAAATAAGGCGAACAAAAAATGTTTTATTTACATCTTATTACATCGGTTTTCGTACTTATTAAAAACTAAAGCTAATAGTTCGCAATCAATGAGCTGATGTCCATTGAAGATGTCGCTATCACATATAATGTTCTCAGATGCGATGTTGGAGAATCGTGTATACTTGGTATCTACCGTATCGACGAGTCGAGCTAATCGTTCGAACGTTACATCGATACACCCGTTAAAGTCAAACATACGGCGTAGCGTCGTTTCGGTCATCATAATGCGTATGGATGAAGAATCGAGACGTACGACCGTAGTATAGTTCAGCATGAAAACACTGACGGTTAGCGGTTCAACGCTTGTAAAATTATTCTTGTATTCGTTTCGAAACAGCTTGTAAATATTTCCTCGCTGCTCGTAGAGGCTCTTCCACGTTTCGAGAGACAGCGATAGTTCGTGTCCGCGATGATCTCCAAGGGCGATCTCCACGTAACTCGGTGGACCAACGTTGATTCCAATTTCCAAAAATTTGTAGCCCGTATTCGTCAGATCGTAACGTCTGCTCAGTAAACGCACCGCACGATGCTCCGTACTGTGTACATACATAATGTTAAAAAACGTTTCTTTTGTGCATAGAACGTTGAAACTTACATGTTATATTCCTTCTTCACATCGTACGATGCACTGCTCTCTTTAGCATACATTTTTTCAGCCGTTCGTACAAGCGGGTATCGTAAACTGATTGCATCCGTGTAAATGGTAATACTTCTGGAATCGATAAGAGAAGACAGGTCCTCCCCCCTCTTTCCAAGAATTTCGAATATGTTGCAACACGTTTTATCAAGTCTTTCTACGTATTTTCTTTGTCACGAATTTATACATACGTTTATACATACGTTTATACACACGTACATACGTACATACGTTTATACATACGTTTATACACACATACGTACGTTTATACATACGTTTATACACACGTACATACGTACATACGTAAATACGTACATACATTTATACATACGTTTATACATACGTTTATATATACGTTTATACATACGTTTATACATACGTTTATACATACGTTTATACATACATTTATACATACGTACATACGTTTATACATACGTTTATACATACGTACATATGTTTATACATACGTTTATACATACGTTTATACATACGTTTATACATACGTACATACGTTTATATATATGTTTATACACACATACATACGTTTATACATACGTTTATACATACGTACATACGTTTATATATATGTTTATACACACATACATACGTTTATACATACGTTTATACACGTACATACGTACATACGTTTATACATACGTACATACGTTTATACATACGTACGTTTATACATACGTTTATACGCACATACGTACGTTTATACATACGTTTATACATACGTTTATACATTACAAAGGAAGGGAAAAGAAATACATAATAAATACATTAACGTATTTTTATTTAAAAAATTCTTTTGCAACCACCAGTTATATATTTTCAATACATTTTGTAACGCGCAATTCTTAACATGTTGTCCACATCGTATAATATTAGTAACGTCTAGATTAGATAAAGATTCCATGTGTTCTGTCGTAAACTGCATCCAGGGTCTCAATGTACATGCGTTCTCGCTCATCATCCAGAAGCAAGTTCCGCAGCCACGTTCGTTTCTCGCGTCCCTTGACATACACGACAGCATCAATAAATTTTTATTTCATCAATTAAGTAAAAAAATCCTATATTCGATCAAAGCTGATCTTATTTCCTAAATATTTCGGTTTGAATTTATATACATACGTACATAGACAATTCTATAAGCCACGCAATAAAGTCCTTTTCAATCTTGAAACGCAATCATGGATGGAACTACAGTGGTATTATAAAATTATGTATTACAATTTTGTGTTCATACATGTTCCCGAACGATATTCATTAGTTGTTGATCACGATTCATTAGTTGTTGATCAAACGGATGTTCACTTATTTATAATCATTGGCGACAAGTATTGCTGAAGTCGGCACGCTTGATTTATGCGAAACTGCAAAATTGTGTTTCTACGTATCCAACAGAGTAATCTTACCGCAAAACATGTTGAGATTCATCGATTTTCCGTAGAAAAAAATTTTTATATTACACTTATGCAAAATCGTATCTAACGTGGTCACAACTGCCGTACATCGACGTTTCACCGAGAAGAATTTATGCACTTTCATCTGTTAAACTTAAATTATCAACCGAAAAATGCTTTACTATTGTATCGTGTACCCACTAACACATGTTGATAGTATTAATGAACTACAATCAAAACATTTATGACAATTATCAAACAGATATTAAATCATCGTCGAATGTCTATCGAATCACTGTCAAAAACATCTTTCAAATTAATGTCAAACATCTATCGAACCTTTATTGAATGTCTATCGCACCACTTTTAATCCTAACTATACACACTGAGTTCCCAGAAACCTCAACTTCAATTTCTAAATCGAGATCTTTTCGTATTTCTTTTCTTTTTCTTTGAACCAACAGTCGTCGAACGGTACCGCCATGTATCGTGTTCAACGAATAGAACCATATCAACGTCGACAAGATGTCCGAAATTGACCCGAGTATGATTAAACATCGCGTCACGCGTATGTAAAACGTATGCACGTACGTACGTACTACACATAGCGTACATTCTTCATTTTAAGGACTTACAAAATTAGCAGAAATATGACAGTGGTCTGTCAGACTGACGTAATTTTTTTTATATTTTTTAACATTACAGTTCAAAGTTAAATAACTGACACACTAATATCAATGGAGTAATATATTACAAACATCTGGATTTTAATCGAGTCACTTTCAATGCAAATTTCCTTTCACAAAGATTTGTGAATTAATTTTCACGCTGCGGGCCTTGTACAGATTTTCTTTATTATTAGGTATTTATATTTTCTCAGCTATATATTTTAGTATTTTTATTATTATTATTATTATTATTAAATCCTCACTTCTAACAAGCTATGCTTTAATAACGTTTATTATTTCCAAATCTGTGCAGTTCTGAATATTTTTGTTAAATCATACAGTGTCATCTTAAAATATATTAGATATCATATTAGATTTATTATTGTACATAAATGCTGCTTTATTATGTATATTTTATATTATTAATATTTTAACTGTTTTATACGATTTTAGACATTTTGCTCATTGGATAACTAAAAAAGATATTGAAAAAATTGTAAAATGGTAGAGGACTCAGTTTTTTATAGAAATAACACTATATGATTAATAGGGTGTTATTTCAGTTTTATAACCTGTATATGTACATATACATACATATACACATATATAGGGTGTTCTGAAATTCGAATCAAAGTATTATATAGCAAGAAAGATCTCGAAAAATTAAGTTAAAAAGTTATTTGTAAATTTTTATTTTAAGCAGAAATTTTTGAAATATCAGGATTCAAATATAACGAGTTACAGCTTATATTTAGATGATCACTTGAATTAGTGAGTGCGCTGAAATATACGCTTACTTACTCTATAATACATATTACCGCATTTGCAACTCATCGGTAGGTAGCCCCCTAAGCATAGTCTGTAATTAACCATATTTAAACCTTTATTATTACAAAAATTACTGTTAAAAATAAATAATTACAAGTAACTTTTTCACTTAATCTTTCGAGAACTTTCTTGCTGTAGTACGTAGGCTGCTGGCAAAGTTTCTGCAAACAATATGAAAAAAAAACATGTAAAATTCGGTAAATGGCTTTATTGTTTTTAGTAGTATTGTTTTTAGAAGTATTCGCCTTTAAGATCAACATTTTTGCATACGCTCGAACCAATTTTCAAAGCATTTTTTTCACTCTGAGACTGTAACCTCAGAAATCAGTGTACAAAATGTTTCAACAGCTGCTTCAGGCACTGGCGACTCAAATCGCTCACCACGCATCTTCTTTTTAATGTTTGGGAACAAAAAGAAATCATAGGTGATAAATAAGGTGAATACGAACAATAAGTCATCAATGCGACATTTTTATTGGATAAAAAATCAACAGTTTGACGTGCTGTGTGACAGCTGGCATTGTCATGATGAAGGATGATGTGATGATTTCGGTTTGTTCTACGCAATTCATTTATGATTTCTGACAAACAAATTGTTGTATACTTATCTGTATTTACAGCCCTTCGATCCTCTAAAATCACGATTGCCACATGCCGGTATAACTGAAGAAACAAGCAACCATTTGCTTGGCAGCACTGCGTGAACAAACAACTTTGGTTGGTTTCGATTTATTTTGAAATACCCCCAACAGTGGATTGTTGTTTACTTTCGGGCTCATACGAATCCATAGATTCATGTTTCGTTCCCAGTAACGATATTGTAGACCAAATTTGATCGACCTCGGTTGAATTTCTTGAGCATTTCTTTGCTCCATTTAACACGAGCCTGTTTTTGAGCTTCGGTCAAATTGTGTGGGATCCAACGATTGCAAAGTTTCCGTACGCTCATGCAAGTGATCATGCAAAATCGTATGTATTGCTCATGTCAATGCCTAAGGATGCCTGAATCTCGCAGTATGTTATATGCCGGTCTCGCTCAATCATTTCACGCACAGCATCAACATTAATGGCAACAACAGACGTGGATGGACGACCTTCACGGAATTCGTTACAAAGAAAGGTTCACGCTGGAATTCGGCAAACCAATTTTAAACAGTCCTTGGATGGTGTTTCATCCCCAAAAGCCAAATGAAGTCGATCAATGCATTGTTTCAGAGTTAGATTATATTTGTAAAAAATCATTGCCCGAAAATTTTTACGCGAAATTTCCATTTTCTCACAAAAGTAACTCCTTTTAAAATACTATGCAAACAAAACTAGTTGGCTTGGGTACAAACTGTCAACTGAATTATAAGTTAAAAACGTCTAATTTTACGGATGTGATAGTAGCAGAACATTGGCGCCACTGGAAGTATTAGATTGCAGAAACTTTTCCAGCAGTCTACATATTCTGATTCGCGACACCCTGTATAACTGTATGTACATTAAATTAATTTTTATACGGTTACATGCACATACAATATTATTTATCTATTATATTAAAATAATAAATAAATAATATCATAATATTAGGTGTAGTAAAAAGAAATCCATTATTTTCCCAATAGATGGCTTTAGTAATCTGTATCACGCGGGTGATACTCCGAAACAATGCATTGATCGACTTCATTTGGCTTTTGGGGATGAAACACCATCCAAGGACTGTTTAAAATTGGTTTGCCGAATTCCAGCGTGAACCTTTCTTTGTAACGAATTCCGTGAAGGTCGTCCATCCACGTCTGTTGTTGCCATTAATGTTGATGCTGTGCGTGAAATGATTGAGCGAGACCGGCATATAACATACTGCGAGATTCAGGCATCCTTAGGCATTGACATGAGCAATACATACGATTTTGCATGATCACTTGCATGAGCGTACGGAAACTTTGCAATCGTTGGATCCCACACAATTTGACCGAAGCTCAAAAACAGGCTCGTGTTAAATGGAGCAAAGAAATGCTCAAGAAATTCAACCGAGGTCGATCAAATTTGGTCTACAATATCGTTACTGGGAACGAAACATGAATCTATGGATTCGTATGAGCCCGAAAGTAAACAACAATCCACTGTTGGGGGTATTTCAAAATAAATCGAAACCAACCAAAGTTGTTTGTTCACGCAGTGCTGCCAAGCAAATGGTTGCTTGTTTCTTCAGTTATACCGGCATGTGGCAATCGTGATTTTAGAGGATCGAAGGGCTGTAAATACAGATAAGTATACAACAATTTGTTTGTCAGAAATCATAAATGAATTGCGTAGAACAAACCGAAATCATCACATCATCCTTCATCATGACAATGCCAGCTGTCACACAGCACGTCAAACTGTTGATTTTTTATCCAATAAAAATGTCGCATTGATGACTTATTGTTCGTATTCACCTTATTTATCACCTATGATTTCTTTTTGTTCCCAAACATTAAAAAGAAGATGCGTGGTGAGCGATTTGAGTCGCCAGTGCCTGAAGCAGCTGTTGAAACATTTTGTACACTGATTTCTGAGGTTACAGTCTCAGAGTGAAAAAAATGCTTTGAAAATTGGTTCGAGCGTATGCAAAAATGTTGATCTTAAAGGCGAATACTTCTAAAAACAATACTACTAAAAACAATAAAGCCATTTACCGAATTTTACATGTTTTTTTTTCATATTGTTTGCAGAAACTTTGCCAGCAGCCTACGTACTACAGCAAGAAAGTTCTCGAAAGATTAAGTGAAAAAGTTACTTGTAATTATTTATTTTTAACAGTAATTTTTGTAATAATAAAGGTTTAAATATGGTTAATTACAGACTATGCTTAGGGGGCTACCTACCGATGAGTTGCAAATGCGGTAATATGTATTATAGAGTAAGTAAGCGTATATTTCAGCGCACTCACTAATTCAAGTGATCATCTAAATATAAGCTGTAACTCGTTATATTTGAATCCTGATATTTCAAAAATTTCTGCTTAAAATAAAAATTTACAAATAACTTTTTAACTTAATTTTTCGAGATCTTTCTTGCTATATAATACTTTGATTCGAATTTCAGAACACCCTATATATGTGTATATGTATGTATATGTACATATACAGGTTATAAAACTGAAATAACACCCTATTAATCATATAGTGTTATTTCTATAAAAAACTGAGTCCTCTACCATTTTACAATTTTTTCAATATCTTTTTTAGTTATCCAATGAGCAAAATGTCTAAAATCGTATAAAACAGTTAAAATATTAATAATATAAAATATACATAATAAAGCAGCATTTATGTACAATAATAAATCTAATATGATATCTAATATATTTTAAGATGACACTGTATGATTTAACAAAAATATTCAGAACTGCACAGATTTGGAAATAATAAACGTTATTAAAGCATAGCTTGTTAGAAGTGAGGATTTAATAATAATAATAATAATAATAAAAATACTAAAATATATAGCTGAGAAAATATAAATACCTAATAATAAAGAAAATCTGTACAAGGCCCGCAGCGTGAAAATTAATTCACAAATCTTTGTGAAAGGAAATTTGCATTGAAAGTGACTCGATTAAAATCCAGATGTTTGTAATATATTACTCCATTGATATTAGTGTGTCAGTTATTTAACTTTGAACTGTAATGTTAAAAAATATAAAAAAAATTACGTCAGTCTGACAGACCACTGTCATATTTCTGCTAATTTTGTAAGTCCTTAAAATGAAGAATGTACGCTATGTGTAGTACGTACGTACGTGCATACGTTTTACATACGCGTGACGCGATGTTTAATCATACTCGGGTCAATTTCGGACATCTTGTCGACGTTGATATGGTTCTATTCGTTGAACACGATACATGGCGGTACCGTTCGACGACTGTTGGTTCAAAGAAAAAGAAAAGAAATACGAAAAGATCTCGATTTAGAAATTGAAGTTGAGGTTTCTGGGAACTCAGTGTGTATAGTTAGGATTAAAAGTGGTGCGATAGACATTCAATAAAGGTTCGATAGATGTTTGACATTAATTTGAAAGATGTTTTTGACAGTGATTCGATAGACATTCGACGATGATTTAATATCTGTTTGATAATTGTCATAAATGTTTTGATTGTAGTTCATTAATACTATCAACATGTGTTAGTGGGTACACGATACAATAGTAAAGCATTTTTCGGTTGATAATTTAAGTTTAACAGATGAAAGTGCATAAATTCTTCTCGGTGAAACGTCGATGTACGGCAGTTGTGACCACGTTAGATACGATTTTGCATAAGTGTAATATAAAAATTTTTTTCTACGGAAAATCGATGAATCTCAACATGTTTTGCGGTAAGATTACTCTGTTGGATACGTAGAAACACAATTTTGCAGTTTCGCATAAATCAAGCGTGCCGACTTCAGCAATACTTGTCGCCAATGATTATAAATAAGTGAACATCCGTTTGATCAACAACTAATGAATCGTGATCAACAACTAATGAATATCGTTCGGGAACATGTATGAACACAAAATTGTAATACATAATTTTATAATACCACTGTAGTTCCATCCATGATTGCGTTTCAAGATTGAAAAGGACTTTATTGCGTGGCTTATAGAATTGTCTATGTACGTATGTATATAAATTCAAACCGAAATATTTAGGAAATAAGATCAGCTTTGATCGAATATAGGATTTTTTTACTTAATTGATGAAATAAAAATTTATTGATGCTGTCGTGTATGTCAAGGGACGCGAGAAACGAACGTGGCTGCGGAACTTGCTTCTGGATGATGAGCGAGAACGCATGTACATTGAGACCCTGGATGCAGTTTACGACAGAACACATGGAATCTTTATCTAATCTAGACGTTACTAATATTATACGATGTGGACAACATGTTAAGAATTGCGCGTTACAAAATGTATTGAAAATATATAACTGGTGGTTGCAAAAGAATTTTTTAAATAAAAATACGTTAATGTATTTATTATGTATTTCTTTTCCCTTCCTTTGTAATGTATAAACGTATGTATAAACGTATGTATAAACGTACGTATGTGCGTATAAACGTATGTATAAACGTACGTATGTATAAACGTATGTACGTATGTATAAACGTATGTACGTATGTACGTGTATAAACGTATGTATAAACGTATGTATGTGTGTATAAACATATATATAAACGTATGTACGTATGTATAAACGTATGTATAAACGTATGTATGTGTGTATAAACATATATATAAACGTATGTACGTATGTATAAACGTATGTATAAACGTATGTATAAACGTATGTATAAACATATGTACGTATGTATAAACGTATGTATAAACGTATGTACGTATGTATAAATGTATGTATAAACGTATGTATAAACGTATGTATAAACGTATGTATAAACGTATATATAAACGTATGTATAAACGTATGTATAAATGTATGTACGTATTTACGTATGTACGTATGTACGTGTGTATAAACGTATGTATAAACGTACGTATGTGTGTATAAACGTATGTATAAACGTATGTACGTATGTACGTGTGTATAAACGTATGTATAAACGTATGTATAAATTCGTGACAAAGAAAATACGTAGAAAGACTTGATAAAACGTGTTGCAACATATTCGAAATTCTTGGAAAGAGGGGGGAGGACCTGTCTTCTCTTATCGATTCCAGAAGTATTACCATTTATACGGATGCAATCAGTTTACGATACCCGCTTGTACGAACGGCTGAAAAAATGTATGCTAAAGAGAGCAGTGCATCGTACGATGTGAAGAAGGAATATAACATGTAAGTTTCAACGTTCTATGCACAAAAGAAACGTTTTTTAACATTATGTATGTACACAGTACGGAGCATCGTGCGGTGCGTTTACTGAGCAGACGTTACGATCTGACGAATACGGGCTACAAATTTTTGGAAATTGGAATCAACGTTGGTCCACCGAGTTACGTGGAGATCGCCCTTGGAGATCATCGCGGACACGAACTATCGCTATCTCTCGAAACGTGGAAGAGCCTCTACGAGCAGCGAGGAAATATTTACAAGCTGTTTCGAAACGAATACAAGAATAATTTTACAAGCGTTGAACCGCTAACCGTCAGTGTTTTCATGCTGAACTATACTACGGTCGTACGTCTCGATTCTTCATCCATACGCATTATGATGACCGAAACGACGCTACGCCGTATGTTTGACTTTAACGGGTGTATCGATGTAACGTTCGAACGATTAGCTCGACTCGTCGATACGGTAGATACCAAGTATACACGATTCTCCAACATCGCATCTGAGAACATTATATGTGATAGCGACATCTTCAATGGACATCAGCTCATTGATTGCGAACTATTAGCTTTAGTTTTTAATAAGTACGAAAACCGATGTAATAAGATGTAAATAAAACATTTTTTGTTCGCCTTATTTCATGTGTATTGTCTTTTACTTCCCATCCTTTGCCTCGACGCGCCAGGAAAAACCATAAAAATTGCAAAAACTGTATCATACAAAAGAAACTCGTACTCTATTAATTCTTCCATCCTTTCTTCACTCATAGCACGCGCGCTCTATCTTTCTCTAACATGCAAGCCTTTATTATAAGCGATTCTCCAACATCGCATCTGAGAACATTATATGTGATAGTGACATCTTCAATGGACATCAGCTCATCGATTGCGAACTATTAGCTTTAGTTTTTAATAAGTACGAAAACCGATGTAATAAGATGTAAATAAAACATTTTTGTTCGCCTTATTTCATGTGTATTATCTTTTACTTCCCATCCTTTGCCTCGACGCGCCAGGAAAAACCATAAAAATTGAAAAACTGTATCATACAAAAAAAACTCGTACTCTATTAATTCTTCCATCCTTTCTTCACTCGTAGCACGCGCGCTCTATCTTTCTCTAACATGCAAGCCTTTATTATCGATACATTTTCAAAGAAAAGAAAAATATGTCATGGTCAAATTCAAACCTTTATTATCAATGCATTTTTAAAGAAAAACATGGTCTAATTTTGATAACAAAAAAAGGAGCCCTATTGTGTAGGAGCCCTATTGTGTAGGAGATTAGACCTTTCACCCTCTTTCCCCCGCGTTAGGTATTCCCCGCGCCTACAAATATTTCCCCGCACCCCGCATTCCCCTCTAGCCCCATGGCTTAGAACCCGCCTAGTATATCTACTCACATTTATGTGAAAATATTATTATGGAAATATACATTATAAAATATACATTATTAATTTTCTATTCAATAGATATATTTACATAATTATGTAAAAAAAGTATTAATTTTGTAAAAAGAAGCGCTCAATTTTATATATTTCCACTATAATTGTACAATTTTTATACATATTTAATAATTTTACATGCTTTTTTACAATGTATATAATACATACAAATAGACTAATCAACATTTCTATATATTCACACATAAATTTTATTAAAATGTTTTTAATTTTTTCTAATCTTTTTAATGTTTTTAATCTTTTTAAAGGATTTATTTTGCGCTTATTTTGCTTCTATGTTATTCTTGGCGTAATATTCAAAATTATTCGAGGTCTCATCACCAGTTTAGTCCGCGAATTAATTTAATAGGACAGCAAAGGCTGGCATTATAGTGCATGAACTCTTGCGTTATGCATGCTCGCAGCACGTAGTACACCATTTATCTACTTATCCACTCGCTATGAACTGTTCCTAGAATTACTGACTCGCGATAGTTAACTGGGAGAACGGCAAGCCATTTCGCAAAACGTTTTGCTGCTTTCGGTCTGCGCCCATGAGACCTTTCTAACGAGCGAATGTTACAGCGATGACGTAACGCATAGATAGACAGAGCGACAGTTTACACGTGCAACGATAACTTATTCTCTTTCCGCATAATTTATAAGGCTCGCAGTCACCGACTTCCTTCGAGAGCAACGTGGACCGATACGTCGTAGATTCTCCCATCGCATGCATCTACGAATTTCCGATATATCGGCAAACCTGTGACATAACGCCCTTTTGCAGATCGGTTGTAAAGCTAGAACTCTATACGCTCCGTTTCCGATGGCACGCAATCTCCATCAATTTATATCCTGCAGCCTGTTGCAATACAATAAAATAAAATTGGGTAGCGCGAATGCGGTTGGCGCGTGTTTTAATTTTCGATATTAAACTGATACTTTTAAAATGGATTATTCAATATTATCCATTAAATAAAAATTGGATAAAAGTTCTTTGTAGGAAAGTCTGTCGATAGTTCCGATCAGATTATTTACAAAATATCAGGCCATATTTATGGAATACCAGGAGAAATGTGAAAAAAAATGATGGAAGATAATATAAAATTACGTAAAATACTAAATTTAAAACGAGCTTATACTTTATTATATTAACGTTTATTATATTTACATTTCGTTTTGTTAAAAATTTTCTAAGTTAGCAGGAAGTTACTTTATATTAAAAAAAAATATTAAGAATTTTTTGCAACTGATTCGAAGTGCATATTTCAAATCAAAACTTGTTAACACATATTGTATAAAAATTAAACTGTCATATCTACATCTGTGAATACAAACAAAAGTTAGTGTTTTTGTTAAATCTTTCCTTTATAGTAATTTGTAACTTATTGTTATATCTTGTCAATCTTTGTGCTATATGGTAAACTATTTATTGGTTATTAGGAGACGCTGTAGAATAATTTATTAAATAACTGTTTAAGTAGTTTTGTAGGCTTATTTTAAAACTTAAACTTGTATAGCGAATTTACTTACAATAACCTAACGAATCGTTGTTCCTTTTTATGTTTTCATTGTTCCCGAATCTTCGGATATCTTCAATCTCATCATTTTTCCGACATCTTGAAAAATATCATGGCTATTATATCGCGTATTTCATATTCTTCCTTATTGGGGATCGTAAAAGAGAAAATACATTCACCTTGGGATATCATAAAGTAATATTGACACATCTCAAAGAAAGGAAACAGTTTTTCAAATTGTTTAACAAGAAAAACTGATTCTTATCGATATTATGTGAGATAATAAATTAAAATAAACCATTCTCTCTCTCTCTCTCTCTCTCTCTCTCTCTCTCTCTCTCTTTCTCTCTCTTTCTCTAATTGTTGCATAACATTGTTATTTGCAATTGATATGTAAAAAAAAATATATATATATATATATATATAGTATTTTTATATAAAAATATAATTAAAGTAATCTGATTAATCTAATTCATTAATCTAATCCAAGTAATTAAATTAATCTAATTCATAATTTAAAAATTAAGAAAATTTCAAGCTTTTACTGAACTGGATTATACCATCATTGTAGAAAATCCTTCGTATTAAAATGTCATTTGCATCAAGAAAAAATCAACTCCAGATTGTATGAAAAATAAATTTTTGCAGTATATAGGATATTCAGTATATCATTAAAAAAGACACATCCAAGGAGTGCGTTTTAATACTTAATTAGAAGTGCAGTCATTTAGTCGCAATATGCAAGGATGCGATAAATGAGGGTGTAAGCAGAGTAGAAGCGAGCGCTCGAATAGTCGACATTGGCGCCGTTCAGAGATGCGCACAGAATTTTAATGAACTCTTTGCCTTTGTGCGCTAAGCTCCTTTCACCGGAAACCATCCCGTAGGACCGCGCAGGCATGAAATTTTTATGAAAACACGGATCATTCGTCTCGCGTCTCGTCTTCCCATCTCTGCGCGACCATTTGTCCTATCGTAACGACAGCGTTTTCCTGACGCTTTAACGAGAACTTGGACTATTTTTTTTTTCCCATGTAATCGTTCGCGACGCGTAATAGAATAGCGTTTAAACGGGATCCTACATGTACATACTGAGTCATCTCGGACTCTCGATGTCGATCGATCCGTCCATCTGGCGCAACGCCGAAGCGGTGCACCAATTTTAAATGAAAAATTGGACAAAGTAGAAAACTTACTACGAACAAGGAACTTAGAACAAGCATTTGGTAGAACTACTCGGAAATTTAATAAAAACCTCAATGTACGTTAAAATGACAAGCTTTGTTGAATACTAAATTTAAAGTTTACTAAAATTATATTTACGTTATCTATCGTTACATAAAAAATTGAAATATTTTACAATTTCTGTCTATCCAGGTCATCATACATTCGCACTAAACAGAAAAAGAGACATAAACGTTGTGACTAATAAAATGGAAGTTTTATTATTTTTCCTAATGGTTTTCGCGTTACGAGAAATGGAATATGCAATATGTTTTTCTATTTGTCTCACACACGGCTTGTGAACATTTACAATCACAATTAAAATTCAATTTATTATTCGTTGTTTTCAAATCATGTTCTAATTTATTACGGTATTGCATTAATTAATTTATTTATTTGTTAATAATGTCTGTTCGCTTTACGCTAGTGTAGTGATGGGTAATTTTCGTCTATTGGTTTTCTCTGCATCGCCTACATTGCTTCTACACAACATCGCGTAACGCGACTAAATCCCCGTCACAATGCCGAAATTGCCGCATCGCGGCTATAGGATTTCCTATTTTATTTTCCGTTTCGTACAAGTCCCTTTTGTTTAACGTTTCATGACGACACGATGCGATGCAGTGCAGCGCGATGTCTCTTCTCTCCTCTTCTATTTTCAAATGGATTTTGCATAAGAACGGGACGCGCCTCGTCTCGCGTGCAGTAAAGCGTGCATAAGTACTTTCTTTCGTAGCAGATATTCATGGGGGGGTCGTAGCAACTGTGCCATCGGAAAACATTCGTAACGGTTTCCATTCGCGAATCTCTCGCGATTACACTATCCATCTCCCTCTTCTCTCAAGAAGCTCGTTTCTTTTCTGCGTACGATCCGCTTGGATGACGAAGAAAAGAATGCGAAATGATGCACGATGCTTTCCGAGGGGGAACTGAGAGGAAGCGATAGTTGGATTGAAGGGTCCTGAGGATCTATGAAGGAAAGGACAATGTTGGGCGTTATTGTGAGGAAAAATATCTTTCGATTCAAGATCTGACAGTACAACTGTGATATTGCATAAATGATGAATGAGGCAATAAATGCCATGCACGATGTATACGTGAAATATATTGATACATATGTGATAACTATTTTTTAAATGGATTAAAAAGCAATACAGGAGGAGGGTATTAATCTCGAAAAATCCTTGTTCTATGTCACAGTTAGATTTAATTATGCTACAAATTAATAACGCTGTAAATTATTACAAATGCGCACTTTTGAAATGCGGTTTGTTGCAAAAGATCATTTGTGCTCATATTAAGAATCCTAAATCCTAGTTTTACACACACACACACACACACACACACACACTCTCTCTCTCTCTCTCTCTCTCTCTCTCTCTCTCTCACACACATTCTCTCTCTCTCTGTCTTTTTTTTTTAATTAATAAACATTAAAAAGTTTTTTCCAATATACAAATGATATAAATACAATTGGAATTAATGCATTTTCATCACGACAATGCAGCAGATAAGAACTTGGATTTCCATTTAATCCAAACTGTACTTACTACCTGTGTACATCGAATAAAAATCGATTAATCCTGAAATATTGTAATGTACTGTAACCTTTTTCCTTTTTTCCCTGAGATTTATTATCCCAATAAGTTAATCGACCCGATGACATAAAAATTTTTATATTTATTATTAAATTTTTTATTAATTTAAAAAAAACTAAGGTATTTGAAGTTGGGATTTAGGATTAATATAAACACGAAGGACTAATTTTTGCAATAACCAGTATTTCAAAAGCACGGTCTCACTTCTAGTAGTTCTCTGCTGCTAAGATTGTTCTCTGCTGCTTTAAGAGTAATAATCATTAATACATTCTGCTGTTTGTGTTTGTCAATTGTGGCTCAAAGTTATAATTCTATCTCTGGCTCGTAGCCCTTCATCTTATTGTTTTTATATATAATTCTATCGTTTATATATATGTGTGTGTGTGTGTGTGTGTGTGTGTGCATTTTTTTACTATATATTTTCTACCTTATATGTATAAAATTTATTATTATATAATTTGTATAAAATTTACTAGTAAACGGCACAATAATTTCAAAATTTGCCATGAATATAAAAGTTTGAAGAACTAACGAGAAGTTTTCAAATTTCGCGTTTTTACTATTTTTTTTTGCTTTAATGAAAAAAAACAACTACAGACTAACAAGTTCTCGCTTTACACACACGCATCAGTGTGAGTGTGTAAAGATTTTTTGTTTACGCGTAGCGATGAACAGAGCGTCAGGATTTCCAGGATTCTGCGCATTTACGTAATCCTTACCTGTCTACTACGGAGTTGCACATTTCTGTCACCGCGTTAAAAGCAAGATCCATATAAAACACATTCATACATTCGACCACTGCGCGCTAGTGTAACTAATGCACGTGGAAAATAGGAGGATAATTACACGGTACGCTTTTATGTTCACATTCGCATCGAATTCGCAGCAAATATTTAAAAGTTATTAGCTAAAATAAAATTGTTCACATTATTTAAGTTATAGTATTCACTGTTCTATTAAAATGTATAACTATCAGATAATTTTTGATAATTAGATCAAGGACATTTTTAAAAATAGTATTGCAAATTACGTATTGCATTAGTATTATTAAAATTATTACTAACAATATTCTGAATATTTTAAATCAACTCTTATTCTTTTCAATGATTAATTTAAAAAGGAATAATAATAATAATATGATAGTTTAAATAATTTCGTTTTAATAATTTTTATATTTTAAAAATTACAATTCTACGAATAATTTGAAGAATTTTATTTTTGCAGTTCAAAGAACTTTTGAAAATCAATAATTAATTCGAAATCTTCAAATTCATATTTGAAAAACTAAATCTTTAAATGAAAATTTTAAAAATATTTTAAAGTCTGAAAATTGGCAGAATGAAATATTTTGGATAAAAAGTGGATTCAGAACTTGGCATTAAACAATTTAAGCACATTAAGATCTACGCACTTGAAAAATTTTACTAACAGCAAATTTAAAGTTTTAGTGTCCCAGAATGTAAAAATTTAAAGGTAATTAAAGTTTAACACTCATACTAAGGAACTGTAAATTCAACTTTTCTGGAAGCCACAGATTTAAATATTCAAGAATCCACGAATATATATTCTAACTCCTGGTAGAGTAACTTTATTAATGAAAACCAAGAAAACTTCCTAACAGTACAACATGCCATGTTCGGTTTAATATATTCTCGCAACACGTAGACTTTATAAGCTAGGCATTAGTCGAAGAATGGCGAAATGGTGCGAACGTGGTACTGTTCGAGTTTGTAGAGAAGTTCCTTGTAGTCACATCCGGTATTTTGTACACCACTTTTCGACTCCAGTTGTACCTCAGATACTTTCACAGAAAAGTCGAGGTTCCGCGAATTTTTATTATATCGCTACATATTATCAAATCCTTTTTAATTCTAAATAATTCCTTTTTTATATAAAGATGATGAAGAAAATAATAAAAAAATGTCTTTTTATTCATTTACAAGTTTGATAGTTCTTCAAATTTAAAAAAATGTTTATTTTTTGTATCATTTAATTAAAAATTTTACAGAAAAAAATGTAAATTTAATCAATTATTTATGATTTTATTTATTCAACAATCATATTTATATAACACATTGTTACATTAAAGATTTTTGTATATTTTATAAATCATTGAAAAATATTAAGACGGCTCTAGACAATACGGAGAATGTATATGTCAACATTAGGAAATATTATACACATACACAAGACATGTATAATTAATTAATTATCCACATGAATGTAGGCCAATATTTAGCAAATGTGCGCAAAGTTGGTGTACATTGTACCTCATCTAGAGCCTTTAAAGAATGAATATTTAAAACTCGCGTTTAACTTCTTGTACATGATGTACAGTAAATGTTGCACTTGTTCGGCTCTTTTATTTCACATTAAATGATAAAGGTCGCGCATAAAGGTGAGAGATGGAAGCAACGTTATATGAAGCGACACAGACAGAAAACGTTGAATTTCGGGGATGGACGGTGTATACACGGTATACGGCAATCTAGATTTGAATATGCATGAGGATCAAGGCGTATGGCATAGCTTGTGCCTTCGGTTTATCGTGACTCGAGATACATTGCAAAGCCATCTCGATGACAAAACAAACAGCATATCGAGGATTATAAAATTCGCAGAGAATATACGAAATTCTCGGAAAAATATTTCTCTCGAAAATAACAGAAGACAAATTCCATCATCATACTAACAATGTAATGTATATAGATAAATATACGCGGATAATAAATTTGATTGAACACTGAAAAATAATATTATAAATTTGCGAAAAAAATAAACTCATATTTTAATTAATTTAAGTTGATTTGATAAAGATTTTAAAATTGTATTGTATTGTATTATATATTTTTTAATGCAAAATTTTTTTAAAAATTACTCATTTTTATCAAATATTTTTACTGTTATTTCAACATTATATTTTTCATGGCAAGCATAAATTCGATACAATATTAAAAGTAATCGGCCTTCAGTATGTTAAAATAACTCATTAGCTTTTTATTCTATTAAACCCAGTATTTATTATATCATATTTATAGAAATATTTTTACGAAACGTTCTTGATATCATTTTTTGCAACAAAGAATTGAATATTCTATTGATAAAAGCTCTCGTAACTTCGCTATGACCGAAACATGTCGAAATGATTTTTTGTGTGCGAGAGAAGAGATAAAATTCCCTAAAAACTTGTTCAAAATACTTTCCTATCGTATAAATAGAACGGAACAATTATCGTCAGTTAATGTTAGTCCATAAGCACTCGCGAAAATGCATCGTATGCATTAACTGGAAGATCCAGCAGCTCTTGCGCCGTACATAGCAACGTCTACTTACTACTGTGATCCCCCACATGCACCCGCGTATTTTTGCAAAGTGTACTTTACGAGAATAAAAGTATCTTCTATACATGACGTCGCGTAATACGCGCTAAATCTTCGCGCGCGCGTCGTGAAACTTTATACGCGTGATACGTGCAAAGCTTTATTGTGATTCAGTTGCTCTTTTTATTTATGAAATGCAATTTTCGAGATACTGCTATTTAAATACAATAGTTTGGATTATAGCCGTGCACATATATTCATATGTAGGTACTTGTTACATAAATTCAGAGTTTACAAACTCATACGTATTCATATGTAAATGTAAATTCCAAACTATTAACTTTTAAGTCTCAACTTTCGACTGTCAGTTCTGAACCTTTAACAGACATTTCTCAGTTTATATCGTTGTACCCAATAATCACAAATGAATAATTTTAAAAAATTCATTACATATTTTTTTTTACTTCTGTTTAATAAATAATGATTGGCAATAAAAAAAAAGGACACTAAATTTTGAAACCATTATCATCCGTTTTTTTTTTAAATTAGTAAAACCGCACCGAATCTCTATATCTCTGTTCGCAATCACAAAAAGGTGAGAGCGCAAAAAGTGTGGGCGGCCGCGCGAAATTTTCTCGAGTTTATCGCGCGTTAATAAAATGATAACACGTGACCACGTGCTTTTACGTGGAATAGTTGCACGTTTTATGATCTCATTGCCGGTCCAGCACTCCTATATTCGTACTATGGACATCCTAAGAACGTGAACCGAACGACGTTCTTAGCCGCGGAAATTGCATTTGCTATTTGCCCAGCTGCGATGCGCGCGCGTTTTTGTTGGTATCCTAACGCTGCAAAGCGGCAAAATTCGGCCGGCACGTCTAATAAGTAGCGTGCAATAAGAGGATGACGTATAGCCGCATTACAAATGTCCCGCGCCGACTGCCTGGTTTCCAGCAAGATACAGAATGGTGTATCGCGGCGCACTAATTGCAGGCTTTATGCTCTGCATATATGCATCCTAATTGGAAATGTAGTTCCTGAGTGCCTCATTAATGACGTATGCATTTCGACGGACTTTTTCCGCATCGTTTGTAGGTGAAACGATAAATTATAAATGATGAAGTTGCACTGTTATTTCAATCGAACGATACAAATTGTTGGAGATTGCGAGGTTGTCAATCGTATTTACATATTATACAAACTAACGGATATATACTAACTGTATGTAGATACACACGCTTTTAACGCTTATGTCATTTATCGTCATTACGCATGATCACTAATCGCTTTATATTATCGATGCTGAAGCGAAAATATTATATGCATATTGAATGCCTTGTTGTACAGTAACTCGTGTTAATAGCAAATAATTTAATATGCACGGAACATACAGTTTTAATAAAAAAAAAACTTCATTGTTACTTTTATTGACAGATATGAATGAAGACTTTAATTAATGATACTTCGCGCGGAATATCTTTATTAAAAAAACTTCTAGACGTTCAGAATAAAACTTCTAGACGTTCTTCTATAGCTTTTGACTCGCTTATTTGCTTTCTTAATCCCAGTTAATCATGAGCATTATTCATCCCTAGGTGACGTCTTCGTCCGTAAGAAAGTTGTAAATGAAGATCGATCAGCTATTTGCATCGTTATACTCGTAATTTCTGAATATGTATAAAATGATTAGTATAGTAAATGAAAATCTTAGGGACACAATATCACAAAAGACAGTCGATTTAAATTTTCGAATAAAAGCAGTTCAGAAGCGATCAGAAATTTAATGTAATTTAAATTTAAATGAGAGAAGGTATTAATTATCTTGTATATTTGCATGATCACTTATTTGTGCAATAAAATATATTTCAGTGAAACACATGTGATACGCATGCTTTGTATTATACATTATATAAAGAGATATATAGGTATATTACATTGAACGTAAAGTCTTTTTCGGAACGGAATATCTCGACAGAAAGAAGAGTCTTATATAAACGTATGCGAAGCAGGAACAATGTAAATATGGCGCGAAAGCCTTGTCAGAATAATCCAGTTTTATAATGTACTTTATTATGCGGAAACGGACTGACGTCCGTAGGGACGGATTGTATATACATGTATTGTTATACGAAACACGCATATGTACAAACAAGTGGACTGCCTTCTCTTTATTACCGCGTCTTTACATCTTTTTTAAATGTTAATTTTAGAAGAAGGCAATTAAGAGTGCCATCGCGTCAGCTTCCAGTTTTTTTCTATTCCGATTAAACGCTAGGAATATTAATTCTGTTTCGAATTGTATTCGCATGAAATGAAATTATCGGTATATTGATATTGCGCGTATTTTAAGCGTACGATTTTACAATTTTCCGCGATTGTCTGTACGTGTCCCTCTTTTTTCTTTTTTTATTGGAAAATGCTGAACGTAATAAAATGAAACTCGTAAGTCATGCGAATAATTTCGACGTTTGAAAACTCTCTTTAATACATCAGAATATATTTTTATTATGCATTAAAATATACTTTGCTAATGAATTCAATTACCTAATTAAAACAGTCGTGATGAATTTGAAATTCATTGGAAATTTCGCGAAAGGATCATTTTATTAACTGAGAATTATGAAAGAACGTAAAAAGTTGTATTTATAACGATACACTCATTTATAGATATGTATTTGTCAAAAAATGTCAGATCGAAAGAATTATAAAATACAATAGTATAATATATATAACACCCAAAAAAATTAATTAAACAGAGCTACTCAGTTCTCCGAGGATGTCTTTAGGATATCCTTTGAAGAACTATATTGTGTAGTAATTAATATTAAAAAATTGGTTTAAAATAAATAGTAATTTTAACAAATTTTTTTCTTCTATTTTCACCAGAAACACAATTTTCTTTTGGTTTCTTTTATTCTTTTTTCCCTTCTTTCTCTTTTTCTCAATCTTTCTTTTTTTCTTTCTCAATATTTTCGTTTGTTGTAATGTTGTAACAATTTTTCGTAACATTAACAAATTACATACTATATACAATAAAACTTGCTATGTTATAGTAATTAAATTATACAAATTTAAATAACATAGGTCTATTCTAGATGTACTGAATTCAAATTATTTAATTCCATAAAAAATTAAAATTAAAATTAAAATTAAAAAGAACCCGTTATGTGCGTGCGCTAAAACACGATCATAAGTTTTTACAATGTTCTAAGATGCTTATTAGCATCAGTAGATATTATTAAACCGTCAACTTATTTTGTAATTACTTATAGTAAATACTTATGTAACTCTATAGCTTCAGTTTAGGACTGTTTCGAGATCGACAAATATCGGTGCGCAGTTTACATCAACTGAAAGTTGTAAAAGTTCATACAAAAATATTATTAAACAAGCTTCAATATGGTGCTCTTCGCATGTGTTATGATCGCAAACATTATGCTTTTTATCAGACTAGAAAAAGTAGATGTTTTTTCTAATTCCTCTCCATCAAATATTGTTTTTAATGTCATCTATCAAAGAAGTAACTGTAAAAAATATTGTAATATTTCATTGTACATTAATTTAAATACAATATTAGAAAATTATTAAAAAATTCATAGTTATAATTCTTTTTAATAAAATAGATTTAATGTAAGATATTTAATATATATAAAAATACATTGCATTTATCTGATAAATTTTTTATATGAAATTTTCAATTAGATTTTTCTCTCCAAAACTAGTCGATTTATCAAACAATAGTGTATTTAAAAAGAAAGTTTTATTTCTGAGATATTCACTTATTTTATTAATAATTTTGCAAATACATCCGAGATATTATATTATAAATTACTTACAGAAAAATATTGAAGAAATTATTAAAAAATATTGAAATTAAAATTGTTTTTTTTTATATCGCTCCCTTATTTCAAAAGAAATACAACCAATAAAAAAACGTGATTTTCAAATTATTATCACAAATGTCATAAATAAAACATTTTATCAAAACTGAAATAATCTAATTTTATAAAAAATCATCAAGTTGTCAACAACATGAAATATAATTATAAAATCTTCAAAATAATCACAAAAAATAATTTTTTAAGAGCTGTAAAATGAAAATGACATTTAATCATTAAAAATATATTTTTTGCCGACATTGTTTGATTAGTTAATAATTTTTTCTCAAATTCAAAATACTTCTTCCTTTTTTTCTGAAAAAATATTTAGAGTTATGTCACTTTTAAAGTAAGAGAGTAATATGCCCCATGCAATCCCATGCATAAATAAAACAACACGTGAAATGCGACATTTTACTCAATATAATACCAGAAAATATACACGAAAACAGTTTCGCAAAAACGAAAAATACGCGTGGTACATATTGCTTTGCGTATCAAGTTTGCAAAAATCACTATTTGATGCGAGTGCATTTAGCAGCGGAAAAATAAAGCTGCGATTCGATGAATAACTAGAATACTCTACATCAATTGGCTTGAACACATTTTTTCAAAACATGCTTTAATGGCGCGTTTTCAAAATAATCATTAACGTTACGGATGCGACATCCTAAAATGTTCAGCAAATAATAAGGGAATTGTTCGTTACCGGAATAAATTATAACGACAAGCCGTACAAAACGACCATGCAACATTTAAATCCATGCCATTGGGTATACGTTGTCACCTGGTCGCGTAAACAATTCTTTGGAATGCCATTATATATTCGCGCGCCGGAATCGTAATGAAACAAATACTGCCTGGCGTATGTAGTTCATTCCCTTACACTTGCGAAAGCTCAATGGAGCACGGTGGTAGTTTCCGGAGCGGTAAATAATCCCACAGCAGGCTGAGCCGAGGAACCGAAAGCTAACAATAATTGGCAGTAAAATGAGTTATCCGGTATTTATTCTTCGATTATTTAATGTATTTTCGATATTCCTAACTGAATATTGTCTAATTCTAATTAATATTTTTAAATAGAACTTACATAATTAATAATCCTAAAAGCCTATATACACATAATACATATTAAATATTAATTATTATTTATAACAATAAGTGTACTTACTAATGAAAACTAATACAGTTTAATAATACATTAAACATTTATGCTTTATTTATCGATATTATTTATTTTTACTATAGAACTTATAACTATAGAACTTATAATATTATTAACATGACTACCTATTATATTATTAATAAAATTGCTATGCCACAAATCTGGCAATGAATCGAAGCTTTATCCTCTCTGTACTCAATAATTTTCGAAATATGAATATCGGATTTCGATATTTCTTTACATTCCGATACTCATTTTTCAAATGTCTATTTGAATATTCGATCATTTTCGTAATATGCTATATTTTATACATATAACTTTATTTGTCAAATGTATAAATAGATAAACAATGGAACTGTATAAAAACCGTCATTACTTTTTTAATACCTACAATTTACATTTTGCTTGGGGGAAAGACGCACTTTTTACTTGAGTGTTTTATTACAATTCTGAATAATAATATTACACAGCACAATTCAAATATTTGTCGTAATTTTCATGTCGTTGAAAATTCTTGTTATATTATTTCATGTTAATTATTCATTTTCATTAATAACGCATTCTTTTGTGCGAAGTTTTTTGTATAAAAGTATATTCGGCAAATGAAAGAGATTCTTTATTGCAGTACTTTTACAAAACTTAATTTGCAAAATATGACCGTTTTATCGAAAAAAAGCTCATTTCATTGCGCAACAATGAATTTCATTTGTTCCAGGTCGTACGGTGGAACTAGCTGCATAAATTACACGACGTTTAATGAAATCAGAGCAACGTGCGCGAGCTATTGTCGACGCGGAGGAACTAAAGTATTAATTATGGATGTTATTATTCAATAATACATTGCCGCGATTTCTCGTTTGAAATTTGACCAAACGGTGTGCCGCGCCAGTTCTAACTCAACCGGAAATTACGCTTGTCACGATGCGAAATCGCGTGCGCAATCGAACGAAATCGATAAATAAAATCCGCAGCTACAACGACGGTAGTAACTGGAGAAGAATATTTTCACACGCGGAGAACTCGAGAAAATCCGTGAGAAATGCGCCTAGGGTCGTCGTGAAAATAAATCTGAATAAATCGAACGTTGCAAATCGGACGTGATAGATGCGTACGATTATTACTGCGGATTCACTGGACTCTGCAATTTTTCCGTTGGTATCGCTACACAGTCAACTCACACCTATACTTTCTGATATTTCTTATATCTCTTTACATTTATTTATGTTATCTAAGCGTGAGGCACATATAGTTCTTTATGCGGTTTCGTTTGAATGTATTTTGAAACTCCGCTATTTATATCAGACGATCGCAATATTCCGTTTATTCAAGAAAGAAATTTAAATAATATTCAATATAATCTAATAACGAATTGATAAAAATTCATTTGATATTCGTGAAATTGTGGAGATAATTTACATTAAATTATTTATTAATAAATACCTACATTGAAAATTATTTATTAATAAATAATTAGTTGCTGCTGTGCGAGTGTCAATGTTACGTTTCTGGTTTCCACAACAAAAAGCAGTGTGCTGCTTTTTTTTCTTTTGTTAACTTGTTCGACATTTCCGCGACGAAACCATCAAATAAACGACGAGATAGATCGACAGACAGCAATCCGGATACGTCGAGAAAAAGCATCGCCAAACTGTCGTCCATAACCACGAAATCATCCCCGAGAGACTTGGCGGCCACGTAACCATTGCCGATAGAAACAAGTGGCGTGCGAAAATTCGAAGTCACGATAAATCGGGCAAGTATCGGACACTCTGCATGAGGAGTCACTGTCGGGATATAAATAAAAAAGCAAGGGAAAATGTATGCGACTCGATGGTATGTTTGAGAAGGGAAATATCTTAAGAAATGATACGATTGGAACATCGAATATTAGATTGAAAAAGGAATAAAAAGAACTTAGTTTCTTGGAATAAATGTGAACTTGATTGTCATAACACTTATTGTTGAATAAACACTTATGCATGTTTCACTTACGATTTACATTTTATTTCGTCAAACCAGCTGTAATTCATAATTTTTTTAAAGACTGCATGTAAGTTAATGTGTGTCTGTTAATGTGTTATGTCTATTAATTTCTTATATACAATCCGTGTATGCAGCCATGCTTATCGATCACTGAAAAAGAAGAATACATAAGTAAAATACGTTTGAAACGCTATGTAAAAGAGCAAAAAATCTCAAAAACAATTTGCCGATAAGTTTCATTCAGCCATGAACTATTGGGACTGGTGCTAATTACCGCTCGCAGCGACAAATCATGTGTTCATTTCGCACGCGAACGCGAAACCGATTAAGAAACTCACCGGCCGGAAAATATTAACGGTATTAAATTATGAGTTAAATTTTATTATAATGGTCCAAAAGAAGACGATAAAAACTATCCGTAAATAACCATTTAAAAATGGCAATTTATATTCAAAATATCATTTTATAGAAATATTGAAAAACATTAGAATGTAAATTTTTCTTTTCACATTATTATTTAGATTATCTTTCTATTAGCATTCGTATTCCATTTGTCTAAATTATTCTAAGTATATATGATCTAAGTATACATCAGTAGGTTACAGGAATTCCTTCATTTTGTATAGGTATTTGTTTCTCTTACTAGCTTACTGTAAATCTAGGATTAGCGTGAGCGTCTGACTTTGTGCAAACCAATAAAGTCAAACTCAACAATGAACATTTGAGCGAATTCCATGCGTTTCGGCCTCGGGCTATATCACTACTTCGAAATAGAGCGAGCCTTGTGTTAAATACAATGTGCGTTAGATTCCGTGTCAGCGATTAATGATAAATAGCACGGACGTTTCTGTATTGCAGTAGATTTGTTGCTCGAAATTCATTTTTATTTTAAACTTTATTCAAAATCTTTAATCTAATCGTAGTTTTCTTAATATTACAAGTCGCTAAGTCGAGACAAAAGTTTACAGCTCTACGAACTTCAAAATTCAAGCGGCTGTATATAACTTTGTTTAAAAATAAACAAAATTTAAAAAAGAAATTTGAAACTTAAAATCTCTACTTTCGAAAGGTCACTATGTCTTTTGAGTATCTGTGAATTTGGTAATTTTTATACTATATATAAAGAACCGCTACCTCTGAAGAAATTTTTTTTCACTTTGTAGGCTTGTCATATGCTTGAAAGAAAAATACAAAAATTTTCGATTTTCTAACATGAAAGCTTAAAGTTTTTCTCTACAAAATCATTTTTTGAAAATGTTCTTAAGATTTGTTGTTACTGTGTTATCACAGATAAAATACAAATAAAGTAACGCTACAAATTTTTGTTCCGACCTAATACTTTAATTGTTAAGTCATTTTTTTCATTGATATAAACGATCATATCAAATATCATTATATAGTCAAGTCGTTAAGACCAGTGTTAGTCATAATTCATTAAATTTTTCAATAAATAATACCAAAGATTTATTATTAGAGACGTATATGCTTAAATATACATCTCACTTTAATTTACACGTGCATTTATAAAACAGAAAACATTTCACGTTCGTTACTCTTATTTCGCATATTTTGCACGCATCATAAACACAAATTATTCTCCATTTTGTATACTCGTGTATCACTCGAAAATTTTCTACATACTACATGACTGTGTTCCAATACCAATGTGAAATGACTGTCTCCCGACAGCGAAACGAATATCGCATATTAATTTGTTTATCGAAATATCGGCTAGTATTACATTATTCATACATGCGCACATTTCGAGTTATATATTTTTAAATAAAATAGATCAGGTCGAAAAAACGGATATCTATGGAATCAAAGCGAACATCAAATGCCAGCAAATCGTAATTGATGTCATGCACATACATATGGATTATTTTAACCAATTATCCTTTCGAGCCTTCGATTTATTTAGCCAATTGTGTTTACCGCGCGAAGAGCATAACAAGGTTTTATGCAACGATAGAGTAATGTAGATAGCTAATTAAAAGTTTATCGAACAACGACCAAAGGGCTAAAATGAATTTACTTTTCTGTATAACAAAAGCTTTATGGATATATTCATAATGACGGAATCAAACTTTTAATGAATTTCCTGGAATAGAGGAACATATAGCATAACACAACTTCTTTAATTCCAGTTTCCTCATTTATACGATGCTTTATAGTGACAATCAATTTTTCAATTGATTATTTTCGCCTAATACAGAAAATTATTATAATATATATAAAATTTTTCTTAGAAGGTTTCAATATTGTTCTTAGTTTACAAAATTAAGTCACATAATGATATCTCATTTTATAACATCAAGATATCTTTATAAATTAAATATTTGTATTAAATAATTAATTTAAAGAAAATGATTCAAATTTATGTCTTATTTTTGTCAATAAATGCATTTTTATTTTTGAGATTTTATAATATATGTAACATAAATTATAAAGACACATTTACTAATAAAAATAAAGTAAATATAGATATTTATTCAACATATTCGTAGTAAACACATTTTAAAAAATGAACGAAAAGGTATATAAGAGATTTTTTACGTCACGTCTTTATTACATACCATTTATTTTTTTTTTTAAATCATATTTGTAAAGTAATTTAAAAATTTTTCGTTTAATTAGATAAAATATTGACTAAATATGCAAATATTATCTCTACGATTCTCTATTATATGAAATATATTGTTCGCAAATAAAATATCAGTGCAGTGTTATCTCCAATATATAAATATCCCTTTATAGAGTGAGATATCAATGAAACTTTTCTAACAATTCAATCGTCGCCGTCCATAGTTCGATAAGCGAAGAAAAATAGTTGACCGTGTGTCGTGAAAGTTTCTTCGATTCTTCCACTCATTGAACGAACTCGCAGTTGAGGGTTAAATTGATGTCGCGACGCATTATTCTTTCGATCCTTCGATCTGGCGATTTACGCAACAAACCGTTTATCGCCTTATAAACCCTCTCGAAGCATTGCTCGATAGCGTTCGCATACGGCGACAAATCACCAACAGACATCTTTTTATCGAGTGCAATTTTATCTAACCCCTCACTATACGCCAGACCAAGTTTATTGCCCGGCATTGTCTGCTGCCGCGCATATAAACGTCTTCCAATGTTCCATTCTGTGCCATTAATATTAGCGAGTCGTTTTTCTCCTTTCGGTGTGAAAAAAATCACGAAGTAACGAATTGTAAGTAACGAATGCAATCTATTTCGAAAGGATTAACTTAATGAAATACGTGTTCATTGTCCATATATGTTTGCATTAATTTGCTTGATTTATAATCGGCTTTATTGCACTATCGAAAGACAATTAATGCAACAACATGACAATTAATGAATACAGATTACTTAATGACTAGACTAATCACTCAGTAATTTGTAACGTTATACTATTACACAGCAGCAAGAAGATAGATGTGAAGAGCGAATGTACGCAAAAGTGTAGATTCGAATAAAGTTGTGGATCTCGGAAAACTCGGGATGACAAGTAACAATTTTCATAGTGGCTGTCTGTGAAGATAAGACTCGGAGAAAATTAAGCATCATGGTAGTGGTGCGAGTCTCACGGACGACAGATTCCGGAAGGTCGAAGAATAGGTTCAAATTACGGTTGACTCTATCTCGTAGAACCGCACGAATACGAGGCTATTCTTTACCTTTCGGCTTCCTCTCTTTTGCGCCATGGTTTTTTCCATTTCTCCCAAAATGTCTCAAATAGCAATACCCCACGGGAAAGAATTACGTTACGGGGAAAAAAGCTTTCGAGCATTACGCGAAGGAAGTTTCGCGATTGAGCCAAATGGAACCGTACAAACATAAATGTAGTCAATTTATTAGACGTAACAGCAATTGTATCAGTGGAAACTATCGAGATAACTCTCATTCAAAGCGGAATCAATCTTGGCAAATAACCTTAGAAAATAAATACTGAAAGATTAAAATTATATGTACACAATTTAACATTGTCCTGCAATAAAAATATACTAAAATATAATATTACAAATGTCAAATATTTTTGATAGAAGCTTCAGATCTTTGATCATGTACATGGGTTGCTATAATACTTCATATCTGATATGATGATATTGCCTCTCATTACATAAATATAAATAAAACATCAATAAAATCAAAAAGTATTTAAAGATACTCAAAACACAAAAAATATTCCATTATTTTATTATAGAGATAATTTGAATACAGCCTGAAATGTCAAATTGAACGTAATTTCATCATTATTTATTTCCATATTTTAGGTAACATGGAGGGCGATATCTTCAGTTCGAAACAATACGGGAAAAAAGAGGAGCTCTAGCTGTCCATATGTATACGATTGAAGTTTCAGACAGCTTAACATAAATTTACAATCTTTTTGGCCGTGCATCTATCATCAGATCTAAAAATCATTTCAAAAACCGATTGTTTTCATATATCATATATTGAAACTGTTTGGTGCCGCAGGCATTCAACAATTTAACCGTTTAAAACAGCGTATTTTTAAAAAATCTTTTTATATATCCAACTGAAACTACGTCAAAACATGTCACTGAGTATAGAAAAGCGTGAAATTCATGTATGCACTTGCCTTGTAGTCAGCTCAAACATTGCTTTCGGTATTTTTGTATGATGTTTTGTCCCCTTTTGCCTATTCATGTAACACACTGCAAATAATTGCCCATGTATATCATTTTCTACCTGTGGTTTTGATATATATACAGAACGATTCACGACACGCTGCTGGGACTTTCGGGTGTGGCTTTGTTGGCGCCGCGCCATACGTATTCCGAACGTCACTTCAGAATTTGCTTAAACAATCGAGGTATAGTGCGTTCCCTACATGAAGAATAAATTTCATTATGTAAAAATCTTATTTTTTTAATTATTTACAATTGAATGGAAGAAAGAAGGAATTAAAAAAAGATCAAAATTTGGTACAGCTATCGAGCAGTGAGATCAAATTATATATTTTTATATTTGAATCTGAAAAATATTAATATGCGTATATTTCAGAAATGTGATATAATAAAATTTTATACAAAAGAATTCTGGTAATCTTATGAATTCATAATTGGTTTCCTCCGCATAACGTATTTCATTGGAATCCTCATTTGAAAAATATTTCAATATTGTTTATCTTGTAAGTAAAGAATGTTTCGTCAAAGGAATACTTCTCGTTAAAATATATACATATAATTAAAAACGGCGTATCTTACGAGAATCGTAAAAAAAAAAAAATAATAATTACGACTGACTGCCTAGATTTTCCAGCTCTGTAAGATAAGAGAAATATTTGTCGGAAGATTGAGTAAAATATTGCACCGCACGATGTGGCCACGATGATTAATCGTCTCTCACTTTAGAATTAATTACTGGCTCAGTTGGACATAATTATAGTTAACTCAGCACCGATTACCGTGCGAACGATACACTCGGTGTTCCTATTTCAGCGATTTGTAGTTACTTGATTCGGTCCGGCGTTAGCTGATGAATCTGTGCGAAAGTTAATTCGACAATTCGATACATCTGGCGCTTATACCGGAAATAGATATTCGCGTTGGTAATCACGAGTACGGATTGCTCGCACCACTTCGAATTCCAATTAAAAGTTAAACGGTTCCTATCAGGGCTAAATTACCATTTGCGCTGGCAATCAATTCGTATTTCCAATAAGTTCATTAATTAAAGAACCAAGTATAAGGCACGATTGATGAAATATTCATTTTTAATGATTTAACAACTTGTCAGCTTCTTGAAAGGGATGTTGAAAAGTAATTTAACACTTGAACTTTCTAACAAGTTAACTTATGGAAGATTTTGCTTTTTAAAAGTTTTCGAAGTCACTGAATTCAATTTTGGATTCGAAATTCTAAAATTCAAATTCAAAAAACCAATCTAATTATCATGAAACTCAGTTTTAGAAGATTCTTAACATCTCTGAGTTTTGAATATAGCTGAAAATATCAAATTTTAAAAGAATAGTAATCTCTATGAAGAACTCTCACTGGATTCATAATCAGGAAGTCAGTTTGGAAATCAGTACTAACTGTTTACATAAAATTGACAAGCTTCTAATAAAGCGAAACTAGAAACTTAATGTTGCTTTATTATATATAATTAAAAACTCCCTAAAAACAAGATTTATGATAATCAATTTATTTTTTTTAAATTCTGTCTGCCATATTGAATCCATCGTTTTGATTCTTTTTTATTTTTTAATTCAAATTAATTTTTTTAATTCAAATTCGAATAAAGCATTATCAAATTAAGATATAGAGTAATTGCCAAATTTCATAATTGAGTAGCAATTTATAAATAAAAGAGGAAGACCACAAACATGGTCGCCAAGTCAGACCACAAAGGATTAACTTAACGTAGATACATACATTATTCATTTCAATATTGATTCCTAATATCGTGATTCATTCACTTCATATAATATTGACTTTTAGTAGCTTTACTTGTTAATGATTTAGTTGAATAGAGGGACGTGACATCGATTCATTAGACGTATATCGAATGCATTTGGGTCACAAGTGACTTGCATTAATTTTAGGCAATATCGTTTGGTCTGATCGATGATGCACTAATCAAACCACATGCAATTATCGTAAACGGAACAGATTGAGGCCACTAAATCTGATCTGATGTCGAGTGATGCGTCATTTAATAGCGACACCGTGATTGTCTTCAATAATGTTTCGTACGCTTCCTACATTCCGTAATTGATCGAGAAGACATAATCGCGACACTAAAACCGAATTAGAGCGCGTAGAGGTGTATCTTCTCATTACTGCCACCAGAGGAATATCCTTAACAGGATCAGCGATTACGCACCGCCTATTGTGCACGTGTTCAACCTACACACACGATATATACACGCCGAAACAGCGGTCTTACTTTAGAAATTACTTTCGCAACATATTACGGCAACTCGTCGCATTACGATGAAAGTTGGATGACATTCTTTCTTTTCACGCAAGAAATCCCTGCCGGACCAAAATACTTCGGTGCAGCGCGGCAGCGCAATGTGAAATAGAAATAAGCTCCGCGCTTCGAAAACTTCGGGGATAGACATTGTGACCGAAGTGTATATACAGAAGGATACTTGGGGAAAATAGAATTATTCTGTTATGCGAAATTTTGCAAGTGAAACAAAAAGCAATTTCTATCGTGGAAAATAAATCAAAGAAATTTCTATCGCGCTAAATCGAATTATCGATCTTAATAGATAAAAATATAATTAAGGAAAACATGATTGTCGAATTTGCGATTAAGATGAGAAAGAGAGAGAGAAAGAGAGAGACAGAGAGAGAGAGAGAGAGAGAGAATTTTATCATTTTATTATTTTAAAATAAGTTAATTAAAACAAATAAGATATAAAATATTGAAAACATCTCAATAAAAAACAAACACAGAAGAAAAAACACATAACAAATAAAATAATATTTTAATGGAGTAAATAAAAATATATCCAATTAATTGTTAAAAGCACAAGCCTCTTTTGAAACATTGTAAAATTAATGAAATGAAAAATATACTAATTATACATTTAACGAACCAAAAGATCAGTAAATTGATGAGATAACATACTTATCGTATTACGAACTGCGTTATGTGCATAGGGCTTTGGAATTGCATTTCTCGCATCGATGGCAATAATTGCGTGCACCATTTACCTGCTAGTAGAACTCGGTTACACTTGCAGGTAATGGGAATCGTTCAATCTCCGCGGAAACCATTCCACAGTATTATTCGTATACATCCTGTGATCACACATCCGGATCCAATGATCGTTAAGCTTCACCGATACGAGGACATAACATTCGCCTTAATCAGTCAATAGATACAGTGCAAGTAAAAATATCAGTTAGCGGTTTCATTTCGTATTTATGATTACGTACTGATTAAATGAATTTGAGATATATGGAATACAATTTTAACAAATTAAATTTCAGATGTATAAATTTAAATGTAAGAAAATCATATCAGGAAATTTCGAAAAAATTTTATCATAATAGAAAATTAAAATTAATATTAAACATGAGAGAAATAGTTTTATTGAATTTCTGCTAATATGAAATCATGCATGAGCTCAATAAATATGTACATTTAATACATTAAAACCAATTTAAGTAGATGAATAATAAACTATATGATGATGTATCTGTAAACTATATATCTGTAAACTATATGATGATATAATTTAATATATTACATGTGACTTTACATATTTCACATATTAAAGTTTACGCTGTATTTTATGACAGATTCTGGATTGGAGCGGTCCTGAAATTCTCTTTCTGCCATCGAGTATAAAATAATAATTCCATCACTCAACTATTCTGACTTTTGCTTCGCAAAAAATAAAAATTGTTAGATATTAATTTTTATATCCATTGAATGTTGCAATATTTTTTGTGTCTCTGTATAAGATACAGAATGTATAATTAGTATATTTTTAGTATATTAGGAAACAAACTGATATATTAATTATATATATATATATATATATGTATATATATATATATATGTATATATATATATATATACATATGTAAGTTAAGAAATTATAAAATGAGTATAGGTATAAAATATATCTAAATTAAAAAATATTTTTGTTTCATTAACATATGTTCAGTCTTGTAATGTGGTATTCAATGACCGAACTCCCTCTTAAAATCCCTCGTTACATGACCATTTAACATCATATTTGTAATTATTACGTAGTAATTATTGCGTAGTAATTACTACTAATTACTGCGTATTAGTATCATGTAAATGCTATGTTATAAACAAGATGAATTGTGCTGGTTTTCAAGTTAATACAGTTAATGTTATATTTCTCATATATATATATATATATATATATATATATATATATATAATTTATATTTTTGTATACATATAGAACTAGATATCGTAGCTGTCGCTCCACGACAGAAAATACGATAAAATTCTTTAATACCATTATATGATATGACATGGATCCGGTTTGGAAGGAATTTGTGTCGCGATAATATAACATCGCTGCATAAAGATGGGCTTCTAGCCTGGATAATTCTACGTCGACGATCAAATCCTTGGCCTACTTTAAGAAAGGTCTTCCATCCGTTTCTTTTGCGGGATTCTGGCTGCGTGTCAGAATTTTCGGAATTTATTGGTCGACTGTTCGTGCTTCTATGACCTCTTAGAACCTCCACTGGCCGTTTCCTGTGCTGACTTATCGCGTAGTACGAAGAGAGAACGAGAGCGCATTCGCGATGCTCCGTTACCAACGGGTCAATGAGTGTCCGCGTTAACCATCTCTGGAAAGAAATCTGCCGATTGTGCAGCTCGATTGACCTTTTATCCGTGCTCAAACGCAGTAACCACCGCTTAGAAAGAGTGTGTTATCTAACATACTTTCTCGAGTTAATTAAAAAAGGGATGACTAATGATTTTATCAGCTATAATATCAATGATCGAAAATACGATACATTATTTTTGAAAATTTATTATGTATATGCAATATAACAGATATCTACCTATATTATATATAGAGATATAAAGGATATCGGTACATATTATTTTTTATCAGAAAATATGTTATAGATATTGCCGTCACAAAAATACAAAGTCGAATGCAGAAAATACGTAATTATAGAAAATTAATAGGAATAAATTAATTAACTGTGTTAAATTCAATATATCTTGTATATATATATATATATATGTACATATATCAAAGTATATAAATATGTGCATATATGTGTGTGTATATATATATATATATATATGAAATTGTGTGTGTGTGTGTGTGTGTGTACAAATAAAATTATTAATTAAAAATCGAACAATAATATAGTTCTCTAGTTTAGACACCACGTATCAATATTAAATTTATGTATTTCCTTTTGGTTCTGAAATATAACAGAATGTTTCTACGATACTACGTACCTATCAGCATGCGTCACTTTACTAATCATCACGTGAAACACTCTGCACCCTACTTCAAACATGCGAGCAATATTTGTAGCGAACAAGGCGCACTCAATTGTCTACCGCGATTGGAAATCAGTCCAACTGCGTAAACAGCGAAATTCCGTAATACACGTTTGTTCGGGAACTTGACAAGAAGGGCAAGATCCATTATGATCTTTCAATGTTGTGATCGATCGCGTATAGATCCATTCGATTGAGCCATGAGGCTGCTTTTGTGAACTGAGAACATATCCACGGCTGTCCAACTACAAACGATTCTGCTGTAAAATACATTTCTGTGGAAAGAGGTGTATGTGTGTTTGAAACCCTTCTGACATTTTCCTTCACCTCAGATCCTACAAAGCGTCGATTCAGCGACAACACACCCTTGTAAATTTGTTGCATTGAAGGTAATTGGAAGTTAAATAAAAATGGAAAAAAGTTTAAGGGAAATATTTTTTATATTATCCCAAAATCTTTAATGCTGGGAAAAAAGTATTTTTGTTATACTTATTATATATTATTGTATTTATCGCAATCCTATTATATTGCGTGACTCTTACATCAAAGATGAAAGTAGAAAGTAGAAATAACGCAAATCGTGTTAGAATTTTTTAGCATCTTGCAATCATATTGCATTATGCGTGCATACAGGATGATGCAAAAAAATCTCTTGTAAGAGGATGAGGATATTTCCTTCTTTCTTGAACTTATTAAATAACAAAGACATTTTTCTTCTATATCAACATTTATCTAATGCGATTGCAAAAGCGACATGTTAAAGAATAATAAACGATAGAAAAGAAATTATAAAAAGAAAGATAAAAAATTTCGGAATCTATGTTTTGATTTTGTAAAGAATAAAACATTATGTTCGCTTTTGATCATGGAAATATAAAATTCTCTGATTTTTAAGCTTTTATTACTTCAGAATTTTGCAAGAAGATTATCACATATTGATCTGTTAAATTCTAAACTTTCTTCATGTAAAACTCTATTACAGGTTATTGAAGAGAATGTTGCCATGTTATTGAAGAGAAAACATTCAGCTTCACGTAGGTGGCATAGTCTCGTAAGTTGCGTAAGTTTGAATTTGTTTTATCACAATATTTGTTACAAAATAAATATTATTTTTAGAAAATTATTAATCAATCAAATAATATCAGCAAAAAGAATATACATCTTAACATAATATTTCCATAATATTAAGTGTCTTTTTTGTGTCACTTCCGTTTCTTCAATCCTGAAATAATCTACTTTTTTATTTTGATAATTTTTTTCAAAAATTCTTCTTTAAGTTATAACGTTTGCTTTTTATAAAGTTTAATTCATTTTTTATGATCAATATATATGTTTATCAAACTCATTCAATAATAATTTCAAAATTACATTTCCTAAATTGTGTTAGACAATCACAGTCTACTTTTGAAGTAGAAAACGATATGTTTTTTATCAATTCTTATTAAAAATTTTAAATTAAAATATCTTCTTTTAACTGATAGTATTATAAATGTTTCTCTTTCTTACTGCACTTTCGTACAAAAATTATGAAAGAGATCATCACAAAAAGACAGTAATATTAAATTAAGAATAAAAGAAAACTAAAAGAAAACACTGAATTTTGTTTTAGAAATAGAGCAAAAAAAAAGATTAATTAAACTTTTTTATTATTCTAACTGCTATTTATAAAGATGTCGAATAAATTACGTTCTTTTTTTAAATCAGATTACAAGTATAAACATGATAAACAATCGTAACAAACAGCTGTACATGCACACAGATGATGTTTACAAAACGATTTCGGAAAATGTATAGACATCTTGATAGTACACCGTGGGTTGCATTTATCAGTATCGTCCGATTTGTCAGAGCGGCGATACCGTATCATTTGTACCCTCGTATTTTAACGGAGATACTTCGATAATCCCTTTTCAATCTATACGAGCGAGTTTTTGTGGAGTTTCTAGATCAAGCGCAGCGAGAGCAGATAAGTATGCAACAGAATTGAAACTGAACCCGATAGCATTTAGAATCGACAAAAGATAAAGTTTATAATTGCACGGATAATCATTGTAACAGTTTTGAAATTAGCCGATGGAATTCATTTAATGCACAAGTTACAGCCGTACCATCGCATCGGTACAACTCTAGCGATGCATTTTCTAAAATTAAATGCGCATTTAGATGTGGTTAGCTTGGCGCGGAAAATTCTCGCGGAACAGTCTGGAATATTCACACAAATCCAGTAAATTGTAATCACCGCGATTTACTGTTCCGAGTATAACCTACATTTTAATCAATAACTCGATTGTATAACGATCTTCATGTTGAATTAATTCACCGATAATGGCTTCAAATCCTGATTGTAATAGCACGCGTAATGTCATAATCCTCTTTCGCGTATACATATGTATTTTTAATATTGAATAAATCTAAAGTTCAATATGTATGTCACGTTATGCTTTAAGCAAGAAAGAAATAATTAACTAATAAATTCTCTCTCCGTTTTAGTATTTTCTTCGATAATGTCTAATCTTTAGAAACGATGTAGTTAAAGATGATAGTTTTGTTATTCCTTTTTTTTTACATAATTATAAAGCGAAAAAAATCTGAAAGATAAATAAGTTAAAAATTTGATAGACCATTATATAGGATTTTTTATACCTTTTACATATAAATTTTTAACGTAATTGAAGTTGATCTTTGTCCAATAAAACTGCCTCCAGGGTCTAACTGTAAATATTTGAAAATCTAGAGAAATCATGAAATAAGTTTCAGAGAATGCAAATTACAAAACTTCATCCTTTATTTAATTTCCAGTGAATTTTACTTTGAATCCTTATTTCACTCTAAAGATGTACACTACAATAAACAAAAGTACACCCTGTATTGATATAAAAGTTTATATATACATACGCAAGAAGTATAAAGAGAATCAAAGATATTCTGTATATCTTACCCAATATAAATGAAGACTCTTTATGAATTTTGATTCGTGTATTGGACAACTAAAATGACTTTAAGTATTGTTACAAGATATGCGCTATAAATAAAATATATTTTATGAGATATAAAGATACATAATTATTTGATATATTTATTTAATAATTCGATAGAATAGATGACAGAATTTTGCATGTATAATAACATCATTATCATTAATCTTTCGTTTTGTAGTATATCTATGTTGTTCCTTGAATAAATATATTTGTTAAGGTTTGTTAAGGGATTCTACCAATAATCAGTTTAAAACAAAAATGAGAGAAGGAAACAATTCCATATTCTCTGATGTTTCTACGAACCTTCGTTATTTATATCAGTTTTTCTCAAGAGCAATCTTAAACTTTGTAGAGAACATTTTTACTCAGTAGCACTGTAGAGCTGTTCCACGGCCCATAAAGTCTTAAGAACGGCATACTAAACAGGCAACAGTGAATAAAGCATCAAGAGTGTATTGAGAGTGGGGGAAGGAACTTATCGTGAGATACTTAATTTCGTCGGCTCGACCATAGTAAAGCGCGGTGCACACGCGATAAATCAGACGTAACGGTCGTAAGCAGCTTCCCGGAAAAATCCCTCGCTGCAGTGCCGCTGTGTATCGAGCTGATCTTTTTGCTGGGAAGATATATTTTCCAATTTCCGAATGACGTCGCCCTCGGGGGCAAAATCTCGGCACGATCGGATAACAGTGAGTTTCTATATCCGCGAGTCGCTAAGAGTCCGCCATTTAAGTCACGAGATCAAGCGGTTGCCGATTCATCTTGGCTTTACTGCTGTAACAATGTAAGTACTAGAAATAAAAATCAAGTACCTTGTAAATTATTTCAAAAAGAAGCCAATTCATCCAATGCATACAATAAGAGAAAAGTTTTTAGTATTTGTGATTATAACTAAAATTTATGTTGTAATTTTCGTAAGGATAACAATATTCTTTTTAGTGTATAGAATCATAAATAAAATTATACATATTACTAATATTATTACTAATATTATATAATAGTAATAATTATAAAAATGGAACTCTTAATCATAATTATTTAATTATACCATGCAGTTACAATCACAAATAACAAAAACTTTTCTCCTAGTGTAACTAGTTGGATTCAATTAAACAATCGAGGCAATCTGACTTATCTGAAGAAACGGCTAGACAAAGAAATAAAATTTATCCGATGTGCGATGAATTGGATTGATTCAAAAATCATAATTACTGTCTTTTTTTAGCGTTTTTATTAGGTGTTGGAATTAATTCGTAGCGTTTTTTAATGAAAGAATGTTATTTATTTCACATGAGCATTAAAAAATACATTAATGAAAGTACTTCCCATCACTTGTAAAACGCTACGAATTAATTCCAACACCTAATATATTATTTTATTTTAACTCTTTAATCAAAAGACGGTTTATTAAATTATTAATAATGTGATTATCGTCTTCAATAAGAAAAATTATTAGTATTAAATAAGTATTAGTAAGTTTATAAATATTCGTAAGTAGAGTATTTTACAATTTCTTAATTTTTATTGTCAAAATTAATTGTAACATATGCATTTAATATGTATTTAAAATATGTACAATTTTAAAAACTTTAAAAGAACTATCAAGATTCTTTGTGTTTTATTAATTTATTATTAGAAGGACGTAAGAAGAAATAATCTCCTAAAATGTAGTATGGTAAAACGGTAGGAAGACATACATTGAAGTTAAAGGTAGATGAATAATAAAGCAAGTTATAAAATAATATTTAAAAGTCATGTTGAATATTTAAATGCAGGTAAGTTTGACATTTAAATGAAATGCAATATTAAATTCGAAATTAACCATTTAAATATGTATATAGGTTACACTATTAAAATTCACATGTGTACTTTTTTCTTTCTATTTAATTAAACAAACTGTAAGATTTTTAAGTTTTGACTTTTTAAGTCTGTTTTTAGAGAACATAAAGTTTAAGTACCTGCAATAATGTAAATTAAAAGTACTCATACATGGCGTTATAGCATAGTATTAGCATATAGAATACTAATTAATGCAAAGATATTAGGATACAATTTTGTATTTTCATTAAAAAATGTCTATCATCTAAATATCTATAAAACTAGATATCTATAATTAAAACTAGATATAGCAGATAAAATGATTTGATATGTAGATCGTAGATAAGAATTAAAACGTGAAATAGTAACAATGACAAGAAGCGAAGTATCTCGTGATTAATTAGCACCATCGTCGTAACTGACATAAATCCCAATGGACGCGTTATAAGGGGCGATTGCTCCGATGACATGATTTCAAATTTGATGAAAGTTGAATAGAGCATGCCCAATATAAGGATGAAGAGGATAAGGTGAGATAAAGAGAATAAATGCGGTGTATACAGACGTGACGAAGGAAAATACTACGAGAGAAGAGGCGAAATCCTTGTTTTATAAAGAGAGAAGAACGTGTTGCAAAGTATGGAAATATCCGCCGGGGATTTGAAGTTCAGTAGAGCATTAATTAAACTACCTCGCTAATTTCCGGAACTTATAAACCGACGGTTTATTAATTTCCCTCGCGTTTAAAGGAATAAGCGCGGTATCGAAGTTCCTTGCAGCTCAGGTGATTTTCTGTGTCGCGTAATTGTACATTAATTTTCTTCACCAAGAAGAAGGAATCTGTAAAATCTTTGCGGGAATTTATTCAATGGATTTCGTATTTAATTATAAATTTTATTTCTTAGAAGAGGAAGATCCTTGTAAACTTTTTTAGGATTAAACATTTCTCGATGGTAGAAAATTGAAAATTGTTGATACGACGCAGGAGATGTTTCTTATATACGCTGCTCTTGAGACATCATACTTCGGATGAACAATGGAATTAACACGGTACGTTTGACGCATACATGAAGTATCTCAAATTTAAATTTGGACGTATAGCTGTCGAATCTCATTAAAGTCATAATGATAATGTGAATGCATACGAGTCCTTTCAAGTTATCATACTGTTTCGCGGGCTCATTAACATTAGATATTGATGAAGTATCGACATTTAATTGAGAATTGTTTATGATTCATACGAGTAGTTCATTCACAATTACGTTTTAAATGAGATTTAAATAAATTAAAGACAATACTGATATATTACAATGCATGAACTGCTTCGCAATTATCATTATACCTTGACAATTTATTGTTTAAATATGAGTCTAGTACTTAGCGCTAGTTTCTCGCTGACCCATATTCTAACATAAATATAGATACATGTTAAACGAACGTAAGTAAAGATTTACGAACTAACTTCATGATTTGGGTACTGAGCGACTTTACTAGTGATGAATATCTTTTGTTTGTGTTTCATAAAAGATAAACGATAGAACATATTTAAAAGTAGATAACAGCAGCCATTTACATGAAAATATATTTACTTTTTACATCGACTGTATATCTTCGGCAAGTAAAATTTTACATCTATCGATCTGCATAGAGATTTAATAAGAAAAATTTAACAATTTAATAAGAAAAATAATTAAATTTGAGTACCTATTATTATGCATTTATATAAGAATAGTGCTACATTGTGTTTCTACAAAGCACTGATATTTTAATAATTCTGATTTATTTATTTTTACATTATGTAAATTTTTCAATTAATTATCTTTTATTTTAAAATTTATAGAATAGATTATATTTGTATTTTTCCAGGAAAAGTTTACATTTTTCATGATTAATTCGATTATCTTCTTAATTTGATCGTCTCTATAATTTTATAACTGCGTCTTTAAATGTCGTAATGGCAATTCGTAATATTTTATTCTATTTTTTCATAACGTTCGGATACAGACTATATTTAACTGATTAATGATGTGAAAAAAATCATGTAATGCGATATCACTATTGCCTGCAAGACATGAGAGAACATTCGATATTTGTATGTATGCTATCAAGGCCCATAATACGTATTCACGTATATAGGACACCCTCTGATTGAAGATACACAGCTTCCGGCAATTAGCGATGCCCGGGTATGTTCATCGAAAATTTAGATTAAGGTAAATACCGAACTTGGCAATATCCCCGAAACTTAGGCGTCACGGTAATTTATTAACAGATTCGGGCACAGGCAGGAGGGAGTAAATCCGCTGAATATGTGAATCGGTGATTACTGAGCTCACAAACTATGACTGCATCTCCGGATCTTCACTAATTCCTTCCAGATAGGTATATATATATGTACATCATATCTGTGCACGTTCACACGGGTTGGGGTTATTAGGTGATATAATTAGAAAGTAGGAAAAATTTAGTAAATTAGCACACAGCACGCGCGCGTCTTTCATAACCTTCGAAGATTACATTATCATAAATAATATTATTTCAGACATGAACTTGTAATATTTCTTTCGTCCACCTCGTTTTTTAGTTTTTTTTATATTTCAAGTACAATCCAATTTTCTTTATTAATTATGTAAGTATATGTAATTGACTGAAAAATGTAAAGAATTAATTTTTTAACAATGCAGTAATTTAAACATTTAAATTATTGTATTTTGTATCATACGTCTATTACATTTATGTAATTTATTATGATTTTTCACATTTCCCTCCTGACGGAAAAGGCCATCATTTTTTCGCGGTTTCCGACAAGCAATTTAGAAGACAGGAATATATCATATATATATTATACTTACATACATACACAAACAATTTTACAAATATCTTTGAAAAAATGGACACTACTTTCTCTATTCGGTTCTAACATTAAAATAGCGATCACATGACTTTCACGTGAAAACCAAAGATATCGACATAAGATATCCTTACTGGTTGTATCTACAATCAAGCCTGCATCACTGACTTGCGTCTGCAGTCTGGCATCATTGGCACCAAGTTTACTAGAAAGATGGTTGAAAATTACTCAAAATTGAATCCATTTGAATTTTTTGATGAAACATATTCTACTGACTAATCTAACTTCCATTCTGATTTTTTCCTGTTGATATAATTTTAAAGTGGAGCGTACGAAGATGATAAGCATTATCAAGTTGAATATCTAGAGACGTCTATCAAATCGGAGAACAAAAGGAATACAGAGTTGCGGTTCAATTCTCATAATGCTCTTGGAATCATTTGTCATTTATCAAAGTTAAATAAAGATAAAGAATGCTCATAAGTGTTGTACTTAAGTGATCTTATTATTATTTTATTTTATTCAAATTCTCTCTCTCTCTCTCTCTCTCTCTCTCTCTCTCTCTCTCTCTCTCTCTCTCTCTCTCTCTCTCTCTCTCTCTATTTACAAATGAGGCATACAAGAAACTTCAGTATATATAGCATTACAATTAGTTTTTCTATATGTAATTCGTCACTGTTATCTTATTATCTCTATATTCTTTCCGATAAACCCTTCATTATTATAATACTTGTATATAACTTGTATATAACTTTATTATAGCGACATCAAAAAAACTCAAACAATTCGAAAGTTATAATGTAAAAGTCTAAATTTTGATAAAAAAAAACATGTTTTTACATTATTATTTTGTTGTTTTGTTATGCTTTACCATATTATTAAATAATTTTTAATTACAAACATATCGCAGTTTTCAGAATGTGCTTATTATTTAAAAGATTTGTTATTACTATATATCTCGAAAATCAATTTTTTTGCATATAAAATTTCATAATGCAATTTCAACATATTACACAGGAACAAAAATTTTGGTTGGATTAATTGAAATACATGCGAATCTATAAACGTCCGATTTACATAAACAAAATGTGTAACGAGTATATACGTGTGTTTCGTATGCTGAATGCTCTGTCCACCAAAACCGACGAAAAACGGATTAATTCCAATGCGGTGACACGAAGTTACGCTGGTCGTTGAGATGCAGCCAGCCAGACGGGATGCTATGGTCAAACAGTCTCGCCGACACATAGCTCACGTCACCGTGTCCTGTCACCTCCGATCTATTCCCTGCTCTTCTTTCGTGTCGATTCCGACACGAATCACATCCTCCTGCCTGTGGCAGTGGGAGGAAGAGACACGAAACCACATGCGGGGGTAATTTTGCGTAACTCATCACCGCACCCCAGCTTGTCACTCTCGACAGAGAGAGATTTCTCGGCACGCAGTGCTTTAGCCCACATTTTTGCGAATTATTCGCAGATTTTGCCGCGTGGAATGCTATTAAACAATTCGATTAATCAATCAATCATTTGCATTTGAATATCAATCAAATTATTGCATTTTTATATAAACATTATAAAATATTTAATGCATTTAATCTCCTCTATGCCAAAATAGTAAATGTACATAGAAAGAACGATTTTACTGAATATCTAAAAATTAGCTAGGTGCAGAAAATAATTTTGTTGGATCATCAAAATAATTATGTATAATACTCAAACATAATGAGTTATGCTGCAAAAAATTTTGATATTCTAACATCCAACCAAAGCTTGAGCGTTCTACACAATTATTTTCAATGGTTTAACAAAATTATTTTTAGATCTACATGTAGCTAAATTTTTACTTCCATGTACATTATTTTTAAAAAAATTTAAAAATAATATTAATAATCCGTAAATTTTATTTACAAGTTGCAATTTTACAAGTACAAAGAAAAAGTAATAAAAGAATAAAAATAATTTACGTTTTAACAATTTTTGTTTTTATAATAAATAACAATTTCTGCAAAATACACCGTATCGAACCTCAATCACTATTACAACCGGCAAGGTGTATTATTTCCCGAGACAGACATTAGGGTTGTTACAGATATCAATTACACGATCGGTACGTGTTTGTCACAGAACAATATGTCTCCGCACAGCTCAACATGGCAACCATAATCGTCTCGCGGTAATAACCGTCGTAACGTTACAGATGTGCCGTCGTTATATGTTATTGCCGCTGAGAGATAGTCTAATCGTTTCGTTGTAATTGATTCGCTAAATTACACCGACCGGCTGACGCCAGCTCGAAATAATAATATTACAACGTTATCGTCATACTCTATTCGCATTTGTATAATTCCACTATTATATAGCACTTATCATTCGGAAACAATCGAAATGTGTTTTTTATTATTAATACTTTGCAGTACTACCAACACGATTCTCAGTCTTGGCGTTTGATTGTGAGTAATACGAGAAAATTGCAACGGGAATAAACAGAAAATAATTATTGATTATGTTCGTAAAAAAAATTCTATCAAGCTGCTATTTCTATAGCAATTGCACAATTTTTATTTCTATATTACGTAAAATTGTATTGTTGATCGTAAAGAACTTCTTTCTCTGGATATATTTTGTTCTCTATTTTCTTATCCCTTTCTACTGAAATCTAATTTATTTATGATTAGATGATATGAAAGCAAACTTCTACTGTTTATTCGTACGATTTCATTCATATTAATTTTTGTCCGTCTTTTTTTCAAAAACAATGTGCATTTAGTACAAAACATTTTGTGTTAGAACTGGTCCTTAAAATTTTTGTGTTTATTTCCAACACATTTCATCTTCTGTTAAATTAACACAAAAATTTAAGCGGACACATAAAATGTGTTAAATTTAACACGAATTTTCCATCTGTGCAATTATTAGGTGTTGGAATTAATTCGTAGCGTTTTACAAGTGATGGGAAGTACTTTCATTAATGTATTTTTTAATGCTCATGTGAAATAAATAACATTCTTTCATTAAAAACGCTACGAATTAATTCCAACACCTAATATAAAGATACATAGCGACACAAAACACGCCAAATCAAGACGCAGTCAAGTTAAACTATTTCAAAAAAAAAAAAAAAACGGAATAATCGAAGTAGTTGCCATGATCTGGCTCTCAAGTTTCAAGCAATTCGTTCTTTGTGGTTATTTGATGACAGACGGTGATTAACGACGAACAATGGCTTTGTTGTTTTGGCACTCGCCGCAAGGTATTCGCGCTTATTTAGCTTTCCTTTCAAACATCAACAGCCATGCTATACAGACCATTATCTCGTCCTATAGCTTCTCATTCTCCTTTTACGATAGCTTTCTTCCTCTTTTATTCATGCTTCGTTCATTTTCTTCTTCTTTTCCTTTTCGAATATAGAACTTCCACCCTTAATTCTTAGGTTAAAAAGTGTTTTGTACAAACTTGTATTACCTTGATTTGCTTGCTGATATAGATAATTGATTATTTCGCTATTCTTTTGTCATTCTTTTTTTGTTTCTATTTCCTGCTTAACTTCTACTTTGTTTTACAATTCTTATTGTTAGAATACATAAAAGAATAAAAAAACGTGAGCTCTAAGTTTATACGGTAAAATTGAATGTATAATAACTAAACACATTTGACATTTTTTTATGATATCAGTTATCTTCTATATAGTTTTTATGTACATCACAATCTTAAAACTGTTACTAAATTCCTATTTAAGATTTTCTAAATTTTTTAATTTTATTTTCATTATGATTTTTTGTAGTTTTTATTTAACTTATTGGCAAGAATTTAAAAAATACTCAATTTTTGGTATATTTTCATATAATTATTAAATAGCATGATTTATTAAAAATACAATTTTGTTTCTTTAAATTGCATAATTATTTTAATATCATTTTAAATTCTTTTTATCTCTTGCAGAAATTTTTAATGCTGTATGCATTATTGATAATATTCAATATTAGTGATAAACGGTTGAAAATGGCAAGCTTAATATTAAATATGTAGATGCTCATATATACTAATATAACACACCAAATAATGCAAATATATGAAAAAGACAAAATTGTCGTAAAAGTGCAATATTCATTTGAAACACATTACAACTACTGTACTTTTTATACCATTATTTTATTAAAAATCGTGTTAAATAAAAAGAACTTGTTATCATATGAATCGTACACAAGAAAACCAAATAAAATAATGTAATAAAAAGTTGCAGTACAAATCAGATTAAGTACAGCAAAAATGGCAAAACGTACAGTTAATATATATCCCGTAAAAATCATAAGATACGCAGAATTAAGCAATACAATTGCAACTATACTTCTATTCATTAAAAAATAAACTTCTGAATGACAAACGTGTATATACAGCAAGAAATAAAAATCGCTACATTCTTATTTACGCTTGTTATTTTGTGGAAACGAGCGTAAGATCGGCTGTAGTTGACAAATTTCACTTTGGTTAAGCACTTGCCTATTGAGTTGCATAGAAATCGGTTCGATGGAAGCCGAATTTTTCCGTATACATATATAAACGAAACAAGGTAGGATTGGAAGAGCTTAGCGTAGCGAGCGTTATTGCGAAGTTTGCATGTTATTTTCATCCTCTCAACACACGCACAGAATTCATTCTGCTTTATAAACCCGTCTTAAAAATTTTTAAATACAGTTTGAAAATATAATTCTTATTAATCAGGATTAATTCTTCCTATTACTTATTTCTTTTGATAAAAGATTGACAGTTTGAGTCCAATCAATTATCAATATAATCGTTAAAATTAATTATTATCTTAATCATTTTTAAGACAAAGTCTTGAAGGAAATCACTACACATGCAATAAATGGTATAAAAATTGATTATTTCACTGTAAATACATTTTTTATTAACAATTCATTTATATATGTTTCTTAATATTTTATTTCACAAAAATCGTGACTTGTCATTGCTCGAATTATTAAAAACATATGACATAAATCGCTAGTAAGTATCTTGTATTTTTTCTGATACGCTAGCATTTAAATAAAAGCAGAATCCTTCATTTCTAAATATTACTGTTGGAGTGATATCGCAAAACATACGTGTCCGATGCAACGTAAAATGTGACAAGACGAAGCGAGAAAGTACATCGCTACCGCGAGAATATCGTGATAGTTTATTTATAACCGCTTTTCAACAGTTAACTCGTGACCACACTTGCGTTCGTACTTGTGGTCCTCTATCCTCGTTCTCATTTATCCCACGCTCTCCCCGTGCTCATTGAACTCATATCCCCGCGCTTTTATTTTCATTCGAGATAGGATGGATACCGTGCACTTTCATGCTGTTCCCCATCTGCCATCAAGCTTAACAAGGGAAACGTGTAACAAACAAGCAATTTATATCTCACGCCGCGATCGTTGGATACAATTTTCCATGATAGAGCATTCTACTATTTCTTTACTTTTATTCTTTTTTTCTTTCTATTTTTTCCGCTTTTCTCTCCTGATTATCCACTATTCTCTTTTCTATATAACCTTGGGAATACTGAGTTTTAATTTTGATAGTCTTGTGCACAATGCGGCACATTTCATTGTAACTTTATCTTAACAATTGCCTTTTATTTTACAGAAGAAGTTGTACCTAAGGGCATATGGACCAAAAGGATAAACGTCATTTTCCATTGTACTATTTGTACTATTTCAAAGATTGAATTCTATTAGCTTAACATTAATAAGTGAGAATAAAAAGAAAGAAAAAGAAGCTATATATAAGATCAAAGTATCTTTTTTGATAATAGAATATTTTTCAATTTAACCTTGCAAGGGTAATAAGATGTATTGTAGCCCATTCTTTTTATTCTCAGTCTTTTTAATGTTTCACGAAATATATGAATTTAAGTTTCTTTAGAAATGAGCAATAATAATAGCAAACTATAAATTAAGTTTGCAAATTATGTTTCAAATTATAATATATTAACTATGAAATTAGTATTCTTACATAATACAATATATTTATTTTTACTCTTGTATTAATTCGATATAAAATTAAAAATTTTATCGACACAAAAAATTGTAGATGTTATATAGATATGTATAAACAATCTTTCCTTTATTCAAAAGTAACTCAAACATTAAAATTATTTCAACTTGACAGAAAATTATTGATCAAATAATAGTTGGTAAAAAAAAATATATTTTTAACAAATCAAATGTCATTTTTGTTGTTCCATAATTCTTAAAAAATCTTTTGTTAGAGTTCTAGAGTTATGATTTAGACGGTTTTATCGTATAAAGTTAAGTTAGTTTACTTTTGAGACCGATAGAGTAATGTTTACTTAACTTATTCATGATAATAACTTAAAAATCACATTTTTATAATTGTATCATTTTTTAAGTAAGAGAGTGACATAATATTATGTAAATTAATAATATAACAAAATATGCTAAATTAAGCTATTTGATAGAGGAAATAAAAGATATCACAAAATTAATTTAAGAAAGTTAATTTTAATTTATCTTTAAAATGTCTGCACATGCAAATGTAACGCTGCTTAATTTACTAAACCTTATTTTCTCTGTTGTTTGCTTTACCTCATTTACATGTAAGATCAAAATAAATACATCGACCGCTCTCTTCTTTCTCTGTTTATTTTATCCTTTTATTTTTTTTCCAAACTCAACTCGCTCGCAGAATTTATTTTGTAACTTATAATTGTATATTGCAACGAGTTAAAAACAGAAGTTATTCTTTCCATACTTCACGCTCTCTTTCTTTTGTTTACTTTTCCCTTATATCGCACTCGTGGATGTATGAACGAGTGAATGCATTAAGGCAATGCAGAAACAGGCGTATCTCTAAACGCTTTTAGCTTGGCCAAAATTTACTTTCACCGATAGTGCTACTTACTGCTGGACAGTTTATTTTCATGCAAAACGGGAGGGTTCCGTTTCGCTCTCGCGTAGTCGAGTAGTACACGCACACAATTGACGATACAAACGCAGCGACCCGGTAATTTATTCCATGATTCACGATGGCCGAGAATCGGCTTTCCTTTATTTTCTATCCACATTGTAAACTTCTCTATTTTTTTGTAAATCACATTACATAAAAAAATACTTATTATTACTAAGATAATACATAATTGTTATTCATAATATAAAAAATTTATATTAATTTAAAATATTAATGAATCAAAAAATGTTTATAAAGATATCTTTTTGGAAATTATTATATAAAAATTATAATAATATATATAGATATATTGTAAAAAAATAAAGAATATAAATATTTATAATAAAATTATGATTATTTATAATTCTAATGGGTAATATATTTTTTTTAACAGTTAGCATTCATTTCACAAGTGTAGAAAATTTACAATCGTTAATAATATTATCTTTTGTCACTTGCGATAATATCGAAAGCTTTTGCTTAGAAATTTATAGCTTGTATCTTTTTAAATTTATCGCATCTATTATATGCGTATTGTGTGGCAAACAAATAATATTTATGGTTACAAAAAACTTGTAATTTACTGTCAATAGCTTCAATATCACAACTGTGGCGAGAAATTGTAAAAAATATTCAAGCGAGGATTCATACGAGATTAATATTGAAGAATGAATGATACATATGTGCCGTCAAATATACATAGTCATGCGGTCAAATATGATGGATCTTTGACGTTGGTCCATGCACTGAAAATATAGACTATTTGCACTTACTGATAACGTGCAGTCATTCACTGTCACAGTATAGTCCCGATGCAATGGAGCGCAATCACGGGCTGCACGCGGACTGTCTGTTTCTACTACTGTCGATCGCGCCGCGGTAAACGTCAGTTCGCTCTCCTGCGCTTCGTTCGTCCACAATCGCGAGATAAGATTACTGCAGAGTGGATTGTCCTGCATTCCACTCTACGTCTGTACATGACGCATACCGTCGAATGCGCTAGTAATTTATGTTGCCAACCGCGCTTGGACGAATAATATACGAGTATCCTGCTACTCGCGTTTCCTCTCTTCTTGTTTTTGAGTCGCGATTATTCACCGCCCGAGATATATATCGTTCCAGACATTTCTCGCACACGAAAATACCATTCGAGCAGAGGACCTCGTTCTTCCGCTACGATAAGTCTTCCGGCGGTCCTTTTTCCGGCGAATATGTCGCGGAACGATATTGCGACAACCGAAACGCATTCGGTGCTTTAAAAACGCATGTTATTTCTGGAAATTCTGAAAACTCGTTCTTTATTAGATATGTTTACCCTACCTTGAAAAATTGAATTCAATCTGTTACCAAATAAAAACAAATTTCTTTCTAGCGTGGCAACGAAAGGTGGGTGCTATGTTAAAAAGGATTAATTGGATTGCATTCGTTAGAGAAAAAGTAGACTAAAAACTCAGCGATACGAGAGCCACGTTTGTTGGTGCTTATTAATATTTCTAACAAATTATAGCCAGACTCATTTTTTCCTCTCTGAAACGAAACAGTATTATTTTACAATGTTATTTTCGCAGCATAATGAACTATTAACGTAAATATTTAAGTCACATTCACCATTATTAGACCAAACATTAATTTTTTATTACAACCGATATTATAATTTTTCTCTCAATTTTTACCCGTGATAACTTATTTATCATAATGTATATCAAAATTTAAAAAAAGAATGCTGTAGAAAAAATAGTCTTAATTAAAAAACAATACATGTAGGTGAGTTATTCTACTTTTCGATAAACTTCACTCTCTTATTCTCTTACTTTTTTTACTTTTTTATTTATCCATTACATAAATTAGATAAATTATCATATAGTTTTTCAAAGATGGAACAATCAAGCCATAAAATCGTAAAATCATATTTTATTATTTAAAATCGGTAGAATTTTCTGATTAAGAGTATTAAAAAAAATACAATATATGAAATTAAAAAATAATATTAAAAACTTTATTAGATTAGAATAATATTATAAAAAAGATATATTGTAAATTGTAAAATACAGTAATATATTGCACAATGCAAAATATAATATTACTACGAGAAATCATTTGAAGCTAAATAAATTCATAATATGAACAATAATATAAATAAAATATGTATGTACATATATTTAAATTGCAATATCCAAATTTAAAATACATTCGCATAAATTTCGCAATAAATGATCTTGTTCCAGTTTGCAACAAATGAAATAAAATATTGTGATACATTTATTTGGAAGTTATTTAAATCAGAATTCTGAAAAGTAGTGTTGTAATACATAGAAGTTTATTTGGATTAATATTCCAATTTAAAATATATATGCACGACCAACATATTTGTGCATACAAATTTCGTTTTGCAAAATATACAACGCGTTCTTATAAAACCTGATCTTGTAACGTGAATACTTTTCAAATATGATAAATGCGTTAGGAATCGAAGTTTTTTACTTATTCTTCTGGATTCTAATTCAGATATGCTGATTTCGCGTTGCAAATGCATACGCAAAAAGATACATGATATGTCCGCGGATAAAAGGTATCGGGTTATCTTCTCGAATTGGAGGCTGTCGCTGAAAATAACATCTGGCGAAAGTGTATGTGCGTGGTGCATCAGCCATCGATTGATGTCCTCGACGTCACCGTCAAGCGGACTCGCATGCGCGATGTGTTGTCGTCGTGAATATCGGAAAAGCATTCGCGTGAATCTTAGGATACTCTCGAGGATGGCAACGAATCGCTTTCCCTACACCGGAAAAGCGGAAACGCTGAGTGAAATCCATGACAAAGACGCGTGACGCTATACGGCTCGCCCGCATGCGAGGCGTTTCTTTGTTGAACGACTATGCAAATATTATCGAAGACGCAAACCGAATAGTACGCAAACGGAATCGTTTCGTGTATGAGTAAAGGTAAAATCGATTCCACAGTTGAATTGGTTACTCCGTAAAGAGACCTCCGGTGATAACAGATGTTACCGGATAAACAAATCGTTTTTGCAAATGACACTTTATCGAAAACAATTTGTAATATTAAAATAATTTTATTGGAAAACATTTAATCTTTACCTCGAATTTACACTACAATGAAATATTGAATTTTTTACTTAATATATCGAAATTTCCAACCTCGCGTTTTATTTATCACAAAATCGGAATTGTATCTCATCAGATAGAAAAGTTATTCAATTTATATGACTGAATTTCTTCAATTTATTACTGATCATTTTTCTCGCGCGCAGGAAATAAATCACTTTGAAAAAGAAGATGAAGGTGCCTTATTAAATGCAGACCGAAACAGCTGTTGTAAATTATCGCTCGGTTCTGTGCATGGTAAGAAAAAAACGATATGCAAGTGGCGCTTGTAAGAGGAACCATCGTATCTTCGTGATTTTTAATCAGATTTTATCCGTGTTGCCAAGCTTGTAGCTCAGAAAATACAGCGAAAAAGTAATCGAAGACTTTGTAAAATATGCAGAAAAATGTACGTGCACGAAAAGAGTTTGGCGAGCCGCAATTTGCCAACAGCAGAGCATGAAAAAAATACAAAATGAATTTGTAAAAAAGAGCAAACAGATCAGATATATTCTCCGTGACAGATGGATCAACCGTGGGTGAACCCCAACAGGGAGTGCCTGACAGTTCCGCGACCATAAATCTTGATTTTCCCTCGGGTTGAGTCACAATCGATACGAAACGAGAGGGAGTCGAGCAAGGCTTTCATCGTTACCATCGCGTGGTTGTTAATGAGGACTTGCTAGAATTATGGCATCGAGCAGAGTGGCCACAATGAAATTTTGAGGATATAGACAATACACGTATGCGCGCAAGAGGAAAATGGAGTAAAACCGGAGGGATAAATCGAATCCGTTAAACGTTTACTTGGAAAGTACTACGATTATATTGTCAATGAGTAACATAGCTTAAGTGCATGGTATCTTACCTAAAATCTGTCGAACATTAGCTTCATTTCTAATTTTAATATCTGCTTTTATTTTTCAAGCTGGAATGATGCCTGATTTTACTTCACATTTCTTTAAAGAGCAAGATATGCATTTTTCTACAAATTTTTATTTTATGACCTTAATCTATCACATCGTAAAATTCTATGCCACGCTTTACTTTGAGTTGCTTTTTATTTTGAATAGTATAATGATTTAAATGCTCTTTGTATCTTTGTGTGTGTGTGTGTGTGTGTGTGTATGTGTGTGTGTAAATGTATATATATATATATATATATATATACACACGCGTGTACGCGTGCATACACACAAACATTTAGTTTAAAAATATAATTTTCATTAAAATAATAATTTATTTTAAAGATTATTGAGAGAAAGATTTAGAGTTACAGCTTACATATCAAATTAAAAAAATGAAAATTTAAAATACAAGAAACATTAAGTTGGAATAAAAATTCGTACCGCTATAAACTTAAAAATTCAAATAGTTCAAATTTTGTTAAAAATGAACGAAATTAAATTTAAAAAAAGGATTTTAAAGTTAAAAATCTCTACTTTCAAAAATTACATACTATGCCTTTTCAGTTTGTATGAATGTAATAATTTTTACACAGAAAATTACAAACTAGATGAAATGAAAAATTTTCTTCTTATGAACTTGTCATATGTTCAAAGAAACTTATAAAAATTTTCGACTTTCCAATGTGAAAGCTTAAAGTTTTCTTTATAAAATCTTTTTTTTGAAGATATTCCTAAGATTTTTTTATTACTGAGTTATCCGAATTAAATAAAAATAACACTTTTTGACATTGATAATTCATAATTCTTAAAAATCATTTCTCGTACCACAATATTTAAAAAATAAACTTAAAGCTAAAATTTTGCTCTATGAAATGATATAATTGCCAAATGTAGACGTGATGTAAATAAAATAGCTACAAACTTTTGTTCCAACCCAATAATACAATACATTTCAAAAACATTATTTGAAATAAATTTTTAATGTAATTAAATATTATAAAAACTTGGCAAAGAGATACTTGTGAATCAATAATAGTAAAGTTATCCTGTTGTGATTTTTTGCCAATGGCAAAAATCTAGAGAAACATTAACTTCTGTAGTAGAAAGATTTACTTCTGTAGTATCGTCTTTATTGCATTAACAAAGACAAATACAGCGCGTGACACAACTTTTTTTTATCGTGGACGTGTAAATGCAGTTTTGTATACAAGTCCATAACTCGAAACTTAGTACCAGATTTAGCCTTTCTACCTCGAAGCAGCAGGCTTCATCTATCCATGCGAGAGTACTCCAAAAACCCAACTAATCGCGCGCTTTTATATCTCTCCGCCACAAGAGTCCGTCTTTTTACGAGACACGCAGAAGTAACGTTTAAAGTCTCCTCGACGACCGTTCACTCGTCACACACTTTTTTATGACACAATCTCAGAGCTATAAAGTTGTCCCCGACGCAGTACAATTTATATCTAAATAAAATTGATAGAAATTTTATATTACAAATTTAAGATTTAATTGTGGATATATCTAAAATTAAATAAAAATTAATAAATTAAAATTACATATTTAAATATAATAAAATATATCTTGATGTAAAATTCACAACTAAAAAAAATCTGTTTATAAATCTTGTTTATAAATATATAAAATGTAAAGCATTTGAAATATATTGTATATGATATATAAGCATCTATATGAATGTATAAACAAGCAACAGTAAACAAAAATTTTGTAGTTTTGATAGAAATAAATAATAAGCTGCAGTATAATACATATGCAATATTTGAAAAAAATGGTCCGCTAGGTGGTTTATCATACTTAAGTTCCATGTATGCATATCGCGATCTTTTACAACTCAGTTACTGAATAATTCATGCATTTAATTAATATCCTCAAAATTTAAATACTCAAATATTCAATTTTTCTTTCCTTCCTTTTCCAGATAGAAATATGTAAAAAATGATTTGTTGTAGTATCAACATTTATTTTTTTCTATATTATTGCTTTTTTTATTTTTCGTTTGTTACACTGTGTGACAAATCTTTTGAATCGTTTTTCTATTATTTATCTGAATTTTAGCTGTGGCTGTACATTCAACTAACATAAGTGATCTTTACACCATTATCTTTACCGAATTTATCTTTTTTATTCGATTTTTATCAATCCGTGTTAATCTTATGAAAATTATAAAACTTGAGAAAATCGTGAAGATCCTTGTAATTTACAAACAAAGCAACCGATGTTAATTAGATTATTTTTAGGTATCGCGTAACTTCGATCAATTGGCAAACTTTTAAACCCTCTTTTACCAATACGGTCAAGACTTAAGTTATTCCACGCAGAAATACACATAACAGCAGTTTCAACGTATTAATGCCTAAATTTAACATTTCTTTTGTGTTGTAACTTGTGTTATGTGAAATTATAAATAATATAAAGCACTACTTGTATTGTAGTTATAATGGGCTTTTTACAATAAGTCATTAAGCTTTAAATCTTAAAAAATTACCAATCATAATCAATTATTCTTCTTTCGAATGTAATTAATATATTCAATAAGTTAATGTGAAACACATTTGTTTGAAATTAATCCAAATTCGATATATGTATATCGAATACTAGATAAATATATGTTAATCATGAATGAAATTTAATGTTTATTTAAAAAATAAAGTTTATTTTCATTTTAATTGAAAAAATATTTACTGAAATTACTTTATTATTATTTTGTCTTTTTAATTTTGTGCAAAAGTAATAAAATTGCATAATTTTAATAAATTAAGAAAATTAAATTAAATTGCGAGATTTTTACGATAATTTAATTTAATTTTAAAAATATAGTCCTTAATTAAAAATATAATCCTTGATATTTATTAATACAATTTCTTTTCTCTTAAATAGAAATATATAAATAATAATAATAAATTAATTTACATAAACAGTTTTCGATCAAAACAACGACAAATTTTAATTTAAAAAAATGGTAGACTTAATAATTATTTTAAATATAGCAATTAAGTAATTTTATATTTAAATTATCATTAAAAAAAAATTAAGTAATTTGTGCATCGAAGTTTAAAATACAAAAAAATTTCATAATTGTTTTATTTAGTCTGTTAAATATTTCGTTAGATATTTCGAAGAAGCGAACCGGACTGGTCTTGATGTTTATTTGGTTGAAACGCATTATCACAGCGAGTCGTATTATCATTTGCGAAACTCTAAAGGATAGCAGTGCAAGATGCTCCATGTATCGTTGCATTATCTATCGAAATACAATTACTTCTTACGAGCAATTAGCTCAGCTATTAGTTCGTGATATTAATTAATTTCATTTAATGACTGTAAATTTATTGAATATTTATCGACTATAAATGAATGTTTTGTACGATTTATTCTCATTACATTTAAGAATCACAATGAGGGAATGTGAATCATAAAATGTTATTTTGCAATAATTATTACGGACGATAATAATAATTTGAACATGATTAGCTATAATTAGATTCAAATGTATTTTTGTTTTGATTTTGTATTATGTTTTGATTTTTTTGCTTTAAATATAATAAGTATAATTTATTTTTAAATAACATAATTCATAATTTTCACATTACATTGTTTGTCATAGTGGAAGCATAAAATGCATAGGTCATTTGATGTATTAAATATCTCGAATTATATTATGCGTGCAATACCAAAATGTAATTTGTATTTCCGGATGAACGCATTTTAATTAGTTATTGACTCAATTTTATTAACTTTACATCGCACATTAGAATGCCAACGTCATTTTTTATTTTTCAATCACAAATGAAATATCACGTATATACGTATCGATTTTAGGTAGTATTAGCTTTGAAGTACAGTTATAAATGAGTCAAATATGTCAAGCTCATAGAACTTCATATTTTATTCACGTTTTTTTCATTCATAATCGCGTTTCAATGGAATTTCGGCAATGTATAATAGTACCTGCAATTAATAGTAGTATCGTGCAAAGTGTCATGCGATTCTTATTCTAGTACACCTGATCATAAAAAATTTTATAATTAACCATATTTATAGTAAGAGCTGTGTACTTATACGGATAAAAATTTAAGAGGAGAAAGAGGATTCAAGTGACAATGAAGTAAGAATAAGATGAATAAATAATTATATTCTATTTTATTATTATTATAAAACTGGTCAGTTTTATTATAATTTTGTATCTTACTAATTTTATTACTACAGAATAATTTGTAATTACTTTATATGTATAATACTTACTTTTACTGACAATTACTCTTTAGATATTAATTCTTTCAAGATAACGGGGCTTTCTAACAAAGTAAGACGGAAGATGATACTTTTTGAGGGTTTTTAGGATCACTGAATTTGATTCTAGGCCTTAGAATTCTAAAATTTAAATTTAAAAAATCTGATTATTGTAAAAGTCAATTTTAAAAGATTCTTGATATCGTTGAATTTAAATATAACTTGAAAATGTCGACTTTTTCATTGACTATTTTTATCTACTTTTCTATTGTAATAAAGCTTGCAATTGATTATAACAAGGCGGACCTTATATTAAATTTTTAATTAATTACTAAACAAAATATTACCAGCATTTATATCTGAAGATATGAGATACAACTTCTATCTAATATCCCATGATATCTCATAACGCTTTTTTTACAATATTTACTTCTAATTAACATGAATTATTCCTCTAATTTGCAAGTTCTATGATAACTCACGTTACAATTGAATGCATTCGCGTTATCGACTATAAATGTCAGATGTTCGTGTTAAGCATTATCTACACTCTACACCGACGCATTTACCTCCGATGCGCGAGCGGTTGTGTATACAGGATTTACATCTATAACTGCGTCGAGCCATTATCCGTATTAACATCGCCTGGAATATTTTCATCTGTTCCTCGACCATTTTTTCCACTCGTGGCGCTTAATGATCGCAAGCGCGGAAAAACGAGTATCAGCCTTTTTGCCATCGCGCGCGGAAATAGCGCGATGCTCTTGCGAAAGGAATTACGGTCGACGCGCATGACGCGCCTATTTACGATTCATATAAATCGCGTCGGCCATCGCCGGAGTGGAGGAGAGAGGAGCGGTTATACACGGAGCGGTCCATTACATCTCGCGTGTAACGCGTACGTGGTTACCGCGATGTGTCATAGCCGCCGGGTGGGCGCAGCCAGGGCTAAAGCGCGCGCCATGAATATTTATCCGCGGCTATTGCAAAATAAATGTTGGTACCCGAGAAACCCGTGGCGAAAGAGCAACAAAAAGAAACGAGGAATCGCGTAATCCCGAGCTACGTCTACGTTTTTCCTCTAAACTCCTCTACATGTATCGTGCTTGCGCTTGTATGATATCGAGAGGATTAAAATTTCATCCGATCCTCCCGCTACGACTGTCGATATGACGACTGTTGTTGGACTCGTGCGTTTTTCCTGAAAGCTCGGATATTTATTTTCGTCGCCCGGAAACATCCGTATACCTTTGCCGACTGCTTGGCCTCGTGAATCTAACCCGCTTTCATACATTTTCGTCTCTGTATGAAAAATTTGGCCGCAATGATAACCGTTCGAATAAAGTTCACTTGCCCGAGGCTAGGTATACGCTTGAAAGGATTTCCATATCGAGAATCGAGCTCTCGAAATGACATTCATCGAGTTATACCTAGTTCTAGTTTCTGCAGAGCAAGACAGTTCAGTTCAACTTTGACTTAGATACTATATATAAGTCAAGAGAACTTCATGTCAATATGTAACTTGTATCTGGTAAAAGTTTTTTAATAATTAATACGTTCCATATTTTGAAATATTATGTAGTATGATTGTTTTTGTGCTTTAATAGCAAATTTTATCCTTCAATAAGAAGATTGCTTTCTCGCAAAATCGCAAATGTATTTCTCTGCTAGAAAATATTTTTCGTTGCATAGATTAATTGTAACTATAGAGCTAACAACATTTTTTTTTAATCATCAAACAATATCGGCTCATGGATTAAGTCGTTAACTATTACGCTACATGCAGTCTTGCGACTCTTGGCTCTTTTTTTCATCTCCAATCGTGCAGATATATTCTGATTTCATAACAACTCATGCTGTTCCAATTTATCGAGATGTACGGAAGCTTGCAATTTTATTCATTGGTAACTGTCACGTAACATTCAAATATCAATAGAGTTCGACATTTGCAATTTTTCGCAAACTGCATAACAGTTCAATATTCCTAACATTTTTTTCGTTTAGAAATGTGATAAAATATTTTTTCACAAAAAACAATGAAATCAGTACATATAACAAAATGGAATTAAAAAATTTTTCTGTTGCATGATTTTTTATTTCAATGCTATTCAGAAATTAACCGTCTAAATTAGGGATGCACCGAATCATAAAATTACCGGCCAAATATCGGATATTCGGACAAAATATAATATCGGTACACGGCCGGATATCCGACCGAATTCCGGGAAAATGTCTTTTAAAAAAAAAACTAGAGAAAAAAATTGTATTTGGCAACATTATATAAGATAATAATCGCATTCAGCAGAAAGAATTCATCTATTGTGGAATGGATCCGTGAACACTCGCTGCTATTGGATAATCTAGAAGAATACAATAACAGCTCACGAATCCGCTCCGCAACAGTTGAGTCTGCTGAACGTGGCCATGATAGTATTATGAATACGCATACTTATTTCTAGAACATTTGTAAAAAAAAATCAACAATTTAATGATATAAAATTTCAACCGGATATATTCCCAGATACTAATGTTATCCGACTATCTGGTCGGATAGTAAAAAAGTGCCGGATAATACTGGATATCGGATTTTCGAATATTCGATGCATCCCTGCTTTAAATGATAAGGTCAATCAAAATGCCACAGCTTCGTCAGACAACACATTTTTTGTTTTACTGCAATTATTTAAAGTCAGTAAACTTTAATATATTTTTTGGCTTAAACTGAAAATTGTATAATTCATTCAAAAATATTTTTAGGCACTATATCCGTTTGACTGAGTATGACCTTCTTATATGTGTATGTTTTTATCTATAAATAAACAGAAGAAGAAATTTCATATTATTATATTTATTTTTTTTTAATTTTTATATTGATTAGATGAACAAAACAAAGCATTGGATCAGATCCGTCCCTTATCAAATACTTTCTGAAAAAGAACCTTTAAAGATTAAAGAAGAACTGTTAAAAGATTAAAAAATGAAAGCAAAGAGAAACGGAACGACAATATTCAATATTCTATCTCGATGTGTTAGTGTGCTCCTGCGAGTTTTGTGAATGATTGCGATTTTACTTTTCGTAAGCGACAAGAACAGGGGAATGTCTGCGATCATGAGTTCGTATCTAATATTCCGGCCCATAAAGTTTTTATAAAACAAAAAAAAGTGAGAGTTACGGCCTCAGAGAGAGGTTTGCACGGCAGTGAGAATGATATATGATCGCTGCGAGTTAAGCTTTCGGCGGGTCGGTCTCTACCATGACGTGAACGAACCCCACTTTCGGAGTCCGCTGGTTCGTGAAGTAAATTGTCTAAAGTGGTCGGTACACTCGAGCTTGTTCCTAAAGTTTCGCATGCTCCTCTATCGTCTAGAAGAGATACGTCGCTCATCAAATCCTGAAAATATCAATAGAAGTGAAAATTCACCAGCTGTAAATTGGACATGAAAATGCAATTTCTCTACGTGAAGTCGGATTTATATTTAATCTTCTAAATCGCAATATGCTTTCAAAAGAGAATGCACCTTCAAAAAATCATATTTTGAGTTTTCGCATAACTGGCTTTATTGGCTTACGCGTTGATGCGTGCGCATCTCTTAAAATATTCTGTATTTATCTCCATGATGTATTGTGTGTGCGACACTTCACGTACATATCAATACATACACAATGTAGAATTTTTCCAAGCGTAAAAGAATTTTAAGGATAAGATGAAAATTCGATTGTTACGTCGTAACATTAATTGTCTAGAACTATATATAGGAGTGTGATGCAGCGATGACTGGTGAACTTCTCGCCTCGCTACACGGCGTTTCTCAAACGTGTAAACTTCTTCGGTAAACACACGACAGGAACCTACGTAACGGGCCATTGTTCGTGGAGGCGATGTTGGAATTCCCGGAGCGAGAAACCACGGCGCTGGAACGTACGAAATTTGGGGGTTGCCAGATGTCTCATCGGGCAGGCAGGTCGCGTTAATCACGAAAGCGCGAGTTCAGATATTTGAATAGATGCAGTTGCTTTGTCCCACAGAACTGACCTCAGGAACAGACGGATCCCGCAAAATTATCGCCGATGCCATGCCATTATCGCGTCTGCGAGTATTATCTATGACGATGATTCGCATTATAGCTAATGCTAATCGATCAATAAGCATCGCTAAATTTTTCAAAATACAATTATATATATATATATATTTCAATTTTGCTTATCCCTAGAATATTAGTACGTAAATTTTAAGTGAACATGATTATTAGGTATTAAGTTGTGTCTTTAAAGAGCTTAAAAATATCTTGAAAATTAAAAAATCCTATAATATACGTTCCATATATTCGATTTATGTATGTGATAAAGATTAAAAAAATAGGCTCTCAAAAAGTCATGCTAAAAACTAGAACAAGCGAAGACAATTTTTTAAAAATTCAGTCTGTTATATATCAATTTGAGTACCCTGGTAGTATTATGGTTAGCATTATAACAGAGAGCGTGATAAGTGATTTCAATTTTTAAATAATTTAGTATTATCATATAAATATATATATATATTTTTTATTGTAAATGTATTAGAACTTTGACTATATATATTTCATACAATTTCAAGATTAAATTTGACAAAATAATCTCACTCAATAAAAATAGTCTATTTATAGTATAAGAGAGTCTAAAGATTAATAAAGTCTGTCAAAAATGTCAATTTCCAAAATATTTTATTTACGTTCTATTCTGATTTCATCTAGTATTTATTGCATATTACAAAATGTATTCGTACTCAAGAGGTACAAAAGGAAATTGTATTTTCACCGCATTTTTCAAGAAGTCATAACTGCGACAGAGAATCGGGTGGAAACGTTGTTCTTCGGATGTTAAGTTTTTCTACGGTTTTCACATTCGGTACTGCATATATCTTCAAATACCTGACTTGGCCGAGCTGGTTATAAATAACAGACGTTGTCGCGTGACTTGTCGTTATTCATGTTTTTCGACCGCATTTTCCGTGGTCGCCATTTTCGCGGAGTGAGACGACGGTCGGTCGCGATGTGTCGTCGGCCACACACCAGCACGTAACATTTTACCCGTTAACCATACGAATAAAAAGTCTCGTGAGAATTATTCTGGCCAATCAAGCAATCTGGGAATGGGCGGAGACTCGAGTGCGAATGTCAGCAACAAACGAGCGCCGATATTTCGGTGGACAAATGAAATCGTGTACAGGTTTAAAAGATATACGTACATCGGGGACGCTGAACTCCCACTGAAATGATGATGTACCTCACAAAAAACTCTTGACATATTTGTCGTCCTTGTCGTCGAGGTCGATGTTGGAAGATACAGCACGTCACAGCAACGCGAAGGAAACGAGAAAATACAGCTGGTGCTACGAGGAATTCATACCGTACCAAATTTTCGAGCATGCTCTTGTTCTCTCGCGTGACATTTGAAGAAAATACGTCCTGTGGTCGGGAAACCTTTCGGTTTTCTGAGAAAAAACTCTCGAAACATCAAGAAATAGTGTTTAATCTTTCATATATTTATATCAAGTAATATGTTAGTTAACTATTAATAGATTTGTATTGTTTGCATATTTTGCAAAATGTTACGATGTTGATGTTTAAAAGAAACGGTGTTATCTCTTAAAAAAAAATAGATTTTATATTCAACTGACTTTGACACTAATTAGCGAATGTTAAATTATGCATTACAAATCACAATATATGATTCTCGTAATATATAACTTTATATATTTTATATATATGAAGTCATTCGCAGAAGATGTAACATCAAAGTTACAAGAGAAAAAAGAGAAGATAGGTGAAAATAAAAAATTTTATCGTGTAAAATGAACTCTAACAAAAATTGTTATTGAATACAATAAGAATCGATGAAAAAACAAATTTAATCATTCTTTCGTTTAATCGTTCAAAATTTATTTAGCGAACGTTTATTTTTACAATTCGATCAATGTAAATTTTTGCAAAATTCGATCGTGATTTTTTAAATCGCAATGCACATTTTGAAACATCCTCTATAAACTCAGTGCGCTTCTATTTACATGTAACATATGGGTACATACGCACATGTATGTATATTACTATATGGTAAAGGGATGCTTGCGGTGCATAGCAATGGTGTTTCAACTGTATCTTTGGAATGGGTATCGCGAATCGAAGAGAGAGCTTAGTAACGATGCGAGGAATAGATGAAAGAACAGGAAGCCATAACAATAGTAAGAGATGACGCTCGCGTCGGATCCAGAACGCAGTTCGATCACTTAATTTCATCATACTCCAGTAGACTAGCAGGCGTAGCGGAAATTGTGTCACGCAAAACTTTCTCTCTCTCTCACTTTGAATTACGAAGTTCAAAGGAAAAAAATCAATGGACGATATTCTTTTTCTTCATTGCACTTGTCAGATAATCAAGTCTAAATTCGATTTTTTTCAGAGATTCTCTATAATCTTATTATTATATATTTTATTATATTTAAAATTTTATTATATTTTATTATAATTACATATTTATATTTTATTAAATTTACATTATATTTTATAATTATTTTTATGATCTTAATTTACGTTTCATGGTCAACTAACACATTACACAGTGAGAAAATTTGTATTTAATATATTTCACATGTCCCAAGCAATGTTAATTTAAGATGAATATTAGAAAATAACACAGGTAAAGTAAAATTAACAAAAAATATAACACTGACACGATTTGTAGATAAATCAAGATAGTAGACCATCAAAGTATATGTTTTCAGTAAAGTTAACATTTACAATATGTTAAATAAACACTGAATTTATTTTATTCATTTACCTTAGAATTTATATTTTAAAATAAATTATTTTTATATTAATTATACTCATAAAACATGTTATTTAAACTAAAAAATGTCTATTTAACACAAAAAGTTTAAATAATACAATTATAATATATTAAATTAATAGTCAAATATATGTATATGTTAAAAACTAAACACAAAAATGTTATCAAAGACTGATTTTAGCACAAATACGAAATGTTTTTTATTATAGAATTATGATTTTTCTATTCATATTTATGATAAAGTATATATTATAAAAGAATGATTATTTACGTTAGTTTCTTACTTTCTCAGACTTTATGTGTAATACTTTTAAATATTTTTCCTATCAATTCGTCAATATCGATCGCTCAGACATAGAAAATACTTCAATTTCTTTTAAATTTATTGCCGTGATATAAGTATCTGTTAATGCTTTCAGACTCTCGAAGTGCAAAATAATATCGAAGCATAGTGTGAACGAACGAAACATTATTATATTATACATCTATTCTTCATATCGCAGTTAGAACTTGAGACGTAAGATTAAAGCAATGGCTGTCGGTTAAGTCATCGATCAAATTTCTGTCGACAAAATTACGAATTTCGAATATATTTTATCGAATGATCATATAAAAATTAAATTATTATGAAACAGCAATTGTATTATTCCTTTATATATTTTAGAATAACGTATTGTCTTTATTTTATAGAACGTTGATAGTCTCTCTAAATTTTTTTGTGGAGTGAAATCTTACTCCAAAAAAAATAAAATATTGCCACTATTGAATAAAAGTGAAAATTTGCACTTTTAAATAAGATTCTAAAAGAAAGAAATCTCCTTTTTTAGAATAAATCTCATTCAAAAAAAATTGAAAATCTGCACTCTTATTTAAGAGTGAAAATTTTTTATATTTTTTCAATAGTGGCAGTATTTTAACTTATTTAGTTAGATTTAATAAGATTTCACTTCAAGAAATTTAGAGTCTAATCAAAATTTCAAATATTTACTTATAATAAATTAAAAATAATTTATAAATTTTTTAAATTGATTTGTACAATCCCAAAAAATATAAAAAAATAACACAATTGTTATTTTATAATGTCTTAATTTCTATATTATTATTTGATATTTATGTGGGTGTCCGAACTTTCATGAACATTAATTATTAATTATTAATTAGTGTATATAGATAGTGTATATAGATAGATTGGAATTCAACACCGTCATCAAATACCGTCGTCAAACAACGGGTCACAATGAACTATTAGATATTCTCCATTCATTATAGCAAGTTATTAACGAAGACAGTAACAGATCGCACATAGTCGCAGATTACTGATACAATCATATAACCAAGAAATTTTGTAGACTTTAGCAATTTTTGCCAATTATTATATAAAGATTTACGCTCGACAATAAGAGAAGAATAAGAAGATAAAGAATGGAACTTAACACAAACGAGATTCGAGGTTCAAATTAAATTATTAGATCGAACTAACGTAGATATAAAAAAACTGCAATTTCTACATTTTGCTTCAAAAATCAAATGGAAATTTGAAAATATATAAAATACAATTAAATTTGTATTGTTTTATTATGGACACCATTTACGTTTAGTTTCAAAAATAACAATGCATTTTTGCAAGAGACATATTATTCGCGCAGAAAATGGATTGCTTCTCTCACAGTCACTCGCGGTAGTTATAGTGATGATCCATTAATCGAAAGTTCCGCGATATTCCCTGGTTATCCGTTCTGATTTGATCAACTTGCATTCTACCGAGTAATGGTGATGCCTTCGGTCCATGCAATTCTGTAGCGAAACCGTCATCCCATGTAATTTAATGACAATGATGCACAGTGAGGTGGACACGTGTAATTTCATCTACTTCCGTCCTGAGTAATTCGTATATACCATATAGAGTGTTTCAAAATCATGATACAACATTAATTTAAAAAGGTAGGAAAAAAACGCTTTTTTTTAACATTATACAAACAATTAAAAATTAAAGTTGCACCATAACAAATTTTGTTATTTCTGTCTAGAAATTTCTGATAATGTAACTTTTTAATCCTTTCATCGCTTATATACTAAAAATAATTATCGTCTCGCTATTAAAGAACATCCATTATTCATTTTGGCTTTGTCTCTAGTATCCGTTATGGCAGTAGACTTTTAGAGTCAAATTTATGAATATTTTCTAGCCATTTAATGATTTCGGAACCTATGTACATCAAATATGAAATATGATCCATATCGATGTTTCGAGCCTACTGTACGTAAACAATTCCAGGGATGGTATAATTCAATGTACGTAGACCTCTATGTTTCATCCGTACGCGTGTGCATATACGCATGTGTGCACACGTGATGCGTGTGCCCATGTGATGCATGTACGCACCCGAAAGCGCATCTCGCAATCCGGTTACTATTCGTTGTTCATCCCCTGCTCTTCCATATTCTCTCTCTCTCTCTCTCTCTCTCTCTCTCTCTCTCTCTCTCTCTCTCTTTTCTCCTCTCCTCTCCTCTCCTCTCCTCTCCTCTCCCCTCTCAACTCTTCCTCTCTCTCTCTCTCTCTCTCCCCTTTTGCTTTTCTCAGTCACGTTGCAATCAAATTATATACAATCCCATCAGAGAGGACTGAATACATAAAATACTATCAACGATTCGCTCCGACCCAATTCAATTTGCTACCGTTCTGTCAACGTTATTGCCACAGCCGTTATCAGTAGGCAAGCTAGCTGTTTCCGATAAATATTTCGGACTTTACATGCACGATTACATGTTTTACTATTCATAGTATATCTGATTTTACCAATGTGCCAGCATTGTACGGTAGTTAAGCGGAGAGACCTTAACACTTAACCTTAAGCGGAGAGACCTCAACTTTATATCTGAATTCTTTTGGATATCATTGAAATACAATATATTACGAAAAATAATATATATCCGCATTCTGTCGCTTTTATTGAAGGATCTGGTTAATCCGATTGCTCCAACAAAAAACAGATTGCTACAGAAATGTTTTAATCCGTTTGTTTCAACTTTTCAGGAGAACACGACACATCCATTAGTCCGATCGCGATCTTGGAAGTGAAATTAATCTTCAAAGACGTGAGTTCAATTCTCTCAAACTTCTCACAAATCTGGAGACAATCTGTTCCTAGGAAAATATCTTTCGAGGTTTCCAAATGCACGCAATCCCTCTCAACTTTGGCGCATACAACTACCAACCAGAAGTTCGATTTCGAAACTCTGACGAACTCTATTTCAAGAATCAATGACAACAAACAGAAGATTCTCTAGTTTCTTAATGAACTATCAAAATTGAAACGTGATCTATCCTGAATCACGCACGCGCATACAAAGTCACGTCTCAATATGAAATCATCTATTACACAAAAACAATCTGATGAGATGACAAAACAGTAATATAGTAATTAAGTTATTATAGCTTCATTATTATGTTTTACAAGCAAAAAAACACGAATTAATATGTTTATTATTGTTGGAGTTCGATAATAATATTTACTAGATGTTTAATAGTTTTATTTAATACTAACATTAATTTTAATACTTTTCCAATAAATTAAAATTTTTAAAGGTCAGAATTATATTCACCAGCTCCAAAACTACAAGAAAAAAATCGCTTTTATCATTCCGGAGCAAAAATCGACTCATTTTGTATCCATCGTTCTTTAACAAAAGTTTTAGACATACATAAATGACATTTCTTCAAAAATCGTCATATTATTGCAACAAGCGCATTGTTTATTACAGCAAAATTTTCACGTAAAAATACGTGATTTTATGCGAATTATACACTCCTCTAAATTTCAGTTTATTAACTAGAACGTTTCCGTTCAACGGAAGCCGGATACCCAGATTTAGCTAAATGCACAATGTAGACTACTGTGGAGCCGAAACGTTTAGTCAGAGTCAGACAATGGTACTTATCATCCGTGTACATGCGACGATGCGACTTCGCATTATGAACTCGCAGATTACCGTAACTTGGATAAAACCCTACAAAGCGGAAGTAAAGTCGTGAGCGGACTCTTTTGCGCGACGCGTGCCCTTCACATCGTATGATCCTATTAACGATAAATTAATACATGTGAAGCCTTGACAGTGGTGTTTTTCAACGCGCGCAACGGAGCCTGAAGTTATTCCGGTAAATTCCTGAGCGCATTATACATAAATCCTTTACCTTCGTAAAGACGGCGTCGGAATTTCTCTCGCTAAGAGTCTACTAAGAGGTTGGATACATGTACTATATCAAGGAAAGATAAGCAGCTTAATTTCGAACAAGATTAGTCCGGACGTTCAATCCCTTACATAGTCTTCTCTTTGGCACATAACGACGCCCGATACTCCCAGCTGAGGTTAATCTCGGGATTAATCCGGAAACGAACTCTCTCACCATCATTTTTCTACGGTTCATTATATTTCCAATTTATATCGATGAGCAACGTTATCGTAATTCTGGTTGCTGTTATCAGTGCGAAGAAATATGCTCATGTGGGGAAGAAGAATATTCTAATATATATGCACGATTAATTCTTTGAATATACACAGTTAATTACACAAACAATATATGAAACATATTTTTTACGTTTTTTAGATCTCATAGTTATCCTTTTAGGATTTCTATAGTTATTTATACGTTTTGAACATTTAATATATTAAAATGTTATACGGAAAATCTGATCTTTTCTATGTTTAATTGTAAGTTATAACATCCAAATTACAGTCTCGGTCATAAAAGCATAAAACACCTTTAATTTATTGCATTTTCTTGGAGAAAGCGTAATAAGAGCAAAAGAAGGACTAACAAAACATTAAAATTATTATAAAAATAAATACTAATTTTCAATAAAATTATTTTTATCGTTAGGAGATGTAGATGTTTTAGATTAATTTGTTGGGGTGTCTTATAATTATGATCAAGACTGCCTTATGATATAAAGGATTCATTAAAACAATAGGATAATCTATAGTAATCTGAGATATTTTGTTTTGACAAAATAATATCAAAACAATCCGAGAAAACTTTCACGCATTTCCTGAACAGCTTTGTTGAAATTATAATTGCAACGGATGAAATCTTCAAATCCAATCTGCTGCTTAGGTATGCACGACGAAATTCGATCTATCGTTCTTGAATAATTTCGCACTTATATTATAGTTCTTCTCCTCGCTTTGCTTCACCTCTTCGATAACCCGATAACTGTGCACGGTTTGCAGAATCCATAAATTAGGCGCGAAGTTCGATTTGCGCTCTTTGATAATCCTCTCATTCGCATACGAGAGGCTCGTGCATTATAACTTGGCGATGCATTTGCATGTCGCATCGACAAGCTCCAGTCTTCAGCTGAGTTATACAAGCAGTATCAATATATAAGTATAGGTAAGATGTTCTGTACATCTCCAGTATGTGTGTGTATGTGTGTGTATTGTGTGTGTTGTGTGTGTGTGTTTTGTGGTGTGTGTGTGTGTGTGTGTGTGTGTGTTGTGTGTGTTATCTACTAATGCTTTAATTAATTTGCAATTGATTTTTCTGTAACAAAAATGTTAAGTTATTTTTAGTATAATGATATTTATTTTCAGTAAATATTTTTCACAAATTCAATTTCGAAGTTGTAAATAAATCTTTTACTTTTTAATAAAATTAAAGCCTTTATTTTATTAAAATTAATTATTTTATTAATTATTTTATTAATTAAAGCACTACTAGATATTACTAGAATTAATTAAAAGACTGGCTCTAATAAAAAAAATCAATAGTTTTACACATACATTACTATCGTGCAGTAATTTTATACAGAACAAATGGGTATTAATTTAATTAATCCCTTTTAATAAGAATTCTGAAAGTTTACGATATACAAACTAAAATATCTTTGATTTTATTACTCTGTTACAGTAAAGATATATGTTCCTTTCAGCTTCTATTTGCGATTGTACGGATTTCTGTATCAATATTTTCTTAATTCAGTTTGTATTTCTTATTTTACTCAAGCAATAGTTTTGAGTTATGGTTACATTGGTTATCTTGTATTTCTTAATCATTAATAACTACTACAATAGTATTTGTTGCTATTTGTTACAAACATCCAAGAGATAATACGCTCAAGAAGAATAGAGAGAAAATGAAAAAAATATCTCTACGGTGATATCAAAGAATCTCAATCTTTAAAATACTTCTAAGAGAGAAACTGAGCCATGTTTGAACCATCTTTCAAATTATTAAACATTCCTATCAAAGAAAATATTATAATTTCTTTCTAGAGCAAAGTGCTTATAAGCAAGTGTAGGCGAGTAAAAGTCTACCGATCACATATGAAGAGAAACCCTTTCACACATGGCGCAATCTCGCGCGCACACATTTTCGACCCTACTTCATGCCTCGAAAGCGGTCGGGTCTCCCAAACCCCAAACCCACCTTTCATCGCCATTCTACAACCAGATAAATTTCCAGCCTTGAATCGTGCTCGACCCTTTTTGTTCCCGTGAGTACGGTAGACGGTGTAAAATAATGCGCTGATCTAACCTTCTCCATTTATTGTGAGAGAAACTCTGTAAAGCTACCCGACTATACCAAAGCTTAGTCGATACATTTTGTCCTTTGACATTTATCATAGAATCATAAACAATTTTCCATAATCAATTTTTCATAATCAAGAAATATGAATAACATGTCAATAGAGATGTGCAAAGTATTAGAATACGAATCTAAGAATACGAATCTAATCGAATTAAATTTTACTTGATCGAATCTTTATAATTCAAATCCGAACTATTCGAAAATTTCGAATCTACGAGATTCAAATATTGATCATATATATATTGATAAACTTATAAAATTATATTTTCCGTTAATAAGTAAAACAGATAAAAATATTTTTTTATTATCCGTATATTTAAATGCAAAAAATTTAGATAACAATAACTATATTATTTATTAAAAATTGTTTCAACAATTTAATTTAATTTAATTCAATTTGATGAGGAAAATTTTTTTGGTTAACTCGAACAACAAAAATGAAATTCATTTTAATCCAATTTGACACAAAAAAAACCTTGATTCGCACATTTCTACACGTCAATATAATATACATATATTTTGGTTGTTTTAATATTTTTACAATATTCTTAATTTTCTAAAGTAATTAACATTGATATTTCAATACTATTTATAATATTAGATATTTAAAAAAAAGGATCAATTATTTATCTTCAATATATTGATAAAAATCCTAACAAATCACCTTGCTGATATAAAGTTCAATAACTAATATAATATATTAAAGATACATGATTACTAAATTATAATGTAGAACATTAAAGTTGATATTAAGATGTTTTTTTATTGTACATCATAAAATAATAGCAAAATTTAATCTTTTGCACATATTTTTATTTTCTAAATTCCTTCAATACATAAAAAAAAATAAATAAAATTCAATACGCGTGCATCAAAACAATCTGTAATTAGAAAGATTACATGTAATGAAAATAATAAATAGCGACAAATAAAAATATCTAATAAAGGTGCCCATCTTTCATTTTTTTATGCAATTATTACATTTATGTTTATTCAACACAAATGAAAAGAAATTAAATGAAAAAATCCTATGTTTTGTTAAACTATGTACATATGTTTCTTGTAAATGTTAATTTGCAATTTATGTCAAATTAATTGGCTGATTAATATCTTCCCGTGGTGCAAATGGGATTCCATTGTATTCTACACAATTTAAAGACAAATACTTTTACACAATACTCCTTTTAATCATTTGCCCTGGGTTTTCCATTGTCATTCTCTCTTTTGCTTTCTCTCTCTCTCTCTCTCTCTCTTTCTTTTACTTTGCTCTTTGCGCTCAATTCCGACGCTTTTAATAAATAAATCGTACCCGGAATTCTTACTACTCGCTGTTTCTTCCGAGAAACTCACGAGCTATTTAACTGCCGGAACTCAGCGGTGCCGCACCCAAAACTTTAACCGTTTTTCATTTGCTCGTTTTCACCCAAGCCGAGATAAACTTTGTTCATTTTCCATTCCTAGTTGTATGTCGCCGCAGGGGGCATCGCAACAAAGCCGTGTTAAGCCTTCGGTATGCATAATAACCACGCTTCTTTCTTTAATCAGCAGGGGAGCTACATCATTCCGTGTTTATAACGTACTATTATTGTGAAATGATGTAGCCCCCCGTGCGATTTGTATAAAACGCCAACACATAAAGCCAGAGATTAAATATATTGGATTATGTCAAATCAAATGAAATTATATAATGATTACTATTCCATTTACATAATATTCAATAATATTTCGATAGATGAAATCTACGAACAAACAGATCATATGAATTTCATAAAACTCATGAATCCAAATTTCAAAAGAAATAGATAATTATAAAATGTTAGAAATATTATATAGAACATCCATAGTGTTTCGTATCAACTTATCTTTTCAAACATAATATATTCTGCAGTATATTTGAAATAATTCGTTCTTACTTAAACACTATATCAAACCGCAACATGATTCTATGTTTGTGTAAGCAAACAGACTCGCTCACCCCAACGTCGTAAACTGACAGAGGGCAAACGCGAAATAAGTCATGGCTAGGCAATGTTGACTGCTTTGCTGGAAACCAATCTCACCGAGAAAAAATTTGAACGAGGGAAATTGCCGAGAGGAAAACTGTTGAAAGTTATTTTTCTAAATTGCATGTCATGCATGACTTGCTTGGATACGTACGCATGAGAGTGCGAACGGCATCGATCGGTGGTAAAAGTCCCCACTAACGGACAAACAAAATAGGTAAAAGGATCGAGTTACTAGGGCATAACGCGATATAAGGGAGAAATGGTGAAAAACTTCCGCATCCGGTATCACGGGGAGCTTCGACAGCGACGAGCTGTCGCGAGCAGCTGGATCGTTCGCATGAACTTCTTTCGAGAGCAGCAGCGTGCCGCAGCTGCGGATCTTTAGAAAACTCGGATCGCCTTCCGCAATAAAAGGCGACGTCGCCTGCCGGCGCCGTCGATGACGCGGAAGGAATTTTTTGATGGAGATGGTTGCTCCAGCGGAGCTCGAAATAGTCATCTGTGAGGAAGTACGATTTTGTGTGAGATATCAAGCCATCTTGAATGCAAAGAAATATATATTTTTGAGTGATAGTTTCTTTCGAAAGAAAAACGTAATTCTAATAAGAATATTTGGATCAATTAATATAAAGAACAAGTATTGCCAACTTTCCTTTGATCATCAACCTGACATCTTCTAGACTAAAAGATCTTAAATATTTGTCCATATTTAGGATTTTTAGTAATCATTATAAAAATTAAAATTTAAACAATACGTAACAAGAAAGGGCTACAAGCTAGATTTTTACGTATTTCAAATTCTTAGAACGTTTTGACCTTATTATTAGGTCAGTGTAAAGAAATTAAACGCAAATTTAAAATATTTAAAATTTAAAATATTTTAATTTTGAAAATTAATAAATACCAGTCTGTAGATCTTTGATCAATGATAGAGATCTCGATAAAGATTAATGTATTTTATTGGCTTAATTATTAACGTTTCGAACACTAATTATAAAATCGGACTTGTTATTTTTATAACTGGATACATAAAAGTTTCCAAAACTAAATTGTACGTTTGAGAACTGAATAGTTAATAACATTAGTAATGCACGAAATGTCATACCATTCAATTATCTCATTAAAACTATACTTATAGAGTATCAGTTTTGTAACTGTGTGAACAAATTCTGTATTTTATAGAAATTTCATTAGATGTAGCATCACAAGTCGGGATTAGATGAAAACACACACATTAGTTTATGAAATGGCGGACAACGGACGGTTGACTTTGACCATAAAGTGAAAATTATATTGTTTTTCGCGGAAACAAAGTTTGGCAGAAACTCAAAGATGTTTCCGTCTACATTCGTGCAATTGTGTCGTGTTATCTGAAGATTTGTGTTCAAAAGTAGTCAAACACAAGGGCATGTCTCCAAGAGTTGTGAGACAAAATTATATTGAATTCATTAGAAACAATTTTCCAGGCCTTAATAATTAATTCTACATACCAGTTTTGTACTAATTTTGTTGAAAATAAATGTTATATGTAAAGCAAATAGTGCGACATTTCATGTGTCACCTCGTATGAAATCCCTCTTTTTTGAAAAGTCAAACTTGTTAAAATATACAAAAATCACACTTGTTAAAATATACAAAATACTTTAATATATTAACATATTTCGGTGCTGTTTCTATTTAAGAACTACTTTGAAAATAGTTTTAATTTCATTTGCTTCTTAGTGATGATGTTTATAGAATTGTAGAATTAATAACTATTTATCTATTTAATTTTTTATCTAATCGTAACTATATGTATATCTATATTTTGAATTTAAATTTTAATAAAGAAACAAACTATTTAAAAGATAAACAGAAACTATATTAATTATAAAAATAATTAATTTTTTGATCCTCCTTTCTAACCAATTTGTTGTCCAAGACTTCTGACATAATAAAGTATTAAAGAAGTATTAAAGAAGACATTCGAGAGATAACAATGTTCAGAAGTATTCTCAGTCATGCGATTGGCATATCATGGAGGTTGGTAATCTTCTATGTTCAGTTCGATTGTTCGGTATCAGCAAATCTGATAAAAGTCAGCAATGTAAGAAGATCTTACATTGGCTCCATTTAAGAGCAAATTTGAAAAAAATTTACTTAAAATGTCTAATGTTTTTTTAGTCACAGCATATGAATTAAAATTTTTTAAATAATTAAAATTTGTTCAATTTCTTTTTTAGTTCCTTTCTAATTTTGGAAAATAAGAAAAGGGAAGAGTTATATGGATAAATATTCTTTTATTTCTTCATTGGAAAATGTCATTGGCTTTTCAGATCACGGATATCTTAAATCAGACATTTCAAAACAAAATCGTCACATTCATTGAGTACGTTTATCTTCAAAATAAATTTTCGGGACAATACGTCGATTTTTTTATCGAGATTTTAATCATACGATCATTTACGCGACACATATAATGACGTCGATGAAACTGATCCTGTGTAATTTGAAGACGGTCGTTGTTCGCCGATCTATGATGTCAGCGAGATAAAAGCGGAAGTTGAACTTAAGTCCGACAATTTGTGCTATGACCTATACCTTCCATCTTCTTACTTTATCCCTTCGTGGATGTTCGGTCAATCGACCGCGCACCAACGATGGACTCTTTAACGATAATCCTACGCTCGAGTTGGCCAAAATCCTTCAAGAACCACGAGGCTACTACGTGGTCAGCATCTTATCACCCTTGTGTGTCAAACATCGCTTTCGGTATAGAAGAAATCTTCTCTCGTAAAAAAGATTTTATGGCCCAACATAAAATTTCATGTTATCCACTTAATAATAGAGAAGATAATATGACTCGTTACGCATAATATTAATAACATAAATTGTAAAAATTAAATTTTCAAATTTAATCTCATTCCATTTTCTAAAATTATACAATTGCTCGAAATAAATGTGACACCGAAGAATTTTTCTATCATAAAAAATAATATTCATTATAATAATTAAATAATGGCGCTTTCTTATTTTTTATATAGTCACATTGTTAAAAGCATAATTTTATTGTTAAGAAATATTAAACCCGATATTTAATATATTTTAAAATATCAAAAAATATAATGTAATTAATAATAATAATTTATTATCTATCTAGATCTCCTCTGCGACTCTCGCTAAGTCAGCACGGATATTTTTCTGTATATACAGGATGCGAGATATAAACTCCCAATATGTCGATTACGAATCCGTCGCTCTCACATAGAGCCATTCCTTAAAACTTAACAGTAATTAATTTAAAGACTTTAAAAATATGAAATTTTTTATGTATGTATATATATATATATATATATTAGGTGTTGGAATTAATTCGTAGCGTTTTTTAATGAAAGAATGTTATTTATTTTACATGAGCATTAAAAAATACATTAATGAAAGTACTTCCCATCACTTGTAAAACGCTACGAATTAATTCCAACACCTAATATATATGTATATATGGATTTTCTTCTCCTATATAGTTTATGTTAAAAGTATTAACTTGTATATTAATTTATTTTATATATATAATTTAATTAGTTATAAAATTATTATATTATATTACTATTCCGCAGGGATAACTAATCCACATTATCTGGACTTAATGAACACAAACTCGAGTTCAATAGACTGTGGACTTCACATCATATCCATATATGCAAATATTTAATGTAACAATCGAAAAAAGTCGGATTAAACTATAAGCTACAAGAACAAGATAAAAATCAAACAAGATAAAAAAAGTTAAAATAAAAATACTATCTAATAATAGATAATTGTATTAAAGAGAAGTATCTCGTTTCTCTTGTTATTAATATTACTTTAATTGATTTGAGCAATATACAGCTTTTAAAGCTTTTAGAGTTTATATACGATAAAACAAAAAAAATATTTTACTATTTGACTGAACAAATTTGAACGGTTTTGTAAACTTTGTATCGGATTGATCGTAAAAAATTTTATGGACTAACAGGACAAATATGCTGAAACATTGCTTCTGAACACTTTGCTTTTAAATATTTTACTACACACGTACTTTTTTGCGCTGCCACCATTTCGCGACCATTTTGAGAATTCAATTTTTAATAATAATTTTTATTTTTATCTTACCAATCTTACGCAAGTTTTTATAGGATTTTCTGAATATTACATTTAAATTACCTTTTGCAAAAAATTTTTGCATTACTTTTACTCTCACAAATTAATGTCGCACGTGTTTCACAATTAGATTTACGTACTTCGTGGTTCCATTCGCACAACTTTGATATTACATTTAAATTGATTTTGCATAAAATTGAATACTTTTACTCTGCCTAGCAAATTTCCACTACTTATATACGCATAAAGTATAACAAAAAAATCATAGATTCTGTGTACATGTAATGGAATTTTTATGCGAAAAAAAATGAATGTTTTGTGAAATATTTCATGTATGTTCCATTTTTTAACGAAAAAACAAATTCGTACGTGTAAGTGTACTCTTCTTTCTCTCTTCCTTCCCACTATCTCTTTCTTTTTCCCTGTCATTTCCAAATAATCTATTAATCTATTCCATAATGACATTTAACATATCTGCTGGACGTGACATTTTTCGATTGCCATCCTATTTCTCCCCTCCGACGATTAATTCCTAGTCGATCGAAGGTGCATTATCGGAATTCGGCAAATTCCGTTGTATTCAAGCAGGATCTCATGTATGCGCCGTTTCACGTTCCCAGATGAGCTAGACGGAAATAGAGAAGTAGACTTGCATTTTCATAATGCATTTAAAACGAAATATAGTTCTTTAATTTTTATATCACGTGTCACTTTGATCAAATGTAATCTCCATTTTAGTTAACATAGCGTTCAATATAGTTTAGTGTTTAGTGAAGTGCTTCTGTGAAAAATGAAGGTAAAGTTCAAAGCTTTAACATACGAGCTTTAATACAGCGTGATGAGCATGAGATAAACTGTGTTCGAGTCGTACAACAAAATAAAAACGAATAAATATAAACATTTAAAATTAAACACTAAAAATAGAATATTTAATTTAGTCGACTAAATTTTGATGGAAAACTACAAATAGTAATTCATAGACAAAAAGAAATATGAGTGACTTGAGATATCGTGTACAATGTAACGTTTAATTTTGTCGTAGAAATGAGTTTAGTAGTAATTGTAGTTTACGCCCGAAATACAATAACCCTTTAAGCGTTATCCTAATCGATATCTACAAACTTGTCCCGTTCGTTGACAGCCGCAAGGCTCGAAACAGAGTGAATGCTTATTGAGAGCATCGTTGGAGTCACGTTCAGAAGGCCGTACACCCTTCTCGCGGAGGAAAGAAAACCGGAGAGAGATGAATTGAGCAACGAACATGAGAGGTGGACGGGCGATTCACTTGGTGATAAATTTATCTAGCCGTCAGCAATTTCAAGCAGGAAATCTTGCGATTTGAAATAGCCCGCAGGAAGATCGCTTCGCCAAATTCTCATCTGGTTGCTGCAGAAAGAAACTTCCCGCATCATCTGATGGATCGTTTGCTAATCCTGTTTTATAAAAGAATTTGTTTACAATTTCTTTTAGATATCGATCGCTGAAACGTAGTGTTTGTATATATGACCGAATTTCCATATTGGCACATAACTTATTCACAAGATACTTCAGTGTTTTTATTTTAAGTCATTTGTTAAAACTGTTTTTATACTAACTGTTCTTAAAATCTATCTCTAAAATAAATGCAAACAAAGTATAAACAAATAAACATGAATAAATAAACACGAACAAATAAACACAAACGAAAAGAATACAAAGAATAACAATTGCTTTTTATTTCTTCGTTACATATTTATTTATTAGGTGCGCAACTAAGTTCTCGCTGTTATTTTGATGCATTTTCATCAAAATAATAGCGAGAACTTAGTTGCGCATCTAATACATAAATTTCATTTTCCTAGTTTTTTCTTTTCTATATCCGTGCTAATTTTATAGAAACGTTACTTTCATACGAATATGTAGCTTTCATATATTATATCGTTTAACGTATTCAATTTCGTTAAGTGCAAATTCCACTATCCAGGAAGAATTTTAAATTGAAATACATATTGCTAACGAAACATGTACACATCCCATTTCTATTAAACCATAATCTTATCGAGTTGCAACAGTCGTCGTCTCAAAGCTACGGTGTATCACTTGCCACGTCAGGAATCGAACGGCGAGCAAGGCAAGCTACATGCATCGCGCGGTTCACTTCGACAGTGTCACGAATACAACCTGTCTAAGGGCAACAACAGCGTGGCACTGTTATAGATGCACGTAACAATGCACTGAAACATACACAAGAGGCCTGTAAACGGAGTAAATACAGCCCGCAGGTGGCGAGTAGGCGGGTCGTAAGTGCACGCGCTGTAGGCATCGCGTTCTCGCCTCGTAAACATGAAACCTCGATCCGTTTTGGTCACGCATGGATCACGGGCGGCATTGTCACAACTGATGGTGTAAGCTGCTACGACGACGAGCAGATACTGCTTGAAAGCATTTAATCTCTTCGATTATATCACGCACATATACGTTCCACTAATCTGGAAATTGCTTCAAAAATCACAAAATTAAAATATTAATAAGATTTAGATTGTTATTTATGCACAGCAAACATGAATAAATCAAATTAAATAATTAATTAATATGTTCAAATATCATGATGATAACTTTTAATTTCTAACATAGGAATTTCTAATATATGTATATTCGAGTGTAATATATGCGTAAACCTCAAAGTTACGATTATTCTTGGTATATTCGTTGTGGTTCGCTAATTTTCAAACTCGCGCATCCGTCGTAAAATCTTAGTAAACTTAAAAAAATATATTCAAGACATATATTTTACCGAAAATTTCAGTAACACATAAAGATGCAGAAAAAGAAAGAAAATAATTATATATCATTACATATTTTAATTTTGCATAACTAATTTTAGCAATTTGTTTAAGAAATTATGAAACATTTTGTCTCCAATTCTGTACTAACTTATTCGAATAAGAATTAATATATAAATTTGTACATGATGCATATTGTTGTATTAATTTATGAATATGGGCGATTAGTCACATAGAATTATAACCATAAAAAATTAAATTATAGATAAAAATAAAGCAAGGATTAAGGTAGCAAATAAGACACTCGTTTTATGTAAAAAATTTGAAAGGGTGTAAAAATGATAATAAATGTCTATCATTCGCTTCTAACGGTATTTATACACCGCTTCTAATGATCTATAATCATCCGCCAGCACTTGCTATGTATTAATTAAAAACTAAATATATATATATAGGAATTCTATATATATATAGGAATATAAACTTTGATAAAATAGTTAACAAGTTTTTTGCTGTGGCTATCAAAGTAGGATAAAAATATTATATAAAGTAAATTTTCTATGAATTTTTAGAAAAATTAATGTTATCTATATAAATATAAAATGTATACTATAAACATTCTGATTTCACTGTGATTTTAGGAATTATGTTTCATTTATTTATAACATACATGTACACATAATCTATATATTTATAATGTATATTTACTTGTGTATGTAATTATATGTTCCTATACATTAAATACAAATTAATATTATTTTTTTATTATATTTATAATAAAAAATAATTTATGATGTAAAAAACATGACGTAAAAGAAAAATTTTATTACTAAAAGAAATATTTTTTCTTTTGATTTAAATGTCGAAATATCCAGCTCTTCCATGGAAATAATTAAACGACCATTTTAAATTCTTCATTTTCATCTCTCGTTTATTATTGCTGATACTTTAGTATCTTCAAGTGTTTGAGAGATATATATGTATATTTACACAATCTGAATCATGGGAAAAATCCATTCAAGACATGAGAAGAAAGGTGTGGCAGTCTTGAGTGCACTTTAGTTGGGAAAATAGACGATAAGAAAGAACCGTCCGAAAGAATGCAATATGATCGTTTCACTTGCTATGATTGTTGTAATACACAACAAATACACAAACATTTTGAAAGTATACAGGTTAATATTTATGTCATTGATACTTGTAACTTGAAAAAGTAAAAGTCTCGAGGATATGGATGGAATAGAGAAGGGGTGAAACGGTGAATAACACAACTATGAGAAAAATCCTCTTTCTACGCCACGCACGTTCGTCCACTTGTTTGCAGTTCTACCGATTTCTCATCATTTCGTTCTCTCTCTCTCTCTCTCTCTCTCTCTCTCTCTCTCTCTCTCTCTCTCTCTTCTCTACCGGTACAAAGACTTAATGGGATGTGCTTTCGAGCTCTTCCGGCTCTCTATCGGAACAGAGGAGAACGGTGGGAGCTCAGCTAGATGCAGTACGGATTTGCATAAATTATTTGCCGACATAAATCTAGATGATTCCTTTCCTCGCGTCGCGAGCATAGAATTTGAAGAAGGGATATATGAGGCCAATGACGATTCCATGAGTATCACATTGTATTTCCCTATTTAATGCCATAGTAAAATCTAGATGTAGCTTGCATCGTATAAATAAAAGAAATGGTTAGAGAAATTTATTTTTCAGTGAACACAGAGGATGTGCTATCGTTTCAAATATTCATCTCTATAAAGTTCCCGTAACATCCCATTTTTAGAATTTTAATGCAGTCGATAGAATTTTTTATTTCGTGACTTTTCTCTAGAATAATAGAACATGTGCGTATATTTATAATATCTGTTGATCTAAATTCGTGTATTCGTCTTCTTTACGTTACATTTATTTGCACTGAAATTATACTTGTGCTTATTGATATTATTAAAATCTAATTTTTCAATTTGGAAATGTATGTTAATGCGAATGTTTAATATATTGCGGTTATGTTAAACATTCCCATTAAATTATCGATTATTTCCTTTTGTGCAATATCCGAATACTTTTTAGAGAGGATTTAATCTGAAGACAGGATCAATTCCCCAATTTATCTGTCCATCAATCTTTCTTATATCCCTCCCTTTCTGATGACAGCCAGAATTTGATGACAGATTCTTCATTTTTGACTATGGGGAGCGCAGGCTGTAGATTGTCGAAGTGGAATGTCCAATATGTTCTTGTTCGATATGCTACGGAGCTCTCGTATATTGAAGACAGGATTCTGGTTATTGACGGGAGAAATTATATGGTGCTCGTGTATTGCCGATCTGGGAACGCGGAGATTTTATCGTAATGCAATTTTGTAAGCATAGCTTGTGATAGCTTTAAAGGAGAATAGTTGAACGAGAAAAGAAGATATATTGCGGGAAAGAGTAATACTTAATAAAGTAAAACTGTCACGTGTTTTCACTTGAAGACATAGTTATAATTGAGAAATAATAATTAATGTCAGAAAAGCTATTATGAAAAAGCTATTATAAACGCATTGCAATTCTGATCATACCATATTTATTAGTAATGTTTCCGCACACGGCGCGTAATTAACAGTATGAATGATATTAATATTAATAGATTCATTAGAGATTTGATAGATATGAAAAATTTAATTGTAAAATATAATAACGTTCAATAATACATTTAATAAGAGAGCCAATATTCTCGAATATTATGATGCAATTCGCGCGTCTTTTCAATATTCTTTAAATTTTCAATATTTTCGTAAAATATAAAAAGAAAAAAATGATTAAAAAATATCAACCAACATTATTACACAGGATTTAGTTTCTTTCACACAAAGTATTGAGAAATATTTATTACATTCACCTTAATTCGTTCATTTTAACTAGGAGAAATAGAAATTCTGTGTATTTACTTTTCTTAATATTTTAATATTTAAAGTATCTTAAAGATTACTTTCATCAGAAGCAAACGACTTGAATAATTTGTATCCGCTGCAGAATTTCACGCAAAGCACGTATTTCCCTCACGATATTCCCTGGACGAAGCACTTCAGAGTCGTGAAATTCCACGACGTTGTCATAACATTCATCTCCAGTGCAAACGTGACGACTCCCGAACGCACGATTTATCGCTGCAACATTCATGTGCAAGGCACAGTTCATAGCGCGAAACGCCATGTATCGTCGCATTAAAGCTCCGATTCGTCATTGCAGCCGTGATACTGCATTATGATATATCAAAAGTGAGAAATCATCATACATAATTCTTTTTTGCATTATATATATATATAAAATTCTTGTAATTCATGTAAAAATTCATAAAGAATTAATGATAAAAAGCAAACGATAGGAAAGAAACCGATATATTTAAAAAATCCGCTTTTTATCAAATTCAAATATAACGACATCAGTTTACTTACAGATCAATTTTTTCAAAAAATTGGGAAATTTTATTAAACACGTAAAATTATATAAATATATTATACTAACAGCGCGAACAAACAAATTCATTAGTATAATTTTATTTAAATTCTATTTTTTCACTATTGTATAATATTCAATAAATTAGTATTCGCTTATCAATACATCGTAATTTTTCACAAAAAAAAGAGTATCGTGTTATGAAAAAACATTTATTTATTTGTACTTTAAAACAAAGTGATATATATACAATATTTTACTACTCCAAATCTTAAAATCATAGCTGCAATAATCGAGAATCACGCTTTTGGTTTCGATTACATGAGGACAGAATTTGCAGACAGAACTAAACCTCCGATCTGAAACAGCGATATACTAAGCAAACAGGTGGCGTGTCCAAACGGCCGTACCGTCAGCAGTCGATCTTTCGAATTGGCAGCGATACTTAGTCTGGAAGGCCAATTTTGTCATGATGTCAGCCGTGAATGGAATCCCGATGGGGACACTTTAGACGTTCATGTCCTAAGCTCATCACGGAGATATGCTTAGATGCATGGACATGCATAGATTTGCCGATGAAACGCCTATACGATTGTATGTACGCTGTGCGACGCCCGGCAATCCGCTGAATAATTACCTCCATTCAATACGTAATCATGCTACTTCCCGCTTAGTAATCTAGAGTTGGTCGCTTGACCTCTCTTCCCCTCCCCATTAGAGATATAATCCCATTTAAACCGTCTCTGAGCATATTCTATGGTGAGCACATTCTGGTTGTATTATGCTCACGAATGCGATTGTTGCATGGATTTCTTTGAGATATATCGCGAGCGCATATCGGAAGCACGTAGTCCGACATAATGGTCAAAGATTCAACATATATGAATAGTTATTGGTTAACTATTCTCTCATACAGAAATGTAAAATTATTCAGGAAAAGATACTTGACAAGACATTATATTATTTACTGAACAAACGTTAACTTTTGTTAAAAAAGATAATTCTTATTTATCATTTTACAATTATTTCGGTAACTGTTTAACATTCATGTGATACTGCATTATAAGATAACGTTCAAATTATTTAGATAAATTAACGTATATTATCTTTTAAATTGTTTATCTTTTTACTCTCTTTCTCATTTTGAAAAATGTTTCTTTATATAAAAAAATCTATAAATTATATTTAAAATGCACTTGACATAAATATGAAATACGCTAACGCATTAAAAAGGCATTAATGAATATAGATTATAGAATCAAGAAAAAGAATCTTCAAGGCAAAAATTATGAAAAAAATCATTTTTACATTCATCTCTTTTTCGGCATATGAATTTGAATCGATTCGTACATGTTGTTCATTAAGTTATCCTCTTGATGATGTAATTGGATGTCATGTCGGATCATTAAGGATGACGTTCCATTAATCGCAATGACATATTAATCGTTTGTTAAAAACGATTGCCAATCAAATATTTAATCTCATTGCGGCAGTTCTGTCTGAGGCTCCATTTATCAAAATAATTTCAAAATGTTCGCTAAATTTGATTTCAAAAGAATCTAACTAATCCAACGTATAATAATGATTACATGTGCGCATGTAATCGCTTCGTTCGAATTATTGGCATTCTTTACGATCGGCATTCGGTTCTTGACATTCGGTTTACAAACACGATATAGCGCAATATTGAACACGTCTCTTTCTCTATATTCCCATTATTCATTACACGCATGTTGGCTGTCCGCGCGAATTATGCGAAGCGCGTAACGTCAACGTGAACCGCCAAATCGAATCAAAATATCATGTTGCGCCGATTGTTGGCTTGTCTTTGAGTGCACAAATATTTGTCTATGACTTGCTTGTCAGCGTCATTCAATAGGAAATCCGGAATAGAGTTTCCTACGACTACATATCAGTGATATCTCATAAAACAATAGCGATTTTACAATATAAAATGTTAGTGAATTTTTAATCTACATTCAACTTATACAGTATACGTTGACCCGGTTAGTATAAAAATATGCCACGAAAACATTTTTATATGTATCATTGTGACTGAACAAAGTTGCAAAGAACACGTACATATGTAAGTATTAAAGTAAGATAAAAATTGTCTCAGAAAAATTTTGTAATTTGATAAAATAATTGTTAAAAAATTTCTGAGAAGATGTTACGTAATATTGAAATAATTCTATTTTAATCAAAAATTCTTGCATCATAAACTGAGAAGGTACAGTAATACTGACAATTCGTATCAAAGCTGTCATGATGAAAGTACATTTTACAGCTCATAAATCGACTGAAGCACTAGTTGTAGTCGAGGTAAGATAAAGTAGTTGTACATAACTTTGTAGCATACAGGAGAATCGCTTAAGCTGTACAAAACAGTGAACATTGTCACGGAAGAACTTTATGAAAGGAAAAAGTCAAGAGGGTCCTGGTGCTATCTAGTCGCGAATATTAAAGCACGAATACGGACAAACACATAAACAGTCGAGAAATAGTACTATGCACTTGGGAATGTCTTAATATCACCAGCAGGCGAGTTAAAACGTTTTCGTGATTTGGAATAAACACGGATTACGTTGAGAAACATATTTGTAACAGAAATTTAAATCTTAGTACGATTCTGATCTCAATTTTCAGTATCATTAATAATAAAAAGAAACACAAAGTGTAAGCAAACAATTTTTGCTTCATTAAATTTCACAAATGATTCTTTAAACAATTTAACGTCTATCTCTTTTTATTAAAAACACAAAATGTTCTTACAGCAAATAACTTTATCAATTATTTTATAGTGCAAATAATAAAAATACAAAGTGTAATTTTTTACTAAAAAAAAATAATTTTAAATTGATTAAGGAAATAATAGACAAAATTTATAAAAATTATTTACTTATATTTTGTACGCTTTATTCCAAATGCTGCGTTTCCATTGTCTGAAAATAAACATAATGAAATACAAACATAAAAATCATTCCGCGTAATTATACATTCAAAAATATAATTTGCGAAAAATTATACCAATTTCATTTCATGAATTATTGACGAACAAAGCTAGATAGGAATTAAGGATTATGAGCATATTTAGCCAAAAAATTATTTGATAAAAATTGTTAAATATCAATATACAACTAGTGTACTAATTCGCAATGGCAAAAGGGTTATCGTATATTTTATCGTTCGCACATCTGATACATCAAGCTTTTCGTGTCATTTACAGTGTAATCCCTTTTAATAATCCGCTTATTACGTACAGTAAGCGCTCCTTCACATTTATCTATATTAAGTACTGTTTGCGTGGAGTGTTTCGAATTTTAGATTTCAAATATAAACTATATTTCAAATATGACTATTCTTTCTTAAAAGAAATTATTTAAACGAAATTAAATCAAATTCAACTATAATGGAACTTTTGTATGGTGTAAAATATATAAACATTCAATTATAAGCACAAAAGAGTAAGAATAAATTAATTTTTAGAAAAAACAGCTTTTTATATGATTTATTTATTTCAAACTCATATATTCTTAAATTTTACTAAAATAAATACTTTAGTCGCATTTGCAGACAATTTATTAGTAAGTATTAAAATCCAAATATTTTTTAATTTGAAAATAAGAATTCGAATAATTCCAATCGAATATAAATAGCCTTATTGAACAATTTTGCCACTGTCTTTTTTTCTTTCGCTTTAAAACAAAATTAGCTTCGGCATGTTTAATAAAATAAAATTTTTCGCCTAATATATACTAACTTTATATCAAGAATTCCTCGAAACAAGACATGAAATGACAAAAATTTTATTGATATGCCAATAACGGGAATTTTTCTCTTTGCCATTATTGCAACCACAAATAATATATCCTTATTTTAATCACAAATAATATTTCTTTTTTTCATCGCTTACCCCGAATACGCACGTATTATGCGCTGTCATAACATCGTTAATCGCACAATAGAAAGTAATTCTCTACTCGTAGCAGGTGTACTTGCATTAAGACCATCCTTCCAATGACCCGTGGGAGATTCGTTCCGCGCTCTTTTTTATCCGCGCACTCCCGGTCCATTAGCCGATAGTTGACTTAATGCCAGCTCGATCATTCGATTACAGCACGGGACTTTGCCACTCCGTTTTCGTCGTGAAAGTTTCGAGTTCCGCCTCCCGATTAAGTTAAAATGTAATTTCCCTTCGCCCCTTCCACCTTTCCTACTGACGTACCATCAACGAATACCGCCCGTGTTTCTCTCTCCAATATTTCTTTCTCGCCATAACTCTTTACCTTTCCAGAACGAAGTCGCAAACTTTCGGTGCAATCACTAGAGAGGTTCCTTGCTATTATGACGCTTATTGTTCTTTTACTGCATGAAATGGGACAGGAAAGGTCGTGCTCGCAACTAGATGAAGTCAATCAGCCACTGGTTCCTATCAAATAAAACTTCCCCTTTTTATTGCTGAATGATAACAAAGAAAAGAAATGGAAAGGAAGAATCAGGAAAATTCATTATCTTTTTTATCTATAAATTTTTTGATTTGTTGTTTGATTTGTCGTATTTTTTACGTCACTCCAATTTTTAAAAGATAAAGAAATATAGAATAAAATTTACTATAAATAATAAAAATAAAATATTTTTTTAAATGATCATTCGAGAATTGTTTAATTTCACCAAAAATGAAAGCTTATTTACAATTAAATAGTTGATAATAAAAAAATTGAATTAAAATATATAATTGATTCGTAATAAAACAAAAACTTTTAAATAGAGACTTTAATTTTTACTTTTGGTATCTCCATTTAAGAAATATAATTCAACTAAAAAATATTTAGTTAATTGTTGTACGAACAAATCACTTGGAATAATTTAGCATGGCAGCTATGACAAAATAATTCTACGAAATATTCAATCAAGAAACGACAAAATGAATATTTATAACAAGAGGTAATAAAATATAGAGGTAATATAATACTGTGCTCTTCTTACTATCTTCTGTCCTGTGGGTAAGTTTTATCATGAAATTTCAAGACTGTAAAATTCTTCAAGTAAACAAAATTATAGGATAGACGACATATTGAAAGAGTTACTAAAAACAAAAATAGTAGAAATAGAATTTTTATAATAACTATTTTTTTTAAACGAAATAATGTGAACGCACGTAATTATTTGAAATAAAATAATACACAATTTGTATTTTGATTGAAGATAATAATGATTAATTAAGTAAAATTCATTTGTTCATATAACTTGTTTCATATTTTTTAATAATTATACAATTAATTATACAATGCAATTTATGTTTATATAGAATGTTATGTTAGACAGAAAATAACATGTTGTAATTTCAAATAACATGTTTCGTGTTATTTTCAGATAACGAATTAATAAAAAATTCTAAATTTCATTGCATATAATAGTATGATTTTAATTAAGGATTATTTTTAATATCAATATACCAATATCGAGACATCTATATCCTTTGGTATTCAATTTAATAACGCAAAATAATTAAATTTTCGCTGTTACACTAAAAAGATAACAGCATTCTAATTGAAAATAATCTTGTTAATTCAATATCAGTGTTAATGAAATAAAATTTTATTAAAACAAGAGCATAATGTATTTATTTCGTTAATAGTGATATTGTGAAAATTAACGAAATTGTTTTCAATTAAAACGTTGTTTATAACATAATTTTTTCGGTATAACAGAAAGAAAAAATTAACTCTTTGTATTTTTTAATAATTATTAATTATTTTACATTGTAACTTATTATCCTAATAATTTTACGGATTGCAGGATTAATCAAGCATTTATTTTGACATGAGATGATTGAAACGTCGATCAAAATTTCCGTTCACGGCAGTAGTCATGTGCGAACTGTACGTCGACACGCACGATAGGGTTTTGGGAAACATGAGAACTGTATGGGAATCCCTGGAAATTTATAACCCGGTACGGCCGGTTTTTTAATGTCATACACGTCGCGATTTACGCGCGAATGCATGAAACCGGGCTACTGGCCGCTTGGTTCGATAGTCGTCGCCGCAAACGCATTGAAAATCATCGGGCTCGTTGCGTTATCGATCCCCGATGTCGAAACTATCGAGCGATTACTTATCGTTTTCATCCTGCGAATCGTATACGTTTTTTTTTTCATTCATTGAACATTGTCGACACGATAATCATCGGAATAATAAAAAGTTCCGTAGTTGAATGCAAGCGGAAATTTATTAAAAAGTATATTTTAGCCTGTCCTCGTCCCACGCATATTTCAACCTTCCTCTTCACTTGATTTGCATTTCCCTCTCTGTTCCTCTTTCTAATTCTTGTTATTCCAAATGAGTACCCGCGTTGCGCGTTACGTGCCAAGCTGTACCACAAGTCACGCTTCGTTTTATTGAAACACTAACTTTCCATTCACGGATGGGCTGTCGGAAATTGCAAGTAAATTTTTTATGACTGGCCGACATGAAAGCTACAATTCAACGAGGCCCACCGCTTCGGAGAGTGGGAATGAGTCGTTACGAAAAAGAACAATGCGCGATTGCAAGAGGAAATTTTCAGTACTATTGCGATTTTATGAATGTTGTACTCCCATCGCGAAATGATGAACGCTTGATATATCGCATCAATAGTCTTCGATTAGTACTATAAAAGTTTTTGGTTAACTTTAAAATTTTTTTAAAAATCGTTTTTTGCATTGCTTGTTGCTTGTAATATTTATATCTACATTATTAGATATGAAAAGAGCAATGGCAATACAATCTCTTGAATTAAATAATACTTTGTGATTTTTCATATACGTCAAAATGTAAATCAGTAAATTTCTGCAGTTGAATTGTTTAATTTTAAAAGTAAACAGCATCCATATTAACGTATGCATTTATTGTTAATAAATAAACTAAATTTGAATCAAATTTAATATATTTTTTGAGTTAAATTGTTCAATTCCATTGATTTAGTTAGATTAATGATAATAATTGAAAAATAACTCGAATTGAGTATAATTTGACATTCGATTTGATATGAATTTAACAATATAATAGCGAAAAGTGAACGAATAGATGATGCATTACTGTTAAAATCATAATATCAAATTATATCCAATTTGAATTATTTTTCCTGTAGGTCGTTATTGCTCCTGCGCATTACATCATTAATTTAACTAAAACATTGGAATTAAACAATTTAACTTAAAAAATGCATTTTTGACTAAAATTTAGTTTATTATTTATTAAGAGCATACATTAACGCTATTTACTTGGAAACTAAGCAATTCATAGAAATGAGTTAATTAAGTGTGGTTATCTTTTAACCACATGTTTTGTATGAAAATAAAATATTTTGATACACACAAAAGTTACAAATAACAAAATGTCATTTAACTCAAGGAATTGATTTAAGTTAATCCTTTAATATTTTAACAGTAAAATTATATATTATAATGAAATAACTAAGATATCGAATATATCCGTGCGTATAGTGAATATATTTAGGCACTGGCCATATGTGGAAAACAGATATCATATTCCCTGGAGAGAGATATAAATGGCACTTAATATAACATAAAATATTTCCCTATAGTTATGTGTACAATAGGTAAATTAATTGTATTTTTGTATTCACGCGGCAAAGAGAAGATGAAGAAAGGAAGTGCAGATGAACCGTTAACGAGGCGTATGCTTAAAAGGGCTTCAAATACTCTCTTAGTGTAAAAAAAAAAAAGAAGAAATTAGATTTTAAATATAAAGCCTGCTTCTGTGGACCAAACGACTGACCGTCTCCTTTGACGAGAATAAAAAACGGTGGACGAACACTCGCCGCATATACCGCTCTTTTCGCTAAATTCTGCATGCAAAACACTTTTTAATTAATCCGCGAAATATGCAGTTTAGAGCGACTGACGCAGCGCGGGGCTCCGCCGGCGCGTCTAATGGTAATGGAATTCCAATTAGAGTTTGAATTCTTTATGGACGAACGCGGAAATGAACAAACATCGGCCGATAGCGATGAGCATCAAAGCGTGTAGCGAGCGGCTGTTACGCCCGCATTTAATTAGCTCCTTGCCGTACTATCGAGCGGGTTGCACTTTCGGCGCGGCGGTGACCGACACCGCAACCGGCTGCGTTATCGCGTTAATTACCGAGGTGATGGAGTGGCAACACGTCAAACAAAAGTATGTTTTTCTATATTTGAACATTTTTTCCTACAATGTTTTTACACTATAATTATTATGTGTATTATTTCTTGTGAAAAAAATATGAACTTGTTTTCGAATTCAACTTGCAATTTCGTTCTTAATTTTCGACATTATTTATTTTGATTAAAACTCTAAAATGGAAATTCTATTAAAGTACATTTGTAAAATTACATAAACTTTTGTTTATTTTAATTGTAACATTTTACAAGTAGAACGAGAGAGAGAGAGAGAGAGAGAATTCTTTAATTTAATTTTTAAATTAAAAAATTAATTATTTAATTTAATTTAACGTCACAAAACTGCCATGATTGCAAAATTCATTGCATCATCTACAATTTTCGTCGTATATTACCGATACAGAGAGGATTTGTCTTTATTTCTATTACCTTCGTGCATGAGTAAGAATACTATTGGGAGTGATTTCGTCTGCAAACGCGTAATTACGACAGGAATACGCATGATGCGTTGTAACATCGACAAATGTTTAGTTGGCACACTCTACGTAGGACACGAGAATCACGCTCCATCGCGCGGCATCGAAATTTCGTCAAATTTCAGCAACTGGGCCGATGATTCGCTGCCAATATCAATGCTCGGCAGTTCAATTAATTTTCAGCTAAGCGTATGAATTATATCGAATGCACAGCGACGACCGCTGGGTTTGTCGTATCGGTGGCTTCCCAATTAACACCCTGCTTTAATATCGCATTGCGTTTCGTATCGAACTATTTCATTTTCAATATTCTAACTTTATTTTAAATAGATTAATAGAAAAATTAATAATTAATTAATTTTAGTTAATAAAATGTTTAATGCCAAAAATTAAGTAATTAGATGAGAATCATTGAGAGAAAAAGTACTATTTTCTTCTAACGTATTCTGCGAATATAATATTTGCAATATTTTTATATTAACTATAATTATATTTTAAAAATGTCTTTTACGATTAATACAGATTTTTAATATAATATTTTTAAATATAATTTAATGTAATTTTAATATAATTACGATTAGTTTGGAAATAATGCAAATATTGTATTCGTAAAATCCGTTAAAAAAAGTAGTACACTTTCTCTCAATGATAGGATTCTGTAATCATAATTACATTTAATTTTTAGCATTAAACATTTAGATAATTAAAATAAATTAAAAATATTATAATTTTATAAATCCGTTTATTACATTCATTAAATATTAAACAATTGTTATAATTGTTATAATCGCATTAGAAATACATATCAAAATTTGTTGTGTACAGGAAATTTAACAGAAATTGTGTACAGGAAATTTAACAGGGTAAAAGATATATTATAGAAGCAGTATGAATAATCGGACACGCTTAACCGATCATTGAAATCTCTTCTCGCTCAATATAACCGACTGATCGATTACAATGCTAAAAAATTAATCAAGCAATTATCTTTGTATACTCGACGATGGTATTAAAAGCCATAATTATAACAATAGCAGTGGAACATTTTCCCGATGAAAGATCGATCGGTCGATTTATTTCACAGCGGTTCGATATTTCGTTTCGCAATAACATCGGACGGTGTCTCTTTGTCAAACGACGATAAATGCAGCAACTTGTCGTAATTACTTGTGCCGCACCCAAACGTGTTTATCGTTCCTTGTCACATTTCACGAATAGTCGAACGCATTCGTTCATTTAATTAAAAAAACTGGTGTGTCACGCGCGTCCTCAAACACCCATAGTTGTTATCGATGTGATACATGTTTGAACACTGTAGATCGAAACAAATATGTCGGTGGCAATCATTATTCCATTAGCGGTATTAAAGTTTCAAAAACAGTTCAATAAGAAACGTTCAATGAAGTCATCTTTTATAAGGATAATGTTTAACTCATGTAAGGGAAAGTAGGACTAGCTTTTAATTATCAAAGAAAGCAACACATTTTTATAAATATTTACATATAAAATTAACACAATGTCATGGCTTATTTCGAGCTATAATTAAATTAACTTTAAATTAATATAATTAATAAAAATATTGTTAATTATTTTAATTTAACACATTGACATTGTGTTAATTTTTTAAGAAAATATATGAGCATTTTTTACTCCATATTTACATACGTATAATCTTTATGACATTCTATTATTCTATCTATTATTAATTTGGCAGCCATAATTAAACTGTAGAAGACGTTACGTTTGTTTATATAATTTTCACTGTTTGAAATAAATATTTCATTCTGTGAATTGTTTGTATTTTGAAAATATATGCCGTAAGTACGTTATCATTCTTTTATATATTTTTTTTTATGTACATTTAGTTACAATAACTCGATTTTCTCGAGTAAAAAATTAGCTAATTGTTACATCTCGATTCAGAAAGATTATTCTAGTGCATCAATTTATCCCAGACTGATATTTAATTTAAGAAAAATCCGTATTAACATATTTTTGTAAATTTTAAAGTACTGTATCTTAAAATAAATGTGTTCTACATGAATTTTTATCATCAATGAAGTTGTTTCATCATAATCTTAAATAATTTATTTTTACATATGCACGTTTGAGATAATTACATTCTAAATAATATAATTTGTCCAAATTTAGTGACAACTTACTTATTATAATAAGATAAGTTGTTACAATTTACTTATTGACAGAAATTTCATTTATCAATGTTCAAAACTATTGACACAAATTAGAAAAAAATTAAATATCTAGTTAAAGATGTGAATTAATGTTGAAACACTCATTGATTTAAATGTATACATTATAAAAAACCGAAAAAATTTCAAATGAAAAAGTTTAACAACTTCGATCTTTCCTGTTGTTCTTAAACCGACTCTTATTTTAGATGTCAAGTTTAGCATAAATAAGTATTTAAATTAGAGAGAGAGAGAGAGAGAGAGAGAGAGAGAGAGAGAGAAATGAGAGATGAGAGTTTGTGTTCGATATGTCATCAATTATCGCCATAAAGAAGACTCAAATTCAACATCAAAATATCTGCAATTAATTTCACTTAAGTACACATTCTAATTATTTGCGAATTACATCTTATTGCCTTATTATATGTCGTTATAATTTACACACTAACAATTGTTCATATTGGCATCTTATTTATATGATTTATCCTTGAAACCATAAATATTATTTAATTTATTGTAACAAATTCTTAAAATTCTCTACAAAATATATTTTAATTATTGAAAATCTGGGATATGTATTAAAGTTGAATTTATTTATTTCTTATCTCTGATAATTCATCCAAATTTATCTATTATTATTATATATACATATTTTGTAATAAGGATTAATATTAACAGAAATAATTAAAATAAAACAATTTTTCACCACGTTAAAATATGACAAGAATAATAAAATTAGAGAAATACCTTTGTGTTATATTTCCGTGCATTTTATCCTGTTAAATATTTTGTTTACGACCATATGATTTTTACATCTTAATTGACATTGATGTATGAAAAACTAATTATCGTGATACGTAAAATGAATCCATATACTGCGCATCCTATCGATGCTGTTACTATTAACATTTGATGTGAATTTCATATGGAAATATATTCGAAGTATCTGTCACAGTAAGCAATTATATACAGCGCAATAAAAAGTTTACGGGCATCGCGCACACGTATGTACACATATTACACGCACAAGTACAGTCAACAATGGAGACGCGTAGATAAAATCTGCATTGCATTGTTTTATACATCGAACCGTTTCGAAGCGGATCAATGATAGTAAATCATGATGACTACGTTTATGAATTATAATTTTACGGCGTGGACGTCGCGACACCGCGAGATTTTTATTGTGAGATTTTCATGCACGCATCAAATCAAATTTCTTATATATTTTCTACATTACTTCTAACAAATTCTTTACAATAGTTACAAAAATCGTTTATATTTTGTCATACATAGCAATCGAAATAAAATATGGTAAATTTTATTAAGTAGAATATTATAAAACAAAAACGCACGCAAACAGAATTTAAACATTCAAGACTACAATTAATATTTTCACTGGACAACTTTTTTCGTTTTTCGATTGTTTTCATCATTATATAATTGCAGACCCGCACGGATATTTCCGGCAGAGAATAAATTTTTTATTTCTCGTAAAATGTGTGACTTTCCAACGCTTGGCTTCTGGACTGTATAGTCGACGCACCAATCATAGTATTATAACTTGAAATAGGTAAAGTCGCGGAAATGACCGAATAGTTTCGCATTTTTTTCATTTCAGTTACGTGCCGCACAATTCCTGCGGTCTCATAAATCTCTCTCGCTCTATGTCGGCTATACGGCGCAGCGTCCAGTATAATCGTCCATTACGTACTAGACTCTCGTCGAACGACGATGGCACCTCCATTTGTTCTTCCCGTAAGGGTGTATCGGGTGTATTGCCAAGAGAGTCTCATCGTTTCTTCTTCTTCGTTTCCGAGTCTATTCGACCAGTAAGGATAGAGAATGGCATGTATCGTTGCCTTTCTTTTCTTTTCATGGCAACATACGGGAAGATACGAACATTGTAAATCTGCGACATTGTAAATCTGCTTCATTTCGACCAGGATCTTTTTCGTATTATTGGATATATTCGAAGAAGCATGATATACTTGAATATTACATATATTTCGCGCATTAAGAAATATCTTTTTTCATAAAATGTTTTGATTAATTTGATATAAGTATGTAGAATAAATTAACTTCGAGTTTTATTTTTTAAATAATTAATTTCAACTGTTACATTCTCTACATCAGAAATTAAAAATATAAAAAGATATAAGAAATATTTACTATGTATCAGCCATTAAAATAAAGTCTTCGTTCAAATATATGCATTACATACGCAACAGAATGATATAAAAATTTTGAAAACTTCTGGACGTGACTTCGTATTCTGAATATTTACAGCATATAAAAATAAATTCACGTTGGAAAAATGTAAATGTATTAGTGAATTTATAATGCAAAAAAATATAAAACAGACGTCCAAATTCAGTGGAAATGTAATTTTTCTATCTGTTTTCATTATTTTTTTATGCTTTCTTTATTTGTCATTTCTTTCACATATATTATACTTTGTTATTTATTCTAATTGTATCATCATTAATAATTTAATTTATCGTCATTACATGTAAAGAGATTCATACTTTATAAATATCCAATTTAGTTAAACGACAGTTCAACTCGACAAAAGGAAGGTACGTAGTAGATTTAGTTCTCTCAAAGGCCATCTTATCTTCACACGGCATCTTAGCAGACATGAATATCAGTGAATATAATCTCGCGATACGCGTGCGCGGGACACAAGTGAAGGACTGTGCTGAAAATTTCCCTAAAAATTTAATCCGCCGGCCGGAAACGGCGGTGGTGGAACGAAGAATAGCAGGACTACATTAATTAGACCCACAATTACGGTAATGGGAGAGTTCGTGCGTTGCAATTATCGTAGCGCAAGGCAGTTAATTAAGAGAAATTCAATTAAGCCCTTTCGGCCACGCGAGCGAGCGTTCGCGGCGAACAAGAGAGAGAAGTGTAGCGCGTGATGCGAGCTTGCGCGCGCGTTGGCCACGAAGCCGATTTTCCCGCGAGAAAATCCACTTCTCCTTTTTTCAACCTCCATCGTCCCACGCGGCGTCGGTAATTCCACGCCGATTCAATTGGCGTGCCGTTTGTCCAATGCGGATTTTTTTTCGTCGCTCCGATGAAGAAACATGGACGGATGGGAAAACAAGTGGTTTTGTGGTGATTTTCAGCAGATATTGTTAAAACGGGCTTTTTCCATATGTGAAAAAAAAGGTCATCAACCATTCAGGAGAAAGGAAGAAACCCTTTATTGATAATGATCTTTTCTTGTGTGTATAATATTGGAAGGTCGTGATATTATACAAGTTACTAATGCAAATTTAATTGTTTACCATTACGACAATTCTAATGTATTTACAAACGTGCAGGTTTTAAAATGTTGCCCTGCATATGGAAACGATTTAATAAATAATGGCACAACTCTATTTTGCGCTATTTCTAGATATGAAATTTTAAAAACTAAAAAGTCGTAAAAGCGTCGCTTTTAACAGATCGAACAGATGCATTGATAAATGTGACCCAGTCACCTTTAAAAATGTATGATTACTAGATTTATTTTTTGTTTCTCTTCTTTCTTTCTTATAAAAAAAGAACACCATTATATTACATTGAAGAAATAATATTATTATATTACATTATTGCGAAAAAAGAATATATCATGAGTTTTTATAATTATTTGTCACATTAAAAATAAAATTATATGAATATATAGTTTTCAATTTAATCCTTCACCTATTTCATGTCGCAATTGTCAGATTAGGTCAAATATTATCTTGATTTTTAAATAAGTACAGTTCTAAAACTATCCGTTCAATTTGAACAAAAAAAAATATAAAACATTATAAAATATATTTTATAATAATAAAATATATTTTAATAACAAATGTAACAAATCAAATGACAATTTAAAAAATTTTAAAAATTCTTAAAGAAAAATAAATTGTAATATAAAGAAATAATAACTTTTTCATTTCTAACTTTTTAAGTTAAAATTTGTGAATGATACTCCTAAAATGTGATACTTTGAGATAACAAAAATACGTCTCTCTGTGCGTTTCAAAAAAAATTTATTCAGATATCTGAAGAGAATTTATTTTCTCTTCAAACAGCTGCTACACATGTACTGATGCGTTTTTGAATAGTTGAACTGTCTCAACTGACAGAGAAATCTTCAAATTTTCGATAGATGTTGCATGAAGCTCCATTATGAATTACGTTTTAAAGTTATATAACCCAAAATTTAAATTATGAATTTATTTGACCCTACATGACAACAAAGGGTTAAAAGTTTTTATCTTTTGATTTCTGTTTTTGGTCTATCCTCAACAATAAAATCTTATTATTTACAATAAAGGAAAATTGAGTCTTGTGTGCAGAGCGCAGCTGAAACGGTCCTTTCATTTGACGATAGCCAAATAAACCGACGCGTCCGTGTCTAACTAGGTCTGTACAAAGTCGCATGTTCATTGCAATTTCACTGAATTTACAGATATTTTGCGACTCGAGGGACGTTAAAACCGACGATGATATTTCGGATGCCGAAACAATCGCAAAACGAAGGTAACAAACCGCTCATTCGTATCACGTAATAGGTAATGTCATTCGCGACCGAGCCATCACGGAGTTCCGCGTAACTAATTTTGCCGTTTACGAAAACGCGAACGTCAGCTTGCATTGGCATCGAAACGTGAACGTTACCTTAGATGACCAGGGCATTTGTGTGCAAACATGGAATTCTGGGGACGTAAACAGCGAGTGCAAACCAAAACTAACCACCATTCGTAATTCTATCAGTAATTCTATACTATAACAAAGACCAATAAACATTTTGTCTTAATAAAAATTATCTGCATAATATCAATGTGTTCATACAATGGAATTTATCAAGAGTTTTTGTATTATATGACATTTAAAAAAATCCCTTTTCTTTTCTCTAGATATTGGCAATCTAGATTTTATGTTTTATATATATACTTTTGAAGCAAAGGAGCAATGTGTGTGTGTGTGTGTGTGTGTGTGTGTGTGTGTGTGTGTGTGTACGCGTGCGTGTGTGTATGTATACACACATATTGCTCCTTTGCTTCAAAAGTGACACTACTAAAAAAATTAAGTTTTTTTAGAAAAAGATAAAGCAATTTATTTTTCAATTTAATAGAAAATTAATAACTAATCAAATAAAATCAGTGAAAAATGTATTCTTAATATGCTCAAATGTCATTTTCATTTTAAATGACAACCCTTAAAACACCATCATTTTTGGGTTGTAACGATTTTAATGATTTTTTTATGGATTTTAGTTTTAATATGGTTGATAGGATAATATTTATTTAACTCATTCATGATAATAATTAAAAAATCACGTTCTTTAAGTTGCATCATTTTCGAAAAAGTGATATTTTAATATGTAATGTATAAATAATATACAATAATTATAATTAATTAAATTAACCAATAAAAAATGGATTCGAAGACTATTTTTCTTTTCATTTTCTTTTCTTTCTAGGAGAGTTTCTCAAAGGAATAAGAAATATAAATAAAGAATAAGAAGAATATGTGCAATTATATATGAGTCTCTTCGAAATAGACTCTATTTGCTCGCATGAGTTCATTTCTTCTTCTTGGTTTCTTAATGCTGCCAAAAGTTTTAGTGTACACTTGGGGATACTCGCTCTCTGAGAAATTCTCGAATTAACTTTGTAACAGAAAACACTAAACGCGCTATGTCAAGTCTTCATGTTCCTTGCAGAATCGTAAACATTCGACAATACTGCAAAAGCTAAAAAAAAACTAAAACTAAAAAAAAATTTCTCTCGTATTTTTCCCGTTGGAGCTTATAGGTTTGTTGAATTTTCCATAAATTTGTTTCCTTCAAATATTTACTTTTTTTATCAAGATAAAGTTTCTTAAGTTAAACAGCTTTTACGTAGATACATCTACGTAATGCGAATTTAGCACTAATGAATTAATCAATTTCCTTCGTCAAATGAAAATCTAAACGTCATCTTACACTGTCAGAGAAGTGTAAACGTTTACCTCGTTGGATGAATCTGCCTGAAGCAATGGTGATACTCGTGACAGACACAAACGTCTTGTTAACGTCAAGCATGACACGAAACGCACGGGCGGCGATATGCAACTTGACAAAGTCAGTTTGCACAGATACGAGTGTAAAATATGACTCCTCCATTTGGACGTTGGTGCAACACAAACATTGATTAGAGTAGTACGACTTGAAATCTGCGTTTATTTCGACCGTATATATTCTCTTAGCTCTACTACGTATTAATTCTATTATCGCTTTGAAATATTAAATTTAATTAAATATGCAGAGCTTACTGGCTTGACAACAATCAAAACTATATTATACTTATGCAAAATACACAAGTTAATTCCGTCTAACACTACATCGCGTTTACCTCGAGCAAAAGTCTGTTTTCCTAGATTAATTTACACAAACAGACATGTGTCTTGCACTCACGATTGTGTGACAATGTAAACGTCGCGCTATCAGGCTAAGGAAAAGGTACGAGACTCAAATGGCCCGTTAATATGAGGCATGACATGAAATAAACAACCATACGATGGATGGTCGCTACGGTGTTCTCAAAAGAGAAAAAGAGCTAACATCATGGTTGCTTGGCAAGCTTCGTTCGATAAACACCACGCTAGAATACTAATTTTTCTGACATGTATCTCTAATCCTCCGAGGCCAAGCCCAGTTTTTACTCTTTCCATGTGCACTTAAAACCTCTTTCTCCCTTGTGACTAAATGTTATTAGATCTATGTTTGTACAATAATGATATTACGTTATTAGTTCTCGGAAGATTGATTCGTACCAATCCCTAGAACGTTTTAACAAGAAAAAAAGTTTTAATGCATAAGTTAATTATACATTATAATTGCTTTTTTGTTACAATATATTTTTAAACTTGATCAAAGCTATTTCAAAAAATATAAAATTATGATTTAAAAAATACAGAAAAATATAATAAGACACACTATTAATTAATTCAAATTTTTTTGTAATATAATTTCTCCACAGTTAGTTAATTTTTTTTTTAATTAAGAAAGATTATAAAGAGAAAAATATTGAAATGAAAGTGTAATAAAAGAAATAATAAAAAACAAAACAAGAGAAAAATAATAAATACATTACAGCATATTTTAGTATTTTTATATCTCTCTTTTTGTGTATTGGCATCGAAATATTTGATATAGTTTTGTTAAATATTAACAACATAATTAATTCATAATGAATCATATTCCGATTTGGCAATTTCGAAATAGAAAATATACCAATTTAGATGCTAAACTGCATCTTGTAAGATGCTTATGCATTCCAGAGCAAATAATAAAAGTCTATTAAAGTATAAATAATAACATATTTGGAATAAAATTCCTATTAAGGATCTCTTTCACCGACCTCGATTAAGCTAATCGACGATTACATAGAGCTCATTCAGTGGATCCATGTTAACTTAACCAAGATTGTTGAAAGAAACCTTAAGAAATGAAATCGAGATTTTTCGATATGGAATCCATAGAAAACGCTTAAATTGTGTTTATGATGCGGCCACATTCACAAATTCTACGTACATGCGAATTCGAAAAATAAAATGCGATATTGTGAAATGCAACTGATTTGGCAAGTCTTCCTACAATGCATAGTATCGATTGCACATAACGTTTAAGCGTTTCAGCGCGTGATAAACGTCAATTAAACGAAGATTCAACGACTAAAACGAAAAAACGTAAAACAAAAAATATAAGACAGACAATAGATTTCACAAAACTATACTGATACATTTATTTGAATACATATTTAACTTGAGACGCGATTAGTCTTTTGTATGATATATTTTTAATACAATCATAGGATTAAGTGCTCCTAAATTTTATCTGCTCTTTGGCAAATTTGTTGATTAGATTTTTAATCTTATTAACGAAGCACACACACAAATGAAACACATCGTAGGAACGTTAATCCATTAGCGCGATCCATCTTGACGCGAGTAGTTCACGTCAGGAACGTTGATGCGATGCGCAAGTTAAATTTCAAGTTGACTGTCTTAGCTCGTAGGAGCTAGTCGGTTCGTCCTCGTGGCTAATTAATCCGATGTTAATTGATGCCCATCTCGCGCTCTTGTTCCCACCGGATGCAAATAATCGAATTTAATAACAGATATGAATCATTTTCACGAGAAATCATTTGCAGTAAGTGTTAGTTCTTAGTCGGCGTAAATGTGATTTCTGATGTCTCTAAATGTCAATTTTCGTCTGGTATCTTGGCGTCAGTAAGATATACCAAAAAAAATCGATGTCCTACTTGCGTGGAAAATTCACATATTAATCCAGATATTTCTGCACTAATTCAAATAACGAAATTATTATACAAGGTAAAATATAATAGACAAATGTTTGATGTGCATTAAAAACATGTGAGGAAAATGTTAATATAAAGTTATTAGGTGTTGGAATTAATTCGTAGCGTTTTACAAGTGATGGGAAGTACTTTCATTAATGTATTTTTTAATGCTCATGTGAAATAAATAACATTCTTTCATTAAAAAACGCTACGAATTAATTCCAACACCTAATATATTCCCGTTGTATGTGGGATATCCATCTCGAAAAGATGAAACTTTTATAATAGAGTAATACATAAAGTTTTATTTTTACTCATTTTTATTTCTCATTTATTTATATCAGAAAAATTAATAATATTAATTAATTAAGATTATTCGAATTTTTTTACAGTTCAATTTCAATTTCGTCAGTTTTCAATTTTCTATACAATTTAATAAAAAATAGGTACATTTAATTGTAGTAAATGACACAAGTTAAAGAAAATTACATCCCTTTCTCTATTCATTCGCAAATCACGAAATTGAAAAATCCTATAAGTTAGTATAAAACATAAATTACGCCATCATCACTTGTTGATTGTAGCCTAAATAGGCTGCGGGACGCAATAAAATTTGCCTTGCTAATACGTTAATTGAACGCGCGATTTAATCGATGCGAATGATGATAATTATTGGAAAATTGAACCGCCAATTCACTGAAAATAATCTTAATAAGCGTTGCAGGAGGAAATCTTTTATCCCTTAGATTTAATGACAAATTTATGCAAACTAATAAAACTTTAAGCCGTTACATGATAAGCCGTAGAAATAATTCTTTGATTAGAAATATTCGTCTATTTTTAAATAAGTTGAATACAATAAAAGAAGAAGTATAACCCTTTTTTGATCATATCCTTAAATAATAATTGTTAAAAATTAATTCTAAAAATTAGTTTAAAAGAAATCTTCCACCATTTACCGATAAAATCAATATCTTTTAATTAGAATTCAACTAATCAAAACGAAATGGATTAAAATTAAAATTATCTGATTGGTCAAATTCTAATCTCTAATTCACAATCCTATCTCGATTGCTTAGTATGACACGAACTTTAACCTAATAATAAGTCCGCAGACTGCATACAGTCCTGTGAAATTTTTGCGACCTACATGCTCATGGTAAAAAATATAAAATTATATTTTCTATCTTATACAAATAAACATTATAGCCCGAAAGATTTTATCTATTTCTAAGAATAGCCTTTTGAAAATAACTTTTTAAAAAAGTTGCGCATTACTACCTTAAGCGGTTTCATTGATCCTTAAATGTTTGCAAAGGTTTTATTAAAAGAAAGAACAAGTAAAAAGAAACAAAGCTTCCTCTTAAAACTTGGATGTTCGATTTGGAAAATCCCGATGATACAAAAAGATTTATTCATACAAATTCGTGGCTTTTTAAATCAAATTCACACGCAGATAGATAGACAGATGCGTGTGAATGAAGCCGGACATCCCGACAATTCTATCGAGATAGGGTGGGAAAAGGGATGACGAAACCGTCGTTGTTTGAGTTCCAATTTGCGTTTAATAATTGCATTTGATTAATATTCATTGGAATGCAAAGCGGTTTGGTGAATTCAGCGACAGAGTCGCCCACACGCTTGCGAAAGGAAATAGAAGCCGACGAGTTGGCATTTTCATGAACTTTTGGCATTGTCCCGCCGTTTCCGCGGCTCGCCGGCGTGTGGACGAAGATAATAAATCGAGGTCAACGTCGTGACTTCCACGCGCTCTAAGCCTGCGAATGATAATGGCTTCAGACTGCGCGCGAAATGCGACTTATTTATGAGAAAGGTTTCGAGTACACGTCGATTCGCGTTATTCCGCGCTCCGATTTTTTTTCTAAAGCTTCGCTTTCTTCGTCAAACGAAGCGCAAATATAGAACAGTACCGAGTGAGAGAGCGTTCATCCCCTATGTAATACCACGGGGCGTTTCACGAGATTTGCATCAAACTCCAAAAGCGCATTCTCTGACGAATTTAGCGGCGATTTTTCCTCGAAAAGTTAGTGCGGTGCAATATCTTTCTTTGTAACTTTTGACTTTTCGACATTATGTATTCTGGTAACTAAGCCTCAGATTAATATTCTGTTAAAGTGAACTTTAATAGAAGTTTATCGAGGAGCAAGATTTTGTTAGCTATTTGGATCCCTACAGCTTATTTCAAAGTTTCAAAAATTTAATATTCTTAATAATACATATTTCAAATACAAAATACATTTGTTATTAAAGAATTCATGGAAAAACAAAAATTCCAATAAAATTATCCAATAAAATAATATCCAAATGTAATCACGCAATGTCTATGTTCAAATTTAGTCTTAAGAAATTGTAGTTGTAAAAAGAACAAATTGAAAATATTCAAACTTGCAAGTGACTGAAAGTAGAATGGAAATATTTTCTACCTTATCTTTGAGAATAAGTACACTTGCGAACACACACGGGTGTCGACATACAAGTGCATTGGGAATTGTGAATACACCTCGAGAGAGCAAAGGCTATTTCCAGGTTCGCGATCTAACGAAACAAAAGGAATTTACAATGAGCAAGTTCCGTTCAGTGCCAAAGCTTCAATCGTAAATCGAAAACTTTTGTCCCTTTCACATCTCTAGAATCCCATTCGCTAGACACCAACTTTGCTAGCACATTCTACCTAGAAACCGTCGATCTCCTAGCTAGTAGAAACACCACAAACTAATCAGACTTGACAAGAGCCTAGATACAAGTGGAAGATTACGTCGCAATTCAAGGAATTAACACTCTCACGTTCTCAAAAAATACGATTGCCTCTATATTTCTGGGTCAGTAGAAACACGCGATATAAATCAGACGCGAAAACTACGTAAATGTGATGTGTAGAAATTCGAAAGTCGAATGAGATAGGCATTTTCTTAAAGCTGACACTTTATATTTTTATACTTTTATGAATCAATTAGTTCAAAAATCAATAAGAATATTATTTAATAAATTCAATATATTACTTTTTAAATATAAATGAAGAATGAAACAAACATAAGATAACTTTTGGATTATTAAAAATGGAAGTCTGTAAGTTCTGTTTAAGTTTTAAGTAGACCTATTAAAAACGAGTCAAATACATATATCATAGCTTTTATGATATAAATGATAAATTATTTTATTAATGATCAATCTTCACAGAAAACAACTTTATAAGTTTTTGTATTATTCAATTTATAGAAACTAGTAGAAAGAGCATGTAATATGTCAGACAAGAAGTAAGTAAAAAAGCGCACAAACTTCACATTGTTGGATTAAAAAAACAATGTAAATATATCTCTTTAAGACATCTTCGTAGACAATAAAAGAACGAAACAGACCTCACGATTTTCTGGATACGAGGACACTGTGCTAAATTAACAGTAAGAGAATGGACACTAGCACAGAAAACGACCCTCTTGCATTTCTATTTCCTAGTCAGTAGAAATATCACATTACAAATCAGACACTGCAATTGCCTAAATTCAAGTAGAACATCTCACGAACATCTGGAACACATTCACACTTTCAAATAACAAGTCCCTGTACCTTTCTCAGCCAGGTCGACGTTGATCCACGGACTTGATCCGGATGCTATCACTACTCTCTCGTGGAGAAATTCTTCACCTCTTGTTTCCCCGCACCTTTTTCTTCGTTTTCAAGTTGTCGGTTCAACGTCCTTATCGTTCACGATGAGAAAGGATTTCGTTACCCTTCCATCAATCATAAATTCTAGGGCGGAACGTCCGGAGGTTATCGCGCGTATGGCCCATGCATCACCCGCGTGGTTTAGTACTCCGCAAAGTAGTGAAACGTCGTCGAATACGCGGGCACGCAGTGATACGAAACGACGTGCGTCGCGACGCCACCGGCACTGGCAGTCGCGTAGTTAACCGAGCGACGGCAGAAGGCGAACTGGACCGAGCGCAGGAGGCTGCCTTTGGCTGCTGCTGCGTGTACCGTCTGGTGGCGGCCGCTTTTGCCGGCGACGAGGACGGCCACCGCGACGACGACGCCGACGCCGACGCTGCTCGCAGCAACCATGGCGCGACGCGGAAGCCGCCGGAGCGCCCTCATCTCTTCCACCCCCTGCGACCTCGGCTCCTCATCGTTTCATCTCACTTCAATCCTCCAACATGTCGTCCTCCTCTCGACCGCCCGGTAGAGCTATCTCCCCACTATTCTATCGATCCTACGGGAGAGGCCCTCTGCGTTCCATTTGCCTCGTTCGAGCGGAGACTGCGAATCGCGCTTGTACTGCCTGGACCATGAAAAAGGCTGAAGAGGATCACAAGGAGAAGAGAAGAGAGTTTGTTGGGGGTTAATTCCTTATAGAGTTCTTTCCTTGAGGCGTGAGAAATTGGATTGTTAATGGATCGGCCCGCGTTTATCGACAGGAATAAGCTCGCAAGAAGCTTAATGTTGCGAACGAACGCGTCGAAAGTGAATTAAGCGTCAATATTGCGACTAGTAAGATACTCTTGATAGCATGATTGAGTACAGAAAAATCCAAGTAATCATAATCAACAAAATTAAATATTTTTTTAACAAAAGAATGTAAAAATGTGATTACATCAAAGGTAAGATTGAATGCATCTTATTGAATCTTTTAAAAAATAATTTCTACTAAAATGGAAGAGAGAATTTTTATTATATTATATCTATTTACATATACAAAACTTTTTTCAAATTATTTTTATCAATGTATGTTGCATTTCAGCATAAGCGACATATTATAAAATTTGTGAGAAGTCTAATATTAAATTCTGCTATCCCAGAATGTCCTATATATTATACAGAAATAGTAGACCAGTTAGAATAGATATATCGAGCGCATCCACATGTGCAACGGGAAAGGGAAAGTAGCCCTTAGAATCCTCCTCCTCTTCTGTCATGGCGGATTTTCCGATTATATGCTCACGAGAGAATCACAGAATCTGAGCGTTGCAGTCCCGTATATCGTGACGCGCGCTTTCCGATTACATGCTTGCAAGAGAATCTAAGCGCGATATGTATATCGATCTCCGTATTCGCACCCTGCATTAGTGTTACATGTGGTTGCTTGATTTCCATGACACGTTGGCATTAAATCCCCGGTCTCTACGTTAAGCAAGTTAAACTCAGAATTAGAGAGCCTATTGCATTTAACGTTAAGCGTGATATTTTACAGATGAGTAAATATAGAGGATATAGAGAAATTAATTAAGGAATCATAATACTGTATGTAAATCAAGATTTAATTAGCAGAAAGAGAAGAGGAGGAAGAAAGATAACAGATTAAATGTAGAATTTAATCATCGTTTTTCAATCAATTATGATTAATAAGATAAATTATGATAAATAAGATACTTTGTTTTTTTTCTATATCAAATAGCAATATGATAACTGATGTTTCATTTGTATCATAACACGTTTGACGACTAATTTTTTTATTTCGATTATTAATATATATTTTAATTAATTGTGATAATTACTGGGTGAACTAACAATAACAAAGTCTTCGCGGTAAAGAAAATTCAATCTATTACTACTGCAATAAGAAGAAACATAAACTTAATAATTAAACTAAAAAATAAAGTAAATAAATGTAGAGAAGATCGAAACTAATTGCTTAAATATTTTGTTTAAAAAACGAATTCCTGTTCTTTACTAATTTAAAGTAATTAATTCAGAATAGCAACTTTCAACCATAATTTCTTAGTTTTAAAATACCATACGGATATAAAAGGTAGTAATCAACAGAAGTTAATGAAAGCTTGCAATAATTTGCAATTAATAATATTATTATTATTATAGTTTCATTGTCCTTCGTGCAATATTTTTTCACAAATTATTTTTTATTTTTCAATATTTTTAATTTTTATTTTTTGTATTGTGTTCTACTTTAAAAGATTATTTTTCAGGCATGTCTGTTTAAAATAAATAATCTCCTAGTTTTGCGAATAAATTTTTTCTTTCTCGGAGTTGCTTTTGGAAAAAGTTTAATAAGTTCTAGAAAAAAAACAAAACTTTGTTCATAATGTTTGATTAGGAATGGATCATACAGTTTTACTGTATTTGATGGTAATGATTTCATATTATTATATAATTTGGTTTTATCTTATAGATACCTCAAGACTGTAAGTCTTTGAATTATATAATATGAGGCTTATCACTGATTCAATACAATTTAATTTGTCACCTATTTTTAAATTACATTTCCTTAATCGGATCTTTTATTTCAGTAATGGCGTTATCAATTTTTACATTTGATTTACTAATTTACAAATGGAGGAATAATGGATTTTAAATTAGTAACCGTTTTATTTTATCATGAATGTATACTGAGCATTGAAGAGGATCCAAATTAGAGTTGAAACGTTTGCGACTGCGCTGTGACAACACATCATATAACACATCATTTATTGTAATTATACATAATAATTCATGCACGAATAATTGCGTTGACTCTCATAAGCTTTCTTTAATTTTTAATTCTTAATTATTATTCCAAGAGTTTTACTTATTTTTAATTTAAAAAATACATTATTTGTTATTTAAACGTCAATGTATAAAAATTAAGATTAAAACTACGAAAAAATATAAAATTACTTACTTGCAATTTTCAATTACGCTCATATAAATACGCCTGATGATAATGCGATTCTATTAATGCAATAGCTAACGATTTTACAAACTTCTATCTCTTTCTTGCGCTTTTGTATTTTGTTTATAACGTTTTTTATGTAAGTGTTATAACTTATCTTTTTACTATTAACTGCAATCTCCTCGAATGAAACAAATTTTGAATATTATTTTCAGCGTATTTAACGCTGAAGAAAGTTTCGCGGCAGTAAATTTCAGAATATATCGTTACAGATGAAAGAAATTTTCTTAGCTTAGTGAAAGAATAAAAAAAGTAAAAAAAACTGAGTTAAATCGTAACGCTATTATCTCTGAACTTACATTCGACTCCAGTTGAATCTTCATGATAGAATAAATTCCAAAATACGCCAAATTATCTACGAAGGAAAATCAGAGGTCAAAAAAAGGAAAGAAAACTTGAAACCCGAAGTTAAGGTGACAGGCGAATTTGCGATATTATTTCCATGAGAAGCATTTGACGCTAACGCACGCTTCGCGATTGAATAAATCCCGAGATATATCGTCTCTAACCAGAGGAAAAATCGTGAATCACAAAAGAAAGAGAATTTGAGGTATAAAAACGGGGCGTGCGCGCGAATTTCCGATATTATTTTCTGAAGAAACGTACATTTTTTATGCTAACGGAACTACGCGGTTGAACTAAATTCTGTGGTATAGTGTTGCAGGTGAGAAAAGCCGGAAATAAAACGTCAAAATTTCTGCTAATCCAGTAGATTTTCGATAGTTCGCCATAAAAACGTACAATTTTGGCGGCACACCTCGTGCAAAAATCACGATCGAACAATTTTCGAGAATTTTCGTTGGTGCACCGTGAATCTATCGAAATCTATAATTCACTTTAAACGACCATAACAAATTGCAAAATTGCACATAGTGATGTGCAAAAAGACTTTAGAGAACCGCATTCCATTTAAAAAGAAGTAATTTATAAATCCTACTTAATTTTTTGTTTTTCTGCAAGATTATTTTTATTGCTAAAATTTTATCGAAAATGTTATGCGAAATGTTTGTGCGCAAAACGAAAAACAGTTTTTGAAAATTCCTCTTAAATTTAAATAAATTTTCGGAAAACTTATTTATGGAGTAAATAATTATTACCAATGATAATTTTGCGACATATGTAAATTTTACATTTGAAATAAAAGGATATAATAAAAAGAAATATCTTGGAAAATAAAGCAGTTCTCAAGTACCACCAGAAAGTTGCAAAAGTATAATTACAGGAATTGAGATTTTCTGTTTATCACCGCGCGTGAAAATGGGAGAAGTTTATCACGCGATGTTTCTCGAGTTTTCCGGCTTGCCGAAAGCAGCTAAAGTAGCGATATAAAAAATTAAACTGCTCCTTAGCGCGCGTTGTCTGACGAAGAAAAAAGAAAACTGGGATCTAAATTTAACCGAGTTTGCAATCGACATTGTGTTTTGCCAATGACAGAGAGCCTCCTACATCGTCGATGAAGTATGGTTTTTCACTATGGATATTTTGGTCGTGTCTCTCAGGAAATGATGCTACCGAAAAACATATCAGTTGAATGAAAAATTTTTGGTGAGATTGACTGAAGATTTGAAAAACTAATGAATATCTTGCATATTTGAAATATATCAACCGCGTTTTCACGAGATTTCTAACGATTACTGTCATTCTCGTAGTTTTCAAGAGTTTTCTCTGGCATGATATTGGCACAAGTCAACCTGTCGATATGTCACAGTTGAGTGCTCTAATATCATTGAATGCTACGGATTATCGTGCTAGAGAAAAAGAATAAAATATCATCGCCGAAAAAGATTGTGTATCTAGCATATCCATGTATGGATATTTATTCAATTTAATAGCGTGTAGTTTAACAACAAATTTTATAATTATTGGATACTGTTTCATACGTTCTATAAATATTTTTCAATATCTTATATTGTTGATAGCTGCATATAACTTAATTTCCGTTGACATATATGTAATTTTTAACAATATCTAATTTTTCATAATTTTATCGTCGTCTAAGTACGAAATTCTTATGTTACTAGGTAATTTTTACGCATACCTTATGCCATGACGTAATAGAAAATGCAAGAGAGGTCCTTTAAATTTTATACGAAGCTGTAATGCTATCTTCAAAATTTGCCCGAGAGTACAGTTAGTGGAGAGTCGCGAAATCTGTCGCATTCATTACGTTAGTCACGGAAACGAGGAAAGTGCAATGCACCACCGCGCTGTGTGAAAACTACAAATTGTTACACGACGGCTGGCTGGACACGGCCGAGAGAGGTAGTCAGCCGGTCTGAAACGCGTTACGCTCTAACTTGATTTCCGTAATTATACTCTTCATTGGACGAGAGCAAGGTTCAAAAAATCATTTGCTACAAAAAATTCTTTAAAGCAGATGCATGCACTACTGCCAGGTATATTGCTTTGCTGCTCCTTTCATATCATCGGAATGAAAATGCAAACTTTGGAATTATCGGCTTTATGCAACTTTAACAGCATTGACATGTTACGAAATATATAGTTCTATGAAAAGATAATAAAATTGTCAAAAATTAACAAACGTTATTTTACATATTTAAAAAGCGCACGATAAGAAGCTAAATATTTTAAATCAATCATTTCAATATGATTTTTAAAAAATGGAAGTTAAAACAAAATCTGCTAAACCTGCTTTTTGTAAAGTCTGCTAAATCATGTTTTTGGAACAACAGTAAGTAAAATAATACACAATTAAAGCAAATCGTAAGTATTTTTCAAAAATTACAAAAAAGATTACGGTTTAGTTACTAGAATCAGAAAAAGAGGAATATTGAAAATAGTATTTGTTTTGTTTTTCAAGTTTTAGCGATCATAATCAATTAATAGTAAGTTCATTTTAGCTAAATCATATTGTCAAGTCTATTAGTAGGTAAAAGACAAATATATATCTATATTTATATGTGGATTTATATGTGGATCTTGTTATCAATGCCAAGCACCATTCTTAAGAAACAAAAAGAATGGTCACTAGTTAATACAATCACATTCATAAAATTTCAGGTTGGCTGCTTAGGTACCAATAAATTTAAAGGATCGCGACAGAAGGGAAATGGTCCGAAGATTTCGAGCCTCATCAGACGAAAATGGAGTAGTAATGTAAGAGAGAAAAGATATTTCCTGTGAAATTATATCAATATGTAAAAATTGAAATTTATGTATTCTAAAATATTTTAGATTCGATTTTTTCAAGATAATACAAAATAGTCTTAAATTAATTGAATATTATGGAATTGTGCATTTCTTAATTGACTCATTGTGATGTTTTTACTCAATATAATATCATATAAACGCAAGATCACATACACGCAGATAATACCCTTATCTATTAATAAAAGTTTAAAAAAATTTTTTTTTAAATGCGCTTCGCTCCATATAGTTAGACTTTGAACAGAAAAAAAATATAAAAAAATGAATTAGTTATATCTCATTAAACCATCGATCGTCGTAAAAAATTGCTGCCTTTGATGCGTATACAAAGTATCGTCATCTCTGGAAGTTGAACAGTTATTTATTTACAGTATTAATTAATTTTATTCTTTAGAATTTATTTATATTTCATTATTTTATATATATTTTCGTTAAGTTAAATTTTAAATTGATAAAAAATAAGATCTGATTTTTTATATAGTTCTTTTATGTCATTTTATATTTTTATTAGCAGTATCATTTAACAAAGCTAGTATTCACTATTCATTAATATTCACCACACGAAAAAATGAAAAATATCTCATATAATATACTCATAATCTCATAATGTATGGGATATGTATGGGATATGTGATCTCATAACAAAATATCATTTAAAATATATATATAAATAATAATATAATACTAAATGAGCTAGCAAATATTGCTCGAAATTCCAGAACGAAACAATTTTTCTAAATTCCTATTTCTTAATATCTGTAGCTAAGAAGATATCCGACAGAGATGTAGCATTCTATATATATGCACCTTCTATCAATCACCATATCGCTACGTCGGAATATATGCAAAAAAAAGACATGCACAGTGAGGCCGACACAACAATAGGGTGAACGACCGCAGTGAAAAATGACAGTGTAGCAGCAAGCTTGACTTTTATGCAAAAGTCACCCCAGAATATCACGTTCAAACGTTGAATTGCGCGTGAATTTATGCCGCAAACGTCCATAAATTCGCGGAAAAAGAAAAGGAATGTGTAATAGCGCGGCGAATTAGGAAGAAGGTTGCCCCATTTGGTGGCGCGAGATGTAAAACTTTGCTCTTTTAGCAGTTCGAACATTCCCTCAACGGCAGCAACAACGCCAGAACGATGCAAATTACAGCCATGCATCGAAAACCTTGTTACAAATGAAAATTTGTAAGCCGTGATAAATTTTGCAGTAAGTAATATGTCCATTAAGAGTTATAATTTAACATAGCGCGATCTCAGATGATTTACAATGCAGCAACTGTTCATGTCACAACATTAAAACAAAAATTTCTGGATACAAACAGTATCCCAGAGAGAAATCTCTCTTTAATCGTTCATGAAAGGCAGATTAAAAAAATTTATAATCGAATACGCATTTAAAATTTTATAATTCTTATGAAAATTAGTATCATTAGTCAATAAAAGTCTTAAAGTAGTATATATGTGTAAGAAATCTGTTACATAATCGGTGAAAGTTAAACATTTTTTAAAAGAGAAAGTAAAGAAATTTATTAATTTATCTTATACATAAATAGACATAACGTATTCGATAACATTCACCAAGATACTTTAGAATAGTAGTAAAGTTTCCATTGAAGATATTGAGAGGAGTTAATGCTGGAGAAACGTTTCTCGAAGTGGCGAACAGGAAGCGGATGTCTACCACTGCCTTTGGTATATTCTAACGGAAAGAAAGTTTATCGATTTCATTGCTTATCTTGACTTTTAGAACCTTCTGAACGAGTCCAGTCACATATCTCTTGTGAGCTGTATCTCGTCGCCTCGATCTTCTTTGTGCAGTGGCGCTTTTATTTTCATCGCGAGTAAAAAAGTTTATGGCGGCACCGCTTGATCACCGAATGTCTACACCTCTTCGCATAACAGTCTACATTTCCGCGAAACCGTATGTATAATTTGTTACGAAATGTTAACGCTGCGGTACGAATACATCATCATCCTCTACCTGTGGAACGTAGTCACGAATCTCACGACAATGTGATCATCCTACTACCTGAGAGCACTTGAGTTTATCGTTTTTTTATGAGACACGTAGCGTCGATGTCACTCCAAAAAGGGACACTAGTGCGACACCAACGATGTTTTATGAAGAAGATATAAAATAGACTCGGAAATGACGGTGAATATGTTCCACGCTGTCACGTTCTACACGATTTATGCGGTCACAGTCATGTAATTTGTGCAGTTCCGGCACAAGAAACGAAAAAACAAAAAGAAAGTGCTAGTTGGAAAAAATACTAAAAACTATCATTGATGCACAAATACTATAAAGAAATAGAATTTAATAATCATTAAATATGTACATTTGCGTTGTCGTTTACAGCACATAACATGAATGTTAAAACTAAATATATAAGAACATTTTGAATAATTATACAGGTATCATTGATATTGTTAATACATTTCTAATATCATGATTCATGAGCATATGTCTATCTAATTTAAAATTAATCAACTATAATTTTTTATAAATAAGAGAATCGCTCAATAAGTTTTTTCACAATACAATTTTTATTATAATTACTTAATTATTATTAAGTAATATAGTATAGCAAATTATAATTTCACAATGTTGGTTTATCTGCCTATTCGTGCATCAAAATTTCTAAGAAAAATAGTTTAGTTTTTTCAAATTCAGTTGATTATAAGGGAATTAAATCAGTCAAATTAGTTGATCGTATGGGGCTTATAAGTCCAAATCAATGAGAGAGTTTCAAAACTATAGGACAAACCAAAGAAAGTTTAAAATGCTAATTTTAAGAGATTGTAATATATATATTACATTTCGATATTTTTAATAAAATTCTTGCAATAATTACAGGTTTTTCGCCATTTAGTTACATTCGTTACAAAAAGGTTCATTTAGTAATCATTCTTTATGTTACTTTCAAGTTTTCCCATAAAAATTCAATTATGAACTCATATAAAAATATATTTTCACTAGTTATATTTTAATCTTTTATGAACTATTAATACTATCTCTGCATCAAATTAAAACTCTTATACTATATGTAATTCGATTCATGATACTATTAATTTTAAAATATGATTCTTTGGAGTTAAATCATTTTCTTTGTTTTATTAAACTATTTCTCTTCTTAGCTATTTAATTACGTGCAAAATCCAGAAACTCAATTTTTCATTTTGCTCAACAAATAGATAATTTCCTTCTTTTTAGTTCTCGAAAATCTTAACATACAATGTAACCGTGGAAGCCATTGAATAAAAACCATATTATGTCGATACTTTCCAATGTGCTCAAGAACAATGAATAAGTCAAATGTTAAATAAACACTGATCCTAAGATTTCACATGCGCAGTTCAGACTGAGTCAAAACCGATTTTGCAGCAATTCAATTTCACGAGAAGAAAGTTAGAAAGGTGGAAAGGACATTGCCTAGGTGGAAAGACACAGCTCTTGGGAGATCCGAGATGCGAGAAACCGCGTAGGGTCGCCAAAGTTTGGCGGAAGTAGAAAGTTCGACGATCGTGGCCTCGAATCTACTATTAGATCGCGAATACGGCTCGGCCTATTCTCGACAATCAGATTTCGGTCGGGGACATTTCGATAGAAGAGTAAACTTTAATGATAGTGATCTGTTAGAACCGGTGGATCGCTTGATCTTATTTTTAGTATTCTACTGCAGATAGAGTTTCGATATTATTTTAAAGTGCAAATATAGAGAAATTTTATTATAAAATGAAAATATCGTTTCATTTTTACTGATATGGCATTATTCTGAAGAAAATATAAAATTATGGAAACAGGAAATTTTTGTTCGAAATTTTTCATTTAAAGTTCCTTTGTTATTCTCCGTCCCTTGATTTTCCAATAAATTGTAACGTCGGTAACATCCAAAATTATTGATCTTAATGCATAATGCATTGTGTGCATAACATTAAAAGATCATTATTGATAAAATATCGTCAATAAATGCTTCATGTTTATTAATTCATTAAATCACTCGGCAAAATTTTAATTAACAAACTGAGTTTATAATTCGAATGCGGAGATATAAACCTAATTTGGAAAAGGATTTGAATAAAATATTAATTACAATTAAATGTTAAAATTTTATCTTTTATAATTATAAATTATATTTCAAATTAAGTAACATTATATCAACACAAACTTATCAAAAATTTATATCTTTATTCTACAGGAGAAATACAAAATTATTTAGCTGAAATTGTTTATCTTCCTTTATGAAATATAATGTACACATATGTGCATAACTCAAAATCATACATATATATTTATTTTAATTTTTTAAAACTCAGTTATTAAAAAGTTATTTCCTGCAAAACTCACTTTTAGTTCATGCAATTTTCCCTTCATTTTTTTTCCGTTGCAATCTTTCGCTTAATATAACGAAGATCTTAATATTATTTATAAAATAATAATTATATTTGAGAAAGAAAATAAAAAATATAAATATCAAAACCGATCCAAATAAATGTCATAAGATTCTGAAGTTTTACGCAACAAAGTTTGTAAGTTTTATATTCTATCCTTGATAAATCTTCTGTATAACATAGTTCGTGCAATTGTTTTACATCATAATATTTGAAGAAATGAAAATTTGTCGATAGCGGTATAAAATCAAGCCGTTATCTAAGTTTAAAATATAATTTTTGATATATAAAATAACGATTATCGGATTGTAAAATATTTTATGATAATAGACTTATAAAAAATTTAGTAGAATATATCTCAATCTTCAAAAATTAAAAAATTAAAATTCAAAAATTAAAATATTAATATATCTTCCATAAAATAATTTTTTAAATTAAGATTTGTTTTAGATCACGATTTCTCATTTATTTCATATTTTTCACTGAGTGTTGCTTATATTAAGTAGAATATATGAAATATTGTAAGAAATGCGATTTAGATGACCGATACGAATTCAGCAATCCTTCTTTGTATTTAATTTACACACACACACGTATATACAAAAAATATATATGTATTGCATACCTAAAATATAATATTATGTACCTTATTAACTATTTAAAGTTTTAGCTTAAAAATGGGTTTATATGACATTTGCTAAATTATCCTTTTTTTTTAAAAAAAAACTTATATATACAACGTACATATAACGCCAGTAACGAATAAATAATAGGAAAGACCAGTAGACTATAGAGGTAAGTAGAATAATCGAAGCTACATTAAAAACGAAACATGCAAGACACGCATGTAAATGTGTCTGAATACATAGCAGCGACTTCCGCTCAATCTGCTGTAACATCTCGTTCCGAATACATCTATGATAGAAGTTACGCTGTAATTTTAAAAAATCGTACACCTAAATAAATATTTTTAGGTAGTCAAATGTGTGTAGTAACTCATGTAGAATTCATTTTTTCGATAAATCCCTTAATTTCGTCTGCAAAAGTCAAAACTAAAAAATGAATCTACTAGCCCCGGTTTCTCCTAATGTAAGTGTAAGAATTCCAGATTAAAACATAAGGACCTAATAATTGTGGCCAAAGTTATATATGAAGTAAAATATGTCTATATCTAAAATAGCATTGATTGTGTCACTTAATTTAGCAGCAAACAGCAAATCAATATCTACTTATTTCATGAATTAAAGAAATTAATTAAAGAATAAAATGGACACAAGAAATTCTGAACTGTCGGTGAATAGTTTTGTTTTGTGCTCGAGTATCGGGTCGTCTGTGAAATTTTGTTACAAAGCAAAGTTCACGAGGTAACAGGAATGGCCCGAAGGACGCTGCAGTAACTCCTCTGGAGTTTTGGCGAATCGAGAAACTTCGGCATGCTACGCAGAAAGTTGTCCCGCCGCTGAGAATACGACCACTTGCTGCTCTGGTCCAGCTTTCGAGGCCGGCAACTTTTGCTTTCCAACAATAGTCCGACGTGTCTGTTATCACCTGTTTTCCGATGTTTCGAATCTGTTAATACTGTAATACCGAATTGTAATGTAACAATTCTTTGTGAATCGTGGCTATATGTATTCATTGTTCCATGATTTCAATCAATAAGATAACTTATTACAAACTAACAATTTCAACAATAGTTATAATATAAGGTTCTTAATAAATATAAATTCAAATAATAAATCAACAAAACTGGTTACTTAAACTGATTTGATCTTATTGCTTCTAAACGGAGCTGATCTTATTGCTAATAATATAATTGTATTAAACAATTAATGTCACGAGTAATAAATTAAAAGTTTATTGCTCTTGACATTGATTGTTTTAATATGGTTATGTTATATCATTAATAATATATAACACTCAGCTCGACTCATACAACTTTTGTTTACTTATTATTTGAATTTATTACGACTTATTCAACTATTTAAGTTTTTTATCGGCAAAGATATTGAATATTCATAAATTGTGGAAAAAAAGGTATTAGATTATTTCTACACGAGAAAGAGAGAGAGAGAGAGAGAGAGAGAGAGAGAGAGAGAGAGAGAGAGAAAGTGTGTTTATTTAAAATAAAAAATCGACATTATTATAATTATGAGTTCTTTAATTTTAGATTTAAATAAAATACTGTACCTAATGCCATTAATGTCGACTTTAGAACATGAAAGAAATTTCATTAAATAAATTCATTGTACATTAATCGAATTTTAAATACATATATACGTATTAAGATTGAAATTAGAAATATCTATTTATATTAAAATATAGTATTTACATTAAAATGCTTTTATTAGCATCGTATATGACTATTAATATAAAGATAATAGATAATTTCTTTTTTATGGTCATTTATGACTGAAATAATCCTGCTATAATTCGCGAAAAATAATTCGCGAAAAGAGATTGACCGTTAGACGTACTATCTAAAATACTTGTCTTGAAATCTTGATTCGGATAGGTTTTAACCGGATTATATTTTACACAAAATCCTTTCATCTTCTTTTTGCAAAAGATATTCCATCCTCTTCAACGTCCGCCAAAACTTGTTTAAAATTCATGTTCTCTAGCAAATAAATTGATTCTCTTAAATAATTTCTTTCTCGTTAGCTTCTATCGGTAAGAAAACTGAAGTGAGCTTAAAAGACATCGTTGCCTATGCTTGTTCTTTATACAAATTATTTTTACATGTTCTCATATTCTTAGGATGTATTTAACTTAGAAATTTAAATTAAAAATTATATTTATTTTGAAATCAGATGTTTTAGATATCTCTAAAACATACCTCTGAAAAATATCTATCTACGTTCATATATAGTGAGCACAATTGAATAGAGAAAAATATACTTATTTTACATCACTAATATATATTATATTTTAAAATATATGGTCTGTTTTATGTTCTTGCACTAGACTGCACTAGAATTCTCTTTCTTGCTTTCGAGAAATATCAGACATATACCTATCTCACTTTAAGTTCTAAAAGTGTACACTAGTTTTCTGTTCAGCCACAGAAAACAGACCTATGGTGTATAATAAAATGCAATTAAAACAGATAATTTCTATGCCTTTTTCTAAAATAAAAATATCAGGAATAGAAATTCATTTCTGAAAAATTTAGTTATTTATGTAGCACAATTTTATGTAGCACAATTTAAAATAAAATATTAATATATTCAAATTGTTATTTAAAAAGACATACAAATTTTTTGTCGATAAATATCTTTGTTTATGATCTAATTTTTTTTAATTCCCATTATTTCAAAAATAATTAAAAAAGGAAATTCTTCATTAAGTACAGATTGCAAGAAAAGAATATATATTAGTGAATAAACACTGTGCTAGATCAAACGTTTCAATTTTGATCTATGCATCGCGTTTCTTCTATTTATAACTACATAAAATCATCAAAAATAAATAAAACGTTTTGGGAAATGTATTTTATAAATTTCAATTGTGAAAGATATTAAAAAGAAATTTGTTTGACCTTACAAATCAGAATACATTGACTGTAAATTAATATTTCTAATTATTAATTAAGACATTCCTGCGTTTTACGTATGACATGCGTGATTAGCTGTGACGACTGAATTAAGTGAGACTGAAAGCGAAATGATGTAATAATTAAAAACAGTCACACGAGTGTTGCGTTTGTTAATGCCGAAAAATAGAGACACAAGGATTCTGACGTATTACGACGCATTTTCTAGGCCGTTTATAGCAGAATTTAAACTACGATATTTTTCCAAACATCATCCGCAGTCTAGTGCGATTAATTGTAACCCGAAGGCATTTGCACTCCAAACTTCTAACGATATTCGACTCGATACTCTCTTAAAAAAACAATATGCCAGCCGGGCAAATACAGAATTGCGAAAATCTGGCAATCAAACTAAAAAAGAACCGTGATTCCATAAACGATCTCGTTGCTTCGTATATGATATACATCCTGATCGATTCACCTTCGTACTATTCTCTGCCAGATTGATTTAGAATGAATCAAGAATATAACGAATATGCGCATTGAGCAATCTTCTATTATTGAACGTTATGATCCCGAAAGTTAACTAGAGCCTATAATTGAAATTGAATTATTTAAAACAAAAAAAATTAATTAAAAACTCGAGAAAATGTGTTGACTTTTTGCTGGCACAAATTGTGTTTTTTAAAAAAATTAATTTTAACAAAAATTCTTCTAAGAATTTCTTTTAACAAATTTTTTTGCATCTTTGCATTTTTTTAGCGCTAAAGATATACCTTATTTTCATGAAATAATTTTGCAGTTACTTGTAGCAAATCTATTAAAAATGTTATAAATTTAAATTTATCTTCATTTATATTACAATGTTTTTATAAACAATTTCTATGTCGTAACATTTAGAAAAATATAATCAGCTTTCATAGAAAAATATATGAAGTAGCAATGCAAAAGATAATTAATAATACATCTTTCTTATCGAATGATTAAAGTAGAATACAGAAACGTACAAATTGAGACTGATGCAGAATTTACATTGTAGTAATAGCTATGCATGTTTACCTTCAGTATAACAAGCGGTGAAAGTCGAGAAGCAAATGATGGTTTGATATATCGTGAGTTGTTAGATCATTTATGTACGTTCTCATCTTTCTATAACTTTAAAATTTATTTTTTTAAATCTTACAAATATCTTTAATTGTTCTTGTATTTTATTATATTGAATCTTATTCCATTTTAAATTATTGATTAAAAAATTAATCTTTACATATATAACGCTTTAATAAAATATTTACTAAGTTACAAGAAAAAAGGGAAATATGATTAAAAATAATTACATTTCTTTAAAATAGATATTTAATAATTTAACCCATCATAATTTAACTCATGACTAGATTAACAAAATTAATTTAAAAAAACAACAATTGGAATAGAAAATATGAAAAAATATTTTTTACATAAAAGGTGCATTAGAAAAATCAATTGCAACTAATTGTAAACAAATAATTAAATACTGTAGAGAGAAACTGATTACGCCAATTGATTTTATGGAAAAAAAATTACAAAAAATGTTCATAAAAAATACTCGTAAAATGTACAAGTATAAAAATCGCGATCATAAAAATTACTGTACTTATATTATGATATAAATAAATTATACCCTTGTTTAAAAATTTTTTAAATATTTTAGATATCGAAATAATTCAAAGAAGTTTATAAAAATGTTGGATGAAGTAATAACCTGATAACAGTAGATTGCTGGCGATCTAACTTCAATATTATATGAATGAGAAGACGTGCGAATATCGAAGTCGAGATTGACTTCGCGTTCACTTTGACTTTCATATTTATGCAGCTCTTTCGATATGAACGTGTATGTATACACATGTATAGACATGCAGTGCAATATACATCGTATAACGCGTATGCGTTGTATATTTAACGATACAACAAGTCTATTGAAGCTGCCTTTCAGACGTATCTAAGAAGCGATTGTCAGTATTTCGTTCTAAGAAACAAATGTATACATCTACTTGTACGAAAGTAATTTTGTAAATGTATCTCTGATCTTCGAGAAAATTTTAGAAAACCCAATGTAAATCAGATTCCTTAAGAAGAATTCCATTTTTTTATTATTGAATGTTCTCTAAAATTGTAAATCATTTACGAAATTTGAAAAAATTGAAGTATACAAGCCCAGATGATGTCCAATAGACGTCCAAATTTAATATTTATTTAATACAAACAGTCATGGACTTGAATATGAATGTTTAAAAAATTTATCTTCCATATTTATTTTACTTTTAAGAGTTCTCATTGTAAAATAATTATGAAATATCCTTTTATTTTAGAATAGAAAACTATAAAATTATACTATATTATAAAATATATTTACTATACAATAAAAATATCCTTCTATTTCTTAATAATATAATATAGTAAGATCTGTCTCATGAGATCTTGCCAGGATGTTGAATGTTGACTATCATACTATTTTTCGGCATATCCATGCTATGAAAAGACAAATCTGACATTTCATATACATCAATCTAATTGATTTCAAAGATAAGAATCGAATCATATTCAATCACATTCAATGGTTTGACGAACAGACTCTTCTGCTATGTCTGCTTGAATTTGCCTAATGTTTTATTTTTAAATAAGTTCAATTTTAATTCATTTATTGATCCATAAAATGGATATTTTTTTATATACAGAATTATATAATCATACTGAATATTTTTAAAACATGCCAAAGATGCCTGAGGCGCTAATTTGAATGTGTAAAGTACGTACGAGACATCCAATATATGTATACATTTATAATATATTTTTAAAATCGTTGTACTGAAGGGAGAATGAGAGAATTACGAACACGGCAATTATGAGCGTACTATTGTAGTATATCAGAGTAGTGTGTGTGATAACCTCTCATTTCCTACACTAATGGTCCGATATATGCTTGTTGCCGTATACTAGAACATGTGCATAGAACGTACCATTTAAGGTAAAGACTATTACTATTTTCGATAATTTTGATATAGCAGAGAATGGGAGAATTGCGAATACTATTACAGTACATTAGAGTAAGGAAAACCTCACATCTAATGATAATCCGATATACCATATACTTATCGCATTATAACACGTGACTATAGAATGCCGCGTTTTAAGGTAAGAAAAAACGTATTGAAAAAAATTTTAACTTATGTCTCCATTTATACTGACGTTTATTCGCAAATTGAAAATAAATAACAAAGGATACACACACACACACACACACACATATCATCAGATACATTTTGCATTAAAGCAATATAGGCAATTGCATGATACATTTTAGAGAGAGAGAATCCTAAATATTCCTTTTCATGCCTGTAACTATTTAATAAAAAACGTTAGTAAAAAATTTTGTAATTACGCAACAAGCTCACGTAATTATCATCACGAGTAGCGTGTCGCTGGAACATTTTATCAAGTAGCTGGTAAAAATAACGCGTGTACATTCATTGTCTCTCTAATTACGGTTATCAATCTCCCCGTTCTTCTTTCTGCAGGACCATTAATTATAGCGCTAATAGCGCTTCGTTTCATGCAGACGACAAGCCTGTTTCCTTTTGCAATTTCAGCTGTGCTTTCAAGTGATATTTAGCTGCTCCAGGGGATAGGTGGGCAAAGTCAACGTAGGCGACAAGCTAACGAAGTTTTAATTTTCACTTACAATTAGTTCGACGCACGCTCCACTGAGCTTTGCACTCTATCCTTGCAATCAACGTCGGCAATTTTCACGATAGGCAGGAAGGGGTTTCGAAGGGAAGAGGACGAATGAACAGAAGGGGATGGCCGGATAATATTGTGTGCACGATGTAACGGAGACATTCTAGAGTCTTCAATTAGTGTAATTGTAGTCGACTATTCGGCATCCGCTTGCGTATATATACAAAACCAGTAGCACTCGAAAGTAAATGGAAATTAAGAGGAAATCGTCGATGTGCCATAAAATCAACAATCACTACAAACAATGAGTCAATCATCTAGTTACATATACGCAAATGCAGATAGATGAAATTGATAGTAATCAATCAACAGTTAGAATATCCAATATCGTATTTACTATAGATAATTGGCAGGTGAAAAATTAAGTTAATAAAAATAAATTTGATTTTGAATTATTTCCACATTGGATATGACATAAGCAAAAGTTTTGCTCTCGCAAAAATTCTGTATTATAAACTAGCGAGAAAGAGCTTTAAATTATTAGATTGATAAATAAAATAAAAATTTAAATTGGAAATTATAATACGTAATACGTATAATACAAATATATCTTTAATGCTATTTAATACTTGCACTGAAAGAAAACTTTTTAGTATTTGTGATTATTATATATAATTACTATATAAAAATGATTGCAATTATAATTTAACTATAATTTATAATAATTTTCGATAATTATTATATACATATTAGGTGTTGGAATTAATTCGTAGCGTTTTACAAGTGATGGGAAGTACTTTCATTAATGTATTTTTTAATGCTCATGTGAAATAAATAACATTCTTTCATTAAAAACGCTACGAATTAATTCCAACACCTAATATTTATTGACAAAACTGACAATTGTTACTATATTATAGCAGTAATATCCATAATTATGATAACATGTAATTATACGGTCATAAATATAATATAAAAGATTTTTTTATTATGTGAGTTGCGTTACGCAAATTTGCATCCAGCTCGACGAGTCTTCTTAAAATCAAAAAGAAAAGAACAAATCAACATACAATATACAAATATTGCTTCGTATTTTTTTTTACCTTTTCAACTCCACGAAAAGTCTATTCAAAATTTCGACTCCTTAACTATCTCAAAAAATCGAAATCCGGAGCAGATCGTGAATCATTCTCTGCCGCTTATCGGAACACAAAATTTTTTTTATCTTGATGCATGCCTCGTTTCTCGATCCAAAAAAAGCATACAACCTTTACGAATATCGGTAATAATTTTCTGCGAGATTGCGGAACGCATCGAGTCCCCAGGTGCGGGCGGAAACAGTACGATCCATCGATCCATCGCGACTCTCTCCTCGCGACGTATTCCTCTCTCCTCTATTCATTCTACGAGATCTTCGTTACTATGCGAGCAGTTCCACCAGCAATTCTACTCTCTCTCTCGCTGCGCGATTTCGGCCATAAATTTTCCCAGGCAGCACCGCTGTCAACTCTCACGCCTACGCTTCTCGACTTATAAACCTCGTGCGCGAGTGCTCGTAGATATTTGCAATTTTTTCTTCCGCGCGAACAAAAATTTTTCCCGGTTTCCATTAGATTCCATCGGAAAAGAGGGAAGACATCCTCTGGCCGACATCATCGATTATGCTATTCTCGGGAGAGAACGAAAACGCGAGCCATTCTTCGTGACCGTCCCGGTGGACAAGCTCTATTTTTCCAACGATATTCATTTTTTTTTTAAGCGGTTTTGCTGTCATTTCAAGAATTTATTTCAATAATGTTATCTTTCCGTTCTTTTCACTTTATGTTACATTTTATGATAATGATGTTTGGCGAATATAGAACATGCTTTGGATCTGGAAACATTACAGAGCTGTACAAATCCTATGCTGTTGAGAATCTTTGTTTGAAAACTGAGAGTTTTATATTACACACTAGATGTGATATTATTTCAGTCAGTTTTTTATATAATTTTATATATATTCTAAAAAACCACCATTATATATTTGTCTTTACTTTGTGAAATAAAAATTACAATTAAAATTATCAAATTGCGAATTTATAGACATTATAACATTTTAAAGAAAAAGATAAAATTATAGATACATAACATAAAAATTATTATTAAAATGTATAAAGGATAATTGCCAAAAAATATTATTTAAAATATTTTGCATTATATTTCTCATTTGATACTAATTTACGCGCAAGTAATAATATTAATATGAAAAATTGTAGACTGACGTTCAACCCCTATTATACTTAATTTTTCGATAAAAACAAATTAATTTATTTTATAAGTCTTTCTACAGCATAATATCAAAAATATGATTTCAGCAATTGATCGTATTATCATTTTCTAAAAACACATTTTCTTTATAAATAATAAATTTGCAAATAAAAATGATAAAAAAATCTGGTTGAGAAGACTTATATATATTAACAATTTAAAAAATATACAATAATAATTATGTAATATTATTATTATTAATGATATGATTTAAGAAGTTTAATCATGTTTTTTTATCACACGTTTAGTTTCACGTATAAATTAAGTAACTTAATTTATCATTTTATAATTATATATATTTGATTCTTTTTAACGTTTGTATTATGTATAAACCAAGATAAAATCTGAAAATTTTTTCATTACTTATTTATTTCATATTTTTATAAAATGTCACTTATATTCAGTAATAAAAAAAATTGACGAGCTACAATGTAAATAACCCAATGTAGATAAATTGAGGAGTTCTCTTCTATATTAAATTATTTATGATTTTTTACCTTGTAAAATTCAATTATTTCATGTTTTATTTTATGTTTCATATTTAACGTCAATGGCAGGAATCAATCAATAACTTTACTTTATGAGATGAGTTTTTATCATTTTTCACATCTATGCGTTAAAAAATTTTGCAGTTTATTTTTATGCCCTTTTTATGCGTAAAAATGATCTTACAATTACTCATCTATAAAATAAAAACAACAAGACAATTGTGCTAATCCATTTGGATAAAAAGACGGCCGAATTGCCCGAACGTAACTTCCTTCGTGAGTCAATTCTATTTAACGTCGATCGCAATCTTTTTTGCACGTCTCCCAAGTTGCCACTCTTTCGCACTCTCTTTCTCTCTTTTCTCTCCATTCTTTCTTGTATTACTCCGTAAATTTTCTTAGCTCTCGTTCCACGCCGACGTTCGCATTTGTCGCCTTCTTTATCTTCCTTTTCAGTTCGACGACCACGAGCGACCACGGGAATGTTCCAACGTTTTAAAGACACTCGAGTTTCCGTCGATACGACTCGTTTAACCCAACGAGAAAAGACTGCATCACACGAAAACCCTGTACACACCTATGCGTGTGATAAGTCGTGAAAAAAATATTCCCTGGCACTATTCGTCCTCACAGAGAAAATTTATGGAGGACAACGCGTTTCCGGACTGGTGAGCGGCGCATAAAAAATGCGATCGCGTGCATTTTCACGTCGTTCTGGTCGTATCTTCTAATTTACAGCATCGAAATTTGCGTCAAGCAAAAAACACCACGAACATTTTTACGATGATATGAATATCGATGCTGCATCGAATTTTGATGTTGTCTTAAATTTATGTTTTTTTAAACAAAGTAAGCTATTTAAAAAATTCAAAAACATATACATATAATCATATATTAGGTGTTGGAATTAATTCGTAGCGTTTTACAAGAGATGGGAAGTACTTTCATTAATGTATTTTTTAATGCTCATGTGAAATAAATAACATTCTTTCATTAAAAAACGCTACGAATTAATTCCAACACCTAATAGATATATTCATATACATATAATTGCATATTATACACAACGGAAAAAAAAAGATAAATTTTAACTCAAATAAAATTAATAATTAGTGTTAAATAAAGAAATTAATAAAATTAATGTTGAATAAGGAAGTTAATTAATATTTATACTCTAATTTATAATAAATATATAGCAAAGGAAATAAAAGCAAAAATGTCAAACACAATTAATACAATCTATTGTATTTTATGTTCAAAAGCTAAATGTTTAAATAGCATTTTGATGATTTTTTACATAATTTTTTATTCATTTTTGGATTAAATATAGCCTGCAATATGATTGTATCATATAATTACTGTCGCAAAAAATAGTTTTAATTACATACATATATAATACGTACAATAATATAACAGCCAGAGCAAAAAACAAAGATAAACAAAAGAAAATAAAATGTTGATAATAAATCACATAGTAAGATTTTTCTGGAAAATAAAACTCTTTGCCGGAGACAAACGTTAGAGAAACGTCATACGAGGGAGGAACGATAAAACGCGTTTCATGAAGAATCTCTTCGTCACTTTGTAGGCGAGAAGCGAGATCCGCACTACGTACGCCGGGAAACACGGAAAAATTCCAGCGGGCAAATCCAGTCGCGCGTCTGGCAGCCTTTTCCGGACTCGGGTGTCGGCTGTGCTATCACGCTTCATAAATCTCGCCGTAAAGGTGTGGGCCCGATGCGATCCCGACACGGCAGCGGAGAAACCGCCTGCGCGTTCTGATCTCGCAGAGTTCAGCCGATCTTTCTACGGCAAACTCGGATGACGCGAATAACTTCCGGTGTACAGAGCTCCAAGCGCGAGCTATCTGCCGCTGTAAATCCAAGTCGTTACGTACGACTCTACTGCGGCGCGAAAAAGCAACTTGAAAAAATAAGGAATCGCTGAAAACCAACGCTTTTTTTTCGCGTCTCTTTTGATGGCGAAAAAATTTTTGGATATATGTATACTATTTATAAGTTTTCTCATTTATAAGTTTTCGGACACTTTTAAAAATAAATTAAGACACATATTCTTGTGTATTTTTTTTTATTTTGGCAATATAATTAACTTGATTTTTTTAACTATAAAATAATAAAAGTATTTAATATTGCTTTAATATTGCTTGAAAAACAAATAATTTTTTTCTCATCAAAAGTTTTCCTTTTTTGTTACAGCTTTATTTTTTTTGGGCATTCCCATTAATTAATACTTTATTTAAATTATTTATCTAAATTAATTAATTTTAATTTCATTGATTAATTTTTTTCTAGGTAATTGTCAAATAATAATACAAATATTTTTATTATTTTATAGTTCAAAAAGATCAAATTAAATCGCTAAAAAATATTCAAAAATATGTTTTATTTTAATTTTAATGTGTGTCCGGAAACATAATGCAGTTAAATTAAACAGTATAGTGCAGTTGCACAAATTTTATGAATTTATTTATTACCAAATTTTGTTTCCAATCATGTTCAATTCAAATTAATTATTATTAAATTTTACTAATTATCTGATATTTAGAAAATCAATTTTGATGCCATTATGATATTTACGATATAATATATATCAACATGTAACTCATGTATTAATGTCAGTATCGAAAATGCTTTTTAATACTTCAAACACAAAAGATTATAATAATAAAAAGTTTAATATATAACTTATAAATTTTTCGAATATAATCAAGCTGCTTTATGGAGCAGAGATCAATATACTCTCTTATGATATTACGATTTCAATATTTGTTCCTGTGAGTACGCGCGTATTGATCTTTGGATCACACACTGTTTATTTTACTAGCTACTGTAATTGCAGCTATTAACGCATGAAAAATACTGCGTTTAACTGGAGCACGAGTTCCACTTAGATCTATATAGGCTTTTCATGTTCCTGCGACCCGGTAACATTTAAACCACTTTATAAATCGTGATAAATGCAATCGTGCGCAACAAAACTCGGGGGTAACCGTTTCATACGATGATAAAAACTTTTCCCTCCTGTCAGAGAATACCACGCAACCAGTAATTTTTCCAATATTAATATGAATTTATAAGAACATATTTATTACTCTATTATTATTAATCGCTTTCATGCGACATAAAAGCACATTATTCACTTAAACAATAATAATATAATTAGAAATAATACTAAGAAATATTAACAACTGTCGATTAAACGAGAATAACTGATTGGTAATTATAATAAGCATAAAATGTAACGATCTAAGACAAAATACAAAACAGTAATTAAAAAATGATGACTAAAAGATGAAAAATTAAACATAAATATAAGAAAAATGAAAAATGAGAACATGTTACATGGTCTGCTTATCAAGATATACATTAATCACGTCAGTAGAAGATTCAGACAGGACAGTTGAGTTTTCTAGAAAATGATAACCGTAAAAGGAAACTTTGGCGGTTTAAAACATTTTACAGCTGTGTCGTTTTTTATCTTAGTAATTTATGTATCATCAAACTTATTTCAATTATCTTTCAAAGAAACGTCATACAAATTATAAATCTTTGTGTCGTGCAAAAAAAAACTTAATTCCACAATTTGCAAAATATTAAATGATTCTATAAAGTAAATTTTAGAAATTACAAAAGTATTCTACTTTTCTCTTATCTCCTTTTTATTTCATTATCGTTTGTATGCACAAAAATTTGTTTTCATTTTACATTTTTTTGCTCTAACTTATACATGCCTAATTTCTGCATTAACGACCTAACCCGCATAGATCGTGATCCGTTTATCTACTCTATCTGCAGGAAATCTCATTGCTAAACGTCTAACAAATTTCCTAATCGTGGATTAGTATTATAGGCGTAAATGTACGTTTGAGATGGCATGATTAACAGCGTGCGGGCGATTTCCGCCCATGTGTCGTGCGCTCGGTCGAGTTTAATTCGCGTTTCGGATTACCACCACGAGGTATCCATTAACGCGGTGAAACGCGTGAGGCCCAGGTATACGTGACATTTTAGAATAATGAGGGTGAATCCATCCGTGCATCCATCGCGGTGAGGATGAGCGTCGACGCGTACCCACTTTCAGCGGAATGACTTCCGTCAAAGTACTGTTCAAATAATCTCATCCCTTGCCGTTCTCATTACATTTCTCAACGTAATCGAGGACGTCGATCGTCTTACTCGGCCATCGCCATGCAAAGCGAGTCGGCCATCGCCATAGTGGAGAGCTCGTATCTCTTTCTCTCACTAGTATGCCCGAGTGCGATTATGGTAGACGACAGAACTGGCCGGTGTGCTAACCGAGAAATGTACTGTAAGGAACGTGTCACAACCCTTTGCGGTTAATGGAATCCAAGTTTGCTCGCAAGGAGGACCAGCTCTCGTCGTTTACAACAGTTTCCGTAAGTGGCAATGTGATGCAGTAACGTATAATAGAACGACGTCTAATAATTGATCGTGTAAATTCACTTGATCACTCGAAAGAGATTCTTATGTCGCTTATTCTATCGTTCTGCAATATTTCGGCAAAAATAAATAACAATGGTAATTTCCCTTTTATTTAGTTTCAAATAAAGTAAATAAAATTGTATTTTAAATATATTATAAATATTCATACGGCAAAATTTTAGTGCAGGTGAAATTCGGAAATAGCCGACACTAATTTTATTTTATCGTGTAAATGTAATTGTATCTTAGTAGCACAGTTCATCGACACAATATTGATTCACTGAACCAGTATATCCCCAATGTATGTAAATGTTTAACCAATATATTGCCAATGAACTGTGTTTCTAGTTGATAATATGCACATTCTGCCCATGTTAATTTCAAATATACCGGCATCATACAATGTTATATTGCTCCTTTATTATAACAACAACACAGCTTAAAAAGCAAAGTTTTTAAAAAATAAATTTCAATATTTTGAACCATTACAATTTTGTAATGTTAATTTTAAAATGCAATTTTAGTGTAATAACTGATTGTAGAGGAATGAAAGTACATTCTTTTAAAATATGTTCTTTCTTTTTTGCTTTAAATTTTTATTCTTTTTCTGAAAGCAATTAAAAAATGTCGTTGTTGTAGCAACTGAGCGATATATTCCATTATATTATATATTTTTAAAATTTGTTCTTAAAAATTGATCGAAAAGGCGAAAAACAAATTCATTAATTCGTTAAGAAATAACCTTTATTTTATGTATCTCACATATTCTACATTATCGCAAATATCTTTATCTGCTACCATTACCGTGACACCAGATGCAAATTAACGTTAACGTCCTTAATCCTAGCGGATTGCTCTATCACAGTGACCAAGATAATTGGTTCGCGATAATCGACTCGTTGGATGTGTTCTCTCGTCGAGTTAAGCTCTCTTATCTCTCGGCTAAATCATCGATATTCGGCTTGTTGCAATCAGCAAGCACCAGAAAGACGTCGTTGTCAGTCATAGTTTCAAAAAATGAATGTCAGAATTACGATGCGTATTTATGGCCGTCTGTTCCACATATGAACAGTCCGAGAAGTCGCTTGCAATAAATCCAGTCCGTCGCGGAAGTAGTCGCTCTCTCTAATACGACAAGAAAACCGACGCGCTTTTACACGCGGATACACATCGTCATTTTTCTCTGAGGAATATTGGAAATGTCTCGGCGACACAGCATCATCTCTCGACAATCGTGAGCGGTAACAAACTACCCAGAAATTCGTATAGAAAACAAAAACGGACGTGAATCTCGTCAAATAAATTTTTATTTATAGATTTTATTTCATAGATTGAATGCAAAAAAATTTAAAGAACATGAAGGATGCAAAGAAGAATACGAACGCGATTAAATTGTACAAGCAATTTTATAACGAATGACTTTTGTCGATAAACACTCAGAGTTAACAATTTACGTAGTAAGCACACTCCTAAATATTTTCGCTGTTTTTATAGTATTCTATATTCATCAAAATTTAATTGTTTATGCGATGCTACTTAATTTAGAAAAAATATTAGGTGTTGGAATTAATTCGTAGCGTTTTACAAGTGATGGGAAGTACTTTCATTAATGTATTTTTTAATGCTCATGTGAAATAAATAACATTCTTTCATTAAAAACGCTACGAATTAATTCCAACACCTAATAGTCTACTTCAAAAACTCTTCTGGTTGATAATCTCTGTGCCTCGAAGTCGACAATGTAGTCTGTACTCGCTTGAAAATGTTGTGTAAAATTCTAGCGCGCAATAAGGGCTCGGCAAAGAACTCGATAAGGGTTTATTACGATTATTGTGGCACGTTATTGCATTCTCAGCTCATAGAAGACAGGGACTACTTAAGACAGAGTCGGCTGCAACGCTTGTATCGCGTTCGTATATTCCACGCGAGTGACCCTCAATAGCGACGACACCGCGATAGCTACTTCACTCTAAAGAATCGGATTTCCCGTAATACTGCGCATCGCGCACATCGTTGTCGCATCATGTTAATAAAAGATAAGAATGCCAGGGGTATTGAACGTGTACGGGAGCACTACGGAAGGAAGGAAAGAAGGAAGGTCCACAACGCGATATATGGTGCTCGTATTTCGCCATACGTTTTATCAGTCACGGTTCACTTCTTCCAACATCTCGGAATTCGATCCGATTCGTCTCCCGGAGTAACGAAAGAAAGTGGCCTGCCCTGAATTGAAGCTGGGCTCCTAACGAAGAAAAAGAATCAACCGTGACACGTCGATATGGTATCTGTACAGATTTTGATGGATGGAACGATTACATCGCCAAAAAACTTCGCCGAGCGATCTTAGCTAAAAGTATCATTAACAATTTATGATAAGTTAAGTCAGTCGACGCGTTCGTAAGCTAAAAGCCTATCATTAATTATTAGAAGAAGTTATGGTGATTCGTCATTTTGAGAACATAGAGAAAATGAACTGAGCTCTAAATTAGGCGAAGAAAAAGTTACGTCGAGATAAGTCACATCCCTCTCCCTTTTTCTATCTCTAACAACATATAAAAAAAAACTCGATTCTAAATGATACGTCAAAGAACGTTTTAATAATGGTATAAAGATGGTAATGCGTATCCAAGAAAAAGCTTGCAAGTTACAGAGAGCTGAGCACAATTTGTCTTCCAATACAAGGTAAGCGTTCCCGTCGCTTTCTTTCTTGTTTGTTCCTCCTTTGTAGAGCTGGGTTTATTCGGGGAAAATGAAAAGGGCGAACAAAGCAGGTTTTGCATACTTTTTACTTTCACGTGACACTTTGAGTAAACGTAGCGGCAGTTATAAGCAACGCACAATGACGTAAGATCGAACAATTCACACTTTATAGATATAACATCCTTGATCGGGGTGAAGAAATGAATGTTGTCACGTTGCATTGTGCGAACTAAGACAGGGAACATCTGTTGAAGTAAAGGAGAGATAGAGGTGACAAGAGAAAGAGAGGACAAATTTAATATTCGTGTCTTCGCTCGGAGACTCACAGGTCGAGCCATGGCAGCTCAGTTTCCGGGACGGAAGAATTTATCACCTACGCGTGTGTGACTCGATGATTGATTTCTCATCTGTTCTCACCTCGAACGACTAATGGCATGCTCGCGAATTATTACGTCTCATAACCTAGCAAGCCTAGGCTATCAACTTCAAAGTATTGGGTTTCAATTTGGCGCGAGTTATTCTCCTCGACGAAGCAGACTGCTGCTGTGACTTTCCTCTGAAACAACGTGACTAGTACAACGCAATATGTAGCAACTCTGGACAGACGTAGCATAAAGCCATTGTATTTTAAGAGACTTCGTGTACGAGAATTTTAGATGTTGCACAGTAATACAGCTGTGACTGCTTCAATCTTGGAACATATTCTTTAGGAATCGCTGCAGCTTGGTACAAATTGATACAAAGAAGTACGTTACGAACTTGCGTTTCATTTTAATAAAATGAGATTAATTAAAAACAAAAATTAATTAAAAATAGATCAACACGGAAAAAATTTTTTCTTAGAGTTTACCCTAAAAATATGATAGTCAAGGGGACAACATTGTGTGTACTTCGAAAAATTTTAATATAAATCTCTCTCATTCATTAAGAAAACTACAATAAAGTATAAAATAAGTTTGATTAATTTTACTGAAGTGCATGGTGAAAATCTTTAAAATATTGTAGTGTATCACAACTATCATATTTCAGGATAAATTTTAAAGGAAAATTCTCTCTGTGTATAATAACAAGAATTTTAGGCTGCTAAAGGCTGCATTAAAATATTCAAAATTATTCCATTTACAATATATAAATCTAATTTATTACAATATATAATTTATTATTAAAATTATTATAAAAGCTATAATAATTAAAATTGCAATAAGAAACAACCTATTTTTCATATCATATGTTACAACATTGTCAATATAAGAAAAAATTTTTATAGACGTAAAAGTAATCAGAAAATGATAATAAATTTCATATAAACATTAGAATAATAAAATATAATATGAGCAAATTAATACTACGAAAGTACCAATATTATTTATTATTAGATAATTAATATAAATAGTGAAATTATACATTATATGTATATTGTACTGAATATAATTTGAATATATTTGATATTTATTATAGTTACGCAGAGAAATACTGAACAAAACAACGATGTTTCCCGAATATCAACAATTATAATAATAAATTAATTGATAAGTTACTGATATATTTAATAATGTTAAGCTTTATAAGAGTAGAAAAAAAATTGGAATTTTTTTCATTTGACTTATAACCCTCTTTTTTTTATATCATTAGTTTAAATATTTAAAATAAAATATTCACAGAGGGGTTACATCACTTTGAAATTTTGAAAAAATCGGAAAATTTTTTTTTGCTTAAGTGAGAGTTTATACATGTGAAAATATAACCTCTAGTTAGAATAAAAAATTTGGGATATTTATAATGATACAGCTGATTCTTTGAAGCGGCAAAAGAGATTCATAGAACCTTAAAATTAGATAGAAAAGAGGCTGAAGAGTCTTGTATCAATACTGAAAAACAACTCTATGGTGCAGGTATTGCCAAATTAATTTATTTTTATATAGAATCACGGAAAACTTTAAACGCGTTTTTCTCAAAACGACATTTTTCAAATCGGCGTACATCGTAATTTCTATAATTTTTATTCAATTCACTTGAAATTTGCAGAAAGTCTTCTTTTGTTAGTCATCTAAAGAAATAGGTAGCGATTTTGTGAGTTAAAAACTATTATTGTTATTAACATTTCTGTTCAATTTTTTAGCCAAAATGATACTTCTTTTTCAAATGTTCATCATTTTCACAAAAAAGTATATTTCTGAAAACTCTACATACTTTTTTAGTAAATGTCATGTAGAAAAATTCTTGGTTTTTGTTGTAGGTCAAATCGTTTCGTGTACACCGATTGGACGCTCGCTGAAAACCAGTTTACTTGAATCGATGAAGTGCCGCCATTTTTCTCGAAAAAATTAAAAAACAAATTTTTTCCTATACTTCAATGTATGTACAATAAGCATCTATTTATAAATTTTTAATTCACTTGATCATTTTCGCAAAAAAATTCCCAAAAATAGCTTATTTTTTCATGGTCCAAAGTGGTATAACTCCTTAATACTACAATTTCCGTATTTCGATCACGATGTGCTCAAAAATTTAGCTCCTATCTTTATTTAAATTCATGCTAGTTAATTATTTAATGTCGTTGAGCAGTTTCGTTTCTTGCATATTATCAATATATATTGTCATTCTAATCTATTTCGAGTTCATAAATAACCGCATGATATTAATACATTTATTAATTATATTTTTTAAAACAACACATATCATTCATACCATTATTTTTAGTTAGCACCAGAATCTTTTATTTCTAATTATTTTTAATTATAAAAAAAAATTATTTAAAACTATACAATATGTTCAACATATCATATAAAAAAATTTAATATTCAATATTGTATAATTGAATATTACAATTTTTTCCTTATTATACTTTAATTTGGAAATCGGAAACAAAAGTGAATATTCCGTTTTGCATTATAAATTTTCATTGATGGCCATGATACAATTTCATTTCATTTTATATTTACAAGGAAAATATAACTAAAAAGTTTCTAAAAATTTTAAATTTTTTAGAAATAAAGTATATGTAAACTTAATAATAAAACAATTTATTGTTTTGGGTGATAAATGATGATTCGATTCATATACACTTTATTATATTTCCAATTTTTAGAAATTTTCATATTGCCGTACTTTTATTGGATATTCTCATATTTGATAATAACACGGGCATATATAATCAAGTAACAACGTAGTCACTAATTAAACTTGAAAAAGATGAACATACGTTAAAAAAAATAAAATTTTTAGAAAAATTAACAAACAGTAAAAGGAAAGCTTTGATTAGTCGAATCAAATAAATAGTATAATTATCTTACTCGTTATTTATGTAAAATAGAATTAGATAATATTTTTACTCTACTCTAAAGATTTATGTGCATTTGATCGCTATATCTTTTTCAGTACTTCACAACAACGTTCTTCTAAACTCTCTCATTGGCGAAAACTCTCGCCATGCTTTCGTATTCTTTTCACTGTGGGGTGAGATTTAGGATCTTAATACTGGGTCACGCTGGAAGAACGCGTTAAGACAGTACTATCCTTCGCAATAAACTCTAACAAATCGGATAGGATACAGGCGCAGTAGTGGATTTATAAAAACACCGACGAATAATGAGCGAGTCGCTTTCACGTAAGAAAGTTCTGAAATGAGAAGGAAAGGACCGGTTGAATGTTACGAGCAACAGCTACTTCGAGCCAGAAAGCCGCAGTTACTCTCGGCGCCATTCAATCCAGCGGTTTTGGGCTACCAGCTAGAGATGTGTTTCATTGCAGCTTCCTTTCCATTTTCGATCGAGCCTTGCAACGCGCGCGTGGCCGATTACTACTTGCCGGCTTACTTCACGAACTCCTGCGGTAATGGCGACGCCGTGCAGAATTCGAGAGAGGTTGGATCAAAGATCTAAACGTGCGGAGAAAATCGTGCGAGGAAACCAAGCGAGAATTCTCCGGCTATTTGTGAAGCAAGATGTAACTGAAATTCAAGAGTTAGTGTATTGCCGACAAAAATGCGAGAAAGGTCCACGGGGGAAATGCGATATTAATCTCTTCATGATGAAACATTGCTTCGTGCTATTTTATCGTGATATCTTTTCGCTGCTTATTCACCGCGAGCATCGATGTTTTTCAAATACACAACTATAAGCATGCACGTTATAGAATTATTCTCTGTGAATATTTTATTTTAAATATTTAAACTAATGATATAAAAAAAAGAAGGTTATAAGTCAAATGAAAAAAATTCCAATTTTTTTTCTACTCTTATAAAGCTTAACATTATTAAATATATCAGTAGCTTATCAATTAATTTATTATTATAATTGTTGACATTCGGGAAACATCGTTGTTTTGTTCAGTATTTCTCTGTGTAACTATAATTCTACATTGAAGATTAGATCGTAAAAATTTAACTAATTTTTAAAAAGATAATTTATAATATTTATTCATAATAGATAAAAAAGATTCATGCTTAATTAAGACAATTATTTCTTTTTCAAATTTTTTAGAACAGTTTTAGATAAATCGTAATAGACAAATTTATTTTGAAACGTCATATGTTCAAATATAAAAGTTTCGTAATAAAAGTGGCGATATCTGTTTGAGGAGTTCGTAAACATTGACTAAAATGCTATATTTTACATTTTTCGAAATGATTTTCGAATAACAGATTGACCAATATGTGCACAGAAAAAAAAGACAGTTTAATTAACTGATTATAACAAAACCAGGTAATTATTTATTACTGTAACAAACATTTCAAATGCAGTATTGTATAAATAAATACTTTTTTCTCTCTTTCGAAAATGAAAAAATAACGCAAATTTTTTACGTGGCGCAGTTAAATCATCGCCTGCTAAATAACCGGAAGGAAAAGAGTGAAACAGTGTAGAAGGAAAATAATGATAGTGAATTGATTCGAATTAAATTCGAGGCGGATATCGGCGCTAACCTCGTTAAACTTCTGTATCGTGCGAATTAGCGAAAAGTCCAAAGGGGACGATAGTCGATCATTAACTCGCCTCCTCTGCATAACTCCGGCCAACAAAGCGCCACGACAGCGATAAGATCAAATTATTTACAAACTCCGTCGTGTAATGACCACGCAAATGCGCTGCTTGATTTATTGTCGGTTGCTGAAGCAAGTATAACACATAGAAGTGTATTGTCGCGAAAAAATAGGAATATTATAGGAATATTAAGACCTGTCCGTCACGAGGATCCGTTGTCATTCGTTTATCCAAGGTGATTGCTTTCAATGCTATCACCTTGCTGATTCGTATTCGAATAATATTTATTGAGATCGTGTCCATTGGTCCAGATCCCACCGGACCTGACGGTGTACGGACGAAGAAACGTTTTAAATGATAAAAATGAGTTATCGATCTGAAAGTATTTCGCCCACGGCGGAAACGCGAGCTTGCGAGTCTATGGGGAAATAACGAGCCAAGAGCGTAGCGAGGGTCTGGGAAATTTACGGGGTCAGAAAAACTGAAAATTAGTTTCATGAAAAAAAAGAACTACGGAGAATAAACGGCTACGGTGTTATAGCCGTCGTGCTCTTTGTGTTTTAGAATCCCCGGCGAAACAGAAAATTAACATCGGATATAACGTCAGATATAAACACAACCGAGTTCAGGGCATATCCCATGAGTCGCGTGATCACGCAAAACAGCAGTTGATGGTTAAATGGCGTTCGAAGAGTTTCCGAATGTTACTATCTGCTCAGAACGTATTTCTGGGTTGCTCGGTGTCTCTAACGCGACATATCACGCAAGCAGCATCTTTATCTAAGGTTCTACATTTGCGCGCGTCCTTGCGAATACGCATTCGTGTACATACGAAAACGTCTTCTGAATATAGAAAGTCTGTCCGCGCTATTTACAAATTGGACGCGAAATATTGAAATTCCCATTCGTACACGTTGGGAATTTTAATATGCGAGCTTAGTTTTAATTTAAGAGCGGAGTAGAAACGAGGTGGCAGCAAAGTAATGTTATGCCCCACGCACTTATCTTTTCGTGCGCTTCGACTTTTTTATCCTCGCGGTGGGGTAGAAGATTGAAATGCGCATTATTAACAAGTACTTCAGGTGTCCCAAGTATTATTCCTCCTCGCGGCGACTTCACAATGTTGTCTTACCTTCCCGGGTCGCCGCGGGTCGTCAAGAAGAAATCCCACTGTTACGAAATATTTAAACTTCGACTATATTGCAGGTACCATTAAACAGGTAACAGAGATAATCTTGAGACGTAGTGAAAAAGAACTTCATGAATAATATAGTGTCTGCAGAAGTAATCTTTGAGCTTTGATTTCAACGTTGGTGCAGAATCACAGTTGTTTATCGACAAGAAATTTCCAAGAATATTATACTTTTCTGGAAAAGAAAATTCTTTTCCACAGCAATCGGAGATATTAGCTTTCTCTCTCATTGTGGAAAAATCTTACTGTGCAGACATATTTAAATTCCCATAATTCTCAATATTATTGGACAAATAACAAGAATAATCTTGAATTATAAAACAGAATATGAACAACTCATATATTCATAAAGATTTAATCATACCGAAAAATGTTAGGGAATATATAACGAAATATATATCTTAAGTAAAGATTTTTATACAATATTTAATATTCAATAAAATCCCTTTCGGAAGAAAGAAGAAGAGAATATCTCTCTCTCTCTCTCTCTCTCTCTCTCTCTCTCTCTCTCTCTCTCTCTTTCTCTCTACTTAATTCTATTTCTTTAAATTTCTGTTACCTAGTGCAAGCTAAGCTTATATTACAATAGCATTTGTTGTATCAACTGGAGTAAAAAAGCTTCTAGAAGTACAAAAGAATTGCCAAAAACGTTTAAATTAAATCTCATTTTTTAATCTCATATTACCTATTAACGTTAATATCCTGGAGCAGTAGAATCAAATTGAAAAGTGCAATATCGATGACCGGACATTAATTTACTTTGTCAGATTATGATTACCGACAGAAAATTTGGGTCGATCCAATTTTCAACGATATGCGCGAAATTCAACAGTAATGAAAAATTGAAGAAAGATTTAAGAGTACATATGCTCTCTATATATTTTTTTTTTATTTTCTTAATCTATAATAAGGCGAAATATGTGAGAATTTGTAAAAATACAAAACATTGCAAAGAGATAAAGTCTGATATTTTTTTTCCATCAATTATTTCATAACAAATTAATATATCGTGCATTATATATGTTGCGTTTTCTATTTAACCTTATAATACCCTAACTTTCTTATACCGTACAGTTCTCGTGACGAGATATCGCAGTCTCGCGCTTCGTTTGCTAGCATCGATCGATGGACGAATGAAACGGCAGATATTTCCCGCATCAATGCAAATCATAAATCCTTCGTATCTTCAAGCTGAAAATAGAACTATTCTATTTTCACTCGTTGAATTCACGATAAACTCATCTAACTGATTCGCGTCTGGTATGTAATGACGATAAAAGACCAACGACCAAGAAGAGCGACGTACCGGAGGGATCAAATCTGTTTTTAAGAGAGAAACGAATGACCCCTTCGGAAAGAATAAAAGTGAAGTAAAGATTAAAAATAACGAGATAAAGAAAGGACAAAAGATATAAGGAAAAAGATAAGAAAATGAATAAAACCTGAATACGGATAGACAGAATGAAGAAAATGAGAAAAACGAAAAAAGTAGTAAAAATATTTATTCAAAATTAAAACTTAAGAGAATGGAAAGAGCTGTTAAGGTAAAATTCACCGTGTCTGTTGTACGTAAATTTGTCTATCTCGATATAAAAGATAATTTTTTGTTTAATGATTTGCTTAACTTGGAGCTGCAGATTTATTAGAGTTTTCATCCATCTTCCCATAGGACATGAACAAAACAATAAAAAAACATTCCACGGATGATATAATGCTAGCTCTTTGTTACAGTATTACTAAAAGAAAACAGACAGGTGTTTTACATAACACGGAATCATTGATTCTCAAATAACGAGCAAGTAGAAAAAAAAATTTTTAATTAAATTCTCCGTCCATTCCAGGTCTTTGCATTTTCATAACATCGCTCGCAATAAAATTTTCACTGTGCACGTGTAAGAACGCGCGCAACGCAAACTTATAATGAAGGTTACATTCAATGTATCATTTCTGCGCAGCATGTTTCCGCTCCAATTTCACTCAAAAGTGTTATCAATATAGATTAAAAGCAGACCTAAGTTAGAAAGTTCGTTTAAACTCGAAGTATTAAAGTGTTTCAGTCGCTAACGTGTTACAATAATTTGTATGATTTTCTACAAGTTAATTAATTTACGCATTTCTTGGTCTTCTCCTTTTCCTGCAGATGTTACATTTCAGTTAGTCTTAATGATATATATTATAATATTATTCGCGAATTCTGCTTTCTAAAAAACAAATTACTCCGATACAACTCAGGTGCACATATAATTAATCTAAGAAACATTAAGAAATGTTTAGTCCATATATAAATAATTTTTTAATAAATCCTTCTCTTATTTCGAAATGACACAATTCGAAAAATTAAATTTTTTCAAAAAGAACAAAACAATTTTTCGACAAAAAATTATTGATTAATCAAATAATATAAACAAAAAGAATATACTCTTAGAGACATGATCAAATATCATTTTCGTTTCACTTTTAAAAAAACCTTTGGGGTTGTGATTTTGATATCTTATAGAATTATAATAAATCCGGGGTAATCAAAAGGGATTTAACTTGAAATATCAATCAAATATTATATTTTTCAGCTAACATGATTAAATTTAAAATAAAACAATTTCTTCTTCAATCACTAAAAATATGTTAATTTTCAATGTTCTTTATAGAAGATTTTTCGTTTTTTTATTTACAAAAATGACATAACTTAAAATATATCACTCTTCCTTCTCTTATAGAGGATATTATATTCTTTTTAAAAACTTTGACGTGACATAAATTATTTGGCGGACAGTCTGTGAAATTAAGTTTACTTTTGATGACTAATAAAATAATCTTTATTTAACTTATTTATGATAGTGAATCGAAAATCACATTTTAGTTGTGTTCACTTTCAAAGTAAGAAAACGAAATAGAAATTATACAGTGTACAATAATTTATATTCTTATTGTACAACTAACATAAATAACGAAATCTCATTATTTAATTTAAACTAAAATATTTAGTCTAAATGGAACTATTTCTTTAAAGAATTTATATCTTTTACTCATGATTTCTAGTATTAATCCAACAAAATCTTATGACAAAAATTTTTATGCTAATCAATATTTGTTAATAATTTATAATCAGTTATGAATATACCAAAAAATATATTCAACATACATAACAAATTCTAATTGATTGAATCTAAAAGAATAAATATGCCAAAAGCAAAGATCATTGCCTCGAGCGGTAATCAAACAATTTGTATGGAAATCCGCCCGTTTTATGGAAGATTAGAGCAAAACGACATCTTAATCTGAAGGACTGGACTGCTGTTGCAACGTGAATTCAATGCGTCGTAAAAGTTAGATGTCGACCATGAGTCGAATCGAAAATGTGGTCCCGTGCCCGGATGGCAGCAACGATTTTTAATAAAACGTTTCTCGTTCGTTCTCTCTTCTCTCTCTCCCCCCCTTTCCACCGGTTCGCTCGTTGTCGTCGCGAAACGTTTAACTCCAGTCTCGCACGTATGCTCCACGAAATTGTAAAGCCATTGCGCCTATTCGGCGCTAAAGTGTAAAGTATCGATCGTGCGCGCTTAACTGCCGTTACAAGAACGATAAATCTGAGTGCAAAATAAAACGCGTATCGGCCCTGTATCGCGATTATTATACATTTTTCCCGATATATCTTTTGTTCGACATGCCACTAAATCGTGTTATTGTACACGTTGTGTTATATCCTTTCTAAGCGATTTGTCGCCAAACATTTAAAACTTTACTTCCTGCAGAGAATGCCTGAAGAGAAGCTGAAAATGTACGATTATTGCATTTATTGTTGATGTTGGCGAAGAAACTTCTAGACATATATTTCCATGAGAGAGTACGAACATTATACTTGCAGTTCTAATTAGGTACGTTATTCCACAGAATGTAGCAGAATAGAAGTTTGTAAACATTTTTTTTAATGAAAATGGAACTCCGTATATTACGTTAATTATAGAATGTATACATATGTGTATATATATATATATATATATATATATATATATATATATATATATATGGAGTTACATTATCGTTCACTGTAATGTATATATTAACGTTTTGTAGAGAGTTCACAGAGAGTTACAAATCAATTATAACTTTATAGAGAGTTAAAAACCGATTATAACTATTGTTACTAGAGCAATGTAATTATTTTTTTCGAGAAATTTGTAACTTTATGAACTTACACAACTCGTTAACAAATGGAATGTAAGTTATTCGGATAAATTCTCCAACGATATTTCGTAAAAATAATACGCAGTGAGAGAAAATACAACCTTCATTACAAATTTTCGTCATACACATTTTTCTTATAATGACGATGTATGTATAACGATATCTCGTCACAAGCAATAAAAGTTGAATGACCTCTGGCATGAAGAGCAGGAAATTTAATTAAAAGAGTTTTTTTTATAGTAGTTCGTTACTTGAGAATATCACGGAGACTCCGCATTTTATAAACACCTCTGGCGATGTTCTTTTGATATCCTCTCGCACCTGCATCGTCTTATTACTGCTTCCTCTGGCAGTTTTATGAAGTAATTATCTGCTTGAATAATCTATCACAAGAAAAAACTCTGAAAATAATAAAAATTCTTTATCATTTAAAGATAATTAAAGAAATTAATAGTCATTTCGTGTAAGAACCAGGCAATACAAATGTAGAGAAGAGTTGCTGAATCCGTACCACTTCAGTTATTTCAAATTATATTTCCCATTTGGTACTAATTTGTATGCAAATAAACGTTGAAAATTGTAGCTTGATGTTTCAGATATCTATTATTATATGTTTAACCTCTTACTAATAACAAATTTATTATCAAAAATTTATTAGAAATCTTTTTACAATATGCAAAAGGTGTGATTTAGGCACTGGTCGCCTAACATCGATTGTATCTAATTTTTTAAAGTGTTAAGTAAACCAAAACAAGATGTGAAATTTATGTTATAATTAAATTTTAATATATACTATTTCTTATTTAGTTCACATTTTTATCATTAAATATATTAAATAAAAATATAAAATATTGATGAAATACGATTTAAATAATCGACATTCGACAACTATATGCATTTGGTAATCTCATACATGGAGAAAATATCTGGCAGGCATTTAAATCACTACAGAGTAGGTATAAAAAATATAAATACAACAACATTTTTAAACATCTTACAAAACGTTTTATACATTATTACTTTATTTGAAAAATCTTAAAGAAATAACTAAAAATTAAATAAAGAGTTTTCCCGTTGTCGGAAATTGTTCAAAATTAAAAGTCAAGCATTTACTGTAAATTACTATGCGTTTATTACAGACTTTTGTTGAAAGTCGCTCTCGCGAAGAAGTTAAAGAGCCTCATTTGTAAGTCTATGAGACCAGGAAGTTTGTTTCGTCATAATAACGAAAAAGCGTTTCCCGCTGTTGTATAAAAAATTCGCGTTTAGATGTCACAAATCCTATTTGAAAGAGAAAAAAAAACTTTACGTTAAATCTCGTTACGACGAGTGTCGAATATTTCAACAAGACAAGCATTTTTATCGCACTCGTTTTAGACTAGAGTTCATACATCTCGCACGACTAACACGCGCATTGTAGGATACGTCGGAAAAAGCCATAAAGCCTTTCTGCAAGGTTCTCGTCGGGGTTTCCCTTCTCTCTTCGGAATAAGCCGGGCGAAGATGGGTGAGGATCTTAAAGCCGGAAAGTTTATCCGACCAAGTAGGTAGGTACACCCGCATGAAGGTGGTGTACGCCCTCGCGTAAAATATACAGTATCCTAAATCGTGGTATTACCAAAGCGATTCCCAAATGTGAAATATCGTGCCGAATCCCGCAATTTCTGTCGGCAACACCGGCCTCGTACGTCGTACAATCGCTGTGGGAATTGCTTGTAAATTATAAACTAGCATTCGCCTTTAGCCGAACCCTTACATCATTAATTTATAACGTACCCCTTCAATAATCTCGCACAAATCAAACGAATTAAGTACTCCCGATCGCGCTCTTAAAGTACCACGGCTTTGAAAAGTAATTATGTTCCCATCAGAGATTGAATGGGAGGAAATTCAGTGAAAAGATAAGAAAAGTGTTAACATCGGTTGATCGACCTTTTTGCCTATCATAATTCTGACGGAACGCCACAACATGTTAAAAGGGTAATATCAAACCAAAGCGATGATGGATCGCCAAAAATTCGCATATGCGCTAGCTTTGCAGGATCGTTAAAGCATAGCAGAAGCGCTGAAGAAGCAAAATAATGATGACTGTAGCAGCTTCAGCCATCAATAAAACGTTATACATGAGTTTTCTACAAGCAGATAGGTCGAATCATTTCACCACTTCACCGTTGAGAAAAGGGAATGCAGGAAATAAAGAGATAGATAGAGAGAAGGGGAGAAAGAGAGAAAAAGAAAGAGTGGGAAGAGAAGAAAAAGAGAAAAAGAGAGGAAGAGAGAGAGAGAGAAAGAGAGAGAGAGAGAGAGAGAGAGAGAGAGAGAGAACATCCAGTCAAGAAGAGAATAAAGTGAATTTCAAGTGAAGAATTTCTGCGAGGCAATCCGACCCGCACCATCCAACGAACTTTAATTTTCCACAAACGCCAGAAAGGTATTAAAAAGTTTTCTTTGTGAAACGGATGCGTCGTGTCATGTCGCATCATTACTGTTCAATGCATTGTTCGCCAACAAGATAATAGGGAATTATTAAAAGAATATCACCGACGAACTAATATAGAAACAGGTACTCGAAATGATCGAAGTGCTTTCTTATTGATACAGCTCTATAAACGATACAAAGTTGTTTCAAAATATATGCGAGTTCCCACTAATTCGCAGAGTACGGATTACTCCGCGAATTTAACTCCTTTCGTGGTGTGACTGTTTGTACAATTAGACGCTGCGAACATTTATGAATAATTAGCGGCAAACGAGACAGCACATCTACCAAAACGCCGAGAGACTCGCTTCACAATCTTGCCCGATGGTCCTTCAATCAACGAACTATCTCAAACTCGTCCCTGCGAACTGGAATTGTCATTACTGTTCGTCGCGCAAAATGGTATGCCGCAAACTAATAATGGTGAACATAATGAAAACCAATATTCGCGTGAGTGAACATTTAATGCGGCAATCGACCGGTGAATTATCAATTTTATAGTCGCGGTTAACCAAGTGTGAAAATTTGTTGCTGAAGATACTTTTAGGAAAAGAGAAGATACTTAATTACTACAGTGATGCGATTACAATTTTTCATTTCAATACAGAATCTTGATGTAAAATCTTACAGAATTTATAAATAAATAGATGGAAAAGAAAATAGAAACATACAAATTTTATATATTATTAGAATATAATAAAATTCTCTCTCTCTCTCATAATCCTATTTATAATTATATATAATAATATAATAGTATAATTAAAAGTTTTATAAGTATATATAAACTTTATTGACTGGCCTACCAGTTTAAAACTCAAGGAATTCACAAAATTTCTCTTATATCTTTCATACACATACACTCTCATTCTCTCTCCTTTTTCTCCTCCACTCTCTTCTCTCAATCTTTCTTACTCCTCTCATCCATTTTATCGCTTCCCTCTTTCTTTCCTCATCTAATATATCTCTTATTCTGAATATCCTCTTCTCGCCTTTTACAGATATCACTATACATTCATAATTAATAATTTATAGCAAAATGATTTTTAATTAATTCTTGTATAATTTACAACATTTTAATTAAATTTGTTGTAAAGATTGCCCAAATCATTTTGAAACATCCATATGTCAACACGCTATCATTTTCTTTCTGATATGAGAAGTGCGGAAAATTCTCAGAGTATCTGCTTATACAGCAGTTACGTCGCAACGATTTTCCGTATTCGAAATGCCGGCAACGACGAATGTGACGACAAAGTACCGCAAGATTTACGAGTTTTACAAATATGGCGACCGAAGATTTACGAGTTTCACAAATAAGTATCCGTGAGTTCGTGAGAATGAAGAGAGTTAACTGTGGGAAACTTTACTCGCGCGAACACGATATCAAAAAAGAAACAAAATTCTGGTAAAATAGAACACATGACGTAATACATTTCTGTCAAATTTTTATTTTTATCTAAAATATCAGGACAGCGAAAAATTAGTCTAGACAATGTGCACTATATTCAAAAAATTTTTCTACATTAATATTTATTTTTATATGTGACTTCGATATTTATACTTGCATCTATTTATTCATTATAATGAAGAAAAATTGATGTTTTAGCTTAATCTGTTGAGATGTCAAAGATAGTATTTTTATAAAAGGAATTGTTCTCTGCAATGCATTGATTAAATTGAAGCACGATATTTGGAAATTAATTATATGATCGTAATCAGCTGAGCTTTGCTGTTTACAATTCGTTCGAAATGTAATTTCAATGTACATAAATTAAGTTGGCGCATTTATACAAACACTAGTACGTTTGACCGCATTAGTTACAATCATGCGTATAATTGTGATCCGAAAGGAATCGTGGTAATGCTGGACATTTATGTGAAAACTCGCTCGTATTCTCGTAATGTAATCGTGATTATTTCTATAATTGGCCAATTAGCATCATCCGAAAGGGATGAACGGATACTAAATTTTACAGGTAAACGCCCTTCGTACGATAGGTTGAAATGCAAAAATAACTAATTATTTTACTCACGTTATTCGCTTTATGCATGTACATATGTACAATGCGTACTAACGGAATAACTGTCCGCTAACTTTCAGCAGTTCGTATAATTTCACGCAGCGGAGCTAAATTTCGTATCCTCCTCCTACACCGAGAAACTTTCTCTCCAAAGTAATTCGACTTTCTGTGCGGTGCTGTTCGTCCAGGATTTAATTTTCCCGTCCAAGGTATTAAACATTTCTATCGGAGTCGAACTTTTTCATTCAAGCCGCAGAATGCTGCGAGCGAGAAATGATTGTTGACAGATTAATGGGATGCTTGTGAGACAATAGCTGGCCAAAGAAGTTTGTATTTCATTCAGAAAAGAGAGAAATAGAGAAGATCTTTATCATTTTCTTTTATTTATTTGTGAATAATGTCTTTAACGATCCATTAAAATCATATTTAAATAAGTTTTTCGTACATAAATTATATATGTAATTAAAACTATAAAATAGATAAAATATAAAAAAGATAAGTAATATGTTTTAAATTAAGATATATTAATTTAATAAAATTAAAGTGAAAAAAATAAAACATTCTAAAGCTATTTAATAACTAAAACAATGCATTAAATATTTATATATGTTTTCCTTTTTATTTTATATATATTATAAATTCAGCAACGATTTTGTGATCATTGTGTTTCGATTTTTAAATAAAAAAGTGATTTTTGTAACATTCTTAAACACGATCATTTTGTTGAAAACATCCTAGAATTGTTAAAATTGAAAAGTTTCTTTAAAATAAGAATATCGACTTTGAGAGAAGCAGCATGATGATTTACTAATGTAAAGCAATTTGTACACACGTCGCAACAATACGTACATTGTCAGATATATGCTTCCGAAATGGCTGTTACAACAAGCTTTCCACGGAAACGCCAGCGGCTTGCACGCGGTTCTTGGTAAACGAAGTAATCTAACGGCAAATAATATTTAACAGCATTACCCCAATTGAAATTTGCCGCGGATGTACAATGAACGCGCTCGTGCGCTGTCGCAATTAATCAGTCGCAATTAATCAATCGCCATTACTGCCACGATGGATAATAACGATATTCGGCGCGACCAGCCGCCTTCATCACAGCCAATTACAACTGCAATTAACTGCTTCGCATTATATTACGCCCTTCACGAGCAGTCGCGACGTTATACCGAATCTTCGAAATGGCAGCTACTTCGGGATAATTCCCGAAATTTCCGTGAGCGATTTCAACAACAGCACGATAGTTTCGTAATTAGTTCCTTGTTGATAACGAAATTTTAATCGATTTTCTCAAAGCATTAGCGTAACTTTAATATATTAATTGCTATTTAACGACGACAAATTTAATTGCGGTGCACATCGTGTCCTTCTTATCCCACAGGATAGGATAAGCGAATAGGAAAGTAAAGATAACATTTTTTCTTCATTGATGCTCATTATGCTTTATATATAAAAACGGAGAGTTTGTATATTCGGCGTTTTATGCAGATTTTACACCATCTGTGGTATTAATAGTTTTAATTACAATACGATAAACAGCACATTGTTGTTAGTTTCATAAAATTAAATTTTTACTCTATATAAGACATGCTGTTAAGCATTGTTTTTGTACAAATTTTATAATTGACTAAAAACTTATAGTTTATTATTTGTAGTATTTTATTAGAAAATAATTATAAAAAAAATTAAATTTTATAAAACTAAGAAGTAAAAATATTTACTAATTTTTATAGATATTAGAATTACATTATGTGACCAATCTTATTATAAAATTAATCAAAATTAATCATCTTATATGTATATATGTATATATTTATTATAATAATAAAAAATATGCACGTGCATATTCTAATAATAATTATTATTATTATAAATGATAAACTGCTAATTAATTTCGTTGTAAGAATACTGTTATAATGGAGAAATTCATACATATACACAATCCTACAAAAAAATGTGTTAATTTGTAAGTAATAAAATTTTGACAAAGTATGTTTTAAACAATTAGTAACAAATAAGAGAATATTAAAGTAAACAAAAAAAATACAAGGACATATTTTTTAAAAGAATAATTATTTAAAATTAAAATTAAGAGAATTGAAAAGCAAAAAAATGTAAATTGTACGATTAATATTTTACAACATCTATGCATATCCTTTTATAATTAGTCTTTAATCATTATTTCTTAAATGAATGTGTAGAATAAATTCTTTTAAAACAAAAGTTATTTGTTACTTTAATTGCAATAGTGAAATTTGAATCTTCCAAATTCCATTCCACCTCTAAAACTGACTAAATTTTTCAACAAATTCGAGTCAATTTAAGAATTTTCTCATCGGTGACTTCGGGCATCTCAAATCATGCTATTTTTCTTACCAGCTTTAAAAGACAACGTTCAATTATGTTACGTTAGATATTTCTCGAGACAGATCGAAAGTATGTAGGATAGTATATTCCAAATTCAGATCAATGCGTAGCATGGCGACCAAACGCAAAACTCTCGCGGGACATTGCAATCGATTTTCTCTATAGCCGCTTTCCTAGTACGAGAAATTTCCACCAACCAAAACTTTCAGTTCCCTCGTTCAATCTGATCGAAAGTGCATCACTTCGTATCGGAACGATGAGAGGATATAGATGGTGATACACGTTTGCAGCAAAAAACGAAAGATTGGAGAAATGCTTGATGCATGAACGATACAATTCAATTCGGATTTCATTATATTTGAGCAAAGGTATGTGATAAAATTTCATCCTTATAAAGTTGAAAAAATCGAAATCGTAAAAGTTGTAGTTCGTAATGTTTAAATGTGTTTTCTTCTATGTTACATTAATATTAATCCTCCATCTCTTCAATCGTATTTTTACTCTCTCCGTCTGGAATTTGAGTTTTTTGTTCAACTCAAATTTTTTTATTATTCTAAACTTTTAAAAATGTGGAAAAATTCTGGGTTACTTTTCAGCATTCCTATTATATTATCAAATAATTTTGTCGATTATTTTATGGAGAGATGGAGAGATGGAGAGAGAGAGAGAGAGAGAGAGAGAGAGAGAGAGAAACGAACTTCACCCTCCTTTATTTCGGAGAAATTTAAGAGTAAAATTTCGCTTGTGTGCCAAAAGAGATCAAGATTACAGATCGAGAGTTAATTTACAATTCATCATAATATTAAAATATTTGTAAAACATTTATTAAGATTTTTATATTGATAATGGCAGAAACAATAACACTTTACTATTATATTAAGTTAATAAATAGCATTTATTGTGTGTTTCAGAAATTAAATTAATGTTAGCAGAAATACACTAATCTAAGTCACTTCTTATTTTTTTCGTTATGTATTAAATTATTTAATTAATATTTTCTATCTTTAAGTAAAAATATAAAGCCCGTATAAGACAAGTACTACAGGTTGCCAGTTATAGTTCCTGACAAGGAAGGTTGACAAGGTTTTATCCAATTATGATGCAACAACTCTGGATTCATAATTGACTGAGCGAGAACCGTCAACTAGAAACTGTAACCGGCAATCCATAGTCTGATATGGGCTTAACGGTGTATTACGCAACTAACGCGTATCACACATCCTCCCTTCTCAGGCTTCTCTTAATTACAAGTTAAACAGTCACGACTTTAAAGTCCCCGTGCGTGATTAGAACTTCCATTCCGCATCCTGACAGTTTACATAATGGAATTACACGATGTCTCTCGGCCATGACATCGTGTCTACAAAAGGAGTCGAAATTTACTTTAGTAGCATAGGTAGCTACTTCGAAAGCAGTTAACTGACAAAAGGAATCAGTAAATACAGATGAAAAGGGTATTTTATTTCGGTCGTCTAGCACAACTCGAAACTTCGTCCCTCTTTTCAAGAACTTCTTGCTGTTTAGTGCTACAAGTAACAGAAAAGTGTTTTCACCTTGAAAGTTCTCCGCGATTTCTCGGAGCATTGCGTCACTCTGTCATGGAAATGTTACATCTATTTAAAAAATTTCGTATGCTGAAAAATGTCTCTTCTTTCAGTAATAAATTCAAATAATGATGAAATAAATCGTATAAACATCAGAGTTAGTTTATTAAAAATTTTAGATTTTATTTATAATTATTTATATTAAGCATGAATTTATAAAAAGCATGAATACATTATTTAGCATAAAATCACGGAATATGGTAATAAAGCTGTAGGCTAAATTTGTTGAATAAAGTTTAAAAAATATAGTTTTATTACATTATAAAGTGGCAAAAGAATAAAAAATTTAGATCTTTATCTATCACTTCAGTTATCACTTGAGAGTGATGAAGGCATTATGAAATAAATATATTATATATATATATTATATATCTGCAAATATAAGTTAAATTTGCAGTTACAATCACGTACTATCTTTAGTTGAGATCGCAATGCGTTCTTTTTTCTTCTTTTCTTTACCACTATTTTTTAGCACTTTTAATTTTTTAACGATCACCAGAGATCTCTCTTAAATCGTGAAACAACTTGTCACATTTATTCCTTTTCTCCACATACTGCCGTAAAACCGATTTGCTCGTCGCGGTCACGCATTGCTCCGTTTCGCTAATCGTCTTGAGTTCAGCTGCAATTAAGCACCAGTTTAATGCGATGCTGAATAGCAGGAATTGCAAGCGCAAGTAATTTCGCGGTTTCTTTTTGTGCAGCGACGACGATCTGTTAGACCGTCAACGAGGTACAACATTCTAACTTTCACGATGTATTTCTCGACTCAAACACATGTATTTTTATTAGAGAAAGAAACAAGCAAACAGATTTATCGATAGTAATGTGTATAAAATGGAAGATTTTTAAAAATAAACTAGAATATTTTACTTTATTTTATTGTAAATACTAATATTAGTAGTCTATTTTCCGATTTATTGACTGCTTTAAAAAGAGATTAATTTATCTAAAGTAAATGTCTGTGCTTAAAGCAGTCAATAAACCAGAAAATAGACTACTAATATTGGCATTTACAATAAAATGAAGTAAAATACTCATTAACTTTGAAATATCCTGCATTTCGCAGTTCGATAGTTCGGGTCAAAAGCTTCTTCACTCTTCTCGCGAGATATCGTGCGTCAATAATGATTCAGTAGAAACTTGGTGAAATTCCCAACCAACGGCAACGTCACTCGATCAACCGAGAGCGATATTCAATTTCCGCGTGCGCGCGAGTCGCGCGTATTTGACGCGATATTTGCGACCATTGCGCTGCGGGTGAAATTCCCTTTTCAAGTTCGAGGATGGGATTCGAACTGATACTCGCGAATGTTTTTCGAAGCTCGTAGCGACGAATACCAGAAGTGTAGTACCTACATGCGGGAGAAAAAAGCGAAAAGGGCGCGTGGGTATTGATATGTCGTTATTGTTGTACAACTGCTACAGTTTATAGAAGTGTGCAAATTCTAAAGTGACTATCAGCACTACACCGGTTACCCTCGTGCCATCGCGGTACATACAAACAATTGAGCCGGATAGTACACTCGATTCGGAATGGAGGGGGAGGGGAATCAAAGCTCAGCTATGCGAACAACTGGGAACAATATGTCTAATTGTACCATGCACAACACCCGTATAAACACATGTTCACAAAAAGCCGCTATCGTTTTACTTCATGGTAGGATAAAGTGATTTTGTTGCGATGATTAACATGATCGATTTCACATCTATTAACTTCTATATAAATTACATTATCTTATTTCTATTGTTTATATTTATTTTAAAACTTGTCTTATAAAATTATTTCTTTTTATTCTCTGAATTTTATTCTTACAACGAAAGTGCAATATAATTTTAAAAATTAATAAAATTGCATAAACATTATTTTTTTATTTATTACATAAATTGATCGAAAATTAATATTAATTGAATTTGATTTTTTAAATTCAGTACGCACAAAACAAAATATAACCTTAATTATAATTAAATTTTTATCTTATTATTCATTTCTTATTTATTTATTTCATATTTTCGTCATTAAATGTTACTTATATTATTAATGAAAAATTAATAATACTATTAGGCAATCAATTTGTATTAAACAACTTTCCTATTATTATTTCTATTTCAATTAAGATATTTTAAAGTATATAAATCAAATAGTTGTCAATCCATTGAATTATCAAAAATTCATAACCGAAACCAAATGGTTTAAAAACAAATGATGAAAATAGAGCCTAACAATTTTGGGCAGATAACTGCAAAATTATATAAACATAAATGTTGTTTGTACACTAGTAAACATCCTAGAACTTTCATAGCTTCCTAGAAAAGTTTCCTATTTCCCGAGGGTGTTCCCGCTTATCCCAGACTTCTGAACACTCACTGAAACGGGAACGAATTATCCAGATACAATCTCTTGCATGGTCACGACAAAATTTTGCGCGTGTTCATCGAAAGTTTTCCTAGTGTTCCTTAGATTAGTATTCCGTGCTTCTGCGGCATACTACAAACGCCTCTCTCTATATAGGTGTGCATTTGCCACTATAAAACAAGATGTAAATTGTCGGAAAACTCTCATCTCTTTCATTTTAGGTATGCCAAACATTCTAAAATATTAGGGAGTATTCACATATTTTATATAATTTATTTTAATGATTTAACAGACAATACAAATCAGAATATTCGCAGATGTCATTCGTGAAAATTTCCAAGTATTTTATAAAATATCAATTTATACAATATTTGCACATGTATTTTTACTTACATTTGCACGATTTAACTCTATATATATATATATATATATATATATATATATAACATTTGGAACCTGCATGTATCTGCATAAATCTAAAGAAAAATGCAGTTTGAATACAATTAAGTTCAATTATGAAAATATATATTGTAGTTACAATATATTTAAATTGAATATTCGTTGACACATGATGAAAACAGTTTCACCCTACTACTAATCCTTTAGTTATGACACCAATATTTTTGACACAATCGATTGCAATCTGCATGATGCTCGCATATCAACACTGTACTTTCGAATATATAGAATATTTTTATAACGTATTAAAATAATAATGAAGGTAATCAAGATATTTGTCTGTTTTTTCATATGAAGCTTTATTGTTAGATTCATATACAATGTTCAATGAAATAGGAAAATGAAAAAAGCACAAGATAAAGACGGAATGTTTTTTGTTGAGCAATTGTATGATAAATATAATAAAGAAAAATTCTCACTTTCTGTTGCACAATTGGATTTAATACTAAATGCATTTATTTGACTCTCATATCACGCTAATGTTGTAAAACTGTACGTAATTTCGTTTATTAATTAATTGAATTAAATAATTTATTTATTTATAATTAATCAATAATTAAAAGTTATATCGCGTTTAAATTATCATAAATAAAAATTTAATGTAAACTCGATAATTCATTATTTTTTCAAAGTATTAAAAACTAAAACTTTAATTTTCCAATTTTAACTGTGATACAGTGTATTCCTCATAGTATTTTAATATAAAAATACAGCACGTAATTGAAAATGATAGCACGAAAGTAATCTTCAATAACAAATTCCCGATGGGAAAATATGATCTTGACTGAACATTAAACGTGTTTCCGACCATCTTGGAAAATGGGTTGACAGGCGCGGAATTGCATAATCACGGAGAGTGGCGCGCACTTCAGAGGTACATAAGTAGGTAGCATGCGTATGTAGTCGTCGTCGTCGTCATCGTCGTCGTCGTCGTCGTCGTCGTCGTCGTCGTCGTCGTCGTCGTCATCGTCGTCGTCGTCGTCGTCGTTGTCGTCGTCGAGACGTTAATTTCGCGCAAGACTATTACGAGGATTGTCCCCACGGACGCAGGTATTTTGTGGTCCCGCACGCGTTTCGTCGGAAATAACGCGTGTTGCCATCAGTAAAATGAAACAAGCAAGAATAGCTACGGAAACAGTCGACACGGCAACAGAACTCGTTGGAATATATGCTTATATTGCATTTGAATGTTATTTAGTAATACTGCTGACAGTAACACGAATTTCTCGTGTTCCTATAAACAATACACATATATACATAGATATACTTATAAACATGAGTTTTTATTTCTTTAACTATTTATTTATTTCTTAAACTTTATCACTAAATTCTTAACCACAATGCATTACATGTTTTGAATATATTTATATTTTCCAAAAAAATAGACAAACAAATTATACAATATGTTAATACAATGATTTTATTTCTTTATACAATAATTTTTCATCCTATGCATGCAATTGATAATAGTATAGCTATGTGTGCATCCAATTATAAAATTATTAGAAAGAATGAAATAATTAAATAAAAATAAAAATAAAACAATTAATTGAATTTTACTTTGTAATATATTTTATAAAAAATGAAACAGTAATTAAGAATTAATCATAAAATAATAATATATAAAATATTTCCAATTATGTTTTTTTATAACGAAAGAGAAATCATAGAATTAAATATATTAATATCATATTGAATATGCTATCTATACTATTCATACGATTTTCTCACACATGGATATGAGATACTTTATATATTTTAAATAAAGAAAAAATTTCAAAATTTAATTATTTTTTTTATAATTTTTAAAAATATAAAAATTTTCATTAGTCTTGATGAAAAAGAAATTTATGTGCAATATGAAAATTAAATATAATGTATTATAGATAGTAAAATCCCTCTAAATTTAAACATGCAAAATAGAAATTATATGGCTGCATATTAATGTCAGTTTGTGCGAGAAAAACGAAACGTTAGAATGATGTTATTTATTAATAATCATTAAAATTCATAAATAACATCCATCAAAAACAGGAAATTATATTCTCATAGCCCAATCCAAATTTAATTTGTTGCGCATTAAAAATCATTAAAATTTCAAACGATTTCCTCGCTGCTAGTTAAAAATCAAAAACGTGAAGTTAGCTACACTAATGACAAATCTACTAGTTTGTTATGCACATTCGTGCAACATTTTTATAAGTTATGTACTTCGACATGCTCTACATCGGGTTCCCTAGTCGGTCAAATTGGCTCTCGATAAAAAGCCGGCATCGTTACCGCTTCAATGGCGAAACGTATTCCGGACTAGCGTTTACCCAGTACAAAAGGTGCTCGTTACCTGCCAATTTAAAGTTTTAAATGGCGCCGATCGATAAACGGACGCCGATCGGCAAACCGGAATCTTAAGCAAACATAGAGCAGCACTGGTCATGGCCTTTAAATAACGAGAACCGCTCGTTACCAGTTTTGGTCCGTTTCGAAAATTACGCAAGCCGATTGAAACAATGACTAGCTAACATCCTGTCCGTTGTACTCTTTGGTCGGCAATAGAATCCGTCCTTTTATTTCCCCAGAGCGTAACGTTTCATGGTATCGATTGACGTACAGAAGCCCGCACGCCGCCGTATCTATCCCAAAGCGAAATGCAAAGAAAATCTACAAAGATTGCCGACTAAAGAACAACCTTCTAGTTAGTTATATGGTTGCCGTTTCATTTATAATTCGTTATGCTTTATTCGTCACGCACGGAATTTTCTAAAGTGACCTAAGAACTGAGTATTATAAAAATTACATTGGAGAATTCCAGTTTTCATTTTAGCTTAATCATTTATTCAATGTGCAATATGAAAATATTATAAGCGCTTAAATAAAATCTCATATGGTCTTGTTGAAAAATACAAACTAAAATAAAAGATTATTTTATACGTGCTTCTTGTAGCTTATACTGTTGAAGAAATAGGATATTTCATTATACAACGTTACAGTATCAATACACTCGGTACCTTCAGCACGACAGTAGCAGAGTTATTACACGTTTCCAATTCAACTCTCTACAATCAGAGACTGCAACTTCTCGAGAAAGCTATAACGTATCCAGTTTCATAAGTAAGTTTTACTATGTTGACTTAGCAATTGAGTACTCAACCAATCGATAAAATTATTTGGATGACGACTGTGATGATTACGTCTCATGTTATTAACTAATGATTAATCTCACATATTAACTAATGGCCACGTAAAGTTTCAACATTAAGTACAAAATTTATCTTAAGATTATGTACAATAACATTGTTTTTTTAATTTTGGTTTAGCTGAATAATATAAAGTTAACATATAAAATTCAAATCAAATTCACACATCAAATTCGTAAAAATGTTACGTGAATGAGCACAATGAGTCGAACTCTAAATTTCTTTAGGTAAAATCTCACTCCAAGAAATTTAGAGAAAAGGATTTAGATTTTTTTTCATAAATATGTTCTTCTAGTAATATTATAGATCTTACATCAATTCTGTGTTTACTACGAGCACTTTTTTCTTATTTCGCAGATATCTCTAGGGATTTTTTAAAATTATTTTAAAATAATAACCACAAAGATTTTTATCGAAAAATAATATTCTGCAATGTTTTTCGTTAGAAATCCTAGGACCTATTATATACTTGTAAAGGGAAATAATATAGAAAAACATTAACAAAAAATTTATATTTAATTATATCCCAATAAAAATGTAGCGAAGAAGGTAGTATTATGGCTCGTGGTAGTATTATGGCCAATGTAAGTTGATATAATGGTCCCTCTTAATATCTCCGCTATTAGGTAGCGAATTCTAGTGATTACTTATGAAATAATTTGTTCAGCTCGCTGTTTCACCACCACCCACACACACATATTTTAGTATTTAATCACATATACTTACTCATTCTTCTTAAACTTCATGTATTATCATACGAATATATGTACATTTAAGTATTTTGCTTGTTATTTAACATTTTATTTGGTTACATAAACATCTCGAGTTGCAAAGTTAAATAATTGCATAGCATTTTACTAATGTGGCCTCCTAAAAACGCTGATTGCTATCTTTTCGCATATTAAAATGATTATTCGATAAATCGATTGTAGCTCTACTATTAATCTATAATTATCATACTGAAATGTGTATTACCAAATGAAGATACTATAATCACTTTGACGGAATCTTGTATCAATATTATTAAATATAATAATAATTGAAATAAATTTTACATACACATCTTACTATCAAAATTTGTTCATTCAGCGTTATACAATATTATTTGTTCTGTTTTAATTATTCAATTAATTAGACAGTGAATTAAAAAAAACAATATTAATGTTAATACACACTAACAAAAGTTTTGCAAGATTCTCTTAAAAAAATATAGATCAGCATTAGGAATCAAACATTAGAATGGTTACCAAGATCTTGCCACTTAATTTTTTTTGTGAACATATATTTCCACGACAGAACCAACAACATAAAAATTCATTTTAATAACGCATTCTCGGATACCTATTACTCGTAATATATTGATTTAAACTGAAGCTTTTAATTACGTTTCACATGCCGCTATCAAAGGAAATTTGTTCAAGCATTTGTTCTAATATTACAAACATCCATAGTGAGAGGCAAGGAAACCCACTTTGCAAAAAACATCTCGAAGGTGAGATGCAAGGGGATTTACTTTAAAAAAGCATTCCGAAAGTGAGAGACAAAGGGATTCATTTTAAAGAAGCATCTGAATAGTTAAAATTCGAGGTAAAATTAGGGTAGTCTAAAATTAGAAATGAAAGAATCTAAAAAAAGTTATATTTAAAATTCAAAACAACTTCACAGAAACAAAAAAGGATTCCATATTATTTTAAACTAATCAAATACGTAGATTTTACGGGGAGAAATGTGCATAAAAATAAAAAACGACCTACGAAAGCGTATTTAGGGAGACCTCACATCTATTTTATAAGCATCTCTCGATATACTTGCGGAATACTAATATTTATTAAAAATTAAAAATGTAACTCAAGGAAAAAATTAAAAGAGAAAGTAGAAGTCAGAAATTAATAATACATATAATTGAATTTGTTTCGATAAAACTTGTTTCGATATGCTTTTGTTTAAAAAAAAAATTGATTTCCATAAAAAAAATAATGATTAGTGAATTTTCCCCTTCCTTTCGTAAAATGTTATTGTCTTGTGTCTCTTTTAGAGATAACAATTTTTATATAATATTTTTTTTGTAAAAAACATAAAAAAGATGTAAATATGTGAGAACATTAAAATAGAACGCACACACACACACACACACACACACACACACACACACACACATCCTATATATTTCGCTAAAAGTAAACATATATGTGATAAGTATTTGTATATGAACGATCGATATTTAATGCTATTTATTTTTTCTACCTTTCATGCCTGACATACTGATTAATTTAACAAATCGAATGCACACTGCACGATATGCTGTCCCGTAAATTAATCGACGAGATACTTTATTGGTGCATTCGTTTGGTCGTTTCTACGCAATTTTTCGACCCATCCGTTTCCAACGTTCCATCATTCACCAGCGAATCATATGAAGCATTAATTGTTATTCGCTTTATTTATGAGCACACTTGTATAAAACCACGCTAGTTGTTAAGGGTATGTACCGATATGTATTCTGAAATATTTATCGCGCAAAAATAAACCCGCATACGGCTAGATATGCACAAATCGAAATAAATGAGCAGAGCATTACATCAAAATCATTTGTAGAGAACGACTCCATTAGTAAATAGATTGTTATATAGATGTAAAAATTGATGATAATGATGATAGAATGCAGACTTATGGAGTTAAAATCAATATTGTATATTTATTATCGCATAAAAATTTGTTTTCATCCAATACGTAAAAAAGATTTAAAATATAAAATATATCAATATAAAAAAACAAAAACAAATATCTGATGATTCAGTTGTATTATGTTATACTTGAACTGACAGAATACTGTTAATTTATTTTTAGATAAATCGCGCGATTTATACAATTTTTCAAAATTTAAAAAATCAACTTTACTATTGTACGAAATTATTATCTGTCGATTGAGAATAATGGAAGGAAATAAGTCTTACCAGTGCATTAATGTCCATGCGAATCACATGCAGAGTGCATATTTGTGGAGATAGATCGACATCGCGTAATATTCAAAACAGAATAAAGATTCAATTTCATTTAATATGTAAAACACAAAACTATTAAAATGTAATGCTCCAACAAATTGGTGTTCATTTATCATAAATTGTTTTCAAATTAATAATAAAAAAAGATTAATACTAATTACATATTTGTTTCATCAGCGACTAAATCTCTAAATTATTGTTAATAATTATATAAACAGTGCGTCACATTGCAATGATAATTAGTCTCTTTAAATTAATAAAAAATATATATATATTTGATCTTTGTATTTTATATTGAAATAGTGACACAATTGATACAAAACGCTAAATTGTATAATTTGGAAATATTATTTACATACATAATATATATTTGTAACAATCTTATTCTCAATGTCGTAATAAATTTTATAATTATTACTATTTAATAATAAATTTCAAACTTTGTATATGTATACGACATATCAAACTAAATGATATCAATCTTTGTCAAATTATTTTACGAAAATTTCCGAATTAGTTTTCGCTCGTTCTTCAAGAAAAATATAACGTTAGAATATATTCAGACTTTTTTATATATCATATATACCTTTGCAACGTCATATACATTTCACATATCGCTGTACCATGTAATCCCTTCAGGGATGAATTTTTTTAATTAAAAGAAGTAATTCTAATTTTTTATTCATTTCATTTTAATTTAAATCTAACGCAATTAAAGAAATATAAAAAGGAATCTAATGCATTAAAAATATTGTTGTAGATATTGTTCATTTCTCTTTTGTCCGAAATAATAAAATAAATTTTTAAAAATTAAATAAATACATGTATGATAGTGTGATAATGATTTAAAAAGTTAATGCAAAACGTAAAATTAAAACTTACTTCAAAAGTAATACTTGAAAGTAATTTTGGACGCACATGACGTAATCAAAATTCAATAAATTTCAGCTTAATTTACAGCTTATCAATATTTTTGTTTTATATTATAATTGATTGATCATTAACATAGCTTTGGCGTTTAACATAGCTTTTATCATGATAATTTTCCATGTAGAAATCAGTCAGATCAATTAATAAAATAAATCTACAAAAATTGATCCGCTATATATATATATGGATTACAAATATACATTATTCACAGAATGTAATGGACGCATTTAAGATATGTATACTGAACACTTACGATCAAAGCTATTCTGTGTATTCAGCAAAAATTGTTAATGCGCGCGCGCGCGCATGCTTAAATGTTCTATCTGTGTGCACAAACAACTAGTTGCACTGAAGACTAGTTGTGAATTGAAATGTGACAACAGCATATCTCGGCGTGCGAGAAGAGAAATCCCATCAAATTACAAATTTAAAATACTCTAATTCAGAAACGGCTAGACATCTCTATTTTTTTTTTATAAAATTCCTATAATATTTCTACATATTATTACATTTTTTTTTTAAATCTATAAAAAATTGTTGTCGCAAAGTATTAAAACGTTACTTCGACAAGGTTTGATATAGGAGTTTATATATTAAAGATTAAAACTTTGAAGGTGAATTTTGACATCGCTAGGGTCTTTGAAATTTTAACCATATAGATAAAATTAAATATAATATTTTAAATATAATATCCAAATTTCAAAAAAAATCTGTAAAAATTCAATTTCTCGGAGAAATATTTTAAACAAAAATATAGTTTTGACAGAAGTTCAGAAGATTCTATTTTGAAAGTATAGAGTTAATCCGTAATTAAAACAAATATGTAATAACATCTATACTTACACATTTGTTGTCAAATAAAAATATTGTGTAGAATATGTTTTAGTCATAAAAACGTTAACTCTTCATTCACTAATCATAATATAAAATGATAAAAAAGGATTATTCTCGTAATTTTCTGTTTTGCTGAATTAGGACAAAGTTCTTGAATCGACAATGAAGCGATTTAATGACTACTCTACAATGCAATTTTATTGAACTGTCTTATGGCTTTGTTTACAATCCTTCCCGTTATCAGTTAAAATATAAACGGTAACTGCCATTTGAGTCATTTGAGATGTCTAAAAGTTTTGTTTCGATGCTTCGAGTCCTTGTTACGGCCTGTCGATAAAAATCGCAGCAAACTCGTTAGTTTGTTGGCCGAGCGGCGCCGTTCCTGCCTTCGTTTCTTTCAGAACTTTTTAATATCATTAGGTTTTGCGAAATACACTTAAGGATCTTTAAGGCGCTTTCCTTGTAAAAGAACACGCGCGGTGGGATTTTTAAGTTTGCCCGTCATTTAACAGACGCAGGAAGATTTGCAATAACACAGCGAAAACGGTGCAGTAAAAATAAATCGGTAAAAACAAGTGCTCCTAGAAAGCATTAGTTTACATCGAGCGACATACACTACCAGCTCAATGTTTTGTAACTTTAGTGAAAACATTTCAAAGTTACTCATTAATGTCCTTTATATTCGTGTTGATCTTTAATCTTGATATTACGGATCAACACGCAAAAATATTTTATTTTGATATTCGACACAGCACCATAGATCGACTACACGTAACGTAATATGTATGTATATCCATAGAAGTAAATTAATGACTTATCACTTATGATGTCAAAAGGGAACAGTTATCACGAATATACATATATGACTGATACATATTCCAGGAATATTTCATGTTTATGAACGCAACTTGTTTCATGATGTCGTTACCAGTTCATCCCTGAAATAAAAATTTATCATTTATGAATATACATTAGTATAGATTCGATCGCATAATTTTCGATAGACACAAGAGAGAAGAGTTTTTAATAAAATAAAAAAACACCGCCTCGATTTGAATATATACTTCCATATCTACAAAAATTGCTAAACAATTTATAATTTTACAATTTCCAATTTAAGTTGTAATATTATATATTCCAGCTTTGTTCTAAAATTGTGTTTTAAGACCGACAATTATAATCAGCGTACAGTTTGCTTAAATTAGAAAAATTTATATAAAGATATTATTAAATATTAAGATTCGCCTTGATTGAATATGATCGTCTTCACTCATTTGTTTTGAACATTTTTCGGTCGAGCCATTTTTCTTAATATTGTATATTTACATCGTTTAAAAAAGACAATTCTTCTTTTTGTATATATTGCTTATTGCGATCAATATCACATGATTCGAATTAATCGAATTGGTAAGATGACCACACAGAATTTGGAAGATCCCGATTCTTTCAAATCCTGGCTGAGATGATATTTTGTATAATAAATTAGATGATTTTGTAAGTTATTTTATATTTATATATCATTGTATATTTATATATATATCTACAATGATTTAAAAACACTTACTCGTATCATTAATATTAAATTATTTATTAATTTGTCATATTACATACTCCGGCTTATTCTAAGATTGTGTTTCAAGATTGACAAATAATTAATCGGCGCACAATTTATTTAAACTGGAAATTGTAAAAATTCATTACAAAAATATTATTCACCCGCAGTACTCACATCTCAAAAAAATCCCTATCTACCCACATCCGAGTATTTGTAACCAAGCATTTTCTTTTGCTTGTATCTCAGATTGTGCATTGATTTTAATTAATTTTTTTTTAATCTATCATTTGAAGACTGAAAAAAAAGAATTTTTGAGTTAGAAAGTTTAAAATGTCGTAGCAACCAAAGATATTTTGCAATAAGTGAAAAGAGATCGGAAAAAAACGTCTGAACTAAAATCGAAAGGATTACACTAACCCTTTATAGGTACTGAGGGTTAAGACTCATTTTAATTAAATATATTCAGTCATTATTTTGAAATTCTTTCTGTTTTAAAAAAAATTTTAAATGCAGACTTTTTGCATTTTATATGAATAAGAAAATTCAATTAATAATGAATAATAAAAATAAATAAAACCTATTTTTTATTTAATTTTATAAACGGTTCTTATTTTTTTTAAATTTATACTAAAAGATCAGTTAAAAATATATAATATTAAAATTGATATATTTAAAATTGAAGAAAAATATAAAATAAATATAACGCGTAATGAAAAAAAATAAAAACACATTCACTAGAAAAATTTATTCAATATTGAACGGAGAATTCACAGAATCCGTGAATATCATGTGGGAAATCTGAAATATTCTATATGAACCCTATGGTTCGATCAATCAACTCGTAGCCATTGCATATAGATTATTCATATTCCGTAATAGGAAAGCATACAAGCTCTTTAATTCCCATCAAGTTATACCATTATTCAGTAGAATTAGAATGCCGTGAAAAAACTCGGATTAAACATGTTTCTATTTTAAGAACATGTTAAGCTTCTTATGCATTGCTATTGATCCATTAAATATTTTGTTCATCGAGTATTATACATAAGGTAACTCCGGCAAATACGCCGCGCTGGGATTTACGCCGCAGAAGTCATAAAAAAATAGAAGAAGTCGAGGTAATTTTCCCGCAACTACTTTGTTACATGCCTTTATGTTATATTAGTATTGTGTTATGATTTCAGTTTCTTACTGTTAATATTAATGAAATTATTGTAAGTTGAATCGATCTGTCACTGTGTTGAGTAGCGCCATCATAAATTCTAATCTACATAAAACGATTATTGTAGAACATGCAAAAGACTTGTGATTATTTCGTGATACATGACTGTAGAGAAATAATAAAGCATGTTGTATAATATATGTCTCACCCCTACACATAAGGATATACATAGGGCAAAAATACAAGGATTTAAAAAAGTTCATTTTTTAATACGAAATATAAATATTTCGGATTTCCAATTTTTTTCATAATAGTAGACAATATAAAATTTTTACTTATATAGTTCGTTTACTTTAAACATAGTAAATAATACATAATAAATTAAGTTTTTGATAGGTGCGGCGTATATATCAGAGTTACTCTATGTATTTACTGATCCTTCTTTAAAATTTTAGTATTTATACATTATATTTATTACACATTAATTAAATTAATATTTATTCACATACAATATCTCAAAATAAATAAAACTAATAATTTAAGTGTTTGTTGAGAAAATATTGTACAATGTTTTTCTGTATATTGAATATGAATTGTATATTGCAACGTGATAATATGTATAATAAATATAATATATAATAATATTGTCCACCATCATTTTTCAACACAAGTGTGTAAATAGTCATTTCTCTTTGTATGTCTGCCTACTGAATCCGTTGGCCAAATTTGACTATCACGTCACAATTTTGCTAAAGTCTATTTTGTCTTCATATCATTGCTGCATGATTAATGAATAGCAAGTAAGAAAGAGTTAAACTTTTACGTTGCTTCTCGCTATTAGCCGAATGCTAACACAAAGGAGACATTTGCGAATTAACAATCGGAGACCGTGTCAAACGTTTAAACAGTGATCGCCACCGTCACGGGAGCTCTTCGTCACTTACAAGATTCTATTGAACTAAACGGACAGCGAGTAGCATTAGTCATTGTTCGCCGTCGTCGTCATCGTCGTTGTAGATGATGATCAAAGCGCATTACTCGCGCGTCGCTCGTAACCAATGGAATCTGTCCGACGCCGACAATTCCGACTAGAACTCAACTGAGAAGCGGATTTCATGGCAATTTGCACGCCGATATCCCGTCTAGATCGACAAAGTCAAGGAAGTAATCGATTCCAAAAGTTGCGTGATCGCGTAACTCCTAATTTATTCGTGTTTGAACGTAATCGTTGAGTTTCTAAGATATGTGTGCAGTATTTTTGTACACAATTTTCACAGCACTCAGATAAACACAGGCACATATATATCGTATATCAGTTCTTTACAGTTCTTTTAAAAACTTAATAAATTAAGATCTTCTTAAAATATTAAATAAGTTATTAAAGAATTAAACAAAATACAAATGTAAGATTATCTGTAAAGTTATCTTATAATTTATTAGAAAAGATTTATTATTTGATACATCTGGCATGTTTAAATATGAGATTTATAAATCAAAGTCGACTGCCCCTCTCTAAACGATTTTCTGTAATCTGTAAAATACAAATTTGTATGCATTTGTAATCTTATTTGATTAAAGTCACTATCTTATTTTTTAGATTAATGAGCAAAAACATATTATTGATACTCCAAATTTTACTCGACCTGATGCAATTTGATATAATGATTTTTAAATGAAAACGTAATTATCAAATATTTAGATATATATATATATATATATATATATATATATATATATGTATAGATCAATAATAACATCTAAACACAAATCTCAAAAGAGAAATGGGATTAAGCAATTATAAATGTAGTAATGTAGATTTCGCATTACGTAGATATTATATTATTAATGAAAATAACGAATATAATTAGGAATAATAAGAAAAAAAAAGAAGAAAACAATAATAATTTGAACAAGTCGTTACAATATACTATACGTATAATTTATACGTCATTATTATTTAGTAATATATCTGTTAATTTCTCAATTTTACTCTTATAATATATAATGCAATCTACATTTAATAAAAGAATTGTGTTGCATTCAAATATTTTACTAAAAGTCATCAAGATAAGTTAATAAAAAGCATTGACAATAAAATGACTATACATACATTTAGCTCAATGAATTATTGCAGAGAAGAAACACAATCATATACAATATATATGTATTACTATTATTACAATAAAGAGTCATATATATACATATACTATTATTAAAATAAAATATACATTATATCTTTTATTTTGTAAAATAATTTGATGATATTGCCCTTTTAACAATTAAATTCATTATTTGTAAATTTGATGCAAATTAATGTTTACGTAGAATTTCATATTGCAATCTCATATATGAATTCTTCGAATTTGTTAACTCTGATAATGTGTTTTTACCAATCATACGAATTAATAACGTGTACGATAATAGCAATGTTTTATTCCCCATTAAGTTGCTTCAAAAATTTGCCCGTATGTTTTAATCATATATTATGCAAAACTGCGAGAATGCATAGTTATCCGTTGAATTTGCTCTTGTTAATACGCCGCGCGTAAAATGCGGCCAGTGGTAACATCCCATTTTATGCGCAATTCATTCTGTTGTAAAAGAGTATCGATTCCACGTAAATAAAAATTGATATCTAATTTTTTTCAATATACAAACATGCATTCTTCCCGCAGAAAATAACTTACGTCATTAATGTTAAATTACAATATTATCAATCTTGCTAAAGAAAAAATTACAGTAATTTAATAATTATTAAAATAAAATAAATCTTCCTCAAATTTACAAGCAAAATTGTTGGAAAATTGTTGAAATATTATTTAGCAGGAATGAAAACATTTAATGCATGTATAAAATTTATATAATTCTTTCTGTTTCTCATATCCCAAACGCATTCATTAGTTAATTAAAATGTACCAATTTCAAATCAAGATAATATAAATGCGATATCGATTCAAATCTATCAGTAAATATCTATTTATGAAGTATACATGATGTTTTACGGTAACTAAAACATTCAGTTTACAAACACATTATATTCTTGCGCAAACAAAGCAGATTGAAATGAATTTTACGGAACTTCGTGTGCGGAAATAGGAAACTTTTTTGAACGAAAGAATTGTGCCCGTCGTTGTGTGCCGGTTGTAATTTACAAGTTGCTTTAGTCGATTTACCGTTCCGGCTAATTGGCAACGTAATTACCTCAAAGCATTGCAGTAGCGAAGCCGCGTCGTGTACAGATACACACGAGTATTCGACATCGCGCAGCAGCTTTGTACTCTAATTAACGGATGCAACAACTCGCACCGAATAAATTCGCCTTTGTGTTCTGCAAGTCATTATTTACATATCATGAATCCATAGCGTCATTCTAGCCTCTTTTCGGCTGCATTAACTCTGTTGGCATTCGCAACACACGTAGCAATAAACATCGCGTAAACAATAAAAATCGAGAATAGACTTGTTTTTAAAAGGATAAACTTTAATCAAAATATGCTCTTGATGTCATTTGATAAATTTTTCTAACAAAATACGCGTTCTTAGTATTACAGGGTGCATAAAGTTATACATGCATAGAGTTCTATTTTTAATTCTAATTAGAGATCACCTAAAGTGGGCTTAAAATTTAAAAATATTGAAATTTATTGTTCGTTTCTTCTTCACTCAGGCTGTTACATGATAAACACAAAATATACATGTAAAGTGGCGGGAGAAGGTGACAATTTCCCGTAATGAATTTTCTCAACGAGAGAGAGAAATTCATTCTCAACGGCCCGTTTTAGGATTAAAGCTGGCTCAGCGGCGACCAATTTCGCGCGCGATAACGCGCGTACGCACTCACGTACACCAAAATTCACGTCCGAAATTTTTCCAGCGACAGTCTTCAGCTGCCACCGTCACTCGGTATTCATCTGGCATACGTAACGTAAATTCCACGCAGTGTCGTCGTCGGCTATCTACATGCGCGACGCAACTGACGTACATTATCGGCAAATTATGCGTCCGCGCTCTCATGCATTCACGTCCCTCTTTTGGCAGAGAAATATATAATATGAGGGACTGGGTCAACGATGCGAAACCTTCCCTTCCACGTCCGTTCCTCATTTAGAAAAAACACTCAAATATTTATGAATAGAATATTTTTGAGTAGATACGAACAGGCTTCATGAGAAAATCTTTTTTCAAGCGGATATACGAATCCACACGCACACGCAGGAACGTGCGAAATTGCTGGTTGAAAAGACCAGCAGCAATTCCGAAAGTCTTCGCGCGAAATATTGCACGAGGAAGCTATATCCAACGATCCTATTGCGGAATGAAACTTTGTGCACGCTTTTAGGAAACTACGAACTAAGTATAAGATGCTCCGAAAATAGCGGTACAGATTACAGTGACAAAGATAAAGGATAAGTTAAAAAAAAACATATTAGCTTTCAGAGATTTTAACAAATTAAATTAATAATAAGAATACGAATAGATTATTACTTCTATTAAATTTTTTTTTTCTTTTTTCAGAAGACTTTGCTATAATATAGTCTTAATTATGAAATTATTCAAAGTTAACAAATTTAAAATCAATAAAGGATTGTTATTATTATTATTCTTTAGTGATTTTAGCTATTGAGAATCGGTTCCTAGTGATTTACATTTTAAATGATAATCATAAAGAAAATGTTAACATAAGAATACGTGAAATTTTGGAAGCATTTAGTATACAGCTGTATATTCGCTGTATACTCGTTTAAAAAGTAATGTGTAATAGTATACGAAGAGTCGTAGTAATGTGAACTTACTTGAAATTCGCGAGAAAAGAGAAAAGAGAACAGTGATAATGAATGAATGGCTAAAAAGGTTAATTTACAGTCCGGGATTGAATACATTACCGTAGGTAAGTACTTATACGACGAATTATGGGGAGAAACTAAATGAAAATTGGAGCTGCATGCTTTAGGCACCACTTTCTGAAGTTACATTTCCGTAAACATTATATATACATATGTGTGTATGTGTGTGTGTGTTTGTGTGTGTAAATATAGCGTGGCTAGCGAGAATGCAGACAAATTTAAGGTTGAACGAACGAAAATTCTGCACGATCCCTAAATTCCACAAAGAGAATATCGAAGCAGAGAACAGTTAAGTGTAAGATGCAAAGTATCTAGAAAATCAGACGCTGCTTGCTATAGCGCGTGGAAAACTGTTTTCGAAAATACAAGCTTTCCCGTTTCTGTCTAAAGTTTTAATGACAAATTCTTCGACGACTTTGACAAATTAAACATCTTTCTAAATAAATATCTAACTACAACTCCGACTACACAATAAGTTCACTAGAATTAAAATAAAAGGACGTTATATTTATTCTATGTAATTATAAGTTTAATTTGCAAACTTATGAATTGTAATTGATTTATAAACGCTATTGATGCTTGCATTTTTTTTCATTGAATTGAAATACTCTAAATGATTTCATACAAATTGCTTATGTTCGTAAAAGTAGAGAAAATGAAAAAAGTTTAAATTTATTACGTTTCGTGATTCAGCTGGCGCCTCATGAAAATTGATATGAGGTCGCTATTTTAAGATCTTCAAAAATTGGCTTACCCTACTCGCGAGATAAATGGTTCATATGAGTGTTCTTTATAAAAAGATACGGCTGTAAACTCGTTTCTCGGAGGATGCTTCGGCCGACACCGCGATGCCATGGCTGCTTCGATGCAAAAAACATCCATAGATCTTAATAAGCGTCACGTTTATTTTCATTGTCGGTCGCGTGTATTATGGTTGATCAAAACGCCGGCCTTAAGATCCAAGCAAAAGTAGTTGTGAAACTAATGTGAAACGAAAGTGCCAACGCATGAAAACTGGAAATGTGTTTCAACTCGAAACAAATTACCTTTACGTGTCCTCACTACTTGACGCGTTTTGTATGCATAATACAGGGACGAGTTCTGCATGATAAGATCTAGTATGCGAGTTCGTTTCGCGTTCCATTTTCATTGGTTACAACCTAGCTTCTCTATTCACAGCAATCTTATCGAAACTTCTACAGATTGCAAAATGCATCTACGTTTTACAGAACACGTTTTGATAAAGATTTGAATAAAACGCATTTATAACTACTCCTATTTTCAAAAAATCGATATTATTCAAGTGTCTATTCGATAAATTATCATTTTTGAAGCCAAAAAAATTGTTTTTATTAGATTGTAGATATTTAATAGATATATTATAGGTACATACATGTATGATATATTAAATATATATGTACATTAAATTTCTAATTTATTATAATATATTTATGTGTTGCAATATTTTCCTAAAATTTATGAATCAATTGCGTATTTATTTGATGTTAATTAAAATTATTTTTGTATTACTTTTTATGTTGTATATTCCATGTTTGCTCATTTTATTTCATTATTGTACCGATGATGCATAAAAATTGGCTAATTTAATTATGTATATAATTATTGCAGATACAAATATGCAATTATGCGTCGTTTTAATTGTACTCGAGGCAAAAGTGTTATTATGGTGTACTTCATTTTTCGAATTTCTACACTGAAACTTTAAGAAGCACGGGGAGACTGGGGATAATTGATACAATTTTTTTTAGGAATTTTTTGCACGTAACTAATAAATAGAATATAAACCGTAAGGTTTAGGTTGCAATAGCCGCTACACAAAAATTATTTTTATAATTTAATAATATACGATTAATATTAAAATTTTCTAATATTAATAAAATATATAAGCTCGTGCACTTTGTAACAACTAACCTTATATGCGGATGTTACAGTTAATGGAATCATTTGTTACATATCCAGATTTCAAAAAATACCTATTACACATTTAATTAAATGAAATTTAAAAAATATACATATATACTTTATGAATAATTTTAAAACGATATATACACATACATATATAGATATGTAACATTAATAACGTTTATGATATACCTAAACAGTTTTTGTTTTTCTTATATAACATCACAGAAATAAAAATATAAATTTATGTAAGATTACCATTTAGCCGCTATTACGCTTAAGTTATGTTGAGGTTAAATGTGACTAGAGTCCCTAGAACTACCAGTGTGGCCATCCTTCCATCCTCTCTTGTGATTGACGTGCCCACACAATGGCAGTACCAATCGAGAACACTCATACATTCATATCACCAATTGAGAGCAAACACATTTCGGATGCTATTTTTAGGGCATGGTCATACTCTGTTACTATTAGTCCCAAGTCATATTTAGTATAATATTTATGTATTTATTACTATATATCCAAAAAATATATGTTAAGACGTTAATATAATTGTAAAATTATTTATAAAATAAGAACTCTATAGAAATAGTTTAAATTATGATATGGTAAGCAGATTGATAAATACATTTAATATATCACCGATTTTACTTTCAGATATGAAAAATTGAAAATATTTTAATTTATTTCTGAAAATATGCTATTCAGTCTGAAATAACTTATTGCAGCATAACCGCAATGTTTTTATGGAAATACTATATTTTTTTATGTACTCGTAATATTCATTGTTTTGCAGCAATTTTAAATGTAACAACATGCCCCATGTATCAATTATCCTCGGTCTCCTCTACTATGTGACAGAACGCATAACTAAATGCTCTTTATAATCTAATGTTCTAACATTGATTACAATAACATCTTGCAATGGAAATAACAATTCGCAGTCTTGCGCTTTTATTATAGGTATGCTGATTCATTGCCGCGATGTATCTCGTCTCTGCGGTATCGTGGAACATATTAAATCGGGTTTTGCCGTGTGAATTACCGATTATTCTGTAAAGTTCACGACACCCTGGTGAATTATCGACTGAAATACCCACCGGCAATAAGGTAACGATAAGTAACAATCAAATTCGTAAAGGAAATATCATAACAGCACTTTTTTGATATCATTCTCTCCTTTTTAGTACAATCCCTCAGAGAAATTTAATTATAATTTAATACTATAAGTATTAAATTGGTAATGATTATATAATTAGATACTTATTTTTATTAGTATTAGTGATTTTATAATTAGATACTAACAGTGTTTCGAAATTCAAATAAATAATCACTAACTGATTTAATAAGGGATGTTCTGACAATATTAAAATTTTCAGTAATAATTTGATACAAGATTTGCGAAATCGAGATTTAATTTTTTAAATGCATATTATGGCTATGTTCCGATATACACTGTTAGTATTGAAAATCAGTTCACGTTATATATATTTTTATAAATTTTCAAATAATATATATCGGAACACGGCCTATCAAATGCAATGAGAATTATAATTAATAGGAAAAAAAGTCACAAAGCATAAAGAAAACCGTAATTCTATAAAATATCTAATTTAGAATATCTAATTAAAATCGTTTAAATCAAATATTGGTAAAATATTCGGAACGATTTCTTCTGAAAAACGAAGTTTCTTTCAGTTTGAAATAAGATTAGTAAAATTCTATAACTAATATATATAAATTTCCAAGGATCGTATATTGGCAAAATTCGCTTCAATCTGAGATACTTGAGCATCCTTAAAAATGATGCCATTGCGTTGGATGGCGCATTAGAATCATCATCATGCATGAGAATGAACGCAAACGAAGCAATGGCAGAAGTTTAAATTGATATTCATCGACTAGTACTATTCACCGCTCATGAAAGTCAAACGGATAAAATGGCAACACTCGTTGGATCAGCGCGAACCAGAAAATTGATGGCGTGCACTGTATGCATTTTTTAGATTAGCGATCTTTATGATATTCTGTCGAAAGGAACCGCATCAAACTCTTTACGCACTCTACATTTATATAAACAATGCCCTTATTCCTAAATAAATAGAAATAGTAAATTTTAACTAAGAAGTCTGTTTTTATTTTTTACTTATTTATAAAAATAGTTGCAAAAAATAGTGGAACTAAAATGGTTCACAGGAATTCATTCGCATAAAATTGCTAATTCTTTTGAATATTTAAAGATAACAATTATTCACGTCTTACTCTTCTATTTTAATATAGCATTCCAAATCTTCGATCTACTTTATCATATCTATTCCTAGATTTTTCATTTTGCCTGTATTTTTCTGACAACTTGATAAAATATGTTGCAACCAAATTGCCAAGGCGATTCCTCATTTGCTGTAACATTACAACCAGAAAAAAAAAACATGCAAACTGAGTACAGCAATTTTATAACAACTTGTGACAGATAGATGCAGTAAAGATGTATGATTATAGTAATATTTCGACAAAATTGTGACAACTCATATCGCTCATTATCAGAAATACTTCTAACAACATATAAGAAAAAGTTGAATTCAATAAATATTTCTGCTATTATGATAACAATCGCTAGCAAATGGATTTCACTAGTTTGCTTTGCACAAAATGTTATCTAGATTTAATTTTAAAGGAATAAATTTTTTTGGCTTCTCTTTATTCTTCTGACTAATCTTTATTCTAGATCAATACTTGTTTGAGATGGTTACTATCAGCAACTATAACTATCAGTTTATTGGCAAATTTTATTTCATTGCTCTGAGAATGAAACGCTTTTAAGTTGTGATATGCGGTTTTTTACTCACTTACGTGTTACTACGCGACTTTCCATCAGTATTCTAGTTCCTTCAGGAATACGACGTACTTGGAAACTTTAGATGTTACGTGATGCTTTCGAATTGCTCTAATTATCCTCCAGAATTGCAACGCACAGAATATTTACTCAGAAAAATAATGCAATCAAGAAGATCTCTTGCTGAAAACCTCAAAACATCAAGAAAACGACAAATAATAAATAATAATAGCAAAGTGAAAATAACTGCATAAGATATATACAATTTCATATATTAAAAATCAAAACAGATAAAGAATGATAATTGAAAAAGATTTTACTAAAAATAAAGAATAAAATCTTGTTTCTTTAATTAAGTTTATTAAGACAAAAAGACAGAGAAAAAAATAAAATTATTTCTGTTCGTTTAAAGTTACATAACAATAACTATAATCTTAATACAATCTAATATGTGATAGAACGTTCTATTATAGAAAGTTACGAGAAGCGGAAAATGTGTAGCAAGGTTTTTAAGTAAGCTCTGTAATGTGGTCGTAGTTATAAAAATTCGGAGGTCGCTTTTTCGAGCAAAATTAAATTTTTCAAACTTTCTACATCGTCGGTCTACACTGCCGAGATTTCTTTTTTTCGTTATGTTTGCGCTTCTTTGAGACAAGAATCATGCTCGGCATCGAAATATCCGCTCTGATGCCGAGCGGCATGGATGTTACGCGAGGCGCTTTAATTAAACTTATAACTATTATCCACAAAGTCGAGCTTAAGCTGCGCCATTATCAAGCATGAAGCAGACGGATGGCTAAGGAGCAGTGAAGAACGGGGAAAGGGCAGGAATTAGGCGTCTTGTATTTTCCTAGGTGCTTTGAAGCTAAGGATGCAAGAAATAATTTCGCAGGACGATGCGGAATACTACATAACATAGGACGAGTATTAATAAAAGATTTAAGATACAACCAAGAAGACAGCCTTGAAGAAGGAAAAGCAAGATAGTTCTACATCAACATTCTGTATAAATAAAAAATAACCGAGAGCTGTTTGAGCCAAAACTTACATTCTCTTTCTTGGGTTATGACATTTATTAAATCTGACTTGTTTGCTAAAACGATATAAAAAATAATATCTGAGCACCAGATCCTCATTAAATTAAGATGCAATGTTAATCATCAACATGCAATGTAATCGATAAGCAAGGACTAAAATTAACAGATATACTCCATAATGAGCATAAAAATTTATTATTAGAAGTATTCTTTATGATATTTTAGTAACGATTATAATTGAGTAATAAATTACACAATAACCATTTTCTTTTCAAACACCACTATAAAATAAAATTGTAAAATTAATGGAAAAATTACTGCGCTTACAGAAAACTTTTTTTTCTTAAATATTGATTGGAATTTCAAAATAACGTTAATTATATTTATTAAAAAACTATTGCAGAAGCTATTTGTGGCAAATTAAATCTCAATTATTTTAGAAACTTAACGTGCTGAAGAAATTTGACTTACGACATCGTTTTCAGCATACAAAAATTTAAAAAACATCTTGTCTGTTCAAAATAATTTTTTATCATTATATAAAACGATTCATTGTTTATATAAAGATTTAAATAATAAAATGCTTTTATTATATTTTGATTTTGCATTAATTATATTTTTAAGTCATATGAATCATATTTCATTAATTAAATTTCTTAATATATAAATTAAAAAAGATCAAATATTAAAAACAATATACATATACAGGAAATAGAAAGTAAGAAAAAAATTAGAGTATCAAGTGCAATATACAGTGTGCAATAAATTACTAATAAAATGTTGTCAATATCATAGTTCCATATATAAATACAATCTTCGCATGATATTTTATAAACTACATATTCTTTTGAGATAAATTGTGAAGAATATTTACTTAATTTTTTTGGTTGTCTTTTAATTAAAAATGACTTAAAATTGAACCACAACTCATTTTATTGAATTTAAATAAACGCGCGTTTGTTAATAATTATTAATATATATTTATATATATATATATATAGCGCATTATATGTATCGCGTCTTTCAGTAGCCCTATATATAGATATATTATTTTAAATTTGAGAGTCCTTTAATCCTTTATTTCAAGTATTGAAAATCGAATCGTATTTTCATTGATTTAGCATGCAAAAAAATTCGACAAATGCTAATATTTTTTTTTATTCAAACGTACAGAGACTCACGGCAGAGTCATTCCGACGGAAGTGGTATTTTTCTCAGCGAATGAAATTAAACCGACGGACCTGCTCCTCCAAGAAAGCATCCGACTGCATAATTCTCTGCATTTAAAACGCCGCAATGCCATTCTTCCGAGTCGTGAAGCGACTTAGCTTTTCTAGAAAAGTTTTTTAGTTTGCAGACGATCGTCTTAGACAAATGCGCGCCTTCTTCCTGGCAGACTTTTTTAGCAAAGTTTCATTGTACTTAAAGCAGCCGCGTGTATGAAATTAAAGTTTTCTTAGATAATCTCTGTTTGTAGTTAGACAAATTACACATATACGATTTGGAATAATAATATACAATTTTTTTTTTTTTTTTTTTAGGAAAATCTATTAAATTTGCGCACGTAAAATAGATTTAAAAAATTATGACAATAATCAACAGTATCAGCGCAGCCTTGATTATTTGTTAAATAAATTGAAAGTATAACACGGAAGCATGTGACATTCAGTACAAAAATATTTCACATTGTCACATAACAATCAAATTATGAGATTGAATTATCGATACAGATTCTGTTGTTTCAAGCTTATTTAAAACTTATATTTCTAAATTAATGTGCACTCAAAATAGTCCAACAAGCATCACCTTTTTTATTTTTAATTTGAAGGTTATTTTAATTCATTATTACATGATTATTATATTGCATTATTATATTCTCGATTTTTTTAATAAAACCGTGAATTTTTCTGTGAGATTTCGGAGAGAAAGACTCTGAAAAATATTCAACAATTTCAAATTAACATTTTTCTGGAAAATCTTCGTCTCCCTAATAGAATATTATTATCTTGATCAAGAAGCATTCGTGCAAAAAAAAGCGATTTTGATATGCTTTTTGTAATTCTATTTGACTGTTACATTTCAATCTTCAATATAAAACACAACTTTTCTTCTGATTTTTTTGACAAGTTGGATCTCATCAAGCTGGTGTTGTCTCGTTGTCTATTAAGCTGTCTTATTCATCGATTTTATCGTTAATAGCTAAAAAAAATGTGTAAGAACAAACCGATGAATAGAATCGACGGAATGGTTTGTCGACAAATAATGAAGATGTCCTGCCACCATTTACTGCAAGGATTTTGTCCGGCACCCTTTATCCATCCCTTCAGATGTTCCTCTTTCTTTTTTAGGAAAGATTTTATCTTCGGTTATACAGACAATGGATATCCGGCAATTAATAGAAAAGGTACTATTGTAGAGAAAACTTCTATCGTGCGATAGTTCAATGCAAGTATAGAGTAAATTTTTCGAAGTGTCCAGAACAAAAGTTACTCTCTTTCTGATCTAATCTTTTTAATTAGTTGAAATTTACTTTTAAGTAATTAAATGCGCATGAAAATGATATGTATTCAAATTATACTTAAAGTCCATTTAAAACAATAAAATATTCTTCATATAGAAATCAATTCTGTATTTATAAAAAAATAATAACGTATAATTTTATAATATTTATAAAATACAGAGTGAGACGTAATTGTGATATAATCAAAAAGGGAATAATTGTTCATGTAAATATAAACAAAAAATGAACTATAAAGTTTCTTAACGTGAAGTTTCATTTTCAAGAATATTGATTTTGAAAATTTATCAGAGAGAGAGAGAGAGAGAGAGAGAGAGAGAGAGAGAAAGATGCACGGAATTATATAATTATATATAATTATATAATTGTACATAATTGTATAATTTTGTTGAAGAATTAAAAAATTTAAAAATTTAGCTATATAATCAGAAAATAATTTTTGTAATTTTGTAATTTTGTTGACCATAAAAATAATTACATAAAAATTTCATGCATGATGAACAATGCTACAAAAAGTTTTGACATTCTAGTAACTCCATTTAAGCGTCCTACATATAATTATTTTGATAATCCAAAAAAATTGTTTTCAGATCTATATCTAGCTAAATTTTTAGATATTTCAACGAAACCATGTACGCATACAATTATAAATAAAACTTGGTTATCGTTATTGATAATTTAAAAAAATTAAAACGTAGAAACGCATAATTGAAACGCCATTTGAGTTTCTTCCATTCATCAAGCAGAACTCTGTGACAACGAAGGAAAAATATTTTTAACAATATTCGCAATGTAATAAAAAAATAGAATAATCTGAAAAAACCTATTATATTATTTAAACTACCACTATCAACGTGTATAAATATACGAGCAAAAAGAATCAGTAATGATGTGAAAGCAAAATTGTTATTCAATCATATTTATATCTGATGAATTTAAAAATTAATTTTCTTGAAAAAATTTTATAATATACTTTTTTTTAATTTGTTTTTATATAAGTAATTATTTCTTTTTCGGTTTTCCAAACCATTATATTCTTCACTCTGCAATATATAAACTTGAGTTGATCTGATTATTAGTCCATTTCATGAACTATTTACTATTTGTCGAACGAGGTCAAACTAAAAAGTTACATAGATTAACATTATCCGTACTCGAAAACTGTTCAGTAATATGTAACGTTGGATTTCCAGTCAAAGTACGGAGATCGTGACGACTACACTGTTGTAGGAGTTCTGAGGATTTTAGTTAGTAATTTGCTGTGTAATCGCTATGTAACTTTACACCATGTTGCCCGATAGTACTTCACGTACGAAGGATTATTATACACGATATTCTGATAGCCCAATATTATTTGATGTTATATAATTATAATTATAAATAACGTATAATTATTGCTACAAGATTCAGGCCGCGAACCGATTCACATTTACAACGTTTAAAAATCATTTCGTTCTTGTTATTTGTCAAATGTTAGACAAAGACAAATAATGCTTATGAGAGTTGTGAGCATGAATCAAATCGCGGTCTCAGTCATAAACTTTGAAGAACAGTTACGATTTTATTTGTTCTTCTTTTGCGCACGTGTAGTCACACAATCAAAAAACTTGTCGCATTTCGCTACCGTTTGTAAAAAAAGTGTGCAAACGACATTTTTCACTATGGAAACACTGTAACAAATATTGCAAGCGATGTTATACAATTGCTGTAACCAAAAATGTACGTAAAAACAGTGTTGCTGCCATAAAATCAGTGGCATGACGTTTTAATGTACAGCGATATATTAAAAAATATATAAATTTTCTAGCGATACATGCGAGATATTTCCTATCAAGATTTTATTACAATATTCATGTAATAACGAAACTGTCAGCGTTTTCCAATGTAAAATGAAAACTATTTCGGGGATTCTAACTTCACACTTCATACCATATATCATTATTCATTGTCAATGCAATCAAACGTCACTAAGCGGAAAACATAATTAGTATTTAAAAAATTTATTTTTTTTACTATTATAAAAATTGCTTTTTTATATTCGAAGTAAAATTATAATTAACCATTTTGTTAAGGAGAATAATAATAATCGTGTTTTTTAAATAATGCAAAAAATTACATTTAAAAAATATGTGTATATTTGTTATTTATAAACTCTGACGAATCCTGCTACTCACAAATAAAAATAAAGTGTATAAAAATATATCAAGTTACTCGGCTATCGACTTTTGCGATAACTTTCAAAACTTCGTATAAATTGACTTAGATTTTGTCAGTAGTAATACAAACACACAACAAGAGTACTTAATGTTACGGATTTTTCAGGACTTTTTTCATCACAATTCTTACTTTGTGACTTTAGTAAATGCAAACTTTTCGACTCGTAAGACATTAAAGCGGTTTTTTACAGAAAAAGTATTGGCATCGAATCGTGCGTCGTCTTATACCAATGCATGTTAGTATAATTTTTACTTCATTCCTTCCAGACCTTCTTTTCCATAGCTGCATTATCATCCCTCAGACTATTAACAGTCTTATGCAAATTTTATTTGCGACTTACCAACACTGTTGACAAAAAGAAATTCAAGCCACCGCCATCGTCCTCTTCGTTGCTAGTATCCACATTTTAATATTATCGGTATTGCGGAAAAGTAGTGAAGTTTCAAAAGAATACACTGATGCATATACACATTTTCACTTTCGTTCAAATCAAAGATACGCAATTACAAAAACCTTCATTATGAAATTTGATACGAAACGAGGTTAAAACTTGACGAATTATTATGACGAAAGAATTTTAAGAGGCTTTCTCTATTAGATGTAATTACGAAAATTTAATTAAAAGGGAACACAGTATTGCAACAATTCATCAAAATATGAAAACAAGCAGAGCTGATATAACGAATCGATTTCATAACAAGAAAAACACATCAATTATAATGCAACAGCTAATTGATAACTAATTGATAACAATTAAACTAAATGAGTTTCGGTTTGTTTGACCGAACGTAGTTAAGGATCAGTCTCTGCAAAAAGTGACTGAAATTGGAAATTTATATTTTTCGTATAAAAATAAATGGTATATACATATAAAACAGTTTAACATGGTCCATATTTATATATAACAGTACAATTTCATAATTTAAATTTCATAATTTAAATTTCATAATTTAAATAAAAATTGTCTCATTTTATATTAATTATTTTATATTAATTATTTTTAAAAAACATGTCTACCTTTATTGAAAAAATTTCTGATTCAGGTTCTAAATCGCCGTCAATTTTTTTGCATAATTTTCAATACAATTTAGAAAAAAATTGTAATTTTTTTCATAATTTTTTCATTTTATTAAAAAATACGTGTAATACATCCTTAAATACGCATGAGAAAGCTGAGCTTCTCGTTGCGAACACTATTTTCCTAGAGCTTATTGCCTCCAGGACATAAAAACTTTTTTAAACATACTTTGTGAAAAAGTTTGAAACGCACATTAACTTTTATATTTTCAATTTTTTTCTAAACTTACAATTGGCGTCTTTCTTCATGTGTAAGTAATTTTTATAAAGTGGACAATTTGCACATTATGCAAAACATCAATAAAATAAAATTATTAATGTATAAAATGTGAAAATAAATTATAATACAATGAGAATGTTATGTATAATTAAAAGAATTGCGCAATTTATTTAACTTTTCAAGTAAAAAAATTAATAAATGTTTAAGAATGAAAATAAAAGGACATGTTAATATTTGTGCATTCAAATACATTTAGATATTTCATTTGTGATATATATTTAATTAATAATTTAATAAAACTCTTGTTTCTTGTTTACTCTATATATTCGTGTTCGAATTGATTGCAGTTCTTTATCAAGTAATGGCTTACATCTTTTCACCTTTCCACCTTCAGGTAAGAGAAATTTAAATTTTTTATCAGCAGTAAAGTAAAGTTAGACAAGGTGAGATGTGCACCGGTCAGGTGAACGAAATTGTTGTGAACTTATCGTAGCGTGAAATTGAAGTCTTACGCGGAAAGTATGGTTAAAACGTGAAGCACATGTACCATTTTCACGAGATGGTAACAAATGAATTTTTATACTTGTATTTTGTCGCTGTAAGATTTATAGAATTATTATTTAAAGAAACCAATATATATAATTCCATGAATAATATTTCAACAAATACAATTATTATACTTTCATAGACATATATAGATAAATATAAATTTGTAATTGCTTGCGTTATGTCTGTAGAAAATATATACATTATTCAGAAATGGTAATAAATAATTTTGATGATATTTTTACGTGAAAATAGAAATGTTAAGGAAGAAGAAATATTTTCTTTTTAATCGTGTAGAGAAAATGTATGCGTGTTTTGGAAAAAAGGAGAGAAAGAGATAAAAAGTTTGGAGAAAAACTTGGAACGCGTCTCAGCTTTCTCGTATCTTATTTATCACCGTGCTGGTACCGACATTTTTCCGAGAAACCGTTTCAGCAGTGTGCATTGTTACAAAGCAGTAATGGGGAAAAAACTTGGTCCTTCTCTATTCAAATGAAGTTATATAAAATGAATCAAGTGTCGATTTAACACAAATTAGTTTAGATATGTACGTGTAGCTACGATCTCTAATCCTCACGGGATAAATCTGAACTTTGACATCACTGTTGATTTTACGAGGCGAAACTACATTCACATAGGGAAAATCCACAAATTTCCTGTAACTCAGTCAATCCTGTTCGCTATCCTAATAGACGCTTTACAGCACCGCTACTTAGCGGATTTACTCCTTCCTATTGGGAATATCTTATATTTATTCGCTTTTACAAGATGTGATTGTATTTGTTAATATAAATATCACATACTTTTAAAATACATCCACATTTATTCTATACAATAATGAGAGAAAGAGAGAGAGAGAGAGAGAGAGAGAGAGAGAAATAAAAAAAGAGAATCTATTTTTTTCGGCATTCCAGAAAATATTTCATGAAATATCTAATAAATGTTAGAATTTTTTTTGCTTGTTTGTGTTATAAAAACTATAAGAAGAATATTAGTCCATTCTCATTAGTTAATTAATTTGCATAATATAATTATTATTATGTGTATATTATTAAGCTAATTACACATCTTCCAGATTTAAATATGTATCATCTTGATATGTTTTGCCATGGCTGTATCCAATCTACTGACGCTAATGTTAATTGTCAATGATCTTAGTCAACTGTCACAGATATGTCTATAATACAGAAAGGACCAATAAGTCATCAAGTCAGTATTAATTAACCCCAGAATGTCGACATAACACACTCTCAGAATCCGAATACACTCCAAATAACGTTCACCCTTGCCTCGCAGTCTAACGCGTACGTACTGTTTCATATGATAGGTATATATCGCATTGTGTTGACCAGGAAGGTAACTTCAATCAATTCGAGATTCGCAGCATTACAGTCAACTGATCAATCATTAATCACATTCGACCGAGTGGTAGCCATTGCGAATTAGCTTCATCCTGACACATATTGCTCCACAATTCCACATCAACCAACTATTGCGATTGGCCATGTAACAATGACATTAGCCTCCATTCGTAAACGGAATAAACAACATAGCTGATACACGCTAATCAATAAATGGAATAGTCATTTTCGTTTAAAAAAACAATCGAGCACGAGTATTATTATTAAGTATCCGTATTATTCTACTATTTGAATAAACTTCAATGATAACAGTCATATGCGTTAATTTCAATCAACAAATTCATTATCACACAATTATTTTAATTAAATTACTAACAAATGTATATCTATTTATGTGTATATATACATGTGTGTGTGTGTGTGTGTGTGTGTTTAATATTGAACAGAACAGTCAGTCTTTCTTAAATTACCCCCCGCCCTCTCTTTCACTCTCTCTCTCTCCTTCCCTCTCCTTCCTCAGTCCCCTCTCCTGCTCTCCCTCTCTCTTCTTCTCTCTTCCTCTCTCCTTCTCTCTTGCTCTTCCCTCCCCCTTCCTCTTTCTCTCTCTTTAATTATATATATATATATATATATATTAGGTGTTGGAATTAATTCGTAGCGTTTTTTAATGAAAGAATGTTATTTATTTCACATGAGCATTAAAAAATACATTAATGAAAGTACTTCCCATCACTTGTAAAACGCTACGAATTAATTCCAACACCTAATATATATATAGTATCAGAGTAAATACACGCAACAAAAGTAGACGAAACGATTAAAAATAGTTTAATTTGCTATTGTTTGAATAGCAATATTTGGAAAATAAAACTTAATCAAAATTCACTCTTTTCACATTCTAAATTTAATCATAGATTTTTATAACGTATAAAAAAAGTATCATTTTTCACGAGTATTATTTCGAAAATTTTATTCTTTTTTTCACTCACGCGAGTGATGTAATAGTATAGTTACATTTTGCAAAAATACATTTTCACATAAATTTTAATATAAAAAAATTAACATATTTTCATGTATAATATACATTTCTTGCGTAATATATATAGTCACAAGAATTTAGCGTAAAAATTCAGGCAAGCGTATTTTTTCATAATCTCGATTCATCTCTTGGTGATGCATGCAAAAGATTAATCTTCGTGCACCCGACGGTATGCACACGAATAAATTTAAATCGTGGTTAAAGTTGAAACCATTGGTGAGAAAGTGACCGTAAAAGTTTCTTATTTTCGTAATAAGAGTAAGAAAAAAATTCTATGTCATAACTGCAAATCTGCAATCTGAGATTCATCATCGACTTTGCTTTCATATTTAATACATACGTATCTATAAATAGTGTAATATGAAAAAAATTAGTTAAATATCTGAGATTTTTTAATTTCTCTGAGTAAACATGTTTTTTTGATACTTTTCCAATAAACAGTAGATCTGTCACATTCGACGATATTTGCTCTACTTTAGAATATTTTTTTTAAATACGAAATTTATGATACATCTGCATCTACATAGATAATTTCATATTTTATCTACTAAATATCAACGTTTGTTAATTCTTTTTATAATAAACTTCAAATAAAAGTGAAGGAAAAAGCTGGGTCTCTTTAAAATTTGTAATTTTTTTCTATACAAAAAAAGAAAAATATCTCTTTAAGAGTTTTTACTTTGTTAAAATTCGAAAAAAAATAATGCAGGTTGATACCAACAAAAAAGTGTAGTGAGCACGTGAGTTTGACACGTCCATATGAGATTTTATTTGCTTGGCATTCAACAATATGCTTTTGTAATGGCTTTGGGCCTCGAGCCTTTTTATTATTTACTTTTTTTTAGAGAGCGCCAGATAGATAGGTAGGTTTGTTGATTTCGCAGTTACAAACAGATGTTATTTTGTATCAATCGTCATGGATCCACGTATTCACTCAGAGAGTTAATAATTTATATAAGTAATGCATATATATATATATATATATATATATATATTTAACGAAACAAATTTTAACCGGACATAGTAACCTTATTTTAATAAAAAAAATAACACATTAAATAATCTGTTAATAATCACATTTTTCTGTATTTCAAACTGCTATTTAAAAATATTCTTACCAACCTTCTTTTCAACCTGTAAATACTTATTAATTCGACAGTTCATTAAAGAGCTCTCATTTATTACGCTATTACATTACGCTATTATGATACTCTTGTTTATTTATTTTCCTTTGTATTGAATTTCATAAGTGTGTGTATACTTCCAATTTGAGTCGATATAATCGATACAAATAAAGGCTATCCATCATTTTCTTCCTCTCTGGCATTTATCCGATGACATGATTCTTTCAACAGATTTAAAGAGATAGTTTGATTTATAATATTAGGTCAAGATATAAATAAATAAGCCAATAATAAAGTATAATCATTAAAATTTCTTTTTTGATACGTGATATTTTGTCCAAGCAATTTTGGCTGGTAATGTACTTTGAAACTTGCTATATCGATTCATTCGATTTCAAAAGAAACCTTTATATGTGGAATAATATAAATTGTCTAACTAAAAATAAACAGTAATTATATATGTTTAAGCGAGACTTTAAAAACGGTCGACAAATATGACACCTCATTAACTTATGATCTCCGTTCTTAATTTTGAACAATTCCTCGTGTTTACTCTGAAATTTGACGCTCTCGCTATTCTCTTCAATAAAACATCTTCGCGGTGTTTCTGCGTTGCAGGTGCTGCATAATCGAAAATGGAGCCGCGTAATCGATCTCTCCCCTCTGCCCTCGCCGCGCTTTATCCCCACGATATTACTTACGCTCCCCTTCCGTGTGCTGATCGAACTTTTCCTCCGGTATCGCGTTGCGTTGAAACAAAAGTTCGACGAGAGAGGGCAATATGGAAAATCAATGCCTATATCGACAAGATGTATGTACGTACATCTCATCATAAAAGATCGAGAGAAATTTTACAATGTGGGGAAAATTATGACGAGACTATTTTCACTGAGACGTTCCATACAATGATAAGTGTTTTAGAACCCATGAAAATATTACTCGTTTTTTATTGGTCGAGTAAATCGAGTCTTGTATTACAAGATATCAATTATTTTTGTGACACAGAATATTATTCCATTGTTTTCTTTAAAAAAAAAAAAGCTTTAAAAGCACATTTTATCTGTTACTATATAAAAGCACTTGATTTTTACACAAGAGCTTTCGAAACAAAATCGTTTCTGATATGAAACTATCTCCGGAATCGTGATCTTATCGAGATCACATCTATCCACTCAGAAAAGCATTTGATCGGCAGTGCAGATATCTATTGAGAGATCAACAGGTCTTAATGGCTCCTGCAATAGCATTAACGAGTTTGCTTTCCTTTCGTTCTTAGCGTTTCTTTCGTAATTAACGTTACTCGACGGAACTTGGCTGGTGTCTAAATAACGATTAAAGAAAAAGGCGAGAGAACGAAAGATGCGAAAAAAAAGAAAAAATTTCCCAAAAAAGTGCATCCTGTGATGGAAAGCTTTCGGATTTATGTAGTAGAAATCCTTGTATACATTCGTTTTTTTGCTATTGTGAGAAGGAATCGAGAGTTTACAATTCATGTTAAAATATAAACTCACAATTCCATGTTTAGTTCAAATCATTTATTTCGTTCTACCTCTGAGAGAGAGATAACAAAGAAACGCAAATAATATATAAAATTACTGATATAAAATTACTTATGTGATATAAAATTACTTATCAGATGCAAAGTGCAAATATACACCGAGAGAAATGTTTTGATACGTACGTACAATCATTATTTTGTTGATATGTAATTAACGAAAGCTTTTTTATTTTCTTACTTTTTCATTAAAAAATTGTGTTCTAATCAAAATTGGTTAGAATAACCACAAAACTGCTCTGATCAAAATTTGAATATTTTACAATCAAATTTTGTTTAGAATAACAAATTTGATTAGAATTAAAAAAATTGTTTTGTTCTAATCAAAATTTGATTAGAATAATAAAATTTTTTAATAAAAAAATAAAGAAGTTTTTGTTAGTCACATATCAACAAAATAATGGTACGTACCAAAATATTTCTCTTAGTATAGTTAACATCTAAAAGTCGCCGGAAATAAAGTAATTGTGAAAATGTCAATTATTTTTATTGTACGCAAAAGAAATTCAATTAGTAAACTTAAAATTAAGACAATATAAATAATATTAGTATTAATATGCAAAGTTTATTAAAAAGGAATTTAAAAATTTCAAAGCAAACATATAATTGTATAAATCTTTAGAAATTCAGAAATTACAATATCCATATCTGTTTATCCATTTGCAAGTTTGAAACTGTATTTTATTTTATTATAGATGAAGAATATATAAAAATAAAAAATAGACCCTTCCAAAACAATACATACAGAATAAAAGAAATTAACTTTACTTTCAATCAAATTGTATTAATTGGAAGTTCTTTATTTCCAGCTCATAAATTATTATACTAAATTAAAAATATTTATAAACATTGCTCTGTTTATTATAGACGCAGTGGAAAGAATTCATTTATAAATTTTATCGCGACTGAATGAAGGTTTTACATTCAATTTTCTTCGAGAGACAATTATCCTTTATCGAAGCGATATTGGATGTACTATAAGCATAACGAAAACTCAACGCTTCATCGCAGAAGGATCGTAGAATCCACTACAGGGAGCTTCCAATTAACAATTACGGTGAAAAATTACTGAATAGACTTTAAAACTGCATAAGATAAAAATGAACATAATTTCGCATCCGCTTTTATTACGCAGACGATATTACGTGAAAGGAGGAGGGGGGGGGGAGAGTATTCTCGAAAAGTCGAATAACCAATATCTAAAGCGCGATGCGTCGTCTCTGTTATGGAAATTGGCTGTACCCGATATCATATATTTTCACGGAAAATCCTAGGAAGTGCCAGCCATGGTAAACCGATCGTATCGGATGAAAATTGCAAGCGGTACATCACAGACGACGTGACGTTAATGGACTCTAAATAATTTTAGTGATACAACGACAGTTTCATAAAAAATATATACGAATTTCAAAGTTAAGTTACTCATCTGTTTATATAATATAATATAAATTAGAAATACTGCAATTGAAAGGTAACAATAATTAAAAGATAGTATAACAATAGTATAATATAATATTGTAATAGTACTATTATTATATTTTTTATCATTAAAGAGGAAGCAAAAATGTTATTACACATTGTTTTATATATAAATATTTTTGAAAACTTAATCTGGTATCTAAAATAGAACCTTTTCAATATTTCAAGTATTTTTTTATGCTGCTACATAATGCAATATGATACGTAGAATGAAAATGGAAGGAATCTTTTTTTCAGATTATGTATGATAAAAATCATAAAAGCTTTATGAAGAAACCAAGACATTAAGATACATTCATCTATTTGCTTTATATATATATAAAAGATGCGTCGTACATCATATTTCTTAAAAATATTAAATTATTACATTTAGAATCTTAAGATCGTTTTTGTCATAACGCAAGATAATTAGGTGTTAAAAACAGATTGCGTGCTCGACCTTCCGGAACGACTGGCGGAACAGCAATTATGGGCGAAGGAAACTACCGTTGCAACTGCAATGGCTTCCACAATCTCGGAAACGGAAATAGGGGCGAGCGTACAACGCACTGTCGCCGATAAACAATCCACACGACAATTTCTAATTTGCGACGTCATAATTTTACTGTGTCATTAAACTACGACCGTTGTTTCGCGGGGATGATGTTAAAAGGAATATTTACGGCGACCAGTCGAGTCACTGTGTCTCGTATAATTTCGTTTGCAATGATCGAACTAAGTTCTGCGCAAGAACGTAATAAATTAACGATCACACATAAATGACGTTCGATCATATGGTCAAAATTTATTTTTAACCTTGTAATTTGAAATTTATGGTTGAGATAGTCAAGTTTGAATTATATTTAACTCTCTCATAATTTATATCGTTATGATATATCGTTTCTATTTTAATATTTAAATATTACATTAAATTTATCACATTTTTTAAATATTTTATTAATTAGGATTGTTATATTTTATAATAATTATTTTATAATAATTATTAAATTCAATACCATTTTATACAGAAACTAATTGAATATTTTGTATGCGTGGAATATAACATTATAACAATGTAAAAAAATATGCGACTGAATAGGTAATTTTATCTTTTCAGAAATTATGACGCTAAATCGTTATTTTCTAAAGAAGCAACTGCAGTAATATCAATCTCTTAGCTTAGCAATAATGTCAATACTTTGAAAGTGAGGCAACATTATTTTATGGTTTAATCGTAGAAATCACCAGCTTACTAAATTATTAGTCGGCCTAATCGCAGAATATCAATATGGCAAGTTAGTTAATTGTTATGTGTGTACATCAGAACTCGTGCATGTAAAAGCGTGCAATAGTGAAAACGGAAATGCATGGCTCTGAAACGTAATCCTAATCGGTCACGGCGAGTCGCGCTACGCTTAGCTTAACCCAACCAAATCGCTCGAAAGTTAGTTTCTATGGGACACCAGTTGAATTGTAACGTCGCTATAAAACCGATCGTACATTTTGTTGAATACAAAGTTATAATACAATGTAATTAGCAGAGTTGCTACACATTCTTTATTCTAAAATTTCGTAACTTTTCTATGATTTCCAGATAATATTTCACGATATTTTCCCCAACTTCAACAATATTTCGAAATTTTTTATATTTTCATCCTGATTTGGAAACTGTTAAATTTTTTGTTGAAAGAGCAATTTAATATAGCAATGTAAATTACTATTAAATTATTATTGTCGATATTGCTTGCATTTGTTAAATTAATAGTGTTCCAAAACTACATAAGTAAACATTTTTAAAACATTATGGAAAATGATAAAAAAACGTTTCGATATTTCGGCATTTTATATTTAATTTGCGCAGAGCCTACTTAATGAATTAAAAAATAGGTTTTTATTAATTTTGCAACTTTCCTTTAAATCGATGAAAACTCAGTAGAGTCGAAACGTTTTTTTTTTATTTTATGTAATATTCTATGTAATATTCTAAATAATAAATTGATTCATTAAATCATAATACCCGCTATTTTGTTCGTTTTTGGTCATTAACTTAATTATTTTACTGTGCAAATTAATATACAAGCTACATTCTCTCTTTATCTTCAAATATAAAAAATTGATAATTCCAAATAAACCATAATCAACACACTTGATTCTACTAATCTTGCTCGTATTTGTTGATGTCTGCATATTCGGTTACATTCCTTTCGGTACAGTCTGCAAGCTCTTCGAGTAAGGCGTAACAGCCATTTTCGGGCCCGCAAGCCCACATACTCGTGGAATAGTCGCGAGTATTGCGGCGCCATAGACATACCACATATCGAGTATGTTTGGCGGGAAAATGAGGAAATCTGAGGGTAGATGAAACTACCAAGAATTCATCAGCGATGATGATGAGTTCTTAATGATGAGGAATCATAAATGTTTCCATAAAACAAAAAATTCAGTTCTGACACATTAAGAAAGCTTCGATTTTATAGATCAAAATGATTGTACCTACATCGCAAACAGAACCGAATTTATAGTTTATACATATCAGATAAATTTTATTCAGCACTAAATTTTTACTCCCAGGATGGAAGAATTTTAAGATCGAAATTTTTCTTTGAAAGAATTACTATTGCATATGAAGGAAACGATTCTAAACATATATCGTATATCTACAGATTATTAACATCTAAACATTACCTGGTATAAAAAAGTATTTATATATAATCAAATATAAATATGTATATATAATTATACGTATAAAATATGTCTTGATATTTATATATTTCTTTTCTCTTGTACAATTTTCTCTGTACAAGAAATTTCATATGCGTATTCCAGGAGTGATCAACTTTTTTGTCTGGCGTCATTACATGAAGATTCGAAATTTTTGGGTGTGCTACAGAATTAAGCAAAGAAAGACTGTAATCCTAATTATACTTTCTTCTCTTTTATTGAAAACAAAAAGACTTCTTCTATTTACCAAAGTTTATTTCTTTTACTGTGTTTTATTATACAATCGTTTTAAAGTAAATAGTTTAAAATTTAGCAGGAAAACGAATAAAACGAATGCAGTCAGAGAGCGCAAAAAAAAGCGCGGAAAAAGTAAATTTTAGTGGAGCACCATTACTATTGTTACTATTTTGTCATTTTTAAAGTTTTTTCTTTGATAGCGCATACGTTGATCTTTGCTACTGACAATGAGCTGACAATGCCTTCGCATGCCACTAGATATTGGCGAGTTGACCACCTGATGTATGAATAATTAAGTATTCTAAAAGATTTTAAGGAGTGATTCACACTAAATCAAAACAAAAACTTCATATGATTATATGTTTAAAGCTACTCAATTTCAAACATACAGGATATTCAACTTGAAGGTAAAATTTCGTTTTTATCAAAAATTTCAAAAACCATTTGGGTTATTTTGATAAAACTTTGTATACACTTACAGAGTGGCTTTCAAAATTTTTGGAAAAAACAAAACTTTTTCTTCAACTTTGACATTCTGTATTTTTGAAACCATTTCTAACATATATATGGTCAAGTTAATGTATGGTCATCATTTTTTATGGTCATCTTAATTTAGTATAAAAACCTCTTAAAATTTTTTAGAGTATTTTTTAATTGTTCCATATACTAAAAAATAAATAAAAGAATAATTTAAAAATAATTAGAAAAATAATTTTCATATTATAATTTTCACTATTTATAATCATTTATAGATTATCTTTATTTTATTTTACTGTTGAAGAGTTCAAAGATAAAGAATTTTTATCTCATATTTTTTTATTTATTTAATATAAGTAGACATTTCTTTATATGTCGTAGAACTAAAATACCATCAATATCGTAGATTCAATATAGTGAAATTGCGCAATAACTCCATCATGAAATAGTAGCAAACAAGTAGGATCATACAATGTGCTTTTTACAACACAATAATAAACGTCAAATTGCAAAGCTTCATTCTTATTTTACTGTAAATGAAACATATATTTTTTTTATTCTACATTATCGATTTTGGAACATAAATTTTAATAAACTATACAACAAAGGATATCTTTTAATATCTTTTCAAGGTAACTGAAGAATGCTTAGAGAATTATGAAAGATTTTATTAACCTAATTAAAACTAATAATTTACTTTACAGGCAATAAATTAGCAGTTCAGATAGTAAGCGTCTTTATTACTTATTATCATTTTGACGTCAAAATGATAACAAACAAAATTTGCTATTTAAAAGACAAACAATTTTCATTAATTTATAAATGTATATAAGCAATTTATATATATGCAATATAATAATGTATGTGCATACATATATACGTAATATACATAAATGTAATATATTGGAAAATAAAAATAACTAATTTAGTGATAATAATTACACAATTTATACAGCACTAATGATTCCAAATTGCTCATTATAATAATAATAACAATTCATTAACAATAATACTATTATAAAAGTTACACTATAATTAACGTACGTGTCAATGTCTCAACGCAACATTTTGATTCATTTGAAAAATAAAAACAAGCCAAAATAACTCATTTCAAAAAATCTGAACAGAAAATGCTCTGTTACAATCAATTTATTAATTATTATTCATCTATTTATGATACTAATCTATTGACACATAAGACTAAGAAGATAAAAGTTAAATCTATATTTATCAAAGACATTTTGTTAAAAATAATCTTATCAAATATATATTATACAAAAAACTTATGCAAATTCAGAAAGATTTTAAATAACAAAAGAGTATTTGATACAAAAAGTATTTTAACATAAAATATAATAGAAGAAATTAAACGCTTATTAATTTATTTCTTTTCATGTTAAATTCTTGTCAAATCATTAGTATCGTTAGATAATCGTACACATTTTAGTGCGACACAGAGGAATCAAGTCCAATGTAAACCAGATAAAGTAAAATTCATAGTTATACTTAGAAGCTGCTATGTATGATATGCAAAGGCATGCACGAGGCATACATTCATTTTGTACCGTTTTAGCAACATTCCAAAAGAAAGTTGATAAAACCATGGAAACGTGATTGAAACGTAGTGGACGAGATTTGATACAGAAACGTGGGCATCAACATAACAATCAAATATTTAGAAAATTAAAAAATTCCTCTACTCTTTCAAACCTTCAAACCTACGTTGGCCACTGCATTACACTCCACGTTCATCGATAACTCCTTTGAATTTATTCATCGATTTAATTTTTAATTATGTATGATAAAGAATATACGAACAATCCTTTATAGAAGAATTCGTTTAAATTTCTTGTCTTTTATGAAAGTATGAAATGATTATGACATCATATTTTATTTTATAATCAATAAGAATAAAATGGAAAGAATTAAAAAGATAATTTTATTAATGTGCACATTAAATCCTAAATAAAGTACAATATCTTGAATAGAATTCAAATATTATTATTCTTGACACATTTTTAATTTCTTTATCGACAGTTTTTATTTTAAATTTATATTGAATATATACATATATTTCATTAAAAATAGATAAAATTCAGGTTTATTCAATTATTCAAAATTACATAACATAGTACAATAATTCGCAAGTAAGCGAAAATTTAACATTTATATAGAAATAAAAAAGATTAAATCGTTTAAATCGTATGTGTCAATTCCATATATTTGAAGTTTATTCAAAACGTAAACTGCCTTCTGCATTATACAAATAGAAACGATATTGACAGATAATAGAAATGTAATAAAATGCAAAATCTTTTGAATTTTCGCAAGTAGATGTACGCTTACTTTTCTGATTCGCTACTAAAAAGAAGGTAAACTTTTTCCATTTTTATTGCACATGTACGTCAGAATATTTTAATCATAATTTTTTTGTCGATAGTATAATAAAGTCGTTTATGGCGAGAGCAGCGAGAAAAATGATCTAAATGCACAGCGGTGGAACCACTTGGGCTAATTTCTTCATTAACCTCACGGCACAATGGAGCAATGCTCTTTCATAAGCGCGCAACGAACTGCTCGTCCGGAACAATCTAGCCACGATATAGCACTTAAGACCACCTGACGGCATGGCTTAATTTTCGTTTCATTAGGCCACCACTAGTAGTTTGTATCGTACTCTTCGACATCAGAAGCAAAATACCATACGGAGGAAAGCATAATACGACACAATTGAAGATATAGAGACACGATAATAGCGCGCGAAATTACCCAAAATAAATTTGACTGAAATTATTACTAGAAAACTTTTAATCCTTATTTTAATGAATAACTGAGAATTACACGAAGACAACCTTAACACATTGTTGATCGGGCGTTTTATGCAAAAATTAACATCTATAACCGATTACTTTTTATGCAAACTGATATTTCTGGAACAAAATTTCATTTATAATCTATACAAAAAAGAACACAAAAAAGAATAAATCACAAAAAGTGAGAGACCAATGCAATCACAAATCTTATAATAAAAACAATTTTATTAAGTTCTAATGTCTATAACAACTTCGCACGTTTAGACTGTGTGTCTAATCTCTCTAAACATGAATAATCTTGTCAATATATAACGTCAATATATAACGTTCGAGCAACAAAACACTAAGCTAATTATCTATACCACTAATCAACACGTAATTAAATAACGTGTTAATAATGTAATATTTGTAAATAATTCTATTATATTTGAATGCAAACGTAGAAAGTATTATTATTTACATTTTTTTTCTTTCTTTCTTTCTTTCTCTCTCTCCCCCCCCCCCCTGTCTGTCTATTATATATATAAAAAATTTCTTTAAAAATTTCTCTAAAAATTTTTAAGTGTCCAAAAATACTTTTTTTGTTTACATAGAAAATTATCCTCCTGTGATTAAAATGTAATACAACCGTTGTCAGCTAAGATTTTGTGAACCTTATGTAACTAAGAAAATTCGCGAAATATATAAAATTAATAACAAATGAATGAGAATGAATAAAGAGAGTGTGATAATAACAATAAGATCATCTTCAAAAAGTTTTTTCGTTTGAAACGTGCTTCTTTAAAGCTTTTAAGTTTCCAGACATTCTCGACTCCGATGTTATCTTCGTAAGTCTCGTTCGTTTTTATGTCCAATAGTGCAGTCTAGACATTTTCGCGAAAAATACAAAGGATTTCACGATGCTTTGAGCGATCTATTCTGACACAATTTGTTCCTGCAGAAAATCCCTGTTACTCCTAGGTATTGACTCGGATGCATTTTCATTTATTTGCAACTTTGGTATAGTTAAACATTCGTTTTGTTCGATTGTATTCTTTACAATATTCTTATAAGAATACGATATATCGGAGAAAAATCTTAAAGACTGCAAATAAATTAGATATTATACCGCGCTGTCAAAACATATAAATGTTTGTTATTGTTTGTCTGTAAATATATATTTATATAAAGATATTTCAAATTATTTTTTACATATATGCGCGCGAGATCCTACAGCATTGATAACACGAATGTTATATTCGTTGATCTTGTACCGCTCTCTTGCGACATCGTTTAGAAATGTCAAACAGGTTCCAACATTACCAGCGTTATGCGAAAGCTAAATTCGAGACTAAATTCTCCGTAAAGAGTAGGTATATTAATAATATATTTGGAATATAGCATCTGTGTTTTTTGCTATAATAAACTGTTATTGAAAATAATTAATGTAAAAAATGTATATAAATCTAACGCCTTTGCAATAAATTTAATCAGTCTTTTAAAAATGTATGTTGTTGGTTGTTTTGATTCGCAATCAACTGATTAGACTACTAAAATATTCACAGCACGATGTGTATAATAGTATCCGATTCAAAATACGCCAGGCGTGATGGAAGTGAACAATGGATGAAAGTTTCCATGTAAAATTTTAATGGATCGAAAGCACATATGAGAGAGGAGACTATCATATCGGATCAGAGTTTGTCGACTTTAGATTTGTGAACTAACATTAGGCCGATAATATGAGACTAATCTCCCATAAAGAGAAAAAAAGAAGAGACTTAAAATAAATACTGCCATCAAATACACCCCATATTTATCGTATATATAAAGTATTTTGGAGTTTTAAAAGTTTTCCATTAGAGGAGAGTAAGGTGAAAGTACATATAGGCGAGTCAAACAGACTTTGCCGTCTATTTTCAAGCGAAGTGCTGAGATGTAGTCAAGAATTAATACGTTTTAAGTGCACAACGACTTATCTAAAACTCATTGAGCATTATTCATCTAGTATCGCTCACAATTTATTTCTTCCTATGAAAATTAATCATGCGGAGCTGACACCAAAACTTATAACATAGTTACTGTCGCTAAGTCTGTAAAACCCATTTAATTTATGTTAATTAAAAAGCACTAATTAATCTTAAGAAATCAAAATTACATCATAACTCGTATAAAGAAGAATGGATACTAAATATATTTTAGCCTTTACAAAACGGGAAAATCACTATAGTGACGCTATAAGATGCATCGTATTTTTAAATAAGAAATATAATGAAATAAATTATAAAAAATTATCGAAGAAAAAAAAGCAATAAGATTTTCAAAATAAATTCCCGTCCTCTAAAGATTATTAAAAAATAATCTAAATTTGTAGATGTACCACAAAGAAAATGGAATTTTTAATAAAAAGGTTTATAATTTAATGAGTCCAATAGATCCACAGTTCAAAAGATTAATAATGTATAAATTATTTAATTTTTTGCATAACTCAATTTAAGAAATAAAAGAATTTTTCATATTGGATATAATTAATAAAAAAAATGTATATTAGATATAAAATTTAGGAACACTATAATAGTATAATTTACTTGAAATTTCTATTAGTATCTGCAAAAATAAATGACAACTTTGGAGAATATACAAACATTGCAAAACGCCTATGGTACCTCAACCAATTGTACGCGCATGTAATACGTAAGATAGAATAAAGGATCGATAAACGAGAGTGTGTAGAAAATAAACGGTAGCAGTTTACGATCATGCCCATCACGTAATTGATCGAGTTAATGGAGTCAAGAATGCGAACTTTAAGTAGCCAATGCATAAAAGTATTTTATTGTCGACCAATTGATTGGTATAAAACGTTTTATTACCAACTAAACAAGGATGTTTGTGCAGTGCCGACACATGCATTCTTATCAAAGAATCTTATATCTTACTTATGACAAAGATTTTTGCAGATTAAATTCCACGCGGCAGAATAAATTATATATAAAAGTTAAATTTTGAAACAAGTTTACAATATTATATCCAATATAAATTTTTCTTTTATTAAATTGAGGAGCTTAGTGCGTAATAATATTTTTGTGTGAATTTTACAATTCTGCTTTAACTGGAAATTGTAAAATTCACACAAAAATATTATTAGACACATACCAAGATCTTCTTCACTTATTTATATTAAAATTTTTCTTAGTCAATTTTCATTTTATTATTTAAATTGAATAATTACGCATTACGCCATTAATTTTTACAGAAAGAAATTAGCTATACAGAAAATATTAAATGACTAATATTCTTCAATGAGTTTTACACACAAATTGCTATGCATTTAAAATTCATAACTCAGTATATACTTCGAATATTTCTTGAATGTCTCATTTTACGGCCCACTTTGCCCTTATCATATTTCATAAAAATAAATTCTTTTCTAATCTAAAATATTTTACTGCGAAGTGGGCGTGCTAACAATATCTCATCGATTCCGAAAAACATATTTTGTACCTCAATTTATTCTCTACCCTCTCTCTCCTCTGTCGTCGTCTTTTGCCACAGCATCGAAAATTTCGATTTCCGACCAACGTACACCCTATGAAATACTCATGAGCGGCGAATAAAAATTCTACCGCGCGCTCGTTTGCACACGCAAAACTCGGCTAACGACCAACCAGGACCTTAATTACGCATTCCACACGTATACGGTTCTTCATTCTTCCCGCGTTTCGCGAGGTGCTGCGAATTATTTCCCCTTACTTGCAGAATCGACCGAAGACAAAATCGAAAGATCGATGTCGTCTACGGAAAAGCTGATGATGGATATATGCGCTCTCTTAGCAATGACGAGAAGAAAAAAGATTTAAAAAAAGTAAATAAAAAATATACGGCAACGACGCGATTGTTGGGTAGGAAAGCTTCGTAGCGGCGGTGCCAAAAGAAGACGCGGCGACTGCGTTTTCCCTTTCCTTCGCTGCGTTGCATCGTCTTCTTTCGTGACAATTAAGCTTAACGAGGCGCTGTTTGCCGGACGTATTTGAGGCGGCTTCCCACTTATTAGCGCCAGCACGGCGCTAACTCTCCGCAGCGACTCGTGCAGATCGCGCGTGTTTGCTCACCGTCGTGTATATATCGTCGGCGGCGAAGATGAGCGACCTGAGAATAGCGACAACGGTTACTAAGACTGCGCGGCGGCTTCTAAAACCCTCTGTAAAGCGCAAAGGTCCGTGCGTCCGTGTGCGTACGTCATGCGTACACGCGCGAGCCGACACCGAGCAAACAAGCGTCATTTACATACGCGGCTTCTTAGCTTTTGCTTAATTAGGGGAACGTGACGCATGATCGTCGCACCAACTTCTGCCATTCTCCTCTCTGCCTTCGCCGATTGCCATGCCGTCTCGGATTCTCTCGCCTGAGTTTCTCGAATACCTAGCAGTTCCAGCGTGAAAGCTTTAAATAATTCGGTTGAGAATGTATTACACTTATTTTTTAATAAAATGAAAAAATTATAAAAATGTTACAGATTTTTCTATATTTGAAAGTAATATAACAAGTTTAATAGCTATTTTGAACCTGCATCAAAAATTATTTCAACAAGAAGTAGACACGTTTTTAAAAAATAATTAAAATGAAATGAGAAAATTTTCATTCAAACTATAAAATTATTATATATATTATAAAAATATATAAATATTGATTTTATTGAATTATTTCATATGCATCTAGCAACCATTTTTATATGGAAAGTAGGTATAAATTTCCAATTTCAATCATTTTTTGCAGAAACTGTATACCTGATACATCCTTAACAAATCAATTCTACTTTGCTTCTGAATTAGCCCATTGTGAATTTTATTCGTCGTTCCACTTTTACGTTGGAAATTAGCTGTGCAACAATTCTTATAATGAGTTATAGCGTGTCAAAGATTATTTGTTGATAATTTCAATGAAGTTGTACATTTCCTAATTTACGAGTTAAAGGAAGCAACGTACAACTTGCGCGTTTATCTTCAGCTATGCTAATTGTAAATATCGATCGAGCAAACTTTGATATAATTACCTTAAGCGGTGTAAGAAATGGAATAATTACACTAAGAAAATAGATTTTGGAAAGTTTTAAAAGAAAAGCGACATAAATTATGAGAAAAGAAATTATTTTGCTTTCAAATACCGTTTTACATTGTTGTAAGCTTAAGTAACGAAACGTCAGTAGTCGGCTATCAAATCCACGTTTTTCCAATCTTTTACCTTGTACGTAACTCGAATTGCAACTGATTCTTCGCGTTCTTAATGTTATAGGAAAAGTTATAGTCATTGAAGAAGAAATGATCGCAGGAAATAGGCAGTAGATTGCAAAAAGAATGACGTAGAAGAAGCGTCAGTACCGAAGACTTACGATTGGCAAACATCGGCAGCATTTCCTCGTCCTGATATGCGGCGCCTCATTGATCATTGTTATCTACAGTTCTCTAGAATATACGAAAGATTACTGTGAGAGAGAAGATGAGAGTTCCTATTTCCTTCTCCCCATCTTCGTTATTTCTCCTCGTATCTCTTTCGCCGTTTTATCTCGCGGTCATATCGTGTTCCTAGGAGCCGAATATAAATGCGGATCTACAATCAAGGAACACTCAGATAGATCGCCATATGACGTGTCACTTATAGTAAAGAACGTGTGTAGTGAAACTTCTTTTTAATCTTTTAATAAAATTATTGCAGTTATGCCTGTACCAATTATGTATAATTTGATAGAGTGTTTGATAGTTAAATTATTTATATCAAAAAATAAATAAGTCATATTTTTTCACAAATTTTTAATTAAATTAATTTTTTTAAGTAATATCACATTACGAATTAATTTTTAAATTAATGTTCACTTAAGATTAATTGAAAAATCAGATTATATCAATTGTTTGTATTTCTAAAACACGTGTGATTCGAAGAAACCATTCTCAATCAATCACACTCGAAGAATAAATGAATTTTTTCCAAAATCTAGCTTAAAAAATATCATCTTACACGCGGTATACAGGGTGGTCTCAGGAAAAATCTGTGACAAATTCGTTTTTCAAGAATTTGCACATAAAGTCATCATTTCTGTCACAAACCGAACAATATGCCACCAACATAGAAATCAGAATCTTCGCTGTAGGTCCACGCAAGAATACAATAATATTTGGCCGTGGTCACAATGACGTCAAATTCTTCACTCAGGGGATTTTCGTCTCGAGAAATCACCTGGAGTTCGCGTGACATCATCGCTCCCCGGAAGTTAGGCAACTTTTTTAGTCATTATTTAGCTACCAATAGCACAAGATTCCTTGCGTAAATTATACCGCAGCAATCATCGTCGAATTTCAATAAAATTTGAATAGATATGATATATTAATATAATCGGCATGAATTCTCTAAATGCCTCCAAAAAACGTGAAAAAGACGAAACATTATATTGTTCATCTAATTGTAAAATAAATTAATATTAAATTAAATGCTATTAGAACGCAATATCTATTGCGTTCTACCACTAATATTGCATTCTAACATAATTTATAGTAAACTACAGTGCGATCTTAATTTTTCATTTTGATAATTAATAACAGAAGAAATATTATAACAGTATTTTAAAAACATATTTTAAAAACTACATGTAGAAATTACATGTAATTTCTGCTACTGCAACGTAAAAATAAAAAATATAAAAACTATAATAAAACTATAATAATGAAAGATAAGTAATCAGAAAAATGTCGTGCTAAACAATATTAATCTTTTAATCGCGTTTGCAAGTTCTGTTTTCTATTAAGGAACTATCTATAAAACACGCAAAATAATAAATTGAAAATCAAACGATTCAAATAATATACTCACAAATGGAGTTTAAAGTTTCTCATGATAATGCAATAAAATAAAATAAAAAATAAGTCTACAGAGAATACAATATATTTTGCCAGCATAAATTAAAATATTTCCGAACACAAAATGCCGCACTTACTGGTAGTTCAATGATAAAGGTGTAAGAAATATCATTTAATACTTCTTTTCATTACTGCAATAAAAGCGTGTAACATGATTATGAGTAACATTTATTGCGACCGAACGAGCAGTTAACTGTATATCGTTTTCATAAGCTAGCGGCTCGTAATCATGCATGGTTTTATGAAACCAAAGATTCTTTTTCTCACGGTTACTTTGACGTGTCTTTTATGGGCGCGAAACAGCCTGCAGTAAATTTAATGCCTCTTATATAAAAGGGATACATGATTAACGAAAAGTCCATGCACACGCACATTCGCACGAATACGACGAAGACACGTGCTGTGTCGTTGACGAGATTATTTATTAAAAGATCGGAGAGAAAATCGTATTTTAGATAAAGTTGGATAATCTTGAATATATAAAAGGCTACATAACAAAGCTTTTTCAACAATCGTCAAACTGTACAGTATTAAAAAAATTTTGTTTGTATAAAAACGATAGGTATGTAAATGTTTATACGTTAGAAAATGCTCAAACAGAATGCAAATCATCATGATATCAAAATAGTTACAAAATGATTTATTCTAAAAGTCACTTTCAATTAGTAATGATTTATTTTGATACTATTTTGACATTATTACGACTTGTTATTCTGCTTGGATGTATAATATATATTTGTATATTATATATAACATATAATATACAATATATTGCTTGGACAATGTTAAAACATCACTCAGACTTTAAATTTTATTTAACTGTATTGAATTTTATTAATACAAAAGAAAAATCGATTGTATAAAATTTTAATTGCATTTTAAAATGCAGAATATACATTTATATCATTTAAAACTGAGTATATTATCATTAAAAATTAATCACAATTTTTCAATATCTCTTTTAAAATCTTCTATTTAATATTTATAGCAAATTGTCAAATTCTCAAATGCAGTAAGTATATCCGTAAAAGATGCCTCAGTCTTAAATCATTAGGTCAGGTTGTCTGCGCTTCCATGAAACTCTATTACTGTCTTTTCAACAAAGATTAGAATCACATCGCGATCTCGTGGTTCCTCAGAAATGACAGGAGGCTCCCGTTCTCTGTGATACGCGGCTGTTCAGATTAGCGAGAAATCTTAATCGAAAAGGAAATAAATCGTCGCGCGAGGGGGGTTAATTAAGTTTTATGACCGTCGCCGTTATGCAGGTGCATACGATCGCATTATCTACGATATATCTTCATCTTCGCGAGATCCGCGAGACCAATCTTGATGCGCGCGTTCTCTCTTTCTCTCTTCCCCCCCCCTCCCCCACCCCTCCTCCCTTTTCTCTCCGTTTCTCTTTCTTTTGCTCTTGTACGCACGGTTGCACTTGTACTAGCGATCGTATCGCGTCCCGACGAAAACAACAGGTGCAGGAAATCACAGATCGTCCCGCTGTCACTCCAAAATTCATCCCAACTTCACTGCTATGATGTCATCTTTTACCAGAATGTATGACAAAAAGTTGGTAGCCAATGAAAAGTGTCGTTGTGTTAACCACGACATTTGTTAATAACGATATGGATTAACAAATCATGGGACACGACAGATATGTGAAAATTTTTTGCGAAATTCTCGTTGAAAGATTCGACAAACAAATTACATGAATACATCGTAATTCTATCGCAATTTCAAAATGAATTGCAAACGGGATTTTATATAAAATTTAATTGAGAATTATAGACATATTTTTTACATTTTATGTCAGATATTTCAAAATTATCGTACAATTTAAAGATAATAGAATTTAAATTGAAATAAGAAATAAACTGCTTCAAGATAGAATTGAATCGCAAATTATAAACAACTGAAATCTAGAAACTCTTTATATACGTATAAACTAAGAGCATTATTGAAATATATTGAAAACTTTTCTTTCTGGAAATATTCTACTTTCATTCTAAGAAACATTATACTTGAAGTGATCCATCTTTTAATAAAATATTGCATTTGATATGTATACGTATGCATACGTAACTATTTCGCTGTCATAAACTAAAAAGATTCAATTATTGTTATAACATATTGTTATAATAATTATTCATAACAGTTATAATCATATGTCTGCATCATTGCATTTGCTGAAAGATGCTAAAAGATTACAACTATTAATAATGAAGAAATAAGTTAATTTTGAAAAAAGATAAGTACTAGATATAATATATTATAATAGGTTGATTTTTTATTAAAAAAAATTTTATTTCGTAACATAATTTCGTGAAAAATTATTTATTTTTAAGAGAGAGAACGTTTCTCCCAATAACTACAACTTTGGAAATTAGTACAAAATTCTTGTAGTTTCAATAAAACTATAAGAATTGTAAAAATATTGACAAACTTTTTCTTTCTTATACAGCTTCCTAAGAGTAATAAAAAAGTTAAAAAAATCGTTAAAAAAATACTTTGGTCCAGAACGAGGAACGCTCTGAGATACCGATACACGCCGGATACGCGAAGTTGAAAGGTGTTAAGCGAGCATGCGCGCGCGGAACTTCTTTCTCAAAGAGAAGGAACCGGTACGAGAGCGGCGGCGGGCCGCGGGAATTGAAATTGATTTCGGCTGACTTCCATTACTCAAAAGGAGAGGACCGAGGCACACCGCGGACCGACAAAAGTCTCAGGATCGATCCTACGAGGATAAGAGCTCGGGGGCCGCCTGAGGCCACGACGCCCCCAGTTGGATATGGACAAGAGGTTCCAGCCGGCTGTGGCCCCAGGAATTCCTGGCGCGTTTACCAACAACCGCATCTAGAGAGATAGAGGAAGAGAGAGTGAGAGAGGAACCGTCGACTCGCCCCTTTTGCTTGCGCCGACGCCAAGACGTCGCGCCGCGTCGCGTCGGCCAATGCCCAAATCTTGTCGACCTGCTCAAACCCAAGCCGACAATTCCGCGTCGCCGCGCGCGCTGGTATACTGCACTTCGCAAAACTCTGGTCTCGTCAGAGTTTTCCATTGTGTCATTTACCATATGTGACAGTACTTTACGACCAATGGTCTTATCTCTTTTGTGGAGACCACCCAAATAGATTGGTATCATTTTTAAAATATCTCTAAGGAATGGTTTCCGGAATCTCTTAGAAATATGTTTCTACAACATATGTGAAAGCTGATGAAGAACTTTGCTGGATTTGCAAATTTGTAAAGCTAGCAGAATTGATTTGTTTTTTTTTTTTTATATATACACCTTGATTTATATGTTTATATATCAATATACACGTATATCTATATTGATATGTATTGATATATTAAAGAGTTAAAAAAAGTTTTTCATTAATTCTTTAACTTTATGAGAAACAAAAGTTGATAAAAAAATTATCATAAAAGTTAATCTGTCATCTCTAAATTAAGTTAATTATCATCTTATTTGTCTGACAGAGCTTACTCTTATCATAATTTTCATCGAGTTTTACTTTTAATAGTACAATTAGCCAAAAAAAAATAGTAAGTTATCCAAGAGCAATTTTTACATTTTAAATTTATAAATTTTTATTTTTGAATTTATATTTTTATTTTTGTATATCCAAATTTTATATCTTATAACGTATCACTGTTTTATAATTCGTCACACATGCATTCTTCTTTTTAAAATTAAATAAAAGATATTAAAATAAAATCAGTTCGAACAAATGGTAACTATCGTTTATAAAAGGAAATAGCTCTCATGATGAGTTTTGACTAATGTAGCGGACGACCTCCATCGATTGACCGCATCCTACAAAAAACGAGATCCATTCATAGTTTTATGTTTGCTTCGGAATTTGAGTATAGGAGGCGTAATGTTGACATAGCAGCGACGAGACGTCAGCGGTACGTCAGTATACGAAGGTAAGTGGAAAAGTAAGAGAGAGAAAGAAAGAGAGAAAGAGAGAGAAAGAGAGAGAAAGAGGAGAGAGAGGCGTGTACGATGGCATCGGCGCTTGTTAAAACGACCTCAGACTATCACAGCAGGGCACTTCCTTCGGCGGCGAACCTCCAAGAGAGCGGAGGGGCCCCCCGAGAGAAGTTCCTCTTCGGCTTCGGAATCGCCGCCGCGTGTCCACGGACGGATCGTTAAAGAGTAAGAGAAGTAATGGGACTCCGTGCCGAAAGTGGCGTCACGGTTTACCGCTCGATGAAGAGAGCGGGGACTCATAACGACGTACGGCGATCTCCGAAGAATTCCGAAAGAGTCAGGCGTTTCAATGAAATGGAACATCCGGCTAAAACAAAGATTCTATATCCTCAATATATTGTCGTATGCGATATGTTTCATCGTGTAAATTGGGTTATATTTATGCAAATTGAATGACATGAATATACATCTTTTTCTCATATAACAGACTTAAATTTCGTTTAAATATGATTTGATATTACTCGATTATTTTGGAATGGATATCGATAATTTTCGAATGGCTTTAAATCGAAAACAAGAGCCGTTAACAAACCAATTTGTATAAATCAAATTCTTTTAGTATATTTTAACAATCCCAGTCATTTTAATTATAGTAAAAATGACGTTTTAGATTTTTAAAAATAAAGGAATTGCTTCATAAAAATGATAATGATTTTATCCACGATGAGCACGAAAAAATATATGCGCTAGAAATAGATATCGGATCGAATCTACACAAGATATAAAAACGTAATTGCATACGTCTTACAATTTTTAAACACACTTTTCAGAGATTATACCGTGAAATATTTATTTATGACAATATGTAACGAATCGTATATAATTACAAGCAATCTTATCTTTCTTAAACGTACATTTAGGAGTACTATGTACCCGCCTCTCCTAGACGTATATATTATAATCTGTTATGTTTATTAGGCAGCGAAAACATTTCTACCGGTGTTCAAGCTGGAGGCGGTAACTACAAAGAGAACAGGGACAAGGTAGTTTGTTAGAGAGCAGCTTGCACGAACTAACACGAGCTACTTGTTTGCACGAATGCGGAACGAACCACTCGACTGTACGGGATTACAAGCGCCTACACACGCGAAGCTACGCCCTTATCTTCGATTTAATTTTGCTTTTATGTGCGCTACCGACATTAATCGTGTCGGCTGTACGAAAAGAACTCTACCGGAAATTAAATAGCAAAGTAAAGACAACTTTACCCACCTCCGCTTGATATCAAATCACGTCTCGTATAAAAGTCCGAATTTGTTTTTCTTGAAATAATGCGTCTGATTACCGTCTTGTAATAAATTGCGATAAAAATGAAATTATACCTTTAATTAATATTATCCGAGAAAAAAGAGTTTTTCAATTATTTTTTTCTATAATAATTCGTCATAGTAAATGTATTTTTGATAAATAAAGGATAAATGAAAAATTTCAATAAAAGAAATAAAAAACTGAACTCTCGCTATCTCTTAAGAGAATAAATCATATAATATCTCCAAAATAAATCATAGATCTTCTTTACATACATGACAGGATTCGTGGGTGGTCTTCGGATTTAGACGGATTATTCATCCGAACCACTCGACTTCGTCATCGTCATCGTCGCCTTTGCATTCGCATTCGGGGAAGGCTTTCGGTTTAGCCAAAAAGCATTCCTCAGCGAATTCCGAGCGTATCGGTGCAAGTAACGCCGCCGATGGGCCCGCGACAACTGACGTTTCACAGAGTCTTTTCGTGGCAAGAGTGTAAAGTCGCTGGCATCTTGATGGGCGGTTGTTTCTTTTTATCCTATCGCGAAACGTACGTGTTTATCAAGCTCGAACCTTTACCCTTTTATCCCATAGAATAGATATCCTGATCTTTGAAGATATATCTTTCTCTTGGTGGCGCGGCGTTCTCGGGCATCCCAACACATTTTAAAATTTGTCTCAGTTTGTATTTTTACAGTTCAAGATCACAAAGTTAGATATACATTCCGTTTACAGACAGATGGAGACCGTTTAATTTTATATTTCACCAAGTCTCAATAAACATGTAAAGCTTGTAAAATCACAAAAGATATAGAAAAAGATAAAATTTGCAGATAAAATACAGAGAGATTTAAGATCGAACTTCTTTTAACAATAATAAAATATAAAAAATAATATTTTTGAACGTGCGTGTTTCGCTATTAATTTAGATGTTCGAAAAGAATTTTTTTTCATTATTTTTTTTTACCACTACGTTTTTTGTATATTTAAACGTTTTGTTTTACGCAATATGTTCCAATTCTCGCTATTTCTCTCGCTATCTAATGAGACAAGTTTAACTTACGGAAGAAACTAAATATTCTTATGCAGAACATACATATGTGCTTTTTCAATAAAAAGTAAAAGACGATGGTTAGTAAGCGCCCGGAGATTGGATCAGATCATCCCGATTATCGCGATAATTACAAAGCCGTGACGGCATTTTGCGGACTCGTGGAAGCCGCCCTGGTCCAGCCGGCCGCGCGATGCATTACGCGACGCACGATGCAAAAACCGGCATCCGCGCGCAAAGCATCGAGAGATAATCACCGCCACGTGACCGCCGCCAGGCCGGTCCCGTTTTTGCGGGCATTACGTGGCCTTAATCCGACCGAAGAGGCGCCATAATTACTACGCCCTGTTCGAACCTCGTCACCGTGCGTAATTTAATAAGTTTACGCGCGATGACGATGCCGCCCGGTCGTGCTGCCCGAAAAAAAGCTTTCGCCGCGTCTTCCGTTCCGCAGTCATCCGGTCAAATCCCTTTTAACGCACGTTAATCGCGCACGCAACCCCGATACCATATGATCGCTGACGACGTGATCGATATGGCTTATTGTTATTATGGTTATGGACAAAGTTTCGATACAGACAGACATCGCTTTAAGTATATACTATTTGTAAAGTTTAAATGAGTAGCTATTAAAACTTTTCTCCTAGTTTTATAAAGAGACTTCAATTTTTTTCTGCAGTTTTAAGTGGTACAGAAAAGAATGAGATATTTTACAGATATTTTTATATAAGATGCAATCATATATTATTTTACCTTATCTATAGTATCTTATTTATGAATGTAATAATTCTATTAACAAAAAAATCAATATTTTGTATGGAAATATTTATAATAATTTAGAATTTGATCAATGTAATACGTATTATTTTGCATAATTTAAGAAATTAATAATAATGTATGCTTTGTTTGTTTTTCATTTATATTAAAATTGTTTATATTATTTCATATTATTTTATTTTATTAATTTTTTTATTGATAATAATTCAGAAAATCTGCAAATGGCATATCACAGCCAAATTCTCTGGCTTCAGTTGATCCCAAATAGAACCGAAAATCGACGACGTTGGCAAGTTCCGCGCGCTTCGCCAAAGTTGCGGCGTTCTTATTTGATTTTGTTGCGGGTTCTTTAAACCGGCGCGGCCGGCCTCCTATCGATCCGCCGATCTCCGCCTGTAAATCTCCGTCATTTATAAACGCCTTTTAACGACCTCTTCTTTCCCGCACGAACCGCCGATTTGGTGCACGCGAATGTAAATGCCTTCGGCCGAATTTGTCGGGCCGAGATCCGCCAATGACAGCCTCGCGGACGAACGCTTCCTGATTGCGTGGCGCCTTCTTAGAATGGGTCTTTATCACTTTTACGAAGTGGCCGAGTAGTTTTTATTAATTGGATACCGCACAGAGTAGCCTCGAGCTGCGACAGCCGCAATTTGTCTTCCTCGTTTCTTGCCTCTTTCTCTCTTGTTGATTTCCTTTTTCTCCTCCTTGTGAGAGAGAACTCTTCAGGCTCTCGGGTCTTCCTGTCGCCTAATCTTTCGTCCGCATCGGGCACCCATCAAACGTCGCGACGCGTTTCACCGACGTGCGTTCACCAAAGTGTATGTAAAAGCGAATGCTATTTCGATATGGCAGGCAATGGTCACAAGAAGAAATGATAGAATGTTAAGTCACTATCGCGACGCTCGATGCCGCACGCTGTCTAGAAACGAGCTCTGTCTTCATCGCTTTTATGAAACGGTCAAGCGGCCTTTATTAGCCCGCCACTTCCCGGAGTAATCTCGACGATGGAGAGGAATACAATTTATCTTCGTTACTTCCACGGGATTTAATCTCTGGACTTTTTAATTAAAGCCGCAACATCGTTTAAACCGACTAGCCTCCACCATGTCTCGTTCACTAGGATCGATATTATTACCTTATAGATATACACACGCTGCTTTTTAGTGAATAGAAATGAGTGCACGCATTAATCTACATTAATTTGAACTAATTTACGTTAATAAATATGCATCTTTCGTGTACGATTGTAAAATTCAAAATGACGCAAGTTGAATTATAGATATGCGTATTGAATATAATCCATAAAAAGTTTTATACATATGTATTATCGGAATTCCTACATATTTTTGAGAAAATATAATTACTTCTTCAATTATTAATAAGTATGTAAAACGATCTTTAATTCAGGATTAGTCCTGATTTTTTTTTTTTTTTTCGTAAATGATCTGGGATATATTTTTTATTCCCAATTTCAAATCATTATTATGAACATATTGTGTATATATTGATTATTTTCCGATTTATTAGTATTCGAAATTACTATGCATGTAGATTTAATCAAAATTTTTCGAAAATTAGAAATCAAACAAATATTAAATTACGAAAAAGCACCACTACAGTTTATTATTACGGAATTTATAAAAAATTAAGGTTTTAATTAACATAACATTTTTTTATTATGAGTTTTCAATGGACTCGCATATTTAAAGGTTTATGAAAAATAATTATTAAAGAAGAAAAAATATGTTAAACAATATCTCTCTACACAAAACAATATTTTACCATAATTCACATTTTTTCATCACTGGAGTATAAAAATTCATCAAGTCACTATTCTCGAGTTAAAAAATATTTTTCGTACAAAGATTAATTAAGATATTATTACATGTACATGCAAAAAAATGAAAGGAACTACCATCGACTGTATCAATTTTTTCAACCTAATTGAATCTCATGTCGTTAAATTTCAGTGATTACACGGATAGATATTCTGCAACATCGACTCATAAAAATTTTTAATTCACTTTGCAGTTTCGTTAGATCGCCGCAGTAGTAAGAATACCTCGTTATCGTTCAAAATTATATCGCAATAATTTTCAGATTACACAGAATTAAAATAGCCGTAGTAAGTCATTGGAAGTTTGACTCACACGATTCGAGCACCGGCAGAGACAAGATTTCCAACGGCAATTTCACGACAGGCCTCTTTTCCGCGCCTCGAAAACGTAAAAAAAAAAAATTGCACGCGAACGGAATAATCAGGGTCCTGATCAAAGTGCGGTTTCGCGCGATGGACGATGCCGACGGCTAATTAAGCGCCGGCGGACTTCTCGATGCACTCGCTGCACGCCCGCGAGCATTACATGAACGGTCGTCGTATACAATTACGTCGTTTTTGCCTGTAAAAAGATCCTCGGGCATACGCCGTATTCGTGCAACGCCAGTGTCCACGGCCATGCCGGGACATCACAGGAAGCTTCCGATCTTTTGAATGCTGCTTCATGTGACCACGCTTACGAAGATCTTTCCTTATAAGCAGATTGCACGTATGTTCAAGCTGGTTAGCACCTCGTTGCATTAGTTTAAAAAAAAATGTCGCAAACTCCGTGTAAGCCCAAATCCTCATGCAGATACCAGTTTAGACACTGAGCGCTGATTGATAAAAAATGAGGGTAATTATGGAGATAAAATTTATCCATCATCCATTTTCACCGCTCGATGTCAAAGTGCCGCGGTGTCTATGAAGCCTAAGTTACGCAACGAACTATGAATATGTAAATTTGCGTTTGTAACTCTCGTTTTGTGAATTTATCATAATGCGAGAAAAGGATTGAATAGATAAGGATTGAATATCTCAGAACAGGAATTCAATCCCAATAAAGAGAGAGCTCTGTCAAATATATTTCGATTACACAAGGTAATATATAAAGTAATATATATATTTTTGTAATAAGTTCAGTATATAAATATGTAATAAATAAGGAAACAATACAATCACATAACAATGACGTGCGATTGAAAAATTGGTTAAAAATTTGCGACTTGTAAATACAGACTCTCGCTTCATTTGTAACAATCCGTCGCGTCAAGAATCAAGAAGACGTTTCAGATAATCGATCGAGAAGATCAATTGCAACACGTATTGCGCGAAAACCCGCATGATGGTAGGACAAATAGCCTGCATACAAAGCTCGTCCTTATGACTGAAACGGGTATTACTATTGTAGGTGGAAAAGTATAGCCGATTGGATCCGAAATCGAGCATGGCGTGGTGTTCATTGGTCATGGAAGAACGACAAGCGAATGGAGGAATATGCAGGTAAGTAGAAGGGGGATGCGTACCGGCGTGCTTAGAAGAAAGAACGTGGCGGCATGGTTCAAAGCAATGGTGACATGTGACCGGCATTGTAAAGGCCTGAGCCTCTCTATATACTCTAAAACGTAGTTATACGCTTTTCTATTGCGATGAACCGGACTTGCTTTGATGGCCGGTCGGCTCGCCGACATGGCGGTCCTCTGCACCGTTTCGAAACAACCCTGAAAATTGCCGACTATGATCGCTCATGGCGTAAGCATAAATGTTCCACCCTTGAAGGGTCTTATCCGGCAAGACCCTTCTCTCGTACACGGAAACATACGGATAGCATACGACACACGTAATATCTTAATTGCTATATTCCTATATAGTTTCCTATTTTTTATCAGACCTATGTATTTTTTTTATTTCAATACAAAAAATCGATATGGTACACCTGGTTGTACACGCAGTAATTTAATTCTTACCCTACAAGATACAATTTGGTGCCTCATCTATACAAATGGGGATCACTAGATCCGTCCATTTTGTTCACCTATTCAGAATGATTCAAAAAATCTCTGAAAAGTCACCATACTTTCAACTTTCTAGAATAAATATTGGAACTTCATTTTGAAAAATAATAAAACGTAGTATGATTTATAATTACCGAAAGACTCAAAGAAACTTGCACGAACAGAAATTGCTCGGTCACTAGTGACTCCCACTTGTAGGGTAAGAGTTAATTTAATTTTAATTTAGTTTAATTTGATTAATATAATTTAATCTAATACATATTGGCATAAATTAAAGCCTAGTCTAATTTATTTGGAAATAATACAAGCATCTTGTTTGATGAAATATCCAATAACTTACATTTTAGGCAATACACTTCGCGATGTATATTATAACACACAAAAAATCTACGCGAATCATATAGACAATCTTAATGTTGATTGCTTGATAGACAAATGCAGGAAATACGCGATAAATATATTTCATAGTATTTTTCACAAAAAATACAAAGAAACATGATAGTCTCGCACTATCATTTTTAATGTTCCATAAATGAACCATAAATGTTCCATTACACGCAACTAAAACAAATCTCTAAATGAAACCAAAATTTGATTTTTCAAGTGATCTACCATTTAGATCTCAGAATGCGTATCACGATAATCTAAAGACTGATCTTACGTAGTCAAGCCACGAAAAGGATATGTGTTCTAGACACGTGTGTCCTCATCGCGCTTATCTCTGAGTCTATCTGGCCACATTGTAAATACCGACCTGCTTCCTGCGAGTCGCGATCACCACTAAAGCTTACCGTATACATTTAGGTGGAGATTGATAAAATATGTTTCCATTCCCGCTCCACGTACTCTCTTTAAATTCTCTCTAATCCCCTAACATAATTTATAATTTTCTAAGCCTCTGCTCTGAAATATAACATTCATAACGTCAGTAACATTCGTAACGTCAATATCGATTATATTATCGTTATATAGCTTTTTACAATTTAAAAACTTGTATGTATAAAACTTGCGTAACGACAATGTAACAACACCGACATTATTTTCAAGAGTTATATAATACGAGCGTAGATGTATAATGTTATGTATAATAATAAAAAATAATTATTATTAATAAAATTGTAGTTCACTTTAAATGTTTGGCGCGATTATTACATATCGAACAAAGATTTAAAACAGAATTGCGTTTAGTAATGCTACAAATATCATTTATATTCGTTATTAAACATTCAGTTAAACAGTGTTAAGAATGTATGTGTCATATATCAAAGCATTATCAATAATATAAAAATTTCATAGATTGCTATATTATATTACATCTAATGTAAATATCCGCGCGAAATTTGAGCACAATTCTCTTATTAGTTTAAAAGTTATTTAATTTTTGTTTAGTTCTGGTATCGCATTTTGTAATATTTACTTACGACTTTACGACGATTATAATATTACAAATTAAATCAAATTTTTTATATATACTAATAAAATTCTAATTAATGTTTGTGCAAAAATTTATTTTTAACTGATTTTTGGCTGATGCTTTTAGCTGATATGTAGCCAAAATACTCTTAACTAGAAGAAGTAAAAGAAAATCGAAGAATGGAAAATGAAGGAAGATCAATACACAAGAAAAATTATCTAAGAGAATGAGATGGCATTGTTGCTCCGAGAACGGTTGATTTTAACCAAGTTGAAGATGTTTAGTCATAGTTATGGAAAGTAGAGATCAGAAACACAAGTTTGACAGTTGCAGACTATAGATAGAAGCCATATTGATCAAGTTTACTATGGAGTCGTGAACTCTCCCATTTGTGGTTTTCAATGAACAAGGAAATATAACTAAGCACTTGTTGTGAAAGCTATTACACTTTTTAATACAAATAATAATTTTCTCTTTCCTTTTAAAAAATTTCTAGATAAATTTCTAATTATAATACAAAATTAAATTAAAAAAGAAGAAGATGTCTGAAGAAAAAAATCTCCAAAATAATGCTTTGCTGAATATTCACCTTACAAAAATAAAATTACAAGATATACGACAAGAAGAATGGTTGACTAATGAATAGAACTCGTTCTATGTATTGATTTACAAATGTGCAATAGCACATTAATAATAGCACACATTAATAATGCCATTTTTTGTTGTTGAAATTGTATATATATTTAATATATATAGAAAAGGAATATATGTATTCTCACGAATTAACAAATTGTTGCAAATTATATAATTGCAGTTATCATATTATAAGAACAATCAATATCGTTCGATAATTTATTCATACAGAGGGAGAGCAATACTCGGTTGGTAGGTAATTATATTATGTTGCGTTAATCCGCGGGATTGGAATTAATTAATCGAACTTATTGCACAAAGTTTCCTGAGCGCGGGCTCAGGTGTGCCATTGAACGCATACTTTGACTACCTCCAACCACAATACACGCCGGGATTCGGCGCGGGTCAAACAGGAAATGCCGTTGTTGAGTTTGATTGCATTGTATTGTACCACGACGTTGATTACATCAGTTCCCGCACCTAGCATCCTCCGAATCCTTCGTGCGGACATTGGCTAGTCACATGGTATTCCACGTCTCTTTGCGGGAAGCAAGGAAATTAAACGCACGTAAAGAGCGAAAACGCGGTTTTCGAATAGTTAAAATTCCACAATTGTCCAGCATTTACAAGATCTTTGTCAAAATTGAAAAATTGAATAAAACTGTTTAAAAGAGCTGAAGAATTTATTTTTTATTTTAAATATTATTTTGGAGAATCGAGCTCCTATTAAATTTATGATCCAACTAAAATTTGAAGCTCGATACAGATATGTTTTTCGAGAATTTACCAATGCATTCCATTTGCAAAAACAATGTATCAAGAATTGAACAATTTTTCGAATATTCAGTTGTTATATTAAAAACGCTTCTAGCTATTTGGATTTAGTGCCAAAAAATAGTTTTTACGTATAAATTTAAGTGCTCCTTGATCCAAAACACTTTTTTGGCACACACGCAAGTGCATAATTGCCTAGCACTCAACGAACAATTTTGATCGTTACGAACATCGATGGAGACTGAAAGAAAGTAGCTTTGCAGCCTCCGAAATCTTATGCTTAAGCATTAATTTCGGAGAGCCGCGTGCCATTCCATATTTGCGTGCGGGATGATTGCCAGGAAGGGCGTGTGCATGCACGCCCGCGCAGTAACTTGTAGCCATCAGCGGGCATTATATTAATTTATCGGGTACTCGTTCCGCGGCGTTTGCTTCGAGAAACTGCGCGGGGCGCAGCGTCGGCGTCGGCCGTTGTAATAACAATAAAGTAGAGGCTTATGGTGCTCGGACGGGCTCGTTTTCGCGAAAAGGCACCGAAAAGGCATTATCGATATTTATTCGGCGACCGCCCTCCATAATATTCAGAACGATTGCCGGCGTTCGGACCGACGTTCGACTGCGTCCGATGAAATTTCTGTTGTGCGTATACGCTTGAACGCATAATCGTGGAATAATAATTAGAGGGCTCGTCGGCGCCGCGGTGGTCGCGCTTTAACATCGTTATTTTTTCTCCCCCTCTTTGATACCTTCCCCGTTTCGATATCTTCGTCCTGTTGTCTCGCTTCTCTGGCGTATTTATACACGCGCGTGCGAACGATAGATTGATAAAAAATTGTTTTCTTGCGATCATAAAATCAAAAAATAATACCGCTGATCGCGATGCATGAAGCATGACGTTAACAAGCCGGAAAAATCGTGCAGCATCATTTGAAGAAACAACGAAAGATTATTGCAAAATTTACAAACCACAGACTTGTTTTCTTTCGACATTTAATTGAAGCACGATAAACACTGGAAGGTAGTTCATTCGCAAATCGATTTATGATGCTATGTTTTTTTTTTCATTCCGCTCGCGTAACAATTCAGAACAGTTATTCCTATCAATCTTTTTTTTAGTGATAGCTATCAGTTGTGTCAATATTTTTAAATAATATAAATAAAATAGATGTTTAGTTGTCACGTGTCATTGTTATTAAAAATAGACATTTGTGAAACAATGTCAAAATATTCGCAATTTTCCCTTCACTGTAAATTAATGATATGTACTCTGAGTAAACAATTATCATGCTAACATTTCGGTAGTGCTATTAGAATGAAAATCATTTATAAATATTTTATGTATGTAATCGGTAGTACGCACATTGCAATTAACTGAGTACCATTAGCATTAAATTAAAATTGCTGTTGTTGTCAATAGATTTTAATATATTTAATATAAATATATTGTATTAAGAGATTAATATATAATTTAAATAATAGTAAAATGTTTATAAATTCATTTATGCTATCAGAAATAATTTTAATATCATAAACCAAAGATAAATTTAATTGTTTCTATATTATGGTTCGTTTTCACAATATATGATTACCTTACGATTAAAGGTTATCAAGAAATTCATGAATGAATTTCATTGATGAATCTCTTGATGAATCTCTTTATGCCTATGACAATGATAATAATCCATAAAAACGATAAATTTTATAGTGGTATTATCAAAAAAAATCTCAAGAAAAAAACACATTTATTATTGTGTTCGTATAAAAAAAATTATAATACAAAACTGTTTTTTTCTAAATCCGTTTTGTATCTCATAAAAATCCTAATAAATGCCTATTACCTGCAGATACCGCTTACAGTTACCTACAGCTTTTTACAACGCTATTTGTCTTAGCAAATGGAACCTTTTTCAACAAAAAGATAATCTAAAAACATGACATTTACAGCCTTTCTGTATATCAAATCTTTAAATTTTTTTCTCTTTATTCCCAGAAAGTAAAATAAATAGTCATAGTAAACTAAGTGATCCTATCTTTATCTCGAATTCAAAAATTCAAAGATAATCCGAAGATAACCATCTTAGTCTCGTTAACGACTTATGTGTTTTTTACATAGGGCAAGGGTCATCGATTCGGTGTCTCATGGTAATTTTGCGAATGGACCGATGGATTCTGATGGTTCTCCCGATTCGGAGAGAGCTGAAGTTATAGGTCAGCTCTGCGGCGATGGTATATGGCGGCGAGATGAAAGCTCTCTACTTCGATGTTTACATAATAGTAGAAGTCCACCGTAATTCTCCTCCTCCTTTTTTTGCATCATACCATCTCTTACCATTTCTTCGACATTCTCACACTTTGCCCGTCTCTCTCTCTCTCTTTTTCTGCGCCTTCCTCTGTGAGCCACTACTCTTTTCAGGCTTCTTTTTACAAGCATCCACCTTCCTCCTTTATTCTTCTTCGATTTCTATCGTCCACTTTAGTCTCTCGTACTTTATTTGTACGGTAAATTTTTCTTTGATTGAAGTGAAGTATTGTTCTTTCATTTGAGTTTATGATGATACTCATGATTACTTTATCCTCGTTTCATTATCTAGCTCTTTCAATTTTTCGTTATTTTTACATTTCTATGTTCTCTTATATACTCTTATATTACTTTTACATTATTTTGAAAGATTTTTATGCTCTCTTATATTATTTTTACATTATTTTGAAAGATATTTTTATTAATTAAATAGAATTTAATAGAATATATATAAAAAATTTTATACAAAATACTTTGTTAAATATTATAAATTATATGAATTCTGATAAAGGATTACAAAGTATTGTCAAAATTCTAATATTTTAAATTAATCCAAGAATAAACCAAATTTATAAACCAATTCAATAATTTTTATTTAAAAAACACCAATATTAGATTATTACTCTAAATTACGATAGCATGAATTATATGATGACTTATTAAATCATTAATCAATTTCATTATCGTATAATCATTTATATATTTTTTGAGAGCGTCTGAAGTATAATAACAGCTTCTTCGATCCAATAACTCGACTTACTTATCACGACGCATCGTCATCAACCAGCTATCATTATCTCATTCATCCACCGAGGTTACCCACTCGGCATTCTCATACCACTCGATTTCCGCTCGATCGCTTTTATCCCGCGTCATTTTAATATTCTCAGCCCGTCCTTTTTTTTCTATGATTCATTCTCTACATTGGCCCGCAGTATCGCGCTTCTTCCCATCCCTATCATCCCCTCCTAGCTCTCAAGAGCCGTATTTTTATTTCTTTCCCTTTCTGTTACTTTGATTCCACATTTCTCGTATCACCCTCTTCTCTTGCTTCCTTCCCCCATTCTCTCTGTCTTGTTTCTCGAAAATTTCCATTTCGTTGACCGCACCGCTCCTCCCCCAAACCCTCCTCCAATTCTCCTGGCATGCACACGCATCACCGATTCAAACGCGACATACGCATCCCCCCCCCCCCTGTTCTCCATGGAACTGCGTGGCCAACATCAAACGTGCCGACAACACGACGTGCACCTGCCTCCGTCACGCGCGCGAGTAAACGGCTCGTTCCTTCCTACTCTTATCCCTCACGAGCATTCTCATTACCCCCACCGATAGCCGAGTACCCTCATTGCCAATGACGTGTCTTGGTAACCCATTACCCTGCACTCTGTTTACTCATACATACGGAATCATCCTATTGATCATACACAACAATCGAACGCATATCTTGTGATTTCAATCTTTATCTTCATTAAACAATGTAAGTCAAGTCTTTTGAGAAATTTCATTTTAAAATTTTCAATGAAATTTTAGAATAACAAAGAATTTAATTTATATAAAAATATTTACATATATATCACTTTTACTAGGATTTGTTAAAATGAAATTTTAGATACTTCTTCTTTATTAATTAATTAGGGAAGTTTACTTCAAGAAAAAAAATCTGTATTAATGAAATTAAACTAATTACATATTTTATACTCTCAATATATAATAGATATAAACTATAACATATGTTTCTAAAATTAATTTTTTTTAACAAATATTAACCTATGCATGAATCTGTAAATGTAAAATATAAGCATTTCCTAATTAAACATATTTATTAATAATTTGTTAAAATTTTCGTAAATAGCAGATCTCTCTCTCTCTCTCTCTCTCTCTTTCTTTCTCCTAAATAACTTCTATTATTTTACCTTAAACTAACAGTTTTTTAAATAGAAAATTTGATATTACTTTCATATCTTAAAACAAACGAAATGGACAAATGATTGTTGCCATGAATTCATGCTTCGTTTACATTGTTTCCTCTAAATCCTTCATTTTAGACATATGAACCGTATATCCTCCAACCCACATTTAATTAGCTAGAAATTTGCGACACAGAAGAAAGACCCTTGAAATGTTAAGAGCTTGGAGTCGTATTCTATTACGGTACTGCTATTTGACATGGTACAAAGCCATAATTATCTCCACTGATGGACAAACATAATAACAATGAAAAGCCAATTAAACTGCGTTTATACGTCGTCTAATGTTAATTTTTGTTTCTGTAACTCTATTAATCCCAATAAATAAAAAAAATGGTTAAATTTATAATATTATTTATAAAATTATAGTCAATTTTTACAAAATACAGATCAAGCTGACAGAAAAATGTTGAGCTTGGAGACTATTTTTACAGTCACGCAAAAATTATATCATGTTATAATAACATCTAACGATATTTGAACTGACAGAAACTGTTTACAACAGGAGTGCAAAAGCGTTATTATCATCAATTTTCACTGCGATATTAATAGATAACAATAGCTGCACTTTAGCCACGAAAATTAATGATGATAGCGCGCATTGTCATGCTTCTTTATAAGACGCTGCCGGCAGTTTCAGTCAAATCCGCCGCGAGCTCTGAATTTCGTTCTTGTGGTTCTCACCGATTCAAGTCGAAGGATATCACGAGCTTGCTATCAGTTCCCCGCAATTGTGACGGTTTGGCCACAGTACAGGCGGCACCGCTGAAGCAACAAGGGGGCAGGACAAGCGAGAAAAAAAAAGAGATAAACAAGAGGTAGATCGGCGAGGAAGGGATGAAAGAAGCCGACTGCCCTCCAAGACATTCCCCTTCTATATTCTACAAGAGGCCCGTCTTTCTTTGACTACTACACACCTGGTCACAACTCCCTCGTCATATTCTGAACCTCGATATCAAAACTACGATTGTACGCAACTGGTCTGCCATTACGCGAACTGTTTATGTATTATGTTCCTTTGTTAAGTCATTAATTGCTCAAAAACAAGGTATTGTTGGAAAGTTATTAAAAATAATATGTATTTCGAAACGCAATTATGTATTGTGTAAATCACGTATTTTTAAAATTAAATTTGAAGGAATGCGAAAAATTTAAGATCGGTATTCATAATTACTTCGATCTATTACAAGACCGTTTTAAATAAATTTTTAATCCGGATATAAATTATAAGACAGTTCCCTAATTTTTGAATAATGTAATGTTTTACAATAATTTTGTGTTTTATAATCTTTTATTTTTAACGATTTTTTTCTATTCATATAGCTTAATTATCAATATTTACACTAAGTTCAAATATTGCAATTCTTAAAGAAAATAAAACTAGTAATAAACAACTTTAGTGCGTTCTAAGTTTTCAAGAATCGATATGTTTTTTTAACATCATAAAAACGCATGTGTTTCTATTACGGATTAGGATGTTAATATAGCTTATTAATTTATGACATCTTAAGACTGTACTTAAGACGGTCTTAAAAATCGATACTACAAAAATCGATTACGAATATCGACCTAAATAAAACAAGAATATAAATCGATGAAATATACGCAGATATTACAAGACGTATACAAAAAAATTATGCTTGAGTGTCTTCGTAGTAAACCTCCAAATGAAATCATTACAACGACGCGTTGCAAGATAGCAATTCTATACAAATAGCATTTTCTTGTCAATATTAAATAAAAATGATAGAACTGTTGAAGAAAAAAAATTGGGAATAAAAAGTTAGTAGTGTTATCATCGTATAACCAACAATTATAATATAAACATTTTTTTTTCCTTGTATTTTAGACTTAGATTTCCGTCAACAAAATGAAATGAATTAATCCATTGTCCCCGATTTCAATGTTTAATCGAGATCATTCGTCGCGATATGCGATTATGACACTGTTGTCCGAACAGTGGTGTACTAGCATCATAATTCGTTTTGTCTATTATCCCAGCAAAATAGGTATTGTTCGTCGCGTAATTGCATCGTATGCGCGTCATTAACAAAAGAATAGAGCGCGAATATTTTTTGAAAAGTGGATTCGTGCGCAAGCGTAGGATACATTGTGTAATATGCATCTAAATTACTATAATAATATTTCTATAATAATATTCCTGCTTCGTTATATTATTATTATCATTAAATTGCTAAAATATATGATGTTTTTGTCAGTATTTTGTTGTAAGAGACATAAAGACAAGACATTCAAAATTCATTCAATTAAAACTTTAGATACATTTACATGTATATACGTCGCATTAAAGCTTGTATTTTTATCATGTTATTTTCAATAAGGTAATTACAGAAATATATAAATTCATATGAGGTGTCTAGATGAATTCGTAATTCGTGAATATAGAACAAGATTGTGAATAACCGTTCTTTCAGAACACTCTTTCGGCACTTTTCAAGTATCAAGTTGATATTCCGTTTCGACTGCGAATCGGCTTAAATTGGTATCGACCGGTTTGATGATGACTCACAAAAAAAATCCGGGTGCCCGGTTTCTGATCTTTTGCTTATCATTAATTCGATACGATAATATTACGGCGACACGTTCTCCACTAATAACGTCACGTCGATCGCTTTGGTCGCCGCTTTTCTGAATGCTCTTGATTCGATCGCCGACATTCGAAGATGCGGTAAGAAGGAGAAACGTTCGATATTCACAGGACGTACATACATAATCTTTACGCAAATTTACTTATCGGCTCCATTACACTCACATATTCATTTATTTATTTATGCGCGATACGCGGCATGCAAATGCGGACCGTCGCCGTCGAAAGCCAAATTTGGGTAAAACTGAAATTCAGATTCGGTCAGTCGGAGATCCTCACACCACGTTAAGCCACAGTCGAATTTCGACTGAAATTCTAATGTAAGTGGGAAACGGTGAGGCGCCAGGTGTCGAAACGTGAGAGTGCATCGGTGGAAAAGCAAGAACAGGAATTATTTGTTTGGTTCGTTTACGACTGTGCATTCTTAAGCGTTCTACGGAATTCCATCTCTGTACTTAAGCAAATCAATAAGAAAGAAAATAAAAAGAAACCAATGTAATAATAATTTAAGCATTTTAATACACACGTATCTTTCGAGTTAGAAGAAAAGAAACGAAGAAAGAACAAAAGATAGTAAGACAGTATAATCTCTTATAATTATTTTTTTTTAATTCTTATCCACATTTAGAGTCCATTTATAATCCTGCATCGTCTAAATCTCTTGATAAAAAAATTTCACTCTTCAGATTCTCTATAATTATTTATTTTTAGTTTAAAAACTTATGCATTATGATTTTAATTTTTCTTTAATTTGAATCATTAACAAATTGATTTTATACGGTTATATTATGTTTGTTATTTTACGTATCTTTTTCTTATTGTTCATAAGAGAGAAATTTAGTAAGCAATCCCTCTCTCATTATGTCATTTTTTTATCAATTAATGATTTAATATCTATTGTAGAATTTTTTTTATATATTGTACCGTCATTCTATTCTTTAAAAATTTAATTTTTATAGAGAATGATTAACTTCTCACGCGCTATAAATTATTGTTTCATTGTTTACCTTTACAACTTATGTATAGTTAATTCTGTTTCTGTTTAATTTACGCAGGAGATTACTTTGTGAGTACATAATAAATTTCTACTCTACTCCATTCCCTATCTCTATTGAAGCCACGGGCCCTTCGGAGGTTCCATGAATCGGCCACAGCGTTAAGAGTCGGTATGGCGAGTGGATATCAAAGAGAGTATCGTGCAGCCTTCCCGCCGGCAGCAGGCGGCTTCTAGCTGCTAATGATCGCGGTGTACCGTAACGTGCTACACGATTCCGACGATAAACTACAACGCACCCGGCAGCACCCGCGGCACCGCAAACCCGTTTTTCGAGCGTGGACTTTTTCACGCTCCTCCTCGTCCTCTGTCCATCTCTCCTCTCTCTTTCTCTCTCTTTCTTCTCCTCCTCGTTTGCTTGTAAGTATCTAACAATAAGTACGCGCTACTCGGCGAACGCCTCGTCGCGATAGACTACCGGCTTTTATAGCGGGCATAGTATGTGCACCTACGTTACCTTATCTCGTTACACGTGTCATTAACGTGGCGGCGCCCGGTCAAGGTATACGAGCTCTTTTTGCGCGAATGTTAACGACGTAGCGATAACTGCAACACGTTAAACGGGAACGCCTCGCGGTCACGCCGTCACGCAGTGTGTGTTCCTAATGTTCATATATTATCGCCAAATTGTTCCTGTTTTCGGACCATTGATTAAATCGGTCAAAAACAAGTTACTTTAGTAATTGAAAAAATTGAAAATGTCAAATTCCTCCTCTCTATAACGTTTGATTAATTTCCCCTTACTTCTATTGCTTTATTTTAAACAGTTCGTAGAAGTATAACAGTCAAGAACCTGCTGTGAAATTAATAATCTAAACATCGAGTACGACGTACTGTACATTAACTTGATGCTAGAAAATTATTTCCATAACTCGAGTTTGTGAACTTTTAATTAGTTTAATTATTATGTTTATGCTAACTTTCTATCCGTCGAGCATGCTTCAAAGAAAATGATAATTACCTAAGTTTTATAAACAAGTAAAAGTAATAATATCTTACTGTTAAAAGTAAATACAATTATAACATTGTTCAAATTTTATATTTAAATTTTCTTATAAAAATAGTAAAAAATTTATAATTATATAAAAATACATCATATCTCGAATCGAATTTAAGTTATGGTTAAAAACTAAATATTTCTTAAATCTGTTACGATAACTTACTAATACTTATAACTAAACTGAAGAAATTACTAATATAAAAAAAAATTATTTATTTTTGTTTAATATAAAGGATTCCTTTGAAAGGAAGTAACAAATAGGATATAGATCACTGTAGTTCCGAAACAAAATGCGTTTAGAGATTAACCATTTGCCGGCCATGTGATCCTGCAAGGATATCCCTTTGCCTGAGTCTACCGCTTTCTAATAATGCGGCTTGCAAATTGCCCCATCGCTAAATAACCGACGATCAAGGGAGCCTCCTCATTACTACTCGTAAGATTCCCGCGCGCAATTTGCATTAACTCCGCGAACGAGCCGCGACCTCGATGAAGGTCGACACTCCCTATCCTTAAGATTGATGCGGCCGATTACAGTAGCGACGAGAAGTTAGTCAACAGGGACCAGGGGGCCTTCTATTGTATGCGTGTCGAGGTTCCTGCCTACATGCTGCCGTTTGATTTTCGACTGAGAAGTGTCCACCGTGGTAATCGATGCTGAATCGTTCTTTCTCGATCCTCATTGATGAGGTAACAGAAGAATACAGAAGAAGAATCGCAGGTTTTGCGTTCACGAAAAGGGCACCTGCTGTCGTCGGCTGCCTTTGTCGGCGACCTCGAATACCCCGAGCTTTGATCTTTCGTCGACGACGTCCGGGACAAACAACGCCGGCGATGACAGTGTTACGGTGCACCATGGCTATTTGCGGCGGCCGTCTATAGCACTCGCTGGAAAACCGACTGCGTTGCAGCGCAGCGAATTGCACGAATTAGACTGTTAATTGCCGAGACGCGTCGGAAATTAATTGTGGCGAAATAGGAATGTAATTGAAGATCTCTGGATGCGAGCACTGCAGGCAAATTGGAAAACCATGGCGATAAATTTAAAATAAAATATCTAGACAAGATGTTATTTGTCGCAATCATTTTTTTTTAATCTCGAGAAAAGAACAAGTATTTTTATTTAATTAAATATTAATAAAATAAATAATAAAAATATTAATTGTAAAAAAACTAGAAGGACTCGTTAGTTTCAGTCGGCAAATTCACATTATCTGATGTTTAGTAAATGATCTTCGATACAAGAATTAGACATTACACTGTGCAACAAAAATAATTTTTTTTTCACACATAGAAAACTCAAGTTATTCTTAAAAATAGAGACAAAACGTAATACAAACATATGTGTCATTTCGCGATATCAAATTATTTGTGTTTTTTACGCACATTTGAAGTTTTATGCATATTTGAACAGGTTATTTCAGCCACGGTGCAAAATGAAATTTTACAATTGTCTGAAAATCATGTATTTTCATGCAAAATTAATCGCTAAATGAGAAAATGATAAAATTAAAACGGAAATAAAGGAAGATGTTGAAAATATGTATTTTTAATTGAAAATTACTAAAAATTTTCGACCTTTCTACAAAAATGGTCACAACGTATTTCTTTTGAAGTTAGCTACGTATAATGCCGCGATTTCATTCAGACTTACGAATCATCTTTGTTGTTTATCAAATGTTAAACAAACGCTCACAACCGTTATGAACATTTTCAGATTACGGCCTAAATAGCAATTTTCGACTAAAAATACATTTTTTCACCATTTTGCTCTACTCCAATCGCTTTAATTTGATCGTTTTCTTATTCAGCAATCAATTTTACATGAAAATACAATTTTATGGAAATATGTACATAATGTTCAGACAATCGCAAAATTTCATCTTGCGCCGCAGACGAAGTGATCTCCTCTAAACTTCGTGCACAAAAACCACAAATGATTTGATATTGTCAAACTAAACACATGCCGGTATTCTAGATTTCATCTCTACTTTCACAGAAAATTTGAGTTTTCCAGTGTGAAAAATGCTGTCATACAGCATTATATCTCTCTAATAAATTTTCAATTTATAAAAAAATAAAAAAATATATATGCATATGAAAAGTAATGTAGTGCCGTTGATCTCTTATTTATTGTAATATAATAGTAATGTAGCATTATTAATCTCTTACTTATTATAATAATATATTTATGAGAGAAATGCCAGAAATCCTGTTTATACTGATAATGAATATAGAAAATGAATTTATATTTGCCCTATGTTCCTTCAGTATTGTGAATTATAGTGCACGTATCGAACGAAATTGTAAATTTAAGCTTCAATTAGCAAGAGAAGCATAGATAAAAAAAATCGACAAATGCTCATGGACATCATATATGTTCAACAATCACCGTGCCATTTATCAATTGAATATCCGTATTCAATGTGTGATAAAATAAACCATTAAAACATTTAAATCACAATTACACAAAAAATGTTTCTGACGGTTCATCACAGCGTAAATGTATAGGTAAATGGAAGGAGTTGGAACAATGCAGGTAACTCGTGGAACAGCATATATTTTTGTTAAATTTAATCGTGGTATCCATCCATGAATTTTTAAAGAAAGTTTAAATTTTAAATTTTCTTTAGTGAATCATGGTATCATGCGACTAAATTTAAAAGTACATGCTATCCCAAGTTAATTGCATTGTCCCAAGTCATCTACATTTGCGGTAACCATTGTAATATCAAGTGTAAACATTATGCGATATTACGCAACATGATGTCAGTCACATACAATAACTTCTCAGTGCCATAATGCTACCTCAGCGCGTATAGGCGCCTCCCTCTCATACACCTGTGAGCGCACACTGATCATACATAATATATAGGGACCAATAGTTTAAACGCCGATTCCGAACGGCAATTTCTGAGAGATTTCCTGGGCAAGTATACTACTCGGTGGTTTGCCATTTGCCTTCCGAGAGGATTTATGAGCGTACGAAAATTTTTCGGTTCTGACCAAGGATCGAACCTGGGGTCTCTAGACCAGTACGCTGTCTGCTACACCACGCTTACGCTCAATAACTTCTTTAGTGACGATGAATGAATCACAAATTAATTCAAGAAATAAGAAAGATTCAAATGAAACATAATAACATCATCGAGCTTATTATTGACCGCAATTATTTCGATCAAATCGAATATCATGTAAAAATCAAATATTGAAATTTAATTACAATTTCTATTAATAGAAATGCAGAAATCATAAATCACATTAAATGAACTAATTTAACAGAGCATTTATTGGCTTTCCTTATATGTAACGATGAAAGAGCTGATATTATGCCATGCTTCATGCTGATATTCATTTTCATGAAACATAGGAAACAATGTAGATAATTCTGCTAGTCGGATTATATAATTGATTTATTACAAATATCCGGTATCATTTTAAATAATTTTATCATAGACATTAACTCTTTATAATTGAAACATATTTCATTATATTTTTTATTATATCATTGTTATCTCTTCATACTTTCATATTAATTCAAAAATATGTATAATATAATCGAATAATTTTATTAATTAAAATTGTAATGTTGCATTGTATAATCAATTGATCGTATATTAATTATGAAGATTCAATGAATTCGAATGTTATTAAGTCAAATAATGAAAAATAAAATTATGCTGCCAGCATCAAGCGGCATGTTTTCAAATTAATTAAAATTTTTACCTAATTAAAATACATCAATAGATCGAAAGTCTCAAAGAGACACATTGATTTATGTATTATTTAATCCATATCATTAAAAAAAAATACATTATTTCATTTGTCAAATAACAAACTCACAATCTAAAGAAGACATCGGACCGAATCAATACTGGAGCGTTCGAGATCTTCGCACGACCTCGTCGCAGTCAAAACAACACCCTGCACGTGGTAGTGAGAACCACGCTCCTCCACCATCCTCTAGACTTCGGTTCATCTCACTCTCTCTCTTTCTGACTCTCTCTTCTTGCTCTTCCCTACCCCTCTCATCGATGTGCTTACTGGTTACTTCGCACGGTTTGAGCTGGCTCGATTGTCAGTCGGTTCCCGACTCTGATGGTGCAAGGAGCAAGGTATAGCTTTGCATGATCTCTCATATCATATGAAGGCTGAAGTGCTCATTTACTTTAATTGAATCATTCTGATTACGATCAAATTCTCCTACCAAGCTAAAGACTTCTCATTTAAAAGAAAAAAATTTCTAATATAATGAGCGCTGTTTAAAATTCTTAATCACTTACGTAAGAATCGTGAATTAGAAGAGGTGCATTGAAATGTATCATCGAAACGGGTAAAGACCGGAGCAGAGGAAGAGGGGGAGGAAGAAAAATCGGGCGAGAAGAAAAGGAGGTGTCAGTCGCTGTTACTTCGTCGATCGTGCCCGGCACGTGCGCGTACTCGGCCCCTCGTGCCTTTGGCAGAAGAAGGGTGCATTGGCGGAAGGAGCGAGGAAGGAGAGAAGAAGAAAAGGAAGTGGTCGAAGCGAAAAGTGACGGCAGTGCGCTCCGAACCGTCAAGCGGTACGCCGAGGAAGAGAGCGAAATTGGTGCACGCGCATTCAAATGCGTGCTGAACCACGTGACTCTCTCTTGGAGTACCTTCAACCCCCTACTTAAATATCATCGGATTATCATCGGATTATGTGCGGCATTTAATGAAAGAAATATAGACCTCCGCGAATTTCATGTCGCATCAACCACATGAATGGATCGATAGAAAAACACAGTGCTGTTGTGATTCTTTGATAAGACTAAGATGATCCGCGTAAGGATAGATTCGCGCTGTTGTATGCGTATGGATTGATACGAACTGCGATGATTGCGTGTGAATAAAGATACGAAGATTTATCACGTGAACAGTACTTGTACTATTAGCATACGAGGGTGTTGTATCAAGATGAAGGCAGCGTTGCAGGTGAGTTTTTATTTTGCACGAGCATCTTATGATTCTATGTTTATATTTATAATTTCACTTGATTAATTTTAAATTAGGAGTATTATGAGCATAATCTTATGAAATAAAAATATGGAATTATAAATCACTTATAAATTAATAGTTTGCTATTATATAATTACATAAGACAATAATAAAATGTAATTATATAATTTATATATATATGTTTTATTATGTTAGTATTTCTAAAATTATTTTTATTTCATAATTCTCACATAATTGCCGGATTTTATTGATTTTAAACTATATAACTCTATAAACTAAGACTGTTTAGCCAGTAATTAATTACATACTTAAATGTAATACTAAGCAAATAAAATGATCGGAGCTACTCGGCAATTATTTGTGTAAAAACAATAAAACTAAATATGAATAAAAACAATAAATAAAACTATATCGCTATAATATACAAGAAACAGGCAGAAAACAATGAATAATTAAAAAAATAGATCTAAATCTTATATCTGTGATACAAATAAAGAGGAAAGGCTATCGTATGTGTCACATCAATAATAATAAGGGCGAATATCCTGTGTATTAATTTCTTCTTACCGTACCGTACACACACACAAACACACGCGCGCGCGCGCACGCACGCGTATATACACGGATGCGTCGTAAGACGAGTAGCGGCCGAGGCATCCCAATCCTCTTTTAACGCTCTTTGATCATCTGGAAGTTCTGCTTTCACGGGTACCCGCCGCGCGTTTCTCATCCATCGCCCCTCTATACTGAAGGTTTCCGTCTCTCTTCTCCCTGACAACCATCGTATGCGACTAGGCATCTCGCATATACAGTGGCCTTTAACTTTTAAGTACGATTTAACGAAAGCCTTTGAACACCCGCCTGTCGCAAAACTCCGGTACCGGTTGCGAATTCTCTGGGGGTTATTTGACCTCTGCGGCCACCGCCCTCGAAATCTTTCTTTACCACGATTTCGCAAGCATTTGCTCTCTCACGCACGACGATTCTCTACACGACCATTCGCTTTGATATTTTTTATGTTCTTTGCGCGTTAAAACATACGGCACCTCTTTCGTGCGTTGCGGAAATTCGAGAGAAATATTCAGATCCATAGTGACATTAATAACGCTTTTATAATGAATTATGTAGATTTATCATCAATTATGTTACAATACAAAAATGTCAAGTGAAATAATTAAAATGAAATCAAAAGCCATTATTCATGCACAAAAAAAAGATCGCGTAATGCGATCGTATAATTGTAATAAAATTGCGTTAAATCTGCATATTTATCTTCATTATAAGATAAGTAAAACTAACAAAAATTAAAGATAGCATATAACGTTTTATCGCGATCGACCGATCATTTTAGACGAAAGATTACAAAAGGAAATACAAAATATACATACATAATTAATTTAAAATAATTTAGATCAATTAATACATTTGAATTAGTAAATTAAAATTAATATTTAAAATATTGATTTTAATAAACAATTAAATTTGATTTAATCATAGTTGCTACATAATAATTATGGACTCGACGTAAATATCAGTACAAGTATCGTTAATTACGATATCGATTGAATTTCATTAGGCTGTTTCGAGCGCGAGCTCTACGTCATCGGGCGACTTCCTGGACGGTCGACTGCGATGCGCTTGATCTGGCGCATAGAATTCGCGCGACGACGCACGTGATAAATCACTACGGCAACTAACCGCGCACGCGATAAACCGCGAGCTCCCGCGAATCGCGTGCGATTCTCTTCCACAAATTTATCGTCGTCTGTTGCCGACAGCCGCGTGGCACATATTATAAGGGAATATGACAGTGGAAAATTAAAAAGTGAAATAAATTTATTCGCGCGCGATATGTCTCCGATGTGTGTTTTAATAATTATATTACGATAATTCCTAAAATGATAATTCCTAAAATTGCTAAAAAAAATTTCGCGAGAGATATGTCCACTCGATATCTACCAGCTGCATCCTTGTACAAACTTCAAAATTGAAAGCGGTTTAAATGAAGCTATATTTTTTCCAAAACGATTACAATGATCCAAAAGCAAGTTACATTTCAAAGAGAGAACGCAAAATATTTTTTCGCATGGACTATAAATGTAATTGGCAAAAACATATAACAATCGTTATAGTAAATAAAACATAGGTAATTTACTTTTTTCTCAATTTCTGCAATTATAACTTTTCATGCATTTTTCTCATTCAAGATTGTTCAACTAATTTTAGCAGAAACGATATTTCTACTTTTTGATTAAAAGAATCGACTAAATAACATATAATTTTTAACATGCAATTTCTGTGTTTCAAGCATTCAGTCATACAATATTTTTTATCTTCTGAAATGTAGAGTATCTATGAAGGTTATTATAGGTTAGACAATGAAGTAATATATCTTCTTAATGCAAATTTTATCGAGAATAATATTTTAAGTGAAGTTTCCGAACTTCTAAAACTAAATATTTTGGGGGAACTTAATATTATTTTTAAGAATTACACATACATTACGAAATTTTTAACTTAAATTTTTGTTATTTTAGTAACTTTAGTTAAGAAGATAATTAGAAGAATATATAGAATTACTCTTGAAACTTGATTTTTCAAGTACTAAATAATTCAGTAAGTAGTTAAACAGATTTTGGTTTTAAATTTAGTATACAAGGAAAATTATTGGAAGTAAGTTTTCTCTTAGATCCCTATGTATATAATTTTCCATTATGTGTCACAATACGATAGTTGAATCATGTGACGAATACAATGCGATGTGCGGTTTTAAATGCTTCAGTGATTTCAGTTAATAGCAACGCAAACATATATAAATACTATAAAATAAAATTGTGTGACCGCGCATAGAATATGATTTTATGACAATGTTATTTAAATGTCAACACTAATCTATGTGTTAGTTTAAATCCACAAAAATTTTAAATAACTGTTGACTTTTACCATTAACAAAATACGTGCTAAACGTCCATTTATTATTCAAAATGTTGTAATGAAAGATAATATCGAATTTATCTCATTATACGCAGTGTTATGTTTATATATATATATATATTTTTTATTTAAAAACTATTTGAGAGAGAGAGAGAGAGAGAGAGAGAGAGAAATTGTGTGTTTATGTGTATACATGTGTTCTAATAGTAATATATTCCCAAAATTAATAAATTATTAATTTCTTTTTTCTTGTCAAAACTATGTAATTCATATCGTTTCAAGCGATTATCATAGGAGCAATTGACGCATAATATAATTATTTACTTAAGATGGATATATAACAATAACGGATATACTGCGATTCAATAAGGGATTTTAAACTGCGATGACGGGTCTCTTGTTGTTCTCGAGCAGTAGTAAGCAAATATGTCAGTCGTAAAAAGCAGAGTGGATAATTGCAGTGGTGATCATCTATGCTACCTGCTGTCAAGGTTAACGTTAGCATGATATTCGCATGCGTGTCCTTTTGGCATCGCGAACGGCCGCGCTCGTTAATGAGCGTATATTGATCTCTCGAGCGCCGCATGACCGGACATCAAAGAGTAGATGAGCAACAAGTATCCCGTCGGGAGAGAGAACCGAAAGCCCGAGATTACAATTTAAGCCTGTTTACGTCGGGATTCCGTCTCTGTGATCTCGCGCGCCACGCATAGTCCGCGTCGATTCGGAATCCCGTCTCCTCCGGCGTTTCTCCACCGCGCCTCTTCCCGTTTTAGCCCTTTGCTCTGCCCGAGCTGCCTTTGCGCGCCAGCAACTCGAGATTATTTTCCCAATGTACTCTCGCGGCTCGATATTGCCTCCAAAATATAAACGTCCGTACCGCTTCGCGAAAGCGCGCATTTTGGAAACAGATAAATAATAATAAAACATAAAAACGTGTATTTTTACTGTAAATCTTGCGTAATCTTCACTTACGGAGTATTTATATTATACAAGATAAAAATGTGAAGTTTTTAAAAGCTTCTTCGAACACAAATATAAATTCATTTTGTTTATATAAAAATAAATAAAATTAATATTTCTTTCAGTAGAAAAACATGGACAATTAAAACTATCATTACAAATTAAACTTTTTGAGAAATTAAGCTTTGAGGATACAAATAACTATACAAATAAAACCTCTCTCTTATTTTTTTAGTTATTTTTATAATAAAGTTTCGGTTTAGTCAATCCTATAATAAAAGTTTTATTTAAGAACATTGAATGCTTAATGTTATTAAAATCTCACGACAAAAATTATAAATATCTTGGATATTATGCATGTACCATTATGTTCGCTTAAGCGAGAAACTTAGCTTACGTAATTAAAATATAGTCCCTGGGTTAAGCCGTTGTACATATTTAAAGTATAACGCAAGCAAGAAAATATTCATAGGGCATATTCATGGTAATGCACATTTCAACGGCATGAATACAAAGGTGGAGAAGACGATGGAAGGAAAAAGACGGCGATGAGGCTGATATCCTGCTTTTAAGTTCCTTTCACAAACGAAGGAAGAAGTAGCCATTTCAGATTTCGTATAATGAGAGAAGTATCAATAATCATAATAATAAGCTATAGAACATAGGAAGAGACTGTATACCGTCATAGTCGTTGTACCGTCATTTACTTAAACGTTTTTCACGTGGAAAACGTGTCGACGATAAAATCTTATTGTCGAAGAAACGACGGAGCGGCGAAATTGCTGCGATTTACCGGAAAACTTTTACAACGTTTTCCGGTTTGCCGAGACTTTCGGGAAGAGAGTGATAGGGACAGGAGCGCATTTCTTAGAGGCGAAAACGCTGGTAAGCTAGCACAAACAATACCCCGTTAGAGAGTAATGTCAGTCCAGATTCGTTCTACTACGTGCCTTTCTGTACAGAAACGACGGAGACCCGACTGGACGGGGATAGTGGAACATTGTGCCAGCAAGCAGCAATTAGTAGTAGACGGACGTTGTTACCTCTACTCGAGAGGGATTCAGTTTGTAGCATTTAAGAGAATCTGAACATGCGCAACAATCTACACGACCAAATCACCGCCAGCCGTGACGAGATTGATAACTACTTTCTATACGCTGTACACGAGACGTTGATTAATTACATCAAAGAATGATCATACATACTCCTCAATTTTTATCTTGATATGAATTTTCCTTTCCCGTAATGCGTGTGACAAGAGTAATTTAAGAAATATAATAGAATTACGAATGTGACAAAAAATTTATAAATTATGAATATTTCTAGAGTATACCGAGCATCTATTGATATTAAGATATGCAAATCGAAATTTAAAAAACAATGGAATTAACGTAAAAATTAATGTAATAATTAATATAATAATTAACGTAAAAATTAACGTAGAAATTAATACTAATAATTGGTAAAAAATAAAAACAACTCCATGATTGAATTAGCACGTCGGATGTTCTATTTTACCCGAATGTGTGATACACTGACTACAAGCAGCAACGTGGGAATAACAATTACATAGCAAACATGACTTCGTTAAACTAGGATGGGCAGTGGTTTATATGAGCAGACCAAGATATAATGCTCTCAACGAACAACACGGCTGTTACAAGCGACATGGGAAATACCGGGATATCTTGGTACTAACGTAGCTGGCTGCCTTAACATCGTAAAGGAGATTCTACGTATAAATCATTATTAATGATATTTTACTCGCTGGAAAGATACGTTTCATACGAAATGAGGTCTGGGATGGACTGGTGAATCGCTGTCATAACACTGCGTGGCAATTAGCGGCAGCAATTACTGAGAGTAGACGGAGAGTTGTGTACTCAAGAAGGCGATTATACGCGCATCTACTTAAGAACATCTACATTACAGGAGATGAATAACGATGGCGATGTGGACACGGATGAGGATAATTGCGACTTGGATTACAGAGCAGCGGGCAATTTAATCTTGAAGACCACGAAGGCAAAAGTATATTTACAACAGTCTATCCATTCTGTGTTCTTCTTCCCTTGCGCGAATGAAAGGTACATTAAATAATAGCTAGAACCATTACGACAATTTTCAGATGAACGAGCTGAGAATCCTCCAGATTTGTCGTTTATTAGCAGATTATCTTCTGTATCGCAATGATTCAACTATAGCAGAGAGAGATACGAATATATATCACTGACTTTTATCTGCGATGAAATATTATATTACAGTTGGAGTTTAAGTTTCTAATGTAAACCGTTTTAAAGAATTGAATTATAAATATTATAACTGTGGCAAAATACTACCTCTGGTATAAATGAAATTTATTATTAATTTATTACAAAAAAATAATTTATACGTAATAAGCTAAAAATTCTACAATTTTAGCTCTGAACAAGAAATACAAATCTATAACATCTATCAGGATCTCAAATTCCATGTCGACATTTCTTTTTGTAAGAAAACGAGATCGGAAAAAGATGAAGATGAAGTTCGTGCTTCTTGACGGAATAATTCAGCGTTAACGACTGGATGTCGTCCTTTCACAGAAGAGGCTGTCTAGTTCGCGTTGCTCAAGATACGAAGTAACGATGATGACGACGAACTTGAGTTCGTTTGGACTTGGACGCTGACACGAGACCGACGAAGACGATCAAGACGATGACGACGACGGCGACGACGACGACGATAACGACGGCGACGAGGATGGCGACGATGCTTCTGCCGTGAGGCGGTGAGCAATTAGCGACACAGCGCGGCGAGATCAGAGGCCGAGGGCGGGGTGGGGAGCGGCGGCCTAATTACACACGGTACCGACCGACTTCAAAGGAGCCGACAGTTCCTCTCCTTTCCGAGCCATCCCCTCCGAATGGCCAGCCCGAGAACAACGCTCCTCTTCCTCGTATACCCCAGAGCCCAGGCAGCCGACGCAGACCTGACTGTGCCTTCGATACTCTTCCTCTCTTTCTCTCTCGTTTCTCTTTTCTCTTCCCACTTCGTCTCTTCTCATCTCTAGTTCTACGAGAATACCCTTTGCTGTCTTTGATCGCGGGGTCATCCGCGGTGGCAGAACTCGTTTCACGTTCGCGAGTATTAGCGTTACATTATCAGATCATACATGCTGAACGTGACGACGTATTCGTACGTACTCGTACTTGTCACACCTGATAATGAATTTTATTATCTCAGGAGAGATGCATTTATTTGCTATAAATTGCATAATTAACCTCTCCAGTAGGACCAAGATATTTTCTAACTGTATCTAGAGTTAGGTATCTTTGTGCCTATCATCTAAATCTAAATTTTAACCTGTAATAATTGTTATAACGAGATATATATATAAATCTGCTGTCACAATACATAAGATTTTGCGTGCTTCTTTTTATTATATATTTCGTAGAATATTTTAATATTTTAATCCAGCATGCGCATAAGAGTAATATCATCGAGAATAAAATTATGTCGTCACTTTTTGAAAATATAGATAGTAAACAATTCTTTTCTTCGGTGTGTGCGCGTCTTTTTACCAAAAAAATAGTAGCATGAAAAAAAACAAATATCAAAGCGTAATTTCCTTCGGTACGCTTGACGGGTCGACTGGTCGCATCCAAAAGGAGATCCAAATTTAATATCCCCAAAAAACATGCGGCAAGGCTTTCCGTGTCCGTGAGGGAAAGCAAGACGACGGTCGGCATCGCGGCCCAATGATCAAAGGGGCGACGACGAATCACCATGGCCCTGAGTTGGCGTGCGTCCCGCAGGGGCCCGCGAGCGTGGACACACGAGTGGGCACGCGTCGCGCCGAGAAATCGACGGGGACCGGTAAACCCGGCGCAGATATCCAGGCCGACGTGCGGCGGCTCTCGGACGCCGCCGATCTTCCACGAGGTCGTAACGCCCGACGGGCTTAGCCTTAGTGGCTGCCTCCTCTACCCGCGTTGTGGCCGCAAGTCATCAGTCAAGTCTTTGAGGCCGGCTTCAAGCTGCCTCCCTCTTTCTCTCTCTTCCTCCTATCTTCTCTCTCTCTCTCTCTCTCTCTCTCTCTCTCTCACTCATTCTCCGTCTTCCTCGAGCTCGCAGAAAAAGGCCTTTTGCCGATCTGGCTTGGCGGTAAGATCAAACGTTTCACGGTCCACCGTACGGTGAACCGACTGCGCGCGCGGGTGCGCCGCTTCAGGCCGATATACATAGATATATACGGTTGTGGAACGAGAAAGGGCGACGAGGGGACGAGAGAAGGCGATGGGGAAGAAGGAAGGAAAGAACGGGTTGTGAGAAGGAACGAGAGACTCGCACGAAGAGAAAGGGCGCACTTGAACCGGAGAGAGAAGAGGGTCTGGGTTCGGCGAAGGAAAGGGAAAAGGCCCCGGGAAGGCTCCTAAACAAATACGCGTGCCCCCGCTAACCGATCGCAAATTTGTTGAGGTCCGACCTCGAGATTCGGCCTCGCGGCTGTCGCGGCGCGACTGGCTGTCCCAGTGATTGATCGGGGATACGATCGATTGTTTCGTGATTTTTCGAAAGATATTCCATTGTATTAAAGCGGATAGACTGATTGTGCCTCGTGGTGTTTTTTGGACTTGTTGTTGGATTAATTTCCGGATTAATTTGTCGGTGTACATAGGCCGATTGGGATTGACGCAAAATACGCAGTGAGAATTTAGTCTGAAAATATCGTACGATCAATACAGTTCGTTAATTTATTTATTTCGATTGTACGTGTCAATGTATTGAGATAAACAGAGACAAATCCCACTTTTTTAAGCAATTTGTAGAAATTTATTGTATCATCTATGTAATAAAAAAGCAAAAAGTGTCTAATACGTTCAACCGTTGACATATATTCCGAGATGTTAAATTCCAGCTTCTGATTATGTTAAATAACAATGATTTATGTTAAATTCATTATGTAACTAATGTACATATTCAACAAGAATTTAATATGTAAAACAGCAATCCCTTTTACTTCAATAATTTTATGCCATTTTACGATATTTCAGATTAGTAATGAGAATTTGCTATTTTCTCTAAATTGAATTTTTTATATATTTCTCTTAATGTCTTCTTAACCTTAATTACTAGTATGAAAACTATATTATAACTATGAATACTAAGTCCTGTTGTTTGAAGTACAGAATGTAAGTGAACTTTCGTCTTACAATGATTGACAGAGAAAAATTCAAAGCGTTTTTACTTACAATTTAAAATAATACCAATATCATACAGATTGTACAATTATCTAAAAACTAAACATTTTTGCGCGCTTTGGATCCAAATAACCCAATTGTAATTAGGGGTTAAGTATACCTTTGTTTAGATAATATATAATAATGATTAGCTTATGTCCATTTTTACCAATGTAGCTTAACTTTAATCTCCGCATAATTTACTTTTAATTCTGAGAAAAAGGAAAGATAAAAAGTAAATTTAACCAAGATAAAAGTTAAATCTACGTCGATAGAAATGGGTTTAGCTGTCAAAAAGCCCATTCATAATAATCTTATTAATAAAATAAATAAAAAAACATATAAGTGTAAAAGTTGAAAGAAATAAAAATCGAAAAGATAAAATTCATAAAAATACAGCATGTAAACAAATTGAATAACAATGTAATATGGACGATGAACTTCACGATATAAGCTTATGAGCAAAATTCATGTCTTAGTGGATCTAATTAGCAATCAAAATGAGCGGTCGCGAATACGCAAAGGCAATTTCCCATTTACGGACCGAGAAAACGCGGTGGATCACAACGTCGCGTCGCCGCCATAAAGCCCGCTCCTCGATCGTTACGAATCCTCTCGATATCTCGACTATGTTTCGATAGCCTCGGGTGGGAAGAGGATCGGCCGACAGACGAATCTCGTTACGGGGCAGCTACGAATCGTATTATCGATTTGTACGGCGTTGCGGATTGGCGGCGGTCGGATGGAACCTTTGATGTGCGCCGAAGTTCGCGGAGAAGGCTTCCGGAAAGAGCGTATACCTGTAATACGCACAAGTCCGGATCGAGCACACGTGAAGAATCTCCCGCCGAGGAAGCAGTCGCGAGATGAATACGAAGAAGAGAAGAAGAAGGAAAAGAAGAAGAAGTGGATCCATCCTCCGAAGCGCACGGCGGCACGGAGTGTGCCCTGCGAGAAGGAAAGGAAGAGAGAAAGAGAGAGGTAAGGATCTTCTCGAAATAAGCTCCCGTAAAATCATTGCCTACCTACGCGCCCGCTACCGCGCTGTTATGTCCGATCTCGCCTAACTCGTTTGATATCAAACAGAGTCCGATTTCATGGAGCGAGCCGACTATCGAGTTTTGGATCGTAGTCTTATCTCATCCTTTCTAAGACAAATTTTGGACAATAATCCTGTCAAGACAGGCGTCAAAATAATCAGATTTGATTTTTTTAATATGCACTATTTTTAGAAAAATACAATCCTCGACTAATTAACGTATTTGACTAATTAATGTAAATGAAGAAAGATAATTTAATTTATAGATAAGAATAATATATAATATATGCAAACTTTTGTTGTATGGCTTATGCTCGTTTAATCACCAATTTAGATTAATTTTTAATCTCAATTCAACTTACTCTCCATCTTTTTCTAGTTCTAAGAATTAAAAAAAGATGAAGAGTAAGTTAAACCGAAATATTGTAAAGTTAAATCTATATTGATGGACATTAATCTGCTGAATACTGCGAATCTCTTCAATTCTCTAGAACTTGTTTTAAAGAGAGAATATAATTTATTCAAACGCGACATCAATATGACGACAGGTAACACTTAGAACCGCTGCGCGCGGTCTCTTTCCTCGTTGGCAAAGAAGCCGCCCTAATATCAGGGGGAGGGGGAGGGCAGATGGTTTCTCTCGCGCGTGCAAAAACACCATTTTCAGCGCGCGCGGCCGAGCCCTCGAAACGAGCGGCCATAATCGATGTTCCGTCTCTCGCGCCTTCGCGTTTCTCGCTTCCTCCCTGATCCTTCAGGCGAATCAAGGTCAAAGTTCGTCGCCGCGGCGTGGCACGGCGTGATGCGGCTCTATGGACGGCTCTGAAAAACGGTCGAGATTTTTCCGGAAGAGCGACTTTTTGCAGCATGCCGCCGAGTGTCGGTGGGAGGAAAAACACATCTCCCGATTCCGCCGCGACGCGCGAGTTACGATGGAAGTCCGCGCAAGAGAGAGTTAGCAAGAACGCAGTGTAGGCGGCACATCAAAGGCGCACCTCGGGCGTGAACGAGCGAGCGGGCACGCGGCTTAAGTAGAGAGCGGAAGACACCGCCACCAATCCTACCGCCATCCAATATATTTACTCCGATGGACCACCGCTACCATCACCATCGCGCCGCCACCGCCACCGCCACCACCACCACCTCCAGCATCACCACCTCTAGCACCACCACCACCATCACCACCACCTCCAGCATCACCACCTCTAGCACCACCACTACCACCACCACCATCACCACCACTATCACTATCACCACCACCACCATCATCACCACCACCACTATCACTACCACCACCACCACCACCACCACCACCACCATCACCACCACCACCACCACCACCACCACCACCACCACCACCATCACCACCACCACCACCACCACTACCACTACCACCACCACCACCACCACCACCATCATTGCTACCATCACCATCGTCACACTACCACTATCATCATTACCACCGACGTCACCATCACTGCTATCGCCGTCGCCGCCGTCGCTGCGGTCGCAACCGCTGCTCCGAACCGCGCAACGACCACCGTGTAACCGCTGCACCGTAGTCACGGTTGGCGCGCGGATACTTTGTTCGCGACGCGCCACACCGATCTCTAACCGAGTCTTTCTTCTTTCTCTCCCCTTTTCCTATCAATCTCCGCCAGAAAATACCCACCTTAGATTGTAAATTGTGGTTCCGCAACTGATAATCCCGCCATGGTATTGTTCGGGAGACCCACAATTAAGACATACGGGAATATGCGAAACCTTCACATAAAACAAATCTCTTTTCCTTTTGACCTATAGAACTTGTTATAAATACACATATACAAATTATCAATCCTGCAAATGTGAAATTATTTTAGCAAAAGTTACATTTGTAACTTTTGCTAAAATAACTTACGGAAGATATATCATTAATATTATGTAGTCCATTTAAATGTTAAAATAACATACAGTATAATTCATATAAATGTAAGGAGAACGTGCACTGGAAAACGAGGCCGGGCTACTATGAAACTGAAATATTTTGCTAGGGAAGTCATTAACACAGCAGCGGTTATTTCATACAAAGGCATATATGATTCATTGTACTTTGCAGGCTAAAAAAACGTGTGACATAAAAGAAAATTACAGGATTACAGGATTTTTCACGGCCTTGTTCGTTATTTTCCTTAAGTAATCTGAACCTAAAAGTTTTCTTTGCGACGCCGGATGTTTGTGGTCGTTGTGACCACAATTTTCCACCATTCAATCGTGTTATTCAACGGTTATGTAGTTCCGCTTCGAATACATTTGCAGAAACGTAGTTTTGAATACATGGACCGCGTGAATAATATGGCAGCTAGTTTGCTGAACTTTCTACATCGTCCGTTTTGAGAAAATACAACCCCTGATTGTAATTTCCAGTCGCGTATAACGTATTTGTTGAACGGCATTTGTCATTTCAAAATGTATTAACGTTACATATTATATAATATTATGTTATGATCTTGGACAGAGTATCTTTAGTCCTTAATTTTTACTAGTATATCCTGATACAAATAGTCTTTGGAATCAAGCCTGAAATATTATATATCAATCATAGTATGCATATGCGTTGTTGATCGACAAATATTGATTTATTTTTTTTTATCTTAATAATTTGATGTTGATTTGAGAATTCAGATATAAAATAAACTTTTATTAACTGCACGTATAAAATTGAGATTTCGCCAGAAGCTCATTTTGACTCTAATTTGAAACCTAGCTTCTTGTTAAAGCAAACTTGAGTGTTTACATTGCTCAAAGAGGTAACATTCGTAAAAAATTCCTTTGTCTAAAGTTTGAAACTCTAAACATTGAAATAGTACAGTACTAATTAGTATCGAATCGATAATCCTTTTTGATTTGAATTTAGTTCAAGTGCACTATATTTCCTCGGGTTTTCTTGTCAAGCGGATAATAATTAGCGTCGATCAGGAATCGCGACCTATGTTAGAACTAGTTTATGAACCCGACGCCGGAGAAGTGCATTGATCCCGCGGGTCGCCAGCAAGCAGGCCAACCGATAAATTAGTTGCCAGCAGATATCTCCTTCACTTTTCCTTCGTACAGCGCGAGCGTTCAGAAGGCGCGCACGATGCCGCATGGCGCGGCGCAGCGAAGTCGAGCCAAGCGAGCCAAGCGAGTAAGCGAGCGAGCGAGCGAGCGAAGGCGAGGCAGGGCAAGGCAGTCATATTTCAGCCCTTGTTAGGACGAGGGCCCCTGCCGAGACGAGCCAGGGAGAAAATCTCTTTGACTCGCCGCTCCGTGCCTTAATCCACTGGCGTATACCCTATCTTGCCACCTGCTCTCTCTTCCTTCCTCGTCTCTTCATTCCCTTTACCCTTTTACGTACACCTATCTCCCACTTTCTCTCTGTCTTCCTCTCTTTCTTCCTCGACTCTGTTACCTCCTTTTTCTTCCTTTCTTTCTTTTAGGCCTACCAACGTAAATTACGGCAGATATTTACGCCATTTTTTTCAGGTCTTTTCCTCTATCTCCTTTTTACTGTTCTGATCTAAATAGAAGTGATATATGTCTACCATCGCTGATTATTGAGGAATGTTATTAATTACTGGATTTAATCTCAGTAATTATATGCAAACATTTGCTCGCTTCTAAATATTGATATATCCAAACTTAGGATATAGATGAAGTATAGATACGTGTATATTTATCTTGAGATATTTTGATATCAAGCCACAGAGTATGTTAGTTTCAAAATCAATCTGTGATTAGCATATATGGATAAGATAATATTGCCCCGTAGATTAAAGTGTATAGAATATTAGACCTCAATTATTATTATTGATATAAACCTGTTTTAAAGATGTTTTTATAAAATATAAAAAAAAATAGATTCGTTTTTCTTTCATATATTTCCTTTGCATTTTTTCGAAGATCGTATAACACTAATAACAATAAATTTCAAGTAGTAAATATCATCACATTGAAGTAATCGTAAGGATATAGGAAACATCACGCATTTTGGCTTTTATTGGAAAATTATCCGATCGGCATGGAAGCGCATAGTTAATAATAAGTCAAAAATTAAACCAAAAAATAACAAAATCCATTTCCATGGACAACTTAATTGCTAGAACTTAAACGTATATCTTATCTCATCTTTGTCCAGCTTTTTCGCACCGTTAAGAAAACGAAACGGTACAAGAAAAAGAAAAAGATCATAGAAGATCTTAAATACACCGTCATCTATGCAAAAGATATCTTATAGCCAATATTCGCAATAGCTTTCTATAAAAAAAAGAAAGTTTTCTAAATCATTCTAGCGATTACAGTAACATTGCAATATTCCAACAATTTTACAATAGTTGCAACATGTTATTGCTGTAAACTTCTGTGTTGTATGGATTACGAACGATAAATAATGAAACGAACACAGAAATGGCCAGAGAAAAATGCGAGAAATAGAGGATAATTTCCCTTCTAAAAGATGCGTTTGTATATATTCTAATATTTATCCAAATACAAAGAAGTGAAAGATGATTTCCTTTGAGAATTCAGTATCATACCTTTTATTGAAGTATTCGAAGTATAATTTATCTATGACCCCGATAGAAGAGGAGGAAGAGGAAATGTAATATATATAAACATAACACACTATTCTTTTATCTTCACAAAATGATAATCATGTTTTATTGTATTGGTATACGATAAGCTACTTGAATAATAACGGAAATAGATCACATGGCTTTTTGTTCTCTAGAGAGACATACATTCATGCAGAGTGAAGAGATATCGCACAAACGTTTTTAATTTAATGTTGAATTTGCATGCTACATTATCCTTTATTACAGACAACCAGTTGATGAAATCGATGGTAATGAAAAATAATGAATATTCATTCTGTAACTGCGGCCTTTCATTATACACAACGTGTCATTAAATCAAATTTAGAATTGTCCCCTTTGACGAATTCGATGTAATATAATTCGTATCAAATACACATAAAATAGACAAATGGCATTTCATATACACGTATGAATAATAATGTCTATTTTTTCGATATTTTAATAAGAATTTAGCATATCCAAAGTATTTCAAAATATCATGGAAATTGCATGAAATACTGTTGAAAGTAATTTCGTGTAAAAATTCGTTCAGGAGGCGGGGGTGAAAGCTGCTGTGCCGTTTCGGACAGTATTCGAGAGAGTGTAATCTAGTACTTCCTCGTAGAAGTTCTCTTTTCTCCCTCCGCGGAACCGCGCTCGTTAAGTCGCGAGAGCGCGTCGAAAGCTGACGCTTACTTTCGCCAACTCCTCCCGAGGAAAGAGCCGCAGTAACAACCCCGCTGCGCCGCGCTACGCGGTTATGGTAATGCGTGGTTTGCGGTGCGTGTTAGCCGCCCGGACGGTCCTCGTAATGGTAACGAGATGGTCTCTCACCATCATCATCAACATCCAGACGACGACGAAACGCGATGCGAACGCGATCAACGACTCTCGAGCCGACCAGCAAGACGCGCGGCCCTCTTTCAAAGATGCCGACCGCGATCAGCTCTCTGGCTATTTTTAACCTGTTTTCGTCTCCCTTATACATCCCTCTCTGTTTCTCTCTACTTCTTTCTCTCTACGTCGTATTCTCTTCCAGCTTATATTACGTGTTACTACTAATCAGAAGGAAGGCATTTAATATTGTGCAAATCTGGGATCTCAATTAGGGTTTTACGGTTGATGAAATGAAATTGATATTCATTATATTTCATGAGTTGTAAAAAAAGTGCGTCTATATAGAATGGTATCTATCTGTGCATATAAATTATGTACACAAATTGTATACAGATATATACATTACAATATATCTACATACAATACGTATTATTTTAAAGACTTAGAATAGGATTATGATATAATGAACATAATTTTATGTACTAGTTGATATTTATAAAGAAGTTTAATATATGTATATTATACGTAATCATAGTTATATATAGTTGTATGCGCATGCATGGAATTATAAACTTCTCTAACGTTATAATCTTATTTATTTTCGTTATTAACATATTAAAAAAATATGTTAATAACGATATTTATATTGATAATATTTAAAAAATATGTTTCTAAAGTTACACTCCTTCCTGTATGCTCTCAGGAAATCCCATGTCCCAAAGTATGAATAAATTGCACCCCTCCCCCCTTTTTCTCTCTTTCTCTCTCTCTCTCTTCTTTCTCCATCATTCCATGCGTGTGCATTCGCGCACGCCGCATCGACGGAATGCCACGCATCACCAACCACGAGTCAGTCAACCTCGAGAGAGAATCAGGTGTGGAACAAATGAATTCGCGACGGGGGAGGCGGATCAGTCAGCTCCTTAATCTCGCGGAAGCGAATGCTTCTTTTGTGGAGAACGGACTCATAAAGCAGGGCATTACCGTTCAACGTCATTTCTGCTTCGATGCTAAAGTTTGAGATCATTTACTTACGCAAAAGGATAAAAGAGATCGATGGCCTCTATATATCTTAAATCTATGGAATTCACATTTCAGTTATTTACATTAAATATTATTGAATGTTATGAATAACATTTGTAGAATATATTGTAAGTTAATTTTTAAAAAATTTTTAAATTTTAAATTTGAAGCGAAATAATAATCTATAGTTGTATATAATAAATGTATTAATAATATTATAATATTAAAAATTCATTAATATTTTGCTTATACATAAATAAAATATTAATAAATTTTTTATAATAATCCTCATATTATAGGAATATATTAAAATTAAATATAATGTAATAATCCATATTATTTCCTTTATGATGAACATTTAATAGAAAAACATATGTATATTAAATTATGGAAAAATTTAAAAAATTATGTGCACAAATTCATTCATACATTGTATACATGTATAAATTTTGAGAATAACTTTTGGAATGGAACGGAAACATAAAATGAATAAAATTGCGTCGACATCGAGCTGCGAAATCGAGTATTATTAGTACTGCAAGAACAGAGATCGAATATAATTCCAAAGGGAAATGTTTTCAATTATCCGCTGATAATTAAACCTGTTTTTATTTACGACTTTCATTTTATGAAATTGTAATATATGTATTATAACAGAGGATGATTTAAACAAAAATGCAAAAATAAAATTTTTTAATTAATTTTTCCAATTCAGTTACTTAGAAAATGATTAAAATAAGAAAACTGATACCATTTAAAGAGATAAAAGCGATGAGTATTTTCCAGTGAGTTATGTTTACAACTGTTTCTGCTATTAATTATAATTTACAACAAAATCCAATGCTTAATATAATATACTCCTATTGATAAGGATCGCGTAATTATTTCTTTGAAAAACCATCAATTCAAAATCAAGGATTAAAATAATATGAGTACACCAGTTATCACAAATTCTTCATTCTAAAATTCCGTAACTTTTCTTTGATTTTTAGACACAATTTCATGATTTTCCCTGACTTTCAATAATATTTTAGAATTTTTTCTATTTTCATCCTGATTGGGAAATCATTAAATATTTTGTTGAGAGATCAATTTAACAAAGCAGTGTACGTTATTATTAATGTTGCTGACACTATTTGCTAATTTTCAATTGTTAAGTTGGTAGTACTCCAACAAAAAGTGTAGGTGTGATGTACGTGTAAATGATTTAAATCCAAGAATTTTAATTTTTCAGAAAGTTTTGCAAAATTTTTCAATTTTTCTCTAATTTTCTTGACCATCTTTAATTACAAACAATTTCCCGATTCCCCTGATTTCTAGTTTTCTGACTTCTGGTTATACTTATCTTGTACCTACACTTATATTCATAATGAAAGATTGGAGACACAAGAAAATTCTAAAGATCAAGTAATCTTGAATAAAAATCTTCGATAAAAATCGCGAAGAAAATATCTTCATCGAAGAGAACGAAAGTTTCTGTCTTTCTCTTTATCACGTACATTAACGATAATAAAATATCGATGGATGCGCGAATACCCGGAGCTCGCATGAGTGCGTCTGGCCGTAAAAAGCCGTTCAGATCGCAGCCATTTATCTACGGCGTGATTCATCTCTTTGACTGCGGCGCACGGTATCTTTAAACGTTTTACCTGCTACCGGATTCCCTGCAGCTAGTATACGGTGCGCCGCCAGTCCAAGTAACAGCCGTCACTTTGTCGGCCTTTGTCACGGGGATTATGCGCCGGGTGGCAAATTATGACGGACACCTTCACGCCCAGGACACCCTCTAATGCGCTGGCCACAGAGTCGGCAAAAAGAAAGAGGGAGAAAGAGTAACTGCAGAAGGAGAGGGAGAATTGAGAGTCTTCTTAATATACCTCCCGTATATACATATGTTTCTTGAGAGAAAGTTTAAAATTATGCAAAAATATTTCTGCAGAAATTGAAATTCTAACAGGTGCTATTTAATCATAGCATCACTGTATTGTATTAAAAGAAAAATAATAATTATAAATAATAATTAATAAACGAGTAACAAAGTGAATGAAAATTTTTTACTGTTCAAAAAATCAATCTATTACAATTCGCATGATTGGAACAGTTGATAGAAATTGAGCATGTGCAAATATTTTGAAGAAATATTAAATTTTTAATATTTCACTGCTGTACATTTTGAGGAAAAGACCACAAAAATAGCAAATTTTCTATTTTTGTGATCTTTTCTTCAAAATGTACAGCAGTGAATATGTTTTATTTACACATATATTGCTATCTGTTTATATTATAATATTAGTAAAAAATAAAAACATTTGCGTTATGATATCGATATCAAATTATAGCTTTATAAGGCGGTTTTTCAGATCTCTTTCTTTTCATAGCTCTTAAATACCGAGAAATACCTTCGCTCAGAGCACAACATAAAACTACCCCTCCACATCCAGGCCGACACCCCAACGAATTGATTTACGGCATAATAAAGCGGTTAAGTGCAGAGTAGAAGCACCCCCGTTCCAGTCGTCTACTTTATTTATGACCTTCCCGAAAGTTTCGATTCGATGCGGATTCTCGAAATCGCTGCAAGTCCGTCGCTACGCTTTTCCGATAATTTGTGGTTACGCGAAAGGTACTCGACGGAAAGAGGACATGCCACTTTCGGTCAGCTTTAAGTTTTACAGTAATAGAGGGATTGTTGCTTACCCCAGATATTTAACGTCGGCATGAAACGTTTCCCACTCGTCCTAAAAAAAAAAAAAAATCCGTAGTATATCATATTACGTTGATATTCGGAAGTTGAATTTCTCTTTTTATGGACTATTTTTATGGATAAATGTAAAAACCTAGTCCACAATTCGAAAAAATTTTTTTATCATTCTGATAAAAAGATACTAATTGAACAGATAGATACCAACAGACAATTGTCTTTCTGTAGTATCTTTGACTAATAAAAATAAAAAGACGAATGTGACTTTAGAATTATCCAGTGCCTGGAAAATATAACATCATAAGAATCAAAATTAAATTCTGAATAAATTTATTTATCAGACATCAACTAATCTGAAGAGCTTTGTTGTGTGCGCGATGCAAAATATTGCTGCATATGCCAAAAGAATTTTACTCAATTTTTTCAAAGCTACGAAAATATGTAAGAAGTTCTTTAATTTCTATTGAAAAGTATGATATATGAAACGATTGAAAATGATCATGTTTCGATACACACTGTTAATACTGAAAATCTATATAGTTCACTTTACGTATATCACATATTTTCAGTATTGGCAATATATGCAGTATGTAGAAACACGATATCAAAGGCTCCGGTGCACGATCGGTAAGATCATCCGCGTTTCGCATATGAATCGTGTTTCTTGTAAAAAATTTCCTGTCGGCGATCAATGATCGTGGCTGAATCATGACATCGCGCAGCGCGTTTCTTTAACGATCACGTCGTAAGAAAAAGCAAGAAAAATAAAGTTCTTTTTTTTTGTTCTCATTGCTCTGTACGAAGCGGAATCTAATCCGTCGTTTGCGGATCATTATGCTCGATTATAATTGCGTCGCAACAACGTTTCTCCTTCCTGTCATCCACAATGTTGGCGGCAGACTTTCATCTCAGACCAAGATCGAAACAGAGCTTCTGTTTCCGAGGTGTTTCCGCCGCCGGCTACCGTCCTGGATGCTGGAACTTGATCCTAAGTAGTCGTTTTCGTGAAAGAGGGGCAGGAGGCCGAGGGACGTTGTTGTGGTAAAACGCGCCACCGATGGATATGGTAGCCGGACGCGGGATAGAGAGGGAGAGTGGCGCCGTGTAGCTCGGCGTCCTTCGTTGTAGTCGTTTTTTAAATTATTCCCGTGGTTACTCATTTGTTACGTGTTAGTTCGATCGCGAATATATTCGTAAAAAAATCAAAAAAAAAAAAAAGCGAGGAAGAGTCCACGAAAATCGAGTTTGCGGATTTTTAGAACGTTTCATAATACTGAATATATTGTATTTATAAAATATTTGTAAAATATATAATTTGACTATGACTTATCGAGATTTCACACGAATTCCAGATTACGCTGTATTTAGCGGCATCGATTCTGACAATAATCGCCGAGGACAAACCGACAAATACAGTCTCTGTTTCCTCGATTTCCTTGGATTCACCGGTGGAATATCAAAGCAACACAATCAGGAAGGTGATGAGCTACTTGGGAAAATATGGGCTAGATGATCAAAGAGCCCTGAAGAGAGTATATCTAAGCAACAGGTCGATCACTTGCAACGATGGATCGCAAGCAGGTTTCTACCTACGAAAGTCTCACGGCTCCAGGCGGTGGATCATGTACCTGGAGGGCGGCTGGTATTGCTACGACCAGAAGAGCTGTAGAATCAGGTGGATGCGGATGCGGCATTTGATGACGTCAACCCAGTGGCCCGAGACACGCGACGGTGGGTCTTCGATCGCTTATAATTATACGTCGCGCGGAACGAAAACGATTTTCCGCTCGTGCATCCAAGCACCGAAACTCGCGCTGCGTCATAAATTAATTTCGTGGTGATCCTCCACGCTGGACGCACATTTTTGAATGTTCATATTGCTCCTCGCATTTTAATAATACATGTTATGTGCGATGTGAATCAACACATAAGAATATGCTTTATTATGCACGAATATTTATTGCAACGACAATATAAATCATATTTTTTTATCCAATTCATATATGCATATCGGAGATATTCTGCACCTTTATCGCGATATTAATGTACAAATTTATATACATATACTTCCATTATTGGATGTCCTTTCAATTGCATAATTTATTTCATTAATTAATAATCCGTTTTTAATTCTTTAAATATTTCTTGATAATTCAACCCTAAAATAAATATTTATGAAAAAATATTTAATTAAAATTAATAACAAAATTTTGGCTATTTATTCATTATTGTAGAGATTTAATTTCGCAAAAATTTTGGAAATTTTAACAAACACACAGCTACTGATTCCTTTTTTAACTTGTTCTCTATAACTACAAGGCAATAGGTGATCCTGTATTGTATTGCTTGATATTGTCGAAATAAAAATATTCAATTTTTTCAGTGGGCGGGATGCTTTCACCAAATCCCGATGAGAATCCATTCTTTTGGGGCACGAATCACGTGTAGGTATTGTCCATCGTGTAGTCCATCGATCTCGTGTCGCCACATCACTAATTATTACATCTTTACATAACGATGTTATTCTTATTCCATAGTTTCGTTCCATATTGCACGAGCGATAGCTGGAGCGGCACTAGAGCCTTCAGATCGCCGAATGACATGTTTTCCTTCATGGGGGCAGAGATCGTAGTCCAGGTTATCCGGGACTTGGTTCCCCTTGGCCTCGAAAACGCGAGCGCCTTTCTTTTGGCTGGTAGCAGCGCAGGCGGCACTGGCGTTATGCTGAATTTGAATCGCGTTCACAATCTGATACATCATGAATTGGGTATGTCGCAAACGATCAATTATTGCTCCAATTAAACGATTCCTGACTCATTATTAATAATTATTGTCATTTTCATAATAATATATATCTCTCATTAATATATATCTCTCACAATCAAATTATGTTAGACAAATCGATAATAATTGTTATTATATGAATCATTTACATTTGTTGTCAATATCATAAACATAGAATTATATTTTAATTTATCTCCCCAATAATTTCTCTTATTAACACTGACATTAAGATATTGCATGATTATAAGAATTACTTCTTTATATGTCATTTTGCATTTTAATATCTATAAGTATTTTAAATATACATTTTGTGAATTGGTATTTGTATACATACAAATATATACACACAATATACATAAAAATTTTTATGTTAACATTGAATGATTTATTTATATAACTTTATATATAATATTTTATATAATATTTTAGAATATTTAACTCAAATTAATATTGAATTCTCTTCTATATTTGAGCTTGTCAATTTATTTTATTAAATATTTCGGTTTTCTTCGATCACTGACTATATGTATAATTCAATTATTAAATAATAAGACTTAACTATTCGCGCAGGCTTGAGACATGTTGCTATACGTGGTGTGTCGGATTCCGGATGGTTCCTCGATAGAGCGCCTTACTCTCCAAACGGCTTGTCGCCGATCGATGCGATACAAAAAGGGATGGAATTATGGAACTCTCAGATGCCTCGTAATTGCGTAATTAGATATCCTAACGAGCCATGGAAATGCTTTTTTGGATATCGACTTTATCCAACATTGTCTGGTGAGTTCATCTCATATCATGAAAATTTCAATAGTATCTAAATGGTAATGTTTCGTAAAAAGAGTTTAAAACTCTCTCTCTCTCTCTCTCTCTCTCTCTCTCTCTCTCTCTCTCTCTCTCTTCTTCTATTATTTAACATCCTAGCACCATTGTTTGTCTTCCAATGGATATTTGATGAGGCCCAAATGAAAGCTTACAACGTCGCTGCACCAGTTACAAGGCAGCAATGGGACTACATACATAAAATGGGCGACAGTCTGCGGCAGACATTTGAAAATGTTACTGCGGTCTTTGCCCCGAGTTGCATTAGTCACAGCGTCTTGACGAAAAGAGATTGGAAGATGATCAAAATAGATGAGGTTTCCTTTGCACAAGCGCTGTTTTGTTGGGATCAAATGCCGATCGGAAATTATCATAACAACCAACACAACAAGTAAGTATGAATGGAATTCGTTGTGGCATGATCGCCGGCTGAAAATATATTCAACGATACCGCGTTGTTTGTTTGCGAAAATATTTATCGAAGTGCAGTTTCTTCGGAATCATCTTAGTAAATAAATCAATGAAGATCGAGATCAATGACGATCGAGACCTCGAAGAAATAATGTTTTTCGTTCTGCTACAGTACTCACTCGCAAATCGAGACCAATCAACCGTGCGGGAAGTCACTGAAAAAGCTATTGCGTTCTGGTATCAGAAAGGGAAATGGTACCTCGATCGAAGGTGGAAAAAGCAGAGTTGGATCCTCTACGGAAACACAAAAAGCTCGATTGTCTGCCATTGGCAAAATGCAGGAAAGAAAGCCAGTCTCCGGCTCGATTCAAGATCGGGAAAATAAGAAGAGACGAAAGAGGAAACATAAAAGCAGAAGGAGAGAGAGGAAGGAAAGAGAAAGAAGTAAAGAAGAGAGATTGAAGAAAGAGAAACACCAGCGAAGAAAGAACACTGGTACGGTTTAGTAATGCACAAACATGTTTTGAACCTTGCTCAATAACAATCGACATTCTTTGAATAGTTCCGAGTTATTTTATGCAATTTTATAGATTGATTGAAAACTTACTTGGTACTGCGTATAATTTCACGATAATATTAAATTTAATATTTGTTATTAATTTAAAAAAATAACTTTTTTTAATTTTAAAAAATAACTTTTTTTTAAATTTTTATGCAGTTTGTACAATTTTTCGAAATTCATTATATATATATATATATATATATATATATATATATATATATATATCTTTTTGCAGGTCGTCGTAAAAGCGGTAAACAAGTAAACGGCAATAATCATACGGCTATATTTAACGGCATCAGGCCACAACGATCGGTAATACCATCATTTAAACGGAAGTGCATTGAAAACTGTCATTTTCGTATGATAGAACGCTGTACTTGGCCACAATGTAACCATAGCTGCCCCAAGCTGCATAATCCCTTTACGGGCGAGGAAATGGACTTTATCGAACTGCTCAAGAGCTTTGGTCTAGACATGAAAAGTGTCGCGAATGCCCTCGGAATCGATATACATACGTTGAATAGTATGGATCACAATGAATTGCTGAATCTTCTGACACAACGCGCGAATTAGCAAGACAATCTATCGTAACGATAATACAGAGTTTTTCTGCTTGCTTTATCAATCTTTCTGTTGGCACGTCTAGAGTCAGAGCTCAATATTTACATACAATTTTAAATATCATGTTTCAAGTAACGTGGAACGGTTCGTATCAGCTGTCTCACTGGTACCAATGTTACAGTACTTAAATTAGAGAAGATATATTACTGGTAGAAATTAAAAGTATAATGAAAAAGATCTATCAAAATATTAAAAGTATAGATATCTATACTTCTTTTACAAAATAAATTTTAAATGTTTACGTAGAGTACAAATAATTATACTAATAATGTAAATTTGAATAAATTGTATGTATACATATAAAATGCATAATTATATAATTATATAATGTTATACAACATACATTTATGATACATATATGTATAATAATATTAATATAATAATAGTATAATAACATGCGTTATTGTATTATTATGTATTAATATTAAATAATATATAATTATAATTATAATTATGTAAAGATATGTATATACAAGATGACATACCAAATCAAGCTTAAAAGAAATATATTTTTTTTAATTTGATACAATAACTTTGCATATATCTTTGGTTTGTATATCTCTGTATATTATTGACTGCCAATCGATTAAGTATAAATTATTAACTTTGCTCACATAACATATAAAATAATTTCCTTTTCGACAGCAATAAATTAACGTATGAAATGCTTAAATAGAGACACGTTACGCGTTATTAATCAAATAAAACGCGTTTAACCAAAATGGATGTACATAATTTCATAGAGATGCCTATTGTGGTGCGTTTGCAGGACTCGCTTCGCTGAAAAGACGAGAAAGCCGAGAGAATGGAAATTTCGATTGGCATTTTCGCCGATGGACAGGGGAAAACAAGAGTTCTAGCGTGTAGAAAGTGTATATTTCATTATAATTGTACGAATTATCTTAATTTATTATAATTTATAGGTAAAATAATCGATCATGTAAGTATGTTTTACGAATTAATTCGTATGTTCACGGCACAGAGTTTGTCATTAAAATCAGAAATCGGGCGAAAGGCAGAACCTCCCTAACTTTATATCTGTTCAAATACAATTCTTTTCATTTCGGTCGTCTCTTGATTGTCGTTTGTTAAAAGATCCTTTTTTTACATATATATTTCGTGTTCATCATAGATCAATCACAAATCAGATTATCATATTATTTAGATCGGAATCAGCGCAACTCAGTTATATACACGAAAGACTGTAAGGATCTTCCAATGGCAAATAGGATTGATTCTTTTATGTAACGTCGGAACGGAAATTTATCAACAAACAATTGACCGACCGACAAAGCAGCTTCATAGACTGATTAAATTATCTACCTCAACGAATCAAATCGTATTAATGTCCTTCATGTATTATAATTGTCAACTTAGAACATCAATAAGAACAGTGTTACTGTAAGTTAATACGCGTAAAGTATATATTGTACCTATGTCTTCAATCATGTAATATAACTCTGCCAAGGTAATAATGTTATTTATTTAATGTAGTATTTAATATCCGATGATTATACAGCGACATGTATTTTTTTTCGTAGTACACATATACATATACATAAATGATATTGATGGTACCAATGAAAAGTATTGTAACTACGAAAATTATTTATCTAATAATTTCTTTCCTGAAAATGTTTTATTTATATCTATTACAATAGAAATAAAGTATTAAATTATACAAAACTATAGATTTATTGAAGATTGAAGGATAGAAAACATAATATCTACTTTTATCTTTCTTCAACGATTTATTTTGTAATCGTATTCACAAGCACTAAAAAAACTTCAAAATTAATCGTTAATTAATTATTCAATTAAAGTGCTGATAAAATTGTAATTAAATGCTTAAATTAATGTCTAAAAATGTAATTACTTTTCATTGATGTGATCAATATACTAATGTTAAAAATTATTCGAGATTTTATTTATTTTTATTTTTATTTTTTTTTAAATTGTGACCCCGTCTATGCGAATGCGATCAGAATAATCGAGATTTCATCAATCGAGGTTCAAAGCTTTTACTTGCATCCACATATACTGTAACATGAAATATTATCTTTTAAAAAGCATGACATTGTAAATAAATTGTATATCTGTTCTATTGAGTTCTTGATGAATTATTTATTTGTATTCCCGCATTTAAATCCCGCATAAACCAATAATAATAATAATATAATCATCTTTAAAAATATGTTAAAAAGAAGATCTTGTAGACTTTTTTTTATTGAAACATTAATCGAGTTAAGTTCTACAAAACAAAATGTACAAAAACATATACATATATTGTATTATATATACACATACATATACAGCATTAGCCAAAAATATTAGGCACCTTATTAACTATCATTTAAAATTTTAGCTTAAAAATTGATTTATGGCATTTGCTGTAAATCCTTTCAAGAATCTTTTAAATTTATGTATAATGTTAGTAACCGATAGATAACAATGTAGGTAAAAGAATTCCTGATAAATGAAAAAATATAGGTGCCTAATATTTTTGGTCAAAGCTGTATATTGCACTATATATTACAAGCCAAGTGGAGCCTATACAAATGCGACTTGTAACATAGTCGCAATCGCGTCCAACAAAATGTAGTTCTACCATAAAATACCCTAAAATGTCATCGGTATAAATCGCGATCTGTAGCCTCGATCTATATGTAACGATTAATTTGTTTGCTCTCACGACGCGTACCCTCCTGACGTGCAGTGTCCCCTGTGCACGATGCACGAGGGCGATAATTCAATGTAGAAACTGAATCCGTTCTCCCAACCTCCACCGATCGGTCGGTTGGATTCGCATCCATTGCCAACTCTCCCTCGAAACTATATATTCCGCGACGGCGTATGCAGGAAATGGTATTTAACAGGCTAGGCCGGGTCCGACCCCGAGTGTACGCACGTAGCCGATAGTCAATGTGATGGAGAGGCGGACGTAGGGAAGAGAGAAGGAAAACGAATGAGTACTGGTCCCTCCTCATGTCCAATTGACGCGTCCGAGGAAGTGACGGAAGGATGGAAGCGCAATGTACTTGAACGTCCCATAAGCGGGTTCTACATTAGACTACTCCTGTTACCGGTAGTAGTTCGTTCGACTGCCTATCGTTCAGTCGTCGGGTTGTCAGCCGAAGATCACTGCACTATTAGCAGTGATCCATCTGAATTCGTTTTCCATACGATTCCCATTCTGTGTGTTCCGAAGTTTCTCGATGTGACGATAATGTTTTACCTGATCGAGAGATTCTCTTACTCGTGACAGAAGTAAGACAATCGAAAGAACCATTATTACCAAGCGCGGAGGATTATATGTATTTTTAAATCTGCACGCGTTTCATAGAGATGTTCACCAAGGCGAATCAGATCAGTATTTGTTCATTGATAAAAAAGTAATTAAAAATAAATTTTGTTATTAAGTTTTATAAACTCTTGATTTTTTAAACTCTTAAATTTGCTAGAATGTTATATAATAAAATAATACGTAAACAGTACTTCTTATTGTTGCTCAACAAAAAAATCAAGAAAAGGAAATTATCCAATTCGCTTCGAAGCTGAGAAGCAAAACGAATAATCAGTTTATTAAATTGATTTAGCAAACTATATACTGTAAAAATCATTATAATTTGTATAAGTTTCAATATATTAGGTGTTGGAATTAATTCGTAGCGTTTTTTAATGAAAGAATGTTATTTATTTCACATGAGCATTAAAAAATACATTAATGAAAGTACTTCCCATCACTTATAAAACGCTACGAATTAATTCCAACACCTAATATCTTTTCGTTACAAAAGTCAATTCGTGATTTTTTTTCGGGATTGTGATCATTTTATATGAGACAACATTTTTCGATCTCTGCGCTTGTATCGTCGATTGACACTGGATCACACAATGCAGAACTGTTGTTTATTGTTTCTAGAGGAAGAGAAAGCGCGCAGAAGTACCTAACTAGCATGATAAAACAACTCGTTTGGAACAAAATTGGCGACAACTGTTGACTAACAGTCTCCAAACTTATATTGATCCGATTCGCCACGATTTATCCTGTAGGATAATTTTTCACTCACAGAGAGAACGGAATAAATTTTCAAAACGTAATGATGTTATATCAATGACATAGATAAATCTGTGTGATAGCGAATTCCACTGCTGCTTAAACTTCAGTCGAAAATATAAAAATAAAATTTGATATATTTTCCTACAAAAATTTTTTTCTGTATCTTTTATTATTTTTCTTACGATCCTTCAACTTTTACTGTAGAAAATATTCTTGATTCTTCAAAAGAAAATTTATTTATAATTATTTTTTAATGAAGATTTATAACGGCAACATAGTTGTATTAACAAGTTATGAAAATTTCAGAAAATTTTGAGACTCTCGTATCCGTTATGCTCGAAAAAATCAGAGACTGTTTGATTAAAACACAAGTGCAGAATATTTGCTGACATCGGAAGATCGGAGGCCGTATACAAAGAATTTTGGTTGAAATCTCATCATTTCAATCATGCTGAAAGGAATTGTTCTGCTGATTCTCCATGTTTTCTGTGACATTGGTGAGGTTAAGCTAACTATCGCGTTTCATTACACAGTTCTTGCACAACGTTTATTATTTTAGTAGAAATGCAAAATAATGTGTTTAAAGCAAGTGTTTTTAAACACTGTTTTTTAAATAACTTGAAGAAATATTAAATATTATTAAAAGTAATATATAAATATATGAATAAAAAGCAAATATGTTTTTACATTACGGAATATTAATACATTAATTTTTATTCAAATACTGTACAAAAAGTATGAAGTATATAAAAGTATATAAAAAATATAAAGATAAATCATATTGTTTATATTTATATAATTTTGCGTTTCTCTATATTTTTTTATATTTGTATATACGTATTTACTCTTTATTTTCTCTCTCTCTCTCCTTCCCTCCTCTCTCTCTCATCCATAAAGAACTTACCTAATTCTTTTGATATTATACAGGATATCCCTCTTAATGTATGATCATCTCTTATATCTTTGAAGATAAGGTCAAATAAAAAATATATTCAAGCAAAAATTGTATGACCTGATGAGGCACATATAATTTTGTACAAAATTTATTTTTCGTTATATGTATGAAGATCATTGCTATTTTTTAAATAAAATATTTTTTTGCATAATATGATTTCTCTAATTCTGCACATAGAACTTAAAGTAAAAATATCAATCAATAATTTATAAGATATTTTATACTTTATTCTGACATATTTTGACATAAAATAGAAAATATCTCAAAAACTATTGATTTTTTCAATATTTCTACCTTAATTCTACTTTTATACAGAATAATTAGAGACATTATAATTTTACACACACAAAAAAGACAGATATATTATTCTACTTAAAAAATGACTGTGACTTTCATCTTAGTCATATGACCATGAAAATTGAATTTTAGAAAATCAATTATACTATTAAATGTGTTCCTCATCAAGTTATACAACTTTTATCTAAACAAATTTTTAATTCCACTTTATTCTGCAAAGATATAAGGAACGGTCACTTTAGGTAGGACACCCTGTATATATGTATAATGTGTGTGTGTGTGTGTGTTAAAATATATATACATTATTAATAAAAAAGATATATGTATATCATGAATTAATATCATCTTTTAAATTATAATTTAAATTCTAGTATTTAAATACAATTAAGCGATACATACATTAACATAAATCATAATGTTTCGAAAGGCGCGAAAATTATACTAATTTGCGAAAAAATTGTTTTGACATATTTAGCTATTTTTAATATTTTAATTATTTTTAACTGCTGAACACGAATCTATTTTCCTGCTATTATGTCACAATTTTAATTAAAATGGTGTCAAAGACGGAAAATGAATTTTAATGACGTTGTAGCATTAGTAACAAATTTTTTCGAAATTTCATTAACACACAAAAGTATCAACTTTTTGCTTTAAAATGCATTTAGTTTTGTTTCGATATGATTTTTCATTTTCGAGCAAGTTAAAAGTTGATATGTTCATATACAGTTAACAAAATATAGAAAAATTTACTGTTACTGTTACAACGTTACGAAAATTTTCAAAATCGTCATTTTTAACATCTCACGTTATTATATATATAAACTTTGTTCAGACAACAATCCAAAAATATAAATTGGCAAACTAGTGTTATTTCTTCTAGTCTTTTTATACAAATTTGAAATATAATTTGTTTCTCTCGCATCTTATATTTTTAAATCTATTTTCCTAATTTCGCTTTCAGCATTGGCAGGGCAGTGTGGAAAAGTATGGGTCACAGTTTCCTCTTTGTGGAGACCAATCGCTGCCAGCGATAAAGTGGTCGATGCCGAATTAGAAGTAAATTGGGAATTCGATTGTCCGGCGGACACAAGATACTCAGATACTCAAATCAAGGTGTTCACTGCTGACCCGTTAGCGGCACATAGTAATAAATTTTGTTTGATTCTCTTATGTATTGTATTTCGCTACCAAAGGGAGTGATTATACAATCGCGTACCTTTTATTTTATAATATTTATAAGTTAACTACTGTATTAAATATTATATCAAAAATATAATGTTTATTATTATAATTTATTACAAAACACAAGACATATGTATGACAGCTTGTAAACATTGTATTATAAATTTGCTTTATTCAAAATTCTTATTTAGTTTATGTGAGAAATTTCTTTAACAAATCTAAGTAAGAATCTTAGTATAAGAAAAATCCTATTTTCAGTCATTTCGATTCTTATAAAATGCTATTAGTATCAATTATTAAATTACTTGTCAATTTAATATGTGATATTACTATACTTTAATTCTGTTTATGATTGCGTTTCAAGATTTAAAACATTTCGGTTTGCAGAACTGAATATAGATATAAATTCACACCAAAATTTTTATCAAGATTCATTTTGACCGAAAATAGAATTTACTTAATTAAATTTATTCTTATCTGTCCTATTTCATTAAAATTTATCAACAAAGTTGATGAGTATATAAGTTGAAAATATATAAGTTTGTTTTGCTTTCGTATATATTTCATTGATAGCTTAGTACAGATCACCAGCTTAAGCGCGTTGAAACGCTTTGAGTTCGTCGTTAAAACTTGTTGGCTAAGTCTCTCTTCCGCCTATCGCATTCAATTTGGAAACATTGATCCGCTCGAAATGAATCCCTCGATAGTTTTGAATCGTTTCCAATCCGATTTATCTTACAGAATGAATCGTCGTGAAATCGAACGCATTCATCCCTTATCACATTTTCTCATCGTAAAGCTATTGAACTTTAGATACCAAAAAATTTGTCCACGCAACCACGATTCTATTCATCCTATCTTTCAGACAAGCCTGAACTGATCCTGACTTCGTTACAACGTCCTCGGGGATACTACAGAACAAATATTACAGTCGGTCGTCCGCCGTTACCAGGAGGATGGGACACGAAGGATGGAGCGACGCTTCCAGGATCACATTGTCTCGATTATTATGCTATTCTTTACAAAGATAGTCATATGTTTTCCATGTCTTGCTTGCAAATTTGGCCGACTTGGATGTATGATTTAAGGTACTAATTTTGTACTTTCAAAGTTTTGAATTGAAATATCACTTTTTGTTTAAAAAAATCATTTATTTTTAAAATAATTTTTAAATAATATCCGAAAACGCTGTTTAAATATTTTAAAACATTTATATAGAAAGACTAAATCAAGCAATAAAAATTGATATGTTCTTATACAGAACTTAATTAAAGTAATTACTTTTAGATAATCTTTAATTTGACTTTTACTTTTAGATAATCTTTTAATTGGATAAAATTTACTGTAATTAAATTACAGTTTCATTAGATTGTATCAATAATAAACTGTAATTAAATTACAGTTTGTTACTGATAAGATACAATATACTTGCGATAAGATACAATATATTTGCGATAAGATACAATATATTTGCAGTAATTATTTATTATTATAGATACTATAAATTTGACGGACCATACACAAAAAAAAATGTTTTAAATTAACTAGAATTCTGATGGAAAAGAACGATCCAAAATTCTAATTAAATTTACAAGATTTCGGATTAAATCTATCTACTAAATGTTGGTTATTTCAACTAGAATTCATTTTCCACCAGAATTCCAGTTAATTCAACCAAACATTTTTTTTCCGTGTAATAATCACACGTAATTCTTTGTAAGAATTAATAGCTATTAACACACAAATAATGTTTTCTGTATTGTTAAAGAAGGGAAATCGGCATGCTTCCTATCGGCAGCCTGATGATACCTGGGACACATAATTCTGGTTGTTACAAACACGGTGATCTAACGCGCCGGGACGCCTTTCAGCGATACTTGTTGACACAAGATCGTGATGTTTGGACCCAGTTGGTGCATGGTATTAGATATCTAGACATCAGAGTTGGATATTACCCATCAATACCAAATGGCACTGCACTTGACGAAGACGGGAATCATATAAATAGATTTTGGGTCAATCATGACGTCATCCGCATCACACCTCTTTCAGAGATTTTAAAGGATGTAAGGGACTTTCTGGATGTAGCGAGAGGTGAAGTTATCATTATGGATTTTCATAGGTGAGTAAAGTCTAATGCACAATTGAAAAACAGAGGTAATAGGAATAGGAAATAAATTTCAATCTATCAGACACCGTATATCAGAATACACGATTTTTTAGATGGAAATCTGTTATTTTCTGTTCCTATTGCCTGTGCTTTTCAATTATGTTCCAGGGTTAACACGAAATAAATCGTTGTACAGTTTAAATTCACGCGCGAGAGCATGCGTACGTTGTAAATTGAATTCGTGTTAATGGTCGTAAAATTCAAATAAATGGTCATCAAAGAAATTACGAGAAAATTGCGAAAACTAAAATATACAGCAAGTCCATTTTGATTGATACACTGGAATAACATAAAAAACGGCTACATTTACAAAAAAAGATTTGAGATAAAAATTACATAGCCAGAAAAGGAATAAATAAATCAATTTTCGAAAAATCGTTTTTTAAGGTCATAATATAAAGGTAATTTTTAATACAATTATATGATAACAATAATCATACAATTCTATTTTAAAAAATGACAATGATTTATATATGGTTTCAAAAAATCTATTTTTTTTTTAATTAATTCTATTATTATTTGTCCTCCTTCAGATCACGTAAATTTTATCTCAAATATTTTCTTGTAAATGTAGTCATTTTTATGTATTTTAATATATAATTAAAAACAGAACGTCCTGTATAAAATAATTAAATTAATAATGCTATAATCTTAATTAGCTGCTTATATTCATATTTATTAATATGTTAAAAAAGTAGAAAATGTTCCTGTTTTTATTTTTTATGTTTCTATTTTTTGCTCTTTATTTTTTGATCTTTATTTTTTGTATATCTAGCTATTTGTCATAAAAACGTTATTAATAATTATGCTTCACATAATATATAATTAAAATTTGTAATAATTAATGTAAGAATTAACAAATAGATTTCCCGTGGGCTTCGAAGGTAGGCCAAACAGACATCGGAAACTGCTATCTATTTTACATCGAGAATTCGAAGGTTTAATCCTGAAACCAGACAGAGGGATTGAAGGTCTGGGACCGACATTAAATGACATTTGGGCCGGCGGAAAGAGATTAATCATTTGTTATGGTGACAAGCACACAGTAAACGGTAAAACATTTTTGTTATAATTTTTATTAATTTACGATTTACAAATTTAATTAATTAAAATTCTTTGAAACTTTTCAGCTAATAAACGTTTATAACAATTTCTACTTAATCCTTTTTAATTTAGAATATGACTGGCTGTGGCCGCCTTTGACGCAAGTATGGGGCAATCAGCAAACTGTGGAAGGTTTATTCGAATATTTGGATGAAGAGATTTTAGGATCAAAGAAACGCAGAAATAGTCAGAATCCATTGTGGGCAGTAATGGCAGAATTAACACCATTTCCATTAGATATTTTCTTTAATCTATCTGGTGGGCTTCGACAGATGGCTGATTCCGTTAATCGAAATCTCACTGTCAAGTTTCAAGAGGAATGGTGGAAAGAAACGAATATCGTCGCCACAGATTTTTTTCTCGGAAACGATTTAATCTGGGTATCAAGGATGTCAAATATTAAAAAAAGTAATATCGCGCAATGGCGTTTATAACCCATATATAGAATTTTACTGATAATACTAAAATTTCTTGTTTCAAAAATGGAAAAAAAATATTATTGCAAAATGGAACGACAACTCTCATCACTTTTATTCATTAAATCTTAATAAAGATGAAATGGTATATATTAATATGAATTGATATATATATATATAAAATTATTCAGTTGCACGAATTTTACAAAAAATGTAAAACACTAATTCATCCACTTATTGTACAATATTATTGCAATAAAACTCTGTGTAAGCAATAATAATACAATCAATTTAAATAACAATTTAATTTGTGACAGATTGTAACGACAAACGTGAAAAGTTTCATAAACACTAATATTGTACCCTCTGTATATCAATTTTACAAATAAATGTTTCAAAATGTTTCAAAATGTACTTCGAATTTATTTAAATAACAAATACGTGCATTATTCAATTTGTTAGAAAATTTTCTGCTCTACGGCATAGAATCGAATACAAAGAAAATAATTGCAATATAAAATTATGACATGTTTATAATTAACGAATCATAAAAGTTTTTTCTAATAAAAAATCATAAATTCTTATAGATATCTATGTATCGTATGTATAATCTGATTTTTTTTTATTACATAAAAAATATGCCTTAGAAAGAAATTGTTTCACAGAAGGAATTGTTTCAAAATCTTAGATTAGAATTTCTTTTCAAGACTGTAGGCCTTCAAGATTTCAGACCTCTTTATCAAATGAAGCTATCTATTTTTACCGATATAGTATTGCAGCTGATAGCAAATTATATCTTACGATCTATGTACTTAATTTAAAGCAGTGCATGTCTCGCAACACGAATATTCACGTTTAAACCTTCCCGCTCGACTACCTACATATCAAGTTACCTATCACCGTTTTATACATTTGACTTGCTAATAACCCTCACCAGTTCAGACAAGACTACATAGCCAGTAACGTGTCGGCTTTCCTCGTGGACGCCAAGTGAACATTAAGCAGATAAGGACGATAAGGTCGCCTTGGAGAAATGCTAGCGAACGCAACTGCAGAGGAAACGAAAGATGAGCTATGGTGGTCTATATATGCTTGGTGGTCATGCGTGCTCGTGCTAAAGATGATGTTGCTGACGTGGTACACCGGACGGATCCGAGTGAGAGAACAGGTAAAAATTTCGAACAGTCCTTTGAATGTTTTTATAGATTAATTTACTTATCTGCCTTTCCATAATAAACGTTGTAAACAGATGATTACACGTACAAAGTAGAACAATTGCGTTTTCATTTAATATTATATTTAATCAGAATATAGTCATTTTATTATTATTTATCACTCTTTTAATTACGATCGTGATTAATATCTTGCATGTGTGATAGAGTAATTTTATATAAAAATAATTCACATATTAATATTCTTCAAAATTTTTATGTTGTAGTAAAAAAAACAGCAGTTAATATTAGTTTTTTAAAATATTTTACATTGTATATGTATTATATAAAGAAAATTTAATGTTAATTATAGCATTATCCATAAACAAAAAAAATTTGTAAAAATTTACAAATTTACAAATTTACAAATAACAAATATGTCATGCAGCTATTTTGTAAATATTGATGATTAAAACTGAATGAGATTTAACTAATCTTCTATGAATGAAGCTTTTATGAATAAATATAGAAAAAAAGAATTAGAAGAAAAAAATCATGTTAAAATCTTAGTCAATCTTGAATAATGTTTATATAAATAATAATGTTTATAGGGAAACTGTTATAAGATGATAACAATTAAATCTTCATAATTGGCAGTAAAACTAATTATGCATGTATGCAATAAATTGACTCACTAATTGATAATGTCTTCATCCAATCCACTGCCAGTGTTATCTGTTGTGTGAGTGCACATATTTTACCTGAACCCTAAAAACAAACATTAATTTCCTTCAATTAGAGAATTATTTTAGTATCTTATATTATAATACTAATTTTACTATTTTTGCACCATTTTTGTAGTATGTACTACATTTATTCAAGTAAATACAAAATCAGAATTTCTTTATTAAAATAAATCTTGAGTCAGCATTTATGGTTCATTCTTATTTCAAAACGTTTTAAGTGATGTCTTCAGATGCTATAGTTCTATGATTGATTTCATCATCTTAAGATTGTACTTAAGACTTTAAATATAAAAAGAAAGTATAAATACCGGTCTTAATAATTTAAGTTAAGAATTTTGTTATTAATATATATTATATAAGTCATTAGTGTATTAAAAATTTATACGTCTATTAAATTGGCACAGCCACTTCAACATAATCAAATGCGATATTTATTACATTTTTTTGCTATTTTTTTGCTAATTTTTTGCTCTATTCCCGATTTTTTTGCTCACTGTTTAAGTCGAAAAATTTGACTAAGAGTGTGGCTATGCTTGCTCGCATACAAGAATAAAGTACCTTAAAGCAATTAATTGTTGAGCTCATTTTGGTCTCAAAATATTTGTAGAATTAATTGCTCTAAGAATATAGCAAATTGAAATTTTTTGCTCACTGTTTAAGTCGAAAAATTCGATCAACAGTGTGGCTGTGCTGGCTCATACACAAGAGTAAAGTACATTAAAGCAATTAATTGCTGGACTAATTTTGGTGTTAAAATGTTTCTAGAATTAATTGCTCTAGAAATATTCCGATTTTAAATTTATTGCAAATTTCGATTTGGGATATTAAAGCAATTAATTCTACAAACATTTTGAGACCAAAATGAGCTCAGCAATTAATTGCTTTAAGATACTTTACTCTTGTACGCGAGCCAGCACAGCCACTCTTGGTCAAATTTTTCGACTTAAACAGTAAGCAAAAAAAATCGGGAATAGAGCAAAAAAATAGCAAAAAAATGTGGTATATATCGCGTTTGACTGTGCCAACTTAATAGACGTAAAATATATGTACAAATAATTATTAAATGTACCACAATAAAATATAATACAATATTAAATTTACAAAATATAAACAAATAGGTATAAATTTACTGTTTATATAATTTCTTGTTAATTTTCTACATACATATGTGCACAGATTAATTTAATGTGGTAAATCTATTGTTTCATAATATCAATAAAATACATAGAAAATAATTAAATACACGCACATCAATATCAAATATCAAATATTATAAATTTGTATTGTTTAGGTATATATATATATATATATATATATATATATATATATAAAATAAAAAATAAGTGCATTTAGCTAGTCACCATAATCTTCATTGCCTTGTCATTGTTTCATTAGTGTTTGTTTAAAGATTTCCATATAACTATACTATGAGGAAATACTTCATTGCAATCGTACTCATTAATTAACGCTTATTTTGATTCAGCACTCCCGGCATTTTATTTATATTTGTGTATGTTGGTATTTTATTTGTACGTGCACTTTTCAATCGTAAATGACGCGAAATTTATCGAGCGTGTAATAATTATTTCTGATGGAAAATACTTGGAACAATTAAATAATAATATTGGAGTAAACACAGAGTACAAATAAATGAAAATCAGAATCACATGTATGAAATCGCATTAATTTGTAGCATTATAACACGTTACATGATATTGATTGATTTGACACTTTTTTTCGGATTTGCAATCCAATGTGATTTATAAATAACTATCAATTGACAGCTTATTACTGTCATATATGTTGATTCTAAAAACTGTCTAATGTTGTCTAATATTGTCTAACAATATACTCGGCATCTTCATCGTTCAATAATAAATTTTATCAAAGATTATTTTAATTTCAAATTACGATATAATTTTTTCTTTATAAAAAAAATTAAAAAATAAAGTTTGTCTTAAATAAAAATTGGATATATATATATATATATATATATATTCAATTTTTATTTAAAAAAAACTTTATTTTTTAATTTTTTTTTAAGAAAAATTATATCATAGTAATTTGAAATTAAAATAATCTTTCCTAAACTGAGCAAAAAAGTCCTCTACCATTTTTGCAATAGTTAACAAGATATTATTTACAAAAAATCGCTGAATATTGGTTTTCAATAATTTTTTACTCAAATACTATCAACTTTACAGACAATCTGCAAGAGACAAAAATTGTTTATTTTCTTTTCATAAAGTTCTGTCATATTTCATAAATTTTTTCAGAATTTTTTAATACCGTTGGTATTGGAATTTTCTCATGTTGGTAAAAATAAGAAAATGCAGTACTAAAAAGTTGATAAAAAATTCTAAAAAAATTTTTAGAGTTCTATGAGAAAAAAATTATTGAAGACCAATACTCGGCAATATTTATTAATTAATATCTTGTTAACTATTGCGAAATAGTAAAGGACTTCTCGACTCAGTTTAGTCGCTCTACCCACGAGCGTTGTCGGATGAATTACGGGACATCCTGTATATACTTAAAGTTATATTCTTATATATTTCCTTTCAGAATTAAACAATGAAAATTGAATAAATGAAATTTACATAAAATTTGAAACAAAAATATGAAAACTAAAACGTTTATTGTTTTAAATAAATTTAAATTGTTTTTTGTGTTTTATGTTATAAGCAAATTAATTATTATTTGTTGAGTTATTAAAATGCATCTTTTAATTTAGCACTGGATTGAAATTGAATAATATTATATTCTACTCATTCGAGATACTTAATAAATTTGTTAACTTGTAAAAATGTGCATAATTTTTATTTCTATAAATATGTGTCCATTCAATAACTGCAAAATTTCTCTATAAAAAAATTTCTCTAGTTTAAGAAGCAAAAAAGAATGAAAAATATTTTCATAAACTTTCATATTACTGTTTAATTATTTTTATAAAAAGAATTACATTGTTAAACGAAACTATTAGGTGTTGGAATTAATTCGTAGCGTTTTACAAGTGATGGGAAGTACTTTCATTAATGTATTTTTTAATGCTCATGTGAAATAAATAACATTCTTTCATTAAAAACGCTACGAATTAATTCCAACACCTAATAATATTATTTAATTTATTTAAATTAGATTGAAATCAATAATGTAATGAAATGTAGTTTATTGGGAGCTGTGGTTAATTAGTGTGCAAATTACTATTTATATTTTGAGATAATCACGATAAGATAATAACGATCATATCTTTAATACTTACTCATATGTAATATTTTTATTTAAATATGAAATATACGAAAAATACGATGCGAAAAATAAATGTGCTGATTACCTCGTAATATGATCGAAAACCACAAAAAACATTTAAGATCAAATATTATCAAATATCAGCATAATTCAAGTTTATAGAATGCATTATGTTAACTTTTCTTAATCTTATTTATTTAAAAATTGAAATTATACAGATTCATTTTTTACATCAGTCATTCATTTAGTATTAAATAAATTAATATTCAATATCAAGTGCGTAGCAACAATACATCTGAGATTTATATGCAACTTTCATTTAATGCTAAATATTATTTAATTCTGTAAATATTCTGTTAATGTATGTAACTCGTATATTATATCAATTTAAAAATAGAATATGAAAATCTATTACAGACTATAACGTGAAAATGAATTTCAATTAAAAAATCTTACTAGATAGACGCATATCTGAAAAATATTTGAATTTAATAAATCAATATGTAGATATAGATATTAAATATAAAAAAAATTTATAACTATTTATAAAATATTCAAAAAGCAATATTTGATATTACTTCGGGATCAATTTGTTTGCGAATCATTATTATAAAAGTTTTAAAAAGTTGCAAACTTCCCTGCAATGTAAACTTTCTTTATGGTGTAATCAATCATAATTAAAATGTAATTAAAAGAAAATTGTGATTTTAAAACAAATTCATAATTTTTCTTTTAAAAAAAAAATTTTATTTTTCTTTGTAAACATAGTGAAATTCTGTAAAGTTCCAATAAGTTTTGAATTATTGTTTCGATTCGGTATCTGTATACATTCAGATTGGAATGCAAATTAAATCGATCTGGGAAAATTTATAATTAAATTTTGTTACACTCTCAAAATATATCTTTTCCTAGAATGATATATATATATATATATATATATATATATATATATTATATATAACATGTGCAATAAAATGTAAAAAAAATAAGACAGGGGGAGAAAGAGAGAGAGAGAGAGAGAGAGAGAGAGAGAGAGAGAGAGAGAGGGAGAGCTTTGTATAAAATAAAAGCTTTCAAGCGTGCGCGGTTAATTAAACCTCTTCCTTTCATAATGGAATTCTCAATAAAATGACAAACAGGACATTTGTTTTAAATAAATTTTCACTAGTTCCTTCAATTTTATCTCTTTTCAATTTAAATATACTAAATCTTTTATTGTTTCATAATATCAATAAGTAAAATATGTAGAAAATAACATAAAATAAAGTGTACGTGCAGCAATACTAAATAAATTTGTATTATTCATTTGTATATAAATATCTTTATCAATTATAAACTTCATTGTCTTGTTATTGCTTAATTGATGTTTGTTCGAATATGTTTTTTATGACAATGCTTTGAGAACATATTTAATTGTAATACGTTAATTAACATGCTTTATTTCTGCATTCCCGATTTTATGTATACATTTTATATATACATATATATTTATGTTGAGGTATGTCATTATTTTATTTATACATGTTCATTTTCAAATCGAAGACTTCAACATCTTTTTCCTTAAATCATAGAAACATCGTGAACAAATCAACCTAATCTTTATTTATTTCTTTCTTTTCTAATTACAAAAGACTTTATAATATTTACATAAATTAGCTAAAATCAACGTTTCAATTTAATTTTTTTTATTTATTTAATTTATTTGATTAATAATTCACAGGTAATTCACAGCAACGAAGATGCAATGTGGATGACAAAAAAAGCAGATATACTTTTTTGTCCAACTGGTGATGGTCATCCTGATGTGATTCGCATACGGCATGCTCACCGACACGATATCGAGACTGTTCTTCCTTTTCTAGTTTTTACACCGCTCTGGTTAAATGTCGAAACATGTAATTTGACAGTGAGGATTTTAATACCAGGCTTTGCACTAGTCAGTATATTGTACACTTTGGTATATATGCAGCTTTTACAATTGTCTGTTCTTTGGAAACTTTCCTTATTTATAACATTGCATTGCATTTTAACTTTTATATGCACAATAGCTGCTGTTAAATACTCTATATTTATCATAGGCGTTTAGTTAAAAACATACAAATAAATGAAAATTGTGACTATTGTATTATAAATCATTTTTGCAGGAAAATAAACATCTAAGTGATCTAAGAGATGTCTCCTTTATTTGCGAGTATCCCGTGAGAACATAAAAAATTATTATTATATTTTCTAAATTATATTTTACAGCATAAAAGATTTAACAAAAGAGTAGTATAGAATAATTCGGCAGAAGTTCTGCACGAGAAATGTAAGAAACTATGATATAGAATAGTTTATTCTATAGAGAGGAAAACTTCAGTATTGATTTTTGATTCAGGAGTGACATTGCACTGAGAAAAAAATATAGTCAATTTTAATAAATATTTAGTTCGGTACTGCTAACTAAATATTTACTTACAGTAAATAAATATTTGTTCAGTAAAAAAAATGATTGTTAAATCAAATTAACATTTCTTGTATCAAATAAATATATCTTTATATTTAATAAATATTTAATTTTGGCAAATATTCAACTAAATATTTATTAAAATTGACTATATTTTTTTCAATGTGGATATATCGGATAAATGAATTAATAAAAATCCAAGCAAGGAAGACGCACGAGTTACCAGAAAATTGACTAAATGATTAAACAATCAGTAACATACTATTTCTGTGAAAGAAATTAGAAAACACAAAGCCACACTAAAAAAAAGATTGGTTGCTGCAACAATTTAGATAGTAAAATATAGCATAACATTTTTTTTTATATGGCTACAGCAATCAGTTTTTGGTTGTAATAGCAAATTTTTAGTTGCGTTAGCCTATCCGCAATGTCAGTATATGATTTCGATTGGCTACTAAAAATAACGCAACTAAAAATTTGCTGTTACAACTAAAAACTGATTACTGCAGCCATATAAAATTGTTATGCCATATTTTACTATCTAAATTGTTGTAGTAACCAATGTTTTCTTTTGCAGTGCACGCTTAACAAATTCGAAATAAGCGCTAATCGTACGATAAATCACGTAAATGATACGATAGTAGTTTTAATAGCCAATAAGAGATACTTGTGAATTAGCCAATTACAATCAAGAATCTTTTGTAACATCTATGTAAATCTATTTCTTGTCACTCTTTAGTTGCATAACAAGTGAGATATTATAAATGGATATTACAAATCGGTGAGCTGAATGAATTAGTGGAATTTTTTTTATATATCAAATCCCGAATTCTTAAATTCAAAATTAATTACTAAATCAAATAAAAAATAGAGTAAAAAACGGGCAACTAAGAGCCTTAATATGCTATAATTGGTATGATTATCATATACACATATATTTAAATTGTATTTATTACATAATATACAAAACTGTATATTATAGTAAAAAGATACAATTGTATATATTATGTAATAGACAATCAAAATATATGTACATATAATAATCGCATCAATTAAGGCTCTTAATTGTCCATTTTTTACTCTATTTTTTTATTTGTTTTAATATTCCAAGAGCTCAATTTGAATTATTCGCTTTTGTTTAACTACTGAATTATTATAAGAATTTGTCTTACATATACAATTAGTGTTTTGACTAACAAATTGTTTAATAATAATGTATTTAATATACAGAATTCACATAATGATGTATTATTTTTCGAATTTACATAAATTACAACACGCAAATTAAGTATTACATAAATTTACTTCTAGCATTCGAATTTTAAAATTAGATTAAAAATCTTACGAAGAATTCAAGAAAAACATTTATGCAAATTTTAACCTTTTACACTACATATAACTTTTTATACGATGCTCTTCTAGTTGTTGCTATTCTAAATATAAAAGCTTACAGTATACGATGCATTATGTTTCCCTACTGGATTGCCTGCGTTTCAGTAAATTGCTAGAAATTCTACGTTTTGTGTAGTGCAATTTTAGTAATTTATTGAAATGCAAGCAATATAGCAGAAAAATACATCGTATATCACTAGCTTAATAGGCCGCGATGATAAAGCATTCCGATATTTCTGATATCTATTGTATGCAAGCGAGACTTTTTGACTCTGTATTATATTGAATTTGTTCCGATTTTTCGGTATATTTATTATAATATTCTATTTTATCATGATCTATCAGCGATCCTTTTTAGTTTTAGAAAAATTCAGTCACTTTGTCTTGAGAAAAATTCTTTTTTTACTATTCAATTTTAAAAAACTAGCAGAGACATGTCTGTCTTACTTCGATTACGTTTAAATCGCCGCAAATTTAAGATTTATGTAGTTTTCCATATACTCAGAACCCAATAATTTCGAGGATTGCGCTGAAAACATGCCGTATACCTAATTGCTAATCTCGATCATAAAATATATAATATAAAATATATAAAATCTGTTATATTAAATAAATATAAACGAAGAATACATTATACAATTACACAAATTAACACTATATACTTATACTTATGTTTTGTGCTCAATTAGGCATGCTAATCCTATTTTGTTTCCTACATATTATAATATTCGCAGAACAACAAATATATTAAATAAAAAACAGATTAAAAATAAAATTATATCTATGTAAATAATTTGCAAGATTTTTTAAAGAACATCTATTATTAAATTATATGCATTAAGAAGATAAGTAATTTTCTGTTTGTAATATTAATATGTACAATTGTAAATTATAATTTACAAGTAAGATAGTGAATTTAATTTTTTATTTTTAGGTAGCTTAATTAAAGCTTAAAGTTTAAAATAAATTAATTTAATTTCTTTTAAATGTGAATATGTAAATTGAATAAAATGCGATAATGTTTATCAATACACAGTATTATCTCGTTATACATATATGATTTACATATTAATGTAAAAGCAGCAAAACGTTATCACGATTTCCCGAAACTCATTTTCATTATTAATCCTTTGTCAATAAAAATAATTCATTAGACTTTAATAATATTGATTACTTATACATTGTTCTTTCATTTGAATAAAGTTGAAACGATTCTGATAGCATCAGAATTATAGTTTTAAAATTAAATCTCTATTTACAATTATCTTTATCAAGAAGAAGTATCAATATAATTTCTGTATAATCTTAAATCTATTAAAAACAATTTAATTGAATCATTTTTCATATGAAGTAATAACCAAATATTAATCTTGAGTTACATAATTATCTCCTAAAGATAATAATTTAAAAAATAAGCAATCATATGCAATTATATTAGATTCTAGCTTTTCTTCTTTATTCTCTCAAATTACTGAGTATTTCTCAAAGACTAATGAAGTATTATTTCTTAAATAGTAATTAATTGTTCAATTTATATTTTGAGTAAGAAATATAACTACATTGTTACGCATTGTGCAAAAATATTATATAAAAAAAAATTTGCCGACATTTCTAATATTGCTTACATTTTATTTTCATCGTTTACCAGTTTACTTAATAGCAAATCTCTTGACAAATAACAAATTAGAGTTAATTTTAAAAGATCTAATTTTATTTATATGTATTATTAAAAATGCGCACTTTAGTCTTATTAAAATCTCCTAAAAAATAATGTATAAAAATATGTATTAATAAATTAATAAATAAATTAATAGTTGTTTTCATAAAAACAAAGATATAATTCAGAATAGAAGATATAAATGGAATTTAAAAATTATGTATGTTTCTGATTTATAATTGAAATGCATTATTATGAAGATTTTATATATTTATTTCAATTCTCCTTCGAAGTCTCGATCTAGAATAATAATTACGTAATAATCAATTCCAAAGGTCAATTACTTTCTAGCTTCCAATATATAATTCGACAGATCTCATTCTACAGTCAGTTGTTAAAATGACTTCGATGTCTTGTCTTTAACTCTTTGCAAGGAAATAGTGACATATTTCTCAGAAAATATTGTGTAATAAAATATAGTAATTGGTGTTTAAGTAATAGTTTTAAATAAATCACCTTTTGAAATTTGTGTTTACCCGCCACAGGAAATTGTGCGTATTTTAATCTACTACAAAATTAAAATAAAGAATGCACGGATTTTTCATGCGGTCCATTTGACACTACAAATGCTTTGAAGTATTTGACTGATCAACCAGAAGAAAGAATTTCATTAATTGACCAATCAAAAAAATGCTTCGAAACATTTTTACATCAAGTGGACCATAGTCTTAATATGTAATGTACATATATCTTTAAATTAAAATATCTAAAAATTATTTCATAGTCTATTCAAACTTTTAAGATTTTTTAATACAAGATTTCAAAGATATAAAGATACCTTATCAGAGAGATTTGATAGTTGCGGTTCATATTCACTTTCATTAACTTTAAATATGGTAGAATATTCAAACAATTAATATAAAATTGTAATAAAAAAGGTAATAAATAATTTTATAATAAAAGATATAAATAAATTATGAAAGAATAAATTATAATAAAATTTATATTATAAAAAAGCTATATCTATTTATATTATAAAAAGCTACATATATATTACTTGTTGTTGTAGCAACATTGCAGAGATTTTGCAACAATTGCAAATTCTGTGCTGTATAAAGATAATATAAAAAGACAATACATAATACAAATAACATAATACAAAATAAGACAAAGAAAGAAAAGTTCCAGAGAACTCTCGAAAACATAAAGCGTAAAAACAAGAGAGCTAATGAGAGTAAAAATTAATAAATCTCATACTCTAAGTTTTTACATAAACACACATACACATATTGTCTTATGTTATACCTATTGCGACTGCATTGTGAAGAAATGCAGGAGATACATCATTTCGCATAATGCGCATGATATATCACTTTATCCTTTTTTTATATAATATTCGATGAATAACAAGAATAAAAATAAAATGATGACATGCATATTATGCGCAAAAACAATCACTCACAATCATATAACAAATGTAATTATTTGTTCTTAACCTAGTATTCTCGATAAACAACTTAGGACTTAAGCACAAAGATGACTGTAACTTGAATCGTAGAACGTAAGTCGTAGTTATAGGTTGAACAAAACATCGTGTGTTGATCTATGACTATGATTCACGTTTTGCGACTCAGTTACGACCATCTTTGTATTGAAGCTTTGCCTTTATTCTGTTGTGCACGATATACATACGGTTTAACATACCTCGATTATACACGAGTCCAATGTTAATTTCGACGCTAATCGGCTCGATTCGTTGGTACATTGGCAATCCCAACACACTGTATCACACTGAACGATTAAACAATTGAAAATCCGAAGCGAATTTCCGATCGCGCGCGACGTGATATTTCAAACCGATTTTCAAACTAATTCAAATGACGTAATGCGCAGACCGTTGTGCGCATCGCGCTGTGATTTCTAGCACAGAGGTGCTCAACTCGAGTCTTATTGTAAAGATACAATTTTATGGTGATACTTGATGTACATTTTTTACATCAAAATAGACCACTTTTAGTGTTAATTTTGATCATTTCTGATCGCCTATTTTGACGCTAAAAGTGAGCATCGAGTAAAGCATGAAAAGGTATCTTTGCGTTGTTTTCGTTGCGCGCCTACCTTTAACAATCGACCTCGACCAATCGCGTATTCGCGCATACAAATGCACTAGCAGACAACAAACGTAAATGACGTAATGTCTTTTCGCGTTGTGAATAACAATGTCAACTATTGTTGAATATTTCAGATATCTCGTATCTCCAACGAGCATACGCTTGCAACAGTGTGTTGTCAGCAGATTTTTGCAATTTATTCATGATACGAACTCGGAGATATGAGCGCACCGCCATTTAGGTTTTGGGGATTATTGATTGTAGGTTATAGCACGCTGTCAAAGTCAAACAATATCATCGAGACTCGCGATTACATATAAATTCGTGATGGTCGCAATATGGAATAAATGCATCGTAATAGTAAATCGCGATTAGTCATCCAGTGGAAATGTTCTAGTCACTAGTGTGTCATGTGATATGTCCTGCCAGTTGGCAAGGGTTCGCGTTGGCTAGACGTTACATTGAGTAATCCACTGAATTTGTTTTTTCGACTGTTTCAATTGCGTTCCAAAATCCATTGCCGGTTGAAAATCTACTATTTTGAATTTTCAGTATTGACAGTGAATCTTGGAGCACAACTATACAATGGCCAAGGAAGAAATGGAGTTGCACGAAGATCGGGTTAAAATACAATCGTGTCGTAGATTCTGGCACAGTCTACCAGAACGCATATCTAAGACGGTAGAACATTTGTTCTATCAGTAAGTCCCTGCTTTGGAATATTTCAACAAACTGAGTGCCGGAACAGTTTAACAATGGAGCAACGTTGTTATTTTGTTTACAGGCTTGGAGTACACATCGCTCAAAGTCCATATAAATGGATGCTCGGATGTTTTGTGGTAGTATTAGTGTGTGTCCTAGGCCTGTTTCGTTTCCGACAGGAAAAGAATCCCATCAAACTTTGGGTTCCACCAGATTCTGACTTTGTGACGACTACTGAATGGCTAATGTCACATTACTTAGAAACTCTGCGAATTCAAACGTTTATTTTAACTGATGACAATGTTTTAGAACAGCAAACGCTTATTAGGGTAATTATATATGTAAAAAGATGATTTATTTCAATTGACTCTCGATTTATTCTTAACTGTCATGTAACTGGATCTATTCTTTTGGCTAAATTTGCACAATTTATCTTTTCTTTCTTTTTTTTTCAACATGAATAAATGAAAGATAAATCTTGTTTTTAGAGGTTCATCTAAAAAGAACAGGTCTACTAATAATGCAGAATATATTTTTTAATCTGTTGCAGTTAAATGAAATCACTAAACAAATGATTTCTACTCAGACATCGATTGAGAACATTTCATGGACAGATGTCTGTATGAAGTAAGCACAAATTTTTTAATTGTAAAATTTTCATTAAAAAGTTAATTTTATTGCATATTGTAAAATTTGATATGAAATTTGATATGCATATTATAAAAAAAGCGATCAATTATACATACATATAAAGGAAATTTTTATTTACAGGATTCCTGTTATCTCTAATGTTACAAAGAGAAATAAGAGACAAAGTTCTCTTTTCGAAGACAATTTTTTTAATGATGATCTCTCTTCTAAAGTTAATCAAACCTTTGAACCTGCCATTCATGTCGATAGTAATTTATATTGCAGTATAATTGAGAGTTTACCTATGAATTGCCTTTTATTTAGTATCTTAGATATATGGGATTTTGATAGTGCTAAAATTGAAAAAGATTCTGTAGAAGATATTATCACAAAGGTAAATACAGTAAAAGTGAGTCCCACATTGGGCCACGCCATAAATTTCAGTGATCTTCTGGGAGACGTAACTCTAGATGAAAGCGGTAGGATTATCGCTGCGGAAGCTGTACGGACTGATCTGATGGTTCATGTTAGTTTTCTCAATGTGGACATGGATAAAATTGGAAACAATGCGGGAACTGCTGATTGGGTAAGGTGAGTTGATGTCAAGGCCTGAATCATGTTTATTAATAATTGCTTTAATATTGAATAAATGTTACATGACATAAAGTTTATCTTACCTTAAACTTTATATTACTGAAAATAATTATAGAAAATTGATTTAAAAGAAAAAGACTGAAAATTTTCTTCACATTTTAATATGATTTAGGCCTTTTATTATTACATTCTATCATTTGTATTCTTTATTTATTAAATAACAATATATGATATTAAAGTTTTATATATATATATATATATATATATATATATATCATCAGAACATTATTATTTTTATTTTATTCTTACTATCTATATCTTTTAATAGATATTACTTGATAAATCTTACTTATTTTTGTAATACATATACTTTTGTGGCAATATTAAAAAATTAATAATTACTGTACTATTTATACTATTTATATAAATTACTATTTTTTTTCTATATGACTGTTTTTTAATAATTATTGTTTTTTTTCTATATGAGATTATTACTTTTATTATTATCAATTACAACATAATATTCTTTACTATAAATTACTCAGAATTTTATTTTAATTCATAACATTGTATCTAATTTGACTAATAAACAAGTAAAAATTAACTCAGAAATAAAAACCAATTATTTATTTAGGCTACAGAGGATGTATTGAAATGGGAATCAGCTTATCTGGAAAATATACAAAATCTTTCGTATCAACTGCAAAGCGAAAGAAATAATTCTTTGATGCTTTATTACGAAGCTGGTAGAAGCTTCGGAGACATTTCTGGTTCATCTATGTTTCAAGATATAGATAAATTAATTGTAGGAATTTTGTTAATGTTTCTATACGTCTTAATGATTTTGTCGAATCGTAATTGGGTGGAATGGCGGGTATGTATAATTATTAGAAGAATAATAATATTTGGGTGATTTTGAAATTTATATTTAGTATAAAGTTCTCTACACTTTTCCGCAGTTTTGTCTTACTAGTACCGGTCTTTTATGCGTGGGTGCTGCATTTATACTTGCGGTGGGAGTATGCTCTCTAATAGGAATCCCATATGGTCCAGTGCACACTTCATTGCCATTTATGCTTTTGGGTTTAGGAATTGATGATATTTTCGTAATTAATGCATCTTGGAAGCAGATACATACCGATGAATCAAATTTAAATAAGCCATTAACAGAAAGAATCGGGCTTATGTTAGGTCATGCCGGTTCTGCTATCAGTATTACCTCACTTACCGACGTCGTGGCATTTATTATTGGTGCTTCTACAGTATGTAGAATTAATCACTCAATACGCATGAAGAAGAATGTGTAACTATTGTGGCCAATTCATCGATTTTATTTCAATTACTTTTTTTGTTTATGTTTATTGTTACTTACATTTCGGATATATTTTATACTTTAAAAGAAAATAATATATATAAATAGTTTTTAATTAAATAATGTAATTGGTTCTTCTTATCAGTATAATGAAAATATTTTATTTCATATGAGAATAAAACTTTTTTAGAACTTTGTTTTTATATAAATATTAAAATATTTATTAAAATATTTGCTATATCTTTTTTTATTTATTCCTACAAAAAAAAAACAATTATATATTATCAATTTGATTCAACTTCTGCATTTGTTTTAAAATACCTAGTTATTTAATTATTTAATCTGCATGGAAATAATTACAATTACCAAAAGATATAACGTATAATGTTCTCTTCTAGATATTGCCATCACTTCAATCATTTTGTATCTATGCTGCAGTGGGTGTATTTGTGACATTTTTATTACAAATTACATTTTTTATTGCCTGTTTTACTTTGGATGCTAGAAGAATGGAACGAAAACGAAATGGGATGTTTCCGTGTATCGCGCATGAAAACTTTACGCCCAAATCATCAGACGTGAGCAGTGCAGTCTCCTGGAAATTTATAAACTTCTTCTACTCGCGGATAGTCTTAACCACACCTGGGAAAATTATTATTGTATTAATTACTTTTGTAATGATGTCTATAAGTATTATGGGCTTGCTTAGGTTGCAACAATGGTTTGATTCAAAATGGTTATTACCGAAAGACTCGTATTTGTCTCACTATATAGCTATCCGAACTCAAACATTTCCCAATCAAGGACATGAGGCCTTCGTCCTTATGGGAGATGATATTAATTACTCTTCTGAATTTTCTAAAATAATATCTCTGACAGAACGCTTACAAAATGCGTCTTTTATACAAAATATAGAACCTTGGCCAATTGAGTTCGCAAAATTCATATCACTGCATTATGACACAGGTTATTTATCATAATATTTACTTGAATCATTTGTCTTAAAAATGGCGAGACAAAAATTTTAATTTGTTTCTGAAAAAAGAATGAATTTTTGAAGTATTATGAATTAATAAATTTATATATATATATATATATATATATACACACATATATATATATATATATCTAGAATTTACTTTAATTCATAAAAGAATAAATTTTATGCAAAGCTTTTGAGATAAACACATCATTCATCGATTAATTAAATAATTTTGCAAATTAATTGTATGTTATTTTTCACTAGATTTGAAATCTACAAAACTTACAGACGACAAGTTCCATGATTATCTATCGAAATTTCTTGTTAGTCGAGCTGGTGGCAAATATCAGAGAAATTTCTTTTTCAAAGAGAAGTTTAAATGTGGGAAGAATGCCCCACGAATCGTAGTAGCAACCATTGAGTTCTACTTTAAACAATTTGAAGGTCCTGACGAATGGATTCCAGCGATGGATAATAGTAAGCTCCTAACAAACGAAGCGCAAATTCACGGATATGTGACAGTGTGGTGCAAAATGTTCGGACCTTGGACTGCCGATAAATTAATCAGTCAAGAACTATCACGAAACATCATTCTGGCATTAATCTGTGTTATGGGTACCACAGCGATTCTCATTGCTGAGATGCAGACTTGTTTTTGGATCTTACTCTGTGTACTTCTCACATTGCTAAATGTTTGCGGCTTCATGTATTTTTGGGGACTAACAATAGACGTGGTGTCCTGCATTGGTGAGTATATTTTTTTTACTTTGTTTCATAAATTCGTAGTTTTGTTATTCTGTTTATATAAAAGATAAATATATACATGTAAATAGGAAGAAAAAATATTTAATAAAATGAAAAAAAATTTTTTAATGAATTTCTGTTTTGCAATAAATTAATTTTATAAAGTATAAAGTAAATAAAATTGTGAATTCAATTCATTTATTGTGGGAAATTTTGTTGTTATTTTTAATACTGTAATGACGACTGCAAGGAGTATAAAAAGATATTTATATACGAAATCACGAGATTGCGTGCAAAGTCAATTTTCATTCTCAATTTTCTCATCTTGATCTTCATAAAATTCTAATCATTCTATCATAGTATATATTTTTAGACTACAAAATATACAATACGAGTTATTCGTTGCATTAAAATGATGTTTAAACGTTTAAAGCGAATTTCTTGTTAATCAAACATAGTCAGATTCAGTAAGAATCTTTTACAGGTCTCGAGCTGGCCGTCGGTTTGAGTGTAGATTATGCCGCACATGTTGCACATGCTTTCCTGAATGCTGAGTCGCGAGAGGATGATGTTAATGCTCGTAAGACCCGAACATTGATTGCAGTGAGACATATCGGTGCAGCGGTCGCATATGGTGCGGGTTCAACATTCCTCGCTGTCTCGATGCTAGCCTTCTCATCGTCCTACGTGTTCACGGCCTTTTTTCGAATATTTTACTTGGTAATTTTGTTTGGGCTATGGAACGGACTGATCCTACTACCGGTCGTGTTAAGCAGTATCGGACCGCAAAGTTTACGTGTGATGCAAAAGCCACAACCGATGTCCGAAAAAGCCATTTCTACGATTGATGATGAAGATTGAAACGGAAACATAGATATTTGTTCAGGCAATCCTTTTTCTTTATCAATAATATTTATTTTTGGTTCAATAAACATACAAAATTATTACACTATCCGTACTATTAATCACACATTTATACAAAAATAATAATTAATAATAATAATGATAATAATACGTCTGATAACTTAAAAACAATATTATTTATAGATTTTTATGTATATGTATATATAATATATTAAGATTAAAAAATTAAGAAATATTAAAAAACAAGTACAAAATAATGTAGCAAGGTTGATATAGATTTATTATCAATTATCATCGATCGGAAAGGAACATGACTATTATAAACGTAACGTAATTATGTTTTGTTGGATGCGTTTATCCTTTATGGATAATCATAATTAATGTTTATGACATAAAAATGAGCGGCGAGGGAGCGACCTCGGGATTGATTGGCAAGCTCCCTCCGCTGCCTCTCTCAGTCTTGCACAATCCATCTGACATTCGTTCAGCCGTTCATTCATACAACCTCATCTTCCTTGTTTCTTTTTCAAGTTGTCTCTTCCACCTCTCATGGCTCAATCAGATGGATCTCCGATTGATAGCGACAAGAAGAAAGGGAATACAAATTGAATGAGATGTACAGAGAGACGGGAATATAATAGACACACAAAAATTCGTACACGTTCGCTCACTAACGTACATCAGAAACACTCTCGGAGGCGCGCACGTTGTCTCCATATTCAAGCATACGACGGTAGTTAGACTGCCGGGGGCAGCAAGCCACGCATGAATGATACGATGATTAAGTTATTACACATCTTCTTAGTTAAATCGAATTTTACAAATCGGGATTCGTATATTCCATAATTGATGAGGAACCATCGATACAATAATAATAATAATATTTACTTAGCAAAACGTGCCGATCGGTAATTGTGGCGAATGACGCGTGATGTGAGCACAGTTAGTTGCGTTTAAAAGACGGGGTGTCGAGGTACTGGAGAAGATTCGGGGGTTGGGCTCGGGAGACAAAGGACGGCGAGGATCCACAATGGGTCGATACACGGCCGGGGACGTGACGCGGGGGAGAGGCTGAACTCGAGGACGACGGTGACCGAGGGCGTTGGATTGTGAGGGAATCTGCTCGCCGGGGTTTCAAGGTACACGCACTTGAGGGGTACACCGTGGGAAAGACACTCAGGGCAGACAGACACCGACATAGAGACTAGGCTACCGACTATACGTTAATATCTATCTAAACGATTAATTAGCGTACGCACCGCGTACACACCCGGTACGTCCGCACCTCCGTTCGCTTTTCGCGTGTAATCGTTTTGCGGAGGGCGCGTCAGAAGCACTCTCGCCATCGTTTCGTTTTCTTCCCCCCCCCCCTTTTCTCTCTCTTTCTCGGCTCTTTTATTATCGTTTTATTATAATCAGCAGTCGCGTCGTAGTCGTGTCTCTTTTCCTTCCTTTCTTTTTTTTTTTTTATAGTAAACGCTATGTAGTCTTTATTACTCAAGCTTATGCCCAAAAATCTACCAGAGGCACTTTGGGTTTATTAGTACCATTTGAAGTCGGCGTGCGCGGGGGAGGGTACCGCACGCCCTGTTCTCTTGTGCGCGGAACAGCGGGCGAGCACGCGATCACGCCTCATCCTCGAGGGAAACCATTGGTTGTCGGATCGTTCGGTTGACCCGTTACCATCATTATTAATTGTACCATTTCCCGCCTCTTTTCCCAATCGCGCGATTATTACCCTGTCTGGCGATGTGTCTTCGCCACCGCGTAGATTCTCTGTTCCTTCTTCCGACTTTCCCACCCTCCCCCCAATTCCTTTTCCAGTAAGCCTACCAACAACTCCATATCTTTTACCCGCTTCCTTACCTTTCCACCACGGTCTTCCGATGTTTTTTGAGCAATAAATACTTTCTCCACGTATAACTGCACATTGAATTGACGCACAGGACACATGCACACGCGCATACACGTCGGACAACCGTCATTCGCTACCAGCCGTACGCATTGACAGAACGTCACATTAAATGAGCTCGAAGAACACTCAAGCTTCGAATCCCATTAATTCCTTAATCCTTTGCAAGAGTATGTAAAATCATACCAGGATCAGGTATTCTGTAGATCGGACTTGTCACCCGATTTACAGATAATGTGGTGTGATTTGGCAATTTGTGCGTAAATACGAAGGGAATGACAGGTTGGTCGGATAACTTTGTTCAACGGTGCGGCGACTCTTCGGCAATGCTTTCGGCTCTCGATCAAACACATCCATTCGCGCGGTTCACTTTCACGCACACCAATATGGCTACATCCACAGAGTTAATGTTACACTTTTAATTAATGATTATCAATTCAATATCAATTCAATATCAATGTATTACAATCAGACAATACTCAACAGTGATTCATTATATATTACAATAATTAAGAGTGACAACAACATGACGACGGAGGCGTTGAAGCATTACAAGGGAGAAAGAGAGAGAGAAAGAGAGAGAAAGATGGGTAGATAAAGATTGAAAGTAGTACGTAGATGAATTCCAGGAGGATGAAGGAAGAACAGGAGAGCTTCGATGGTGGACATGCTACAAATAGTATGAGAGGAGAGAGAGAGGGATTGGAAGGTAACGATGGACATAAGGATAAGGGAGGAAAAGGATAGATCATTATCGATGATTATGGAATAGCGACGATGACATCGGTGATGGATGCACGACGATAGGAATGAACGATTAAATGGCGAAATGGAACAATGAGTCGCGGAGACCAAGGAGGGGGGAAGCACGCACACTCAACACAACCGTCACATCGAGCTGGCCTCGCGCGCGGCCATAGTCCATAGATTAATTACTTACTAACTAATACACAGTCTGTCTCCGTTGCGCGGATGACTTATTTTTCCCTCCCTTCTTCCTTCCCTTCTCGAGCGCCGTGTAAGTATACGTAATACACCATATTAAATACGCACGTGCGTGCGGTACGGCGCTGCCGAGTTATGGAGCGTGCGACAGCGCGCTTATAAGCGTGAGCGAATGAGACTTCCTTAAGTCTCGTTTTGTGTGATAAAGTTATGGCAAAATAACTCGGCGCGGGATACCGTCCTACCTGCTCGCACGCGCGCCTCCTCATCGGATACTAGATATACGCACACGCACACACAGGCATGCTTGCGCCAGTATAAAGTGTATATATGTACACATATACATACGACATACCATCCATACATATATAATATATCCATATCGTTTAATTATTTCATCGTTATCGATAATTATCATTCTTAAAATTCGTCAGTTCAAAAAATTTCAGCTAGAGTAGCGGTGGATGGAAATGTTTCTTCGTTAAAAATCGCCAGATCACCGAGATCACGGCGCCGGCAATCGACCGTATTATTTTTTTTTTAAACACATTTACAAATTATCGATCGATATCGCGGCTGATTCCCTCACTCGCGCCTCTCTTATCACTAGTGTGTTTCACATTATTACATTCATTTTTAAAATCACTCGCGGTGCAAACGGGCGTGCGATCACCGCGCGGCGAGGGAAACGCTCTCGCCCCGCTTTTGCACTCGACTCGACCGTCGAGTCGAGGGGTGATCGTACATTTAATATCCTATTACAATTATTCATGATTTTTGATATCTTATGTACAATTATACGCGCACGCGGCAATGTGCTTATGATTATGGCCACACCTACGAACTGGCGACCTCTGAGAAGACTTCCTCGACACATACTTTTAACACTTAGTCCTTTAATTAATTCCCAGTTAACTCGCGACGCTCTAGCCCCCTGTCTGGAATAACTCCAAAGTTCACTCGCGATTCGCGTTAAGCTGAGAAAACTGGCTTTTGCACGGAACCTGAGATTATCGATTTCAAGGTAGGCCAGTTCCCCTCGTTCGTGTCGTTGATAATTACATCGGACCGCGATTGACCGCTCAGCAGGGTAACTCTTGACGAGCAGATTTCGTCATGTGCTTCATGGAGTTCATGGTCATGCATCAGGGATTGTCCGCCGCCATTATATTGTGCACTTGCTCGAGCTTGTACGCCAGTCTCTGCTTCTGCGAGAACTCGTCCTCCTCGAGCGTGACTATTAGTTGTTCGTTGTATTTACCCGCGTATGTATACAGTTCGTATAAAGCACAATTCGTGTTAAACTCCGTTGTGTGCAACTGAAACAAAATGTTAAACGAATGTTGATGCGTTAGAAATCGTACTGAGTAAATTTATGAAATTTATACGTTACGAATATAAAGATGGATAAATACCCTCGACTCTTCGGCAAGCATGGCATTCATGTCTTGATCGGATATGGCTGGCATGACTTTAATGTCTGAGTAATAACGCTCTACCCACTCTTTGTACACTGGAATGTCCTTCGCGTATAATAGTTTCGAACTCGGAGAGTCCTTACCTAAGAACAGCAGAAAAAAAATGCATTCTTGAATCTCCTTAATTAACGCAGACGTAATGTAAAAATTAGTAAAAATTACATACCTAATCTATGATCCGACGTTGAGCAGCTATCCATAAATGTCTGCGCCACGACGGACAAACACGAGTCCACAATGTTAGACTTGTGTATATCGAAAATAAAATTTGGATTTTTTATGAGGTTAACCCAAAACCTAAGGGGAAGGGAATTGCTCTTCCACGTGTGGACCACTTCCGGATCGGATATGCCGTGTTGCAGAGCTTGGTCGTCCATGAAATCGAACATGTACTTGATGGCGAGAGGTAGCGCCGAGCCTCGATGGGCAGTGCTGAATATTGTCTCGAACAGATCGTCGACGAATTTCTGGAGAGTACCCTTTGTTGCCAATAACCTCGTCAAATAGATTTCTGAGACCATTTTGTTGCCGCGATCTCCCTCTTTTCGCGCGTCAGAGTCATGGTGCTTAACAAGATGCCAAATCTTCATACCAGCTTCGATATTTTGATTAAGCGGAGAAGTGGCGCGAGAAAGAGGGGGACTCGCCGAACTGAACTTGCTAAGATTCAAAGTCTCGTATTTGTGCGATTTGTCCGTCTTCTCTGACAGAATTGAAAGATTGTATATAGACGATTGTTTGGAGACTAAGTTGAGTGATGCTCCATCCGGTACCCTGTAATGATTCAAAGTGTTTCTCTTCTTCCACTCGCCCTCTGTCTTCGTTGTCGAATCTTCGTCGTAGAGAATTAATCTACCTGACGCGCCAGTTCGCCATTCTGCAATATTTCATTAAGCATAATATAAAAATCGCATAATTTTACATGAAATTTAATAAGTATTCAAGTGCAAGATTTTTTTTACCAAGATCAAGATCCTCCTTTCGAGGTCTTTGACTATACGGAGTCGCTCGGTAGATCGTATCCAACGCTTTTTCCTTCACTTGAGATATTGTGTCGCAGTCAAGGACCTTGACTGGCACGTTCTCCGTGTTAGGATCCATTCCGCCAACAAACACGGTTTGTTGGGATATCGAAACATAAACCGTCTAAAATTGTAATAGAAACGTTATTGTTATTGCAAAGCATCAACTTATCTTGTCGAATTATTAACGCATCTTTACCATTGGCTTGAAGTCGATGGATTGCCGAATCAATTTTTCTTCGGATAAAGAATATCGTGCTTCTGAAGTAATCGCATCAACAGGACCCTTATCGACTTGTTGTTTTACCGCGCGAAACAATACGTACAACGGTTCACCAGCGCACTCTCTCATAAATTTGTACAAGAGAAATGTGAACCAAGCAGACAACATTTTCTCAGCAACACTCTCAGTCCTACAAAATAAATAAGTTTCTTAAAATCACAAGTATCTTCATCGAACATTAATAACTGAAAGTATAACGTCATATACTTACCTCCTAAGAAATAATTTTGGATGGCTTTTGCCTTCCGTGCATTTCTCGATAAGATCCGCCAGCAAAGTTTTCAGGATGTCCGTGCAATATTCCATTTTGCTCTGCAGTGTAACCATAATCAGGCTGGCAACGTTAACTCGATCTCTCATCGAGAAATAACGATTGCTCTCGAGCGTTCGTACAAACAGTAATAAGAAAGTCTTATTCATTATCAGTTGACCAAATAAGCGCAATCCTTTCTCCTTTCGTACGAGTTCTGGTCTATCCCACTGCAGTACCGGACTATTGTCATCGCTAGGGAATAATATCATCATCGCATAAGTGCGGTAATCAAGGAAGGGTATGCCACCACTAGTGAGGTCTCCTGTGAGATCAGTCATTTCCGTTTGTAATTCGGCAAAAGCCTCCTTACACTCGGCAGCGACTCGTAACTCGAGAATATCCATTTGCTCCTGCATATTTTTCAATACACGATTGCTCTCCGTAGATTTTCGGCGATAAGCGATAAGGAATGCTATGAATACGACTACTAAAATCACAATGGCCACGATCACGCCAATGAGCGCGGGTTTCGACAATGGCCCGTTCAATCCAGCTGGTAGGGCGTAGCTAAGTTTGCCAATGTGAAAATGAAGCGCACCGCCCACTATTAACACCACCTCCGGCAATTCTTGTTTATTGGGCAGACCCTGAGCATCAATGGCTGGTGGTTGCGTTAAGGGTGGTCGGCAGGTGAGTTGTTGCCGCGACAAAGATGTGACATTGCAAAAAGCATTACCGATTTGCACAACCACATCCGACTCTTGGCAGGCACGATCGAGATGTTGACCATTGATCGTTAGATAATCGCTCTTATAATATTTGACTTCCTCGTCAAAGACTTCATAGATCGGATTTGGATACAGAAGAAAGTGATTAAAGCCGTGCTGCGAGAGATTCTGCACGCCGGTAACATTGTCCATGCGGAAACCATATTCAAGAGAGAGCGGACGTTCGGCATCTAATATTATGTGTTCGGGCACTTCGATGGTCGGTGACTTACACACCATGCTCTCCTGACTGTGCACCTCGCATTGTGATACGAACATCTTTTCATCATAGTAGACATACATTTGTGGACTTTGTATATAGCCGAGATTCTTGCCGGTCACCGAGATCTTTATTCCACCCGCTGGAATTCCCTTTGGAACCTTCATTTGACCGGCCACGCCACTCTCCACACTCTCAATTGTTGGATCGTCGACATATTCAAAATGGCCATCATATAAACGCTTACCACCATCAAAAGACATCTTCAGCAAGCCATTTCGCTTTTGATCGCTTGGACTCGTCATGCAAAGAGCCTCGTTAGGTTCGGCACTTATTATAGAGCAGGGAAGATCGTCAATATCAGCATGGATAGTGCTGCCAGCGTTCATATAATTACCGGTGATCTTGATAGTAGTACCACCGCTCAAAGGTCCGTACTTGGGTGATATTGAGATGATCTGTGGATCTACAAATTCGAAATTGTAGTCTGATTCGCCGCGGAAATCCTCGATCTTCACAATGACAGGTCCACTCCTGCCTTCCTGCGTGCCAGGTCCATCGACTCGGCAAACGATTTGCTTCGTTCGAATATAAAGTTCCTCATACGGTAGACATCGCATACCGGCTACGGTAACGCCTCCAACTATGTCCTGCAACATATATTAAAATTATGTAAGTATATTAAATAATTTAGTTGTAATAACAAATGTTGATATCGTAATAATGATAATAAAAAGTTAACATGCTAAATATATAAACACGAATGTTACTGAATATTTAATTTAAAAAATCTTTAGATATCGCATATTAATATTAAAAAAAAGAGATCTTACTTATTTAACATAGGATAACAAATTAAAAAAATCAAGTTGTCTTTAATAGAATTTTAATAATTTAATTGTCAATGTAATTTATTTATATCTTTATAAATAAATATAAAAATTTATAAATACATATTCTCAAAAGTAAATTAAAAAATTTTTTTTTAAATATTAACTTTTAGTTGAGATATGATTAGATAAAAATAGTGATATTGTAAAAACATTTTTTAATGAATATTAGAAGATCATGGCGTTTAAGGCATTTAAAATAAATTTGATTTTAGAACATTCGATGTAACGCGCTTTTGAAAATGTTTAATAATTTCGTATAACTTTTGCGAATTTCGAAAGTACTTTAGAAATGTAGATATTCTTTAACAAGTTTTAAAAAAAATCGATCTTTCCTATTAATTATTGTAATATATTATACTATGCAAACAACAAACGAGAATGATAGACAAAAGCGACTATATTTCACTTCGATAACAGACAAACAAAAGTGACGCCTTTCTTACTTTGAATGTCTTGCCAAGATTGATGCCGCGAATCGTCACGTTTGTGTTGCCTTCCCAGGGGCCCATTACCGGCTCGAATGATTTTATCTCCGGATTTGGGCAGGTCTGGTTGCTGTTCAGCCACATGCCAGTGCCGCGGTCGCACTGATCCTTCACCTCGCATCTGTCTGAGCTCTGGCACCAGCCACATCCGTACTTTGTTGGCAGAGCCAAGCACATGCCGCAGTTGTCTGCCATGTCGCGGCAACGGTATATCACAAGGTGTATATTGTCTGGATTATCCAAAGGTTTGGAGCCGCCCCAGATTACTGCGAAAGGTACCGTGATATTCGGAGCACGAGAGGTATAAGAGAATTCCGTTTCCTCGCAGTAGATCGTGTCAGCTAGCAAACGCGCATTTACGCTCGTCACGCGACCCTCAATGTTGAATTGGCACACGAACCGTGTTTGTATGATGAATTGCTGAAAATTTGCCAGAATGTACATTAATATCTCAATAGAATTCTGAATTCAATGATATATTTAATTTTTATAAAAACTAAGATTTAAGATGTTCATTAAATTTATCATTTCATTTAGAAATGAAATTTTAAAAAACTCGTAAAATTTTTGTAATATTTTATAATTCCACAAAAATTCGAAGATAAAAAAAATAATCTAATCATTAGTGATGTAATAATTTTTTTTACTTACCCCAATGATATGCACTTTAACTCGTATCGCTTTTTTTATACCGGAAGACACGAGGATCTCTTGAGATTCGGTGGCATTTATAGTGGGGCAAAAACCTGGCCCACTCCTATAGCTTGGTCCCATTCTCTGCAAGATGTACATAAATTTATCAAAAAGGCAAGATAATATTTTAATTAAATTAATACATTGTTAAAATAATTCTAAATTTTTACGTTTTAAATTCATCCGTTTTCATATTTTATTTCACTCATGCTCTATTTTTTTTCATCCAATTTATTAGGTTGCTGCTGTTAGCATTTTATCTTATTTAATTCGATTTTATTTCATTTGATTATTTTAGATATTACGTAATTCAAATCATAGAGCAAAGTTCTCAGCGCCAAGTTTTCATCAAAAATTACAAGTTAATTGATAATCACATATTAATATTCATGGAGTGAACGCAACGTTTTAACTCCAAATCAAATCAAGTTGATGTCGAAATGAAATTAGTTGATGCATGTTAACATGTACGCAACAACAGAATCGCAATTCTCTCTGAAATTAGATGTTGTGAGTTTGCAGCACATATGAATCGTTTATCTTGCGAAAATGATGTAAATCCATTTTGAAACTTTAATGAATTTCAGTAAAATGTAAATATAAGCGAATGCATGATATTAATTTCAGCAAGAATTTTTTTCACATTTGAACATAATTTTTTATTAATTTCAAAAATATGCATATACACGTGTATGTCTTTATTTTGTAAAGAAAATTAACAACAATAATGAATATAACAATTTTATTTGATATGTGGAATATTGCTATTAATTTCCTTCATATAAAATCAAGATATGCATGCGTATATATATATATATATATATAAAATTTTAAATGTAAAAAATGCTGATAATTATGTATCAATTACTGTGTGAAGCTTGGAAATATATATGTTTACTTCTTAGAAGTATCTTTGACTATATTTAAATTACTACAGATTTCTTAGGAACTTTTTGGGATTTCTTGTGTGGCGGTCGAGTATATCTTAAAGGACCATTTATAATAGAGGTAATAAATTGTAAGCCGTAAAAAATAGACCAATCATAGTCAATTATTCTCCTCACATTCGACTGTAAGTGGTCAATTTCTTATGACTTATGGTTTACTCCATTATAGATGGCTTTTAAAAGTGCAAATAATATCAAATATTATTTTTACTCTAATTAACATCAAATATATTAGGTGCGCAACTAAGTTCTCGCTGTTATTTTGATGAAAATGCCATCAAAATAACAGCGAGAACTTAGTTGCGCACCTAATATAAAAAAATTCAACACAACGTCGCTACACTCAAGATACTTGCATTTGTATATATATGTATATATATATATATTTTTATTAATGATACAATTTACTCAATATCTTTCATATTTAATAACATAACACGATTTAACATTCCCATTTGCCCGAGAGATTTAGCAAAAAATATTAAACGGATACAAAAATTTCCTCGCAATAATTTCAGATTACTATTTAAGATCTAAAAATTATGAACCACTTATAAAATAATATAGTTTTGATTATAAACTCATTAAATTTTTGCATGATTCATTTTATTATATATTTTGATACAAAGATTTAAATGCATATACCTATTTATCAATCAAAGTTAGAAGACGACTAAATCGTTCAATTAAAATTCAAGTAACAATATTTTCCTTACGTTTCATTATGTTTTGATAAAGTTTCTCAAATCTAGTGATAATGTTTGTAATTTAGGCGATGCGAATCGATTAAAACCAAAATGCAAGAATAATAATAGCTCTTCAGAAATCGATTTCGAATACAAAAGACATATTCGACCCGTGTTTATTTGATAAACCATTGTATATTTCGGTAGAACGAGGTGACAAGCTCGTTTTGGTTGGCGTACAGCCTTGTTTTATGTGGCATACGGCTGGTCGATGTATAAGCAAGATCGGTACGCTACCATTCATGCGATTAATACAGAAGCAGGCAGACAGCAGCACAAGCCACTCCGCGTGTCGTCGCATTATTATTCTTCGTAATGTGAATATTCGGACCAATTAGCGATTATCGGTCCGCACAATCAATAGCTCCTACAATTTATTAATAGTGCGCGAACATATTGGAGCAAAGACTGTTTATCGAAACAATATTTCGCACATGTTACACGTTTATTTATTTTTGGAGATTGAGGCCGTAGAAGATAAGATTCATATAAATCACTATTCCGTTACAATAATTACAGTAAGTGCAAAAAGTATTTGTACAGGATAAATTTTTACTAAAAAGTCTTATTTGTAAAAAATAAACATTAAATTATATACAATTAGTACCTTTCCATCTTAACATAAACAAAACAGTTTTGCTGATTTTAGAAGTTAAATTTCTCGACTGTACGAATTTTTATAGGTCTAAAAAAAATAATTTTTTATTTTCGCTTACACACACTTTAAGATAATATATTATAATTATTTCACATCTTTGTACGTAAAATAATTTTGAGGAATATATAATCTATTTTATTTTTTGTTGATAAATTGTTAATTAATATTTTTTTTTTAATAAAGTTTTTTTAAAGATATTTTCTCTATATGAATACTTTTTGCACTCACTGTATATTCCTTTATTTATATTTGAATACGTCTCACGTTGCGCTACATATTTTTTACAATTCATGATAAATGCAATTACAATTTCCAAATGCACGAGCGCGAACGCGGAGTAACGCTCGAGTTATTTGATCGAATGAGTCAATTGAAGCGGCTCTTAGTATCATTTATTAATAATATTTTGTGCAATTGCGCATTTGTTGTCAATGTTGGAAGTGCTACGTAAAATGGTACACGATCGTCATACTCTAGTAATTGAAGCGCAATTATTATTAACCGTGTTTTCGCGAATATATTGTGTTATGCGAATGCAATAAAACAAGAAAAAAAAGAAAAAAAAACATTGAATGACGACGGAGCAATCAAGTAGGTTAATATTTGTATGTCATTTTTTATTTAAAAGATTTATCGTCTAACTATTTAAATCGTTTAATCAAATTCAAATAAGAATTAAAGAGAAAGCTTTTTTTGGAAATATAAATATATATATATATATTATTTGACTCGAAATCTTCTATTGACCGTTTATGAAAATATCGCTTAATTTTTTCTTACTCTAAAGATAAATAATAAGATACTTACGCTAACTCCAGTGACAAGAATGTCGTTACGACAATTCTCCGCCGTATCGTGTGTGCACCGATGACCGTCAACACACCAGTCACATGGAAAGCTCGATGATACGCATTGTGTACAGGAACTGTACGTGTTGCAATCAAAGAAAGTGAAATTTGTCGCTACCAAATCGGGCCCGTTTGTCATCCGAACCGACAGTTTGGCTGTGAAATGATGTCGGCCCGGCGGTATCGATGGCAATAAATCGGTTCTCGGTGTGGTACAGTTCACGCCGTAGGACTTTCGCGAAGCATTCGTGATTAGAGTCTTGTCGAGGGCGGAAAATGCGCACAGAAACTGCCCGGACAGCGTCGGCAGGTTCTCGATGACGAGCTCGAGAGTCCTGGCAGTGGTGCGTTGCAGTTGGTCTGGTGTGACAGTGGTGATCGTTGTGCATCTACCACTTTTGTAAGAGATCCAGTAGAGTGGATCCTTAGCCGCGTCCTGACAGTCGCTGCGAAGGTTGCACTTGTTTTCCAACGAGCACCAGCCACAATATGGATCTTTGGCGCCCAGACAGTCCCAGCACGTCTTGTAAACCGAACATTCCTGCACCTTGACCTTTGAGACCTTCTTCTCCGTCAGCACATAAAGATGCATCAGTTGAGAATCGAATAGCAGATCCGGGTTCACTGGAGAACCAGGATCAATCTCAAGATCACCGTACTCCAATGCCAACGTCGAGCTCTCTACTACCACCTGTAACAGAAATATACACATTTTATATAAATTGATTAGCGCAGTTAATTTATTTTAATCAAATTATTGTAGGTAGAACAGGTAGATCCAATTACAGAAAGAAGTAATTACACATTTTTTAATCAAATGAGAGACAGAATTCCCTATTTCGGTCAAAGAAAATCTTGATTAATTTTCAATGATATTCATTATCTATTTGACGATTGTAATTTGTAATATTTTCAAAATAATTGCATTTCAAGTCCAACAATATGAATTAGCGCAGTTTAGAAAACTATGTATTTGTAAATCTACATAGAAAGAATAATTTTGTTAAGTTATATAAGCTAGAGATACAGATCTGAAAATAATTTTGTTGAATTATCACAATAATCATGTAGGATATTCGAGCTGATTGTTAGAATTAAATGTCAAAACTTTTTGCAGCGTTGCTCTTCATGCTTAAGTTTCGTACATAATTATTTTGATGGTCCAACTTATTTTCAAATCTATATTCAGTTAAATTTTTTAATATTTCAACAGAATCGTTTTTTCCCATGGAAAACATGAATATATTGTATAGAATGATACATTAATATACGCTTCGACCGAAAATAGGATTCCTTATTTGAGTTATTTGTTCTAATTTCCACTTGTAATATTTTTAATAATTCAAATTTTTATTTAATTGCATACGAAAAATAGATAAAATAAAATTTATGAATGTTTAATAAATTTTTCATTAAAAAATTTCAGAATGTTCATAAAATTTTGCAATATAAAATTGTACATTTCACTCAGCTTATTATAAAATTCCTTTAATTTTTCCCGTTCATTCCAATGCAATTTATTCAGTGAGGATAAAGTAATGCATTCTTATCATGTCAGAGAGTGTGACACAAAAATCTCATTAAAATATAATTACAATTATTTTTAATAATTTGAAGAAGACTGACGTACATGTATCGAGTTTTATACAATTAGTTTCAGTCTGGCTTGATCGACAATTTTTCAATTACTAGTTAAAAAATCGGGGATTTACAATAATTGGCGAATTTATGTAAAATTAGAGAGACAGTCATTGATGATTGCAGTTAACAGGCTTGTATATTTACTGTTTATATATATATATATATATATATATATATATATATATATATACATACCAGAATGCTCTTGTATTAACGAAACGAGGATGACACGAACGGAATGAAGAATTAAATATTTACAACGAAATTATGAACAACTGTTAACCCAGCTAGCGCGGAGTAAATGTTCCTACCGTTTAAGTATTTATTGGGTATTAATTATCGATATTAGTTCGGTGATGACCTCTCATTGCATATTCCGTTTTCCCCATTTCCACGATAGTGAACATTCCCAAAAATATTGAAACGTACAGTTCCCTTGCCGACGTATTACCGATTTTAATAGTAATGGCATACAATAATCCGACTGCAACATTCGACAGAGCGGTGAATTTTACTTTCGTATTATGGAAGTGACGTGGATATTTACATCGTCACGTAAATTCATTCCCGTAAATTTCCCAGGTGGGTACCGTATATTCGTTGTACAGGTTTTTTAACTCCAATGCCGACTGGTAGTCACCGGGCATCAGGTATAAGATTGCAACCATCGAAAGTAACAGTGTAAATACAATTTGCACGCTATTATTTTAACGTGAGACTCTCAACGCATCACATTTTTTTCATGAGCGAGCACGATCATGAAATCATACAATCATCTCTGCCAGGTGCACTCGCGTAGCATTCATTTTCTTAGACCTCACCGCGAATCTCATTCGCGGTCGCGGTTAAAGGATCGTAAATTAAATCTCAGTTCGCGACGTCTCTCGCCTTCAATTGATAGCGAAATGACGACGAATGGAAGTCCCAGAGGGCTAGAATCGTTCGCGGGCCTAATAAAAAGATCATTCTTTCGAATAGTAATAACAGTAATCATATCGAAGCAGGACGTGGATCGCTTTAGCAGCGACGTTTAGCTTCGATGTAATAAATTTACTGAGAATGGTATTCGCTGCTCGTAATTATTACTATCAGCCTAAAAGATTTTATACAAAGATCACGGTAATATAACAGTCGCATTAGCTTCACAAATTCTTAATAAGCTAATTAATCAAATTTTTCCTTCAGCTTTTAAATATGTAATATTTTTATTTCAATAATTAATTTTGTAAATCTCTTCAATTTCGTAAATTTTAAAGAACGTTTGTCATTCTCTTTTAGGAAGTGTAGTTTACGGAAATATTAAACTTTTCAACATCATTACACTAATATTGACACAATTTAAACCGTAGCTTATTAATATAATGTAATATGGAAAAAGACGTACACATTAACGTACTGGAAACGAGCTATTCTGCCGAAGCAGAAATGGAATAGTTAAGCATTCGTGTGTAATTTACAACAAATTGAATTGAGAGAGTGAAGCGAAGTTCGTGGTAAACGCACAGCGCGCAGTCACTATTCCGATTTAATTAACAAATATTAATTAAGTCGCGTCGCGCAGCGCGAATCGAGCCAACAGGCAATTTGCCGCAATTTGGTAAACATCTGTTCGTCTATTCCACAATGCTCATTAGAACAATAATTAATGCCTTTTAATATAGGTAGAGGAATGGATTATTACTTATATCATTGACAATTCCTCATAGTCATGAATATAAACGCAGGGATTAGATTAATCTAAATGAATAAGACAGAGATGTTTAAATCCTTAATAAATCCGTAATAAAAAACCAATTAATACTTTATGTAAATTATAATATTTTTCGAAAGTTCTGCTAGTTCCACAGTAATCTAATTATTTAATTGTACCTCAATATTTTATGTCAAGTGACCTTCGTATCTTCCGGAAGAACTTACATTGTTAAGTTGATTCAACCTTGCGAGATGTCGAGAAATATCGTGGCATAGTGAAGTTTGGGAGAATCTTAAATAAGGGTTAAGGGCTGTCCACTACGTACCGATCAGCATTCGACCTCTGGCCGAGTAATGAGTCGTTACTTAAGACAGGCAATCACGGCACGGTAACTATGTTACAATCTTTGCGTCTAAGCGGGTTGGAGAGAAGCGGGAGAGAAATAATAATAATAATTATCAGGCTACCGAGTGTTAGTGGTTGTTAATTCTAAGGTTCACTCGCGGTATCCGCGGCTGGTCTTTTTAGCGTGATTTCGTTCGCGTCGGTATACACTAACGCGAGTGCGATGTTCGCGCGTCATTCGGCCTCGGCAAATCCTCAGCCAACGTCGACGCACAAAGAGGCTTTAATAAACGCGCGGGGATAAAGGCAAGGTCGACGAGGTCGAGGATGAGCCGGTAGGAGGGTTAAGAGCGAAGGGAGGAGACGGAGGAGCAGATAGAAATTATTTCTTAATGGAAGAAGAAGCATCGTGGCAGACGCAAACGCAAAGAAGGTACCTGGTAATGATGAAGAAGAAGAAGACAAGGCGTAGGCAAGACGTTTGCAAGAAAGTTGCGTGCAGATGATCGCAGGCACAATAGATGCAAAAAAAAATGACAATAAAATAAATTTTGGAGATAGGAGGAAGAGTAAAAAATAATTAGCTGGATAAACGTAAGAAAATTTGATGAAAATGTAATATGCTAATTAGTAAGTGCAATAAATAACAATTCGATATATTAAAATTTAAATTTTCAGAAATTCTATAGGTACGATTTAAATCACAAAAAAGAAACAAATGTTCAATAATTATTCCAATTCATAAAACATGATGCTGCATAAAACAATAGTTAAATCTTTATCTTTTTTTGTGCACGAGATATTAATAAAGAATAATAAATATTACTTAATTAAAGTATTACTTAAGTAAATAGAGTTTTACTTCACATCGAAATAATAACTGTTAAGTTCTTGTTAAAATCTTGTCATTTTATTGTCCTTTAACTATGTATTTCATGTACTACGTCAATTAAAGCAAAATTGGGGAACTATTTAAAGGCAAAGCGGATACTAAAAAGATGTAAAAGAAAAACGGCCTACAGAAGCAAATAAAGGATAAAAAAACAAGAAAAGAATTAAACGCAGGACGGAAAATAAGATATCCATCTTTTGCGTCTCGACACTCAATCGATGACGTTTTAACGTGAGGAAAATAATAATCACGATGCTACCGAGAGGTAGGCGGACGTTTTAATTAACGAGCTGGCTTGCGCTTCCATTTTTTTTGGCATATGCGATTGCATCTATCCTTGCATTTGTATTGCGTGGGCAATGCTGATCAGTGCGTCGGATTGACCGATAAAAAGTGAATCGAACGTCGACATTCCTGAATCGATTTCAAGTTGTGCATGTTCGTGCGTCCCACGTAAGGTGCTCGCATATTAATGCCACGGTGAAATCCACGCCTTAAGTTCGTTGCATATTAAACGAGATCGAGCGCGATTAACGAGATATGTCTTTGTCTCTATTGGCGCATACAGGAAGTGACGGATTGTCAGCCGAGCGGTGTAATCAATCGTTAATTACTGATAACGTACATGTTACAGATATCGTGAGCTTTATGAACGACGAATTACATTTATTGGAAAGTTCCTTATGTAATTAACGAGAGCGTGAGAACGGTCGTTATCCGCAGGTGCATTATAATAGCTTCCCTAGTTTCATTAAAAATAATTAAACACTAAAACTTGGTTCATATTTTACATCGTTCATGCAATGATAAATCATAAAAAGAAGTTTTCGAAAAAAATTATAAAACATAAAGTCAGAAAATTAGAAAATATAAAGACTTTTGATAATTTTGGATAAATATAGAGATAATTTTGGATAATAAATATAGAGAGAATAATTGCATTATAAAAAAAATGAATTGCTATTAACAAATTGCTTTTAATTATTTATCTTTACTCATCTCCTTCTTAATAAAGTTTCCTGCTTTGAATCCGAAAATATCTAGTCTCATTAGACTCAAAGACTGCCGCGAACGATCGAAGTCCAATAGAAAATTCCTGCACCGTAGAGACGTTAGGTGACGATGTGAAAGGGATTTAAGAGCGATGATCACAACAAGGACTTGACTCGAGGCACGTTCTTGCATCCTGTCAGAATGTCTCAAGGAACAGTGACAGGTAATAACAACAGGACCGGTGCGGGGTGCGATGCGATTAAATCCGGAGGTACTCCTGCCGTCGCGATGCATTTCGACGCGGTGATTATACGTCGAGTTACGTATGCATCCCTCCTTATCTTCCACCCTTCCTCTTTTCACCCCGACTGGCGTCTCTTCGGAATTTTTAAATGCATTCTTCGACGCGGTTCGCCGCACCATCGCTGGGATTTCTTCTCGCGGATGCGAGAAGAAAGAAAAGAAGAGGGATTTCCCCACCGCCACTCAGCTATAGCAACGGGGGATGGTGGGCAGACAATGTCTCCGAGAAGCATTCGATAGTGGCACAAATGTATTCCGCTGCTGAGAGATTCTGAGAGAATCCTATTTCATGAACCTTATCGATTTTATCTAGCGAATCAAATGCGCGTTCATACAGTGAGGCTTGAATGCACGAAATCGATTAGAATTAACTCGGATTAATCCTGCATGAGAAATACGGAATGTAATGTGTCCTATTATAATGGATCTATCTCGGAAACTTTCGTATGACATAAAATCCACGTCATTCATCATTTATAACTCTCTTCTCGTATTATCTATATCTAATATTAATAGGAAAAGTTGCTGCTCTCTATTTTATACCAATATTGTCCTAGTTTGATACTATAATAGAAATATTTAACTTAAACAATTTTACATGTTACATCCCAACTTCAAACAAATGGAATTCTCTTGTGATGCAACGCGTCTCTTCACTTATTCAAAATGACATTAATACATTTTCCACGTTCCTATTAAATATTTATTGTTAACTTTTAATGAGATAAAATGAATATTGATAATGCAGATTATTTTATAAATAATTTAATATAAAAAATAATTGTATTATTAAAAAAAAAATTAAAACTGTTAAAAAAAAGTGCAATTCATTTTCGTTTCAATGGTACTTTGTCATCATAATTTTATGTATCATTATTTCTTCAAATAATAAAAGTTGAACCAATGTCGTTTCAAACTTAAATTAATAAAACAAATAATGAAACTATTTACATATTCTCGTGAAGCTTCTATTAACATTATGCAAATCTAATCATAGTGCCTTAGAATAAAAAGGGGCAGTGAATTGCTAATCTGAAAGCTTCGGTGAAAGTAAATCGTTAGTCTGAGAAATCCGTATCTCGTGAATCGTCACAAGATTCTGATGCGCAAATACAATATAGCAAAGATTACATTATCCGTATGTTGTTGAGTCACAGCTCGATACTACCAGCGACGCCTCAGGCTGAAATAATGATTTGACAGAAACGAATGAAATCGACAATCTTTCGCGACATTACTTCCAACATATTGATAAATTAGTGCCGTGTAGATAGAACTACACAGAATACTTACAATCAGCAAAATGCGATATTTGATAGTAAAGAGACTTTCTTAATTAGCAATATTCGAGCAATTTTCGAAAACTCAACTTCTAAGAGATATAATGAAGAGACGCATGTTATATAATTTTAAGAAAATTTTGCTATGACATTTATATAACAATGAATAATTAAGAAACTTATACAGAAAGATAAAAGTAAAATTGAAATGTGTTAATACAATTTCTACTGTATCATTAGTACGTGGCAGTGTTTATTTTGCAAGATCGTTACGCATTTGGCAATGTGTTGATTACAAATCCGTTAAGGTAACTCTATTTCATTATTATTTCTAATTCTTCGACACAGTATAGTAATACATAGCTTAGGCGCTAATGCTGATGGGTTCTAAAAGGTCAGACGTTGAAAGTACACTAAATTATATATCTCGGCGATAACGACGTGACGAAAAATAATCACAAGACTGAGAAATCCATTAAATTGAAATTAACAGAGCTGTGGAGATTTATCCGTGGGTGTCATTAAAATGCCGCACGTGCGAATCATCGTTTCACGGTGATAATTGTCGCCGATAAGAAGCGACGGCCGACAGTACGCATTTATAGCCGACGAATCGCGTTTTTAGTCGGCCCCATGATGGAAGCGCAAGAACTCGCTATCCCACGATTTGATAAATGAACTCTCACAGTATGTAATAACCAGGTCGCTGGCGTTGGTAAAAGCGCGCGCATAATGTGTTTCACCCTTATGCTCCCCGCGTCCCTTTGCCATCCCCCGTTTTCTCCATCCATTCCGGTATAAAACAACCGGGGGTGACATAATGCGATTGTACGTCGCGGTGTTACGCCCGATAGTCGACCAACAATTTTTCATTATTCGAATCTGTCGTTGTTTTTCGGCGCGAGGAGATGCGAGGAAGGTAACGAGGGGAAGGGGAGGTGATGGCAAGAATCCAGAATAACGCTGCAAACTTTTTATCGGTTTTTCCTCGAATAAAGGGTTCTCCACTATATTTACCTGCGCTTCCGTCCGTTCCTCGACAACGTCCGAGATTAATTGCCATCGAATCGTCGAATGGAATCGCTATTGAAACACGGAAAAAAAATCTCATCTTGCAAACTCTAATTAAGCGGCACGACAATCCCAGAACGAGATGCTGAGAGGCGAACGGGGAGAGGGGAGAGAATCGGCGAGGTTTCATTCCCGACGAAGCCACGGAAGCACAAGAGAAATTAATACAGTCGACATCTTTTCCGTGCGGATCAATTGATTCGTCCGCATTGTGCTAGAATACCACTTTTATACGGAGTGCCCTGGATATGTATTTTTGATCTTGCAATATCTCTCTTAGCCTCCTACAATTATTCACAAATAGAATGACAATCGATATTCATAGTCGGTTCTTATTTTAAAATCGTCTTAAGATGCTAATGCAGCTTTCGGATTGGCTTATATCTTAAGACTCTATTTAAAACGATCTTAAATATAAGAACTGACTATAAATACCTACATGTATCGAAAATTATTAGATGACAAGTATAATGCATGTCTAATAAAATTTTCATTGAGAATGGGACAAATCATTCATCCAGGATGATGAGAAATGAACCGTATATAAGTTCGTCTTCCAATCCACGCGAAGAGGGTGAGTTGCGGAAGAATGATGAAAAGAGGGTGGCCACGGTGAAGAGATATGTACTGGAGCTGAGAATAAAGCTAATCGGATTTTTCCTATAAATCATACTTTGCGCGGCTAACGCATTTCGGAGCCTTCGATACCATCCGTCGGACGCTAACGATCATACAATGCGATAGTCGCAAAAATCGTGTCGCGGAGGAACACAGTCGGCGAATCTTAAGACGCGAGAATACATGATATAAATGGTTTTTCAATGAGCCGTACCCAAACGATCGCTAAATAAACGTTTGCCAGTAGCGCGATCAAAGCGCGGTTGCAAACTCACGTTCACACGTTACTATCATCCTGCCGTTCGTTATGCATGACAATCTAAAAAAATAGCTTTCTAAAAGGAAAGTTTCGTTCCAGTAAAATGTCGAAACTGTTATAAGAAACACATCATCAAATTAATTCTCCATCACTTTTAGAGTACTTCGCTGCACCTCTCATTTCCGTGGACTCTTTTAATCTTTTAACTTGCGTAAAATTCATTTCTTCTTAGAATAAATTTATCTAAATGTTGCATTTTTTAATAACTGTTTAACATTTATATATTACAATTTTGTCTTATAATAAAAATAATCTTCGCGTTATATAAAATTCTAGTAAATTTAAAATAAAAAGTATTGGAAATAAAAAATAAAATTATTATACTATTTAGATATTATATTATTTTTACTCAAAATATTTGTTAACACGTTTTCAAATATTTAACCAAATTATTTTTTATAATTTATAACTTTGACAACAATATTATATTGTATTTTCATCATCTATACCGATAAAAACAAATTAGTACTTTTTTTCATTATGTTCAAAAGCGCTGTAATTATTCCTGCAGAGAATCAATCATAGGAAATAAATTAAAAATCAATTTAGCCTCAATAATAATCCGATTTATCATAATTTAATGTGATTATTGCAATACAATTATATGAAGATTTAAACGTATAATCTCATGCAAATATGAACAGCAAGTACCGACGCGCCCATTCTCGTGTCACAATGAGATATTTCTTTATTAATATTACCGATGAAATTGCTCAGTGTAATAATGAAAATATATCCTGAATCGTAAAGTCAGTAATATAAAACGTTTAATTGCCGTGTTTATGATATATTTCTTTCTTGATATAAAAATCGAGGGGGAAGACGCATAAAATCGATAATTACTCATTAGAGGACTTATGTGTGTATACATATATTTACATACATACATACACACACACACATACATACACACACACACACACACACACACACACACACACACACACACACACACACACACACACACCTATATATATATATATACTTTTTAAATGACAATATATATATATATATATATATATATATATATATATTGGGTCATTTAAAAAGTATCCGCGGTTTTTTCATTCAAAAATTGAACAAAAACCGCGGATACTTTTTAAATGACCTAATATATATATATATATATATATATATATATATATATATATAAAATAGCAAAATCTAATTTATATTCCAGATTTCCTATAATGGAATTCATTAGCCTCGAAGCAGGTCTAGCATACAGAAACAATGGCTTGTCGAAGTTTCTTCATTGTTCCCTTCTTACTCTCTTTCTTCTCCATCTTCTTCTGCTTCTTCTCTTCTTCGTCATCTCTTCCACCTTCGAGTCCTTCCTCCATCCACCATTTCGCCTCATAGCTTTTCTCCGCTTCATCTTTATGGCTTTGCTACTACCATCTACCAGCTTCCACCCAATTTATTAACGCACTTCATTCCGCTTTCCTTCTGAAGATTTATTTTATAATTATCTTCGCCCCCGTTTTCTCGCCCGTCGACGGGCGAGATGAGTGCCAGTAAGATTTTTTTATATCGTATGCGAAAGATAATTTAGCGCTACTAACAGTCACGTGTTGCTCGAATTTGTGCTTTGCGACGGTAACTGCCACCAGGTACAATTAAAATGTTCACTTTGAATATAAGTTTGATATAAATTTAATTTAAAAATATAATGCGTTTCTTTAAGACTTTATAGATTGAACTTTGTAGATTTTTAAAACTGTTATTACGTTTATATACAGATAAAAATAAATTGACGATAAATAACTTATATAAATGTATATACGTACATATAAATTTGACGAAACCATTGAAATAAAAAGTTTTTATGTAGTTCAGTGCGATGATAAAGAGAACAGACTTATAAATAATAGATAAGAGTTTTATGTAATGGTTTAATGCTTTATGATAAGTACAATTGAATAAGTGTATTTTTATCAAAATTAAAGATGGGGAGGGAGAGTTAAAATGATCATTTATCTATTTTGAAATAATCGAGGTTCTCGGGCAACTTCCATATCACGTTCGAAACTACCAGTTCTCGTCCGATCACTGAAGTCAAGCAACGTTGAGCACGGTTAGTACTTGGACCGCTTGGGAACACCGTGTAATGTTGTCTTCCAATCATTTTTTTTAGTTCAAGTTGGAAAGAAATTCTATATAAAGGGCTTCTTTTTTTAACTTTATATATATATATATATATATATATATATATGTGCGCACGCGCGCTTGTTTGTGTGTATATGTGTAAGATGTGTATTATTTTAAAAATTCGTAGATGAAATGAGTTTTCTTTGACTACAAAGCGGTCAGATTTGGTTTCGCCATCTGAGGGCTAATATTAATAACACTCTTCGTGCTTTTCTTTCTCTCGTCGCCGAGTTTCTCTCGAGTGTATTTTCCTTGCCGGCGATTTTTCCTTTTCACCTTATTTCGCCCGCCCGATTCCTCGGTTGCTCTCTCCACTTATTGTCTCGCTTCCTCTTTATAGCTCATACAGCTCCATGTTCCGACTTCTGCCGTATTTATGGACATACTTTACCTTGCTCTGCCTCGTACACTCTCGCTCTATCGTAGTTATCTATATTTTCTTTGCGCTCAGACCTCTAATGTACCGACGCGCTTTATTGGTCTCTCGATCGTGAACGGTAACGTGCCATCTATCTATTTGAAATTAATGAAAAGATTTTTTTCCAATATATTAGTAAATTCTCATAAAATAATTCATAATTTTGCATCTTTCTGCAATTCTGCAATATTGTCTTTAGCTTATTCTATTAATATTGTTTTCAAATCGATTTTTATTATTTTTCATCGTAAATAATATTAATAGATCTGTAAGTAAATATTAATAGACTGTCATATGTATATTTTAACAAGTTTTATTCTTTTTTTCTCAAAAAGAGAAAAAATGGATTCTTATTGTAACATCCGCAAACAACAAATATAAAACTACGTAATTGATGTTCAATAATTAAAACTATAAAAGCTCTATAAAAAATTATCAATGTTTCGATAACAAAGTTTACGCAACTAGTATAAACATATTTCATACCAAAGACTTTGATAAATAATTTCATACATTAATGTATTAATAACACACAATCGCGATGATATTTCATATTTTACTTGCATTTTCTTTCCCTTGTCTCTATCTATGACTTAACGATTTCATCACAGATTTTTTCCTCTTCCTTCCTATTTCTCTCTATCTCTCTTTTTCTTTCTTTTTTAATAATTTCCATTTCTTTCACCTTCATCATTTGCTGCTTTATCCTCACTACTTCATTTGGTACATTTATTTAACAGACCTCTCGCCCTTCTTCAGCTGTTTCATATTTTTGCCCTTGGTTGTGCTCTTTTACGATTCATTCTCCGGATTTTTACGGATATATTGCGAGAGCACGTGTAGTTTCCTCGGTTATTTCCGTTTTTACTTCCAATGCGAGTAGTCAGCGAGTACAGTCAGCGAGATCAGTCGTAAAGATTTTTTTGTCCCACTGTGGTGTGATTTCGGCAGGCTCGTTATGCAATCTCGCACTTAGCTTACAGCAGAATAATATATGAATGGGTGAATGCTAAACTTGTGTTTTTCTCCATAAATTTTCTTAAAATTTGCAGTTACACTCTCGCCTTCTTTCCTTTTTTTTTTATATCCCTGCACATTCTGTCGTCCGTTATTTTTTAATGATAAAACAAGAAATAGAATAAAAATAAGGTGTTGTAAAGTTTATTGTATCTTACGGTGACACAAAATGATTTAATACCACACATTGGCAAGTCCATCTATAATATATTAGGTATCTTTTGTGTATTTTAGTCGTGCACGTAACGACATCATGCGATGCATTAATATTTCAAGATTGAAATAAATCAAAAAAGCACATTTCCTCATAACCTACTTTTCGATGTATGACGTGCACATTTCTGCTGAATTTGTGTTATATAATAAAATCATATATATTCTTCGTATCTTCCTCAATTTTCTCTGATTAATGTCTCACCAGAAAACTTGCTTTCACATTGTTTCCGTTGAATCATATTTTGTTTTGACAATATACTTTATCATGATATAACTTCTTCATCTCATTAGAAAAAGCTCCGTGAAGAATTACATTCGGAAATAATTTTGTAATAGTATTTATGATTTTTGAAAAGCTAGTTCTACATCTTTCGTCAGTTCATTTAAGACAGTATATCAGACACAATTTCGTGCAATAATCGTTATTATTAAAAACTACGCATTCATTGTACAATTATTTTTGTTAGACCTCATTCAATTTCGAGAACAAAAGGTCAAAAGGTCATAAGAAATTCAATTCCCGAAGTATTTTATTTCTTTAAATATTTTTGCAAGCATGTCAAATTTTTATTCCCTTGCGCTCCTTTCACTGCAGATTATATTGTATATAACACACATATTTATATTTAAAAAATTTTTTATTAAAGCTTTATTATTTGATAAATAATATTCTTGTATATAAAAATAAATAATATAACTAATTCGATATTTACGAATTAAATTTCATTTGTAACTTTGTTTCTAAAATAATATATATATCTAATTATATCTAAGTAAAGAATTAAATTTGACATAACTATTTGTAAAGAATATGAGAATAGTATAAACAAAACGTTTTTTTATTTTAAAATTGAAAATTTTATTAAAATTGTTGCATTACGTCAATTTATTTTTGCATCTCACTGAACACAAAATAGACCAATATAATGCTTCAAATTTGATTTTGTGCGAAATAAACTGACCAACTCTATCTATTCGTATATTTAATGCACTTAAAAATTACTATCAACTCAAAATACTGTCTGTCGTGTTTATTGTTATCTTGCTGCAGATTGAAATCAGAGAGAATTTAATTCACGAGAAAGACAGAAATACAGTCTGTACGAGTAGGGTAACAGTCCAGTTAGTAGATGAAACTGTATGTGTGATTGTGGTGGAATACCAATGTCGATTGTGCATCCAAAGATTTACGGTTAAAACCGTGCTTTACGCGTGCGCTTCCCGTCAATTATGCCAAAGTTCGTTACTTCGGTCGAGCGTTTGCACGAAACGCGAGCTGTCGAGTCAGCCTGAACTAATTTTGAAAAACGAGCTATTGGAAATTAAAAAAAAAGAGAGAGACAATAGAGTCACGTTTGCATTGCATCGAACAATCGTTAATGTGCAACGACGCTCCATTAGTACTAGATTTTTTAAATCGACAGTGCATGAAATACTTTTCTTTTTTTTCTTGTTTTTTTTTTTGGAAGCACGAGAGTATTGTCAACAGTTTCAGAATAGCAACCGTTTTGATATCTTTCAGAGATATTAAAAACATCTACTTTAACTTTAATTTTAGCTTCAATTAATTATTACAAAATAGACATGTAAAATATTCATCGTGTTTGTATATCATTCTTCAGAGTAGTTCAAATAAAAGTAAAGTTTTAACAAATTTTTATTTATTTCGGTTTTTTTTGTTTATGATCTCGATCTTTTTTTATTTACAAGCAAAGCATTCGTACGTATATAAAATGCTACATTGATGAGATAAAATTATTTAGAGAAACTTCTTAAGTTTAGGAGTGAAGTCGAGAGGTTTCACATTTACTAACAGTGTGCTAGACAGATTTAAGATTTAATCATACGAGACGGGAGTTATTTTTTTCCTTCGATACATGTATAATAAATACGATAAGTCCAAATTAGTTTTAAATAGGTGATGCATAAAAATTCATTAGCGGTAGACAAGACCTAAATAGATAATAATTAATATCAAAACAATTAATTGACATTATTTCCAAAGAAGATAATATATTAATGAATTTAATACAGGTAAATGTAACTGTCTTCAACAACAATTAAATTTGCATAAAAAGTATTGGTTTCTTTAAACTGTCATTTTCAATAATGTAAATTAATCTTTGTTCAATTTTCTTCATCTTTATCTAATTCTTAGAACTAAAAAAAGATGAAGAGTAATTTATAAATCGAGATTCAAGCTAATCTACATTAATAACGAGCTTTAGATTTATAAAATACCCATCTAAAAAAAAACAAATTAATTAATAACATCAAGTTCGGAATAAGTTCCAAAATATTTAATATAAAAACTATAATAGATCTGAAAACACATATAAATTAAAAAAAGTCAGACGAAAGCTAAAAAGTGCCAACATAATTTAATCCTATTAAATTAAACAGACGAATTCATTTCTAAGAGATGTCTGATTACCAAACTGATTAAAGATACCTATAAGTCATGTGAAATAAATATTTAAAGCAAATATCTAAATCGTGAACCCAGTTTAATAAAAATATTAGAAATTTTATATTACTGAAGATTATGTAAAATCTTTCAAGATAATTCTAGAATGTAAATACATATAATAATTATGCAGTATTGATTGATATTCTGAATAGAATAGAAATTAAATTATGTTATTACATAAAAATATTCAATCTTTCGATATTAAATTAGCTCGGACTAAAATACTTTAACAATCTGGATTATTTCAAATTTAATAAGAAAATTACAGCACATATTTGTGATGTTAGATAATTTAAATCAGATTTAGTTTAATTTAAAATAAATTGCCATAATACATTAAAATAGAAATTTCAGCAATATAAATATATTGTAAATATAATGTAATAATTATCATTAATTTAATTTTTATCATAGTCAATTAAATGCTTTTATTCTTTCTAAAAAATAGAATTTATTATGATTTTAACTTGTGAAGCTTTATACATATTATATATGGAACAGATATTTTTACTGAAATATATAATTTAGCTAGATACTGATTTAAGAATATAATTTTGTTAAAACACCAAAATGATTCTGTAGCTCAGACCGGTTGCTAAAATATCAAAACTTCTTTCAGCATTGTTCATCATGCTTAGAATAAATAATCTAAACATTTAACTAGATACAGATCGGAAAATAGTTTTGTTGAATAAATAATTTTCTGCACAAAATTATTTATCCAACAAAATTATTTTCGGAGAGAGAGATCTGTATCTAATTAAATTTTTAGCTACTTCAGCAAAATAGTTATTTCCGTGTAGGATTTTGACTTATGCTCTTTACACCAAGCGTCAAGTATAATATTACAATGCGCTTCCTAGAATACACAAGGGTATAATTAGTAAACTTCCAGTTGATATATGGCACAATATCCAATCTACTTCTCTAGTGCTACCGCTAAATGTACATAATTCAAACTGCCAGAAAATGACGGTTCTTGTGTAAAAGGATTTGTTTAAAATAGATTGTATATGTATTGGGTCATTTAAAAAGTATCCGCGGTTTTTTCATTAAAAAATTGAACAAAAAACCGCGGATACTTTTTAAATGACCTATTATTTTATCGAGTTCTCTATACATTTTCGCACATAAATGTAAAAAAGACAGACAGAGAGAGAGAGAGAAAGAGAGAGAGAGAAGAATCGACTTTCGAAAAGTAGAATGTACACTCTCGATTTACTTTTTTGAAAACTAATCGAACGGTATATATTGCGTCGGTAATTAACACCGACCTGGAACAGAGATTTAATATCTAGGACCGCATACCTCAGCGTCAATTACGTGAAAGATACGTTCGCTTCTGTCGGTCGCGTAACTTCGTCTCGTATTTCTTGGTAAAACATAGAGGAAACGAATAGAGATTCAAACAAGTTTTGATTAATGGAACATCAGGACCTGGAAAGGGAAAACGAGCTGCCTCGGGCGTGCAAAGACGTAATTAACAACGGCAATCAGATGAATCAGTGCATTTTTTTTTAGATACAGAGACGTCGATTCGGGCTAGTTGGATTGGCGAAACTTATGACATATGATTAAATATTCGTTTCGACATTAACAGTACTTGAATCTTCTAAGAAAAGATAAGCAATATTTCTATTTAAACTGGAATTGTTTATTTTTATAGAAATTTCTATCTTTAAAATTATAAGTTTCCAATGTGTTTTGCTTAATAATGATAATAATGAAATCTAAAATTTTAGAGGACTGGATATCTTTTTCTCTACCTTTCTTCTGTTTCTTTTATAAAAGTTCATTATTAACGATTACATTATTAATTGCTTAAGTATAAGTAATTTAAAACAAAGCAAAAACAAAAGATCATAAAACTTTACTGAAAAAGTAAATAACATTGTTTCCATTAGTAAATAAAAAGAAATTAATCCTTTTATAATGGAAAATTTAATATGTTTTTAAGGACGATGTGTAGTAATTAATTTGAGATTATCGTTGATATGACTGGGAACTAAATGAGAGAGAGAGAGAGAGAGAGAGAGAGAGAGAGAGAGAGAGAGAGAGAGAGAATCGGAAAGTTCGAAGCGAGCTTCAAAGGAGTCAAGACACTTTACAATAGCAACTCCATGGCCTTTGTAGTTGCCAAGAAAGTGAGTTGAGGGTAGTGAAAATGGCAACTGAATATCGATCTCCAAACAAAACAGGCAGCGAGTGTCTCGCGGTGTAATTTCTGACAATCCATGGGATACAGCAGAGCCGGTTAATATCCCCACGGTGTCTTCCATTACGTAAAACAATATTTGTGATGTATTATCTCTCGTGATGTGTACGCGCAAGAAATTGCAAGTATGAACTTGTTACGAAAGTTCATTACGTTCCACCTTGATGTACAAAAAGTATATTCGCACGATTTTGGCCATTCAGTATTATCTTATGCGTAAGTAACGTGAGTTTTCTAAATTTTTTAATAAGCAGTTTCAAATAACGTGTGTTGTAATTTTTTTTATTATCATATCATTTATATATTTTTATTTTAATTTATAAAACATGTTTAGCAGTTAATTTTTATCTTACAGAAAAATTATCGAAAATGATTTTAGTTTATTGTTAAAAATACAGATCTAAACACATATCATTCCAGTTATGTAAGTATAAAATTCAATGGAAATTTATAATTAATCAGCTTTCACAATTTATAAGTTTTTAGTCACATATTTCTTTACATAAATCTTTCTTTCTTTTGAATTTCTGTCATTCAATTCTGTGTGTTCGAGGATCGCTTATTTTCTTCGATCTAGCAGAATTCACTTATTCCAGACTTCAATTTCAACAAGAGATTGCATCTATCTCTCTTTGAAATTTCTTCTCATACAAATTCTCGATTGTCTCGGCAGATTCTCGAAATTGTTTCCTATGCGAATACTCGTTCGAAGGCGTCCTTTGAAAAGGTGCACAAAGAGCGAGGGAGAGGGAGAGGGAGAGGGAAAGGGAGAGAGGGAGAGAAAAACACATACAGAGAGAGAGATAGAGAGAATGCTCCGGTGTAAATGCAGCGCAACCGACAAGCCTCGGGGATCGTCTCGAAGCTCAAGTGCAAGAAAGTTTCGTACCGCTAACCTTTTTTTCCTCTCTTCCGTCATTCCTATCGTCGAAGTCTCTAAAACCGATATGTAGCTATATCCATCCACCGTTTTCTTTCGTCTCGACGAGACGTTAAAAATTTCCCCCCGTTGCTGCCTGTGAAGCTTTCCAGAACGGCATGATGGTACCCGCCTTGTAAGAATCTTGAAGTACCTACTTGCCGAATAACCCTCGAGAAGGGTCGCGACGAACGATCGGATATCTCGTTTTCCGGAAATATCATTCGCGTGCTTTGGACGTTCACTACTTCTGAGGTTTTGTGGAACCTTAAGTTAAGGTATAATCCTTATTGCTTACATAAATTTTGTTGGCTTGTGTGAGCAAATAAGGCACAATATGAAAATTCTTCATCTACATAAAATATCTAATCCTATTATATAAACATCTCCTATATATAAATAACGTTAATATATTAGAGACAGTTATAAAGAGAAGACTATTTTCTTATAAAATATGCTGTTATGTTTTTAAAATACATAAAATAAAAATATAATCAATAATCGCTTGATTTATTTAAATATTCAAATATATTTGCTGCTCCTAAATATCAATGTACATATATAATAATTATTATATTCTTAAGCTTGACAATAAAAAAAATAACGTGTCGAAATAAATTAAAACTGCCAATTAGATATTTTTTTAATTGTGTGTATCTACAATTTTTAATTTTTTTTTTTTTTTAGAAGAATATCTAAACCAATTAATTCATCAAAAACAAAGTAAAAAAGAAAATAAAAAAAGAATTAACGATATTTAGGTAAATAAATAAATTTGTATTATACAATTCATAACAAAATTTATTACATTAATTGTACATACATTCTATAGCTTGTTGAATATTGCTCCAATGTTTCCAATTTTATTGAACATGTTCGTTAAGTGCACAGATAAAATCTCTAGGTATGAGATTACATTTATTTCGAATTGTCTCTATTTCCGGATAATTAATCGCATTTCAAAGCAAAAAGAGAAATAGAAAAAGAAAAATATATGAATAGATGAATTAATTTGTACAATTAAATTATTGCACAATTAACAATTAATATAAACTTTACTGCACTAATTGCATTTTATACAGTTTATAAATATTATTCTAGCGCAGCGTTTCCAATGTTTTATCGGACAGATTCGTTAAACCATACAGGTAAAATCTCTATGAGACCACATTTTCGAATGGTCTCTATTCTGAACAATTAATGATCACATTTCGCTCTACGTTTGGGCGAATTTATTGTCAATGAAGCGTAACGTAGTGCAGATTACACAGCATGCATTCTCGTCCGTAGACTTGTAGACTAAATTATAGGAAGCACAATATCTGGCTTCCTTCGCTTGCGATCGTGATCATCTCTTCACCGAAAGAAAAAAGAAATAAACACAAATGAAAAATTGACACGGCGGTTCACGAGTGATCCGTGCGGCATTGGTAATTAAAGCTAGCACGATGACTGTCTCATTGGCTAGTTCGGAAAACAACCGGCACCGTTACGCGTTCCTGCGAGTCTCGTGATGATCGTCACGACGTGTCGTGCCAATGTTTGAAAAATACATAGGTACGTGTCCGCCGCAACAAAGGATACTTCGATACGTTTCTTCGTCTATTACTACTTTCGACTTTATAATTCACAATTAATGACGCAACTTTAAAACTAATCTGAGGAGCCTTTGAGTGACCTCTCGAGCTAAGTAAAAAGGGTTAAAGTCACGTTTCACTCTGTTTGTGATTTTACAACGGTTGGAGATAATCCTAAGTAACACCATCAATCACTCGGTTTGCAGTAATCGTGCCTCGCTTCGAAAAGGACGTCAGGTTTCGATGTTGGAACGGCGTGAAGTAAAATAAGATGGTACGTACCTACCACCGTGAGAAATCTTCACCTCCAAGAGGATGAGAAGATGCGCAAAGGCGTCTCTCTTTAAGGACGTTCTGGCATTGTCTTCTCGATGACAAAGGGACTCTTGTCTCTGTATATTAGCGCAATTCGTGGACGTGGCCTTTAACACGAACTCTCGGCGGATACGTACGTGCTAACGCGCTAGATCAGAGAGAATGAAAAAGAAAGAGAGAAAGGGAGGAAGAGAAGAAGAGGGAGGGAGGGAGGGAGAGAGATCACTAGGAAAAGAATAGATACATTGGCATTGTCTCGTCGCGGTATATATCGCAATCGCGCGTACCATAATTACCGAACAAAGCCGATATAATTAAGGAACCGAGGGCAACACGTCAACCTAATCAACCAGGCCGCGTTCAGACAGCTGTTCGTGACAACGTAACGATGTCTTATTTGCCTCCACAATACGGTAAATTACGGACAATCGCGTTCGTATTGTATGAAATAGCCGTTCTTGCCATTTTTGCAACCGCTCACTGCAATGCGAATATTAACCACACTAACGAGGCGATCTCGCGACCGCTGATTCGCTAACACTTTATCGTGTTAGAGCGACGAGGAAAATCGTGACAAAATTTACCAAGTTAGCCCTCCATCATTCATAGATTTTGAATGGAGAACATTGCGAATGTTATGATCCTTTCTTCAGCAACATTAAACATAACTGTGTTAGCGCTATGATTAAGGATTAAGTATTTTGTAATAAAAAAAATATAAAATATAAAAATTAGTGAATAATAGTTAAAAAGGATAAATATATGTTAGAAATATATTTTTCGAATATAATTTTCAGAATGATACTCCGCTTAAAACAAGAATTATTCTGAAATGCTGCCGAAGTCAATTTGTGTGCTTCCTAGAGTCAAGGAGACGGTGTTCTTTATGTCAAACAAGATTTACAGTTTCACGAATGACTTCGATTGAAGGGCCACGTTTGTGACAAACGCAATTCAAATCGCGTTTCTCTTCTTGATAAAATAGTGGCTCCTCTTTGTTGTTCTTTCAAGGTAGCTTGATTTTTGTCGGAAGTACGATTTTTGACGTCGTGCCGAGGGAACGACGAGGTGACGAAAATTGACCCGACCCTCCCTAGGAATTTCTAATCCAATTTCTGTCAAGTTTCTTACAGACGATGCGACGTGAAAATTTTCTTACGAGCCCGCGAGTGAAAAGTTCGAAGCCATCTTACTATCTTTGCAAAGGGTAAGAGGTGAGCTACCACTTTGATACTAGTACGAAGGCAAACTTTCTTTACACACAACGGCAACAAGTAAGAAATTTTGCATGCGCTCGCATTCCTGATCATAGATCTGTATCAGCGAAACTTGGGACTTGACTCCCGTAATATCTCACTCGAGCAAAACTCGATCCAGTAAATCGCAATCTTTTTTAGACATTTACGATGAATTGCAGAGATTTATTAGAATAATCTGAATGTAAAGAATGTGTGACATTCGTATCACATTAAAATAACGTTTGAATATGTTGCAATCTTAGCCAAAATAGACATCTTATCAACTATTGTTAAAAATTTTAGCATAAAAATTCATTTATGGTATTTGTCTGGAAATATTATCCTTTGTTTCAAGAATCGTTAAACTTATATATAATGCAATCAATAAATAACAATGCAGATAAATGAATTCGAAATAAATGAAAAAAATATAACTGCCTAATATTTTTTACCAAGGCTATACACAAAGGCTGACATAACTTGCAAATATGTAATAAATGTATTTTAATAGTGACTTCTAACACGTAATGGTCATCCAAGCTCCGCTTCTCGAACTCGACACCATGTTATAAACGTAATTTGCGCTTAATACTCGTTCTCCCGTTCACTTCATCATCAGATGCGACGAGGCCCGTTCACCACGTACGACAATAAGTGGAAAATTTTGCAATAGTGGCTCCGCCGGCGATTTTCCTATTTGGTCAATCGTTGTTCCGCCATGCACGCTCTTTGAGCGCCGTGATTTATGCCGGAGTCTCTCTTAAATCGTTCAGGAGATTAACTTAAAAGGTCCTTTATAGCGTCACTACTATATCACGATGGCGGTCTTTGTGCCAGGGACCTTACGAAACGAGATTAGCCGTCATTCTTTTGTACCGAACATTGAAATACTTAAGTTATGAAAATACATGCGCGTAAGAGACTGTTTCTCACAGATGATATTGACTCGTGTCTCACACGGATGAGCGTTAAAGAAGCGTTTAATGAAGAAAAATAAACCAGCGAAAGAAAAGAGAAAGATCATCTTCTTATCGTACATTCAATGCTAATAGTCATCTGATTTTTGAATTTTATTTCTTTAATATAAAGATCAAAGAATTATATTATACTCTTTTTTATTCTATGTGACTTATATCTATTATGTAGACGTATACATACCATTTAAATTTTAGATAAGATATTTACGACGCGTCTGTGAAAAATAAGATACCGAAAATAATTTTCAAATTCTACGAAAAAATAAAAAATAATAATATTTTAATCCTTTTTAATATACAGATTTTTATATTGTCTGCAAAATAAAATAAATTAAATCTTAATAAAGTTTGGCATAGGAAAATTAAATAAACAATCAGAAGTATTTATTTAGCACTCAAATTTTCTTAAATGTAAAACAATGCAATATCATATAATTGCAATATTAGCTAAATTAGTTAAATTATTATGTCGCTATTTAGTACTAAAATATTTTCATGATGTTTAATTACGATCAATAGAGAAATAATATTGACAGTTTAATAAATTAAGCGTTAATAGCCGGAACTGGTTATTAAATCATAATTGTAGTCTCGTTGGAAACTGCACTAGTTAGATAAGCTAGCACAGGGCAAAAGAGACAAACTTCACTTTTCGAGTTCAAACAGAACGACATCTTGCATAAAACATGGATGTCGATATTAGTTTGCTCGTTAGAATCGTCAATTAGATTTAAATATGGCTTAGATGATTTATATAGAAAAAAAACACTATCAATATTATTAATCAACATAAAACATATTACACAAATAAAATCGTAATCATAATATTAAACAAATAAAACTCATAATCAACGTTATACAAATAAAATTCACGATAAAAGAAAATTATAAAAACTTCAAATAACTTAGCGCTAAATGTCAAATCTAATTTAGTATATTCATCGCAAATTAAATAAGAACGATATAATATTTGCTATATAAATAAATATATATAGTAGAAGAATATATATATATATATATATATATATATATATATATATATATATATAATAGAAGAAGCGACTGGTGAAAAGCTTTTGACGTGAACATTCGTCGAGCGGTCAGTGTGAAAAATTTAACCTCGCGATTCTCAGAACTTCGCGAAAAATAACGAATAAGTAAAGGAAAAAGAAACCGCAAAAGAGCTCTCAGACTCGTCGCGTAGTTCCTCAAGATGACACTTTTATATCGCGAATGCACCTCGAGTATTCCGTTGCCCGAAATGCATATTTAATTTTGCAAATAAAAAGTACGACTTCGAGAGAGAGAGAGAGAGCCAGCGAGTGAAAGACGAATGCAAACTCTGCAGAATGTGAATCGTGACGAGTGCTTTCAGGCAGCAAGATGCCGTTGGTGTTCGCGTGTGTCTTTCAGTTGTTCAGGAACTCCTGAATTATGATGGAGTATCTTCATTGCCATCGCGCTTCAAAATTCAAGCGAAAAAGGTAAGCGGGAGCTTAATGAGCTGCGGTCGAAAGAATTTAACAAAACGAGTATTATGACATCAGCGTCGCTGATAGTTATCATTATCGCGGCTGTCACTTGAAAAGAGAAGAATATTATTATATTTTCATAGATAAGCACTCGAAAGCTGAGGCAGGCTTCATTTATGTAGAAGATTTATGTATAAAGAAGTTCACGGGAGAAAAAGGAATTACCTAAAAATATCGTGAAAGCTAAAATAAATTTGCTTTCCTAGAGTATTACTCTATTTGTAGTATAAGCAAAGAAGAGAAATTTAGTTAAAAAGAATTAGCGCTAACCGATGCTGGAAATTTAATAAAATCGTGATTGTTTTAAGCGGCTTAAATGCAATTAACAATTCAATTCAGAATGTATATCGCGAATTCGTTATAATCCTCTCGAATTCGTTATATTCTCTCATCTCCATTTAATATTACTCCTCTCTCTCTCTCGTTCGCTCTTTCTCTCTTTCCCCTTATTCCTCTTCACTATTTAATAATATTATTGGGAATACGCGTTGTTATCGGTATATGTTATATATAATAATTCACTTCCAGTGTGTTCATAAACGTGAATCAATTTACTAGAAATCTAGTTTCTGCCGTCTAGAAAAAAAAGCTTTGAACATTAATGGATTAAATGTCAAATTATATTTGCAAGCTTATAAAAGGATATATGAAGCAATATAAATTAAATGTAGACTTTCTCACTTGAAAACATTCTGTGCAGTACACAGGCACATAATAATTTAATTTAAATAATATATAATAACTTTCTATGTGCGTGAATATGGAATACGCATGTATCAAATATTAGATTGTTCTCTGCACAATGGAAATAAATAATTCAAATATTTCTATTTATTATAAAAATATTGCACGTTATTTTTTTTTACACGATTATAGGCCTATTGTTTTCGTACGTCATAAAATTTTGGCCTGAAAATTCTGTGCTGGTCCGTGCAATCTGCCATTCGTGCGTTCTATTCCACCTTTCTCCCATGTATGGTCCATGACGTAGTATCATGCCCATTCTGGGATCTTTCTGTCTGCCTGTTCCCTCCCCTCCCCTTCCTCGCAAGTACCATTCATCCGCGAGCTCTAATTGAAGCGCGGATTGCGGGCGCGGAATATCGGGGGAAAAAAAAAATCTCCTCGATTCGTCCGTCGTCGGGTGATCTCTGCACGCGTTGCATGATCGATACGCGTTGGCGGTGTCCTGACGTGGCGCGATTGGTTGGTCGGTCGGCGGTACAAAAAGCGAGAAAACGAGGGAAAAGAGATGCGACACATGGACGGACGGACAGATGGGCAGACAGGCGGACAGAAAGTGAAATGTCCTCGGCGGCGAATTAAATGACGTTTTCGAATTCGGTCGGTACCATCCATCCGACTATCCGGCAAATGAAAGATGAAAGGGAGCCCTCCTCCTCCCTTCGGCATCACTGGGAGGAATAGAGTATTTACACTCGCGTGTAAATAAACCACACGCTGATAAATTATCGCATGCTTACGTATATCTTGAAATGCCCTCCTCCATACGTGATTTAACGTAATAGACGACGACTTGAGCCTGTCGTTGCCTTTCGAAGTTGTCGTTAAACGCAGCGAGAATAGCTCGAGGTAGCATCGCCGTCTCAGAGATAAATACCGATTAAACGTTGAGTCATAATCCCGTAGGTGAGCAGCTGGATTGTTGGCGCGACAGGATCGGTAAATAACCGATATCGGAATTGTCTTGGGCGTGAAATAAATCGGGCGTTATTGAAGATCTCAGAGTAGAATAATGAGTCATCTACAAAAATTCTCTTAGAAACTGACGAAACATTCCTACAAAGTTGGAGAATGGAAATATTTAGGTACTTGTTCACTTTTCGTTATAAAAAATATATTTTCGAGAGAAAGAAAAACACTGTGACTTAACAGATTTATTGATGATTTTATTAATATTTACAACAATAAGCTATTTTTTCGTCAAAAGAAGAGAATAATATTTTTATTTTCATTAATGATGTACAGTCTTTATTTCCTTTATTGGAATTAGTATGTACAGCGTTTATTAATAAATAAATAAATTCTCACAATCAATATGCAAACTTTAAAATTATAATTTAACAAAATCAATCACATTTTGTAATTGACAGCCACTATTTAAACATGTCGATTCACGATTCTCTCAGTACACATTACAGAACGCCATTGAATGTTTATAAAAGGAATAATATCGATGCTACGGCAGTAACGCGAGAAGCGTTAATCGGCAGTCACTTAGAGTGGACGTCATGAAGAAAAAGGTGACTTTTAACATCACACTTTTTCTGGCAGAATTTAAATGGAAGAATAATATCGATCCTATCCGGCCATCGACATTGGTTAAATGACTCCCTTCCTTCAAACACTTACAATCAATTTCATCTTGAAAAGTTATTATCCAACGTTGCATTCTTCTAAAGATAATACAAAAAATATTATTGGCATTTGTTGTCGGCGTTTTTAGCACTTTTCCCGTTAGCATCATCGTATCGATTATGTTGTCATGAGAAAATATAATTTAGGCGCGATTCGATTTTAACACAAACGCCAATTAAAATATTTCAGTTTTAATCTACCGATCAATCGTTGTTTTTCTCGAATATCGTTTCAAGACGTTTAATATTGACTTCTCGAGTCTTGGTCGAAGGTAGATGATCGGCGCGGCCGCATCGAATAGCTTCAAACGATCCCGTGACAGCTTCAGCGATAGCCTCGAAGGCAATTTTCGCGACGACGCTAATAGAAAAAAAAAGCATCGTTCGTGAAACGTAAAACGTCTCGCAATAGTCCTCGAGGTGTGAGACATTCTGTTCGTTACAATTCGCTGTGAAATAAGTCGATAAACGAATCCGCACGCTCGAATCGTCCACGTCATCGATCCTGACGTCGCGTATTAATCGCAGAAATTTTCCGTCGCGTCTATTCCGCGATGCGTAGGAAATCTGTCATAGACGTGAGAGAAGAAGTAATTATATTTCCGGTGCAGAATGACTTGGACGATGAACTGGCGGCGCTATTTTGCTCGTGACTCGTCCAAACGTACGAACGATGTGTACGCCATGCAGATATGCGCTACGTCGCAATTATAGAGACAGCACCGCGTTCGTCTCATGTGGAACGTATCAAGAAATGATTTTCTATTACGGCGGTATTGAAACGCTAAATTGTCTCGCACCGGGAAGCCGTAATGACGTGCACCCCCCGCGAGCCGAAGCGACTCGTTAGAGTCCGTCTTCTTAATCACGATGCATAATATATGCATAATAAGCAAGCGAAACAAGCGTGATAATACGTAAATGAAATCAGGAAATAAACTAGTCGTAATAGTGAAATAAAGAAAATAAGTAAACGGTGTAACTATCGTGGGATAAGATATTGTATATTGTATAGCGAGAGAATAAAGAAAACATACACTACGACAAAAAATATACACATCATTATGTGATAAGTGAACAAAGACAAGCATTATCGTAATAAATATATAGAACAAATAAATAAAACAACTATAGTATGTATATAACTATAGTATGTATTGTACTTTCATTTTTAATAACTGATGAAGACCAAGAATGAATCGAAATGTTTATCATTCGATTTAGGAATAAAAGTATTACAATTTTTTGACAGTACGTTATATTTCGTATTGCTCTTTTTCTTTTTTGTAAATTAATTAAAATATAAATGGACAAAAACAAGTCAAACAATTGTAATAATAATTCAATGAATATATGAACACATAAAGTTATCGAACGCAGCGCATTAAAGATATAGTATTCACACATTGTAACGACGGAGAGAAAAGTACAAGTTTACACGTATCTACTTAATAAAATATGCTCTCCTAGTCCAGACATTGCAACCAATTTTCCATATTCATATCGTAAATCACAGCTGTGCTGCAAGTTCGCGAATGCATGCGCATATTCGTAAGTAATGTATCGATTACAATAAGACATCATTATTTGTCGTCCTCACGTCGAAGCACTAAATAGTCGCGCAAATACATCCCCATAATTTCGCACAAGTTATGGCTTTATCGGCCGCGTGCCGCAAGTTCCGGCGATCCGTTACGTTATATTTCTACGCCGTTGGCGTAACACGTAGCGTAGCATACATGTAACGATATTGCCACGTTACCGTACGATGATGTAGTACTGTCGCGTATCGGCGTCGCGGATTCGCCAATCTCTCCGTACTCCATCGATCAAGATGGGAGTGCAGGTTCCCTTTGTCGCGAAGAAAGGAAAGCGAAAAGAGGAGACCGCCTCAATTTCCGCTCCAAAATCGAGTGATACTATTTCACTTTATTCCACCTTTCGCGCGCACGCGGAAAGCACCCTGGAAAGCGGCTGGATTTTATCGCCATAACGCGGATACGAACCCATACGCCGACCTACCGCGAGAAATTATTTTCTTTCACGTTCACTAAACGACCCGTCGACCTGCCACACCGGATGGCGTCGTAAATGCTTTATGAAATGCTATCAAAATTTTGACAACGAGAATTCCGATGCAACTGAAACAATATTATAGTACTCAGTTTTATTATACCCACACTGAAAGAACGTTGGGAATAATAATTAACGTGTAGTAATTTGTTTCTCTCCTTCTTTTTCTCTCTCTCTATGCATGGAATAATAAAATTGTCTTTTGTGTATAGAACGGGGCGACTCTTAACGAGTAGAAAATAAACAGCAGTATCTAATTTGCATTCTTCGTTTCTCCAGACTATGTACAATTAAAGAGCCGAACAAGAAAAGAACTTTTATACATCCCATACACAAACTATTCTCGTTTATTTATACACGGACGTAAGAAAATATTTTCTAAAATCCAACCGTTGTAAACATTGTAAAAATTGTAGGAAATTTAATTAATAGAATAACTGAGAAATGATGAGACATTCAGGCAAGACAGAATAATTGTCTGTTGCAGAAAAATAGTTAATTTGGAAAATTGCGAATCAAATATCTCGAGCTCGCTATAGCAATCCACGAAAAATTGCGTAAGTCGCAAATTATAGTGACGTATATCGTAATTACAGCGCGGAGAACGTTGTCCCATGCAACGCGAGCGTATTGCCGCGAGTCGAGAGACGCACTTTGCCGTTGCATCGCATAAACGTGTGCAACCGCATATGCCGCGGCAGGCGCGTGCAAAACGATCGCGATTAAGCGCGTATACGGAGATTTATTGGCCGAACATTGCCTGCCGGTGAAACGTTCGAACGATCCCGCAACGAGACGACGCATCGTTCCGGCAGGCTAGTTTCAGCATCGGCTTCGTCCTCAACCGCAGTCCTCCCCTCTCAGCGCCAAGAGCTCTCGCCATCGAGCCGTCCTATAACTCGCCTCGTATAATGTTTAAATACTATCGCGTAGGTCATACGCCTGCTACAATATTATCGTGCACGCGAGGCATCCTGTAGGTTACAACTTCCACACGTTTCCTCCCATCTGCGGACGCAATGACAAATCTGGACTCGATTTTTTTTTTTTTAATAAAAAGTTGATCGGATGTATCTCTGGTCGCGTCGCGTCGTTTTCTAAGCCTTGATACATTTATATTTGCAATTTATAACTTTCATTAAATTGCCAACTTTGCAAAATGGGCTGAGTCCAACTACCTCCGATATATGTATGTTTGAGATTAAATTAATATCGTAATATTATTTTCGGCAATATATATATATATATATATATATATATATATATATTCGCAAACATAAATAACTGACTCTCGTTGCTCTGTTGCTAATTAACAGATATTAATTATAGCTCATGAGGATACATCTCGAAACATTTTTATAGTCTAGATGAAATGGTAGATTATATATTTCAGCTTATTTTACACGTTTCGTTTTTGCATACTTACTATTCTCGTAACATTATGTAAAATATTTTAGCATATGTAATAAACACATACACACACATACATACGTGCATATTAATATATTTTTATTTCAGTGTTATTATAATTACATATTTATAAGCTCTGTTATATCGGCTAGTTTTTCACGAGATTATCCAACGAACGTGATTTTATCGGAAGCGCGAAGCGATGTAGCGCATTAATCGTTTAGGTCGTAAATTAAAACGCACTTGTATAACTCATACGTATAACGCGAGAATAGTAATTTATGCAATCCGCACATAGGCCGGCGAGAGCCAATTAAAATTGTACCGTAAAATTGCTTAAGAGCGATTGCTGTACCGACCGTTCCATTAACGCAGAAATACCGCGGTAAACGAATACCGAATGCAGCCGCATATGATGCGTTCCTCAACTTTCGTAATTTTTTAACGTTTCCTATAGCTACGTGAGAAATAACTTACATTTGAAATTGCAGGGAAACGCGATACAATGGGCAAGAGATATTTTGTTTCGCAGAATACGTGATATTAGATAATACTTTCACAAAAAGGACTGATATTAGAAAAAAAGAGGATCCAAAGAATAAATGATAAAAGCAATTTCTTTCTTTTTTACTATTCTCTCCATTTAGGATATTGATTTTTAATTAAACTACAAATAACTTCATGCAAAACGTATCAACAACATAAAAATTGAAAACAAAGCCTATAGAAAACTTCCAGATTAAATTACGATATGTTTACAAGTACTTAAAAAAATTGAATATTTTTCCATTCGAATGGTATTACTGTTAAATGATATTTACCGTTTATTTGTTACCATTTATTTACTGTTCATTCCGAAATAAAAATAAGTAATTTTTTTATGTACAACAGCAATTTTCCATTTGACCATTATCGCCCACGGTTTACATTTTATTTATTTATTGCTCTTGAGATCTCATCTCGGTGTACATAACGGCCTTCTCTCTCTGATCATTGCGGAACAGAGTGTAATCTCTAGTACGCGGCTAATTAATTGTATATTGCGGAGCGGCAATAAGGGACTCGGCGCGTTAATATTGTGTGTGACTCCCCCCCCCCTCCCTCTTGTTTCGTTTAAAGTCGCTGTCACCGCAAAAGTCGTGCTAGCAACATCGCCAGGTCGCGAAGCGTTAATACCTCTAATGGAGGCGATTTGTCGCTCGTTCTCGCGTACGATCTCGTAGAAAAGCTCCGCGATTACGCTAAACGCATCGCGGTCACATAAATTTATTGGTTGCGAGAAAAACTAATCCAATCTCCTATAACGAAGAAGAAAGAAAGAGTCCAAGAAACGACGATCGCTCACTGTATTATTATTATTATGTACCTCCTTCTGAACCTCCGTCTTACAGGGTTCGTCCTCGTCCCGCGGAACCGGTTCTGCACCGCCGCTGGAATTTCATGCTTTCGCTCGAAAGCGAATTCCATCGATAAAAAGGGAATCGCATCGAGCAGTAAGGTCGCCTCTCGTTTTAGGGTACACAGGCTTATCCGTGCGTGCCGATGCCACAATCGGTCGGCTATTTTTGGCAACATCACATCGACACTGGCGATGCCCGAGCGACGCAAGGTCGACGCTTCGCGCGCTTCATGCACGTGAGAATGCGCGTCGCGAGGATGGCATGAACATGTACGGGCACAGTAATTATCAGTTCTATCTTTCATAAAATGTTTTCTTTTTTTACAATGTCTCTTTAAGCTCTTTCTGATGTATTTTGCGTACCGAGAGAGAGAAAGAGAGAAAACGTGCCATTTAAAAACCAATGAGAGAATTATTAATTTTATGATGTAATAAAGAAGATTGCGTTTCTCTTTCTCTCTCTCGCACGCAATATAAGAGCGCAAATTTATCAAATCATTATATATAACAATACCTCATTTTATAATAATTATATTTTCACAAAATATAAACGCCTGAACTTAACGTTAAAGTATTCAAACGTTATATTCGTTATTCGACAGATATTTAGTTATAAAATTATGATGTAGATATAAATGAGATTAATATGTATATATTAATAATGCTCTAATTATTCTATTTTATTCTAATTATTGAACACATATTCGTGCTATAAACACGATATTGTTGGATATCGATCATTCGAATATTTCACAAGTGCAGGAATTTATTGCCCGTAATGTTTTCGGATACGCAACCATGAATTTATAATCCGCTTTGCGGTCTGAATTAATTGTTACAGTTCAGGAATATTTTTGCAAGTGCGCAACCACACCATAGTATTTTCACTTCGTTATATACAACGCGTCTCGTCTCTCTCTCTCTCTTTCCGCTTCGGCGTTTCCAATTACGACAGGTTTTTCGTAAACGGGTGGATAACGGCGAAATAGTCGATAGCGCTAGCGATGTAAATTTCAGCTGCGAGCTGGTCCGAGAGGCTTTTAAGTTGCAAATAGATCCGAAAAAAGTAATTTGGTATGGGAAATCGTTTCGAGACATCGCCCGGTATATTTTGTAAAGCGATGCACCGTGCGATCCACGCGCTCGGGCGCGAACGCAATGACGCGCCGAATTAACGAGAGGTCAGCTTCGCATCCCCCGTTTAATTAAATTTCGTTCGGATTTTTAGAATTACCTCACGTGTCCAACGTCCAGCGAGTCGTACTTTCGCGAGTGACGTGATTGTCGCTACAACGACACAACGACGTGATCGAATACGCACGTGCGTGCGTGCGTGCGTGCGTGCGTGGGTGCGTGCATGCATGCATACATTGTAATGAGATAGTACTGAGGTAAAAATCCGTGTACTGCACATACATTTTCTCGCCTCTGGAGAGCTCAATTCTAATGCAGTTCCGATATAACGAGGTATTTCTGTTAAGCACTCCGCTTTTTCAAGTTTTTTTTAAAGAATGGCCAGCCGTATTAATTTTTGTATGCGCTTTTCAAGTTTTAGTATATTAAAATTTTATTCCTCACATATCTATGCGCGCGTAATCTTTATGTTTTAATCATGTCACTCGTTTTATTATTTTCGCGCAATGCATTAACGCCTCGTAAGAGCTTTGACATATTTATTTTTTCTTTTTTTTTTTTACGTTTTTATACGATTCGAATACAAATGATAACATTAGTCTACATATATGTGATATATTGTGATAATTTGCAGTCATTATTTATTTTAAAGTAAGCTTTCTATTTATATCACGGTAGATATACTCTACTTAATATCGATTTGTTCATTTTCTTGTTTTTATCACTTTTCGAAAATTGCATATTGAAACTATATAGCTACGCTCATCATTATGTCCAAATGCTATAATCCTGTTCGTATTACTTTATATTAGTCCATAATCCATAATGCGATCATCCCTTATGCAACATGGCGCTCATTTAATTTGTTTAATTATAGCCATTATCATTTTAATAGGAAAAAAAGTTAATTTAATTGGAAATTGGTCAACCAAATCATAATAGACCTCATAAACAACAGCATCGGAATCGATAGCTTTACCCCCGAACCCGAGTTAATTAAATCGCTTCGATTTTTCGAAATACTACGCGCCATATGCGGCGAACCGTGCGCATCCCGCCGCTTTAATGGAATGACACGATTTTCACGGGTGGCTTTCATTTAGCGTGACGCAGTCGGCAGCTGCTTTTATGCACATTCTCGCATCGTGAGCCGATCTCATTTTTAACGACGTCATTATGCGGATTTATAACGTTAACGTTTGATTACCCACCATTAGCGTCCCGCAACGAAGTTTCTTCTGCGAAAAAAATGTTTAACGATAATTTTACTAACGATTGCCATGGGGCAAATCTATATTTGCTTCCAGTAGGAATTAGTGTAGAATGACACTGTTAGTACCGTCGGTAGTAAGATGGTATTTTTTTTTAGCGACGGCGACGTTTTATTTCTCGAATTTATTTCAGTGATATTTGAAATGCCACTCTAATTGTAGAACTACTTAACGTTAAATATTAACTTGTTTTGGTAAATTAATAAAAGTTAGTTTTATTTGCTTTTATAGAAGCAGTGATCTCAGATAAATTACGAGTGTCCATTACTTATTTATTTTCTGAAATGTAATATCGATTTCTTTTATTATTAAAGTCCTCTAAAACGTTTTACTTTGTAATGACATCTCGGACAACTTCTTTTGTATTTTTATTAGTAATATGACAGAGAAATTTAAAGCAATTTAGGAATCTGAATCGCGTGTTTCTCGAGACCGCGCTTTCTACTTAATCATTGATCGCAGGAGCAATTTTTCACGTTAGCTGCATAAACTAAATTTCTAACGATTAAATGATTAAACGATGAAAGTGGATCATAAAAGCGACTCGCTGCTGCTTGTGCGACTTTTTAGAGTTTTAGAGTTCTTTCAATATACAAACGGTCTGATCAATAACGGCGCTGTCACGCTTATTACCATCCTAAAATCACTCATAAAAAAAAAGTTACATTCAAAATAGGTTTACTTTAAAGCTCTATTTTGACAGCTTCCCAGTGGCCACGATGACTGCGTCATGTTTCGAAAAATGACTGCAAAGTGCACAGTAACATGATATTTACATATACACGCACGCGTGCGCGCACATACATCGCGTCGCACAAAGCAACAATATAAATTTCATGAGCGTTTCATAAATACAAACCCCGTGAATATTTGATACGCATGCCGGCAACACAATGCAGTTTATAACGCGATATTCGCGTTTGAACGCGACACGCGCGCAAAGAGGACACACGAATTAAAGCAACATTTCGCAGATCGTCCGACGGAAATTATTTTCGATTATCATGACCGCTGACATCTGATACGATCGGGCAAATATACAAGTTCTTTTTCGAATCGACAATCCTGTAATTAAATTTAGACTATATTAATTATCGATTGAAAGCTTGCCTGGCATATAATAATTTAACCGGTAATAAAATCGATTTATTTTTTTAAAGTTTGAAGCATTCAACTTTTCTCTTAAAATCTAAAGAAAAGAATTTTAATATTAAAACTCGACTTAACAAAATAATCTAAATTTAATGGCATTCTAAATTTAATGATCTTCGAAAAGGATCACATTGTGAGCATTTCAATCGATTGTATCAGACACAATGCTGAACGGAACTTTCGCTTAAATTAAAAAAAAAAAGGAAAAAGGAACCATCCACGTGAGACAGGTCTGCCGTTCGTCACTGACGGTTTGTAGGCTCTCGTGAAAGCGCGTGCGACGCGCGTGCAGCGTGAAAGTACGTCCTTGCCGAGTTTGGACAAAATGTGTCGTATGTTACGAGTCGGCGGGTATGTGCACGACCGCCTCTCAACGTATTTTTTTCATCCTCCTGTTTCCCCTGCAACTCCGTTTCTCTCGTTTTACTCCCTCTCGTTATTTCGGCGCATCACGTACCGGTACTTATATGTCCACGTGCGCATGACACACGGCACTATCAAAAACGCGGCAAAGATGGAAATCACCAATTTTACAATAGAAATAAACATCTGCTGAATTTTCGGATCGCAGCACGCCAGGCCGCCGAAAAAAAGCGGAATCATTGTGTTCGAATATTTTCAACCATCCATTTTGCACCTGAATTTTGTGATAACAGTTTATTGATTGATATACCACTTTTGTTACATATCCCGTCAGAAATTTCTGCAACAATTTATGATTAAGTTTTTTTTTTTTTAGTAAAAACTCAGTAAAATAAAATCTTTTATAATTATTTAAAATATTAAAATATTTGATATTAATATAAAATTGTTCTAATAATGTTGAATTTCTTATCAAAATTGTATCAGAGATTTATATAAAATAAAAATAAAATAAAATGCAAAGCTTTATTATTTATTTATATCCATAAATAGTAAGTTATGAAATATTGTTTATAACATTAATAATTATATAACTGTCTAGATATTTTTATTTAAAAAAAAAGTCCTTTTTACGTTTGTCAAAGAATTTGATAATTATTATTTTTTTTCTCTTATTAATAATCATCTATCATTCCTTTGCTATATTTTTATTATGACATTTCTATTTGTAAATCTCGCGACTTTATCGCGATATATTGTCTATTCTGGACTTTCAAGATGTACGTTTTCGCATTTCACTACACATGTATTACAAACCGTTGTACGAAAAATGGCAGATGATAAAGCGCTACAGTTCACCTTCCAGCACGTTATTGCATCGATATTTCTGCGAAAATATTGCAGCTTCGAGATGATCGACATAATTCTGCTGTAGAGGAAAGCGTGCCGCTTTCGCATGATAGCATCCGTCTTCCATTTAACGCGTCCATTTAACTGCTGACACTTTACACATCGGCACTCGGGTGTCAAATAAATGGTTGTTCTATATATGACGGGTACCAGACGTCAATTTTCGCTACATTGCATTGAGATAAAAATATATCGAAAAAGTTTACTCTTGAAATATTTATATGTATAAAAAAGACTAGGTATTACTTAATTTTCTTATAAGACAGTGAGTACTAAACAACCAGATACATGCAGTCAGTGTTGTGTCATTCATTTTTCCTTCTACATAACTATAAATATTTAAAATATATTTAGAAGTTAAGAGTACATTATATAATTAGAATTAAAAATAAGTGTAATAACAGAGTTTTAATAATCTCTTTTTAAGAAAAAGCTTTGAAAAAGCTTTATGTCTCGATTTTTATGTATAAGAATATTTTACAAGTTTAATATTTTTTATATACAAGTTATTGATCTTGTATTTAGCGGAAAGTAGAAGAATTGCGAATACGTAGGACAAACGCGAACGATATTCTAATACATTAAAGTAGTCCTAACTCACTTCCCGCATCCGATATACGTTTAGTGTCGCATTATAACATGTGACCATAGAACCCACACGCCATTTAAGGTAAATACCACTACATGTTTTCGATGATTTTGATATACGAGAGAGTGAGAGAATTGCGAACATACCTAAGGGAAAAATTAAATAAAACCGACGATTATTTATCAATAATAAAAATTTTGATTAATAATATCAATATATTACATAAAAATATAATATATTGGTTTTAAACTACAATAATTAACGAGGTGGTAACTCCGAACGGCAAACATAAAATGGTTTTGTTTTCTGTTTACAATTATATTTCATACTGTTAATATATGTAGTTTAAAGCCAAATAACTGGAATATCTCCTTTCAATAAACATTTCTGCAGTTGATAAATAATCATCGGCTTTATTTAACTTTCCCTTATCTGCAATTCTTCTATGAATTATTTTAGGAAGGAAAACGATGAAAAAGTAGTTTTAATTTTAATGTAGCAACGTGTGTTATTTATTTATTTTACACGTGCAACAATCTTTACGTATAACAAATGCAGTCACAGTTTGAATAACAGTCTTAAAATATCGATAAAATATCTTAATAAAGCATGAGAATGAAATATATAAAAATATTACTTCTCCGTAAAAGTATTACAGCGTAGATATCAGAACTTCGAGAAACTAACAAAAAACTTCCCAAGATATTACATTTAAGTTTTTAACGTGCTCACTTTTATATCAGAAAAATATCTCTCTTTCAACACATTCAAATAGTTATAAATTAGATCGAACATCATATCGTAGTTTGATGCCACTAACCAGATAATTCGAATTTTATCGATATTGGAGTTATATTGCATGACTAGCATACGTAAAAGAAATTCTCTTTTCAATATAGATAGATAATATCATAACTGAAGCTAAAACATATGCTTAATACAGAACCACGGATATTGTGAATGCCCTCAAAATACTTTTATTTTCCAAATTTTATGAATAATATAAAATTAGTATAAATATAATATAAAATTAGTTTTATATATATATATATATAAAGATGAAACTAGCTAGTTTAAACAAATGATAATCTAAATTTCCTGATATAAAACATATAATTATAATAAATTAAAAATTAATTATAATAAATTCCCTAATAGGGAATTAGCGCTGTAATAATACGTGTACGATTAATTTCAATATTATTGAATTGTAAACATGTTTCGGCTAACTTTTTAGCCATCCTCAATACAGATGAATCTAAAGTGAGCGATGGATATCTCTCATCCATTTCAGATGTATGAGATTAGGCTACGATCCCTCTTATCTCTCTCTCTCTCTCTCTCTCTCTCTCTCTCTTCAGTCTTATTGCCCGTAACCGAGTGTGGATGATTTCTCTCATATGACTGTGATGCGTACACTGATAGTACAGTCATATGGGACCTACACTGTTTAACATCGATTCCGAACGACGATTTTTTAAAGAAGTTCTCTTGGCAAAGATGATACTCTCGGTGGTTTGTCATTGCCTACCGAGAGGAGCTACGAGCGTTCGTAAATTTTTCGGTTTTGCCTGGGATCGATCTCTGGCAGTCTCGTGGCACTCACAGGCTACAGTACTCGCATATTTTTCATTATTTTAGTATCCGCAATATTTCCATGTGAAGTGGTCAATTTTCATTTCTTGGAGATAGATAATTTAATTATTCACATTTTTATTTATTTCTAAGCAATGGACTAACGTAACAATTAAAACAATAAATCCTGTATTTACAGTACTTAAGAACAATTAAAAAATATTATATACATTTAAAAAGTTCATTTCAAAATTACTGTATTAACACTTTACGATTCTTTTACGATTCTGAACTGAATAGTTAATGATAATATTTAGCGATATTAATATTTAACGATCGACATATAGATCAGCAGTAAAAAAATTCTCAATATCTCAACATAACCTTAAGGTACATATCTCCTGTCAGTTTGCATCTTTTTAATATCCAAGCGAATGCGCCTCGTTCGCAGAGCCATTTATCGAAAGCTGCGGATCTCCAAGAGAAAACGGAACGTCATGTAACATTTACCGCGAATGCTCGTCGAGCGATTCACTCGACGTAATCCGCTAAATCTTTCAGGCGTGTTCGCCAGCTAAGCCTGATAAGGGCCCGCGGTTCTCACGACGAATTCTTGCTGTTCGTCTCTCGTAGGGAGGCTCGTGCACCGAATAATGCATCGACTGGGTCACTTCAACAGAACTGTAGACTAAATGGACTACATCATTAAAGCACTAGGTGCCGAAAGATATAACTGCTAGACGAATATTTTATATATGTATCTTTTACTCTAAATTTATAATTTCTTATTTATTTTAAATCAAAAATTATGCAGATTAAATTTAAATTAAATTTAAAATTTTCTATAATTATAATAGGTGCATATTAGATGATTGTCAGAAGTAATATTAAATTCATGTATTAATATTTCCTCCTATAAATGAATATGTCAATTTTTTAACATTACTCTTTTACTTTTTTTTTCATTACAGATGTATACATAAATCTTATGCTCCTTGAATACGTAATTGTATTCCTCCTAGTTCTCTCTCACTAGGATATTAAATAATTCTAAATTATAATACGCAAATCTTTCAAAGCGGCCGTTTTATCTTGTTCATTCCGAATAAGAAATATTGACAGACATAAAAAAAAACATGGGAATGTGCACGCGTAATCAGGCGCCACACCAGCAAACATTGAGCAACATTCGTCTTTTCCCAGCGTTCTCACATGTTTTACTGGCTTTTGCAGCGATTTCCTTGAGACACTTTCCGACCGATTTTCCAACCCGGCGCCGACGACCGACTCGCCGGTGTTTATACGCGCATTCTGCCTTCCGACCCACTTTCATTTGCACGACTCTCAAGGCTTCGGCCGCACGTCGATTTTTCCACATTTAACATCGCTGTGAAATGACGAATTACACGCGTCAGTTTATCCGTAATCGATGTTAATCGTGTTTGCCGAGGACTGTATCACGTGAATGAGTGCAAGTGCGCCCACCGTCGTTACACGCGAAATATGACGAAATATATTGCTATTTAATTATTAAGCAAGCTGCTGACGTTAATTATAATAAAATTTATTACATCGTAAAGGCTGTCCAGATAACATATCCAGTTAAAGTTCAAAAGTTCTAATTATTGTATTATTTTATTATTTTATTAATCACTCGATTACCTGAACTTTTATTTGTTAACTTTAAAATGCATACAACAAAAGTCTTCGGAAAATTCTGTTCTGTATTTATTTCCAATTTATTTCTTTCAATATTCAATTCACACATATCTTTTTTCCAGATTCAATTTTCGAACAAACAAATTAATTTTAAATTACTTCTCTACAGTCGATTCAATATTCCTCGTGTCTCATTTCGTGTCACTTTCATTTAAATCTTGACAATCCTTTATTACGAATACGATTGCGTATTGGAGGATCAAAACAACAAATAGGTTTTTTTTTACATACTGTTTCATTGTACAGCTATATACGAACAAACCGGAAATTTTCCAATAATTTTTTTGATGAACTATTCTTATGACGTACACGTTGATGATGGATAATAGAGAAAATTAAGGAATGATTTTCTATGGCATCGTTGAAATACTACTACCAATGGAACTGTTAATAATAGTACTTTATGTGTGATAGCAGTGACATTAGTATTCTACTTCTATCCTGCTGGTTGGTACAACGACCCGATCGACTGAATAGCCGCATCGTAGACGCGTTTAATGGGAGCTGCGGGATGATGCGATGCCGAGACAGAAAAATTAGATTATTCATGAAATTGACTATTTGAAGAGCATCTCGCGATATACAAAGCGACCCTCGTCAGCATGCGATTATAAGAAAAAAATTGCTACGATAATATAATTGTTCGTGACACAAATGGAGGCGTCACCGGCGTACAGTAGATAATTTAATGTATAACAAAATCGATAACTTATCACCGCTCTAGCGCTGCGCGAACAGATTAAAAAAAAAAAGCGGAACCGCATTTTTAATCCATTTCGCCATAATTGCGAACTTCGTTATGGAGAAACACTATATTCTTATGAATAATGTATCAATTATAATACAAGAGTATTAAGTTTCGCGAGATAAATCAAAATACAAGTTCCGGGGTACTTTAACTAACTCTTCGTTACGATTAAATTTCTAATTCTCTCTCAAGAATTTTATAATATTTTTTATTATTAATTTTCAAAATTTCCTAAATTATCATTTTTCTGTTTTGATCGACCGAAAATAATCACATAGAGTTTTTATACTTTATAATCCAACAGCAACAAAATATAAATTGCTGAAAAATATTATTTTGTGTGGATATTGTTTAACAAATTTTCTTTCTTTTTTTAATAACTATTTTATATGAACCTTTAAATATGCAATTACATCGAAAGTACGAAATAAAAAAAGTGTTATATTAATTAAAATCTTTATTTTTTGTTTTTTTAATATTATATAATATTAAGCTACTTAATCTGTTTATTCCATTTAATTTAATTTTTCAGTTTCTACTTACTTTTTCTCAGAAAATTATGATTAAATTCATCATAATGTTTCCAAATACTAATAAATTGAAAAACACAGTATTTCCTCACAGTAAAGCTCTAGTTTAGTCTTAAACGATTCGCTTTAGAATCAAGAGATCGAGATGACTGTTATCTACGGTTTTTCAGAGAAAAAGCTTTACTATTCCTTTTGACAATTTAATTTTTCAGTTTCTACTTACTTTTTCTCAGAAAATTATGATTAAATTCATCATAATGTTTCTAAATACTAATAAATTGAAAAACACAGTATTTCCTCACAGTAAAGCTCTAGTTTAGTCTTAAACGATTCGCTTTAGAATCGAGAGATCGAGATGACCGTCGGCGTTATCTACGGTTTTTCAGAGAAAAAGCTTTACTATTCCTTTTGACAAATCAAGGTGAGATGGGCTATACGTGGAATCGGATTTAGCGAGAAAATCGACTTTCGGCGAGTAGTTAGACTCGCTCTCGCCGGCGGGTTCGCCGCAGCTGATCTGATCTCCCACCTCGTTCCTCCATCTCTCCCGTTCCTCTATCTATCCCTACGTGTTAGTCAGCCGCCTCTACTGCAAGCAACGGCAAATTGGACCTGCCCGGCTCACTGTTGTTGTATTCACAGTTGGTATGAGACTGACGTACGATCTCTCACGGGGAAACCGCGTGGGTGGAGCCGGTTGTGTTCCTTATTTTTACCTGCTGTGCTGCCCGTTGGAATTGTACGCAGAGCTCCGGAGTTTCTGTTGCTACAGCATACAAGAGACGCACTACATCCATGTACGTACGTACACGTACGTGTATACACAGTCAAACGCAACAGTAACGTTCGCTAGGTGGAAATGCTCTTATCATGCCTTCAAATTTTTCTTCCGTTTTTATCTTCAACACGTTTACTGTTGTAGCTCCACTAGAAGAGCGGTAAACAGAAAATGATCCCTAACAGGGATTTGCACGTAAAGCATTAGAGGAACAAAAAATCAGCAATATCAGGTGAACCGAGAACATTAATTTATAATAAAAATGATAATCTATCATTATTCCAAACAGAAAACTCTTTTTCTTTATTTTTACTTTTTTCATAAAATCATTATCTGAGAACATAGCACTATGTTTATTTGTATTTTATAGATTTGTTAAATTTATGATATTCTTTTAGTTCCACAATCTAATCATCCCTTCTTCTGCATCTGGGTGGTCAAATCAAGCCGCGCTGCCCGTATAATTTCCTCATCACACGCGTAGCTTTCAAGATATCGGCATGCCGCGTATAGTTCTCATTCACTGTGACTATCAGACTACCCCGTAGGAACGACGTGAAAATTAAATCGTCTTTGTCAGCTCGATCTCGGTCGATTTTCCAGTCAAAGTTAAAATTGAATCGTGCATCAATGTGGGTAGGCAACATGGGTTAAAAAGAGATGCAGGCTCAAAGGGAGAAGAGAGATAGTATGTGTCTGAGATAGTATGAGAGGCCTATAGCGAAGGCATTGTAGCGCTAACTAACTGGCTGCTCGGCCGGCCGTTTTCTTCGCGTGCGTTCGTTCCGTCGTGTCCGGCGTTTCGGTTGACCCGGTCTAACCCTCACGACGTCTATCCGCGTCGAATCCTCTACATGGCGCAGCGGACGAGGTGGTTTATCGGCCGGAACGGTTCTCACAGGGCACTGGACTCACAGCACTCACGGTGTGCCTGAACCTGACCTAAGCCAACCGAGTGACGACCGATCGCCGTCAGGAACGCCAACAATGCAGGCTTTGCTCGTTGATGCCTGCTGCGAAAGAGATTCGCGTTTATTGTCAGTACGTTCGATGGAACGTTAAAGAGGCAAGCATGAGTTAACTCATGTAATTTTAATTAATCCCCTAACGGTGGCGCTCGAATGTTTGGAGTACGAATTGGCTATTGATTGAACGCGAGATATGTAACAATTCTCACCTAATTTCACTTAGTTTTACCAAGTTTAGATAATTCCAGCTCGTATATATTCTTTTAGGAATTAATAGTTCTATCAAATTTAAACAAAACTATTAATGTTGCAATCTCTTATATTCTTCCGACTTTTAACTATAAGTCACTTATAGTCATTTTTTGAGTCAACCATATTTTATATTGGTTGTCTCAAAAATGGTATATAAAATATGTAATTATATGTACAGTCACAAATATCAAAAATTTTTCTCTTAATGAATCTTTCAAATTTATGAAGGAGTAATAAAAAGGAGTATCAGCGAGTAAAAACTGCGTAGTTTCATAACAAGAATACTTTAATTTATAAGTTCACGATATAAACAAATTCAAAGTTGCAATAAATTGTACTTAAATATATTCTTTTAATCAAGGCAGTTAATATCTCTCAAACATATATAAATATTAATAACTCTAGAATTCGTCAAGCGTTAAATTAGTGGATCATAGAAAAAGCGTTGAAACTAAGTCTCATTAATGAGAACTATTATTAAACTTGAAACATAGATGAGAATTACGAGGACAACCGAGGGTCACGAAAGGTCATTGAAATGATTTCTGTACACTAAATGGTAGAAGAAACTGAGAAACTAGAAGAAATTAAGAATCAGTTATAGAGTTCAGTTACAACGTCATTACGCTGACGTCGCTTTGAATTAACTATTCATAGATCGTTATTACATGCAACGTTCACCACTTTGCATGATCGACGAGAATTTTGTAATTTGCAATTAAGTTGAGAGAAAGGATTGTAATTTGCGAACCACGTCATTGCACCAACATTATCACTAGCTTGTTTAACATTTATATAATCTGCTAAATGATCAAAGTATATAGGTCGCACATAATTATAATTGCAGAACCATTTCTCTTAAGAATCTTAATTAAATTGATCGACCGTTATTTTTCTTATTTTCTTTCACCAATTATCGCTTTCTTATATTTATCTTACAAACAATTTCAAATAATATAAATACAGTTTTCGAAAAATATGTAGTTTGTTATTATAATAAAATATTTATTTTCAGACGCGTTAAAATTGTCCTTACATCTTTAAAGATGCAAAATATTATTTCTTTACAACTTTTTGTACAAACTTTTCATATTACAAGCAATTTATATAAATCACTTTTATTATAAATCTACTTCCATCGTATCTTTTATTCATGTCCTTGTTCCTCGTTATATAATTATCGGTCAAAAAAATTGGATGAATATTGCACATATAGTGGTTGCTATAAAATTGAAGGGGAACGCGGAAAAACTCTGTCTACGTTTCCATTTAGTGCGTTCCATAAATTCCGGAAGGCTAGCCACGAGACGACCAGCGTGATATGCAAGCAAGAAATAAAATTGATCTTAGAAGCAGGAAAGGGAGGACATCACGTAAAAGCCTAGAAAATGATGTTACCTTTGGACGGAATATTGATTTTTTAAAATAATAGTTCAACACGTACAAGCTTTGTTAAATCCAATCGCACAAATGATATTAACGGTAAAAAAGATAGCCGAGATATATCAAAGAAATTAATTATCCTTTGCTTCTATACATCTATCGACTGAGGATATTGTTATAAAATTATATAAAGTATAATATGCATTATAAACCATTAACTTTCCTTTGTTGTTAATTTCAAAAAATTATTATTTATTATCGTAAAAAAAGATTTAATTGCAAATTACATAATAGAAATAATTTTAATAAGCCTTTTATAGTTAAATTTTCCATTTTAAATTTTATTATAGTTCGAATCGAATAACTTTAAATTAATATAGGAAACAGTGAACAAATATTTGTTTTTTATCATAATTTAAATTGTATGTACATATTCTTATCATATTACACAAATAATTCATCGTATTTATTTATTAATAAACGCGTAATGAAAAGCGTTCCTATCTTTCTCGAAAACAGATATGCGGAGTCAACTCTGTGAATGTTTTCAATGTTACTCTTAGAAAATTTATTTGTCATTAAATATTATATAGGTATTACCAATATAAATTCCATAATTCATGAGCGCATTAAATGTGCATGTATGGACAATCGATTAATTACTTCGTTATTACCGATTGGATCAATTTTAAAAAATAAAACGCATTCGTGTGAGCTAATCGCGAACGCGATTTCATTGTAATATAAAAAGGATAGTGATGTACGTTTATCAAGGGATCGGTGATCAGTTGGCTTCCTAGAGGAAAGAGCTGTCTTTTTTTGCGACCTCGGCACGATGAAGCACACTCTCTCCGTGCGCTAGGTAAGGTACTTTGGCGGTTAGACAAACCGCCGAGGTGGCGCGTCGCAAATCGCCCGGCAAGATCCCCCAGGTGGAACGATGTCGCAAATCTTGGCTCTGGAGAAGTAGGTACCCACTGCACGGGGTTAAGATCGACTCGGATTACGTAACGATCAGCTGGGAAGTTCCTACGCTGATTTATTTACAGGCGTAATCTCCGGCGACGATGAAGCATCAGTCTACCCGTCTGGGGTTCGCATTAATACCGGTTCAGTCATCGTAAATTCAGCATGTTTTCAGTTAGACGAATGTAGTTGGGCGACTTAAGTCCCGATCAGTCCCGATCTTCTCCTCAATCGCCGCTCTATTCCGTTTCGTATTACGTTACCGGAGTTACTGGTCGATTCGAGAGTGGATCAGCCAATAATGGGTGGACTCGTCGTTTTAACGTAAGAAACATCCTCTATTCCAGAAAATATCCTCCACGCGAGAGGAATAAATTCCTTCAATATAGCCCATGTGGGAAAAGCAAAAGTACAATTGACCTACGACTATGATAAAAAATTATAATCGTTGAAACGAAATGTTATACAAGAATCATGTATTATAAATCGTACATTTCCTCTTTCATAAATTACAGTTTTTTGGTTTTACAATCAATTTCTTCTTTGTGAAAAATTATTACAATATGAATATATATTAAATAATTGTTTAATATATATAAATATATGTAATACGTAATCAATTATTAAAATTAGTAACAAAAACATTTAATCAAGTATATTAAAGAATAATTTTAAATTTAATAATTTAAAGATTAATCATCGCTTTTATCTCTTTTTATCTCATTTTCTATAATAAATGGCATTGTATCGATATATAGAGTTAAATTTCAGGTTATATCAAATTTCTATAAAAATTGTATTTTCTCTTCGAGCGAGAGATGATAAATAAACACGCATAAAATCGTTTCACAAATAATGAAACGAAATAACGTGAAACTTGACAATTTTTCAAGCTAATCACTCCCAGCTCATAATTCATCATCAACTCGAAACTTCATTGCCGATGCAGAAAAATAACGCTACTTACACCTTCGAATGGCGAAATGCGGCAGGCAAAAAAACTTGAAAAAAAGTCGGTAGACCGACACTTGACAATGGTTCACAAGAAACAGGGGTGGTTTTATGCCTCCGCCTGGAATTCGCGACGGCAGCCTGCCACGCAGGATTTCCCCCGTGTCACCGGGTTACTGTACTCTCTTCCCGATAACGAAAGCAAGAAGTTTCGCTTAACTTGCGCGTCGCGCGGAAATTCTCCCGGCGGAATATGGCCGCACGGCTTAACTGCGGGCGCGGCCTCGCAACGAAACTTTCGACGTACTGAGAAGAAAACGTTTTCTGCGAAGCACTCGCTACGGCGGCCTAAACAAGACAAGAGTTCTCGCCGTCTCGTAATTTATCACCGAGACTAACTCGTTCTCGCTATATTCCTCGAGTTTCGTGTTCTCAAACATGGATCATAACGTCGCGCAAAGTTAAGATTCTATAAGTGCGAGTAATAAAACGTGCTCTATTTTAATAAAATACATGTGTCATGAGAAAATAAAAATGTGCACTAGCAATCGTGAAAAACAGATTGATAATTGTCTAAATTCTTTGGAGTAAAATCTTCCTTTAAGGAGTGAAAATTAAGCCAGTATTAGAAAGGAATGGCTCAATTTTCAATCTTCAAGGATTCTATTCTGTAACTCTTAAACTGACTGTAACGATATCATTACAGTTGTTAAAGAGTTATAGAATATAGGATCCTAAAAGTAAGATTTCACTTTTCAGAGTGAGCTTTATCCTAAAAGTTTCGGAGAGAAAGTAGTAAATTGAAAGAACAAATATATAAAGATGAATAAGAGAATATTTAAAGATGTAATGTTTACTATTATATTTGTTATTATATTTGTAATTATATTTATGTTGCAGTCAAAATTACCCCAGAGATGAAAGAAAACATAATTTATATTTCTATACTACTTTAAAGTTGGATTACGTTATAGAAGATGGTTCTTTGAACAGTTCTCGTCTCGCTGAAATCTCGTCTCGTATCCGTTTCGTATCGAATATATAAAGAGATGTCGCGTACGTTTCGCGAATAAAGAGTCGTCGCGGCCGTTTCTCTCGGATAAAGAGATATCGCAGCCGTTTTTCGAATAAAGAGATATCACGTGGATATCTCCGCCGAGGAGCGGTGCGTCTCGCTTCCAATAAGCCGGCATCGTAAGCGAACTCCACAATATTACCTCACGGAGCAATAACCGCGACTGCAAGTCGCAACTTAAAGCGGTTATAATGGGAAACAGAAACTCTCGTAGCTGTCAACCTCACCTTTTTCATTTCCAACTTGCTCGCACCACCGCGATATTTATTCCTCTGGGTCGGGCGAGATGCCGGCGGATATAGGGAGAAACGATAGCCGGAAAAAGCAGCGTGCGCCGCGACGCGTCCCAGACACAATTTCCGCCTTGGTTTTCGAGCACTCGCGGCAACTTATTTTCTAATGCCGTCCACCTTTAAGCCCGTTTCTACCCCTCGTCTCTCTACGTGCACTTCCGACACGTTAATTATCCCGTCCATAGCGCGCATGGACGGTGAACGTCGAGAAAAGCTTATTACTCTTGGAAATTCACCGACAATGTGGAGGAAATTTCGTGACACAAAGCCTACAAAAACGTCTTCTTCGCAAAATGGATTGTGCAATCAATAAGCAATTTTTATCGTCGTACATTCATGGAATAAAAAAATTATAAAAAATATCAAGCTCTATTAAAGTACCGTCAGTCATGTTTCATGTTGCTTTCGTATTGATAACAAGTATAAGTTAGTGACTACAATAAAACTCTCTACAGTCCATTCCTTTTATTATTGATGTTATTGCGCGCGCTTGTGCTAGTGTTAGTCGGAAACGAGAATATGACGAACGTGAAATACATTCTCTCCTTTCCCGGTTTTCGTCTCGTTCATAATTTCTCCTGGGCGGCCCCTGGGAATGTGGGCATGCGGGAATCCATCCGCAAGTCCGAGCAGGATTAACGATAGAGGGAGAGAGAGAGAGAGAGAGAGAGAGAGAGAGAGAGAGAGAGAGAGAGAGAGATAAAGAGAGAATAAGGACCGACGGTATCACGGCTGTAATATTTGCGGAACTCGCCCGAGAACGAATAATATATGTAATTCGCCATCCCAGGTCTTTTTGCTTTTGGAAATTCTCAACAACCGTAGAACGTCGTTGCCACAATTCCGGTTTGCGCATTTGCGTCACCTCTCCCATACTTCCGCTACTCATTTCAACATATATGTCCTCGTGCCGATACTCAACGCACCTCGTCGTTCTTGTATCAAATTCTATTTCTTTAATTTTAATATTCATTCCAACGTAAAATAATAGACAAATGGAGATATAACAATAATAGAAAAGATGGAAAGAAAATGAAAAAAAAATAGGGATAAAATATAATATAGAAAAGAAATGTTTTAAATTATGGTTTAATGAAATTTTAATTTAAATACTTTAATTAATTAATTTAATGAAATTTCAATTTAAAGACTTTCAATTAATTGTTGTATTGTATTTAGATATAGAGTATATAACTAAATAATATTTTACCTAAATATTTTATCTTGTACGCAAGATGATAATACAGGCCAGCAAAAATCTATTGTATTAATTCAACCTTGTGATCAACTTTAGTTTATATCTATATCGTTATCATGCTTTAGCTTTTCTAAAAATTTGTGAGTTACTAATGTTATCGGAAATCGATAGATTAAAACGAAAAGATAGGATAGTAATCCTGTCGTTTCCTGTATCAAACATAATTAATTCACCAAAAATTAATTGTAATAGTTTTATTATTTCTCAACTCAATTATTATACAGACGATATTTTTTTCTCACAAGAGACAATTTCCCTAAAGAAGCCATCAGACTGTTAGAAGCCAAACATACCAAGTATAACAGACAATAGAAAACTGCGAAAGAAATCAGGAGAGTTCAAAGATATCCCGAAGACAAATATCATTGCGAGAGTTCTTCTGATTTTCGATTATTTGGGCAGAAGAACGATCTACCCTTCTGTGCAACGAAGTCTAACAAGTTCGTACGATCAGTGCGGCAATATTTCAGTTGTTCTTTTCCGACATATCCCAATCAAAGAAACGCGAACCTTAAAAGTGCAAGAAAAACTAGGGATTGGATTTAAAATATTGATAATAGAAATATCATAAAAATACAATTAAATAAGAAAATTCTTCGTTATCATCTTTACATTTAAAAATTAAAATTTAGAGTCAGATTCAAATTTCACATCCTTGCTTAAAGTAGAAAAAGATTTTTAGTGATATAATCTCATTTTAAAATAAAATAAAATTTTATCTATCAATATATAAGTGAATAAGTTCCCCATTTCAATTTTTACCATTAAACGTTAATTAAAAAAAGACAATAAAACTTTCTACCTTTAAATATAATTTTCAATTTTGAAAATTGCCTCTTTCCAAAAATCTTCTAGACATCTTAGAAAAGTACTTTCTAGGTACCTGCGAAATTGAAAAATCAGAAATTATTACCGAGTAAAACCAGCGGCGTTCAAAGTAAAAACAAGGAGACAGCGACATAAGCGGGAAAGAGTGTCGAGTTGAAAAGAGAGGCGGGAGTAGTGGCCAAAACGAGGAAGTAAGGTGCGAATGAAAAAAAGAGCGAGATAGATAGAAACCGTAGAGAAATGGAGGCGTCTGGTTCGACACTGCCGAGTGCACGGGTATTTCGAAAATTCGATAAATTTCATCCCACCCCCACGTTCTCCTTCTCACCGCCTCCTTCTCTTCTTCTATCTCCCAGCCTCACCACACACATTGATCGCCCGAGCGGGCGATGAAATTTCCTCGTCGTCCCAATCTCTTGTTATTCCCGAGAGGTTCTGGGCTGGGACCCGATATACACCAAGCTTTCCTTCGCGAAAGCTTCTATCGCCATTCCCGCCCTACTGATCTGGCCTGGATTCACATTCTGCCCTCTTTATCCCGTATGTTTCTCTCTACGTTCATTGCCTATTACTTACTTCGTTTCCTCTAATTTCTGAATAAATCATAGAACAATTCGATTTCGAGTTCCATAAAACTGAGAGAGAGAGAGAGAGAAATAGTTAATAAACGCGACATTATGACGTTATATGACGTGACCAGTTATAACGTGAAAAGCAAGATGATAACAAAGTTCATGGAATAATTTTATGAATTTGACGAAGATGTATTTAGTTTTATACAAACTATATATACTTATGATAAATTTAACGTTGGATAGATGATGGTTAGAGACGAATCATGCTTATTATAAATAACGATGATAAAAGTTATTCCAAATAGTTTAAGAAATTGACAAATTAATATACAAACGCAAACTTTATTTGCGTCTGCTAAAAATCCGAATATTATCGACTTTGTCCAACATTATCCAGTTTTGAATTGGCCGAAACTGAAAAGATAATTTAAACTGATATAAAGCGCATTTTAGAACAATGTAAAAAAACATATCTTCGTATTTTTTCCATATTTGTGTTGTAATTAATAACACGATTATTAATTTTATTACTTCAATATCATTTGCCATTTATTAATTTTTCTCTATTGTTATTTATTGTTATTTAATTAATTTATCTATTCACTTAACTGTGAACAACTGCGTGTATTATTGCTTATCGAATCAGCAACATCCGTAAATAATTTTTTAATTAACGCGCGGAGCGCGTATTCCTAGCAGCGTGTTGCACGCGGGGTAAATGTTTACGATGCTTATATAACTTATAATAAAAGGCGGCGGAGGGGAAGTAATATATCCGTGAATAAACGTCCGAGGAACACCATATGGCGGAAGATACTCTTTCCGACAAGACTTCGCAAAAGCGTGTTAATAATTCGTGGCGTGGAAACACGACATGCTCGGAACCCGGTAGTCGATCGATCGCCGCTGTACCGAACTAATGCTCGCGGCTGTGTCTGTCGACTCTCACCCTAATCGCGAAACCGATTAATTCCGCCGTTATGTCGCACTTAATTTCGTATCTTTCAACGCTGCAGCGGTACGCTCTGACCGCAACGTCATGCGTGATAAATAATTAAATTAGATTAAAAATAAGATAAAATGTTAGTATATCAATTTAATTAATAATACAAAAAATTAATTATATCAATTAATGTAATGCATTAAAGGCTATCCGGATGAGGATCCAACTACTATGCTGCGTTACATGACTAATCAGATTCCGATGAACTTACCTTATCAGGATCTAACAACGAAATAAGATCAATCCGATTAGGATCTCCTAAATCTTCTTGGATAAATTACAAGTCGGAATAATGTCAATAATAAAAATCATTAAAATTATTGCCAACGCATAGTGTTATTTATCAATATGATACGTATGATAGACGTATGAAATTAATAAAGCTTCGTGAAGCTTAATATATATATATATAACATATCGATTGTAGGACAAATTGAGCCCTTTAAGGATTTGACGCTGATCCGCGGATCGGTTTAACCATGAGGGAGATCTCTCGGCAAGATACACCAGGCTGCTTTCCTCGTTAGTATCTCTCTGTCCAACGGATTAATTAATTTATCCGCATTACGGTATCGTGGCGCGCTTAGTAACACGAAGGATTACAATGTCGGTCGCGAGGTCGTCGCCGCTGCGAAAGCGATCGAATGTCGGATCGACTGAACATTTACATCCGCCAAACGATAAGATCGTTATTGCTGATTGGAATTTTCAGACGCGATCCGAACATACGGTAATCCAATTGTTCGCGGATGCTGCAGTTGCAACGCGGTTCGCCGCAGCCTATTATTGCGCATTGATGAAACTGTGCGACGAGGAGGACGTCCCCATTAGCCGCGTTTACTGCTCCGCCCGTTCCCCGCATGCGTCCCGGCAGCGTTATTATCATCGAACCGTCGCGCATTATTGTCATCGAACGTCGCGACGCGGGAGCGAATAATAAATTACGGGCGATCGATCCGTCGCGCGCGGCGCAGCGCAATACGCTGGGATTCTTTCCGTTTGACGGAACGTTTAACGCGAATGAACGACGACTTCACATTGAATCCTCGATTAAAAAGCAACGTTCTATTTATCAAAGCTCGGATTTAGCAGATGATTTTTCCTTTTCTCAAATTAAACTTTTACATTTTGAAATAATCTGCTGAATTGCATGTGTCGCAACAAAAACGTTTTACTGAATTGTTAAAGCTTGGTACCATCTGCATGTCTCGTACAATTCATGAGAAAAAATTGTTACAAAATTTCTCAATAAAGTCGAGCAATTTAATGATTAATTCTTTCATACATTTTTTGTAGAATCAACTTTTTTTATATATTTCAAAAAATATATATGCATGTATCAAGATATTTTCATAGAATTAAAAACCATGTGCTTTTGTTCATATTTAAAAGAAGTGTGTAAGTGTAAACATGTTAATGCACAGACTGTGTAATTAATATTTATTTAATTAATTGTATTTATTTTATTTAATGACAACAAAATTTATCACAGTATATAATCACAGTAACGCGGAAATTTCTACTCTTTTTATAAACTTTTAAATTTTGATTTTATTATTAATAATTTCGACTTATTTTTACGCTTAATTTATGCTCTTTACGCGTACGACAACGTATATGTATAACGACCCTTTTGAATATTGGGATGATCTCCCCGTTTCGCATCGCGTCTATCCCCATCGAGCTGAACGTTAATACCAATTAATTAACCGGGAATCTCTGAGCTTAACCTATTACTGGCCCTTAACCCACGGTCGTCGTCCTAGCGCACGTGTTCGCGAAACGCAACGTGCGTGCAATAATCGCGAACACGCCCTTCAAAGTGCGCTCGGTGATCCCTCTCTCTGACCCCGTGATGTTCGCCAATCATGAACAAATTGAAACTGGTACACTTAATTACACCACGGATCAATATTATTTGCGGCTTAGCTCGCGACTGTGTTAGTGTTGCCTTCCAAATCTATCCGTGTTACAAGGTTTATGTCACATAAAATTTGTCAATTTGACCGAGAATGTATGAATTAATGTGAGGTACTTGAGGAATACTTTACTCGGCGATGTTATTATTTTCTTTTATCTATTCCAAGTAGAAATAATAAAGAACGATGTAAAGTTTCGTATTTTAATTTATTAAAATTATGCAGCTATTTGTTCATTGAATAAAAACTATTATAAAATTAGTTTCATTAAAATATAGTACTCTTTATATTAAAACAAATGAAGATTAACATTGCAAAATTTAATTAGCGCGATAAGAATTCAAATTACGTAAAAAATTTATCAACTAATTATGTGTTTGCTAGATTCTAATATAATTGTAACAATTTTGAGATTTTCTATAAGATATGCAATAGAAATAATGTAATAATTAACACATCTATTATTAAATTATTTTACTATTTATCAGATCATAAAATTGACATATGAAATGTATCAAAATTTAGATAAAGTTTAATGATTATAGTACATGTAAAAATAATCTTACTAACACAGTACAATACTGCTGCGTTACAATTATCAAAATTGAAAAGCATGAAAAAAGCATAGTATTAATAAGCGAACGTATGAGAAATATAAACCCATATTGAATTGCAATTCATTGAGAGATAATTATGTTTATTAGCTTTACAGCGTAAATATATTGCCATGCTGGCACATTTGAATATACGAAAATGCGGAAATCCGGAAAATAATGGTATTTTGCCATAATGATAATCACTATTTTCTCATTACCTATGTTATACAGTTTCCTATTATCGTATTGTTATAACGATGAATAATATCAATTCTGCTTTTCCTGAATTCGTCGCCATAGTCATATTTGAATCTTTTTAAAGTTTAAAAAAATTCAATCGACTAAATAACTCGGTTTGTCAATGCATTTGCCTCATTTTTCAATCTAAAACTCGAAATAGAAAACTTTATCTTTAGAGTACAAACAATTATTCATATCGAGATCTTAAACGCAGCCGTTGTCATAAGGATTAACCGTAAGCTCCTATATAGAATCGGTCGATTGAACTTAGAATCAATCTACGATCCCTAAGATTACGTCTGTCTATTCTCATAGCTATGACTGATTAAATTCCCGTTACGTCGCAAACTTAAGTCCGCACGATGAAAATTTTTGGAAAATACAATTTTTCGCGTGATTTTTTGCTCACAATGCAAAAAACGGATTTAATTAAAGAAAGACGAACGTTTCTAAATCTGAAAAAATAATTTGACCTGAGGGATATTCAACATCAGTTCAACATCAGCGAAAAATTTGCGAAAATGGACAATAATATAATGATCGACGGCATAGTTGATTCGAACATCAGAAAGGTCGAGATACTGTCCAAATCATAAATTTGTAACTATCACGAATGTCAAAATTGGATTTTGCGGGATATTACAGATTGAAGCGGCAGAAAGAAAAATGTAATGAACATTTTATCGAATACAGAGAGAGGTAATGGAAGCGTATAACCGTCTGGCATGCACTTCGGCAAAATTTGACGTTAACTCTCGTTATATCGGATATCGGAAAATCAAACAATTTTATCCAATCACGTTCTATGACTTTTCGACCTGAAGACCTTCCGAATCGAACTTCCATTTTGCGATGAAACATCGTTCGCTCGCAAAATGCATAGTCGATTTTATTCAGTTACAGAAAGATTATTTCTAATCTTGTTTCCCCTCTTTCATCGATCTACTCAGGAAATATGATTAATCGAACAATCAACATCAACACTGATATATACGTTAAAATTTTTATGTATATATTATAAAACTACCTAATGGACGTCGATACTGTGCGTAAAATTTTTCTGTATACACCATAAAACTATCTAATCTATTTTTATAACTAAAATAGTGTTTACTTAAAGTGCAGAAATAAATTTTTAAAATTTAACGGAAGCGAGAAGGCAGAAGTTCTAATGCAATCCAGTGTGTACGATAAAAACAAATCTTATATTTCAATTTCGTTTTAATATATATTAATTTAAATAAATCTTTAAAAATTGTTATTTATGCAGTCTTTTTTTTTAGCACATAAGTTAAAACCAACTCTATTAAATTAAACAATTGTATAACTTTTATTCACATACCTAAATATTCTATTTTCCAAAACGCTAACGCTAGCATTAAACAAGATTAACTTATTAGATAAATAATATTAAAATCAGTCATCAATAAAAATAATATTAATATCAATCATCGTAAGAAATAGTAAAATAAGTAAAAAATACATAAAAAAGCTGGTATTAAATTTTGATATGGAAATTTCGATTCTATAGCCTCATCGACAAGTTAGTACACGAAGTTCCTCGACGTTATTCAGAATCACCCTACGTCTTATTCAATATGTTCCCACAATTACCGGCGAGAGCTTAAAAGATAGTTTCCGATAGTTACGCTATCGCTACCATAAACGTCAGTCGCACGTTGTTAAACGCAGGAACTGGCATGCGATGGTTAATTATCGCCGCAACGAGAAACCGTAGTGGTCTATCGACGAGACTCGGGAACCGCCTCGATCGATCGATCGGCTCGTTGTCGCGTTCACAACAACCACGGGACCGCGGAAGATCTAAGATTCGCGTATTAATTAAGAGATCGACGTCGGATGCGTCGGCAATTAGCAAGCAAACAGAAGCGAGACGCGGAGAATCTTCCATTGAAGGAGATTATAACGGAGTAACTCAACTTAGGGAGACGCCATCAAACATCTTAGGACTTGTTAATTGCAGAAATCTGCGTTGATTAATCGAAAAGGTAAACTCTAAAGTCTTCCGCATATAAACAAAAATATTACTTTAAAAACAGATACGTGATAGTGCAAAATTATAACTAAATACTAATAATAAATGAATTGCATAAAATTTCGAGATTACTTTTGTACATAGTGAACAATAGAGAACTAATCAAAAACGTATTAACAATTGTTATAAAATTTTAGTTACAATAATTATATTGATCCTAACAATATTTTTTTACTTTACGTTCTATGAAAAAAAATTCTCAATTAAATTGAGAAATGAGATATGAAACTTTGATTGGTCCCACGATTCCTGCTCTCACGGGGCCTGAGGCCATATTTGTGCGGCGCTACCGGCAGGGATGTCGATGAGCATGCGTAAATATATCAGCGACGACCTCTCGTCATGACCCTTAGTCACGGATTCCGCGCGATCGTATATAATAAGCAGCGGAACTTTCATTAACAGTTCAAGCAAAATTTCGTATGTCGGTATATTTTAATATCGCAATTTCTATCGTGACCATATATAATAATTCGTTTAATCTAATCGCGAAACTAAGTATAATCTCTATACAAAAATAGGCCAACATAAATGAATAATAAACAATAAAAATAAAACAAGCATAAAAAGAAACAAATATAAGTGAATATGCATCTTGCTAAAATTTTAAAACAACGCTACCTACATTTAATGGAGAATATTAGTAAAAATTTTTAGTGAACTTTAATAAACTAAAGATGTTTGTGTTTTTGCTTAATTCACAATATCTAAATAACAAAAGTTAATATATAAACATTTTTAGAAATATATATAATTAAAAATAAAGTACAACAAATTTAGTTTAAAGATCTAATTATTCTTTAGTTTTATACGGATTTTGTCTTAATAAAATTTTATAAAAATAATAATCAAAATACTAAAATTAAAAGTATTGTATAATAGCTTGTAGCTATTTATTAGGTGTTGGAATTAATTCGTAGCGTTTTTTAATGAAAGAATGTTATTTATTTCACATGAGCATTAAAAAATACATTAATGAAAGTACTTTCCATCACTTGTAAAACGCTACGAATTAATTCCAACACCTAATAACTTTTCTTAAATAAACATTTATTTTAAATGTTAGCCAAAAAATAAATTTTCGCTTATTAATTTAATGGTAATTCTTTTATTAGGTGTTGGAATTAATTCGTAGCGTTTTACAAGTGATGGGAAGTACTTTCATTAATGTATTTTTTAATGCTCATGTGAAATAAATAACATTCTTTCATTAAAAACGCTACGAATTAATTCCAACACCTAATATATAATCAGACGTCAATCAGTCAATTATTAAAGAGTTGCTACAAGAAATTTATACGCCAATTTATTCCAATACCAAAATGTATCGGAAGGCTATTTACCAGCGCATTCGTACAGTGACTGTTGGTGCACGTGTAAATATCTCGAGGATGACCTCACGGCACGACCTGAGAAGTCCGTCGATCGCACGTTTTACCAATATATATATATATATATATATATACGTATATATACGTATAAGTGAACACGATCATTAATTAATATCTTCCGGGACCGAGATGAGTCATGAATCAACGCCCGCCGCTTCACGGCGTCTTCTCGCGTCGTGTCGGCGAGATTGTGGACGAAATATCTCGTTGCCGTTGTGTCGTGGGGATGATTATAGGAATGATAAACAATGCGATACGATTATTAATCACCGACCAGCCGATTCAATGTAATTAACTCGCGAAAGTCAATGCACCCGTGTGAAAAAGTTTATCCGTGAAAACTGACATTGATTGTGTTATCTATATGAGAAACATACTTTCTAGTTTAAAATAACCGGACATATATTGCATAAACAAATTCGTGCACTAATTTATTATCTTAGAATAATTTTAATATATTCATGACAGCAAATAATGTGCGAATAATTCATTTTTATTTACACTTTGGAATTTCTTGCTAATTAAATTACAAGAGTATAATAGTATACAAGAGTATAATTAAATCTTGAATTCTTAAATGGATTATTGATTTTAGTTGAATAAACGATAATTTAAATGTAAATGTACAGAGATTTTTTTTGTTAACTTTTGACTAATATAAATTGTTTTATTAGAAAATTAGCTATAAAATTACATATTAAATCAATATTATTATTATTAAAATAATTTATTGTTTCAATAGTATATTGATTTTATTTTATTATCATTTTAGTAATGAGAAATATTCTCTGTTATAATGTATTACGCCTTATCAATTACTAATTATTGTTTATCAATTAACATTACATATCTCAATTAACATAACAGTATCTCAGAAATTATGTACGTTTTTGAAACACTAAAAAATGAGAATTTAATTAATTAAATAGATCTAATTGTAAAGATAAATAAAACTTGCAAAATTATGATGTCTAATATATTTAGACGAATTAAGTCTTGATGTCTTTTCTTCTACGCCGTGAAAATCGAGCTATTGTCTCGGTTAGTTACTGGTTTAATTGTTCAGTTAATATTAAACATAGTTATATATAACAGGCACGTGCGTCATATATCGCCACGTGCCACATGTAAAAATGCGCTTTCGCATTATAGGGTCGAACATATAAAATAAAAGAACAAAAAGGACCGAAGTACGATCAAAATCGATCGACTGATAAATTATGCAGAATGCGAAATGCGTCGGCGATGACCTCGTCCTCTTTTTTTTAACCTCGCTTCGTTGATTCGTATATGGCAGATATTTTATTGCCATCCCTCTTTTCGTCGCTTACCACTTCGATTACTTAGATGCAACGAAGACTTCGCGTTTGATATATCGTAAAACTGTTCGCATCTTCAATTTATGATACTATTTATTTTAATATAAATATATTTTTGATATTTCAATATCAAATATTCATTAATATTTTATTCGATATTACAAAAAGTTAAAGCTATAATATATTTGGAATGTGTACGAGTTAACTTTTCAAATATTCGGTATAATTTTATTAATATTTCCATTTATTTTTATTAATTTTTCACACAAAAAACTTTTATTTTTTTCTACGTTATTCTATTCGATGTATGTTGTAATATATTACATAATAATACTTTTTTTAGAATATCATAAAATATCAGTAGTTATGGTATTTCGACACTGAATACCTACATAAAGATACTAATAGCCTATTAAAAGTAACAATAAGTATTTCTACATGATCACAGTTCGAGACGTGACGATCTCATGGAACTAATAAAATAGTTTTGCGGGGAAATAAAATAGAGATGTGCTTACCAATAATATTACAATACTCTATCATGTCGTCGAAATGTGAAAACTGTTTTCATTGAAAATAAAACGTTTAATTTACACAAAAATATCCTACTGTTTGAACTTAGTAAAAATATTTTTCACCCTATCTCAGGGACAATCAATATGCAAATAAAAAAGTAAAAGAACACGATAGAAAAAAAATTTCTATATTATTCTATAATAAATTATGAAATAAAAAACTTTTATCTCATTATGATTTAAAAAAAGTAATAGACGTAAACATTTATTAATAATACATAAAACAAAAGTAATAAATAAATATATATATATAATATGTACCTCAGGAATTATCAAAATCCAATACATATAATTATAAATACTTATAATACTATTATGTCATTGTCAATTTTATATTATATTTGTAATATATATTATTGTAATTTTTATTAAAAACTTAATTAATTTAAAAAATTACTATCTTAATTTTTTTTTATTTTAATTAAAAAAATAAGTATACAATATAATTTTATTTTATTATATCACTCATGATGTAAGAATACCAGATGTTTCATTGTGAATTGACAGTCGATAATCAGAAATTAGCTCAAAATGTTATAAGTCAATATAAAACCAATATTTAAAAAAAAGTTTATTTATTATTAATTAAAAATTGATCCCGAAATTATGTATATTTGATCATCATTATGTACAATGAAACACCTTGTACATATTTACATCATGATATCACTTACTGTATTATCAATATATGTATCTAGCATATGCATTTGTTTTCACCTTGTATATTCTTGGATCAGTTTTCTGGATCTAAATAAATCTTCTCCTTGCGATAGTAAGCGCACGCTCACTTAAATCGACTTGACCTATCGAACAAGCTGATCGAGCATTCGAGAAGAACATTAGCAATGCGCGCTCGAGGCGAGGTCTCTCCAAGATAATCCATTTCCGTTTGAAATGGCAAAAGGCGTATTAACGTCGCGAACTTCACAAAGACGAATCACAAGCCACCCGACTCTGGATGTGCCGTTCCGAATATTAAATGTCCAAAGTAAGGTCCAAAGTTACACGTCGTCGTTTACGAGACCGATAAATCTCAGAAGGGCAGATAGAGATCGACGAGTCGCGGATAGAGATTTCGCGTTTACAGTGCGGTAAATAATAAATTTATAACGAGATATAACGTTATGGTGTAAAAATGTAATGTCGTGCCTACCGTAACATAGATGTAGCAGTGGAAGTAGAAGCATGCATGTATAGACGTGTGTGCTTCGCTTCCTCCTCTCCTCTCTCCCTTTCTCCGATATTACGTATATACGTTATTACTCTATAAATATTATTATCTACAATAGGACGGCCAGCTATATTTATCGTTACTTTCTCCATCAAGAGGACGGTGACTGCCGTTCGTAATCGCGAATGAGAACGCATTTCCTTTCTACCCGCGGGTAACTAACGTTAGCAAAGTTCTGAAAAATAAATTAGTGAGAAAGCTTATTGATGGCTTTTGTATAGAAATTTCTATATGTGAGAGAGAAAAGATTCGAAAGCAATATCTAGACCGAGAAGTGTAAATCTTTCAGCAAATCAATATCCAGATTAGAAAGAAAAAAAAAGTATAGAAATTCAGTCCGTGCCAGGAGGATTCCCGTTCGTGGTGATCCAACTAGCGATGCAGCTGTTCTTCTGTGAAAATTTCATAGAGATCGCTTTAATAGCGATGCATGATAATGCACTATCCACGATCCCCAATTCTGCGAGTATACGCCGTAGGTTTTTTGGCCGTTGACTCTATCACTTATCGCGAAGCCAATTAAATGGCCCGTTGTAACGTTGTTGTATCGTGTTTTGATTCACGAGCGTGGTAATCGTATGGTGATCGCGATTAATTTAACGAGCATGCCCTATGATGATCGAGGAAGACTTTAGTATGTACGCGGGCGTATGCTTTAGTGAGATGATGTGCATGTGCACGTATGCAACTACTGAACTTTGCCATTTGATCCTACTTCGCCCCGTTAAGTTCAGGGTTGCTGAACTCCTTGCCTTTAGCGTTGAAGAGATTGGGGAAACTAGTAGCGTTAAGCGTCGAGCTATGTTTCGCTAATCGATGACTTTATAATGCTAATCGTCTCGGTTATTTTGTATGAAATTATCTATTATCACATAACTATGAGGCAGCAGAGATTGGATAACTTTTATTAGATAATTTTCAATAACTTGTGCACTAAGTTGAATATTACCTCGTTATAATGTCACTTATCCATGTAGTTCGACTATCCTAATATGCTATTCTCTAATATCGTAATATAATAATATTTTCATAAAATTTATTGGTTTTAGATAATTTGTCGACTAATAGCGTAACCACTAGTATGTTGATAATTTTATCGAATTATGTAGATTCCATTAATAACCTCATTATTTAATAATCTTATTCCAAAGATTATTTTATTTAGAAATTTCAATAAAGATTTGAATATTCTATATAAAATATAAAATATTCTTTGTATTAAATCGCATAAATCAATTATGATTTAATACAGTAAATAAGTTATCGAGTTAATTAACTTCGAGCACTGACCTTCTTGAGGTGTCCTTTATTGGTGCCCACGAAGACCACAGTATAATCACCGGTCGAAGTGGCCGCCACAGCTGTCAAGTGAGTCTCGAATGTCAAAACTGCAGTCGCACCCATCGGCTCTTCGCCACCTAAAGGCGTATTCACATCAAGACCGCAAAAGTCTTCGCCGATCGTTTGCAGTTTCTGTGAAGAAAAATAAACGAAATTCAATAAGTTATATGTGGAAAGTATGTACATATTTGATAATAGCAAATATCGATTATATGATTGATCTTAAATATTATAAATGGCAGCCATAATTTTATCGATTGATTGCGTGTAATACAGTTATTTATAAATGTTTGGTATGTAAATTATCATTTACAAATTGATATCTGTGTCATATACAGTACAGTTTAATTAATTGCGATGGTAAATGAAATAATAATTAAATGTAATTTCAATATTTTCAATTTAATAAATGTCATAAAATTGTGATAAAAAAATGTATTAAATAGACATATGTACGAGAAGAATATTAACTTTAATTATTTCCATTTATTTTTATATAATAAAATATTTAATTTGTATTTATTATTTTTAAATAGATCGTAATTAAAATTTTTTTAATTATATTCGTTGATTTATTTATTTTTTAGATGTAAGTCGTTTAGATGTAATATTTAACATTCCTCTTTCAGGAGTAAAATAAGATGCAAGAGAAACAAAAGTGCCCTAAGGTTAAGAATTAAAAGCTTACTTTATAATGACTAATTCACTGCTTGAGGAAATAGGTTACATAATTTTACTCGCAGATTCTTAGTCTCGCGTTAAAATGCGTTACAGTACGAAGCACATCAACATAAATCCTGTTTTGCACTAACAAGAAATTGCAAAATTACTCATCCTTCTGACTGTTTTACATATGTGTAAAGTGTTATCAAAATCTGAATTTTCTGTGTAGTATATTGTCTCTTCTGTGCAATATACTCTCTCATCAGACTGAAATTATTATCTTTTATCACAATTAGAATAAAATGCTTCTTTATAGTTTATACGCGCTGGTATTGATTTATAATATAAATATAACACATTGTTAAAGTAAGACTTATAAAATTAAATGTGTTACAAAAAAAATGCAGCTTATAAAACGTAATAAAAAAAAATTTTACTAAAAGGATCTAAATTTTAAAACACTTTATGTGTCAAACCGTATCATAATATATATAATTATAAATATATAGAAAATGTTGTAAAATATTGACATTAAAATTTTATACTAAAATATTACAAAAATTATTATTAAGAATATACATATTGTAATAAAATAACATATTTTTGAATAATATTCAAAAGTTCGAAGAAAATCATTAAATCTAAAAAAGACTTAGTATAATAAATAAAAGCAGCATTAGTATTTGTAACTAAAAAAATTATGTTATTATTTTGCCAAAATCAAGAGAATGAGACTCTTGATGCGAATTGTCTATGAGGAAAGTGACCTGTATAGCACGAATCTCGGTGGACACAGAATCGAGGGAGTGATTTCGCCGAGTCGGAACGCGCTTCCTTTTTCCGGTGGAAAAGCGGTAGGTTAGCGAAGCGCGAAACCAGGAAAAACATCCGCGGCTAAAATATCGCGGCGAGACGGGCCACGATAAATTATCGCACCGTCGACGATTAATTCTTGCCGGACCGGCGATTAATCGCGTCCTACGACACAGAGATGCGATATTTTATTGCCCTTTACCAAATGTTTCTTTTCCTCCCCCGCGAAACTTGAAACATGAGAAGCGCGAGACATGCAGAGCTCGAACAAATCCTCTCTCGTGTTCTGTGCGACGTATGATACACAAGGCGCATTACATATAACACATTATCCAGTTAAGCTTGACGATTAACCCTAGTATGGTATTGTTATTTTTGGTTATCTTCCCGCTAACATTTGGGTTTGTGAAATCCTTTGTCACGTTATATCTCTGGACTGAATACGTATTTTTTAGCTCAAAACGTATGAAAGTTATATCTCGAAGACAAAGACAGATAAATATAAATCAAATAATAATGTTTTATTTTCAATTAATTACAATGCTTCAAACAAATTTTTATTGCAAAAATTCGCAAAAAATGACTACTTTGGATAAAAAATTCTAAAATTTTTAAGTTTAATGTTCAAGCAAAAAACCATAGAATTTTTTTAGTTGACTCTTTGGACTAACAAAAAAAAAATAGTACGATATGAATCACTCAAAAAAGTATAATTATTTAAACTATTCAAAATCGACATTTTTGAAGAATCTACATATTTTAAGTTTACAATTAATAAATAAAATTTTATTATTTGAACAATATAAAAGAATAATATTATAATATAAATAGATAAAGGCTTGTACATATTATACACATTATTATAATAATTAAGTTTATTAAGATTTAGTTTAGAAGATGATACAACACTCGCTCTAAAGCAATAAATCCACCTCGGCGATCTCCGAAGACTGACAGAAATTATAAAATTTCTATTATTTATTATATTAAAATATAATTCTTTTGAATTCTGCATTTTCGTGTACTTACTTTTATACTATCCGCAACTCAGTAAACGTATATTTAATAAAAAATAAAGGAGTATCCGAATGCCGAAAACTTACAAGCTAATCAGATATGGGTCTCAAGTATCCTCTTTAAACTTTCGTGCATTCTCACATCGAGAATAATGCAAAAAAATATCCTTGCAGATTTATCATATCCATGAACATTTAAAGTTTTTTTTCAACCTCAATCCGAGTCTTCAAATTATATTATAAAAAAGTTTGCAATGTAAAAAATCGCATAGGGTACGTTGAACCCATGAATACCATACTAGAATTAATGCGTTTACGAACTCCCTTGGAGTTAACAATCACTTATAGGGTTATATACATAATTGCAACATATGTTATGTAACAGCTATGTAGAAAAGAAAAAGGAAAGAATTCTGTGTCTGACTATCTAGAGTGCGTTCGAACACTATCCGAGTGCCTCCGAGTATCATTTTATCCTCATTATTCGTTTTATCTTGAATGTTAAAAGGATAAAATGATATTCGGAGGCACTTGAATAATATTTTCGAACGCACCTCAGATAATCAAAGACAGCCAAACAAATTTCCTTTTTTTTTTGTATATAGCTATTACACAACATCTTGCATTTATATATAATAACTATTATAAAACAGTTTTTAAGAAAAAATAGTTAATATATTAAACAAAAATTATTAAATCTTAATACATATTACTTTGAACAGTACTAAATAAACATTTACTTATAATGAATAAATATTTCGATAAAAAATAATATTTAAATCACAACTTAAAGATTTTTATATCAAATAAATAAATATACGTATATATTTAGTAAAAATTTACTTAGAAATATTCAAATAAATATGTTTTAAAATTTTGTATTTTTTCAATGCAACATAGAGAACTAGAGAAGGATATTTTCACTTGAAAATTTTTCTTTAATTAACTAAAAATTTGTAAGTGAAATCGTCAGCCGTTAATTGCAGCATATTTATTCAGACAACATTTAATCATTGCTGAAAATTGTTCAATCGTGTGTTCCTTTTTATGTACTTCAAAGACATTTGTCTTTTCTAACCATTTTGAGCCGTAGGGGTATGAGTCGACAGATAGGATAATCCGCCACCCGGGTGTGTTATGTGCGCATACAAAGGCGCATGTATCCACATCAGCGAACAAACCAGCCAGCTCGTTCGCGGCGGGAGTCCCATGCGAAGTCGGCTCTATTTGCATTCTAGGGTCGGTTTCGCCACCCTGTACACACGCACGCACACGCACACGCACGTACACATGCGCACGCCGCGGCGAACAATTATTTGCATTCCCGGTGCTAATACGACGGTGCGGAAGGGGCGTCGCGACGCATCCTCGCTGCGGCCGTCCTCGCGGCGACGGCAATAATTACGGAAAATCAGCGACGGCAATACGTCCTTGCACGAAACCGCGCCTAAAGCTGTATCCGCGTACGTACAATGAATCCAATTTAAACACGCGAATGTTCGCGTGCGAAATGCAAATTGCAATATGAGTTAAAATAATTTGTTTTTCTACGTACAAGTTGAAGTTGGTAACAATATAATTAATTAACAATTAATTAATGGTAACATTAAATGTATTGATGCATTAATAACTTACAAGTATGTTGTTATTTAAAAAATGTAAGCACAGTTTAAAAAGTGTATAGAAAAATAAATAAAATCTTTAATATAAAAGATCGAATCATTAGAAAATTAAAAGCGCTACGAATGATATATGAATGTGTGGTAATACGAACAAATATTCGTTAATAGTAGTTCGAGCGGAACTCTTTATGCGCGCGTGCAGCAATTTGCATATTTAGCGAGGGGCGCAACTATGCACCGTTTCTCACTAATTTTAATTCCGGCGGTAAAAAGATGTTAATGTGCGACGTTAATATTCAACCTTAAATATTCGCGCGAAACTTTGAGTTTGCTGGATTTACTCTTTATATTTTCCATGCAAAGGACGAGACTTAAAAAATTCATAGTATGCAAAATTTTTGTCGTCGGCTTTTAATATCTCAGGCACAAAGCCGCTATGTCAATGCTTTGATACACTTGATATTCATATGTTATTTGGCAAAAAACCTCGAGTGCAATAAATTATTCCGATGGGACACGATGGGATGAAGAGAGGCGAGCTCGAGATTTCTCCGTCCTTCGTCATTTAATTTAGGATGAAAAAGAATAAACAACTCAAGTGCACGAGTGAGTTGATCGTTCGTCGATGGGTCGAAAATGAAATAATCGACAGGCGATTGCAGTTGCAGTTGTAGCAATGTGATTGAGTGATTTTAATGACGACCAAATCGGCGCGCAACTAATATAGGATCAAAGGACGCTCGCCTTGTGACAGGTTTACCGAGATGAATATACATGTGTATGGAATGTGGTACATCTATACATAGATACACCTGGACGACTAACGTCAATAGAACTAATTATCGATTCTCCAGTACCGCTTTGATTCAAGGTATATATCTATATTCGCTAAGCAAAGTCAATATATGGGGATAACTTCGGCATACGAATTTCGCGTTTCGTTTCTCTATTCTATTTTTTTTTTTACATTCGAAACGTATTTCCTGTTGACTGATACCGTTGAGCAATAAAAAAGCGTACCCACGGCTGTTATTACAAACGCGCAATCATTCTCGAAAACGTAAACATATTTTGCACGCACACACGCTGTTCCGCCATTCTGGTAAAATGTTTTCCAACAAAAAACTTCCAAACTTTTGTATCTGTTGTAATCTGATAAACAGATGCATATATATATATATATATATATATATATATATATATATATATATATATATATAGGATTTTACAATTATTATATTGAATCTCAAAAATAGCTTATTACTAATTCTATTGATAGATATGCACTGAGATAATTAAATTTTTAAAATTTTTTTAATGTTTTGTATTAAAATAAACTTCCAATATTTTAATAAATTAAGTAAATATTTTTTCACATACAAACTAAGAGAAAATAAGAAGAATCAATTATAATCAATTATAATCAAAAAATTAACTTTGCTTTTCAAATTTTAGAAACTAAACAATAATTTAAATTATTGAATACACGCCGTCTGGTCATCAATTAAAATATTAGCGTTAATTAATAAGAGCAAGTATTAGACCACGTGAAAGTAAATGCGAATCGGTATTCCGAACGGTTTCCGACAAATCTTGCCATCATGCGATAAAAGCGTCGACTGGGCGCTAATCTCGTCCGACAGCGAAATCGAATGAGAGCCCTGCAATTTTCGAAAATATGAAAATGTCGACGGGCAGGCAATGAAATCGCAAACGCGCGCGCTCGTGCGCCATATTTCGCCGTTCGGCAATCCGATTAAGGAGGACAATCCGTTCTCTCTACCGCCGCAGCAATTTTTCGCGTCGTCGCCGAGTTCCTGCCGAAATCTCATTTTCCGGAAAAAAAAAAAAACGCTCCTCGTCGATTTACCCGTCGTGTCGATCTGCGAGCGACGACGGACGGTGCGATTTCGAGAACGTCGAGAGAACGGCACGATCGCCGCATTTTCTCTTCTTCGATCCTCCCGTCGATGTCGTCGTCGTCGTCGTTCTCGTCGTCTATTCCGCCTTGGTTTCCTTTCGATCCTTCGCCTCTCTTCCATCTTGGTTTTCCGCCAATAATTTCGACTTTCGTGCATGGCACTGCACCTCTCTGTCGTCACCTGACGATATTTCTCAGGGAATACGTGACACGAAGGTCTTTTGGTAACATAAATCGACGCCTTCGCCGATATGTGAGGCAAATATTTCCATCTCGTCGTTACTATATTCATTTTATTTGAATACGCTGATTTAATGCAGATAAGTTGTAATTTCAATTCACTGTGATGGATTTTTTAATGTTAAGGTGATTCAACTATATTTCACCGATATATAGTTATATATTATAAAACAGCATTAAACAGGATTATGAAAAAAGAGACTACTTTTATGATTTTTATAACATAATTTAAGTTAAAAAGGCCAACAGAATTTAAAATATTTTAAAAATTTAGTCACAAAATAAAATTTTTCCATTTTCCCAAAAATAAAATATTGGTCATACGGTGCACGGTAATACTTTAATAAATACATCGTTATAATAACTTCTAAGAAGATAATGTTAAAAATGTTCACGTATGGATAAATAATAAAAATTTTAATATCACGACTTGTGCGCACGCTTAAATGAATAGTTGAACAGAAATTGAAAGAAAAAGCACACCCCCGTGAACGTTGCATCATTTATGGAGAGGCGTACTCACTCATAACTCACAATTATTCATATGCTATCAACGCTACAAAGGAATGCATCATATGGCGCGCCAGCACAAATTTCCCCAATTAACCCTACTCGCTGCATGTTCGCATAATTCGTAATAACATGTACATCGGCGCGACCATGATACCTTAAGTTTCTGAAGCGAATAACAAATGGTAACCGGACAATAAACGCCGTATAATCCGCAGGAAAATACGTGCCGCATTAAATTATCGTAACATTCACCGTCGTAGTAGTATCGGCGAAACGATCTTAAGGACGTTATGTGTTGCAACGGTAACAATGTGCGACTGTCGCGTATTTTTGCGATGTTTCCTTGCAACAAGATCTCTTTTTCGGGGTGATACTAAGCGAGTGATTTAGAAGAACAGTCGGAGGCAGTGGGCGCCAGTGGTCGCCGACAAAATGGCGAGCGCGTATCGAGTTATTGGGCCACTTATCGCGAGTGCTTCTCGATCCGTGGCGAAAGTCCGACGAAATCGTTTCAGCACGATTGTTTTTCTATTGGATTTTGTATTACACTATGCTATATGTCTCTTTCGACGCAGCGCAAACACGATGTGCGAAATTTCTTTTACAGCAAAACGGATTTAATTAAATTTCTTTTTAATACAGATGCAATATTGCGAAAATTCTTCATAATAATATTAATAGTATTTATTTATAAAATTTAATGCGTTTTTCTGGATAGAATATAACTTTCAATTGTACTTTCTCTCTTTTAGGGATTTTCACAAATGCGCGATGAATAGAACATAAACTTATTATTATGTCTACATTTTGTCAGCTATTTTTATATATTTATGAAGTACAAAACACTATGTAGTAATTAAAATATTGTTAATTGTTTTGCTGTAAATATTACAAATATTCTAAAGTCGCTATTATAATAATTAAGTTTGCTTTATAGTGTTGTTAAGAAAATATATTTCCCTCATTCTATTTTTAAATAAAATTTAATTTTATGAAATCGTTATAAAACCTCACTTAAGTTCGCAGAAAATTTGTTATATTACAATAAAAAATACCATACAATAAAAAAATACTACCGTTAATATATAAATATATAATATGAAATATCGAAGCCATTTTAATTAACAAGTAAACATATATTGATTTAATTTTTACATAACATCAGGATATTTTAATATGATTTTAATTTACTTTATGTAAAAGATTATGAAAAAACCACAATCATTCAAACATTCAAAGGATAAAACCGGTTTTAAAAGGTTTAAAAAAAAATGGAGAGGAAATTGCTTCTGTGACATGCTCTTTTTCTGATCTAATTTACTACGTACGTCTTTGACATTCTTAAAATAGATAGTTATATCGACAAAATATGAACGAAACGTGACGAACCTGTTTTCGCGGATATATAATTTTTGCTTGACATCTGCATCGTTTTCCTTCTTTCATTTTATTTCAATGACTGTGTTTTTGTCAATATGGGAAATTGATTCGCTTTGATGTTGTCTTGCTCGACAGAACAGAACAGATCAGACTGATTTATTTTTCCATCGACAATAAAATTGCGTCTCGATTCTTGTCCTTTAGTATTATTAAATATGTCTTTCGCTTTGTGTAAAGAAACAATCACGAATGACATTAACTTTTAACATGGCTCCCATGAAAAAGAATATTGCTCTTTTTTTTTAAGATCTGATTTTGCAACATTAATTTTTCTTAATGTAGATTTATCCTTAAGAAGCAGTATTATGAAAGATAATCTCAATATGTTTGACATTCATCACTAAAAATTGACGTCCAATCTAGAAATTTCACGAAATAAATTTACAATTTTTCAACATTATGCTTTTCACATTTTACCTTTGTGACTTTGTTTTGGTTTAAAAGGATATTGGAAAAGTTCTCTTTTAGCATGTTATTATTATGGATGTAAACTGACCTATTCGATATGGATGGGTTTTATATAAAAGCTGAAAAATAATATAAGCTTTTCAGTTTATTTAGCAAGCGTTTTTATTTAAAATTTAGATTAATAGGAGAATAATCTATAAATATATTTGTCCATATATATATATATATATATATATATATATATATTAGGTGTTGGAATTAATTCGTTGCGTTTTTTAATGAAAGAATGTTATTTATTTCACATGAGCATTAAAAAATACATTAATGAAAGTACTTCCCATCACTTGTAAAACGCTACGAATTAATTCCAACACCTAATATATATATAAACAAAAGCAAATAGCAGTTGATAATTAAAAGATATAAACGGTAATTACATTTATTTAGCTAAAAATTTGTTATAACCACAAAAATGTATAAAAAATTTTCACTTCAAAAAAGTCAAAACTTGCGCATCTAATATTTTTTATATAAAAGCTGTTCATATAATTCAAAAACAATTACTGAATAATTTACTCAAAGCAGAATCCAATTTTAAACTAGAAACTGAATATCTCTTGGTGAACAGCAATCAATTACACTGTCAATAAATTTGTACGTGCTTTATTTTTTAATATTTCATTTATTTAAATGTAAATAGATCAAATACGATCATAAAAAACATTATTTACTTTTAGTTGAAGAAATACAGATTATACATAATAAAAAATTGTGTATTTATTGATATTGATATTTTTATTGATATTGATATCAATTTTTATTGATATGCAGTTCGTTGTCAGTATCATCATAAAATTAATAAGAATTGATTACTTTGAAACAGAATAAATACATTTTTATTATTGACCAATATTATTTTCCATCATTATTCTCCATTTCTTTCTTGTAGTGTAATCAATTTCAATAGGTACTCTAACTCAATTTATTTTGCTCTTACGCAATTTCCGACATAATAAATATTGAAAAACCTTCGTATGACATTCAAAGAGATTAAGAATCTAACAAACAAAATAAATTAATTAAATTTACTCTATAATTAATTTTCCTTGTTTACTTGGTTCACGAATAAGGTTATAGTTTCCATGTTTCTCTCTCACGTATACTACTGAGCGTTTATAAAAGCAATACTGTTTGAAACGGATACTAGCTGGTTTCTAGCGCATCATCGGCGAAACGTGGGCGGACGAGACCCTCGGGTTATAAACTTCTGAAAGAAAGAAGGCGTGATTTTATAACGATTTATTGCGCGCGGCCGTAATAGCGTGTAACGAGTCGGAAGTGGGTGCTTTTACTGCTTTCCCGCATGGAAAAAAAAAACGAAAATAAGGAATAAAAAAAATCGCGCGCACGTTCAGACGAACGTTCGGGCGTGCGCGTTGTTTCGCAGCGAAACGGGCGATTTTGTTTCGGTTACCGGTGCGCAGCACTTTGCCTCTAATATGAGACAGTTAGGAGGATATATACGCCTTATATAGCCCTAGCCAGGTCGTTCCACGGTGTTACTTCGACGTGAAATTCCGCACGCGATACCTCGTAAAGTGAATCGAATAAGAGGCATGACCCTTCCAGAGATGCAAGAAGCCAAAGCAGTTTTTCGTAATGGGTGTCGGAAAAAAAGAGTCATTTGAAATTTACAGTCCGAACGATTCTAGAACTTCCGAAGTATGATATGATGATTAAAGAGTTGAATTCATGAAGGATGTATGTAAATGCAAAATTATGTTTCAGTTAATATAAAGATTTGTTTCTCATTAATATTTTCTCTGATTAAGAGTAAATGAACAGTTAAACCCCACATATATCTAATAAAACACAAACAATTGTTATATAATTATTGCTAATAATTTGTCAAACCATTTTTAATCTTATCCCGTTTAATTATGATAATATTTTAATGATAATTTTTCAACAAATTCAACATCCAGTATATACATTTCCTGCAAGCATGGAACTTTGTTTAAATACCAACTTCTCTGATAAAATATAAATGTACGTAATGTACATTATAAATTGCTCGATAATAGTGTTGTTAAATTTTGTGAGTACTAACAGAATTTAGTAAGTAAGATATTAAATTTATACAGTAAAAAAATCGTGTAGAAAATGAGATTTTTTTATTTATCTCATGCTTCTAAGCTTGATTCGCGAAATTTTTTTGTTTGTCATTTCTTTATAATTTCTTTATCTGGTATGAAAGAAAGATAAAAATATTTTCACACATCACGCGCGCGCGCGCATGTGTGTGTGTGTGTGTGTAATAAATATAAATATATAATTCCATGTACACATAAAAAAATATTTACTAATATCATAAGTTACTTCTCGCCTTTACTTAAATATCGATGGAAACTAATGCAGGAGCGACGTGATAGTCCACTAGTTTCAGAAGCTTTTAACGATGCATCGCACATTAAAGATTAAAGCTTCTCATCTCTTATACCGTTTTACCACTGCCCTTATGCGCAGTTCGCACGCTGAGCTTCAACGCGAAATATCGTCACTCTCCTCAAGACACGGTAATGATGTCATAATGAAAAAAAAGAGTGCCACATAAAAAAATATCGTATACTGCAAATACAAAATATAAAGCTATACGTATATAATTCACAATATTTATTAAAAAAATAATAAAAGAAAAATCTAATAATATGGACACAATAACCTCTTGCAATCTAAATTAAATCTTTAATGTCAATTTTTTATATTTAAAGGATTATTTTAAAAATAAATGTATTATTTTTTAAGAATCAATACCTACTGATAATCTCGATAATAATTAATAATGATTAATATTATTATATTGTAAAATTTTGGTTCACATTATCTCTCTCATACAAAAATACATTATATAGCTTCATATTTAAACAGTCTAATTAGAAGATAGCTTCATATTTAAACAGTCTAATTCTTTATTATATTAAACAACTGTTCATGAATTCATAACATATTATGAGCAAAAGTGTTACGGTTTGTCCGCGAAATAAAATAAGTTGAAATTATAATCGTACATTGCATATTATATATCTCTTTAGTTTAAGAGTAGAAAGCATATAAAAACTTCTAATGCAAACAGATTAAAAATATTAAACCAATTTTTTTTATGCAATTGATAAAAAGAAACAAAAAAAATTTATTTCAAAATTATATTATATCTATAGAAAGATTGAGGTCAATTTGATTCGAGTAAATATCATCAGCGATTTCATATCGAGCGAAGCCATAATCAGCTTGGTCGGGAATGCGATCCGGGTATCAGTATCGAGTTGCTCATAAGAGAAAATGTTCCAACGAAAAGTGCAAACGATATGGAACGTGTTCGATATCGTCCGCGGTTATTTCATTGTACTTTCAATCCTACGTGTCAGATATTTGGACGCGTATTCGCCATATCCAAAATGCCCGCAATATTCGTGGTTTTAAAAACAATGCATTCAATTAATTTTCGATAGCTGTTCTAATGAGTAGTTATTTCGGCAATTAAACGTTAAAATATATCAATAAAAACATAAATTAACAAAGATTCGTATTCGTATATTTTTCATATTCACATATTTTAATAAAAAAACGCAACTCTATAATATTTTATACATATTATTTAAATTATTAACATTATCATTAAATACATATTACAAATATTACTTACACTTGTCTTTTAATATGTTACAATATATTTTTAATTATCGTAATATATTCTAACATAATTTCAATGGCATCGTATAACATATTATATAAAATTAATCGAAAATTTTGCATAATTTTGTATATTTTTAATTACGGAACTGTTTTATTCAATTTAATAACATATTACATTTTTATTAACTAAATTTTTACGTCTCGCATGTTTTCTCTTTTAATTGCAAATATTTTAAATAAAGTTAGACTGGATTTTTTTTAGCAAAAATTTAAACAATAAAACTTTAATTTTAAGCATTAAATATTTAAATACAATAACTAATAAATAGCATTAAATTAGAATTAACCTACATTCATTTTAAAGTTATATACAAAGAATAAAACATTCTATTTGTAATTATAAACTATCATTCGCGAAAGCTTAAAAAAACTAGTTCAAACTCACCATTTTTGCTCCCGATTTTGCTTTCCTCTTCTCTTTACTCCCGATTAATTATACAGGACGATTCATTTTTATTTTAACAGACAAATATTTCGAAAATGTCCAAGTTTATCGAAAAATATTTCAAATAAAAGTTATATGATATAAAGGAGGACGTATAAATGATGACGTCCCACTCTATCTCATGCAACTTTTATTTGAATTGTTTTTTAGTAAAATTTTTGACATATTTTCAAAATATTAAATTAATCACCCTATATAATATATTCAGAGTCATGAATTATTGTAAAAAAATATTTAAGTATAAAGAAAAATCTTTTTCATCATCCCTCGGAAATAACGAAGTATCATTTGCCGATGTACCAGGATACTGTCTGCAATCGAACGCATTTACGATATTGGCAACGCACACAAACGCCTCACCGTAACATCATCGTCGTCGCGTTTCCTCCGCGGGCTATACAGAAATTGCTCGTTGCGATCGGTGTATCTGTGATTTAATTATCGCAACGGCAATTGCGAACGACGTCGAGAATTCTGTCTCGCTGTGCAATGAGAAACGATCCATCCGATCACTAAATTCTGATCCCGCGTCCCACTCCGGTTACGCAGCAATTAAATTCTAGTCCGCCTCCGTTTGCTTCGAATAGATAGATCGACCGGTGCACAATGCGCCTCTCGATGCACACGAAGCATTTCCTTCTCATCCTTTGTAACGTGACTCGAACTTGGAAGATCGCTCTTCCGTTCCTACTGCTCGTAAAGAATAGCTCGATATTCGCTAGTATCACCATTTTCGTGGTATATTCTCATTCCTCAGAATTCACGATGTTAGACTCGAACGAAAATGTCAAACGAGAATGTTATTTAAAATTTACCTACTGGTAAAAAAAGAGATAGTCAAGTGCAAGAAATCACGAAATATGATCACAGTAGACGAAATTCTTTAGAATATTCGAATCGTCGTAAAAAAATGTAAAAGAAATTTTCTAATTTAAAAAAATATCTATAATCTGATAGAGAAATATCATAGAATATCATAGAAAAATTATATAATTTTATGAGAAATATGATAACGCGATGAAATTTATTAAATATCTAATTTCAATATTATGATGATGCTATGCTTTTTTCTCTCTCAAATTCTGCAATAAAATGAATGTAAAAAATATTAAACTTTAAACAGAAACTGCGCAAAAAAATCTTTATATTTTCACTCACCTATTTGCAGAATACTTAAAATTTTCATCATTATGCAAATATAGTATCCGAAATGGACTTACCTGTAACATAAAAAAAAATTTATATTATATAACGAATAGATATAGAAAATAAGTATGTTTAGTGAACAAAAACTTTTTACTTGTTTTTTAATATAAAAAATGTAAGATTTGTAATTAATGTTGAAGATTAAGTTACTTAATAAATCCATGGTTTCATAATAAAATGGACATGGAAAAACTTTTGCTTAAGTATCAAAATTTAGTTGGATACAGATCTAAAAACGTTTATATTGGACTATTAAAGTAAATATGTAGAACCCTTAAACTGGTTGCTAGAATGTAAAAACTTTTCACAGCATCGTTTATGTATCATGTCTGAGAGTTCTACATAATTATTTTGATAATTCAACAAAATTATTTTCAGATTTGTACTTAGCTAAATTTTTAGAATCAGCAAAGAAGCTTCGTTCTTTCTGATATAAAAAAAAACACACATCTTATTTTAAATTTATAATTCAATTTCAGTCTCAGAAAGGGCAGTATGTATATAAGTTGCAAATATTTTCTTATAAATAAAACGCCCTTACTACTAACAATAAGACAGTAACCATAACTCAGTAATTTTCTCTTCAAAAGTTGCAAAAAAGAGTAAATTGAAATAACATTTAGCAATAGTCTATCTAAATAGGTCACGTCATGTATTTAGAGAGACACTACAGGTATTGCAGGTACGTCTATTATATATAAGCGAGAAGGTAGTGTAAAACGGGGTGCCGCAGCGAGATTCACGTAGAAAATCGCGTTTCCCTCGGATTTTCGTTGTCGTATTTCCCCCGGCGATCGTCTCCTTCTCCTAGACGATGCCGCAATACTCGCTCTGCCGGAATGCTACCGAGGACAGCTGCCATCCCTCGTTCCATTGCGGGATCCCGACTGGTAAGTTACCGCGGCGCACAGGGTAAACTTACCAATGGCATCCGAGTGGACGCCATCCTTGGTCACGTTTCCGCTCACGGTCTCGCCATTTGTTTGAAATCGCATAACGCTTACACGAGCTACCATTACCACTACCACACCACCACCACCATCACCACCACCACCATCATCACCGCCGCTGTTTCCTTCTTCCCACTCGATTTCCCACTCTGTTTGTTTCAACCCTTCTCACTATTCCTTATCTTGTGTCCCTATTCCCTCGCCTGTGAAAAACCTTTTTCTGGAGGACGTTGCCCTTCTTATTCTCACGTTTTTCCTTTATTTCGTTGCTGAAGGAAAACATATTCGACGATCTGTCTATGACGACTGTCAAAGATAATTTGCAAAACACTTGTAGCTAAAAAAAAGTTGATTTTTCAAATGTACATACGCTGCAAAAAATTTTCAGAGCGTTCACTTTAAAGAAAACATTTTTATTTTACTTGATAACGACAAAATAAAATTGATACAATTAAAGCAATACATTATTTTCAATTGTATAAAAAATGAAATCAATTATTATTTAAATAATATGATATCGTCAAATCTTACTTTTATCTTGAAAATAAATACAAAATGAATAAAATTAATGATAACTATGAAAAGTGCAAGAGTGGAAATTTAATCTAAAATTCATTGCAAACTTAGAGAGGTATATCAATTCAATAAATTTCTACAGTGTTCTCCTTCGCTATAATTTTGTCAGTCGCAGATATATCTACGCTATACAACCGGTTAATGAATAATTCTGTCACTAAATTTATTAGCGGTTACGGCGAGGGTAGAGACAAAGGCGACCGACGTGGCGTCTCGGAGAGATCCCACAAACGTTTCGTCAACGTAGAATCAAGAAGTGTAATTGGCTTAATTCGCATCTACGGTCGCGAGGAACTCCAACATTTAAATGTGCTTAGATTCAGTGTTATTATGTTTCTCTCGTACTTGATTTAGACTTCGTTAGCTTTCTTCAAAATTTAACCGTTTCAAACGTACGATATGTATTTTATATTAATTTTAATCATTGCTTTAATAGATAATAAATAAAAGATATAAGTATTAAATCCTACAAAGTTACAAGAAATATTCAGAAAATACATACATTTAATACAAAATATATTTAACATTGAAAAATAAACATATAATAATCATTTATATGTCGTATTAGAGCCAGTAATTCTTCTACAATACAGCTTTGTGATAAAAAAATATTAGGCATCTTATTAACTATTATTTAAAGTTTTATCTCAAAAATTGATTTATAGCATTTGCTGTAAAATCTGTAAATTATCTTTTTTTTTGAAGAACCTTTTATATTTATATATAATGTTACGAATGGGTAAAATTAACAATATAAATAAAAGAATTCCAGGTAATAAATAAAATATAAGTATTAAATTTTATTTGCCAAGACTATACAAGTGATCTTTTGAATTTTATAATAATTTTAACCAAGGTTTTAATTTATTCCAATTTTCACTTAAATCATGTATTATACCTTTTTATATTTTTTTATATATAAATATTTAATAAGACGATTTCTTATTCATCTTTATCATTTAAATACAAAATTCTTCAGATTTACTTTCTGAAAAAGTTTAATTTTTCACTTCGTGTGCAGCAATTCGCCGCAAGCTCGCGCATATTTACGCCTGTGCAAAACCGAGATATACACTCGATGTCCCTTTCCGGCTTCCAGCGGTAATTAATTAGCGTAATGATTCGTCCGTGTAAACATTCGTTTCATTCGCCTCTAACGAGTAGAGTTTCGTAAAGTTTCACTAACCTCTGCAACGTTGCTAATGTTGCTCTACCAGCCATCCAGCCTTGCTCTCTTTTCCCTTCCCCGACTTGCCTCATCGAAATTCGTATCGTAATTTTAATGAGCGACAAGCTATGCAAACATACGCACTTAAGTAGAATTTTGCGTCTGTGCAGTAACGACGTTATCAGAGCTTGCGCGTAACAAATTGCCACATGCACGATTAACGAAAAAACGTATAATTTATTAATTGTAATTCGAAATAATTAAATTCAACTTAAAACATTTATAATTATAATTGTTTAACAAATAAGATGTCATCAATTTATAATTGAAATTGTAATTAAAGCAACATTGGATTATTATAATGAGACGTGTCCATATTTATATTCATATTTCAATTTTACTTTACATCAATATTTCATTTAGACTTCAAAATTTTTCTTCAAACATTTAAAAAACTTTTTTAATATACGTTATTGTATATCGTTATAAAAAATTATTGATTATATAAATATTTCTAATTTAATCTTAATATAATCACGTCAATCGCACAATTATAATTTTCTCTATTTGTGTACTTTATAGCAGAAACATTTTGCATGTGTGTGTCGTTATAAATTATTACTTTCTTGTGTACGTGTCTCTTAGGTCACAGAGCTACTTAGCAGATTGAAGAGGCAAGACGACACGATACTTTTTGCGATATATCCGCCTTCGCAAATTGCTTTTCAAAGTCACATGGACATCGCACGAGAGTCATGCTAATATACGCGGAATCGATATTCGCTGATGAACAACGTACTAACTTAACAATCTCATCAAGCCGGATCGGCTTAAAAGTTTCATTAACTGGATATGCACGCACCTATCGTGAAACTGTTACATTTCATAATTTAAATTCAATACTAAGGTTGCTAAAAAAACTAATAAAAAAATTGATTTTTTCTTAAATAAACAAAATTAAAAATTAAGATTAGAAATAGTTTTTATGCGGAGCAGCTCTGTTGGAAAATTGATTTCACATTCAGTGAAAATATTCAGCTCAATCATTTCAAATATGATTTACGTACTTGCTATTGCATTTTCACAAATGCATTGATAGCCAAAGCCAGTTTCCGAAGGGCCATACTCAATGACAGATTTGGTACGTAAATTACGCAAAATCCTCGACCGACCACCCTCCAAGCGACGCGTAACCTAAGGTAAATGCTTCGGGACAATATTTATTGAGATCGATCGAAAAACCGCCAGAAACGTGCCGGTTTTCACTGCTACCTACGGCAAACTCTTAAACGTCGTTCAAACATCTGAATTATTCATTCAATGTACGCGTAACTTTCGAATATCTTGCGTTATTGCCGGTGATAAACCCGTCCCTCTTTAATATAAAAATATGCAAAATGTTTTCCTATCGAAAAATAAGCGTAAAATCTAATCTCAGATTATAATCGAAATCATGAAAAAAATATCAAAAGAAGTAAAATAATTATCTGTAAAAAACCTTCACATTACCTTTACAATAGTTAAATATTAATGATAGGAAAGTGTTTGTAAATCAATATAATTGAGACTAAAAAGTTCTTTAATAAATCACTGGACTTTAAATTCTGTTTAATGTTCTGTTAATTATAAATCAATAATTTCGCCGTCATCTCATTTTACAACCGTCAAAATTTGCTTAGTATAAATTAAATTGGATAAAATTAGATGAATTTTGTTGATGAATAAATTAAAATTTCATTGGCACAAATAGCAATAATAAAAACTGCATGTTGATCTGAGCTAACATCATGAATCTATATGCAGCAAAATAATTCTGTCCTTAAAACAGGTAATACAATTATCTAATCTATAATAATTTATGGCGACGATTCAATTTTTATCGATTCAATTTATTGTTATATCCTGTCTTGAACCGCTTTTGTGTGTGTGTGTGTGTGTGTGTTTGTGATTCAATTACATACATTTCTAAAATTAGGACTAGAAGCGCAGGTAGAGCTGTCTCATGAGAAAAATAAAATGAGGATTGCCAGCAAGATAGAAAATATCGTACGCTTAAATGTTCATTGGGTCATTTACTTGTCTATCGCGGAAAGATTCAATTCCTGGCAACGTCTACGACAAGCAATCGCTCAAAGAACCATTTTCTGAAAGAATCACGCCTAATGCAGTCAGTATAAGTAGAAGATGTTAGCTTGCATCACAAGCTCCTTTCCTTTAGTGCGACGCATTTTCTCTTTTTTTTTTTCGTGCGTAATACCTGCTAACGATCCTGCAAAATGTGAACGAGGATAACCAGTGAGGTCGCAGGTAGTCAGCAGGATTTCAAAAAGCCCCAAGAATATAAGAACATAAAAAATGCAATTTACCGACTACGTCGATGCGCTCAAAGACAGCAATTCCGCACGTACACGTTAGGAATATAAGATTAAAGTATAGGAAAGATTCTAAAATCGCGCGCTCTCTTTCTTCTTCCTGAATGTCCCACAGGTCGCGTCCGATGAAATTCTCCCCAGGGAAAGATCGAGTCGATCGCCAAAAGAGTTTAGTTGAGAGAAATTACGCAACTCTTGGGATATTAATTTCGTATATTAATGAGAAGCATTGCTTTCTATCGTATCAAAACGTCCACGTTATAGATGCAGATGTTAGTAAAGTTAATCCTTAACGTCGTAAAAGTTAAAGGTATAAATTTTAAATTATGCGAGTATTACATCGAAAGATGCATATAAATAGAATTTAATAATCTAATTTATCCCTCGCGCGTGTGGATGAATCGTTCATGAAGCTAGAATATAATTAGAATAATAAACTGGGAAATTTTGCATATAATTTATGTAAAAAGCTTTCCACAAAAGTCTCGAGATCCATGCGTAAGCTCGATCGATTCGATTTATCTTCAATCGAAGAGATTTCTCTTCTATTCTACAAGCGATCTGCTCAAAATGGAACATCGACGAAAAGGTCGTATCCTTTCCTCAAGAGTTTTCTTTGTCGAAGGAACAGGCTCACGTTTAATGGAGTCAACGGAGGCGGGCTCGCTTCGCGGTCCAAAGAGAGAAGAAGATCGTTTTCCCGCATTAATATCACTTCGCGCCGCTTTTTCCTTCGGATCTTTTCTATTTTTCGCATTATAAGGTTCCCCATTTACGGGGGCAAGCGGAAAATCGAGAGGCATCCGGCGTCCATTAGACCTCGAAGGGGGAAAAATATTTAAATCGCCCGGAGCTTGCCACGAACGCGAAACGATCGGATAATGAAAGCTCATTTCGTCCTTGGTCGATCGACTTGGCTGGGGAGAGGGTGTGGGTACTCACCGATTTAATTAGTCGAAAGGGAGACTACGAGAAAACGATTCTTCCAACAAACGCCGAAAAGTTGCACATTATAAGGCAATTCATTGTCTTCAACGTCTCTCTCTCTTTCTCCCTCCCTCCTCCCTCTCATTCCTCCGTTTTCAACACTCTCCTTCAACTAATCCTTTCTGTTATAACAGTTTCTTTTGTTTTTCTCATCATTTTATTATAATTTATTATAAAAGTGGGACAATAACTCCTGCCACATGTTTAGTTTTACTCACTACAAAGTTTCTTTCTTTCAATAGAATAACAAGAAAAAAGAATGTAAAGAGCATAAGGGTGTATATACAATATGTATGTAATTACATGGCAAGACACTGAGAATATGCATAATCTAAGTTTTAATACTTCCTGTTATTTTATTATTATCAATCGAACATTTTGTTTTATCGATACATTCAATTTCCACACAGTTTTTTATACATTTTATTAGCATTCCTCACAATTATAATCAATTTTATTTCTTTCGTAACTACAATTATCCTACAGTTGTCGACATTCTAATCGAACCTGCGACCTGTTTCGATTATTTTGTGCAACTATTTTTTCTATAATATCAACGTCTGCGAAAATCTTTACTAAGCATGCGCGAAAGAGCTCCGTCATTATATTTAACGAACGTCAAGAAGATCCGGGAGATGATGCGATTCGCGCTAAAGCGTTGCAGTTTGCAACGAACCGGTCGATACGAGAATGCGCGACAAAATATGATAGCGCGGCAACGGTCTCTCGGTGGGGATCTGAATAATGCATGAGCGCATAGCGAAGTAAAATATACTTTGACCGTTGTAAAGGCAGAGATTCCCGTGTTTCGCGTGCTACATTCGAAAATCCGTTCCAATATCCGTCCCACGGCGCGAAGGGCTCTTTCCTTGCGACAACGATTACACCACATTGTGAGACAACGTCGATCTTAGGTATATTGTCACTTCGAAGAAAGCTTTTCGACACTCTCCCTCTTTAACTCGAATAAAATTTAACATAGTTTGTATTCTATTTATATTACACTACATTATATAAATACGGTTGAAACAATAAATTTATTAGGTTTATTATTAGGTTTCCTCCGTTTATCGTCGCGTTTAAATTTGATAAACTAAGACAAATCTATTTCTTCAGCGTTTTGAAGTTTTACACTATTACTATGCGCGTTATTTTTAACGTATATTATATGTATGTATATATACATTATATATCTATAAATGAATGTATAAAAGATTAAGTTAGTATACAATTTCTCAGAAATATACGTAATAAAATATTCAAATTAAAAGGAGGGAAAATAAAATGTTTTCTTTATTTAACAAGTAATTGTCTCATTTATTTTCGAAAGTGATATTATTTGCGAAATAGAATAGAATAGAGTCGAGACAGACGCGGTGGATCAATTCCGTTTTCGTAACTTCGATAGCCGGAATTAGTAATTATACATGCAATTCCATTGGCACTAACTGGCATCGATAACAGGGGTCAACGAGATGCTCGTAGCACTAAGAGATAAAGGCAAACAATTCGATGTAAGGCTCCTCACACGCTCAGTATTACTGCTAGCACATTCTGTATCGTGCTACCAATCACGCGAGGATAAAGCGAACATTTGTCATCAATCGATAACAGACCAATAGAAACTTAACATTGGTGTTTCTAAATTATTAAAGCTAATCCATTCTCAAAATCAAGTTAAAAGATAAAATCATATAATATAGCACGTTTAATTAGAATTTCTATACCTATATAGAAATAAGTTATACAATAAAAATAGAAAGATAATTATTCTATTTTGTACATTATATTTTCCCTTTATGTATGTCTATAATTCTGAACACTGATAATTCTAGCGCAAGACAAATATGTGTAGCTGATGGAAAATAGACTTCCGGGAAAAAATAGGGGTGATTCGAGGCTATCGCCAACAACCGGACAGCTGACGGGAAATGAATCAAGAGACGCACACATCCTGTACATGATATTCCATGTACTGTATCAAAGACGAATACTCAACAGTTCGGATGTCGTGATAATACTGTTGGAAAAAAAAATACAAAACAAAATAATACTTAATGAAACACATTCGTGGTTTCTAGATTATAAACGGATGTAAGATACATGATTTGAGATTAGTTCTCAATAGTAATCTAAGAGAGAAATTAAATGTTGGTACAGTGAGAGTAAAGAGTATTCGTACAAGAAAAAAGGTTTTATTGTTATATAAAAAAGGTTTTATTTGTAGAAAATAAACATTAATTAGCAATTTTATACAATAAATATAATACATTCTGTTCTAACATAAACAAACGAGTTTTGCATGTATTCTTGATTTTAAAAGCTAAATTTCTCGTCTGTATACTTTTTGAGCATTTAAACAATACAATTTTTAATTTTCGCTTATTTTTCAGATGATATATTTTGTATAATTAATACACATCTTTTTGATATATATAATTTTAAGAAACATACAGTCTATTTTATTCTTTATGAATGAATTGTTAATTATCCAACAAGAAATGATTATCAATTAAACATCGAATTGAACGTCAAATTGAGTTGAAATTATCGTATTTATATCGATTCGACATCAATTCGATGACTCATTTCTTGCCGGATAATATTTACTTTTTAAAAATAAAGTTTTTTTTAAAAAATATTTCCTCTGTACGAATACTTTTTGCACTCACTGTATGTGGCGACCTTGAACGTGAAAATCTTTATTGCATTTTACACGCGACAATAGTTTATTTACCTTTTGTCGCCTATAACGGATTATATGGCTACCTCAAAATTCACCGTCAGCGCAAGTTGCGATTCAACTAATTATAAGGTTCCAATCAACACCGCGGTAGTACGTGTTTGCGTGGTGAATTGCTTCTTTTCAGGAGTGAGTTGTAAATTCGAGACGTTTGCGGCGAGCACGCGACGTATTGAATTGCCAAGATTGCGTCCGACGTAAATAACGGATATCGTATTTCGCGCAAATCAGAGTGAAAGCTAGTTTCCGGTTGCGCGAAAATGTTTAGGCGAAAATGTTTAGAAGTCGAAAAGTTTCCCGCGGAAAATTGATTGTAGTTGAAAAGATTTAATTTAGCGTATTACTATACTACGTGCATTTTACACGTGTCATTTAAAAATAAAAGATTTTAAAAAGAATGAAAAAATGAAATTGTACTTTACAATAAAATACGGACTGTAAAATATTTTTCATACGTATTTTTAGATATAGTTACAATATAGAAATTTTTTAAATTTTCTCTCAGCAAAGTAGAAAGAACTAAATCCCGTCGCTTTGAAAAATTATATTTCTGTTTTTACAATGAGTGCTCTTTTCGCAAATGGTTCTTCAATTACGAATCAATTTGACGACCATTTTATTTCGTACACAATCGAGCGTAGCAAAAGACATGAAGAGAAACAAAAGAAATTGAGTTTAAAGGGAGAGGCTGAACGATGGGTGAACGCGAGGCGTGAGGAGGATGCTGTGGAGAGACGACAGATCGATTGACGATAAGAAAGAACAAGATGAAACCTCTCTCTTGCTTCTCGATTTCGGCGATAGTCGGACAAAATTGCGAATATCGAATTTCATCGGAAAGGTCCCTGTGCGGCGAACTCGTCCCGCGGGAAAGAATCGCGTGGCAAGTCGAACGAAAGGCAGGGCGAGACCGACAGGCGGGTTGGAAGTGAACTCGATTCGAACACTGATTAAAAATACATATCAGGTCCGTGTATTTAGGGAATACGATGAGAGCGGCGGTAAGGCTGGTCAGAAAAATTGCGTGGGGATAATCCTGCCTTTCGATACACCTTTCGTAACACAAAAAGTAAGGTTCTCTCATCCTGTGCGAACTCAAAAAATTCTGTCACAAACTGTTAAGTTATAACAGGAAAAATTGAATTAGTCGTTGATATTTACACATTTTACTTTAATAATACAGAAGGAAGAAAATAGCATTATAAAATCATAAAATATCTTAGAGGACGATAATATTGAGAATAATTTTATAATTATGTTGGACGATTTTTAAGATACGAAAGATTATCATTATTATTGACACATTATTACACTGCAGTAATGCTGATCGTGTGAGAACTGCGTATTACTTTCTTGTAGAACTGTAAGACGCATCTCCTATCACAGTCACACCAGCTATTGCAATCTTATCCTGTCTCACGGTAGACGTCAAATTGATCAACTTGGCGAAATGAGAATTGAACGTTGAAAGTAATCAAGAGTTCGCTGGTATTCAAAGATTCGTTATCATGATAATGAAATTATTTTCTCGCTCGGTATTCTCTCTTTTTCTATCTTGCAGAATAGTTCGAAGTTTCTCACCGACAGTACGATGAGGTGGTACCCCTTGGATTATACGAAGAAAGACCGAAGAATTAAGAAAGTTAAAAGTATTAATCGAGCCCACGGTAAAAATTAATTGACTTCGCAGCCAGAGCGAATAAAAATTAAATAATACGTGACCTTCGCATTACGCAAGATTGGTTAAGAAAGAGAATAGATAAATGGCAGGAAGCAGCAGCAAGACATAAACGACTCTTAATGTTCGGTCTGAAAAGCGGCGGTATAATGCGCAAGCGAAAATTATTTCGAAACCACCTGCTTCATTCTCGTTATTGTAATGAAACTATACGGTCAAAGAAGAAATTTCTGTTGCTAAGATTCTTAATGCAACCCTGCCGCAGATTTTTTAGAAGCGTATTCAAAGAGAAGATCGTAAAAATCATAACGTTACTCAAGCGTTTAATTATTTTTTAAACGTTACAATGAAGATGAAAAGTATTGTTCCAACTTTTTTTAATTAAAAATATTATCGTATTTTTTCACTTTTATAGATCGAACATTCTTAAATAAAATAATGACTTTTAATGATATAAACATGAAATATGAATAAAAAGATTTTTAAAAAACTGAGGACAATTAAAAATCAGCGTAAACAATGTGTAAGAATTATTTTAAAAAATATGATTTTATAAATATAATTATACATAGTTATACGTTTCGGTTCACTTTTGAACCATCTTCAATGATACAATAAATCAAATAAATATTTTATTATAAAATAAAATTCTTAGAATTTGCTAAAATGTCTCTCTTTGTAGTTTTAAAAAAGTTTATAGCACTTTTTCACACACACACACATACTGCATTCTATTATACAATATTTATAAAAATTTTCTGAAAATTTATTTTTTTATTCTACGATCTACTTTTACGAAATTTTTCTAAATTTTTATTTTTGCTCGAGAAATCGTGAAAGATATTTCAGTCAGACTGAGTCATTGATGTTCAAAAAAAGAACAAAATTATTGATCGACGCTCTCTTTCTTTCTAATGCATCTTCATTTTTATCATTACTATTATAATCGGATATCTGCCTTTTTGTAGAAAGGATTTTTTAATTGGCGATATTATTATGACTATAAAATGCAGTCTATTATAATTAAGCGTTTCTACCAGCATTTGGGAATAAAAGACGCAAATCATAAAGGTTCTTTAAAGTAACCATATAGGCATAATTTAATATATCTTACAGCAAAGTCAATCAATCAGATCAAAAGTTTTTTAATCTATTAATTATATCCGTAAAAAATATATTATCATGACAGAAACGACGTTTATATACCTATTCAATATAAATAAATAAAATTATTTTTTAGCTATATGCGAAAGAATTATAAATATAATTTGATGCTATACTTATCACAATTAATTACAATTAATATAACCATTTTTATTGTTTGCTTATAATAACGAGAAAATAAGAAACGCACAATTTATGAAATGTATACGTAAAAATAAAAGTAAATGCGGGCAAACGTATTTTGAAAAAGTTATTTTAACGCAATATAAATTCAGCTGACGTTTTGTCAGCTTACTCTTCAAATTTAAAGTTCTATTTTTTCTGTTGCAAATTTTAGAATATTTGCACATTTCTAACAAAACTCTCGTAGTTACTTATAATACAGTATATAAATATGTTTCTTTTCTTTTTTTTTAACTAAACTTTTTTTGAAATTATCATAGAGAATATTTAATTGCTCTCATTTATTTAATTTTTTTTTAGAAAAAATGTAATTAACGTTAATTTCAGATATTAATAAAATTAATTTTCTTAACGGAACGGCGTGATTGAATTGAGAAATCATTACGTCTGGATGTTTATACGCATATACACTTGTCCGCGTGTACATCTATTGTCCCAGGTAGTCCTTTATCTGAAGGCACATGCCAGGGTTCGATTCCAGCGATAATCGATCGGATGGAGGCGTCCTCGTAACTGACAATGGCCCTTTATTCTATGAGTAGCGCACGTATGTACAGGTGCATGCGACGTACGATACGACGCATTAATGGCTCTGTCGGCATCCTCCCTACACACTTCACCTTCTCTACGATGCAACAGTATCGGAAAATGCAGACTACTATCTTTGCTCCTAATTTTACTGACAGATTCTTTGGCCAATTTCCTATCAAAACATAAATATTTTCAGCCATAATGTTTTGAAAGCTAAATTACAGAGAAGGGAGTAAGTAACAAATTCTCCCATCAATTTTAAGGAAACATGTTACTTTAATAATTTTGTAATGCTTGGAAATATATCAAATATTAAATATATTAATACTAAATATTAGAATAATTTTTTTCTCTATACTTCTGTTGAAAAAAAAAAAAAAAAATTTAAGAGAACTTTTTGCTAGTAGATTAGGAACTTTTACGTAAGAATTCGAGATTATCGTTTGTTACGTGTTTTCTTTATTTTCTTTCGTTATTTTTGCTTGTGAAAACCAAATTAGTATATACTGACAAGAACATCTAAAGCAAAAGAAGAAGAACTTCTTTCTGAAGTTCGAAGCTTGTCATGTACACTGTAATTTCCGAGTTTTGCATTATGCATGTTACGTCGCTATCGTCGGCAATCGGAAGATCATGCAATTTAAAAAATTATGGATTCCTTATATTGTTTCTAAACTATTCAATTCAATATCAAAATTAAAAATCAGGTTAAACCGTTATCTTTCGTACAATACGATCTATTTTTGATGTAGTAAAATACTTTATATATTAAGAGAGAATACACAGTATTATTCACGGACTTTCTTCAATATGCCATTACCTAAGCTTTAAGTCTTATGTCCTAAGAAATTGACCAATCATTGTCAATTATTATTCACACATTCGACTGTGATCGAATGTCAATTTCTTACGGTTTAAAATTTAAATCTTACATTAGATAATGGCTCAGAAAGCCCATCACGTTCTACACAATCTACACTATAATACACAAGCGTTGACATAAGCAATTACGCATCCGGCCACTGAATAGCGAGAAAGGGAAGATGTGAAGAAGACAAAAATGGAAGCCGTAACAGAGTAAAAGAACGTAAACGGAAGAGTGCGGGTGAAAGGAAACTTGCGACGAACGACGAAGGATGTGCGAGATGGTAGGGGGTTGGAACAGCGGGATGATGGTCGCAACTACACGTCGTGTACAAAAGAGAAAGGGAAGAGGCGAGGGAACGATAGAGGGGCGGGACGTTGCTCGAAATTAACCGGAACGTGACTATTTTCCAGCAGCCTCTTCCCGTGTTGCGCGCGTCTTTCTCCGGCATTTTCCTCCGTCCCCGACGCGCCCTTCGTTAGTTTCTCTCTCTACCCCAGCCGCAGAGATATAGTCGCGGGAAAAAACAGAGACACGAGAGAGCAGAGGGTGGTTACGTGTGCAGGGCGCTGGAAAAAAACGAGCGAGATTCCAATGGGAAAAGAGAAGGTAGTGGCCGTTATGTATCTACAAAGGAACGAAACAAGTGGCGGGAGTGACGGTAAAGAACAGAGGGTTGTGCGGGATCGTAACGAGCCCTCGCGGTAAACTCAGTAAGCGGAGAGATCGGCTCGCTTATCGCGTATCTTGGGATTGATTCGAGCGTGGAAGTCTTAAATGAGACGGTCAACATCTGCTGACCCCGTTGCTACGTTTCCCACTAACGGATGACGTTTATTAGCGCTATTGCTGTTATCGTTAGCTCTCCCATCTAAGCTTCTCTTTCCCGGGGCTGTTTGCCTGTCCCTTTGAGATTTGTTTTGAAATTAGAAACGTAGAGGAATTGCGGATGTTCTATTTCAATCTCGGAAAATTAATTTCCAGTCTTGTAGGATTTAGTCTTGTAGAGAAAAACTGCTCAATTCGAAACGTAATTCGTAAATTAATGATTGGCGGAAGATAAAATTAACATTTTTTTAATTAATTGATTGAATCAACTAGAAAGATTATATCTTTTTAGATTTTTAGTGGGAATATCTATTTTAATCTCTATTAGCAATATCAAGGAATTTTGATTAATTTGAGATAAGATTTTAAAAAATTAAATAAATATCCGTAACACACAGACAATTAAATTGTTTACCGCAGTTGGATTTTTTATATTTGTTACGCATTTCTTAGTTTTATCAGATTTTGGAATTATCGTTATCATTACCATAAAAGAGGCCATTTTTTGTGTACAGCTTGCCGTATTACTTATCCATTGGTCGAAAATTTCCGCGTAAGCACGGCCATGAGGAAAATCGAGCCGGAATTTCCGCAGATTCGCACAATCTACGGTTGAAATGGCTCGGAAATTTTCGCGGTTATTGATTTTTCCCGACCCCGTGGCACGGGGGCAGATGCGCGCGTGCATGTAATCCCACGTCGAAAGGGGGAGGAGAGGGAATGAGATGCAAAAAAAAAAGAAAATAAAAACGAATTGATAAAATAGCATCTTTGAAAAAAAATGAAAAGTGCAATTTCCCAATTCTGTAACGAGTATAGCATTTCAATTATTTGCACTTGGGAAAACGGTAAATTGATATGATAATACTCTAGCATTTAGTTAATTAATTTGTTTAACTATTTATCTATTCACTCACCCATTTACATATTTATTTAACCATTAATTATTTATAGCTGATAATTATTGCGCTTGGCTCGATCGACTAAATATGATTTATTGCTTAATAAATACGAGATTATAGTAAATATTTTACTAAATATCATACAAATACATCTTTCAACTTTTTCAATTTTCTACTTTGCAATTTTTATATAACGACGTAAAAGAAAAAGAGAACTCTTTATACAGTTATTTATTTTCTGAAATTTTTTCAATTTCCATTTTAAATTTTCAACTTTTGTCAACAAGAAATCAGATGTATAAAAATTTCAAAATTATTTAACTTTCCGTTTATCTGATTTTCTGTATAAAATTCCAAACTTTACATTTTCAAAATTAGCTTGTACACATAGGTATAACTTTCTAAATTACGATAATTGAGGAAGCATGCATCTATTTAAAATCTCCTAGTTTTCGTTTTCTATTCCCAAAAGCCTCGTAAAATTATCGTAGTTTGATAATAATTCGCAAGCCGCGAAAGTTAAGAGTGGTATGATTATAGACAAGATCCTCCTCTTTCTTTACTTCTCTCCTTCTTTTCTCTACTTCCTTCCCTCTTCTTCTACTTCTTCAGGTATCTCAACGCAAACACGTCGAAGGAACTCGTTGGACGCGCCAATTAAACGCCGGCGCGTCGAAACAAGAAAGCGAAGCGACGTTTCGCAAATTGCTTTTCTCACTCCGCTCAATGCCCCCGATCTTCCCTTCTCGGACTTTGCAGCCCCCTTTTTTTCGGTCTCGCGGGAGTCCGCAGCAGGAATTCGGTTGAATGATTTACCCAAAGTTCCGAGTTCTCAGCATCGCGTACATTCGAACTTTATACCAGAGCCTCCAAAATTTACGATTGAAACGGAATCCGCATTTTTTATTTATTTACAGTAAGGCTAAATGTGCGTTTTTACTATGCAACTTGATTAGTTTTCCATTGGAAGAGGACGTTGGCTTCATTTATTAAAAATAGATTATCAACACAGATGATAAAAAGAGAGAACAGCAGTTCAATTTCGTATGTGCAGTAAGTATATTTCTTTATAGTTTTATATTTGATACAAAATTCACAAGAGAATTTTTATAACTTTGAAATAATTATTTCAACTTAAAAAATGTAGTTGCATATAAATAGTGCTGTGCATTTTTATCGTCAGTACATCCGAGAATACAGTCTACAACATTCACTCGAAAATCGATTGCGTGAAAATTTCGTGCAGCATGTCAGTCTCATAATTACCGCGCTGATATAATCGGAAAATTAATAACACTGGTAGTTTTATTAACAAGCGACCTCATTAATTCCATAATTAAAATTGTGTATATCAAAAGCGCCGGCGGGCTGTCGCGCGTGGATTTATACATTTCAAAAGAGAGTACCGTCAAGCTTCCTCATAGAAAGGGACGGTCGAATTTAACGTAAATCATAGCGAGTTTTACGAGATGTATCGATAGCATGCACCTCGGTCGAATGCGCTGAAAAACATTTTGTGGCCGTCATGATCGCGACGCAACGCAAACTGTCCGCCAAATTGATGCCCGGGTGACCGCGATGCGTTTTGGTTTAATCGCTTTTCGTCCGCTCGTAATAACGCAAAAAATAATTGTCGTGACGTAATTTATACTATAGAAAAATACATAAATAGATTCACTCCGAAATTTTATCTCGTGCGTTTGCGTTGAAAGAACGCCATATAAATCACACAAATAAAATTTATATCAAAGTCAATATCCCGCCGTTATCTCTCTAACCGCATTTTTTCCGAAGGCAAAATTTTTCTGAAGCTAAAAAATATTTTTTCCTTTAATTATATCATTTTATAAATTTTATAATTCAGAAAATTTAACAAATCAATTCGGAATTTTTAAATTAATGTAATTCTTTTTAAAAAATCACACATAATATATTTTTATTTTAACAATGTGCAATATACAAGTCCAATTTTTTAAAATTTTATTATACAAAATATTGTATCTATAAAACTTGATAATATATTGTAATTAAAACTAAAATTCTGCATCATCTTGGTATTTTAGAATCTGTGACTATAATCGCTTCACATTTGGATCTGCATCGGGATAGCAAGAGGATAATTACAGGCCGCGTCAGAATAACTAACTAGATTCGCAGATTCATTCCGCAACCAGTGGTAGCATGAACGGGACGATTTTAAGTCGCATTCGTTCCAGAACGATTGCTGATAGTATAGATAATCGTGCTGGAGGCAGCTTGCCAGTACCCATTAAAAAGGAACGATCACTGCCGGTCGTTTGATCGTACTGATAGAATCTGAATTCGGTGTGCAATATAGGAAAGAGAAACTATACGGAACGAAAAAGTAGGAGCAAGAAGAATAAAAATAACAGAAGAAAAGTACCTCCGGTTAGAGAGACGGAAGATTCTAAATCGAATCTTAGGGCTTCGAGCAGGGCATTGTGCCAGACGAGTCGTTAAAGGACGTATGTCTTCGAGAATGTATGCCACGATTCTTCGCCGTAATCCTCCACAAGTCTCCTCCATTCAATAACACCATCGAAGGATATATTGTTACCAATTGTATCGGATTGATAACGTTAAACTTGTTCTTTATATATATTTACTCAGCATATTTCAAATACTGTTATAACGCAATCCGATTAGGTTTTTTTATTTGTAAGAGTACTGTAAGAGCATTAATACTATCAATATATTTTTGCATTTATACTAATCCTACTTCAAATTTTATATATTATAATCACTAAAAGAGATTTAAAAATGATGAATAAAAAAGAGCAAAAAAAAAATATTTTGCAATAGTTAATTAAAATGAAATTTATCTTAAAAACATAAAAAATATTTAAAAATCGATTCGCAAAATCGTCGACGTTTCTTACAAAATATACTATCCTTTAATTATAAAGCACCGTCATTGAACTTAACGTTCGAGATAAGATACTAATGTCATGTATATACATAGGTATTCACAAACAGTTCCATAAAAACAATGTGTCTCTACTATTATTACTAAAGCGTCCTAGTATTCTTTAATCCTGGCAACGATAATGCCCGGCGGTCGAGTTTAACGGGGCAGTGTGCCAGCCGTTATTATAACGGAGTGACGGCGATGATGATCACCGTCGAAAGAGCCTTCGTTCCGTTCCGTAGAAAGGGTGACGAGATGTAAGAGAATGGACGTTTAAGAGGGCGACTCTTGGAGAATGGGGAGAGACGGTGTGCAGGTCGAGGAATGGGTAGATATCAATGAGTCGCGCAGCCTGGAGGTTTTCCCTCTTACCCTACACCTTACTCCTACCCTTCAGCCTTTCCACACCGCTCGCAGGGGGCCAACCTCGTGTAGCACGCTACCCTTCTCTCAGGCGCAGCCGCCCCTGCGCGGACCAAACGAATTTCGCCAGGCTTAGCCCGGGGGTTGGCTGCTGCTTTAGGGCGCTCCACTCGCTCGCTCGCTCACCCTATCTCCCTTTCCCTTCCTACAGTCTAGTCAGCTTCTTCCTTCACTACCGTCCACACTACCTTACTCTATCTATCCATCTATCTTTCTCTTTCTACTTCGCTCTTCGGCTTACGGAACCTGACTTCGTTGCCAAGTTTCTCGAGGGTCTCACCTATTCGATGTTGTGTACGCGCCGTGAAATATGCTTAAACCTCTAATTACGTGGAGTTTCGCATTTACGCGATTTTTCGAATAGTTAAACAAGTACCTGCTAAAGTAAATATAAATTTAAGCGCGCATGGCTTATTACAAAAAAAACCTGTTTACTGTGTACAATATAAGTAAATGGTCATTACTTTGTCAAGTACGAAAATTAATACAAGAGAATTAATCGAAGCCATCTATCCAATTTATTTTTAATTTATATTTGTGAATTATATTTTCAATAGTGCCAAAAATGTTATTTATATTTTAGACGATAATGGATTTATATTGTTTTGATTTCTCTCTTGCTATAAAATTTTTTGAATAAATGTAAATTTTTATAGAAAGAAACAAACTTTTCATTTTTATATAATAATATTTACAATCTTTTCACAATAATTACGAAGTTAAATAATAAAACATAAATTTAAACTTGTAAATACAGTTAATGTTAATCAATTAATGTAAACTTATTTACTTTTGCAATAAAAAATAATTCCATCGTAACTTTGCAACATAATAAAATAAATGTAATTTGTTTCCATCTCGTTACGTTCCAGCGATTATTTTTTCTACTTCCTTCATTATAAGGATAAACAATGAGAAAAAGAGCTGGTGTAGCATTCTAACTCATTAAACACATAAGTTCGTTTATTTTTGAGGTAAGATCTTTTAACCAACCGTGCTAGTTACGTCGGTCAAATACAACTATAGTAGTCGGTTAGCCTCGCAATCTCCGAAAACGGATGCTCGGCTACGCCGAAATCCCGCGTACGCGTCCAAGTTAAGGATTAACGGTATGCATCATCCAGTGCTTCTAGCTAAGGTAATCCTTCTAGCTAGCGGAAGATGCACCCGAGAGCCGCGGAGAATGATGCATCCGTAACTATGGCGCATCTGGATGCAGCCAGCTGCATCGGACGACGACACTCGAGCGACTTCCGTCCATCGAGCAATGCGGTTCTCGAGAGCGTGATGCACTTCCCATATCCGGAACATCGCGCTCGCTTCCGCGATCTCGAGATGTACTTTCTACGAAGAATGCTTTCGCCTTTGTTAGAACTTACGTGCCATTTCTTACGATTATCCCGCGCGCTAATCATCACGCAACGAACAATGCCGTAAGATCTTGATACGGTAGAAAAATGAAAGACCTCGATGACTGAGCACGTCATGTTCAACTCTTAACAATCCTACAAGGTTGCGTTCAAAAAATATGGTTTTTCTCACGATGTTCCCCTTAATGACATAATTAATTAGCTGCTATCGTTGAACATTAGTATTTTAATGATTTCTGTATCGTGAATTTTTATTATGAAAAATTATCGTAAATTAAACATTATTTCACGTCAAACAAAGAATTATATATTATTAAATAATATAAAAGAAAGAACATTTCAAATCAAATATAATTAATTACAAATATATATTTTTCGTAAATTAAAGATTTCATATATTGTAGCAAACTGTAAATATTTTAATTAATGTTTCTTTATGGCCTTTTCAGGATCTGTAATATGAATCGTCCACGAAAAAATTTGAAATGTTTTTCAAAACCCTAAAGAACTTTCAGTCCGTCACATAAGTGATGAACATGCGATATCGTTAAGACGGTTTGACTTTCGCCATTGAAACACGACAGTTAACCTTCTTTGATGGAATGTCTTCCCGGTCACCTCTTCTATCGATACGCTCCTGACCTCGTGGTCCGTCGTCCTCTGACCCGCCACACAGTCCCTTAACCCATGATCCCGTGACCTAACCCGGACCAACGAGTGCATTCCAGCCGACGGAGCGCAAAAAAAAGATGTTGGACGGCGATAAATTAAAAGGCGGAGGTCGTTGGCTCGTCTAAGTCAGGATGGTCAGGAAGAAGGAGCACAAGGTGTGGAGCTGACAGAGATACAATTGAAAACTAAAAGGTATGAAAAGAGTTGGAAGAATTCGAGATTCGACAATGTAATGAGAGTGGAGCAGAATGGATGAAAATTTCCTTGAGAAAGAGTCACATAATGAAAAGATAAAAATGATGAAAAAAATTATTTATGTCGGAATATATTTAAAGCGATGTAGAAAGAAGTATTTACATTTATGTTATCATGAGAATAGAAGCATAGAATAGAGGAATATAAAGATAGAAGGTAAAAATAATTTAGGTATATAAATAAACATTAGGTATATAAATAATACATAAAGATAAAAATAATGCATTAGGTAAATTAATTCCAATTAATAATAAGATAAAAAAAATATATAGAACTATATATAGAACTTATTTAGAAGTTAATAAAAATTATCAACTACCTAATTGGAATTACATAAACGATAAAGTTTCTGAGAAAAAATATTTAAATTCAATGTATAATCGTAAGAAATCATTAAAGGAGGCTACAAATCTTAGATTCAAAAAGTATTGAGCTCTGAGAAAAATAAGAAGTAGCGGAAGAGAGGAACAGCCAATTCCACTCAGCAAATTCCTTAACGAGGACCGTTCGATAAGTTGATAGATGCAAAAGAACATGTCGTTCAAACATTTATAAAAGTCAAAGTGATAGTAATTAAAGACAGCATACTTTGGCTCTAGAGAGATGTTGTAAGCTTCTAAGAAACAAAGTTTCAAACCTCTCGGTGTACTTGGAATTTCTGAGTCCAGCGGAAGACTCAAGATCAATAGAATAAGGCGGGGATGCTGCATAAACGAGATAAATACTTGGTCACTAGACAGGCGGAGGCTCTCGCTCGCTTCAAGATTTTACTCATTATTTGCTTCAGGGTTTTACTTTTGCATTTGTCTTATTGTTATAATACGAGCTAAAAGATTTGATAGCTTCACAGAAAATTGAGATATATTTATTTCCGCAAAAATAGCGTGTAGTCTGTATAATATAATTAATCAATTTTTATTTTTATATTTATCATTTAAAAAATATTGGTACCTATGAGAACCCTTAGAAAATGACATTATGCTAATAAAAATAAACAAATTTATATTTGAAATAATTATTCGTCTTCAAAAATTCTTGATGTACATACACATTATTAAATTAAAAATTAATCAAACTTAAAATTAAAGTAGAATTAAAGAAACTTGAAAACAAAATACAAATCAATATTTCATAAATAAAAGAGAAGAATATAAAAAAAAATAAATCTCTATTAATTATTTTAAAACAAAGTTTATCAAAATAAATATAGTTCGCCAAAATAAGAAAAAAAGAGTAGTATTGAATTAATGGAGAAATATAAAAAAAATAAGTAGACTGATGGAAAAGGCAAAAAGTGACAAAATTCTGGATACCTCACAATTTGATAAAAAAATTGGGCAAACAAATATCACTGTATAAAATATAATACATTTAAATAAATTAAGAAATAGAGAAATGTGAGGAAGAAACGAACGTACTCTCGGCGTAGAGATTCGTCGATCGCCGAACCCTATCGTCGCACGGAGAATCGGTGTTCTCCGTTGTTAGTCGGGCGTCGTCGCAATTGCCTCTACCAACCCCCGCGAGCCGACAAGCAACCATCCCCTTACAGTACCCGAGCCGAGCCAGGGGGCGCCGCGACTACGCACTATTGATTCGCATGGGAACGAGGGTGAGAGCCGGGTAGCGAGGAGTAAGGGAAAGGGATGACGAGGGTGAGGTATTCAGGGTGGTCCAGGGACGGCGATGCGCCCTCTTCATCCAATAGGGGTGTTCCAGGGACAATGACACATCGGCCCTGACACTCTTCCTCTCCTCTTGTTCTTCCTGTACCTACTAGTGTAACACAGTGTTCTAATAGCCAACAGAACAAATCCCCATATGTATCTCATTGTCATTTGCCAGACGAGATAGATGAAGTTACATTGTCAGGGCGTGTCTTTTTTAATAACAATTGATTTGATTTTTAATTTTATTCTTGTACAACAATAATTTTAAGTGCGCAACTGTTTATTATGTGCTTATGTAATTACATAAGCATACATATAGTTTAAATAAACTATTTAAATTTTTCTAAATTGTTCTTATTATATTTTAATATTTATAATATATACATATATATATATAATTTTTTAACACTGTAAGAGCTACCTATAAAACTTGTCTAGATACAAAAGAGCTTTGTTTGAGATTTTAACAAAAATGTTTCAAAAATCCCTTTGTTTAATTCAAGATAACATGTTTTGATGTTTGCGCTTTTGCGTATGATTTCAGCTAGCCGCAATGTACAACAGTTTAGCAGAGTATTACAGTTGCTTCTCTTGGCATGTTTACTGTAAAATATAATCCAGGAGCGTTTCTGTGGTTTCGTGGAAATTTCAACCATTACTATGAACCATCAGCAGATTTTAAATAAGCTAAAATATTTTAATACAAAGAATCAATCTTTTACTTCTAAAGTATAAACTAAGGTGCGAGAAAAGTTTCCAGTTTATTCATCCATAATATAAATTTATTTTGTATATATATAAATTTATTTTATATTATATTATACAACTTTCTATTAGAAAATACACAGTACTGTTTGCCATTTTCTCTCTCTCTCTCTCTCTCTCTCCCCTCTCTCTCCTCTCCCTATCCCCTTTTTTGTTAAATATTGTAAATAAGTAATTCCATTTTTTCATCACTATATATATTGTAAAGCTGTGCAAGTTGTTGCTCCAAATAAATGTCTTTAGTATGAGATACAGCATGCGAGTTAGTCTGTTGGCTAAATTAATGATACTCTAGTTACAACTAGAATGTCAGAATACGGAAACAAGCCTTGAGAAGCGACGTCCTTCGAGATAACTTGGACGTTCGTGAGGTGAATTTTGAGCCGACTAGCGCGATAGTACGTCGTTAATATGTCGACGAATAATCCCGTAAGTGTATTTAGTCTCTTCAACCGTAGAGGTAGAATGCATCAGACTCCGGACATTGACTTCAATATGTTCGGGACAAACGTGCGCTATCGATGGTACATTGCGGATTTCTCGTGTGGTCCACTGGTAATACGGAAATGGTATAATGACTGGAGCTAGCAAAACCCTGCGGTTATTTTAAAAAATTCAACATTTAATAAAAACGAAAACAATTTATAAATAAATCGATACAGTATATGTTGAATAAATTTTCTAATAGAAATTCGCATTCATAATATTCATTAAAAAGAAAATCGATTCGATAGGCAAAAAATCTTTTATAAGAAATTTATTTTTATTTTCAATTGTCTGATTTTTATGCTTTACATTGAGAATGCTTTACCTGATGAAGATTGAAATGTTTGTATATTAAATGTTTGTATATTGATTGGATATTAAAAATAGATTAGTTATTAACAATTAACAGCTAGCGTTGACTTGTAGCCTTTCTCTTTTGGCAATTTTACTTTTTAAAAAATTCTTGAGTCAGAATATTTTGATTATGTTTGTAAGAAAATTTTCAATTATAATATAATTAAATCTTTTTCTATATTACAGTTATATTCCTACATGTGTATTCCTTCCAATATTATAATCTTATATTATAATATTACTAAATGTATACACTTGTTATTAGAGATGCCAATCAACTGTCGAGTAGGGAATATCCGGGGTCTTCAGAAGTTCCCCAGTCAACAGCCAACTCCTACGTTTGACAAATTTGTTGTACAAGCATAACAGTACAAATCCTACGATTTATTTCTCTACGGAACCATATATAATATACTTTTAATATTTTTTAAATATTTTTTAATACCATTTATATACATCATATTCCCTAATATTTTTTAAATATTTTTTAATAGCATTTATATACATCATATTTGTAAGCAAAGTGACACAAGTAAAAAATATAAGATTGTTCAGAGAGCAAAGAAAATTGTGTATTTTATTTTTGATAGTATTAAAGTTAAATTAACTAGAACTAATCACAAATTGTTTGTTTCAAGTTTCTATAGATGTAATGTAGATTTAATTTTGTTACGTTACTTAGATTCCTAAAAACTTATACCTCCATTTTTTATTGTATTATTTTTTCCGTTTTCAATTCTTTTCTATTTCATACTTTAATTTAATTTGTATCACTTTTCCCGATTAAAAGTCGATGTATTTAAAATATAGTCAATATATAACACAAAAATAGAAAAATTTCGACTTGTGTCACTTTTCTTACGAAAGTGCGATATTTTCTAGATGCAACTAAGTACCTACTGTAATAAATTATTATCCGTGATAATTAAATAAAAATGAACTTAATAAGCATATCAATTGCGAAACACATGTTTACACATTTTACCGTCAGCTATCGTTATTGCTGAGAAGTGGCTGTTCAATATTGGCGAAAAGCATATGAATTTCAAGACGCATTAAGGTTAAGCTGTCGGTTCTACATAAAAAAAAAATTAAACATGCCATGTATATATATCATATACGCAAGATCACGAAAGGTTAATAGGAATATATCGAAATCTCCCGCTTCCTATAACTTTCTGCTGACTCTCGCCGACTATCAATTCTTTCAAATCATGCAGACGAAGGTATATCGCTGTTGTTAGTATTAGGTACTGTTGTTAGTATTAGGTACTGTTGGATACACAGTGTTCTCTATTCTGAAGTTAGGCGTGACATTTCATCACAATGATTAATGATACATCATTTATGATATATTAAATATTTATATCAAATATGTTACTATACTATTATACAACTGATATGAGAGGAGTAATGACACAAAAAGATTCCAATAGAAGTGCTTATCATGATTAAATGTACTATTAATATATATTAATTAACATGTGATTATATTAGAGACAATAACGAATTATAATCGATCAATGATGTGTGGGAAATCAAGCATTAAAATATAAATGTCTATTGGCAGATCTCGTATAATCAGGAAAGAATTTAATTGATTCTATTACTTATTATCGTCTCATTTGCATCTTGCCCATGCAAGGAATCTCGATGGATGGAATCCCAGGATGGAATCCCGATAAACGAAAATCAGGTCGGGTTACAACACGATCCACTTTCGCCGTACGGGAACAGGAATCGCGAGGGTCCATAAATATCGTTCTCTTCATCTTGAGAAAACGAACGTGCGGGGGCGTGTTCATTGTTACGACCGTGAAATCGCGAACAACATCCTGTCGGGCACATATGCTTCAAGCGGTGGAAAGAACGCGCATAGATACAGCAGAGATTTGCGTAAATCTCACTGGCCAGACCCGGTTCCCGTGCGCCTGCGCTACGCACGTGCGTGCGTGCGTGCGTACACACGCGCGTGGCACGCGTGGGCGCAATGTCACACGGATCGCGATACAATATACGAACCAGCCGCTCACGAAATGGATTCCCGATGTATTGCGCGCGAGCCCCGAATATCGACGAGAAAACTCGTATTCCGGCCTCTGATGCGAAAAATATTCTTAAATCCGCTAGCATACTTTAGGGAAAATACGTATCGGATGTTTAACTGCGATAATGGAGTCTTTTTATATTCTTGAACAACTCTTGCAAAAGAGAATTGTTATACTTGATTTACACGATGATTTTTTGGTAACTTGCGTGCTTCTAACGAATTAGAAAACTAGCAATTAAAAAAATACAATTCTATAAATTAAATTTTTTTTTTAGTAAAACTAGCAGCTAAAAATATAATTTCTAAAATTATTTTTTAACTATTAGATTTCAATTTAGCTAGAAATATAGCACTCTAATTAACAGTAAAAAGCATAATCAGTCTTACACTTTTGCACCGGACAAAAAGTCTGGTAGCATTAATTTTGGAATTCTGATTGGAAATGAACCAATCAGAATTTTCTGGTTGAATCTGTTATAATTCTAGTTGAGATAAATAGGATTTTTATTTATATTGTCAGAATCTCTTTTTTTTTATTCATCCATTTTCAACCAGAAATTCTTCTCTCGCTCTGTGTGTGTGTGTGTGTGTGTGTGTGTGTGTGTGTGTGTAACATTTTGAATTCGTAGACAATATATATTTGATAGATATATTTCACGTATGTGTTTGAAATCTTTCAATATTAATTATTGAAACATTATGTGTATTTTGTTTAAATATTATGTGTATATATATCTAATGAAGAAGATGTAACATTATCAGTGATTCTATGTAAAAATATAACAAATACATTAGTTAATTATAATTATATATCGTATGATGTATAATTTATGATAAATGTGACTATATTATAATTATACTGCAAAACGCATTGTATTATTAATATTGGAATAATTATTATAACCTACACATAAATTTCATTACATAACCATAAAATTCTAACATTTATATTTCTCATAAATAAAAACCGCAAAATCTCTTAAATTCTACCAATTTTATATCAAAAATGCAGTTTATTTTTAATTTCTCGCATGATTTATCAACTAATTGTGAACCGCAGATAATAATTTTCACGTTAAAACGCTTATAAATAAACATATCCTCATTAGTGAAGAGATAGTATAATAATAAATTTTCAAGCGTGTATATGTTTTCTAAAACATCCAACAATGTCGCTTTCGTGCTCACATTTATGCAAATTTACGCATGGTGCACGCACAATGCGGTGCCAGAAGGCACAACTGCTGCACGCAACATGAGCTACGCAAATCTATACACTCGCAAATGATGAGACGAGAATTTAGTGTGCTTGGATTGGCCATCTGTACCGAGTGTATCAGAACTATTGTCATCTCTTTTGTAAATTTTTCAGTCGATTCTAGGTCTACTTTTGTTCGATAAAGAATTTATCAGACGATATTTTTTTCAACATATTCTATTTTAATTCGCATTTAACTTAAAGATGGCAAAAGTTAAATGGCTCAAGAATTTAAAACTATAGATATATAGTTTTAAAATTTAGTTAAAGAAAAATACATTTAAAATTAATTAAAGAACAATATTTACCTAATTATCTGCTTGTTGCCAAATCGGTTATGATTCAACAAGTATTTGTTCAAATTTCCATTGAGGAAAAATCGAGTACAAATTGGTCAAAGAATCTGTAGAAGAGGCAACGATTGTTTTGGGTCACTGTGTAAATACGAGTCTGGGAATAGGGCGCGGCAGGAGATTATTCAGTCAACTCGCACCCCCAGGAGCGTACGAGGCGCATATGTAAAAGTCTCACATCCCCAATATAGATAACATCGATATATCAGCGATATGCAAATTTAGCTATCAATAATCTCATCTTTTTCATATTTTTATTCTGTTTTTTATACTTATCTTTATCCTTTACATTCGCAAATTGCTACAGTGCGTTGCCTTTGTCATTAATTTCTATGCAAGATTACGTGAAAAAAATTTTTAATAATTTCAGACACGAACGTATTTATTATTACTGCTCGATGGCATTATCATCGACATTATAGAATTTCATATAATTCTTTGAACTTTCCTCACCGATTCAAGACGAAAATGTGCAACGAGAATGTCCTGCTCGATCGGATCGAAATTAGGTCGAAGGTCGATGTACTACAACGTCGAACAAGATCTCCTCAGGGACGACTGTGGACATCCTCCTTCTCTTTTTCTTTTTTTCTCTTTCCTACAGAATTCTTTCCCCAATCCTAACTTCAGTGACAGTTCAGATACAGTACGAGTGTTTTCAGAATGATAGACAGGGTGGAGCATTGTGCGTGATAATTCCTTTCAGTATGAAAAAACAACCCTCTGCCAATGTAATGTTGCAGTTGATCTCCCCTCGGACCTCGATATCATGGGACCTTCTTTGACGTTGATAATACGGTTAGTTGAACGAAATGTTAGAGGTGGTCATTTGGGGTTGGGCTAAACATCTGGGAAAGCGAGGCAGGAATTTCATGTTGAATGATTAATTTAATTCGCAAGAAGAACAGTTTGTAAGAATACCAAGTTTCGAATTTTCGATGCAGAAGCAACATGAAAACAACAGAGGAAAGTATTTGAATAAGTTAACTCGAAATAATATGACTCGACAACTTCAGAAATGAAACATATTTTAAAGATGCAGAACCGCGATCTGGATGGAAAATAACATAATTTTCCATAGTATTTGTTGAGGATATCTCTAAACATTGCTGCTTGAAAACAACATTTATATTAAAAAAGTAGACGTCTTTTTTGTATACATTATAATAGTCCACAGCTATCATTATTTCTTTTTAATTTATATTCTTTTAATTTTACTCCTTTAAATGAATTTTCAATCAGGCTTATAAAAAAATCTAACTTGTACAAATCAAAATTAGCTCGCTGTTTTTAATATAAAACATCAAAGAAATTCCAATATCTCTAAATATTTTTTCTCAATTGTATTATCATATTTTAATTTAAATACAACAATAAAATTATTAAATATATATCAGTCGACCAATTATCAATTATTATCGAAAAAATAGTTCATCTTGTTGGTAAAGATATGACGGAATTTTCTGTTTATTTTGTATTTTATCTTACAAAAAAAGTAAATGTATGAGAAATTAAATTAGATTTGTATAAAGCACTTATACAGATTTAAATTTGCGTGTCATGTTTTCGTTCAACTTAAAGACATTTAGCATATTCCTTCAATTCCCATTTCCGTTCCTATGGTACACTCCTGTTTAGGGCTGTCAAACGAACGGTGCTCTCACGGACGCAACCTTTTTCATCTGCGATCCTCGTGTTTTACGTCCCCTCTTCCTCCGTCCTCCTATCTACCACCCTTTCCCCTTCGCTCTTCAGCCCGAGTCTCTAGTAGGCACCGCTCTTTGGTTACGCTGATCCTGTCGGATTTGCAGCCCCCCTGAATCCAATAAATCTGCTCCGCTACACATACCTGCCCCCCAACCCCTTATCGACTCCCTTCCTCCCCCTAAATCGATGCACCCGCGTCCCGTTCTCGTCACTCGACCATCCTGCCCGGTTGCCACCCTCCTCCCCCGCACACGTGCGTGCGTTTCTCTGCGTTTCGCTCTCTTGGATCATGTTCGCATGTCAAGCCCAACCGCTCTGACACGCTTTACGCTCGAGAGGCTCCTTTGTCGAGGTGCTCGTCGACGTAATACGCACGTATATACAGCGTGTCCCGGAACTATTATCGCCGTGGATTCGTCTTGAATATTCTTTGATTCCGAAGGGATTTCTCTTCGAGATTCGCAATTCGCAAGTTACGAATAATTATCAGCGACATAATCATTTTCCAAAAATTAAGCTTTATTTTACAAATAAACGATGAAATTTTAATTCATAGCAAACAAATCTAGTTATAAAATGCTACGTCATCGATCACGCAGCAATCGAAATGTTTACGAAATAAGTTTTATGAAAAGTAAGTGGCGTCTGAAAAAATTGTCACTAAAAAAAGTACAATAAAATTCCAATCTGGAAGAAAGTATAAGACGCCCGAGACACCCCATATGCGCTGTGGATTATCATCCGGATGATGCGCAGGCTGGTTATGCCTTTGATACGATGTCATCATGGTTTGAGGTTTTACAAGGTGCAAGGTTTAGATCGAAGAGTAGACTGTTGTTCTCCAAGTTTGATGAAATGCGTAACTAGTTATTTTCACAGTATAGACATTCCATGCGTGAAACGCGTATATTTGTCGCTTGCTTGTCAACAAATGCTGATGAAAGAATACGTAATCTATATATCTATTTATCTTAATGTAATTAAGTCCAAACTCAGCAAAATCAGAGAGAAGTAATTTTGAAATTATATCAGAAAAAATAATAAACTATGAGAAACTTCAAATAAAATTTATGCTTGTAATAAAAAGTTCTGAGAAGTTGAAATACACAATTTCTCTCTCTCTCTCTCTCTCTCTCTCTCTCTCTCTCTCTCTCTCTCTCTCTCTCTCTCTCTCTCAATAAAAAATATAAAGATACATTGCTGAATTTAGAATTAAAGCAAATAATATAAAAATTCCACAATTTCGAAAATATCTATTATAATTCATTGCGCATAAATATATACATTAATACTCATTTCCTAACTTAAATAAGTGGAACGTGGACAAATTATCGAAGAAAAGCTGAATGATTTAATCTTAGCTCCATTTTATAGACCGTAACAAAAAAATCCTTTATTTTCTATTCTCTTATTCACGAACTGCGAAACGGTCTAAATAAGACGATAAGATTGAATTTCGAATTAGTGTGCAGGACAAGTCTAATGCTGCTATTTTGAACTTAGTGGTGATACTTGAAATCGATTCGCCGTGATGTTGCTGACGTCGACGACGTTCGAAATTAATTTCTGCGGCCAACGGGAAGAAACTTCGCCGCGGACATCGATTACAATGGCGTCATGTCAGCGTGCTTTAACGACGAAAACAGGAGGCACAATCGTGTGCGTGTGATATATTCACGTTCGCATGCGTACGTTGTTTCAACACGATGGCGACAGCGAAAACCGTAAGACTGGTGGTGCGGTCGCCCAGAGAGCTTGGACTGGAATAACGTGCTGGTCGTCTTTGCGAAATACCGTTCGATGCGTCGCATGTTTCAAAGCGATCGTACCGCCGGTTGCGAATTTCGTCATGGCGTACGCAGCAGTAAGCGATCATGGCACGGAAAATGGACTTCCGCCTTTTACCAGGCTTCCGTGTAAGAGAAAAATAAGTGAAATTATTGACAGGAGGTCTCACTAACGGGAAGTGCTCGATGCGGTATAATGAGTGGCCACCGCTCGATATTACATCGTGGTATATTTACACAGAATATAATTCACTAGAGTTCACTCTTTTCTCCCTCTAATCTTCCTAATTTTCAGATTATGCATCATAAATGAACAAAAATATGAATGGAGTGATAAGTTACGACTCGAATCGATAAGCAAAATTCATCGTGAGTATAAATATAGATATTTAATTATTAATGTTAATTAGACAAACTTAAAAATAAGTCTCCAGTAAAATCCACATATAAATTTTACTATTTTTATACTATTTTTGATTTTTTTTCAATGAATATTCTTAAATTAGAGAAAGCTTAGTTTCATAATACCGCACATGCTGAGAAAAATTTCTGGTTGAAAATAAACGGACAAAAAGATTCTGATCATGTTAATCAGAATTCTGATTACCTCAACTAGAATTATAATAGATTCAACGAGAAAACTCCGATTTGTCTATTTTCAACCAAAATTTCAATTAATGCAACTGAATTTTTTCTTCACTGTTTTTCTAGTGTGAATAATTTATCATAAAACAATTTTTTTATAAGATAAAATACTGATTTTTCTTATTTTTTAGACTTTATTACAAACAGTTTAATGACAAAATAAACGATCAAAGTTTATACATAATATAACGGTAGACAAATCAGCAATATAGATACAACAATATCTATCTGAACCACGTGATATAATTTGCATTTCGGGTGTCAGGAGTTAAATCAAGCTGTCTTCATCGGTCGTGCTAACCAATTTCAGATCGTTTTCTAATTACGAGATTCCCACACCGCTGTATAGAACACGATACAGCGCAATAAAGCGTGTAAAAGCATAGTGAGAAATTCGATACGATTTTATCTCCAAACCCCCCAACGCCAGCTTATCGTCGCCCAGTGATCACCGGTTCGATCCCTGCTCTTGCGAAAACGGATGCAAATAAAGCCGATGGCACGCTTGAAATTTTATTCTTCGAAAATAAATATCAATAGCACGACGATTCAATGGTACGGTGAAAGAATGATTTGCTGTTTGGTTGTACGGTTTGGGTGTACAGTACCTAAATATATAATGGTACAACTTTTCGCATAATCTTAGAATAAATATGATAAGTATTAGGTATCCAGAGTTTTATTTTTCATAAAGCAATATTGAAATGTTCAGTGCAATTCCTGATAAATCCAATGAAATTATTAGATGTATACAATTCCATAATCAAACAAATAATTGTTTACATAAGTTTTATATTCAACAGGATTTTGCTATAAAATGAACATCTGGATGTCAATAATAAGACGTAAACTTAAGAATAAATCTTTAGTGAAATCTACATATCAATTTTACATTATTTTTAATATTTTTCTTCAAAGAATATTATTAGAAAGTTTAGTTTCATAATACCACATATGAATAATTCACAATTTCTCATAAAGACTTCAAGACGTTATGTATGAGTATATGATAGATAAACGATATGATCGATAGATGATGAGAACGAATGTTTGATAGTTGGTAAACTCGAAAATAGCTCTCGAAAAGTATCCGCAAAAATATACCTAATATTTTTGCGATAAAATATCAATTTCTGTAAATTTATGTATGCTTTGAGCACAACTTTCGGCTTTATTTCGTAAATATAAACTTTACCGTGACTCCTGGTAGACAGTCATACCGGAGAGTTCTACTCTTTGAGAGAGTAGACAGGAGTTTGGTAAAACTCTCGATAGTGCATGGTCTAATAACGGGGCATGAGAGCGCCTGTTACGGCGGTAGTAAAGCCCGTAATTTTTGGAGGGGTGCGACGCAAAATCGAGCGAGGGGTGGGCACAAAATCAATTTCTAGTTAGCGACTCGCAACTTCCTCGGGTTGCTTGGGGCGCGATAGTTCACGCCGCGGCGCCGTTGGGTCGCAGCCTTCGACATAGCCTGAACGTGCGGTCGGTTTACGAGATTACGAGCTAAAGTGGTTAGTGAGAGGAAACCTCTCATCCTCGTCGTCGCAGGCGCGGACGTTACCTGGACCAGAGTCGATCATTAACGCGAGATGACAAGCGGCGAATATCGCCCGTGTGTTTGTTGCCCTGTCCGTTACAAGCGCGGGGATAATATCATCACGCAGAGATCTCGAAGTGCGATAAGTTCAGTAAGGTAATTAATTAGCGAAGAAAACAATTGTAATTGTCCGAAGGACAATTACACGTTCTACAGATTTATATTCTCTTTCATGTTTCTCTTCATGGAAAATAAATGCGTAAAGAGATACGTAAAAACATACTCGTATTGTACATTCATACAAAAGATAAGAAGGGAAATGTAAGATATGTTCAGATATCCTTCTGAAATCTGTACCGAGAAATCTGTTTAACGTAGGAAAAAATTACTTTAGAAAATATCGATTAATTAATGTAACTATAAAAATCTATTAAATAGTACGAGTTAGTTCATACATAGATGATTAGAGATATAATTTTTGATACGTGCGTTATATAATATGGAACTGACATAAAGTAATTCGATCGTATAGTCAGTAATGTACGTATTTTTAACGTAATAGTATTATTTCTAGTTTATCGTGACGATAAATGTTAAGGATACAGGTCAACGATATTATAAAAGAAGTTCCCAAGTTTTGTGATACTTTCCCAACTTTTACTTTCAAAATTCCAAAAATTGAAAGAAATTGAACTACCTTTCTAAACTACGAACACTTTCGATAATGCTAATACTCATTGAAAATAAAAAGGAAAGTACGGTTATTGCAGCGTCGGTTACTTTCTCCGTAAAAGCTACTCGAGCGTATTTCCATAGCGTACAATTCGATCGAATTATCTCGGATAATTCATAAACGAGGAAAATACGTAATCATTGCGAATACTCGTAATCATTGCGAGCTTACACTTCTACTGTTCGCGGTGTCTTCGCTTTTTCTCTCGTGATCGAATGAACCGCGCCCTTGTCTTTAGGTCTCGAGTTTTGCATAAAACGTAATAAAGATCAATTATCGTGTAGTGCCGGTCGGGAGCGCTTTATAAAAGCGAAATAAGACGGCGGAGCTTTCATTGCACGTTTTACGGTTCTCTAACGTTCGCATAATTGTCCGCGACGTTAGGGGTTTGGCCCATTTTCGGTCAAAAATATGGCTGTGAGTCGAGCCGAGTGTCTCGAGCCGACAAAAGTCGATACTTCGGACCGAGAGAAAGAGAGACAAAAGGGATAGAAAAAGAGTGATAGAGAAAGAAAGAGAGAGGGTGGAAAGAGAGGGTTTGGAAGGTCGTTATATCGCTCGTAAAAGCGGGCTTCCTCTGTGAGTTTCTAATCAGCGTACATCTGCCCGTTAAACCACCACATAGAGTGCACAACATCGAGCACACATGTTACCATTTGTAAATGCGCATGCACACACCTGAGGAAAACAGAATGAGAAAGGCGAAGAAGAATAGAAGAAGGCTTATTTTTATCATAAAGCAAGAGACCGACCCTTGAATGCTAATGAAAATATATTTATATGCTGGAAAATGGAATATAAAGGAAATAGCTGCAGTAGATGAATTAATAGTACGATATAATGAAAACGTTATATTAAAAAAGATTAGAAATGAATAGCACGTCAATTTAATACACCAGAACAATACAATGTATATTACATGTACAATACATGTATAATATAAATAATAATGTACACAAAGCGAGAACATCAACTGATACATGTATCTAACTCTCCATCTGTAATCTTAGGTCTGCTAGCTCTTTTTTGGCACAAGCAAAATTTTACTCTTAATTTTTTTCCTTATTTTTACTCAAATTTCAATATATTAATATTTTCAATATACTTACATTTTCACGAATTTCATTAAATAAAGCTTTTAACATTTGAGTTAATTGGTAATGTAATAGAGATGTTGAAAATTCTGAATTGTTTCACATTTTTTAACAACATTTTTAGAGCAAAACTAACTTAGGTCGGACTAAAAAGACTGAAAATGTAAACAGAAGGAATAAAAATATGATTGCATGGAGAGAGTTAAAAGCTTAAAATCGAATAAGTTAACAAACTACTGTCCGTATAAGGCCATAAGGAACTATTTGCACAGTATAAAGAAAAATGAGAATGTAGAGCATGAACGTGTCATGGATGCATAAGAATGAGAAATATATGTCAGCAGAGAATAAGAAGAGAGAGAAATAGAGGGATGGAACGAGAGCGTGGGGGATACTGGGGATAACCGAGATATCGATTCTACGTGCGATACACCCGGGTGTTTCCGGGGTCTCAACAGTTCGAGCATCACCTTCGACAACTTCGACAACGCTAATTACAAGACGACGGACCGCGCGACCACAACCGGAAGCTCACTGAAAATTTCGTCCCCCGCGGGACAGAGTTATATGCGCAATCCTCGTTTCGGATATTCTGAGTTATTTACACCGTCGTGTCACCGAAAATGTTAAATCTCGATTAGTTATTCTCTCTAGTCTATTAAAACGTTGCGTTTTTGTGATTTATCTTGGATTTGTCTTCGATAAATATGAAATATGATAGAATTAGAAAAGCACATTGTCTCTTTCTCAATTTCTTAAGTTTCTTATTTTATTAATAATATATATAATGTTTGAAATATAATTATCTACATTATTATTCTTTGATATGAACGTCTCAATATTACATTATCTCGTTAACGTCATTTCATGTAATATTTTCTGGTAATTACATTTACCTGAGACAACTGTTCAGTAAAAATTCATATATTAAAAATGAAAAAGTGCTCGTTAATGTAATCAGCGTATAAATTTAGGTATTAATAATTGTCTATTTAATTAACAACTACAATATCGTCAATCTTCATTACAATTGTTCCATTAATATTTGTGATATTAGTATAATAATAAAAATTCTATTTTTCTTATCACACGTGCCCAATCGATGATAGAAAGATCGAAATTCGCGACGTGAAAAGAACGACGAATAACCCAATACATCATGATCGACCGGAAATCGTACGACTTTCGGTGAAAAGAGGGCTCCCACAATTTTCCCAACGCCATTCTTCGGAGCGGCAGCTCCGTGAAATTGGCATATAGGTTTACAGGCGCGTATCGCGCACGATTGGTTTCCTGAAGCTTCCGGGCCAGCCGCTCCGATATTTTTTACCGTCGATCTCGCATTTCCAGCTAGGGAAAACACGAAATTCGAATCATACGAGATTGCCGGAACTACCGAGGTGGTTTTTCCCGCGATAAAATCTGTCAGGTTGGAAGGAGAGAGCTCGTTTCCCCCTGGCGCTCGATGTACACGGGCAAGAAATCCTTGTCATGCGCAAGATCAGTGAAACTTTTTCACAGGTCTTTCACATCAAATGGTCTTTCACATCATTCAGTATAAATATCGGGATCGTTATGAAACAATTTGTTATGAAACAAAATAGAGTTTTTTTTTCTGGGATTATTTTACAATTTTATCAATTCCGCATATATTGGATAAAAAAATTTATCAGATTAAATTTCATTGTAATGATAAATTTAAAATTTGTCCCTTAAATGATGATACAATTTATCAAAACAGCAATATCCTCTGCAATCGAAATACTTTTATTTACGACCAAAAGAGTATTAAACAGACATTACGTAATTCTGTGTCAAAAATGTGCACGCTAATTCCATGTTAAATTAAATAAATTTTAATAACGCTGTCTGGCGTGTAAAAATTTATTTTACACAAGAGATGCTGTAATCTTTTTTTAAAAACATATATAAAAGAGATTTTTACATCTTTTCTGGATTGTTATGAAATAGCTAAAGAATTAAATATCTATAAGTTTTATATTTGTACATATATCATGCACTTTATGCACGCTATTATTTTTCAATTATTCATATGTATTAAAAATTAGAACATGGTACATTCCGTTGTACTATTGGAAGAACAACAGGTGCTACAATTCGGGCACGATTGGTCTCATATTCAGTGTCGAATCGGCCCGAACTGCGAGAAGGAAAAGAGAAATGTCTGGTCGGAATCGAGCGTTGCGAATATATCAGGACAGCTCCAAGCTTCTTAAGGCTCTCAAGTTCATAGCGCGTACCGACGTAAGCCGGAAAAATCGCGGCTGCTCGTCGTAACGACGAGGACCGACAAAAGCCTCACGGTGCACGTGACGGTCATAATAATCTCGGGTGATCCTATGGTGTGACAGGATCTTAAAAGGCGAGTAGTACATCAGAGGAGAGAGAGTAACCTGGGCTAAAAGTCACCCCTCTTCTCCCACTGCTGCGTTGGATGTGATATAATTCTTTCTCCACGCGCGCTTTTTTAAATTTTTTTCTTTGACTAGAATTAATTCTTACACTAATAAATTTTATTATTATTTTTCATGCTAATAAAACTCTAAAAATAATTAATCTGGTATACAAAATAATTATAAATGTAACAGTTTTCTTTTATAATAAACAATATATACAGCCGATTTAATTAACAGAATTAAATTGGATGCATTCAGCGCAATAAAAGATACAGATAATAAACAACGTCTCGCAAAAAATACGATTTAATGCACATGCATTGATACGATATATATTTCTCAATTTATATCGAAATGTTTTAGCTTTTAATCGTCTCTAGAGCAGAAAATTGAGTCTGTTTGAAAAAGGTAATTAGCGCAAAAATTGCGGGAAAGATATAAAATATTTGTTAGAAAGAGAAATAATTTACACTTCTATATTTATCTTTCGCATTTATCGTTATTTGACTGCTAGAACATTTTATATCATTGTCAATATTATACCAGTTATTACAGTATGTAATAATATTTTACATCAATTGCATATACTCAAAATATTAAAATATATTTTATATATTGATGTCTCACATAAAGAGTTATATATTAACGTATTAATGCCATGTGCATCGAATTTGTTTGTAACCGCTACGGAACGCTGTTTTCTCTCCCTAGTTTCCATCATCTTACGTCATCAATATTCTGAGGATATAATCGGATATCTTTCACATGACCGGATAGTACACAAAGTTAATCAATGCAGTAATACCGAGTGGTAAGTACCGAGTGTCGACGGTTAAATGTTACTGGACATTTTAGCGACTGTATGAAGCAGCCAGTAGAAAACGAATTGCACAAGCGACGCGACGTTGGATATTTAATCTCTAGGATATGCAGTTCTTTGTACGCGCGAATGTCCCGTTTCTCGACAACACGGCTGTTTTTCCCGACCTGCCATATGCGACATGCTTGCACGTTTACGTCAAACAAAGCAGCAGCCACCGACGGGACAGACAGAGCAGGCAAACAGCACGCTGTGTTGAACGCCGATGCGCTGCCGCGTCGCGTCGCGTCGCGTCGCGTCGTCCGAAACGTCATCGCAAACTTTCGGGCCATGAAAAACGTCGCTACCTCTCTAACGTAACGGAATGTAATATTTTTCGTGCGAAGCCAATATTCGATAAAACCAATTTTCGACGAACGCGCGAACCGCGCCCAAATTACGTTTGCCATCATTCAAGTTATGCGCGACGAAAACATGGCGAGCTTAAAATCCCACCTATACTGGCGCCAAACTGAAATTCTAAGAGATTTTCATGAGCTATTAAGTTTAGCATGGAGTAAGCGAGAAAGATACATACGTGACAGGTAATATCTACGTTAAATTCATTTTAAGTGCAATCACACAGTGAATATACTGGAGTAATCGAGAAGAAGAATGTCTCATTTCCTCGATAATGATAGAAATACAAAGACATTAGCAAACAAATTGATGTTATATTTATTGTCATTTTGACGTCAAATTTTTTTTCCTTTAATGTCAAAATAACAGTTTGTTTGCTGGGACTAATATTTTCTTTTATCAGAAATTCGCTAATGTTGATTGGCTAATGTTATTTTATTGCATCACAGTAGAAAAGAGTCAGAAAGAAATGTATTTGAAAGCCTTCTCTTTTTGTGTCGAGCTAGTTTTGTATAATACAGCATAGAAAAAATTCGCAGTATACAAGAGCTCACTAAAATCACAGGATAATTTGCTTTATAATTTATAAATAAAAAAGATACTACGTGTATAATATAATAAAAAAAATATTTTATGTATTAGAAAATATGTTCATATATTAGCAAAAATGCAAAATGTGTGTACAAAGAAAACTCGTTGCGTCCAGATGAATGCAAATTCATACGCCTTCCGATTAGTTTGCGCCTAATTAAGTGTCCACTTTGCTTCTGCAGAGAGGCGACAAATGCGCAGCAGGAAAATTAAAAGCGCGCGATAATTACGGTAATGGTTGCTACCGCAAGTACGAGTGCGCGACCATTACCAGATATTTCAGTTGAAACCGCTGGAAAACTCGAACGTTTAATCACCGAACCGGGTGCTGCAGCGGCTGAACTTTGACAGAACCGCAACAACCCGACGTTGAATGTCGACCATGTTGGTCTTCGTTTCATCCTAAGTCTGAACGGAGATAATCACTCGACGTCACGTGTGTCCCCGCTCATTTGCTGATTAGATCGTGAACCAGTGCCGATTACGACACTCGCATGCTTGTAAAAACGTGACGGTGATTACCGACAAAATAACCGATAGAGCCGTAATCCTGCTATGAATGGGCTGTTACGAGAAAATCGAATGATAGACGTGCTACCTCGTGGAAAAGCAATTTCGAAATCTCCCACGTTTCTCCTAGCAGTCGAATTTACCCAGGAAATCGTTGAATACACGGATTCGCGGGATTCAACGGCAATATACTCTCTCGAGCGATTATCGATTCTTCAGAGGCATATCTAGGGAAATGGCGTCCTCATTTTTTTCTTGGAAAGATACGAGATGCAATTGCGTGAGAAGTTTGCGCGGATAGTCGCCACGAGGATTAACGAGACTGCGCGCGCGACTTCCACGGCAGTTTCGAAAGGTCCGCGAGGACATCGACCTCCGTTACACCACAGCGAGGTCTCGTCCGCTCTCAACGAGCCCACGCTGTATCTCGTCGTCGTTGTCGTCACCTCGCTTCGTACCCGCTCGAAATTACACTTAACCTTTCAACCGCTCTACGTGCTCTTCGAGGTACGGGACGATGATGCTGGTTAGCCTCGCAGTCCTTCAGATCGAGATAATTATCGAAGGCCGTAAAACTGAACGGAGAAGCAAAGAATGAGACAAGGTAACAATTGAGATCATTTTCTACTGGGTATCGATTTATTAAGAATCAGGAGCTAATTCATTTTTATTAAAAATTAAAAACACTTCGAGTTGCTTTTAGCGGAAAAATAAACAATAAATTTCAGATAATTTTTGAATTTTAAGATTTAAATGAAGTTTACTTAGGTTAAATTCATAAAGATCAATAACATTAATTTAATCTTAATTTATTAATAGATTAAAAAAATTTAATATTTATTTCATTTTACGTATTAATTAATATTTTTAATAAATAAATTATAGCTTTTGTAACTAAGGTAAGTAAAAAACGTCGAAGACTTTTAATTATACAATTTTATAGTTGAAAAAGATAAGGATATTTAATCATTATTAAATTATGATTACGAGAAGGATTTCCAGTACGAGATAAAATGTTGACAACCTCTATTTTATAATATGTATCAGGAAGGTAAAAAACATTCTCGATAGTTTGCAAGACCTTTTGCTACGTTAATGGGCTTTGAAAATGTCCAATAAATTCATGTCACAGTGTGAAACGTAAAGGGATAAGGGCTTCATTTCAACATCAATGTACGGCTCAATGAAGGCGTATTTATCAGGCGGCGTCGATACCATCGGCATTCGTCGAGCGACGCGTCCAATTCCGAAACGTCGAAGCCCTTTAATATTCGTCGATCGGTGGCGGCAGCGACGGACGTATGCGCACGGCGCTCTCGACTTTGTTTACCGCATATATCTCACGCGTGCCAGTCGAAATTCGATTTACGAGCGTCATGCCGCGCGGGAATTACGAAAAATACCGACGGCAATCCGAAAGATAGCCCGCGTCCCATTGCCGTAAACAAGTTGGACGAAGCAAAAAGCGATATTTGCGCTAGAAACAGGAAACGAGTGCGCGCGCAAAGTCGATTCCGTTCAACGAAGAATCGGAACGATTCCACGACGGATCGGAAGTAGTATTATGGCGAATTTATGCGATTCGCTTGTAGCGATCGTCGTCCTCAATGAAATTTCATCCAACGAGTTTTCGCTGAAACTCGCTGAAATTCATGTAGGAATTGAGCTATTCGATCAGCTGCAGATCAAAACATTTTCGCAAATATAAATTGCATTTAATTTGGATGACGTACAAAACACTTATCGCAATACTAAATTCGCAGGGTTGGAATCACTTTTAAAAAATAACTTGTTACCATCACTCGTATTGCAAAAAATAATTCGCTAGCGTTATCGTTATTCAAAAAGTACACAGTTTACAATTAATTACAATTTACTTTTTCGTCGAATTTTGATGATTTTTTTTTGTTTTGTTTTGGAGAGGCATTCAATTGTCTGTGTCGCTAATTGACCAATTCAACACGAGATCTAGTGGGTTATGATTAATTGCAATATGATCAAACATAACACTCTCTTCTCTATTAAAACTCGCTTATACGCATTCCATACACGTTGTACAAAGTAACGATAAAAATAACTATTATATTCGTTATCGTTATTCAAAAATAACTGCGTTATCATTGCTAATCTCTACTAAAAAAATAACTAACGAGTAAACATAATGACGTTACAAGTAAGTTCGAATCTACAATAAGTAAGCCTTAAGTCGTAAGAAATTGATCGAATGTGAAGAAAATAATCAACTATATATATGATTCGTGTGTGTCTCAATTTCTTACTACACCTATTGTAGATCTAGACTTAAAACGTTACTTCCCACCCTGCTAAATCATTTGTATCATATTAAATCACGATGACGTTTCAATGACTTGATTATAAATAATTCCACGATTTATATAAATGTAATCTCTGCCCCGTGTATATGAAACGAGATATTCCGAGTTTTCTTCGAGTCGATGGTAATCATTTACACGACTCTTTCCTGCCTCGGATGATTCATCCGAGACATGATCGTCGTCAAAGGCAAAATCGCGTAAATTCGCTTTAACGTACGCGCGGCACGCCGCGAAACGCTATGCTGTCTCTCGACGCGAGAATTTCGCGCGCTTTACCGCGTTTCATTGCGCGCGATTACCATCTCTCCTGTCTCTCTTTCCGCGCTATAAATTCCTATAGTGTCGCGCGTTAATCCACAGATTAGCCGCTGACTGCGGGGCCTGCAGCGGTGTCCGTTGTAAAGAGCGTATATAAGCGAGACAGGGACAGGAAAGCGTTCACGTAGGCTCTACAACGAATGTAATAAAATACGAAAAACGACATTCGCGAGAACAATTAACTTCGTCTCTTCCGTATTTCAAGTAAATTTCGTACGTCCCGTAGAAAAAATAAATCAACGAAAAAAAAACGATTTTATTAATAAAAATGAATAAATACATTTTTGAACCGTCTAAATTGTCAAACATTGAAAGTAAAAATTCAAAATCTATTTAAAAAAGAAAAAAATATGTGTAACACACATATACACACATACACATATACATTGAAATTTTTGTTCAGATAAAATAACAACGTTATATAAATTTTTAAATAAACTCTTTTGTATATCCTACATTTGTCTCAATAGCAAAAAATAGAGCGGAAAAAAATGGAACAATTCTTGTAAATAATATTAATATGTCGGAAAATAAATATACTGATATAAATTATTCTAATACTTACCTGAAAGATAATAGGCCATATGGGAAATTTGTTTTAATGAAATTGTGAATTATCGCGTTATGTTTAAAAGACATGAAAAGAAAAAACCGATTTCGAATGACCGATAAACGTTGGACAACATGAAGGAACTGTTGTGACACGCATACTCGTAAAAGATAGATCGATCAGAGGGGTGACTGGTCGGTTCGCACGAAAGGCAATGTAACTGGTCAAACCATCAGCCGATCGCACCCCTAAAATTGTAACCAAGGTTCGCGTGAAAGGGTGAACTAGCCTTTCTTTTCATTTTTGTCAGTCACGATGGAAACGATTGATCTTTCGAGACCTACAATTGTCGTAACGATATAAAAAGAGCGAAATTGAAACGACAAATTGAAAGAGTAAGTTTTTCTTTTTTATAGTATCACTTAACAATTAATAATAATTCCATGAAGCAATGTAATCGTTTTCCTTTATATTTACATTAATTTAAAGATATAAGTATTTATAATTTGCCACAAATTCATTATAGTTGTTTCACGAATTTACTTGCAATCGATAAATAATTGATATGCAGATACCTTTTATTAAGAAAAAAATAATCAGTTGATTAAAAAAATATGCAAATGCAAGAAAGTATTAAGAACTTAAACGTACGATTGAATAGAATTGTTCTTATTACAAGATAAATTTATAAAAGAACACGATTTTTTCAATTTCTTTCACACATGGCCACGTGATCGAGTGAGTCAAAGCCGTTCCAAAATTTAGAAAGATTCTTGTAATGTGGATTAATTGTAAGAAAGCGAGCGAGAGAAGAAGGTGAGGTTTACGCCGATTCCGGGACGTAGTATCTCACGTAGTTATGCGTCGTGAATTGCGAGCGCGTAAGTTTTCGCCGAAGAATCGCACGTGGAATATATCGTGGTATATCCGTGAAAAACGACGCGAACGCGCGTCTTGGGGGATGCGAGTTTATAGACAAAAAATATTGCATTCGCGCGGTAGAAAGATGGAAAAGCGAGAGAAAGAGACGGGGAGCGCGAGCGAGTGAAGAACGACGAAGAAGTCATACTTTACTTACTTTGGTATGACCATCGCCCACTTAGGATCGTAAATGTCGGCGACTGTGAGTACCATCGCTTATGGGACATCGGAGGCTGGGAGGGCCATGCTTCGAAGGAGATCCCCAGGTGAATAGAAAGGAGAAGGTGCTGCGTGGATACGATAGTAGGAGAGGAAGGGAGGGAGGGCGAGAATGACGAGCCCTTGGGGGTCGAAGCAGCCAGAGAGCTCGTAAATGCCCAAGGAAATTACGCCGGACTCGCCGAAATTACGCCTCGCAAGATTGTAATACCACCGTAAAATCGCGAGACGTCTCCGCTGCAACTTCTTGCCTGTATTGGATGTACCGCTGATATTTCACGCAAAAACTATGGAACATTTGACAATGTTTTTGCACAATTCCTTGACTGGTTGTACAGTTAACCAGAGTGGTACGAGCAATCGTGATTGGGAGCTTAATCGACGTTTAATAATTTCACTGAACTTTCCTGAGCTCAACGCTGTTCATTAACTTGCGTAATTGGTTAATTCACTTAGCTGAGCTAAAGCTAAAGTAGCCAGGTAACTGAATTACTACTCTAGATTAGCTAGTTCACTCGACTGATTAGTTAGAATAATTAGTTAACTGTAGTCTTGCTTAATAACGTCGGTGGATAGATGACTAGTAGACAAAATCGTAGACAAAACGAAATGGTAAACTAGAATTTAGCTCAGCCAAATAGCGTATACTGTGTATCTACTTATCATAATTAACAACCTAAGTCAGTTAATTAATTGGCTAAAGATTTAACTACGAAAATTAAGCCACTTGATTAAAACCTTAGCTTAATTTAGAGTACCAATACGAATAATCAGCTATATGATCTTATAAATGACTGGGATATTTTTCGCTATCCTAGTTTCATTCACTTTTTACTTAATTAATACTTCTCTCTGATGATCACGCGTTCAAATATCGATGTAATTTCGATAGATGTTCGCGTGTACGGAAGCATTTGCCATTTCGTGATCATTATGTGCCATTATTTGCCGCCGCGTGCATCGTGAGACGCGCACTTCCAATTATTCCATTATTTAGTCGGGGAAGCGAGAAAACATCGGTCAGAAAACAACGCCGTCATGCAGTGATGGTGAGTTGCGCAACGCGGTACATGGCTCATGAAATCGTCGAGCGCTCGTTTACACGGCTTTGCTGGTTAGACTTTAGCAAGAGTCAGGCTTAGTGCACATGTTCAAGCAAGCAATAATAAGATTAGACGAACATCCTTTCGGATATCCGTCTAATCTTATTATTTAATCAAACAGTACATACGTGGTTCAGAATCATTATACTTTTATTTTTTCAGAAACCAAAGATACATTAAAAAAAAAGAATGTTCCAATGATCACCTATTCGCTAAATTACTGACGTATTAGATTAAGTCGTATAATGATTAGATAATAATTAGCATGTGTCTATACGACTGATGAATATCAGTATTAAGACCAATCTATAAGTTATATCTTCGTGGAAATGTTTAAATGAGAGAGAGAGAGAGAGAGAGACTTGTTACTGTCGGGTGTTCACCTGGCCTAACTAAGCCAACAATCGCACTATGTAGCCATGCTAGAATAAACGCCGCTCCGGCACGGCATGCAGCGTGATACCGTTTGCGCAATATTTTGATTGCTACCTTGCCGTTGGCATAAGTGCAACGGCCAGCTCGAACTCGGCTCTCTCGTGATAGGCCAAAGGAGGATGATTCTGCCGTTCTGGCAGAAGCCGCATACTGTCTGTGCCTTCTTCCTCCATCTCTCCTTCTCTCGTTTATTGTCGATGGATGGAAGAGCGCTTTGCAATTTCGATGATGCGCCTTGGTGCCGCCGTGCCGTGCGGATTCAGACGTAATCGATAATCCCCCGCTGCTTGCAGCCAAACGATCGCGTACTTCTGTCGGTTCGGCGGAAGCTCTCGATATAAACTCGATTACGAACGCACGAGGGATCAACGTAGAATAACGAGATCGTTTCAGATTCCCGATTGCTTTGTTTTACGCCGTTTGGTAATCGGATGACACTCATTGTCGCTTATTGTCAACCACCGCGGCGATGTAACAGTGAGAGAGCCAAGAAAAACGACACGATTTTATTTATATGTAATTGCGTTAACGTTACAAATAGACACATTGCTAAATATATTTTGAAATATTTTAGATAATTTATATATTTAATTAAGATAAAATTTAATAAAACAAAAACTACGAAGTACTCATAATCAAACATTTTGATCGTCTAATCTTCTTCTGTTTTTGGAAAATTTACATTTCTACAAACTGTTTATTGCATCGAGTTCTGCAATTTTACCGCGTTATATTCCTACTGGAAGGCGTTCCGGATTCACGACAAACATTTACCTATTTATTCAAGCACCTTCCTTTCTCGTCCTTTCTCGCTTTTGACACACTCTCTTGCTTCTTGACACAAGTCAAAGATGCAAGACCGTCGCTACACGAAGACGATGCATTATTACATCGGCGTTGCTCGAGATGAATTTTTAATAATCATCCCAAACTTGCCTCTCTCTCTTGAGGTTGCGCTTATGGTCCAGAGAATTTCCCTTTTAGAAGCCAGCGAAGATTATACACATAATAATTAAAAGGCTTCGCGTCGATAGTACCGGTTCGCGGTTTATATTAAATAATGAGAGCGCAAACGTCGACGTCGTTTAAAAAAAATTTAATGATCTCTATGAGACTATCTATAAACGTTACTATATATATATGTATATCAATAAGTTTCAATATATATGCACGTAAGCTCTTGTATTGATCATAACGTTTATACACATCTTTCACATACAACCATTTACTTGAAAATCTTCGATATTTATTCTCCTATTTCAAGCCTTCTGTATAGATATTGCGAATTATCTAATCCATTAAATTGATGACGACAAAATTGACGAGCCGACGATTTTCGTAAACAAAGGTAATAGTCGGATGACAGGAGAATAGTGAGAGTTCGACAAGGGTTCCATGGGTCCGTCGTTCGCACGCGCATCCTCGGTGTTCGGGTCTCAACGACAGTCAGCAACAATAATGGCGAGTTGGATGGTCGGCCAGAGTTTAGCCGCAAATTATCGCTGCGTTAGGGCGATAATGGAAATCCGATTGAAGCCATCCATTTGCAACGCGTTATGGTGGTTGTTTGGCATTTTAATTGGGAAATCGCAATTAACCCGACAGTATGATCGTTTAGGTTCGCGATGCTGACCGATTGCCGAAATCTCTTCATGCCCTAAAATGTCGCACAGAACTGTGGGACTGTAGACTGAACTGTTGTTTCTCACGATTGTGATCATTTACCAGCGAAATGTAATTGGAAAATTTTATCTTATCAAAATTAATTCATTCATATGTAAATCTTTAATCGGATTCAATTTGAAGTCTGCTTATTTTTTAATCAATAATTTATTAATAAAAATACCTGTAGAATACCTGAGATTTAACTTAGGAATTTTGAACTTAGTACTTGTAAATTTTAATTTTACAATGTTATATGATTATTTTTAAACAAATACAGTCAAAGAAGGTTAATTCCTATTATTTTGACTGACTTCACTCTTTATACGAGGGATGGATAATAGTATTATTCGCCGTAAAGAATTTTCGTCAAAGTTCTTCTTGTCTCGTTTAATACTAAGTCGCTGATATCGACGAACACTTTTAACGGTCGAACTTCGATTCCTTTTTATGGCGGAGACACGGCTTTCTCTTGTCGACGTTGAGAGTAGCGTCTCCTTGACGGACGTTTTAATTGGAAAATTGTAATTGGCTCTGTCTACTTCCATGGGATCCGCCGCCACAGTCTTTGGGAGTCCGAGGATTTCACGGAACATCGACATCCTTAGAGACCACCGATTCTTTCACATTTGTTTCCGCCTGTCCTTTCCCGTTCGAATTGCTTTTTCGTCTTTTTTTCTCATGATTTCACACCTGTCTCATTTATGTATATTTAATAATTTTACTACATTTTAATTCCTTGATGCTATATTTTGCATAGCAGTTTTTATTGTATCTTTATCATTTAAAAATAAAACTATATAATAACTTGAAATAAGAATCTGTTTTTCAACTAAACAATCTGGTTTTCAACTACAAAATTACTTTCCGTTTAATTTATAAATGAAAGTGAAATTAAAACTAGAGAAAGATAAAAATTCAAAGAACAATTCCTTTAACTTATGTTACTATGTGTATAGTGTCAAGCATTAACGCTTGTTAACATTGTATAAATAATAAAATCTCTTCTTTTGTTCTCGTATTCTCTCCCCAACCTCTCTAATCCAGTGCTTCTTCTGAAATGTGCATTTTTCCTATAATCGAGTCGTTTCCTCGAGCCGAGAACGGAAAGTCCTTTTTATAGAGTCGCCCAGTACATCGTTCCAACTTTTAATTGGCGAATAGTAATTGGACACGCGGAAATAGCTGGGTATAGTAGGATCCTTTGACTTCGACCCGTGTGCCGTCAACCGGAAGAAAGAAAAAAGAAGAATCGGCGAGAAAAAGAGGGGTCCAAATAGTTTATCGTACGTTAAGATTAAGTAGCACGCGAAGAAAATAGCGGCGCAAAGTCGAAGATAAAGCTCAAGTCGGTCTGGAACGCAGTCGTAATTCCATCCTAATTGCAATTTAAATGACTAGCACGACGAATCGCGCCGTTTCCTTGCAGAATCGCCAGAAATAATCATTGCGTCACAAATAATTGGAAAAAAAACACTCGCAAGAATTAGACATAGCACAGTGACGCATTTCATTATCAATTTGAACGAATAAATTGTCTGTAAAAATATATCTATAATCTACATCCTTCGTTTTTCAGCATTCATATAAGAGAACTTATATAAAAGACTTTTATAAAAGAAGTGTAATAAGTATAATCTGAGATTTTTATACTTTTTATCCAAATTTTGAATAAAATGTACATAAAATGACTTTTTTTACAATAAATGACTGTGGCGTATGTAAGAGGATTACGTGCGTCTCCGCAAAAATTCACACGCGAATCTCACATGCGAGTCAACAATTGAGACAGTTGAGACGCGAATTACGAGGACGATAACGCGATTTCTCGGTGTCGACGCGAAAGATAATTCGCTCGAAACGATTCTCTATCTCCCGACGGAGGGCGCGAGAACCCGGCGCCTTCGGCGCCTTAATTGGAAAATGCTAATTAGCATCCAACCCCGACGCGATATTCCCTTTCGAGCGAGTTCGCTTTCTAACTCTCTCTTCCCACCTCTCCCTCCATCCCTTCCGCGCCTTTCCACCTTTCGCCCTCACCCTCATCTCTGACGCGCCCTTTACTCTTCCCGCGTTCGCTCTCCTTCATTCTGGGGGACGAAATTGAACCTCGCGGGCGGAAATTCTAGTTTGTCTACCATCCTCCCTGTAGAATGGACGTACGGTGACATCGCAAGCGGGATCGATATCACAAAAATCCATGTAACACGATTGTTCACAAGATTTGAAAAAAAAAAAAAAAAAGAAATGGAGAATCCGATTCTAAAATAACAATGTAAAGCGTACTCTCGGATTAAGTTTTTTAATTGTAATTACGCTTTCTCGCATTTAAAAACTTTCTTGATAGATTTTTGACATATTTCTCTCTTACTTCCTCTGAAAGTATCTTAATGCCTTCTTACTGCAGCCTATTATAGACTTGATCTACTTTAAAGCATAATTCTATTGCAGATTTAAACTTTTAGTATATCTTAAAGTCTAAGACTGTCAATCAGTGTCGTTATGACTTTAAAAAAATTTGGAAGAATGACAAAAGTAAATCATGTGAACCAGTTTGACGAAGGTGAAAAAAATAAAAAATCTTAGGATATAAGATTGAAATGTCAGCAGGATTTTAGCAGATTTATGTGCACTTCAACGAAAGTCATACTCGATTGACATTTCTAATTTTTACTTAAATAATATTCAAGCAAAATTTTTTAATTAATAATCACGCTTAAAAATTTTTTAATTTCTTTCCTTTCTTTTGCTCTCTTTGTAAATACGTATATGTATATAAATATGTGTGTGAAAAACAATTTATTTTATATGAAATAAATAAATTAAATATATAATTATAAAATTAATTATGCATATTTATTTAAGATAATGTACATAATGTACTTTTCTCACTGAACAAAGATAGAGATAGATTGTAACTGTAATAACTTTATTACTCCCTGACCTTGTGATATTTTTATAAGTTTATATTTAATTTTATATACGTCATGTTTTACAACATGACACAGCTCGTATATTTTCATCCACATCATAGGATCTTTATCTAATCTATATATTAATAAAAAAATGTGTTTGTTTAATTAAAAAAAAATATATTAAAAGTATTTATATAATACAATATTAATTAACAAAGTTGATTAATTAACAATTATTAAGTTTTCGTTTCTCAAATTATCAATTTTTCAAAAAAAAATGCTTGAGATGGAAAAATTTCTATTTAATTTGGTAACTAATTAGACTTGCTGCAAACATCAACATCGTATATTTTATATGTAATATTTTATACGTAATATATTCAAGCTTCTCGGAAATGGTGTGCGGATATTATTTCTTTGAGCCATAACAGAAAAATGGTAGTTGCCGGAAAGACTAAGGAAATTATGCAATTTAACAAGGCATTCGCGCAAGTAATTCGAGTTAAGTCGACCGCCATAGCGATTAAACAGCTCGAAAGGGAAACCTGTCCTAAAACTTAACCCTCAATTTTTGTTGCCGGCTCGAGTTTCCGGTTACTTATTCACCATTATTTTACGGTTACAATAAAATTATCCATGTGATTTATATACGCGGCAAGACATTTTGCGCCGATATTCGTTCAAACAACGACAGTGCATTGAATAAAAGCAAATAGGTCGACCGCGCCTGAAATTACTCCATTTTCATGACGGTACATTGCACTTCGAGGGATATCATTATCCAGCGGCAGGCATCGAGGATGTTAATCGGAGCATTCGTGCATTACGATGATTGCGCAGGTTAATACAAAGTAGTGCATAATAGTGCCGCTTCAATGCCTGGAATTATATTCCAATCCTGATTAATCACATTAATTATATGAAGCATTGAAATTTATGTGATGAAAAGTGAATTCCAAATTTTCAAAGAGATATCAAAAATTTTACATAAATACTACAAAATGTGTGCCGAATTGATAGATTTATTTAATATTTTATAATTCATATTGTAACTTTATAATTTCACATTATAGCAATTTTATGTCAAAATAGAATTCTGATGTATTTTTGTGGCGTGAAATATAATGGGACTGAAATAAATTTTAACAACTAATTTATGTCTGTCAATCAAAATGTTCATACTTATAATTAAGTGATATGCTAGTGGACCAATCATTAAAATTAAAACGATCAAATTATCTCGATAGAAAGGAAATAATATGGACATGAAAGAAGATTTCGAAAAGAAATCAAATTAGCTTACAAGCTTCTAAAACTTTAAAGAAAGAAATGTGATAATATTTTGTATTGTAAATATAGTTTATTCTCTACGCACAGTTCTATTCATGTAAACAGATTTAAGAATGAAAATATTAATTTCCCCTCCTACGTTTCTTTTCTCCGTTTCTCATAAGTATCATATTTATATAAAAGCTGCTTTTACGAGCATAGTTGTTTAAAAAGATTTCGTTAAAAAAATGGTGCTTGTATATTATTTAAAAATAATAGATGATCTCTCTCTCTCTCTCTCTCTCTCTCTCTCTCTGCATATAAAAATATTTCAAAGGCACTGGGGATCTTCGAAATGCTGCCAACTAAAAATTAGCGCTTGCATTAGATTTTATATAAACGCTGTGCGATTCAGCATCAGTTCGCATGTTTCGCGCGATGTTTCGCAACAACGGTGACTATTATAACGCGCGTACTACAAGAAGTCTCGCGATTACGTCACGCTGTAACCCAAGACAAATGAAACACGCCGGTTGCATGTGGTACAATGCGCCGAAAGCTGTCGTCATCGCGCGCGCACTTAAGGTAAGAGAGCGGCTTTTATATGCGCTGAACATAAGACACTAAAATAAGTATCGTAACTCTCCTACCTGTACTTTACAACGGGATACACACATTTATTATCGTAAAGACATGCCTGTTAAATTTATTCAATTCGCACGCACCATATAATTTTATGTTATATTGCGTCTGTTTTCGATACTGACAAAGACAACATCTTTATAAATTTTTATAAGAAAGCTTTAAAGCCTTTAAGGAGCCATAGATTGTACCAATGTTATTTCTGCGTAAATTAACAGCAGCCAAGTATTAAGTAATATCATTTTTTCTTTTTAAGAAGGATAAAATGATAAATTGTTACAAAAAATATTAATAAAAATGTTAATTAATTTATAAATAAATTTATAACACAATCATAAATCTAGAAATCTTATTGCTATGAAAATAAGAGCGACACTAGCGACGGTTACTCGATCGCAAGACTAAACTGGCATAAAAAGATTAAGCACATGCAAATTTATGCGTGCGAAGGCCAATCCCCATAATCGCCTTAAGAACGCACGGAATTAATGCCATCCACTGACTCGTGCGTAATGTATTTTTTGTTACAGGCAACTGGTTCTTTCTTCACCGATCACGGTCGTGCTCGAATGCACCGCGATCACCTCGATGTCACTTCGTGTCCTCTCTAGGAATCTTTATTACGTAATGAATTGCGAAATATCGTACGGTATAAGTAACGGTGTGAAATTTATGCTTGACAAGTGTGTTATATACGAATCCAGTTGATAATAAGAAGCCATAAGTGAAACCGTCCATTTATTATCCATTCTAAGTGCCTCGCAAAGACTAGCAATTTATGCATAGTTTAAGAAAAATACATTCCTATTCCAGCAATATTCTTCTCTTTCCACAAAAATTAAAATAAAATTAAAATAATTCTATTTGATTTAATGATAATAAATTTCTTTTCGTAAGTTTAAAAATTAGATAGTAATTAAATTATGTTTTATTTGAATAATTTATGTCTTACATTAACTATTAGATGGTAATTCTAAAAATTCATTAAAGTTGTTAAAAGGTTAAAGTTGCCGCTTAAAATAGGTGTTAGTTCATATAGTCCGTCCATATAGAGCTATTCCGAAAAAAGATCCATAGGAGTAATAGAATTTTGCTTGCCGTGTAACTCATAATCGATTTTTCCTCGGTGAATTTAATTAGGAGCTTAATTAGCACGCTGTTTTACATTGGAGATTAAAGGACCTTGACGAATTAAGCTTCAAAAATGCAGATGAGTAGCGGAACTCCATTTCCCTATTAATCCGAAGTAAACTTTAGCGCGAGAACATCTAAATTTGCGATTCAATTAACATTAATTAATATCTAATTTAAAAATCAGAAGTTTATCATGCGACGCATAAAAACATGCGAGATAGATTTCCTCTAAAGGAATATCGAATATCTACGGCTCTGCTTTTCAGAAGACTAGGATTTCGTTGTTATATCGTATCTACGAAAGCACATTGTTATACTCAGAGTGTCGTAGTCGATTTACCAAATCTCTCGCGAAAGATGACCGCGTTGCTTTTGCTACATTGAGTTCGACCGAATGTGGTCAAGACATCGTGCGTAACCATGTCGAGAATCCCAGCCATCTTGCCACTACGTGACAGCGCTTTGGAAGCACCTTATAGAGGTATATGTAGTTGGAAGCCCAGGCGGTACGTGTACGCGAATATATACATATGCAGAAGCGGTTGTGACGGCAATGTACACACCAGTACATACTCTCTACCTGCGCTATCCTGCCTTTCTCATTGATTACGCTCGAGTATTTCAGAGCTTAACAGATGAGACAAGAGAAGATTTGTGAGACGACGATACGAGGAAAATGGTCGCTCGATAGGAAAACCAGAAGAAAGATAGAGAAAGGAGAAGAAAATGATTTATTCCGTTCTTAGCATCACCTCAGAAAACAAGAAATATATCGAAATTTTAAGTTAAATGCATATACATATTAATTGGCATTTTGTAGGTAAATTTGTAGATATATATACCCTATCTTATAGATTCAAACGTGTTTCTATAAAGAGCTCTATACGTAATAAAGTTTATGTAAAAAAAAAATGGAGACCAAAACCGTTATTTATTTTTATTTTCCATTGAATTTTGGAAACATGATGAAAATCATAATAGCGATCAATATCAGTTTAGTAATTTAAGCTTTGATGCGGGCGCGCGAGAAACGTATATTATGTACAATCAAATAAATAATTGTGTTAAACTATGCGTTTACAATCATAGGCAAAGAACTGAGAACTTTGTTTTAACCTACGTACAATTACTCTCGCCTAGCGCAGCCCAACAAATAGTTACTCCGATAAAGTATAAGGAGTGCAAATGTAAAGGAGAGAGAGTCAAAATGACGGATAGGGGGAATGGGGAACGAGAGAGAAGTACCTATATGCACAGACTCGCATAATCCTGCCAGTTCACGTACAGGGTGTTCGTGATTATCCGACATCCTGAGCAAGCAATTTCTCATGGTCACTCGAGAACCCGTTGGTAATCTCCCGGCTACTCGGCGTGCTAACGTACGGTGCCGCGACAAAGGGATTCTCCAAATTTCTCTCCTCCAACAAGGAGCCGAGTCTGTCTTGCGGCATCAGCACCGACACGTCGACATTGATGAACAGCGAAATTCGATCCTGACCGAAATCTACATTTAGGCAAGGTCGTCTTTGTAGCAACGCCATTCGAAAGGCGCCGAAAATATTCAATGTCCTCTTTATATGTTAATTCACTTATGAAAATAAAAGTATGCAAGAATAGAATCAAATAAATCCATATATTGCTTCATTTATTGAATGATTGATTTGCTAAATTTTCTAAAGCAACCAAGGAAACAATAATATTTTGTAAAAATATTATTTGAGACAATATACATATACGATGTACTATGAAGATCGCTAAGAATTAAAGTGAGTATTGTTACTAGCTTAGCAATAATAATTACATTATCGAATTTATCAAACAAATTTTTAATAAAGCTGAAAGCTTTTTAATTTTAGACGTAGATATATTCAAATTTAAATTAAACAAAAGAGAATACAGTAACACGAATCTTTAAAATTTGTTTATTTACACTGTAAAAAATAAAATGTTAATTATAATTTAAAAAACATCTTTAAGTTAAAATTAACACTTTATTTTTTACAGTGTATGTTTATCCTTGTTAGGATATGAAAAAGTAAAGTAGTGAATGATGGACGTCAAGAGGCCTCTAAAATATTTATTGATGACAGAAATCTATCAATTATTTGTACATTAAACACGAAAGTTCCATTATCAACTTTTAGATAAGTTTAGGTATCGATTTGTATATAAATTGAGAAGGAAACTACTCTCTTTGCCGCTCTTTAGAAAACCTTAGAAATAAAAATATTCTATATTATTAAAATTATTTTAATTGTGTCAATGTATGTGAATAAGACCGACATGTATAACTAACTTTAATGATAGTAATATAACAAAGATAATAAATGTATTTCTTTACGAGTATAAATAAGGCTAAATATAAAAATAAATGAAAATATTAAAAACAATTCTTTTAGAAGTAAAAAAAGACAGAGTTTATTTAAATCATCATAAAGAATAATGATTAAAATATTAAATTGTAATATGAGTACTGTGAAGTTCTTATCTTGCTCCAAGAACTATAATAATGGGTGCTTCCGATCGTAAAATGGATAATCTACATAATTGAATGGATTTAACGCCCCGCGAAAGAAATTACGCCGACCACAATAGATAATGATTGAGAAGGATAGCGCATAAGTACACGTTAATTATATTCATTAAAACCGCCACACGATATGACATCGGGGCGTCGCGTGCTGTGCTATCCGCGAAAAATGAAGTAACGAGATTACTCTTTCGCCGAAGAGCGAACGAGTGAGCTTCTTTTTCATCGCGGCCTTAAGTCAACAGCATTAATTAAATTTCCAGTCAAAATTAAATTTACATAATTCCCCGATTGAATTTCGATCCGAGCTTGGGCGCAATGGAGAATTGTGCGGCAAGCAAAAACAGAAGAATTAATTAAAAACGCTATTTTATGAAAAAATAAAAATTGCCTGCATCTCTCCCTCCCTCTCTCTCTCTCTCTCTCTCTCTCTCTCTTTCTTTGTTACACGATTACTCGTTTGGTATTACACGGTTACTCGCTTTCTCCTAGTATATAACGTACATCTCATGGATTAAGTATATGCGATGTGATTGTAGCAAGATCGGCAGGTAGTCCCGGCGTTTTCCCGGGGTCATCCTATACAAGGTAGGGGCCTCACAGAGTAGCCGTTGACGTAGAAGGGATAGGAGGGAATGGACGAGAGAAGGGAGACTTTGTCGTGGTCGGGCCTTTAGGATCGAGTCCCACGCGTTCCCAGACATTCCAGCTAGTAATTGCAGGCTGCCGCCTCCTATCTTGTCGACGTTGGCTCGCTTCTGAACCAAGTCCGTGGTCTCTCCTTCGCTCTTCCGAGGTAGGTTTCTCCCTTCCCTTCCATCCTCCGTTCCTCTTTCTTTCCCGCCCAGATCTTTCTTTCTCTCGTAACACGTCTGCCCTCTGCTCTTCGCCATTGCCCTTTCCCTCGCACACGATTCTTTGCATCGTGATGCTGCTGTTGCCGCTGCTAATGCCGATGTTGCTGCTGCTGCCGTTGCTCCTCCTTCACCAGCACCATCTCCACCTTCTAGCTCTCTTTCTCTCGCTCGCTTGCTATGGTCGCTCGTTAGTACCGGGAAAAGCAAGTCGAGTACCACAGGTATCCCGAGATGCTAAGAGAGCATCGGCCAGAAATCGCTCGTAGAGCATGCATCAAAAGACGAGTACGCAATGGGAATAGGCACGAAAGATACCATGACGACGACACGACGACGACGATGGCTCACGGACACGAATAAACGGCGCGGTAGGTAGTCGTTGATGGCCGAGAGTTACCGAGTAAGTCGCGTTAGCCGGCAAAGAGTAAATATCAATCTCGTAGAGAGATGCCGTAAACGAGAAGGTTGCGTTGTAGAAGACCAGCGACCTGAACAGTTACAAATTATCGCGATTAGCGCCGCGGTAGGTTGAACTTAGTCAAGGAAACAAAAATTGGAGGGGATAGCTTGTTAACCGAACGTGAGATAAAGATATCACATTAGAAATATTTGCGTAATATAATCATACAGTCAGGATACAGTAAATAAAACGGACTGAAGTACTGCGGCGTTTTAAATAGACGAGAAGACGTACGTTTATTAAAATTGATAAATCGAAAATAGTCTTGAAAGAAATGCATGTTAATTTTCTTTTAAAATGTTATTTTTGTATTTAATTTGACCAGTTTCTTGATGGTTCGGCGACAATTTGTTTAAAAACATACGTTGAAAAATATGCTTCAATCCAGTTGTAAAATGGTAATCGTTGATACATGAAATATATTAGCGGCTGCTTGTTTCGAGCAGTGCATACAACGCAGTTATGAGGACAACCTAGCTTGGATCAGTTCCAAACGTGCTTATCATTTGATTAACCGTCTTAGTCTCTCGCCATATTTGTGTCAAGGAAAGGAGAGACAGAGAATCACCGGATCAGCCGTGTTGGACACCTATTTATGTCTCTTAATCTACGATATGATTATGTCATTTCTTTTTTTTCTTGATCTTCTGTTTAGCACTATAGGCTCTTGAAGAAATGGAATTATTATTTGAATTATTGAGTATTATAGCTGATTCGGAAGCATTACACAACTTTTCACATGATAAAAATCGTATAGCGTACTCGATCAATCCGTATGAAGTGCTACTATTATTTAACTGCTAATCATGTCGATGATATCATCGACATACGATGAATCATGACGACTATACGCGTATCAAATTTGACTTTATCATGATGACTGAATTTATATTATATACACGGAGCTGATCACTAGAATATATAAATAGATAACAATGAGTAACTCGTAAAGTTTCATATTACATGCAAATTAAATTTCCAACCTCGTGCAAAATGCTACATTAAATACTCCAATAGAATAATAGAAGGTTCATTGCAATTATGTATCAATTAATCAATATATAATATATATTTTACATCGATCAGATTAGAGGGTTTTGTTTGGCACATTTAATACAAATCTGTCATCGATTGAAAGATTCTGAATTTGTCCAATTTTATAATGGCGAGTGTTTTATTTCCCATTGGAAATGGCGACTTAGATCGCTAATATTGGTAAAATCAATTCGAGAGCCAAAGTGTACTCAAAGACGATTTCCACGTCCTAACCGCACTCGCAATCCTGCTCTTCAACTTCCTACCGATCACGTAGCTCTTTTCGATTCTTCTTCGTACTGTCGCTTCGTCACCCTCTCCACGACGAAATGCTGCGCCACTCTTCTACTGGCTGCGCTCCAGCATACCTCAGGTTTTAAGAAGAATGCGGTCACTTCTGTGACCGCGTCGGGGTCACCAGCTTTCGCGTGGGAACGATTGGACTGTCGATTTTCGTGCATTTGCCATTTGAGAGTAAATGGCATTCGCGAAATCGAAAATCATGAGATTAAATATATAGAGAGATAAAAAGAAATTAAAAATATATGCATTATCCGAAACATTACGTAAAAGAATTCGCAAACTTTGCGTTTTAATATCTAAACTAAGATATTAGGACAATATTAAATATACCTTTGTATATTATATACCTTTGTATATTATAAATTAAACGGAAATGAGAAATTTAATTGACATTTGCTACGACAAGTTTGATCGACAACAAAAAGACACATTTTACGTAACGCGCGACGCAAAGAACGATAAAAAGCTACTCCTCTATCTATTTTTATTAATTCGGAACTTTCGCGCAACGAATTGAATTAATGCCCGATTCGAAAGTTTTCCCGAGCGTTCAGAGTTTGTATCCCCTGTAGCTTGCGGCTACTCGTGAGCAACAACCGCGAAATGTTAATCCGTTTCGAAACGGGAATTTCAATCTCTACAACCACCGAACTCAGAATTCTTCATAAAGTACAAGATGCTTATTAAAAATTGTTTCTTCTATCCATAGAATGTTCATGTAAAATGCCAGTACAAATGAGCTTTTTATTTCCATACTATAAAAAAATTAACTATCCTATTGTATATATTTAATTTTTTATAAATTCATTGAGACGAATCAAATACTCAAAGTTTATGTTATAAATGAATATTTTGTTTTTAAAAACAAAATATTCATTAATATGATAGAGAGCACTAAGAATTGGTCCAAGTTAGATGTTTCGAATGATATAATATTCTTGGTTTATGAATTTAATTTATCTCAGATGTGATTGTGCGCCGAAACCTGGGATCTCTCGACACTTTCTCAGGTTCGAATCCTGGTTGAGGTAATATTTTTCGCAATAAAAGTTTATTGATTGAAATGGGGAGGATTATATATACGTGAATGTCCGAATGTTTCGACTCGCGATTATCATCTCAGATTGATTGTGTTTAAAATGTCCGAACGTTTCGATGCATAGTCACATCTAAGATAAATTAAATTCATGGATCAAGCATATTATATTATTCGAAACATCTAACTTTGACCGATTCTTGACGCTCTCTATCATTTTTATGTTGTGCATTAACTCGGTCGGATTTTATTTCAAAATATTCATTGTTTCAAAATTAATTGCTGATGCAATTATATTTTAAAAAGTTAAATAATAAATAAAGACAGTTGAAAAAATGTCAAACAAAAAATAAAAGACAAATAATATATGCAAATAACATATACGTAACATCATATAAACATCATATAATTTATATAAATCTTCGGCATATAAAAATAGTCTGAATTAATATCCCGATAATACATAAAAAAATTAGTAATCAGTATATCATACAATACAGCAGAGAACTTTTCATACAACACGTTAATGAATTCAAAATAAAAAAAAAGCATTTTTTAAAATCTATTTCATGTCATATTACAATAATGATTCGAATAATACTATTATTAATATTTGAGATAAAATATTCAATATTATTCGGTTTAGGGCTGACAGAATAATATCTCGCAAAAGCAGGAATGTACTCTCGTAGTTTCGTACGAATCGTACGACGTTGCATGCGACATCGCGATTAAAGCCGTCGTCGTCAGTCGTTATTACAAACATTAACGCGTAATTGACGCTGAAAATGTTTTGGGTCTAATTGCCATCGTGCGGACGACGAGTTCCATCGCGAATCCTGGAAATGCATTTGTGCCCTCCATGCCCTATGCAACTGCTAGGCGAAGTGGACGAATGAATGTTTTACATAGCAAAAAAAAAACAAATATTTGCGCAGCACGATTTTCGTGTTTCGCGGATTTCGTTGCTGGTAATTAAGAAACAATAAAACGGTATTAAATGTCACGTTCTCTGTCGTTGTTCTATTTAAAGAATTGCAAGAGTGCTACGGGTAATTTCCGAGGACAGTTATTAAGAAAACAATTTCTACTTTTATATGAATTAATTCAATTGTAAGTTATATTGAGAGATTCTTCAAGAAGTTAATTTCTTCTTATAAAACAAAGAAAGTTGAAGAGTAAAAATAATACTTAATTACTTCCAGAATAAATAATCCAGATTTATTGGCACCGATCGAGGAAAATATTTCCGAGGAAATACAGTCGATGGCATGAGTTATCCATTCAATAAATCTCGCTAAGGATGTAGTCCTTTTCCCAAGGGATGCGACAGTACATACAAAAGTCTGAAAAGAAGGACGGAGAGCAACAGCACTAGGAACCGGATTGCCCCAGGATCGAATTCGTCAAACCGTAGACTCGATAAATCTCGACTATCGAGAAGTCCAGACCCGCGGTGGACCCCCACGGACCAGCACGGGGCTGACTTGTCGTCGCCGTCGTCGCCGACGTCGCCGACTACAGTGGACTTATAAATCCCGACGTTTAATGCGAACGAAGGCAACGCTCGCTCGAGGTAATCCCGTGGGACTTACTCTGACGACACTATTTTTTTTTCTTTTTTACATAATCTCTCGTGCGTTGAGACATTTATTACGGGCGAGGGTCGCGAGATTCGATATGGCCTTTGAAAACTCCGCCGATATGTCTTAACCGTAAAATGTAAGTTACCCTTACATATATACATATATAACACAGCACAACGCCACGTGGCAAGCTATGACGTCATTGGCTGATGGAGGGCAGAATGCAGTCGACTGCAACCCTACATCCTGAGAACAGGGGTGATTAAAGAGGGAACATACATTTGACGTGATGCGAATCATGAATTAATCGAAGTAATAATAACTGTACTAATATCTTTTTGATAACTGAATTCAGTTTGAAATTATTTACACAAAACAATATTGAAAAAAAAAAACAATTAAAAAACAGCACTATTTATAAATATAAAATATAATAAATTTATAAACAAATTATTATTTTTTTTAATATAACTTTAGTTTCATAATACAGTGTTGTATTTTTTCCGCATATATAAATTGTATATTTAACTTGTGAAAAAATACACTGCATTAATCATTTTATTTTTCCAGAATTAATGAACTATATTCTGTTTTTATGTAAGTATATTTAAAAATGAAAAAAATGTACTATTCAATATAAAAAAAAAACATGTACTTTTATGAATTTAAAGTAAACACAAGCAATATTACAAATAATTATTGTATAAATAAATATGTGCATATCATCTAAATAAATTGTATAATAAATATAGGTAATTATATACAATATTATACACTTCTTTAAAGGGAATAAAAAGAGAAGAAAGAAGAAGTGATAAAAGTTCCCAACTAATTCAAGATAATTCTACTACTACAAGATATTCTAATGCTTGAAATACATATTAAAGTTATCTGCCTCTTAAATGTATCGCTATACACATAGTCATATTGAGAATGAAAGGATCGACACCTTTCCCGAAAAAAAAAGCGATCCACTCCATCCCGAGCGGTCGCATATCGTTTTTCTTCGAAAGCCAAAGTGAAACCTAATCGAATAGTGATCGCCGTTCTCGAACAACGACGCGCCACCGTCCAGAACACACGTTCGCCGTCTAGCGAACTCTGCCACCCCGGACGTCCCGTCCCTTTTCACCCTGACCACGGTAGCACCCCTCGTCGCCCCGGCGCCTTCGGGCCGTCACCCCCCTCCCCAGGGGGTACTCCGAATATCGATTCGTCGGACATTACCGTGTAGCCACCGTTGGAAAACGTTATCGACGAAGTGTCCGCCCGTTCCCTCTCTTTCTCTTCCTCTCTCTCTCTCTCTCTCTCTCTCTCTCTCTCTCTCTCTCTCGCTCTCTCTCTTTCTTTCTCTCTCTCAATAACGTCAAAATCCGATGAAGCCGCCATCGAGCGCATCGGCCGTTTCGAGTGCAGTGGCTATAATACAGTTATGAATTTACAACCATATCTGTATATGTGGGCGAGTGGTAGAGATATCAGTGGGAGGGAGGATGCAACGGCGTTCATTCGTGGCGCGAGTAATATTCGGCGTTACAACGCGAGAGTGAGTTTCTGTAATGCTATTGATTCGCCTGGGAATCGTCGGTAACATCGCGATGTGTTCGGCCAATGAGAGACGCTGAATTCACGCGACAACATGTAACGATATTGTTTTTCAAGAGGGGCCGTCTCTTCTCTCTTCAACATCTTGCCCGAAAATGCGGTGGAATTCGACGAGACGTCGGGTTGGTTCATTTCGTTTGCACTCCAACATGCCTTTCAAGTTCGGGAATATATGTGAAATGTAAATACAGGATCCCAAGGCTTTCGTCTACCATATCTCTCTTTTTTTACGGAATAAAATCGATTCTTTTGAGAAAAAAACTCATGATTGTTAATCGATTTATAATTAAGAAATATTTCAGTTTAATTTGTAAAAAAAATATACAGCAAAATTTTTTATTTATTGTAAATAACTTTCATTAAGTTTCTATATATTTAAAATTTAAAAAAAATAAACAAAATAAAATTAAACAATTAAATTAAATAACAAATTAAAAGCTTCAAAATATAAAAAAATTGTAAAATATGAAAAATACGTTTTATAAAAAATTTAAATCATTTAAAATTGAAAGTATTCATAGATGGATATTTTCTAAAGTGACATTAGATAATAAGGAAACGTCTTAAAAGTTTTCTTCAAATATCTTTTTAAAATAAATTTCATAAGAAACACTTCTAAACAAAATCTTCAAGATATATTTACCAATATTACTACTTTGGCTATATATGTATAATATATTATATATTCATGTATATACGGGATTTAATATAAGTTTCGATAATAAACAGTGTCTTTCGCGTAATAAGAAATTTTATATAATTCGATAGATATCAATTTTTCGCTGATCCTTTACTCAAAGTTGAGGTTGAGTTTTGCACCCCAACAACGAATCGAAATTAATTTTCCCTTCGATTCACCATGAACACATCCCAGTAGCATAATCACGGACTTCATTGGCCACCGCTATCGGATTGACATTTAGCAGAGCAAACAATTATGCTTGTCCATCCGCCCGCGCTCTCTGCCATCACCCCTGCGATAAACTCGGATTCATCCCCCACGCGCGTGAACGCTAATTTATAAACATTCCCTCTCTAACGTGAATTTATGCGCTCGTAAAAGGGCGTCGATGTACTTTGTGTCGGTCTATTTCACACTAAAATGTGTCGGGATGTGCATTGTACTATTATATATTTTATTCTGGAACATAAAAGAAAATTTCGAAAGAAAAGCCAAGACGAGTGTTGTGTAGTGGTATATTATATTAATCAATAATAGCTAGAATTAAACCTTTTAAATGAATTCATTTATTGAAAAAAAATCTTAGATAATAATCTGTTAATTCAAAAGAATCTGTTCACATTTAATCTATTTACATTTGAGTATCATAAAAATATCATTTATTTTATGCATTTCTACACTCATATCATTTAATTCTATCATAATATATGAATTTCTATTTATGTCAAATTTTTTTTATATTTGAATTAAAGGTGATAATAATGCGAAAGTTTTTGTCTGTCATATAAAAAAATAATTTTGTTATAGTTGAACATAGAATATTATGTCGAAATTTTACATATATATTAAATAAAAAAATTGATCCAAAAGTTTGATTAGAATATTAATTTTATAATAAATATAGCAGTTTTTTTTCAATATACCAATCAGGAAATGAAAAAACTGAAGATCGATTAATTGAATTTCTGGGAATACGGATATTTTAACTTAATATATAAATAAAAAATTTCATTAAAAACAAAAACTGCCAATAAGATTTAAAAAAATTTTTCAATTATTGAAAATTGGTTAATTAAAATTATGCATCCATAGTTTCATCCATAGTTCTGCATAATATTTAGAAAATATTTATAAAATTTGAAACATGATATTCAAATTGAATAATGAGAAAGAGAACACTTTGTTTTCTCAAATTTTGACAATTCCACAATGCAGTTGACGAAGATGAATGATCTTGCAGGAATGTTCTACGATAATTAAGAAACCCACTCAAAGATTCTGTTCATTCTTCCACCGTGACGAATGACTACAAATGATAACAGTCGTAACCTTTAAAGGCTAAAACAGACCATTTTGCCTTGGAGATCGTAGCGTCAATAGGTCCACCGTCCTTAAAAGGTTACAGGATACAAAGGGTCACGTAATCACACAGTATTTCATTCGCGTAATTATAATGTTTTCTTTCGTACTAACGCTTAATTCCTAGTTCAACCATTCCTCAATTGTGAGAATAACGACGTCATATAACGAAAACAAAAGTTTGTAAATGACAAATTACTATTTATAATAAAGAAGAGAAATTTGTCATAACAAAACTTCATAAAATCTCCAAATGAATAGTGCAATTTTTGATTATGTTCTAAAAATAATTTAATTAAATCAAGTTTCTTTCGCACGTATCCATCGTTTCTATGAAAATAAATCATCGGTATTAAAATTTTAAAAAAAGTCAAGGAAAGTTCATCGACACTTGCTCAGAAATATTGAAAATTTCAACAGTAATTTAGTTTCAACTTAAGCTTATTGTAGTAAAAAAGCAAAAACTGAGACAACACTATTTGAAAATTGAAACAATTGTTTATTTTTCCTGACAGATTGATTTGAAACTGTAAAAAAAATATTAAAAAGAGATGAAATAAAAATTGTTGGTATAAATTACATGACATATACGAGTATTTTAAGTCATTCAAGAAAAGATTTGATATTAATATTATCTGAATATTATCAGCTTCTTTTTGCCCAATGTCGAGTCAGAATTTGGCGTGGCTAATGGAGATACAGCCGAGAGAGCCAACAATTGCAGGCGTCTTTAAAGGAGCCAAAACGGAAGCGGAGAGGTAACGTGAGGGCGTTATTACGTCCCATTTCGAGAAGACCCCTTGGCGAGGACTTTCGTCGATATCCTGGTGGGCGCCACGCCACCCCTACCGCGGCGACGGGCCGGTTAACGCCTTTGAGCTGCGCGTGCTCAGGCACCCCTCTCGCCCTTTTTTCCCCAGTTTCCTCCAGCCACCAGATTCACAGGCAGAACGAAAGAGGGGTGACGGGGTACTGAGAAGAGGAGTGCGCAACACCCATGTTTTTTCATTCGGCGACGCTGTAAAATACTTGGCCTGATACTTTTCTACCTCTCTCAACGACCTTAATCCCTCCCCTCCTCTCCCCCCCCCTCCAATGTATCCAGTATCAAAGGAATGAAATAACAAAGGTACTCGGATATACGTTCTAACTTATTCACCCCTTCTCATACCCTTCTAGATATCAATCTTCACTCTCCTTTCCCCGCCCTACTCCAAGAGAAACTCGCCTTCCGCTGGACGATATACCAGGAATGATGATATAACGGACGCATTGCTATCTCTCACCTGCGGCTCCCGTTTCCTTTCCAGGGCCGCAGGGGACCTTCCTGTGCGGTCCGATTCCGATGTTCGTCGAAATCGCACGATCCTCTTCATCGGTTTTCTTCTCGTCAAGGAGATGTTCGAGGATTAATCCAAAGGCATCGATTGTTTAATGAACGGTCTGTGCTTTTCATTTAACCCAATGGTCAATATATGAACGTCGTTTTCTAGAACGCAAGGCGCGCATGTGTATGTGTATACATACGCGCGCGCGCGGGAATGTGTGTGTGTGTGTGTTTGTGTGTATGTGTATAGAGAACGGATTAAATGTCCTGCTTTCAATCGCGGCCACCAATCCCGAATAACGGCCCTTTAATCGCGGCATCGTGGAAATTGAAAGGGGTTACAAACGCGGGTTATATTGCACCGAAGAGGATAAAGACATTCCTCGCGGCAAAATAAATGCGAATTAATCAAACCACAAAGACAAATTTAGAATATACGAGACACAAAACAGGCGGCTATGTATTTTGCGCGTAAAATAAAATAATAAAATTTACAGATACTCTTGTATTTAACTGCAGGTATTTTTTACAATTATTATATGTTTTTCATGTTAATAATTTGCATACTATCGAAAATGGAGTAAAAAGATGAAACAGAGTACTGGGTTTTTGTATGCATACATGAATACCTTTATTTTTAATACACATATTTGTATAAAATATATTTTGAATTCAATCTGTTCACCAAAGCTGAATAACGCTACCTTAAATTACAGAGATATTTAAAAATGTACAAAGTCGTATGCTCAAAAGAGAATAATAGCATTTTTAACGGTAAAGCTAAATGGTAAAATTAATTTGATTTTCATTTGCAACCGAAATAAAATAAATAGGTAGAAGTTTCCTGGTTTTTCTATACAATGAAGATAAAGAATTCTTATGTTTTATTTTAAAAAACATATATATATATATATATTAGGTGTTGGAATTAATTCGTAGCGTTTTTAATGAAAGAATGTTATTTATTTCACATGAGCATTAAAAAATACATTAATGAAAGTACTTCCCATCACTTGTAAAACGCTACGAATTAATTCCAACACCTAATATATATATATATATATATATATATATATATATATGTGTGTGTGTATTATATATTTGCTTTCAATTCTCATTAATTATAAATAGTAGTCTTTTAATTGCGATAAAAATTTAGATAGTCATAAATATCAATAATGTAACAACTTATAAGAAAGAAATACCACAAAGATGTAAGGACAGTAATTCTTAAGTTGCACAAAATATTAACAATTATATTTATAGCTTCAATTTAAATGGACTTAATTATAACTGAAAATGGATTTAATTTAAATAGATCAATGGCGTAAGGTAATTTAATTATTTGATGCAATCTTTTTTCATAAGGTTTTTAGATTTCTATTCTTAGTTGGAGCAGAGCCTTTGTCACAGCATTATTTATGCAGCAAATCTTAGAACATATTATACTCATACGATTGCGTATCCATGTGCTTTGTTTACCTTGCTATTATTATCTCCCTTGTTATATCTACGACACGCTGCAATAATATAATTTCTTGAAAAATATTTTGAAATAATTCCCATTGTCAGAGATATAGAGATGTCTCATTTAAATTGCATCATCCGCCTCCGAATAGATTTTAAGTTTCTCATTCTCCTTTTCTAGATAGATAGATAAGCAGATAGATAGATATATATCACATTTAATAACAACTTTCTCCTTCTTACCGATTGTATCTAAGAATTTTAAGAAGCTATATATATATACATAAGTAAAAAATATTAAATTAAATTATATAAACTTCAAGATATATCCAAAATTAAATGTTAAAAAATTTAAATTTCGCAAAAGCCATTAAAATATATGTATATAAAATAAATGTATATGTAATGTCTTCATGTTTCTTTAATAAATTCAAATATTATGTATGCTATTTTTCCATTCAATATTTCAATACACTTCCATTTTTAAATCTATACAAAGATATAGATATATACATACATTTCTTATAATATGTATATATATCTATACCTTTATACTAATTTAATTTAACTCGTAATACAAAAAATTTGATATTGACAAATATCGTTATATTATAGACATCTTTATATTTTGACATTCATCGCTTCGTTTACGATACACATTCATTTAAATTCTGAAAACACGTTTTCAATTCGCGGATGATCGCAACGAGAGCTTTCATCCGGTTGATGCCTATCGCGTTCAGTTTTTGATTAGGGTGTTATCTGATTGACGATATCACGGCGTTATACTCATTGATGTATACTTACGCGGTAGTGTGGTCGCTTTTAGGGAAAGAGAGAGAAAGACCGGATTCCCAGGGTGCATTAAGCTATCTATCAATCTATCTTTTGTACGAAGAGTGCACACATTCGGTACCCGCGCCAATACCGGTTACGCATGAGCATACGTGAATCCACGTGTACGCGTAGGTTGATAAACGCAGTAATATATGGGCGATACAATGCAGTGCATTATCGTATGCGAAAGTCACGTTAATGTCAATTGCGGAGATGCTTGACTTGAAGCGATTGCGGAGGTACTTAATTATGTCGTACAATTGTAAAATAAATGGACATTCTCAACGGATCAATATGTAACATGTATGTACAAAATGTTTGAAAGTGCAATCTCCAGATTACATTTTCTAATACTATACATAAACTTATATAAATATTAACATCGAGGAAATCGATCGTAAGCTAAAATGTACAGTTATTGATAACCGAGTTGGTAACAGACTTTTCGTTAAAATATTGTGTTGTAAATGATAATAATTAACGAGTTGAAGTTGTTTGATTTTATTAAATTATTTAACTTTATTTATGTAGTGACATATTTAGACAGTCATTTTTATATCTAATAAACTTTGTTTCCATAGTAATTCCATTATTTAAAATTTTTTTTAACTAATATCGATTTCGAGAGATTGAATATACATATATTCACAAATACTGTAAGGACTGTAAATATGTAATTCTTTGAAAATGGAGATATTTTGAAATGGTCTGAGAACTGTAAATCATTGAACAATATGCGATTCTTATCGGTGACCTTCGGTAAATTTTTACGATCTTTGACGGCGCACTCTATACAATAGTGTACGGAGGAGGCACCGCCCCTAGAAGAAGGGTGTACGAAATAGCGCTTCCTTCCCTTTTTCCCGATCGGCGCTCTCGCGCTGCGATGTTTCCTGCGCGCAAAGGCAGCATACTGCCAAACAAGGGATGGCGATCTAACAAAGGGCGGTCTCCAACTTCACGACGGTACTATGCTATCTCCACGACGTACTTCCGCCCTGTTGCATTTTTCCGATTCTTCCTTTCGCGGACTTTTTTTTCCGCCTCCGCTCTTAAATCCATTCCCTCCCCCATCCTGTTCGTACATCCTTGCCAACAATCGTACTAGAACCTACGCCATTTCCTCGCTTACCGACACCCTCGAGTCTCTTTTCGCGTCTCGCCACCCCATGCGAATCTTCTTAACGTATGTTCGCGTATTTAGATAAGAGTGGCGAAGGGCGTGCCTTTACGAAGCACGTGCCCCGTTTTATCGTGCGGGACTCTTTGTGCATCGCGCAACTCGTCACTCTCTGTCGTCGTTTTGAAAAAAAGGGCGCGATAAACACGAGATAAATAGGGTGCGACGATAGGCATTTTAATCCCGCACCAGATACAAAAGGGTAATATAAACTTCGAAAGCTTAGTTATTTTTTCGATATTTATTTAATAAATATTATTCAGATTTCCCACATAATATTTTTTAATTAGTATTTATATGTAGGTATATTTATTTGTATAATACTGAATGTTAAATGTTTACAGAAATTTGAGATTGCATTTTTCAATAAATTTAGAGTCAACTTGAAGAAGACCATTTACCATTTAATGTGTTATAATTGCGCTCTCTAAATTCTTTTAAATTAAAATAGAATCTCACTGTAAAAAGTAAACTCTCACTCTCTTAAAGATTAAAAACTCTTTTTCAAGAGTGGTAGAATTTTCACTCTTTAGAATGAGATTCCACTCCGAAGAATTTAGAGAGCAAACATACAAACAGAATAATATTTACTACTTAAAAATTATGTAGCTTTTAAATTAGATGATATGTTCTACTTATAAAAAATATCGTTTTATTGCTGTTACAGACTGCTCACAAATATTATTTAAAAAATTTAAGATTATTTACTGCATTTGTCGATGTATGTCGCAGTAAAGAACAAAAGTTCTTATGGATATAAATCTGAAATATTTTCTTTCTTTCCCGTTGTAATGTCATGTATCCATGTAACAGCTCAGTGAGGCAGATAATAGGTTCTGAGCGTTATGATGACGTTGTCATAATGTTGCAGTAGATTGGATTGCTTTCTTCTAGAGATATGGTTACTACATAAAGAATTCTGACGCTAAACTTTTTATTACAAAAAACAGCGAAAATGAGAAATTTTTCAATTTCATGTTCATGAATCGAGTAATTATATTATAAAATATTAAGTAATAACATAAAAGTCATACACGAACGTATTATTTAATAGTAAGTTCCTTGGATAATGGGCACGTTAAAAAAGTCTTTATCGTGATACAAAGACTCCTACAAGTTCCTTCAAGGTAGTTTCTCGACAATGTTTTGCGCAACCATAACCGTACCGTCCACGACGTGCACCCTTAATACAGCCGTACAATGATCGATGCGAAATTTCTAAATGAATACTAGGAGAGAGAATTATGACGACGTCGTAAACTTTTCTCGGCTCTCAACCCCTCGAATCGCGCTCGGGACTCACCCCGCTCACCCGGAACTTTCGCCATTTCCTTCACTCCGAAGCTCGAGCTTCCTTCGAGGCCTCCCGCTGGTTCGCGTTCTTCTCGTAACGTATGTTCGTGTGTTTAGATAACAATTGCGGGGCACGCTCAGTGCTCGAAAGCACGAACACCGTCTGATCAGAGCACCACGACGGTTCTCTCTTTCTTCTTCTCCCTTTCGCCTCTTTTTCTCACCCTGACGGTGCTGGCGATTCGCATCGTAGTATAAGCAGGATGTATTACGTACGCTTTATGGCGGTCGTGACGGGCAAATGGGTTAATGCAACTACATGCTTGCCGTACATACGGCTTGTCGTTAATTTTTACTCCCAGCTGTCGGTCGAGAAGAGCCCACCTACGTATCTCTCTTGACTCAACCAAGTTGTTAACCCGTACGCTAATTAATTACCCAGCTAAGCTTCTTTCTTCCACGCGGTGGTCAGCTACTAGCTATCTACTCTATCTGTCTTAACTCATCCTACTTTGCTCTGACGTTTCGAAAAATATCCTTTAACTTCATCAGCAACGAGAACATTAAAACCATGCTTTTCAGCACTCTGCAGTACTAATGATATCTACAAGTTCCATGATGTCTTTATTATCGGATGTTTTTACTATAAAGATTTATATTAATATTACACATCAATATTATTATTGTAATAAGGCGCAGTAAAAAAAAAAAGATAAAATTGAAATGACAGAATATGATCTGAATCATCATAGAATTCTGAATCATAATGCAAAAGTTTGCATTATTTTTTAAAACTTGAGAATATCATCTGTTTACTTTCAATAGTCACGAAATTGCACAACTCGATTCCGTTTTATCTCTCCTTGAATTAAAAAACCTTTTCTATAAAATCTATTAATTTTCATGAATTAATAGATGTATCAATTAATAAATAAATATGTAATAATCTCTGTGTACCTATGTGAATAAATAGCAGTTTTAATTTTTATATTTTTATATATTATCTCTTTCATTCACACATATGTGACGATTTAAATTCACGCTGTCACATCATTCACCGTGCATATAATTACCCAGAAAATCTGGTATAAGTCGTCAAAAGAGAAAGAGAGAGAAGATAGAGAGACACAGAGGCGTCTCAAGTCTTCAATTTTAATGAGCAGCGGCTTAAATGGCGCAACGAGTTGAGCCGTGGATTTAAAACCTTAATTCCTATGTTTAATCCGATAATTCGGTAATACGAAACTGCAGCAGATGCCTCGTAGCGACTGCATATCTAATCGTGCATCCAACCAGGATATTCAAATCGTAATCCAGATCCAGGTCGGATTTCATCAATCTGGAAAATCGTACATGCAATAAGATGTACGACTGTTCAAATTAGATAAATATATATACTTCGCATAAGATTACTATTATTTTCAGCTTACTTTACTTTAGCCTTGACACCATAAATATTTCATAATTATGCAGTTCATATTCTATAATAAGTATTAAAATTGAATAAAATTAATATTGTTTGTACTCTCTATACTTTCAAGTTAAATATTATTATCTAAAAAAGAGAATAATAAATTTATTAAGAGAATGATAAATAAAGGAAGATTGAAATTATTTGACAATAATTGACTGCTAGTATGAATCAAATGTTCCACTTAAATTTTTGAATTATATTTTCTCAAGAATATCTTCTTTATCTAAATTACGTTTGTCAATAAATGAAGAAATACAGGGTCCGGCAAAATGATCTCCCACATTTTAATCTTTAATAATTTAAAAATGTGGGAGATCATTTTGCCGGACCCTGTAGTAACAATAGTAACAACTGTTATATTCGGAACATACTTTTTATCTTCAATATATTTCTTAACCCACAAATCCCTTTTTAATGTTGAGTAAACTTACATGTTCGAGAGTACTAAACTCGTAAATGCTACGAAAGTAGCCACATTAAGATGCCGCAAGGTAATACATGAATCGTCGATCGTGTAGTAACTCGGATTTCACAATGCTGCGCAATGCTTCGGCAATTCATTAAAGTGGCTGAATTATTTGCCATGATTTTGACACGCGGCTTCCTAATGCATTGCATAAACTATCGAGGCACACAAATGGAACGCAGTCGCTTTGGTGTTGCGCAATTTTCCTTGGCCGCATGAGCCTATGTCATATTAAAGGCAGCGTATTAGAGTGCGACGAAATTAATCGATTAATTTAGCTCCCTTACGGTCGACGAAGCGCGAGTCGGATGTAATTCAGCAAAATTTCCAGTCGAGACCGCCAGTTGAGAATCTTGTTGGGCGCGGCACGAGCTTACGTTAATAATTTTCCCGTCGGTTTCCGCGTCGTTACCTACTTCAGAGTAATCGTTAATGTACATATCGTGTGATTGATATTTTTCTAGATAAAAGTAATTTTCACAGATTTTTTGACTAATTTAGAATTAATCTTATCTTAACTATCGATATCGATATATCAAGGATGATATTGACACTGATTTTCAAATTACGAACAATTAGAAATAATAGACTGTTACATCTCTTTTGGGGATGTAACAACAGTGTAAAAGCTCTTAAATTACGATACGTTTCGCTTTTCAAAATTATAATAGATGTTGTTGTTTGACCGGTTTCTCATGCAACATCCTGTACAATCACTCAGCGTTATGATCGCCCACGTGATTACGTCGACGCAACGGAATGTCTATGATCATCGCATAGTCAATAGAAAAAAATGCGTTTTTTATCGACGATATGAAACATAAGGAAAAGCAATTTGCGAGCAAACAATCATAAGTTAATTTTAGTCATATACAAATATAATATCTGATTCATTCTTATAATGGCTAAGACATTATTAGCCATTATAAAAAACGAGAAATGGATTGTTAAATATTTGTACTTTTAATGATAAATAATCGAAAAATAATTGGTCATTTCAATCAACTTACCTACAATGTTGGAATTAAATTACATTCTAATATTCTTAATTTTCGTACAATTACATTTATGTTCGTGAAGAAAATTTCAAGTTATAAAGTTGATTGTATCGCCGTCAAATAAGCGCGCGATATCATCTATTCGCGCCTCGATAGCTTCCTCGTTGCGGTAACTAAAATTTATTATATTCAATGTATACACGAGAAACGAGAAAGACGAATAGAGCAGAGAGACAGAGAGAGAGAATCACAGGTTCGCCGAAAGAAATGAGTTATGGCGCATTATTTACACGAATCCCAGCGTTGTAATATCCACGCAATCCGATGCCGGAGGGTCGCTGGCGGCGGTGTCCAAATGTAATTAACATATTTCGAGCGCGAAGGGTGGAAAAAGACTCCCTTCCTCCCCCATTCCTTCATCCCCCGCGGCTCGTATTATTCTCGCCCGGCCCCAATTTTCTTGCTGATGCACCCTCCGCTGAGGGGCCGCCGCAGATTTTCAATCTGCATTTCTCTTTCCCCTTCCTCCATCTATTCCCGACGTCTCATCCCTTTACACCAACCATCACTATCACATTCTCTCCCTCTCCTCCTTTTCGTAAAGGCCCACGGCTGAATTCTCAGCGGCCGCATCGTGAAGAAAGTGTAAATGCGACAGGGAAAAGGGAACGAGAAAACGTCGAACTTCTGCGCGCATACGTCTCGCGTCTTCTCAAGAGCTTTTCTTCTTGCAGAAACTCCAATTTCGTCGCATTTACATGGGCAAACCTAAGAGCAGAGGCTCATCAAGCCGAACGAGATGTGGGTATTACACATTTCGATGGCGGTGATATCGAACTTTGCCAACTTAATATACTCGAGGAACAAAAGTTTGCTTGTAAATTTCAATCAAGGATCCGTATTAATTTACTTCCAAAAATTTACGGCAAAAAATAAACTCGAACTTTTGTCGAAGCGACAAATTTAATCTGTCATAAATTATTTCAGGATTATTGACGAAAAAAATCAGCTTCAAACTTTTGTAGCGTAAAAAATGAAAATTACTCGTAGAATATATGCTAATGGAAAAAAATAGTTTTCAAAGTTTAAGTTGTGATAATTAAGATGATAAAAAAAATTGTTGAAAAAAAATATATTTTATAGCTATAAAAAAATGAAGGCAAAAATCGTGATAAAAAATCGCATATTTTCATAAGGTGTCGATATTTTACTGAGTTAAAAATGTTGAATTATTCCTCTTTTAATCTTTCAGATTTACAGAGGTCAGTGATCTCGTTCTGTTGAGATAAAATATACATTCATACGTATAGTTAAATATAGAAACACTGACTCATTGAGATAAAATATACACTAATACTGTGTGATATATTTAATACACATAAATAATACAGAGAGAAAAATTCTATTATATTTAATACTTATAATTTATGAATTCCATTACATTTAATTTAAAACTCTTCAACATATTCGATATAAGTATATGAGATTATTATTTCATTCTAATTCAATAATTTTAATTAAAATCGCATTATAAATTGCTTGCAAGTCACATAGTTGCAATAAACAAAATTAAATAAAATCTTATTTAATTTCGTTAAAATGAATTATTCTGTCAAAATCTATACTTATTAAAAAAAAATTAAAAGAAATTTTGATCTATTGTTCAACAAAAATAATTATTACCATGTAAATACGTCAGATTTTATGAGCAAAAATTATACAGCAAGTACAAATTAAATGCAGCTTTCTAAGCCCTTCGACAAGCAATAAAATTCAAAGTAGCCAACAACAGAATAACGTTCGTTTGAGTACCTAATGCAATCCTATCATCATCCATCTATTTCACCATACTTCCGGCTTGTTGCATCCCGCTTCATATTATGCGCACAACGGGTGTTCGCGTAAAAAAACGAGAGTCACTTCGCCGCTAGCATGAAGGACGCCTGTCTACTTGTGCAATCGAGAGAATAAATTATAGCAATCACAAGAGTCGTAGACAGATGAATTCACGTCCGCAAATCTGATTTTAAGTATAAGATTAATCGCAGATTAACCTACATCGTATTTTGATACAAAAGTTTTTATTTCTCAAGCAAATGAGTTTCTTCAACAATGTTAAATACAAACCATAATTTTAACGAATCGTATAGAAGATCAATTTTACGACATTATTAAAAAATTGCACGATGTATGTGCACGATAAGAAAATTAGTGTCTTAATTAATTATTAAAATCTAAAATTAATTCTATACTGCCTCTTGCACTATTATGTTATTAGATATATAATAATCATATTTTAATATAATAATAATTATTATTATTGTTATTACTATTATATTATTAATTATTATAATTTTTCTTATATAGTTGTTATATTCTCTTATATTCTCTTATACAATAAATTGATTTATTAGTAAGACAAAGTAATTTAAAATATTTGAAATTGACATACAAAAGAATTTTTTTAAAAGAAATTCGTCATTAAATTTGGTATCGGACATGTATTCTGATTTACAGAATTATTTAAAGTGTTTCCTGTTAAAATACAATAACCATATATATCATTATCAATAATAAATAATACTTTCTATCTGTTATGATATCTATATAATTGAAGTACAGTGCATAAAATAGCACACCGCGTAAAATAATGTAAAAACTATAATACCGAGATAAAGCTCTGAATTTTCATAATTTCCACGTGCGGCGTTTTAACAAACAAATAACGATATAGTGGACAAAACACTAATACTGTTCACTAATACTGTTCGTATAAATGGCTTCGCAGTTCCATTGGCTTTTATTCCATTTAACCACTACTCGACATAGAAAAGTCGCACTGGAGGTAAGCGCACCGCATAAAGCCGCAAAGCACATAAAAGTTAAAACGTTTCGATCGCGCGATAACGCATCTCATGATATCTCAATCTAAAAGCCGGTCGAACTACAATGATGGCTGTTTTTCAGTCGCCGTGTTATGCGGCTAGAGGAGTTCGATTAAAGTTAGCTCGATAGATTTCACGCCGCCGCGCCGCCACCGACGACTACAGCTCGATAAGGATCTTTGCCCGGGAAAGTGGAAGGCCTTCTCCATATTGGCTCTCGCTCGCCAGTTTATACGGTTTCCGCCGCTCCTCGCATTATCTCCCGCGATCCGATTTGATTGTCTCGTTGGGAGTGCGAGATAACTATACAGACAACGTGTTCCCGATAAAATTCCGCTGCCACCTGGCGCCTCACTAGATTATTTCGTCCGTCGGATTCCGGAGCGCGAAAAAAAGAAAAGGCTTTTTAATCGGATTAATCCCCGTTTTCGTAAGAGTTTTTCCGAGATTCTGATGTACAAAAATTGCATCTCACTTCTCTACTTAATTATGTTAATGATATAAATATTATAGTTAGGCTTTCAATGAGATCTGTGTGTTGGATGATATATGAAATTGATTTAAAGCTTACTTTAAATATAATTTAAAGTTTTATGATGTTTAATCATATGCTTTATGTTTTGAAAAAATAGGTAACACTGAACTGTTCATTTATTGATTCAAGAATTGGAAATTATTATAAATATTAAAAAATATATAACTTCGTGATCCGTGACTAATAAAACGTATTGTGATAAGAATATATATGTCAAGTATTATATTATGACATCGGGAAAATCTGATACAAATACAGAACAAAAGACGTAATATTGTAACGTCATGCCTTCGAGGAAACATGTCGAAGATAATAGCGATATTTGACACGCATCCAGGAGGAAGAGAAAATATCAAAAGACTAAATCTTTGTCAGTTGAAACAAAAGATTGTATCATTTGGGAAAACTAAAAATATTTGAATGCTTTAAAAAAAAGTTTGTGAAAAAACAACTGAGAAAAATCTGGTTGAAAATGGACAAACCAAAAATTTTAATTACATCAATTAGAATTAAAGTTATCTTTACTATAATTCCAATAGATTTATCCAGAAAATTTTGATTCGTCCATTTTCAACCAGAATTCTAATTAATCGAATCAGGCATTTTTCTTAATATAACACTTCAAAAAAAAGTGCAGTTATAAGTTACAGTATACCTCCATGTCTTAATACATCGTTAAATGGCAACGTTTTGTGAACGATGTATTAAGATACATGTACATGGAGATAAACTGTAATTGCACTTTTTTATATTTTAAGCTTTAAATCAATTTTGTTACTAGTGGTTTATATCTTTAGATATATTGACACAACACACAGATCACATTGAAAGCCTAATTATTGCAGTTCATTAATCAGAGCAAGAAACAACTTGATACTGAAAAAAGAATATCGAAATAAGACTATATTACAATCTTAGAATTGAAATCGTACTTTACTATTTTTGGCAACCTGCCTTTCGCCAATCCGATTTATAACAGATACATGTGAATGTGCAGAATCGCTCGAGTAGGTTCCAGCAAGGTTTGCTTGCCACGTGCTGACAATAGCTACCCAATTGGCTGCGCGGAACGTAACAAGGTCTGAGCACATTTCCTGAGTTATTTGGTCCCTAATTGAAAGCAAGAACATTTCCAGAGCGAACTTTTATCTTTATTAGAGAAGAAAAGTAACAAGAGAAAAGAAAATTCTCACAGAAGAATATTTTTAAATTTTCGTTGGAATATCTTTTCTGAAAATTTGAATAATTCAAAGATTTGACGAGCTCATTTTAAGATGTTACAAAAAAAAACCTAAAAATATACTTTGACGATTTTACTCTGCATGTTACAAATGTTACTTTTATAATATATTTGAGATTTTATACATGAACAATCCAGATAGCTCATGTAGATTAATTATTATCTCCTAGACAATTTTCATACGTCGGATAAGATTCGATAAATCGGATAAATTATTTTTAAGAACATTATGATATGATGATTTTACAAATCAACTCTAATTCCACAAATATTTTTATATCGACTATAATTGAATGTATGAGTTTAAAGTAACTCTTGGACCGGGGATGACTGTTTCGTCTATTTACTGAGTATTAAGTAGTAAATAAATTAATTCATCGGAAAAAGTAAACCTGCTCGTTTGTGGCAGTCGGGCGTTCAATAAAATTGGCCGTGCGATGAGAGCAGGTGGCAGCAGCAACAACTCCCGCCCCCCGGTAATCCTTATTTATAGAAGTCGAGACCGCTCCTTCATCGTAATTCGCGGAGGAGGGTGGTCGTTGGCTCGTACCGAGGGTGGCGCGAGGGCAAAGGGTAAACGCTCGATTGATTTACGGATGCCCATTGGACCATGTGGAATTTTCACATCCGTACGTGGACCCTCCTTGATAGGCTCTTCTAATCGGCCGAGATTAGCACGACCCGAGCGGCGTCGTTTAATCCATATGCTCCGACTTGTACTTCGCAAATGCGACTTCCTACGACGCTTCGTCGCAAGTGTAAAAATGATATTTTATACATGTACACATACACTCTATGTTTTATACAAAAAAATTTTAATTATGAATTTTTGCTCTCGTTTGAACTTGAATTCAAAAAGTTGTAAAATTCAGACATAAAACATTCAGAGATATTTCGAAAAATTCTTTGTATTCTTATTTCACATTAATTTCACATTAATAAAATTTGCTTAATTCTTAATTAATTAAAATATATTAATGTACTGAGACAAATTTCTGAAAAAATAAACGAATCATTCCGGTCACAACTGTACGTCATAATTGGTTATCTCGACTAAAATTCTGATCGATATGACTAGATTCTTTCGATTTTAATTCGTCTATTTTCACACAGAAATTTGTCTCGGTGTGACAATTTATTAGAGAGAAAACGTTTCTTCAAATTTATATTAAAAAAGAAGTATACATCATTTAAATATTATATATAATGCTATTGGAAAGTATGTAAACTATCAAAAAAAGTAAAGTCACGTAAACTGATTATTACCATTCTTATACAAGAAATCATCAAGATATCTATAATGCGCCGTTCACTTAGAACATCTTGCATTACCACTAAATATTGTTGTATAACTCTCAAACGACAGATTACATCTAGATCATCTCACTTTCGTTTAGCATACTAAGCGCAGTCTCATTGTTAGGGGAAGCGAGATGATCCCGGAATGACGATAGAGAGCAGAAGGAGAATGCGAGCGAGCGAGCGAGAGAGAGAGAGACATACACAAAGAGAGACCGACTAAACGTACTCCACGGCGCCGTCTCTGGGAAAGGAGTGCTATCGTTCTCGGCGCGGCGCATTCTACGCTCAGACAATAATACCGTTGCATCACGCTGACCGACCTAGCGGAGAGAGAACGTCGGTATAGGAAATGGGGACAATAAAGAAAATGAACGAAGAAAAAGAAATATAAGATGGAAAGGAAAGGGGTGCAACTTTGCGAAGCACTCTATCTCCAAGGGCAGTGGAAAACCGCTCGCTTCTCGGTGTTCTCACGTAAGTTTATACGGTAACCCAGTTAGAGCAGGCGCTCTATCTGCGTAGTTTTAGCAAGAATGTACGCTCGACCGGAAGCCGAGGCTCCCTCTCGTCGGGGAAAGGAACTCCGAAGAGGCGAACGCTCATCTTCGACGAAGGCACGAAGGCAACGTGCCAGCGACGCAGTATCAGGGGCAGTGTCGTTATACGTATACTGCTCCATTAACCGTTATCCTTAGGATTATTCCCGCAGCGCTACGCTGAAACGCTTTTAATTGGTGTTCTCTCCAAGGTGTCTACGCGTAAACAGCGATAGAAGGTATAAACTGTAAGACACTATGAAAACCGTGCCAGATAAAACGATATTCAAAAACTTGTTAAGTTCCTAATGCCCAGATACTAGATAGTAATCCTACCTATTAAAATAAAGAATATATTATTGTTAAATTGCTACTAACACTTGAAATTTTGAATATTTATACTTGTAACTTGTGCTAAATAAATTTTCTTTGAAACTATTGGCAATTATTTGTTAAATTTGGATTAATATATTAATTAAGTATGAGTAACGTATACAGCATATATATTTAAATAATACACGTTAATTTCTCTCAGTGACTTGTATAAGAAATTACAAACTAATATTCGAAATTAAATTCACGATATCCATTAACGTTATAATTTAAATTCATAAATCCATTAATACGTACCACGATTACAGTTCGCATGATAAAACAATAAACAAATATGCGCACAATAATAATTATAAATTTAATTTACACAAAACCAATCATCCGGAAATCAGACCAAAACTTGTAAGTATTAAATACTAAATTCTACAAACGGATGATATGCCTTCAACTTTCAATGGTATTTATTTTTAAAATATATCTCCTCTCTCTCTCTCTCTCTCTCTCTCTCTCTCTCTCTCATCTTAAGCAACACGAGAGGTAGCGTCACGCAAAATATTGCTCAGAAAAGAAAACCAAACGATAAACTCAGGCATGTGATATCATATCTTACGTATTCTACGGGGTGAATCAACAGCAAATGTTTCCGAATATAGAACGCGTTGTTCACGCGCGATCAAAGTCCGAACAAGCAACTACATTGGCCTTCCGTCTTTTCGCATAGCAGGACGTTGCAGCGACGAAAGCAGGATGTTCATTGGATGGCATACAGGGCAATGTGCCAGAGTCATATCGGGAAGTGTGATTATTGGTTCAATGCATAGCAGATAAACAGAAAAGGAAAGAAAGAGACAGAAAAAGAGGAAACAAGAAAAAAGAATAAAGGAAAAAAGAAAGAGAGAGAAAGAGGAGAAAAATAAAAAGTTTTATCACACACTTTGAAACTTAGTTCTTTAAAAAGTATATATAAAAATCGAAAATAAAAAAGTTACAAAGTATCTTCACAAAAAATTTATATATAGATATCATATATATTTTTTTATGAAAATTAACAACAAAATTTTTAATAGGTCGCAGAAATAGTTGCACGTTATTATTTGCTGCAATATGTCAAGTAATCCTTTATTATATATTAAATAAAAAAATAACTTTTTAAATATTTTATTATAATTTTCTTTTATTCTTGACTTGTATTTGCTATAATTAATAGATATGTAAATTTTATTTAATACAGCTATACGAACAACTTTATAATAATCGAAAAATATTATATCTCAAAGAATAAATATAGCATTCTTATTATTTCATTGTAAAAGAATGTTGTCTGTATCCCTTTCTTTTTCTCTCTTGAGAGAGAGAGTATGCAAATTACATGATTCTTCTCTCTGTTTCGCACTTTACGAAATTGTAGGCTGCAAGATCGCGGATTTCAGCGTGTCAGGCAACAGATTGATATTTCAGTGGAATGTTATTTTCTATTTGGGGTGCTAAATGTCGTGACATTTTCAGAATTTTTTTTCTTCTAACAAATATCTTAACGATGTCTAATATCAAAGACAATATAATGCCAACTTGCGTCTATTAGATCGATCGATTTTTTCTCGCGTATATTTTCTTATCTTTTTGTTTTAAATTCACAGATCTTATTATTTTTTTATAATAAATTGTGAATATTACGAAAATTACAGTTCAATGTTTAATCCTTTTTCAAGTAATCAAATTATGAGTATTTTATTTTTACAAATAAAAGAAAAAATAGAAATAAATCTGTAATAAAAGATTCAATTTGTTGATTTGTCGCAAAATCTATTTGCCTCATCATGATCATTAATGAGATAATTGAATCGCTCAGAAAAAGTGATTTTATTGCTTTTATATAAAATAATTACATAAAATAGTTTATCCAAATAACGTAAGACAAAATTAGTTAAAATAAATTGTTGCTTTTATCAACCGAAAAATTTTTATAATAATTATTTAAGAATCATAAAAATACTAATTTAAAAAAATTAAATATCAATTAAATTACAGATATAAAAATAAATTATTTTTAAAAGAATTATACAGTTATAAAATTAAATTAATGTATCTTATTTATAATTTCTTTTTTTTACCGAAAAAGAAACATATCAACAAGGTATTTCGAGCCAACACATTTTTTCGCGTCTGTAAAGCTTCTCGTCGGCGCATTTATGTGGTCGTTTAGGGAAAGCTGCAGGGGTTCTGGAACGCGTTCGCGAGGATTAAAAACGTTGCTTCTCCTCGATGGCACCCAGCTTGCGGTTCACCGTCGCGACGCGAAGGGCCGCCGATTTCGAGGGCACAGCTTTTTTTCGATAAAAGCCCTGAGCTTAGTCCCAAGCTTAACGGATTTGCATTTGTTTGAGCCGCGCCCGTCGAAGCGTCGGTCGGACGAAAAACTGGACGCCGGGACGGGATTCGCGGGGATCGGAGCGTGAATTTCACTGGCACGTCGGATTATTCGGCGCGATGGCGACGAACGGAAGGAAGAGGCGGTCGATTATTATTTCAAGCAGCCTAATGCGCTGGAAACGTCAGCGGAGAAAGAAGGGAAACGGGGCAAAGTGTATTTCTTGTTATCATAGGGAAAACTCCCTGAGAATTAAAGGAGAGAAGTAATGATAAACGTTTATAAAAATATGCGTGATGTGCAAGCTAAACTTCATTAAAATACTACAAAAATATAAAGTAAAATATAATCAAAATTAAAAAGTATAAAATCAATAAATAAAACATTCAAAAAATTAAATAAACAATGAAAATAAATTAATATATATATATATATATATATATAATAAATAATAAATATAAAAAATAGTTACCGAGGGTGGGGAGAAACAACGAAAAATGATTCGAAAGTTCGAAAGTGGCCTCGAAATCGTGGGCGTTGCGAGGCGACGAGATCGGTGGGAGATAAAAGGTAAGATAAACGAGCCGAGATTCGATCGATACCAAGAGAGAAAACTCGTTTGACGCGAAACTTTGTAACGGATGCTTGTTCCAAAGGCTTGCTAAGAGCGAAGCATTTTCATTTGGTAATATGATAAATCTAGGATTTCAGAAAAAAATACAAGAAAATAAGATTAAAATTAAAAATCTAATTCCAAATAAAATATAAGTATTAAATATAAAAGCATATCGATGTTTGATTGGGTAGAACATGTAGAAAAAAATAGATACAAAAAAAGAATAATGAGAACATTATCATTTTAAATTTCAATTCATTAGTTTTTAATTTTTCTTTCATCATCATATGAAGTTTATCATCATAATAAAATTTTGTCACTCAATAATAGTTAAACCACAATTTCGTTTACTAAACTATTCTCAATATTATAAAAAATAAAACTTGTATCAATAATATAAATTTATGTACACATAAAATTATACATACGTGTGTGTGTGTGTGTGTGTGTGTGTGTATAACTTCTGTTTTTCGCGATATCCGCAATTTTAATTAAATAAATATTATTAAAAATTAATAATTATAACTTGTATGATTATTTAAATAAATACATTAAATATAGCGTTTATTCAATATATTATAAGTTTGTATTAACATACAAATTTTAATGCATTAACGTTTATATACTATATTATTATAATATATGTATAGTATTTAATTAACTTAATTTTCCTGCCATACATTGGAAACTTCGATAGAAATTGCTTTTGGTAAATATATGACTTAATAATGTTGCGATTTATATATCTCGCTATTTCAAAATAAATCATTCAAGTGTATAGACAGGTGACATTTTCAATACCTCAAATAAAGTTTACGATCAAACGATTTAAAGTTTAACATAAATAATAGTGTGTTACGGAATCGTAATCGTTCTGTAATAATTTGTCAATGAAATAATTCTATTGTATCAATAGGTTCAAATATTATAATAAACATTTCAAGGATATTCAAATTAGTTATGAAACATCTCAATAAAATTTAACGTTCAAAGTTAACGTTAGAAACTCGCATAACGTATAAAAATGTTTGTAAAATAGGTGAGCAGTATTAAATATTTCTTTAAGACTTTATATTATTATATTATGTGTATATAATTAAATGTTGTATACTTAAAATTTTTATTTAATATATCTTGAGTTAAAAAATAAAATATAATTTATATAGCCCCTATATGAGGTTGAACGTACAGCAGGATTAATAAATTCTTATATTCTATAAAGATAGATTGCAGTTTACCGTTATAATCAACCTCTCGCGTATAAATCTGTTATTAAGTTCCCCATTAAAAATCGAATAAGAACGAAACAGAGACGTTTCGTGTCGGTTAACCGGTACTGTTGCTTGCTTCGATGCCGCTAGATATAGAGCATCAAATCCTGTTTCCAGGAGCATATCATTTATACGTGTCATTTTAGTAAGCACTAGTGAAGCTTATGCAAGTTTAGTAGCAGAACATTTTATTATAGCAGAAAGTATTATATATCAAAAAGTAAAACATCAACTTTTATTCGTAACATAAAAGCAGTATATTAATCGATTTTTTGTTTGTTGATTGAAACGGTATCAGAGCATTAAAATAAAAATAAAAAAAACAGCAGACATTAAAACAACATTCAAATACTATTTGACATTTCCGTAGTGGAAATGTGTTTTTCTAAATCAATTTGTCAAACTATGAATACTAAGCCACTGTAGATAAAAAAAATTAATAAGTAAATAGACGATAAGACGTAATGGGTATTTTATTACGGTTCTGTTCCACTCTTTCATATTTCGTAAAAATATTTCTCGCAGGAGACGTGTCTTATTAACCTTTGCCTCCTAAAAAACATTGCGTTAATTACTTTTCAAAACTCTTGTTACACGGATCAGATGGCGGAAAACTTTTGGAACGAACATAACAAAGGGAAATTTCTTACTTGCCACTCTAACATCTTTCTTACGTATATATTGTACATTCCACATAGATTACTTTTTTTCTCTTTTCGTTGACTTTTCGTAGCGCACAATCTATATGAATACTTTGGCTCGCTGTCAACTTTTTCATTCTATTTCTGTCTGTAGTTTCCTACCTCTAATTTCTCTCTTTTTCTTTCTCTCTCCCTCTCCCTCTCTCTCTCTCTCTCTCTCTCTCTCTCTCTCTCTCTCTCTCTGCAAGAAATATCTTCTATCTGTATGCTATGGTATCGTTATGCGTTCATCATTACCGTTTCACATTTTCTAATTTTTTGCGAATCTAGCGAAATAATTTCATTCTTTTTATCCATATTCTCTGTTCTTTTTATCCATGAATTTACCAAATTATGTGCACAAATGGTGTGCCTTAACAATGAGACTCGCAGGTAACGTTACTAAACTCAGAATTGTAACTGAACACTCGAGAAATAATGAATGTCCAAGTTGTTAAAAATTTTCCATTTTTTTCTTCTCACTGAAAAATAAGTTTTATCTAACATTGGAATAAATCATTTACCGTTTTTAATCTTCCTTTGGCTATTCACCGAACTTGAATCCGTGAGTTTGCCAAGTCCAAATGACTGTGCAGATGAAACGATAAGTTAACGCGGATGAATATGAGCGGTACGCAAAGCAACGACCGTAAAATAACGAGCCATGCTCGAAGGCGAGTACTCGCACGTTTTAAATGTACGACGCAAATGCAATGCATCGCGGCGATGCGCTTGCATAATGTGCACTCTATCGAAGCGCGACGTGTTTCCCGTACCTCGATCGTTCTAGGTTCTTGTGCAGAAGCGGCTCGGGGAGAAAATGTTTCTTATTGCAGTGCAGTTTAATACGTGCCGGATATAACGCGCCGACGTCAATACGTGCTCGCGTAGATCGACGATTCTACAAAAAGCTTCCGTCAGGTGTTTCCGGGAGTTTAACCCAGTTCGCCGAACTTTTAATCGAATAGTGTTCATTCACCCGTAACTTTGATAAAGTTGATGATGATAATCAAATGTATTTTTTCGATTTATTTTGTCGCATTTGGGCAAAAAACTTTAAGAGAATAGATTAAAAAAATCAATGTCACGATAATAAAAAGAAAGATAGAATAAAATGTGTATTATAATAGAAAATAATATTATATAGAAGAGTTAAAACACGGATACATTCTTAAAGAGTGTATTCAGAGACAATATTATAACATATATAGGCGACATAATAAATAAAAATGTTTTTATAATAAAAGGATTAAAAAATTCATGTTATTTCCAATCATGATCAATTATTATCCATGTTGTACTTTTTTTTAATTTCGAATTATTTTACATTTAAGTTTTTAAAACATTTTAATAAATTTTCAAACGTTCAGATACGCTATACAAAATGCACAAAATGTACACGTATGAGGAAGAAAAGTGCTAACATTTCGTGATTATTCATAAACGTATGCAAATGATTTGATCTTTCGAAACCAGACGTTATTACAAAATTAAATGCGATATATGCGCACGTCGCTGACTAAATTAGAAATAATTTTCATAGATCAAATCAGTTTATAAATTCAATCAGGTGAACGTCCTCATAATACCTACATGTCAATCGATATTTCAATCAACTGTCAAATTTATTATGGATATTAATAAATGACATGTTAAAGCGTTATTTTTAAATGCTATTATATAAGAGGATAATTACATTTATGTAAAACTACTCCTCTAATTCTCTTCTTTTACAGAATATAAGTGATATGAAGAGATTTAAAAAAAATGTAAATTAGAAAAAAAAAATGTTTCCATGTCAAAAAATAAACGAGAAAATGTTTACCCTTCTAAAAGAAAAAAATCAGATAAAAATAGTATAAGTAAGAAAATACAAAGCAAGAAAAACATTTTCAACTAAACATTTAGTTAAACATAGCAAGTTAAACATTTTCAACTAAACAAACACACATGAAAAAATATCTATGACTATAGTATTTAAGTATATGTAGTACTATCTTAAAAAAAAAACAAAAATTATCTGTGCAAAAAAATTTCCTAAAGAAACTAAGCGAGAATCTTGAAACTATAATGAATTTTACAACATTAATCTTCGAGAGTTTTCACGATTTTCAGATCCCGGTTTTCTCATTTCTTTTTTTCAATCTTCGATACTCGAGAAGTTGTTATCACAGCGGTTTGTATCTGGGCACGATTGCGCGCGGTTTCGTCTAACAATTACTATTCCACGCCCCAGTAAGTCTAGTATACAGTATCTAAGTCTAGTATACCGCAATGTTACTTCTAACTGTTTCCAGGCGCGAAAGTGAGGCTGGACTCGAACAGAAAAGAAGGAGAAAAATAGAAAGATCAGGAGAGATCACTTTGAAAAACAAAACGAAAATACTAAATTCTTCAATACGCCGAAAAATATATTTACTTACATATTCTACTTTTTTGAGTTCAATTCAATTTTCCCCGATATATTGTTTGTCGTAAGAACGATGCTTTCGTCTCTAATAAATTATGAGCGAAAAAAAAATAATATCAGATTTCAATCGGGCTTCAACAGGGGCTTCAATCACAACGATTAGATTCGATCGATCCACTTTAACGTCGATGATATTGGCTTCTCGAAGTGTAGGTATATATATTGTCTTAGGAAGCCTGTATAATGATAGTATTAGAAGTGTTATTTTCTATTAAATTTCTGTTTTTACAATTATTATTCCTTCACAAAACTGGAATTAATCTTTACACGGTACATTTTTAACGGTTACTTGATACTAAAAATTAATTTTAATAAAATAAGCTTTCGAAAGTTATACTTAGGACAATAAGATTATTCTTTATTTAATAAAAATTGGCTTGACAAATAGAGCAAATATTTTCATAGAAAATTTTTGAAATTTAATTTTGAAAATTCAAAAAAATGACGCGTCAGAAAAGGAGCACATAAAAATTATAATATTCAATAAAAATAAAAAATAATTTCCTGCTGTTCATATGAGATTTTCGAAAACATTCTATATATAGAAGATTATAACTCAAAAGTACCACAAGTACTTTATTATTACTGATATCCCGGAATAAATCAGTAAAATAGAAGTCTACACTTCGTATATCCGTGCTATCTATATATATTCATGTTATTGAAAGCATCCGGTTTTAGGATTGTATTTGCAATTACTTCACATTATACATTTCACCGACTGATATTTATTTCAAATTCAAAATAATGGCGTAAAAATCAAATTTGTTTATTGATATTATTTTATTTTGATATAACTAACATTTCTAAAATATAAATACAAGATAAATCATTTTGCAAAATTACTTAAAATCGTAAAACTTAATAAAACAAGTACATAGTATATTTGTAATATCAAATAAATTAAAAAAATAAACTCTTCAGTTGCAAATAAAATCAGAAATAAAAATTACTTAATCTTTAAAATCTATCACTTACTTAAAAATAATGCAAGTTACAAACCATGTCAATGTTAAATTATCTTTGTTAATGAAAAATATATTTTAGTCGACAGCCAGTCGCGCTGTTTTCATTGTAAATAAATGTACAGATTATTTCCATGCGTCTGCAGCACGGAAATCCGAACTCTCTGAAATTTTACCGGTTTCAATCCCTGATGAAAATTCATCCCGAGAGAATTTTATTTCATTGCTGCGAAACAATCTGACGTCTGTCATTTTAGATATTCCTTTTAGTATGAACAGTGTATATATATCTATAGTTACAAGCTTACTGCGAAACAGTTATGTTTCTGTTCTATGCTTCCTGTTAACTAACAAAATTTAGCATAAATTACAAAGTTACGAATGTAAATTATTAAAGTAATATGAATATAATGAAGTATTGTTGACAACTTCTAAGGATTAAAACAAATGTTTTCCAAAAATTCCTTTATGCTGTCGAAAGCTGCTTTCATTTTATTTTACGAGTCACAGTAGACATTTTTGACACAAATCAACATACATCGCTTTCTACGTACAATTTTATTTAAACTCAATCGATACTTTTCAATTCGGGACGAGAGTGTGTTTCAATATGATTTTGACCGATATAACGATACTAGAACGCATCCGCAATATAATATACATATACATATATTTGTAATATATATACAAAAAAACACTTCGTTTGAGAAATTTTAAGCTAATTCTAAATTTTATAAGATTAGGTGCTAAAAATTTACACGTTGTGTATGACATTCTATTTAAATGTGGCAAATTGTGTTGAGTGTGTTAATTTGGGTTGTTTTGCGTTTCCTAAAAAGAAAAACAGGCAAAGTGAAAAGCTCGTGTGCAAATAAATGAAATTCGCATGTATTCGATGTCTAACTTATTTGTTCTTCTTCGGCCTTTTCACGCTTGCATCTTCTATTCTCTATGCCGACCGATTGAACTTCTATCTTCCGTAACAATTGAGTACGAGCGATTTTTTTCACGCGGGACCATTCCGTTTTTCGGATAGAGAGGAAAAAATTCCGCGAAACTGCATCACATTTACACTATCTATGAGTCGTGAGTTTTTTTTTTTTACCGTGCAAAACTTTTTAATTGCGAGGCTCACTCCGATGGTCGAGGCGAGAGGAGGCCATCCAATTTGAGCGAATGGGTTTTTCTCGAAAGCTTTCCCTTCCTACCCCCCGGTGTCGACCCTTTTGCCGCGATTCTTTTGTAACGTAAAAATTGAATCCACATAGCTACAGTATATTCACAGACGTGAACATGTGTTCGTGCATGTCGTGCACACATGACAAAATTCGGCGGAGGAGACCAACTGTCCCTTCCCCTTTTTCCTTTCTTTATCCGCTTTTTCTCTTTTTCATTTACGTTTCAGTTTATTCTCTTTCTTTTTGAAATAATTGCAGCTGCCTTTGTCATTGGCAATTTTTGCAAGTGGTAAATGCAACGTTAATAAATCATAATTAATATTTAAAAAATTTAACAAATGCAAAATATTCTAAGTGTTTTTTCTTTTTAAAAATACTTTCATGTAAAATAATTATTCCGATATAAATGTATATAAATAATACATAAATATTACATCTTATATAAATTATATAAAAATATTAAATGAAACGCATATTATAAAAAAAATATATATATATATATTATATATTATATAAAAAATATTTCACTACTTCATTACTTCATTACTTATAAGTGACAAATATTTTTTGTAAATTTAGACTATGGAAAACAAAGATATAGATATATTCGAAAAAACATAGCTGTTGAGTTTCAAAATATATGTTTCGTTACTGTAATTTTTTAATATATTTTTTTTTATAGAGAAAAAGAGAGAAAGAGAGAAAAAAAGAGCGCGCGTAGTTTAATTGTAAGATGTACAAATACTAAACATGATCTTCGATCAGTCAGATGGACACACACATCCGGTGAATTTACGTTTCCGTTCCACCGGAATCTTGCGGTTGTCCGTTCGAATAAGACATAAAGGAAGAGGAACAGGAAGAGGAGGCGGCTCAAGAGTCGACCGGAGTAGAATGATGAAAGAAAAAAAAAAAGAAAATAAAAATGAAAGACGAACGTTGTCCCACGGTAGCTCGTCGTCGGCTAGACCAAACAAACAATCTTTATCTTCTTTATGGTTGCCCGCTTATCTCCGTCCGGCGACTAACTCTCAGCAGGTTCTGTGCCTCTTTCTCGCCTTCCTACGCAAAGAAATCCTTTGTGTTCCGGCATACGTTCTCACGATGGAAGAAAAGAGAGAAAGAGAAAGCGAGACGAAATGCAGAAAATTTGAATAAATCTCGCGCGGCGTCGTGAATATCATTTCGCTAGACTTTGCGGAGTGTTCCGCATCTTTAAGCGGGCACTGAAAACGGTTCTCTAAGGCCTGCTTCTACCAATATAGTTCAATTTTAATCTCTCTCTCTCTTAACTAATTCTTCATCTTTTTCCAGTTCTGAGAATTAGAAAAAGATAAAGAGTAAGTTGAACTGAGATTAAAGTTAATCTACATTAGTAGAAACGGGCCTAAGTATCGTTCCGGTAAAGTTTTGAGAAAGCCATGCCGATATAAAGCTAAGAGAGCAACGAAACCCGGGCAAGCTTTGTTATAACCAACGTTCAGAACCTTTGGTGTTTTTTATGTGTGAGAGAGAGAGAGAGAAAAATATCTTACATCGTTTAACCGATACCGAAGATAAATGGTTGTGTTGATATGAAAAACGGATGGCTTCTTTTGTAAATAACTGTCGCAAATTTGTAAAAATAAATCAGAGAATTGAGATAAATGTATTCAATGGAATATTTTGCAAAATTTCTTTATGTCTTTTTCCTCAGAATAATTCATCCCAATCAGTGTGTTACACTTCTTCTTACTTCTCTTTGTTTACACGTCATCAGACATGTACTATTTTATATATAAAATTACTGTAGCTTTTAGTTTGGATACGTTGAGAATGTGAAATTTATATAAATCGACATATGTCGAGAAATCGTCGCGACATTTCCTGACAAACTGAGATTGAGCGCTGGCGAAGTACAAATAACGATGAATTGTTCAATTCACTAATACTGCTTTCTCGCAAGACAAGAGAGAAATCAATTTGAAAATTCTAACGGATACTTTCAGTTATAAAAGAATATCAATATTTTTTCTGCACTGAAAAAAAGATATCTAAAAATATATTTGTGAGAAATATACAATATTTATTTCACTGAAATAAATATTTATTTAAATACGGAATTATTTAATTACGAAATAAAATTTTTCTAGCAAATAAGCCATCTATTTTATTTTTTTTCAATTAATGAGATATATTTCACAGAAATAAGATATATTTCACAGAAATGTATATTTCATCATCACAATCAAATTTCTTAAGTAACATTTATTTCGCAATACTTCGACATTTTTCTTTCAGTGTGTGTTCATCAAAAAATTTTTACAATAAATTGACTGAACAAAAATTATCAAGGCACATTTTTAATCGTGAATTATTCGCACAAAAGAATAAATAATATGTGTGAAACAAATTATGCAATAAAGATTTCTAACAAAGACTCTTCAAAATTAAAGTTATTTCGATAATTTTGAATGTTAGTAAATTCATATTTTTATCGTTTATTATCAAATGTGTGGTTTCTCAAATCTATTCTGTATAATACAGGTCCGATAATAGATAATCAAATCACATTTCGTTAGCAGAAATTGAATAAAAAAAATGCTAGTTCGCAAAAATTTCACATAATTAATGAAATATTAATTAATAAAAGTCTACGAGTAAGTATGTATCCTTGAAAAAACTCAATACGGTGCACGTTTACAGTTGTTAAGAACGCGATAAGATGTGCTGTTTGGAGATGTGCTGTATGAATGGCGATAACTAGAAGAACGATTCATAACTATACAATTCGTAGAACACGTCTCCAAATCTTAGCAAGTACCGTGTGTAAAGTTAGAATATCTCCGCGCGAACACACGATTATTCGCAGATCTTTATTAATTAATATCTCATTAATTATTTCAAAGTTCGCAAAATGTAAAGGACTTTGCTATCCAGTTTAACCTTTTCTAGCTGCTCACGAGAGGTGATCCGATTATTACACGAACTTAAGTCTTAAATAAATTACTAAAATCAAAATTGAAACTTTCTCGACAAAAATCGTTAGCATATTTAAAATAAAAATGTGAATTTCGGTCTAAAATGACAGGGATTAAAAATAACAGTACGTAGAAAATGCACGAATATAATCCGAAATATTCTATTCTTTTATGTGTCGTGTAGAATTAATTTTATTCCGTGCTTATTCAAACTAAAGTATTAAATATACATACATTAACAGATAATATATGTGTACATATATTATATACTTAGTTTTGTTAAATTAATTTCACCACATTAATAGAGATATAGATAATTAATCATATCTTTATCATCCGGTGAAAGTAATTTAACAAAATCAAATAATAAGCATGTCCACCTAATTCAATATTGAGTCCATTTCGCCCTCTTTCGAGGGATGACTTCGCAATATGGCTATGTATAGGGAGAAACGTTCCTCCTGATCGCTTATTGAGACGAGCATGAATCGTGAAATTCGTCCGAAGTCGCGTGTATCCGTGCGGAATCAATTCGCCAAGGTTTCCGTCGGAAGAATGCATAGAGCGATTTAGGTTTCCTTTTATACGCGGATTTTTTAACCAATTTGAACTACCTGTCTTTCAACAAAAATTGATCGAGATACAATCTCTGTTATAAAGACTTAAAAGATTTTCAAGAATAAAGTTCCAAGCAAAATTTGATGTATATTTCAGCGGCATTATCCAATCAAATTTTCAAAAGGCCAGGCTCAACTTCAAATTCGGAGAATTCATACGCGAGAAATATTTCAACATTCCGAAATATATGAATTGTCAGGAAAAGCGGTCAGCAAAACCGAGAGCTCATCGGCGTTTTGTATAAGTTTCGGTTAACCGCTGACAAACGATCGGCAGCGATCGATCGTGAAAAGATAGCCTCGGTGGTTGCGGACAGAAACGACGTGGTGAACGCAAAAGAGGCGCATTTTCGTTGCGTTTCTGCCTGTGACGCGTGGAAAAAGTCGTGGAATGTGACAGCTGTGTAGTTGGATGCGCGCAATAAAATCGTTTTGCAGCAAGGCGATCAAATATTCTTAGTACGCTAATAAGTTATGAAATCCGGTGCACTGGTCGACGATGCGTACGAAAGATTTCACCGGATTCGTAGTCTCATTAGACTTTTAATTGCGGCAATTGAGATCTTGGAAGACCATGAAGACGAATAAAAATTCGGTCGCTTTCTCGGAAAATAATAAACTTCGATTGCGTGAACTGATCAAATTGGTTCGTGACGCTCCTAACGAACGCTCGACTCGCATTGCTATATTTTCGCCAAATAATCGCGGTTAAATATACGGACTTTATCCACTTTATCACTGCGAATCACAATATACATTTTAATTGCAACATAATGCTGATATATTCCGCGATTATGTAAATAAAACAATATCCTGATGCGTGTTTCCGCATTAATGCAAATAATGGTTTAAATGCAATATTACACGTGCAATTTAACAGATCGCACACGGTGGGTAAATATAACATTTTCAGAGACAGATTCCGGTAAAATTAACATTTGTTCGTGTCTAAAATTCATTATGCGTAACAATAAGTATTTCATACATTTCTCGGTACAAAAATGAAAGCCTACCTGCATCGATACAGCCTACGTAAGCGGACGCTGCGGAGAAAGATTGTTCTCGCATGCACAAATGACGCGAGTCTCGTGTGAAAAGAGCATATGGCGTTTTGTATACGAGACTCGCGTCCTTTTGCGTCTTGCCTTCTTTAAGCTTTTCGAAGCCACCTGTTACGTAAATGCGAACGAGCGAGAAAGAGAACTTCCTGCGAGCTTCCTGCGAGACGCGGCCGATTGATTCGTGCCGTAATAATCAAGGAGGACGAATCGCGTCCTTGTTGCAACGGGAGGTGGTCTTCCCATCTGATGGCCATTCAGCCGCTCGACAACCACGAATGCACTGCCATGCGCCACGCCGTGTGGTTATAATAATTCCAGCTAGCGATGGCACTGATACCCTCGCGGTGCCGAGCTATCGAGTACCGTACACACGAGGTACCTTCCGCAAGTTATTGTTAGCCCGGCAGTAGCCATACTGCGAGATATCAATTCATTTAAACGAGCTATCAATCCACCGCAAACATTGGAGAGAATGAACCAAGTAACGAGAGATTTCAACGAGGCAGTGAATAACAACACGTTTATAGTTGAAAACGCCTCTTGACGCAAGATAAATCAATTCTCTGCGTTTTGTTAAATCCAAGTTTCACGATTAAAATTATAAATATAAATCGTACTCTACGTGAGTTTCTTGATAAATTAAAAAGATTCAAGGTTTTCTTTTTAAGAAAATCTAATTGTTGTGATAGAATTATTATTGAATAATATGTGTATATCCCACATCATGATAAATCTTAAAAAAAAAACATTTATCATAAATCTCGGAATGTTTCGCGCGTTCGAAGCTTTTACAACGCTCAAAAATATTCTATGTTTTTCTTCAGATAACTTATCTACGAGCAAGATATCAAGTGACATCGTCGAGATTGCGTACATGTCGGAGAAGAAGCAGCGGTTAAATTAAGCTGTTCAAAATGACTCACCGTTGATATGCATTTGTGGCTCGGCGAGATGAATTCCAGGCCCCGCTGTCCCTCGCCGCTGAAACATCTCTGTATATTGCTCATGAACTTGCGGCGAATCGCCTTAAGCGAGTACACGCACAAAGCTGAGTGCGGTCGCGGCACGTCACTGTTGGGCCCGTCGCTCTCGGCGAACACAGCGAAGAGCACGTCGTCCTGAGCGGTGATGCCCAGGTCGCCGGCAAGTACCGAACCGGCCTTGCCTACATAGGCGGCTTGCACCAGATTGTAGATACGCTCGTCACTCGTGCAATTAATCGGTATCTCCGTATACGAATAATAATGTTCGTCGTCCTGGCACACGCGGACCAATTTTGATAGATAGATCGGCGTCTCCGTATTTTTCATTTGCGTAGTAAGGAAATAACTAAATCCACCGCTGCTGAAGCCGTAGATGTAGTTAATAGGATAACGTTCACGTGATAGAGAATTAACGTACATTCGCGTACCGGTTGTCACCGCTGCTTCGGCGATGTTCAACATCTTGTCTTTGTCGAGAGAACGCGAGCTCACCGCCGGCACTTCCGAGCGATAGGGTGAATTACCCGTAAAGGTCACTCCGACGTACATGACCTGAGAGACCGGTGGATTTGGCGGACCCGGTGCGATAAACGCGACCGTCGACGCAGTGGCGTTATTTGCCACCACCGCTTCCTTCACTTCCTGCACCACGTCCGATATGTTGTGCAGATTGCGCACCGTGCACATGCCTTGGAACAGGCTGCCGCAGGAGATGAGCCGCGTAGTGGTGTAATCGATCACCAGGGCCTTGTTTACGTTGTCGACTGGCCGCTTTTGCGCCTCACGGGGGCAGTCCAGCATCGAGCACGCTGTGGAATCGCCCTTAGGTCCGGTGACCTCCTTTACGACCAGCAGCAAGTCCGGTGACAGCTGATAGAGACGATTAACTGCGCCTACATACACTCGGCCTGTGTTCTTGTCCACTACTAGGTGGTTCATCCGTTCCACTTCTGGATCGTGGAATTTCTGTACTATATCGGCCGGTAACGAGCGCGTTATCGGCAACGATAGCGATAGCATGAGAATCAGCATCAGCGGCAGCGATAGACGACACCAACATCGTCGACGCGGTCGCGATACCACCAACCGCGCCACCCTCATCATCCCCGTCGTTGTTGTCGGGAAGACTGACAACATGCCTACTCTACTTCCACACTACGAACTCCGTCGTGCCTTCCTCCCACCACCACCTCCTCCTCCTCCTCCACCTTCACCTCCTCCTCCTCCACCTCCTCCTCCACCTCCTCCTCCTCCTCCTCTTCCGCGCTGTCCGGCGATTGTGGCGGAGGTGGCTTCTTCCTTGAGCCTCTCCCAGGCCTACAACAAAATAAATAAAATATTTGATTATTATTAACATAACAGATATACGATAAAACGTACTTGAGACATTAAAGAAAGTTAAACATTAAAGAAATATATCATAAAGGGCAATAAATTTTAAATTTTTTAAGTATGCATTGAAATAACTTCTACCTATATCATATATGCCAAATTCTTTCTCTGTTGATTACGATACAAATTAAATTTGAAAGTATATTTATAATTTACAAATACGTACAAATAGTTACATACAATAATTTTGTCTCTTCCGGTGTTCAACTTTTCTAATTAATATTGCCTCTGAAAAATAATTATAAATTTCCTTCGCTTTCAATTCATCTTTCTGTAGTTTGTCTGCTATTGTAACTATTCGTAACATCAAGGAACGAGACATTATACGCAAGAGACAGTATTCACCATGCATAATTGTAACGATTATCTTCTCAGACTCAAGGTGAGAGCACCTCTTGCACGCAACGTAATCTACTTTCGATCGAAGGGAAAGGTGCAATTAGTGCAACGACACGGAACAATTATTGCCGAGAACGCACGATAACAATCAAGCATAATAATGCGCAGCGTTGCAAACTGCGCTTCCAGAAATTGTATTAAAAATATCTTTCAAAATATTAGGCATGGCTTATTATTATTTGAAACTTAATCAAATAAAAAAACAGACAAAAGTTGAATGCTTTTTTATTTCTAATTTGGTTATAATTATGTCAACTTAATGAATATTTTATTTTGTTATGATCTATTTCTTAAAACAACCGTTTTAAAAGTCCGTTGGACTTTTGCAATTTTAAAAAATTCATTTAGGAATGCCAACTTTACAGATCTATGTTCAAATTGCTGTCCGTTAATATTAATGATATAATTTACTAATTATTATTAACATTTATTCAGTTTATGAACATCTTTGATAATAATTTAGAAACAATTCAAAATACTGTTTCATTATTGATTAATATCAGAGACACAATCTATCACAGTTTTCGTTGAATTTGTAATTTAAATAGGATTATGCTGACGTGGAGTATCTGATAGTTTTCAAAAATTAGGGATGGGATAAGAAAATCAGAAAGACATGTAGTTTAATTAAAATGTCAAGCATCAAAGTCAAAAAGATATAATTCATTGAGATATCTAATGACATTACTATCTTGTGTTATTCTAATGCATAATTGCGGGATAATTTTTTAATAAATAGGAATAAAAAATAGTACAAGCAACTCTCTCTTGCCGATGATCAATTAGCAATAAATAGCACTGAAAAGATACGTTTTGTTTTATTACTTTCTGACCTTTTTCTAAGTGCTGGTTATAAGCTTAAGTTGACACAGTCCGTATTTTTATCAAATCTTTATTTATCAGCTAAGAATAAAGAATAAAAATCGTGAATAAAGCAATAAATTAGCAACAAAAAAAATCACTAAATTTATATCTGCGTTATATCTCGATTATGCTGCAATAATTCTGTCAGCTTAATAGACGTGTTCTTAAATGTTTACATAAAAGATAAATGATACTATATAAAACTAATTAAATGAACCTATTTAGCGAACGTACAAATTAGCGTACCAACATCAAAGACAAAGATATTTAAATGACGTTTCGTTAATAGAAAGTAAGCATCTCTACGTGATTAGGAATCCTCCTTAGCGATCGTTCGGCAGTTCACGTTCTCACAGGATTCGAAGGAGGAGAAATACTTAGTAGGACGAAAATAACGAGATCGTGGCGGCAGTGAAACGAGAGGAATGTACGATTTATCGAGCAAGAGAAAACCAGGTGCTTTTGAAACGCATCTCGTCGGCCCCCTCTTAAGAAAATGACTTCGTGCAGCCGGCGAGCATCGGAAAAAGCGAACGATGGTGAACGAGCCAACGAAGAAAAAAAGAGAGGCGGCGATCATCTCTCTTTCGTCTCTTATCGCAATGCCGAGGGTAACGGCCGATCGGGAACAAAAGTTTTCTTATTTCCTGAAGACCCATTTCCCCCACTTGTTCCCGGATTACTCCCCGCCAATTTCATTCGATGTCAATCTCGGTTTATAGTGCTCTGCCCCTAGAAAGATTAGAAACATCTGCGTGCGAAAATCTCAAACACTTTGCAAGATTTTAAATAATGCTTCAGTCGCAAAAAAATGTTAAGGATCCATTTTCCTTAATATATATACTTTTTATATGTATAATTGATACATTCATATAATTTTAATATCAATTATATATTTTATTTGTAAAAGAAAGTAATATAGAAGTAAAGCAATTTTATACAGAATAACAAAGAAGGAATAAAGTGAACAAGGCCGTGTTCTAATTTTCTATGAAACTGCGAAAGTACAAAATATCGTTTTTATTCGTTAGATAATTGAAAGATATTGGAAAAATGATCGAGTTATCAATTATTTCTATGAAATGAAACTCTTTCCTCAGAATATCACTATAAAAAAAGAGACTGTAAAATTTATTTACTCATAATTTAAATAGATTATTATTTATATATAATAATATAATTTATATAATTTATTAAAAAGCACTATATATACAACTGGCTGTTGTTTTTTTAGAAGAAAAAAGTTATTTCAAATGCAAAAAAAAATGTTTCACTTGTTTCTTCACGAAACTGTAATTTTGCAGAACTTCATGAGGTAAAGAATAACTTGACTACCGAAAGAATAATATTAGTTTCCTACTTCGCGAAAAGCTTGAAAGAAACGATGAATGCTATCGATTTGTTTATTCACGGCGTAGTTACAGTTCCATAGGCTATAGCCTATATTTCGATCCAACAGTGCGCGTCATTAAATGACGAATCGGAGAGTCCAATATCGCATAAAAGCACTTGTTCCACGAAAAGAAAAAGATAAAGTTCGCGCGATTGTATGAACCATTTGCAGTGAGTAAGCAGTACAAGTAACGACTGCATACACAAAGAAAATAGACCAGGTGACACGTGCACCGATAAGTATGAATTGACTGCGAGCACGCGATTTCTCAGGAAAGAAACGATGGGAGAATGTGCTGAGAAAAAGAGCTGCTTAAGAACGGTGTCTTAAAAAATCCTTTGATTAATATTTAAAGCAATTTACAATAGTATTAGAAAATAATAAATATATGTAATATGTAAATATACTTATCTGTATGTATCAGGATTGGTAAGAAACAAAGAACTCTCACACAGAAAGAAAAGAGAAAGGAAGAAGAGAGGATATGAAAGATACAACAGAAGAAGATGTAATAAGAACAGAATAAGATAAGTGTGTACATAGAGCTAATAAAGTGAGTTTATTAAGATTTGAATATGGCTGCGATAATATAGATGAGGCATAGATAAAGAAAAAGAACGACAGAGAAACAGATATAGAAATAAGGTGTAGTGTTTTAACTTAATTAAGTATTTAAATAGAGTGCGCGATAAAGGAATAGATGAATGGAGTGAAGTAAGATTGTAATTGTAAACCAAGTCTCCTTCTTGACTTATGTTGAAGAGAAATTTTAGTCTATATTATGTGTGTATATGTATGCCTATGTATGTAATATGTATATATATGTATATGTCGATGTAACATTGCATTTCCAATGTCGATTCGCATATTAATTATAATTATCGTAGATGATAGACTACGATAGCCTTCCGTATCTGATGAAGAGAACGCGTGCCTTTCTTCATGAATTCCCATTGTACTGGAGAAGAGCGACACGCACTTTGACGTCGGTAATTAACGATCTTAATTGCTCTCGGTAATTTGCACCGCGATTTCGCCAGAGCGATACACGACGGAGACACCTCTCGTTTCCGACAACGAGTTACGTTAGTCGAGAAAGTCAAACATGCGTGAAACTACGGGGTAATTAGCGTGCAGAAGCTCGAGGCGTTGCCAAACTCAAGTCTGTTGAAATGTTTAAATTTATCGAAGTATATCGATATTTTCACTCATTCGGTATTGAAGATCATGCATCAACATGATACAATATGAATTAAACAAAAAAAAGAACTAAAGAAAATAAAAACAAAGAAATAAAATCAAATATGAAAAACTATAAAGGTAGCAGGAATATCATATACACTAAAAATTAAAATACGAAATTTGATAAGAATATTTAGTACTTTAAATATATTTTTATACAAAAATTTTTAAAAATTAAAAATCATATTATATATAATAATCATATAAAATAAGTTATATCAGTCAAAACATCCTGTAAAATTGCATCTCATAAAATTCATGATAAATTGATTCTTCAACTACCAATCTTTCATGCAGAAAAATTTATTTACAATGACCACCATATGGAATGTACGTTGAAGATAAGATCGCCTATGCAGCTTAAGAGACAAATTGCCTTTTCAAGAAAAGGCCACGTAACGAATGTGATTGCTTGACAAACGTACTTTAGAAGAAAGCGTAAATATTGAAGATATGAAAAAGAATGAATATGAGAAGATTATGGGACTGGGAAAAGCCGAAACATAGAGGAACGATGCAACGCTCTCCACGATCCTTTAAATCTTTCATTCCCTTAGCTTGAGGTCCTCTTGATTTCTCATTAAGCAAAATGATTGACGGAGAAAACATGTCACGGAAACTTCTTGCATAATTGAAAGAAATATATGACGTAGACAAAATTTTAGGCTTTTAAAGCGTTTATATATAAATAACTGCTCTTTCTGTAATTTTAATGTGAAAAACATAATAATAAGGATTCTTCTACATTTAAATAGTTCTACATCAATGACAAATGTATTTTAATCGTTATAATCTGAATTGATTTAAGTACAATTAATTCGTTATTCTATTAAACTGTTATTTACTAATTACAACTAATATGTTTTCTTGTTTATTCATTTCAATGATCAAACGTTTCTTTCGTTATTTTATTATTAGGTGTTGGAATTAATTCGTAGCGTTTTTAATGAAAGAATGTTATTTATTTCACATGAGCATTAAAAAATACATTAATGAAAGTACTTCCCATCACTTGTAAAACGCTACGAATTAATTCCAACACCTAATACTTTTTCTATTTTTCTTGTGTAACTTTTTCAGACAATGCAATATTAATTCTTTTATTTATTATATTAATCGTTATACTTTTCATTTATTCGATCTTCATATTTAAATATTCATCTTATTAAAACTTCTGCAACTTTTTAACTAAAAGATTTAATCCTAAAAGACTTTATCTAGAATCTAAATAAGTTTTTATATCTATTCTCCTATTTAATATTTTTCTGATATTTCTATTTACTCTACTTCTAATCAGAAAGAGAGAAAGAGAGAGAAAGAGTAATTCTGTTATCAATAATAGCGATTTATTACTTATCAAACCTAAACAACAAAACCTAACAAACTAAAAGCTCTTAAACATAGCGGCATAGCTATTATGGTCTACGGGGAAATTTTCCGGGGAGAGAACGGCCGTTAACAAAAACTTACTATAACCAACTCGGATGGGAAAACTTGAATTAATTTGCCACCGCTAAAGCACAGGAAGCGAGGGTTGAGAGACTCCGAGCGGCGGAAAATTTGCGCAGTCTACCGAGTCCGAAGCCCCTAATGGATCCTTAACGAGTTGAACAATCGTTAGAGGGTTTAAACAATCGTCCGGTTGGTGACTTTTTAAAAACAGCCGATTCCTTCGGCAAGTCCAGCACATCGAGTTGCTAGCGGCGACAGAGGCGAACTTTCCTCTTCGGCAAACTTAAACCGAAACTAAATGTCCGCAAAGTATATAATCGCAAAGAAGCGTGCACTCCACGGAGACATCCCAGCTCGTTATCTTCGCCTCGGCCTCGGAAGATTTACAAACTCGCTATTATCTTGGTTGATTTTCCGGTGTTTGCATCGAAAACGCAATATTTCAGTGTTTTCAAGAGAATGTATGAATATTTATTTACGCTCTAGATACGCAAAATACACAAGTTTTGTACTTTTAATTAAATAAAATTATCTATCTATAAGAGTTTCATTCATAATATAATATTATATAAATCTTTATCTATAAGATTATATTTTAAATTTTATCTATAAGATTTTTATTTTAGACATTTAAATAGATATACGTAAATACTTTATAAATATTATATATTTGCTATATTAACATAAAATAATTATCTTCCGTTTTGAATATGTTATAATTAAATCCGACGATAAAATGTTCCATGTCTTTATTATATTTTAATTATTATTATATTATTCACACACGCGTATTATAGGTATACGAGATGCTTACCAAATTATATCACACGAAAATTATTTGTTGAATGATTTATCACTATTTTGCTCGTTGTTCCTTTAAATCACGATTAGCCAAAAAATAAAAAATAAAAAGATGAAAGATGAAAAAAAACCATATATGGAAAGTTAAATATAAAATTGGTAAGTCACTTAATGTAGATAGATTTTTTTTCGTAACTTGTTTAAGTGTACACTGAGAAAAAAATATAATCAATTTTAATAAATATTTAGTTCAATATTACCAACTAAACATTTACTTACAGTAAATAAATATTTGTTCAGTAAAAAAAAGATTGTTAAATCAAATTACTTGTATGAAATAAATATATCTTTATATTTAATAAATATTTAGTTGGCAGTATTCAACTAAATATTTATTAAAATTAACTATATTTTTTTTCAGTGTAACAATATTATGTTACTTACTTAACTCTTATACATAAGAGTATAACTTATACATAAGAGTTAAATAAGTTATGCAAGTTATTGCTAAATAAATGAAAATAAATAAAAATAAATGAAATAAATATATAGAAATCTGAAAGTGATAACTAATCTAAACTTAACAACTATTATAACTATTGTGCGGATATAAATTCTATACAATTATTTCTACGGATATATGTTGTAAAGTTAAGATCATTCGTTCTGTCAGCTAACGAGGTACGATCCATAACAAGGTGATATATCGCCCGGCTCGTGAAAATGATCACATATCAGGTGATCGCTTACAGAGAAAATCAGGTCAGACGTAAAAAAGACGGAAGAGAACGAACGTAGGTCCATCGAAGCTAATGAGAAGTAAGAGGCCACCCGATACCACATCAATGATACTGTTTGATTTTTATTACTCTCATTTAATGAATTCTGTTGCACGGTTGGATTAAATGGTGTTATGACGCCGCGTCAAATGAGGGATAGGAATAACTAAAGATAATTTCTGAATTTATTCTTCATCGTAGCATCATCAATCTTCTCTAACGAAATTACCTAGCTACATATATTAATTGTATTTGTTTTCCAAAAACAAAAAACTCACGCAATTGCTTGAGACAATGAAATATTTCAAGTCCTAACTGTAAGAAAATTAAATTTTCAATTATGTCAGTAATTTGACATTACGTAATATACGGGCGTAACATAATATATGTATGATATGTATATACAATATTTGATTTAAAAATTTGTCAATAATATATGACTAACAATTAGCATAATATCAAATGCAATAAATTTTTAATAACGGATATAAAATCAATGTAAAGTAATAAATAATGAATGTAAGTATCGTAATTCCAGTTAAAGTTTCTGCTTAAATAAATCTTATACATTCAATTACATTAAAAAGATCGATGTAATGAATAGAAGGAAAATAATTATCTAATTATATATGTATATATATAAATATTATATATATATATATATAATACATTTCTATATATTGTATATAATATATATAATATATTGTAATATATTGTATATAATATTAGGTGTTGGAATTAATTCGTAGCGTTTTTAATGAAAGAATGTTATTTATTTCACATGAGCATTAAAAAATACATTAATGAAAGTACTTCCCATCACTTGTAAAACGCTACGAATTAATTCCAACACCTAATACATTTACAGATATCTCTTGTATGAATTGATTAAAATTCATAGTAAAATCCAATAAAATATCAAATCAGTAAAATGAATTTTTTCATTGATATCTATTATCCAATAATAGCACAATACTAGTTAAAATAGACACTAAAAAATAGACATGCGACACGATCTTGGCAAACTGCCAGTATCGCTTGCTTAACTCTTAGTATACATAATGTGTCACATTTGTATTATCCACTTAAGAACCATACTGCATTGTCAAAGTTTCATATATAAATCTGGCATTTCTATTATACTGTCGTTTTAATAACTGTAGCATAGATATTAGATATTCGAAAATGTTGCCGCCACTGATATACTTATCAATAAAAAATAAAATATCTTTGATGTCATACACAAACAAAATTATACAATACAATTATACATATAATTATAAAATAATTGAAAAAGATTTAGTTTGCTGATTATCCATGTCTATTTTTTCTAAATGTTTTTATTATTTATTAATCGTTGTTTATTATTGACAACATTTACAGCTCGTCATCATTTTGAAACATCGCAAAAATTAAAACATTTTTAAGAATTAACTAGATAAGGCTTGTTTAGCAAATAAGGAAAGGGTCAGAGAAACATGAATAAATGAGATTGTGCCACAAAGCCAATGAGAAATAGAAGCAAAAGTCCTTCCGATGGCGTCATCCAAGTCGATTTTTATCGGTCTCAACGGCCTAAGAAGAGAGAGAGAAATGTATAGGAAGGAATGCGTGAGAGACATAAAGAGAAAGACAAGGAGAAAACGGGGATACACTGAGAATCTGCGAACAAGGAGAGAGCGAAAGAGAGAAGAGATATCTCGAAGACTCGTCGTGGTGCTCGGCAAAGGCCATTTACTGGTGACAGAGACAAATAGAACCGGGTACGTTCGAGGAGGGTCCCTGCGAGGAAGGAAGACTCTACGTGTGTTGTCTAGTTAGACGAAGCAGAAGAGAGGAAAGGGCAGGATGAGAAACCCCATGCGCAGAATGCACTACGGGAATGAATTCCGTCATGACGTGCCCCTTTATGGCAGAGCTGTGACTCGACCTGCGAGTGCCCTACGTGCCCTTTTAATAATTTCGTAACAATTAACGAACGAGGCACCCTTCGGTATCAAACTAACAATAAATAGTAAACGAGAGAGAAGAGAAAGAATGCATTTTTTACAAAGCAGTATTTATAAAAAAAAAAACAATTGCTTGCTTAAATGTCGTTTGTAAATATTTATTATCATTGGTGTTTTACTTTGAATATTCTGTGTTATCTAGATTTTTAATATTTTGTGTACAAAAAATTAATGAAAAAAATTGGTTCGAGAATTAGATAATTTTGGCACACAAGACAAGTCAACACTTTCCACTATATTTAAATCCTTGTTCATCGTAAGGAAATAAAAACAAGTTTTCTGTGAGAGACAAAATAAATCCTTCAAAATAATACGTTTTACGTTAAATACTTATAAATATTAATACTAATAATACTGCAGTGAAGAAAGTTTCTAGTAAATTGAAAAAATGCGATTAGAATGAATAATAGAAATGAATAATAGTGAATGAATACTAGAAAATTTACACAATAATGAGTCGGCGAGCCATACATTTGATTCCAACATGGAAACGGAGATAACTCGTTAATTTGCAACACGAAAGAACTAACGCACGATATGCGTATGTGTACACATTTGTGTATGTGTGTGGATTAATATCAGGCGCGATTAATAACGGAGCGGGTTTATAAACTTCGATTACTACGCGCGCACGTGCTAGTGACCGCTCGTTGCGTATTATACGATCGTGCATATAAACCGCCTATCGCGGGTCAAAGTGGATAACGATGCTCGCTTACTGTCGAAAGTCGCGTACGATCGTTACTCGACCAATGCATGCGCTGGGAATAACACAGAGTGGTATAAAAGGAATCGTGCAGGTTTTTTTACTCATGCAATTAAATGATTTACTTGATCACACATTTCAATATTGATGAAAGTAATAGTATTAAATAATACTATTTGCTGTCCTCCTTTTTTCAATATGCTTCTTGTTTAATCAATAAAAGTTTGAAAAACAATATATAGTTTACACTTTTCTTACCGATTAAATCAGTTTTGTTAGAACATATTGATTGAAAAATAATTTTAAAAATTATAAGTTATTTTTTTATACCACAGTTTAATTCACTAAAATCATATTCTAATTCTGTTCTTAAATTCGAATTGTTATTTATTTTTCGATGAGTATATCAGTTATTTGGGAATTTATCAAAGAATTGATTAGCAAGTAAATGGCTTTGGAACAGCCTCTACTCCGCTCAAAAGCCTGTAAAGTTCCGTGGAAACGGTTTCGAGCTCTAAATGTAGTTAACGGCCGGCCAAAGCTGTTCTCGGCCCCTGTCGAAACGCCCTGCGCAGTGTGTCCCTAGCGAATTCGGGACCACCTTGCACACACTCCGAATGTAATTGCAGCTCATAATCCGTAGGGCTAACAAGCGCAGTTCCGAGGCGCAATATTAATATTCGGTAGCCATCAAAACGTTATTTACAGTCGCGCGTCACCAATAACGATCCACATACCGTTATGAACGAATGCCAAATTGTAGAATTTGTAGTCCCACTGGAAACTGTGTGTATTAGCTGAGATGCACTAGCATATGGCAAAAGGGACAAAGTTTGTTCTCCGAGCGCCAATAGGATGCGACATCTTACAAGATGAGTAAACATTGGCATTCGCTCGATCAACGTTGCTAGTTGCTAGGTTTTTATTGCAAAACTTTAAAAGAAAACCGGAAAAGAGATATTTAATACAATAAATGAGGAAAAATTTAGTATTCTCAGGAGACAATTTTGCACGATAAAATAATATAGAATATTTACCCTACACGAAGTTAAATATGTTAGATAGATAAATAAAGATAAGATTTATAAAACATTATGATTTTATAATTTAACAATAAATGTTGATTGGAATAAAAGTTTGTGCGCTATTTTATATTATATTTATATGTCTTCAAACAAAACTGGCATTTATATTATATCATTTGACAAAGCAAACTTTTAGCTTTAAGAATCTGTTTTGTTTTTTAATTGTGATATAGTGGTTTTTGACAGAGTTTTGAATAATTTAAGTCAAAGTCTTTTTATTTAATCTGCGATAAATCAGTAACAAAAGGCCTTAGAAATATTTTCGAAAAATAATCTTATAGGAAAAACTTTAAATTTCCATGTTAGAAAGTAAATAATTTTTGCAAGTTTTTTTGGACACGTAATAAGTGTACAAAGTTGAAGAAAATTTTCCATTTTGTCTAGCTTGTAATTTTCTATATAAAAATTATCAAATTCACAAAAACTCGAAAGACAGTGACTTTCCAAAAATAAGTTTTAAATTTTAAAACATTCTTTTTAAATTTAAATTTTGTTTATTTTTAACGAAGTTTGAACTACGGAGTTCAAGAGAGCTACGAACTTTTGTTTCAACTCAATGAATATTTATATAAACAGTTTTTGCAAAATATTGAAATTATGAGTAGAACATTAATAAAAAAAATCAATGTTTTTAAAAACTCAGACAACTATTATTTTATCTGCAAGTTACAGTTCTTATTTTTAAAAATATTTCTTATAACTCAAAGTAAGTTTCTCTCGAGAGAAAATTATTTCAAGTTATTTTATTTACTTTAACAAGTTTTTTATTTACGACGGTGTCAGAATTTCGATTCTTGAATTCAGGTCACATCTTGGTATCACTTAATACAAAACAGAGGCTGCGTTTCAACGAAATCGCGGCCAACTGTTCCCATATTACAAAATGGGGTGAAGACTTTGTTCAGAAATTCGAATAGAAAACGAGGCCGAACATGAGGGTCAGAACTTATAACTTATAACTCAAAGTTTATAAAAGAAAGAAACAGGAGCATGCATGAATGTTAGAAGGGACGTTTCGCGAAAATGTAGTAGTGCCGCTATCGACGAGAGGGGGGATGATATGTCGACGATCGCAGGGAGATGAAATAGAAGAGGGATGTTGCTTGTACAGAGCTGCCTGTTAAGTTTCCCGAGCATTATGGCGTACGTCGAAGCCCCCTGAGAGACGTTGGGGTTTTGGAGTTGGTTGTTCGGGAGGATCGACCCAGGGGTATGCTCACCGTCGTTCTGGCCTAAACCGACTTGGAAAGCGGGCAGAGAGTAAGAAATAGGGAACGGGGTTTCTCCCTCGTTGCTATACTGCCTATGCCCTATGTGCGATAAATTGTCAAAAGTGCACGTGGGGAGAGGGACGAGAGAGAAAAAAGAAGAAAGAAAGAGAAAGGATGGAGAAGGAGAGAAGGAGGAAGGAAGGAAGAACAGAGAGAGAGAGAGAGAAAGAGAGAGAGAGAGGAATACAAAAAAGTATTACTTCAAGATAATTAAATTTTGATTGATCTTTTCTTTTTTCTATACATGTATATTCCTTTTATTTAAATAGATCAAATGTCTTGTGATAGTTTTATAAGTTGACTGAAAACACATAAATATATAAATATATATTTTCATATATTTTTTCAAAAAGCGTAATAGATGATTATTTTAGAATACCTCATAAACCTGGATTTACAACGTATTCAAAATATATAACATAAACACGCATAATCACATATATCTACTTAGAAAAACAATGTGATAATATAATAAATATATACTTTTAATCGATTAGAAAAATTAATATTTAGAGACTAGTATTAAACGTCATTAAATATTGAGACATGTATCGTTTACAACAAATTTATGAACCGGTCATTTAATATAACTGACACTTCAAGTTTCAGGAAACTTCCATCATACTGCATTGTGCTGTCCAAACTCTCATAACAAATTGTCGTTGAAACAAGTACAAAATTAAACAGTTAAAGATAATAGCTAACAATTATGATATCAAGTAAAATAGTTAACGATTTCCATAACGTATAGATATAGCTTTATCAACAAAACTTTTAATTTGATAAAGTAAATTCATAAAATGTGTCAAATTTTGATATTAGTCCGATGTATCATGATGGACGTTGATTGTATTCTCTTTACATTTCGAAGTATTTTAACAGTTACATTTAATAATTTATACATGATTCCATATCTATCTTTTAATTTAAAGAATTTATTTTCATTTTTATTTCTCCATTTCTCTTGCTCTTTCTTTTCACTTTTATTATTTCTTATTTTCTTAATTTACTATACTGCAATACAAACTTTAGATGATAGTGTAACAGGCGATCGTTCATTATCGTGCACAGTAATAGATCGAAGAACGAAAGGCAATGTCTGGATGACATTCGTCACAGTGCAGCAGTCACCGACGATGCGTCAGAACATGATGAATCGGCGTAACCGAAATAATGCAACGAGATGCGCGGTCATGTTGGACGACCATATGGACGTGCATTTGCGAGCTGTCACGTCAAGAGAAGGGCTCGACGAAACCGCCACGAGACACCTCCGTTACACAGAGTATTTTGTGACATCGTGTCACAACTTCATGATCTGATTTCTCATTGAGAGTCAAAAATCTTATACGAATATAGTTAGTAATAGAATAACACAAAATTTTAAAACGCTTATAAAAATAAAAAAAAATCGTAAATATAATAAATAAAATAATCTTTCTTTTGAAATCAAAATTATTTTTTTAACTAAAAAAAAAACTTTTTTCGCAAATCATTTTTATATATTTTTAATTATTCGCGATTGAATCGAACTTTACACATAAAACATTTTCTTCTCAAAATAAAATATTACATTTTAATCAAAGCTCTATAGTATATGTACGATTTAAGATAAATATTTGAGAATTCGTAAAAATTATATAATCCATATTTATACTTGGAATTAGAGTATCTCAGAATATAACACTTTTAGCTCAGGATCACTTCAAAAATCGGATTTCGAGGTTACAACATAAGGTCGTATAATACCGTGTATTATATAATACGACGTCGAGATATCGCTATCAGACACACCTGTCACACACCGACGTAAGGTTCTCGACGACTTTCCGTTTCGCCGCGAGAATTCGTATAGCCTAGCTCTTCCCATTGTAACGAAATAGCAGCAGTCTGTGTCACTACTGTAACGCTATAACCACAAATCATTCGCGTTTTTAGACGTTTTATCAAATAGAGTTTTCCTTCCAAATATACTGTCCCGTGTAAATTACTTTTAGATATCATCAAAATAAACTAAAACAATAATTCATTTCCTATGAATTTATCTTCAAAAATCCATCTTCTTTCGAAATCTTCAAATTTAAATGTTAAATGTAAATAAATTTACATTTAACGTTTATTTAAAAATAGCGCAGATTTAATATGAAAAATTTAGTTTTCTCAAATATTAAATTATATTATCTGTAATATTGTCAAATACAAATTTTCATATATTGCAATAAGATCATAATAATTTCCAATGAATAATTTTTAATATTTATTATAAACTCATTTTTATGTAATAAACTGTATGAGTTTCAAAAGAAAATAATCTGTGTAGATTGTTAACGAAATGATTATTCGCAAGCGATTATGATCTAATGATGCTTATTACACATAATTGCTATATCAAGGCATCAAGTGTCATCAGTTGCATCGATAGTATAACAACAAACGCGTAGCTGCACATTACTCACTGTGTGATAAATGTTTATTATAATGATTTGATTGCAATCTATAGAGAATGGATTTTTAAAATAAAATCAGTTCAACATTACACACCGATTTCTGTAATTAATCACTATGATAATCACGTTCATGATTGCAACACAATTACCATAACATAATTATAATAATGCCAAAAAATCACGCTGATGATAAAAAATATATGACGTTCATGATGTTCTTAATTTTCCGGAAAAATAAAATCAAGAAAAATTTATTTTCTTTCGTTTCTTTCCAAAAAATTTTTTAAACAGCTTTTCTGAGATTTTTTAATAACCTAAGATTACATATCAGTAAATATATTTACATTTTTACTGTTGTTCATACTATAGATACTATAAATTCTGTCGTAAAAACTTTTGTGATAATAAAGTACAAACCTTCTATGATAATGTACAGCATACATATTATTTTTATTATAAAAAAATATTTATAATAAATGATTACGGAAACGGATTTTATTGTTGAATTACATACTTATTAGAACATTTACATGCACTGAAAAAATGTTACGGTTGCCACAACTGGAAATGATAATTTTTATCCATCAATATACTTGATTGTGATAACTGTAAGATGGACATATCTTTACAGCCATAACTGTTAAAATATGCCAATTTATGGTTATCACACACAATCGTACTATAGTTCTTCTAATCAAAAAATGTATTGATGGGCGACTTTTCATCGTGGCAACCATTTTTTCCGTGCATGAAAGAAATCTTAAAAATCTTAAAAATCTTAAAATCATTATACACCGACATAAAGGACAATAATTGAAATTGACTGAAATTGTCAAAAGGAAAAAAGTCAGAAAAATACAGCAATGGAAAAACCTCCCCCAAAAAAATTTTTTTTTTTCAAAGTTTTCGAAAACTTTCCTGGAGCTAAAATAAGAACACTCTAGTTTAGACATTGATAATATTTATCAGTGATAATATTTATAAACTTGTATATAGATTACACACAGTATCTTAAAACTTAATGATAGAACGTGTAATGGATTTCAAGTTCTTCCTTAAAAAAGAAAAACGTATAACAATATATTATATCCTTTATAAATAAAAATTTCTTATCCAATAGCGTTGTTTTTTCAAAGTGTCCAGCTTAAAAATTATTGATGCTTAATTTCAATTAAAAAAAAAATATTTCAAATTGATCGAAGGATATCTATTGATTGAAACTTCAAACTTTGTGCGTGAGAGTTCTACGATACTTTATATTAACTGTAACCACATGCAGAAAGGAAAGGAGAAGAAACTGCTGATGTTGCAAACACCGAACACTTTTGCGAAAATCCCACGTTTAATACACTTTGAACGACTTTTAAATCACCTGGCGGAGCCTGTCGCATAAAGCTCTTGGGCCTCGCCCCGAGCTTGCGAGGCAACTTAAGGCTTTTCCAACCCACCTCTAATCCAGTTTTGATTATAAATCACTTAAAGCCGCCGTCCCGAGACGGCGAAACGAAGTTTCCGAAGGCTGTGCAACGCCACGTTCACATTTACCGACTTGTCCGACCGGCCCATAATTGAAGGATTTATCTAGAAAAGCATTGCGTAGAGAGAAGTCGAGGATGTAGGTGGAAGGGCACAAGAGGAACAACTTTTTTCCAAACTGTCCAAGAAGTCTTGTTTTAAGCACTGTTACATCTACGATTATTTCGAAGCTATCTAATGATCAATGTTTTCGTCCATTCCGAAAGTGGCATAAATCGAACTTTGAAACGCAATCAATTTTACGCAAGATGCGATTACATTATTAACGTGGCATGACGGTTTTAATAGGATTATCTGAAATTGATTTACGTCCCTATAGCATAAGCAGCAACTCGAGACTTAAGCAAATCACTACGTCTTGCTGAAACATTGTTCTTACGTGTTTATATTTAGATCTGCGTGTCATGCGACACAATAAAACGCCCGTAATTCATCGTCCGGGAAAAGAGACGAAATGAGATTTTTAGGTTGCTATATAATTCATGACGTTCTAAATGCTATTAAGAGTGACACGGATATATTTACTGACTATCTAAATATCTGTTTAAAAAATGTATTACAATACAAGGAAAATTTTCTAAAACCTTTGGAAATATAATATATCATATTATAAACTTCGAAAAAAAAAATATTAACATTATCACATACATGTAAAATTTTAACATATGTGAATAAATTATATTATTGAATTTTTATAATTATAATAATTACTTTAGTATCTTTATGGTCAAATTGTTATTAATATTTTTTATTTTATAATAACGATAAAGAAGTCTGACAAAAATATTAAATATGAAATAGATGCTTTTTAAAAGTGAAATAGATGCTATTTAAAAGTGTTTATTAATCCGACTGAGTTATACGCAGATTTCCTAAACAAAGAAAAAGAAAAGCGTCCTCGTGAGAAAAGGCTATGCAAGACCTCGTTAAATTAATTTTCATTGAAAGGGTTAACGAAGCGGCCGGCCTGTCTATGCGATTAAGCCCATCGAGATGCACTTTATTGATTATATTTCCGTCATGCCTTTCGCACAGATGCTACCCAAGTTGGCTTGCATTAAATACGACTATAGGTAATAGTGCGTCTTTTGTTCGGTCATTCGATCACAAATGGACTTACATGTCCCATAATTATATTTTTAAAAATTTGAAATATTAAATATAATTTATTTATGTGTGTGCAAGTATTTCTATATAGGTAGACATTGGAAATATAAAATAACGTGCAATATCTTTTACATCTTTTAACTATACAATTCTTATTACCATGATTATTATTACTTTTTTAATGTTATTTTTACATTTATTATTATCATTTCTACATTTATTATTATCATATTAAATATATTTCGATAATTTGTTCCATCAAAAGTGTTCGTAAAAATAATTTTTTTGATTTATTTATCCATATTACTTAATTTATTATTTTTATCTTATTTTACAGATTTATAAAAATAATGCTATATATATCAGATGAAGAAATTCTTCCAATTCAAAATAACCATTTTTATTTTTGCGTCTGTATTGTATTCCTAGTCCATGTAACACATATCCGATGGACCAAATGACATTAAGTTTTTTCCAAAAGTGATATTGTGAGATCAACTGCTGAATTATAATGTCGGATGAATCATAGCGAATCACCTTACTAAGCAAGAGCCAATCTACACTTACAACTTCGTTATACGTATTATCACACTGTGCCAAGGTTCTTCGTCCTAAATACGTCGTAGCAACATCAAATTGCAGTAGGCACGCATTACGTCAGTTTAGCAGGTGATTCATTGCGGATAACATCGCGCCGAGATAATTGCGATCGTTATGCGCAAACAAAGTCGTACGGTATTGTCGAGTGTGTAACAAGATGTCATATCGATTCCTAGAATCTATTACACACTGAACAAAATTTCAGATTGAAAATGAAGAAGATTCTGATCATATCATCAGAGAATTCTGATTCTCTCTCTCTCTTTCTCTCAACTAGAATTATAATTAGTAAATTCAACCAGTAAATTCTGATTTATCTATTTTCAACCAAAAAATTCCAATTAATGCAACCAGATTTTTTTTCCATTGCATGAGACTGAGTCTTTGAAAAAAAAAATAAAACGTCTCATTATCAGACTTTACCGAAAGTCTCGAAACAGGCAATGTCGATATCAAAAATTATTTAAAGTCTAATGTCAATTAATTTCGGTTATAATTGTACGTTATAAGAGTAATTAACTTTTATCTCTTAAATTTTCTCTGTTAGAAACGCAAAGAAACGCAAACAAGTACACTATATGGTTAATCTAGCCTCAAGATATCTTTTCCAAGCAGACCTATTAGCATACGTAACATGTCATAGACGTAACTCCAACTGCGAGGAATTGTAGCATCAGAAGAAACGGTTAAACGAGAGAAAGAAGCGCTCTAGCACGGATATAAAAATACCTCGAGTTTCCAGGGGAGGAACGAGTTAAAGTTCCCCTCCCCCTTTTCTCGCCATCTAATTTTCCCATTCCGTGCAGAGGAACTGTGCGAAAGCAGAAACGCGAGCTTCGCCAAAGACACCGAGCACACACATATTTACAAACGTGACTCGCGACTCTTATCCAGTAATCTCTTCTCCAAAGAGAACGCGCGGCGATGCTATCTCTCGACGAAATTGTCTGCCACAAAACTTCGTCTCAGCAATGCGGCGCGGCGGCGTCCGTATCATTGCCTGCACCGGCGTCATTTTGCTTACGAGTAGGAACCGTTTCCGAGGGCAAAGGGTGCGATATCCACACGATAACTCGTGAATACGGTGGCGGTGGCGGATTTTTCTCAGGCGAGGCTGGTGGCGAAGAGACGACGACCGAAGGGTAGAGTAAGCCGCAAGCCGACCAATGTAATTTCATCCACTTTTTATTGGCGCGAAAAACGGACTTTAAGGCCTTAAGCCACTTAGATTTAATAGCGCGACCGCGTTATACGGTCGGCCGTACGTTACGGCTAGGTTGGCGAGAAAAGAGAGAAGTAAAGGAAAGATAAAAGCGGAGTAGAGTGGGACAAACGAAGATGGAGGAGGAAACGCTTATTGGAAGATAAAAAAGATATTATAATATTACATGTTGATTAAATGCGAAACAGAAATAAGATAATATTATATCTTAATAAGGATCGAAACTTCAAACAAGGCCACAAAAAGTACAACTTAATTAAATTTTAATAGACAGTAATACACACAAACAAAAAGTTCAATCAATCTTTCCTCAAAAAAAAAAAAAAAAATCGATTATACCTGCTAAATGTGCGTATCATTCTATATTATATATGAGTACACTGATATAAGAGTATTATATACAGGGTTGGCCATATTCGACGGAAATCTCCTTGAACCCTATTAAATGATTTTTAAAATGAACAGCAAAAAATGTGTTTTTTCCCATGATTGAAAAAAAACATCTTTCCGTCGAATATGGCCAACCCTGTATAATAATAATATATAAATATACTATATATAAGTATACTGATTAGTAATTTCATAATTTAACAAAAGTATACATAAATCAAAGATAGAAACATGTATAAAGAGACGTATAAATTCAAATTTTTACATGAATGAATCAACATAATTACATTTCAATAATAAAAGTAAAAAATGCTTATTGTGATTGAAACACATTCATAATGTTCTGAGTAATAACGCGTCTACAAACACTTGTATATAGGTAAATGATAACAACAGAAATAATAACAACAGAAAGAGAAAGAGGGGGCGGCGAAGACATCAATTGAGAATTGTACACGCGAGATACAGAGCGGATTAAATCGTGTAATCCATTACATGCGCCGGTAAAAAGAGCATGAGCGCAGAGAATAGGCTCGCGCATGGAATGGAATGGAACGGAACGGAATGGAGCTCTCGCGCCGCGCGCGAATCGCACCGCTCTGCTTTTGTATTAACCCAGTTCAATTCGCCGGGCTCTTTATTGATTCCGGTGCCGGCAAGGCGGTGTGAACGAAATCTCATTCTTAACAAGTTCAACGGCTCTGAGCCGTTGGTGAGCGTGCACTTTGTTACCGGTGTGTAACGGATCGATTATTGGAAACGTCGAACGACCTCACTGAGTACATCTCGCTCCGAGGTTAAATCGGCAAATCGACAGTTTTTTCAGTCAATTCAAAATTGGTTACAAAGCAAATATAAATCATATGACATTTCAAAGATCACAAAAAATTTTGCATGAATTTATTATTAATTACACACACAAAATAAATAGGAAAAATTTTAAAGACTTCAAATTGTTAAAAAATATTATATATCATATTCTTCTATAAGTAAATTTTGAGATTAAAATAACGTATTTCTTGATTCTCTTATGATTTTTATGCAAAAGAAATTAAATTATAATTTTAAATACCTTATTAATATACGTTTAGAAAGCTAAAATACTAGGTCGGCAAAATTATATATATATATAAAATATATATATACTTAATTAGTTCAATATCAGACTTATATATGGTACATGTAATATTACCAAATCAATTAAGAGAAATAAATTGAGAATTTTTAATCAAACTCAATCTTATATAAAACATAGTATATGTCCATCATTCATAATCTTTAGATCTGTTTTTTCTAGCTGAACTTTTTGCACAGTTCATTTGTTTTCTCTCCACGCCGTGCAAGAACTTTAACTAAAAAGAACAGACCTCTCTGTGTGTGTGTGTGTGTGTCGCCTAGCCAAGTCTTAAAAAATTACATAGAACTCATACTAAATATTGCAAGAATTACGTGAACGTATGCCCCATATTCTAGAATTTTATCAGTAGATCTGACCTTATCTTTTCGTTCTATCTTCATGTCTACATTATGCGCGCGGCGCTTGTGATGTCCGTCCATAATAATTCACGCCAATTAACAAGTTGAACGTCACGAATTCAAACGAAACATCACATCAAAAAGTAGTGTCCAGCGTACTCGAGTTTGAAATTTCAAAAATATTCTTCTCGACGCAAAAGAATAATTCTTGCGACGAGAAAGACGACAATTTTAATCACGATTATCTTGATCATCATTTCTTAAAAATAGCATTCGATTATCGCAATCTTGATTTGTGAACGAGATTTCTTATGCAAGGGAACTGTAAAGATAAAAAAAGAGAAACTACGAGAGTGAGGCATATAAAAATATGCAAGAATGAATACCTCTGTTAACATTAGCGGCTACTGATTGTCGCCCGCACATTCTCTCCAATTAATTAATTACCATATTCAATCGTTGCGATCCATTCGTATTAATCAGTCTTTAAAAAGATACAAAACGCCTCATCATAATTTAACCGTGAGAACTTTAAAAAATATATGCAGAACAAAATGCGATATCACATTATTATACATGACGCATAGTTATTATGTGAAAAGAATATAACACATAAAAAATTTTAACGGAAAAAGTCGACCAATTAAATAAGAACATTAAAAAAGAACATATACACTTGCTCAAATTATCGTTATATGACTTCTTTTAAAATTATTTTCAAAAGCTTTTATGTATACTCTACAATTACTTACTATATATTTGAAATTAAATAATAGATAATAATAATGATAAGACATAATAATTTGCAATAACATTTTATTAGAATGTGATTATCTATACTGTAAAAAATGTTCTGATTAAACCAACAAAAGAGCCCGACAAGAATGGTATTTTAGAGTAAATAAAATTTTCGGGTTATATAATAATCATAAATTCTATTCGGTCTGACTAAAATACTATTCTTGTTGGGCCCTTTTGTTCAGGATTAGCTGGAAAGATCTAGTAGGTGAAAAAAACCATGGTAAATTCCGGACTTTATCCAACAGACTTTATAAACTGACGAAAACTATAAAAGTAACTAATGTGTAATACTGAAATATATTTATATACTTTAAAAAGATATTTTTGCTTTAATTAATAAATTATATTAATCACGATAATTTAAAAAAAGATAAATCAATCATAGTAACAAAATACCTTATAACAAAGTATTTTTTAATTGAAATTAATAGATATACAAAGAAAATACATTTTTGAAACAAAAACTTTGAAAATAATGTATTATATATATATATATATATATTTTTTTTTTATTAAATTTTATATTAATTTATAGTTTTACATAAAAAACATAGAGAAAAACATAATACTAAAAATATAATAATAACAGAATTAAATGTTTTTACTAACATGATCTAATTTATCATTCAATATCAATATCTTGTGACAAAAAACTAATTTATTTGTTACGTCGATTCTTAATCTATTACAGATATTATTCTGAATAAATTGAAAAGAAATTCTCAATTAACGTTAAACTGGAATAATGAGATATCTACCAAAATACTGAATTAAAATATCAATGACAAAATTTTCTGATTTGAATTTATTACTTTTAATACAAAAGTTTTGCTGTTGTTTCTAGAAAATACAGTTTTTATTAATACGGACTTTATCTAAAAAATGTAGAATTTGCCAATCCTTCTTTTGTTGCTTTTCAGAACATTTTCTTCAATGCCGTCTTTGAGATTATCAGAAAGATATGCAGACTGTAAATAGTCTCATTCATCAATTGTAAGCTTTTTGCTTTTTCCTTTTTTGTCCGAACACCCTAGGTATGCGTTTTTCGCATGTGCATTCGAGTCACCGCATTATTCTCGGCAAAGTACTGTCACGCATTCCTGCAGCGTTTCGTAACGTGCAGTTTTCTTAGCGATAACTATTTTGCTTGGCGAAAGAAATCGTCGTAACGCGTAACGCGTCTCGGTGTAATTGTTTCGCGCATACGACAAAATGCTCGTTTCTCGTTTTATGCGAGCTGAAAATGATTAAATTCTCATGCATTAATTTTCTCTCACATAAAATAAGTGGCTAATACAGCAAGCACACGCGTGAGAAGAAAGAATGCTGTTTCTGACAAGATTCGCAAGGTAAATCAAGGTAGACCATCTCTCATGCGTATTTTATTGAATCTTTTTAACGATGATGATCGATCCGTTCATAAGCAACGCGAATCACTCGTTTTCCCAGGAGACTCCGGGTAATCATGCAACGGCACTCAACACCGCTAATCGATAGGTATTATTTCCTGAATCGCTCGGAAAATCGCTTGGCAATTTGCATTCGATTTATATTCTGAGAACAAGACAGATTATAATGCTTCGCGACGGAGATTAAGTCCTCGGATCTTCTTGACTCAAGAATAACTCGAAGGCCTTGGGGGATGGAATGGCAATGAAGTGATAGTTCAACTTCCTGACTGAACTTCGGTAAAACGCTATACTCGAAGCTTAATTCATTTTAAACGGTGTAAGTTCGAATAGGATAATTGAAACCATTAGATATGAATAACTATATATAATTGATTTTTTAATATGTAATTATTATTACGATATCATAAAAAGATATTTATTTAAAAATTATTTAATGGTAATAAAATTATATACTAAAATAGCAGCTAATAATATAATTATTTATAATTCACTCTGCTGTCTCATTTATCTTAATAAATTCAATCCATTCAAGCTATTAAATCCTAAATCAAATTCTAAGATTTAATTCAATTTAATTATACGTTCATGCTTTAACGTTCGATCATGTTTTATTTTTACATGTAATCTTGTTAATACTTTATAATTCTTTTAAGCTATTTTAAAAGTTTCATTGCATCTGTTCAAAATGATTTTAAATCATTAAATTTTCAAAATGTTTATCCATTAGTATCAAATATAATTATTTGTCGAACACTTGTCGTAATTTACATTCGATTGATATTCAAGATTAACAAACACAACACTTCAACCGAGGTATCAAATTTGCGATTTTTCGCTTTGAGTTCTCACGAATTAAGATAATTCAAGAGTCTCAAAACGAATTACAAAGTAAAAGGGATACAGCTGCATGATATTTTGTTTCGCAAAGTGTTTTCAAACTTATAATATTCAAGGGTATTAAGTTTCTCAAATAGAAATAACATAATCGAGTAATTCCATGCTACAACCAACAATAAGGGATTGTTATTATGCTGCATGAAGCTAAACATTTGTTGCGATTTACATTCCATTGATGATGTCAGAATAACAAACATTACTGCTACTCAGGACGGATATTAAGTACAGATTTTCGCAAATACATACACCGAAGGTCTTGGACAGGATTGCAATATATAAAGAGGCAAGAAACTCCACTTGCTACATGAACTCTGATATTTGTCTCGCAAAGCACTTTCAAACATATAATTTCTCGGAATCCGGTATTTCCGAAGTAAAATAATGGCTCGCAGAATCGAGTTAACGGTTTTCCGTGGCTAAGTGATTGGTATTATTTCTTACATGAGGCCAAGAAGTCTGTGATTTGCATTCGATTTGTGAAAGTCTGGGAAAATTTGCTCACTGCTCAACGGATTCTATCGCGAAAATTAAATCTGCAAATCCCTCTAAATCCGGATATGTATGTGTATCTTTTCTTTAATTTTGATGATACGAAAAAGAAAATGAATAAATCCGACAAATATTTCTCTCTTCGTTAAAATTATATCTAGAACCTGTTTCATAAAAAATACGTGCATTATGTGTAATTTACAAGAAACTTATACGATGATTTGCTTAGGCTTTGATAAAAATTACTGTGAAAAGAGATACAAAAACATCAATTCAAAATGTTAGACGTTTCCATGATTACCATCTCAATAAGGAAGAGAATCCATCCATAGCCAATCAACGACAAAACACCACTGTTGTATTCTAGAAAGCAGGACGCCATCTCGTATTCAAGTATTGTGCGGTAAAAGAAAGCAATAATCTCGCAAATAGTTATAGCTTCAACTAACAGAAATACCTAACAAAGGAAAAGAAAATAAATTAAAGCTCCAAGATACAGATAATCTTTTCAATAATATGATTTTTCTTTTCAGCTTTTCGTTGATTGGTTTTCCCGATGCTGGAAACTGGCAAGAAATAATATTGACGTGAGCATAAGAAGCTCGTGGTCTGCTTGCGCAACAAAAAAATTTGACGTGCGAATAGCTGTGTAAGAAGACCGAGAGAAATTGAAAATTGCATCAGCCGACAGTAGTTTTACGATAATGTCCCCTATATTATCGGTAATTGCGGATAATTCAGACAAATTCACACTGATATAGACACTGAAGAAACATCTACTTTGTATGGAAATACCTGGTCCATTTGTGGTCATTTTCCATTTGGAATTCCATTTAGATATCTATTGTAAATAAGAATATTGCTTAAATTTGTCCAAACTACAAGAATACCACTTATTATTATTAATAAACTATAAATTAGAAAATCAGATAACCATTTATGTATTTAAATTAATATTTTACATAATAAAAAAAAAATATTAATTTTGATAAGACGTGTAATATAAAAAAATAAACACATAAAACACGTTATAGTCATAATAAACGGATTACGACATGGAAATAATAAATAAAGCCAATAACAAAAGTTTTAAAAAATTTTCATGTAAAGAATATTTTGGCATGTTCTATACTATATATATTGTTAGCTGCTAATAATACTATTTACTTCTTTGAAATTTTGACGAGCAACGTCAGGTATTTACATTCACTTCCGGCGTCCTAGTGCCCTTATGCCATGTTCACAGCGGCATCAGCGCGTGACGGGAAGCGGCGACACGCGATTCTTTCCATCAACGATTAGAATAGCTTAGTCTAATATTCCGTGCACCACTAAGTATACAAAGGAATGAAACAAAGAATGCACAAAGAATCACGTGTATTTTCTGAATACATATTCTCATTGCATTTTACCGCGCTTTAAAAAATTATTTCCCATTTTTAGAATTATAAATGAATTTGCTTTATTTACATAACGGAATTTGGATCATGAGATTTTTTCAGATTATGTTACTTCTTCAGCATCGATTTTTTATTGTTTAAATTTTTATTTATTATATAATTTTATTTATCATAAAATGTAATGGTTATAAATAACTAGAAATTCTGTTTGGTTTCATCAAAATGCCATCCTTTTGTAAGTTTAATGAGAACATTTTTCTCAATGAAATAAAAAAAAATTATTATTTTTTAATTATTTACATGCTTACATAAAATGTCTACTAGAATAGATAAAGAAAAAAGCATACAATTACATAATAAATACAACTTTAAAAAATAAAAATTAATACTAAAGAATTAATACAATCTAAAAAATTTTAAAGATTCCATAAAAAGTCCATTATATTAAATAAATGAAAATTACACGAAAGGTAAGTATAGTAGTCGTACATAAATAATTTTGTGGAATAATTGAAACTTATATTAAAAATTGATTTTCGTGTCGATCGAAATAAAGCAGCGCAAACTAGGAACTTTGTTAAATTCGAACTAAATGGATAAAGTTTCAGTAATAGAAAGTAATGTCTTTCCGATCGATCCAATCAGTGCAAGTTCGTTCATTTCTTCCAAAAGAGAAATCTCACAGAAAAAGACCAAGAGCTCTTTAAAAGAAGAAAATATTACAAATCACAATTTGTAAATTTCTACTTGAAATTAGCTAGAGAGAAAATAGCGAAGTATAATTACCATAATGACGTAGTTGATATCTATGGATCTATTATTTGACGACAGCCTTGTAATAATAAGTGCAACTAGTCGCGCAACTTTGTGACAGGCAAAAATAACCCGTGTGTCGGTAATTTGTCTTAATTACGCCCCCGATAACCACAGTAATTTCGCTAATACTACGCATGACGTAGTCGTAGGAATATTTCGTCGTCTATCACAATCTTATATTATATGATATCAAGATGATAGAGAGAGAGAGAGAGAGAGAGAGAGAGAACGAGAGAAAAAGAAGAAAGCAAGAGTAGAACAAGAAAATTCTCTCTCGTAAATCTCTTTGCATTTTTAAAAGAATAAATAAGTAAATGTTTACAGAAAAAAGATAAACTAAATAAAAGAATAAAAAGTAGATAAAATTTTATTTAATTGTCTGAAAATATAATTTTAAATATGAGTGTTTTAAGTGTAAAAGTCCTATGTATAAGTGAATAATTGTTCTCAAAATGCTGCAATACAAAATTATGACAAAAAATTCTTTATAACACTTATTATTCCTTTAATGCGGATAATACATTATTTGCAATCACATATCTGCAAATGCGTGTTGCAAAAAACATGATTTTATTGAGTATTGAAAACTTTACTTACAAAGAAATTATAATAGAAATAAATATTAAAGTGCACGGATACAATAGATCAGATAAAGTATCGCAGGATGATTTCTTTGAGGCAACTGAGTTCATTTGCACATACAGTGCCGAGCTGGTATTAAAACGGAACCCCAGTATAGACCCACCGTAACTATTTCGTACTTGTGGAGAAAATTGCTTTTCGTTGTTTCCACGACGACGATACGGACGGGATTATTTCGTTTGGAAGCGGAAATAATTTGCGTTCGTTTGATCCTCGCACTCTCACTCTGTCCATCTATTTCAATTTCTCCTTCTCTCTTTACGCGACAACGCGAGATGAAAGGCAAAAGGATGTCAAAAGAGTATTCTCTTTCACTGTGAATAAAATCCAATGAAAGCCAGAACATCATAAACACGGTAAGCTGATTCTTTATCATAACGTATTCGCTATCAAAGATAAAAAAAAAAGAATAAGAGATACAATTATTGGTTTTGTTTTATTCAATCTTCTTTTTTGACAATATAAATATATAAATTTATTAAATATAAAAATTTAATGTTTCTTATTACATTTACTGCCAGTTCTGTTACATAAGGTTATTATTATTTTTACTAATGCACAATAAAAGTAACAGCGCGTGTTAAACGTCATTCATTTCACGATTATGTTTTCGCTATTATCTCCAAACGTCATGCGGTTCATCGCGATTCGTTTGATCTTCGCACTCACCAGTTCGCTTTGTACCCTTGACAAACGAAGGAGGGAGAAAAAGAAAAAGGGTCACAGACTGTGAGTTACCAAGTATAACATCGTCCGAGGATGACGGTTTTGGTATAGCACCCAAACCACCACCTTCCCCTCCCTCCCTCCCTCTCCTTGCTTCTCATCGTAATAACGGTTCGCCGTTTTACAGCTGGTCGACTCTTTTATTCGAGGATCCACGTGGATGGAAGGATCCGAGGCCATTCTAACACGGAGTTTCCCCGAGAGCAGAACGGGGCACCAACATTCCGTCCCGCAATTTGCTCGGTGTAGCCGCGCCAAGAGGCCGTTTTATCGCCAAGGTAAACCCACCAGGATGAGAAACGCCCGATGTCGCGGATAGAAAGCCTTACCTCCCTTTCTCCACTGCCGTGCGCGACAGGTGAGGCTGATCGCGCGTTTGATTAACACGTAAAACACGTTGCTAAGAAACACCTTTCCACCAACTTGTTTTTCTTGTCAATTATTAAAGACCGATTCTCCCTGAGTCGACTTTTAATAAAGAAGAAAACATCGAAGATCCAGGAGAATTTCATTAGAAGAAAAAACGTACAGTAAGTCATTTTTATTTATTTTGACAAATAAAATTAATTATCTTAACAATATCTTACAATTATCTCTGATATCCATTGATTAGATTAAAAAAATGTCATTGTTTCATTTATATCTTGACTTCTTTAATTTCAAAGTATGTCACTTGAAAATATATATAGCTTTCAAAAATCAAAGATAATAATATAAAATGATAATAAATTAATTTCTAAAAATATTAACAAATAAAACATACACATCGCGAACTTTTGTTCAAAATATATTTTGTCAAAATTTTAATTCAAAAATAATTTATTATGCTATATCAAGAAAGTTGTTTTCTTGGTCAATTTAAAACAATTAAAAAATGCTTAATAAATATAAAACTTTAAGAGGTAAACAATACGATTTATATTGTTAGTTATTTTAAAGAGAAATTTCTACAAAAATAGAGTTTACTTTTCTCATCAATATTGAAAATATCCGACTGTTTGAAATAAAAATAAAAACAGAGAGAAACGAAGAGACAAACGGACAGAGAGAGGGGAGGGTAGAGAGAGAAAGAGAGAGAGAGAGAGAGAGAGAGAGAGAGAGAGAAATGGCCGCAATAAATATAAATATGGTTTCTGAAAGCGTTAATAGGATTAAATTATCTCTTCATTCAATAATCATTTTTTAATCATATTTTTGTCATAAATTTAAAATTACTAAAAATATATAAAAATGAAATACCAGCAAAAATATACGAAAATTTCAATGTGTCAAACTCAGATAACAACTTTAATATTATAAATTTTAGAAAAATATTATAGATATATATATCAAAAACATACATACATAAGATATGTAATTACACATTTTATTTTTGTTCAATTCATAATGGATAAACTCATTTAAAAGAAATATCTTTTGCAAAAACTGCGATTTTTCAAAAAAAAAAGTTGATGACTGGAATTACAAGTTGTGTTCTTTCTCACCGAACTCTTAGCAGCAGAATAAAGACTGTTCATGTCTTGAGAAATGTCGTTTGAAAAATTCGCAAACATGATGGTTAATCTTATTACTAAATCACTATTATCTTGCAATGTCAGTGTGTCAAAGACGAAGGTCGCTCTAATGCTAAAACTCTACTCAATTAACGTTTCTTAAGCTGCTACTATAGAAATAATCATCGTGTCGCAAGAATCATTATGATTGAGTTGGACACGTTATTACGATCATGTTACATGCGGTAGCAACAGAAGATAATTATATTTCCACATGTCGGTTTTCTCTACCAGCGCAAAGTCGTTAACGTAGAATAAAGGTTATGTAGTTTTATGTAGTTTATACACGCATACATTAAAAAGATTTTTGCACTTTTTCAATATACACTTTTAATAAATTTATATTGACTTATATTTTCACAAAATTGCTATATGAATTGTTTGTAAAATAATAATAGCTGAATTTAAAAATAAATAATTATATTCTTCCGTAAAAATTAAAATATATTTTATATTTTCTTTTTAATATACATCGTAATATCATATTTTCAAAACTGATTTAAAAAAACTCGAAAACTCATGCAAGCATATAAAAATAAAATTTTAAAATTCTCTGTAAGTTACATAAATATTTAAGAATTTAAGAAGCCTTTATTTCAACACAAACTCGAAGAATTCAAGTTTAAAATCAACCCGTCAGGTCCAAACAGGATCAAGAATGCGATCGTTTTCGCAAGATCGTCTCGCTCTCACTGGGCCCATCGAGATGGGTCCGAAACGAGTTCCAGGAAGAAAGACAAAGGGTATATAATGATGGTAAAGTAAAGTGGTAAACGAACAGGCCACCAAAAGATCAAAAGAGAGAGAAAGAGGAATCGTCGTTACTGGTCTCGACAAAAGTTAATTTGACTTCGCACGTTCATTGCGAAATCGTCGAGACTACAGCCTCGGCGAGGACAAAAGAAAATATGTATACATCCTCTTTTTCTACATTTCTTCGAAGAGAAAGACTTCGGAAAAGGAGGTCCGATCGTTATTATCAGAATGAAAGAACGAAAGACATACTTATCTCTAAGAGAACCTTCAAATGAGAGACCGAAAAGACCCTGAAATCGTTTGAATTTTAAATCACTTGTAACACATTTGGTCTGCATGAAGATTAATAGCTCTGACCATCCTCTTTTTTTCTCTCTAGAAAAACTGAGGACAAGAAAAAAGGCGCATATGGTACTAATTGTACGAAAATATAGAGATGGACGGTGCATGTGAATTCACGTTTCGTGTTTCAACCGGGAAGAATATTCTCGGTTTTTAATCGTAACCTTCTCGTTTTTAATTCCAGATTAGTATGATCCATAAACATTCATATAAAATGAAGTCAAAATTCTTAATAACTTGCAAATATATGTAGTTACTTGTTGCGTGTAGTTACTTGTAAATGCGCGTAGACATAAATTTCATGAGAATATTCTTGGAATAAAAAGGACAAACAAGTATTTCTATGAACATGATAATCTCTAACAGAAGAGATGTTCGATTTCCAATGGACCACTGGTCGAAAGGTGCTCGATAAGAATGATTTTGCTAAAGTATAAAAATTTAGCTATGGATACAAATCTGAAACTAATTTTGTTAGACCATCAAAATAATTATGTAGGAAACTGAAACTGTTTGCTAAAACGTCAAAATGTTTCGCAGCATTGCTCATCATGTTTGAAATTTCTTATTTTTATTATTCAACAAAGCTATTTTTAGATCAGTATATGTAGCTAAATTTTTAGATCATATCAATAAAACCGTTCTTTCAGTGTGGTAACTTGAAAGGTATGCTGATGACTCACTCTGTCGTCAATGTTAAAACATAAAATATCAAAATATTTTTAACATGAAAAATAAACACAAAAAAAATATGTAATTACAATATCAAATTTTTTTAGAATATAATATTCTCATTAAATAATAATTTAACGACGATATTAAAGTATTTGCTAAATAAAGATATACCTGAAAAAAAAATATTAAACGAAATAGTTAAGACTCAAATCGTGATTTATAATATACAATATGTTGTATGCTGCTGACTAAAGGATAATAACATATCTGTAATCGAAACCGTATCTAAAAGGAATGAAATTTAACGTATCACACCTAAGACCGATACACGTTTATTAATACATATTTAATGTGTTATGGAATATATGCAGTGACGAAATTAAAGCTCACCGAAATGAAAACGATAAATCGTTTACATAATGTCCTTGAATATTCATCCCGATTGGCAGGATAATAAACGAGTCGGAATGAGATAATTATAAGGAAGGTTCACACAAACACAAATTCACGGAATTGCGCCTCTATATGTCGTATGGAAGATTATAACGTTGTCATGGGTCTACTTCTTTTCTATACTAATTCTGCCTCTCTCGAAAGAAAAGATCAATTCAAGAATATGTATGTAATAAAGTTATATATATATATACATATATATATATATATATATATACTTTATTACATACATATTCTTGAGTTGATCTTTTATATATATATATATATATATATATATATATATATATATATATCTTTTATATTTTATATATATATATATGTGTGTGTGTGTGCGTAATTTATATTAAGTTGTAATTAATAATTATAAGGAAGAGAAATTATGTAATTATAATGATCCCAATCCTTTTTTAATTGAAGACATACTCATAATCTAATAACTCATAATCTTTACATTTTATCAGATAAAGAAAAGTATAGATTTATATTGTGTGATACTGATATTGATCAATACTCAATTCATATATTTTCACTTTTAAATATTGAATTACTTTTATATATTGAACTTTTATATATTGAAGAGAAACATCTTCAATTGTTATCAACTACATCAATTGTTCCGAATAATTCGCAAACTCGTGTGCAAGTTCATTTCAGATTTTGCACACGCAACGTTGTCGATCTATTTATAGAACAGCACTCATGTCTACCTTTTGATTAGCATATCGATAATGAGAAAGATAAAGACAACGGAGCAGAATTCTCGAATGCACACTTGTCGGATGTGTAATTTCTCGATGCATGACGCATCTGACGGAATGTTAAATGTAAGATTTCAGTGTCGACAGATTCATCACGCGCATACATAACAAAAATAAAATTGTTAAATTTCTACTGGGATCTTATTTTATATATATGTGTATATGTATGTGTGTGTGTGTATATATATATATATATATATATATATATATATATATATAAAATATAATATTAGGTGTTGGAATTAATTGGTAGGGTTTTAGAAGTGATGGGAAGTAGTTTGATTAATGTATTTTTTAATGGTGATGTGAAATAAATAACATTCTTTCATTAAAAACGCCACGAATTAATTCCAACACCTAATAGGTTTTTAAAACGGGAAATTAAATGACATTCGGAAATATAAAATTAATTGAACTATTTACATACACACACATATATGATTAATGTAACATATATGCACAAAAAAGTTGGTTTTGTTTAAATATATAAAAATTTAGCTAGATACAAATCTGAAAATAAATTTTATTGGACTATAAAAATAATTACAATGAGTGCAAAAGTATTCGTACAGAGAAAATATTTTTTTAAAAAACTTTATTTTTAAAAAGTAAATATTATCCAGAGAGAAATGAGTCATCGAATCGATATCGATACAATGATTTTAACACCAAACGTCGATTCGACGTTTAATTGGCGATCGTTTCTTGCTGGATAATTAACAATTTATTCATAAAGAATAAAATAAATTGTATTATATGTTTCTTAAAATTATATGCACCAAAAAGATATGTATTAATTTTAGAAAATATATCATGAAAAATAAGCGAAAATAAAAAATTCTATTGTTTGGATGCTGAAAAGGTATTCATACAATCAAGAAATTTAGCTTCTAAAAACAGAAATACATACGAAGTTCGTTTGTTTACGTTAAAACAGGATATATTCATTGTATAAAATTGCTAATTAATGTTTATTTTTTACAAATAAGACTGTTTTTATAAAAAATTTTCTTGTATGAATACTTTTTGCTCTCACTGTATGTAGGACGTCAAACTTATTGTTAAAATATCGGAACTTTGCAGAATACTCATTCTTGAATTTCTCACATAAATGAAAAAAAAGATTGGTTGCTGCAACAATTTAGATAGTAAAATATGGCATAGCATTTTTATATGGCTGCAGCAATCAGTTTTTAGTTGTAGCAGCAAATTTAGTTGCATTAACCTATCCGCAATGTCAGTATATGATTTTAATAAGCTAACGCAACTAAAAATTTGCTTCTACAATCAAAAACTGATTGCTACAGCCATATAAAAATGCTATGCCACATTTCACTATCTAAATTGTTACAACAATTAAACTTTTCTTTCAGTGTATTGATGGTCTAACAAAATTATAGATATATATCTATAATTAATTAATATTTCAGATATATATCTAGTCAAAGTTTTATATATTCAGCAAAATTGCTCTTTCTGTCATTAATTCATGATTATATTTACTACATCATATATATATATATTATATATAATATATGTATATTATATAGTTCTATTATATTGGACTAGTATTGTATAGAAGATTTTAAGATATTCCATGAAACGTTCGCCAATCCTAGTCACATATCTTATACCATCTATGCGATATGATATCCGCCTCAGGTAGACGCATATTTGGCGAGCAGAACTGGCTTTACTCGTGCACGGGCGTCGTGATATGATATACACATACATGCGAAGCAATACACAACATGTAGAGTATAGATGCACCGTCGCACATGTAACAATACGGTCGAGCGCCTCGCGGGTGTGCAGGCGTGGATTATTGTGCGAATGATTCAGTGACCAGTCACTCGCGCGAGTTCACGGCTGCTTTCTTGCTCTCGTCGATAGCACGATACATTTGTGATTCTGATAACATGACAGGATTGACGGCACGCCGTAACAAAGTTTTCTTATTAAGCAAATCGACCAAGAGTACCGTTACGAAAGATAGAGATCACGTTACATGCAATTAGGGCAATGTGTCGCTTAACCCCGCGCTGGCACAATGTCGTTTATCGAGGAACGTGCTCTGAAAGTATTACGTACCGACGTACTACTCGCTATCTTGTACACGATAGATGTATCTAAACATTTATTTTACGAAAAAAATGAAATGCTAAAATGTGTTGAAACGACTAATAAAAGAAATCAAAACCGAATAATCAAAACAGTATTTTCTAACTGTTTTGATAAGAACAACAATAAGAACAATAAGAATCTCTAACTTTTCTAGATAAAGAAGATATTCCATCTGTATAACTGAATTTATTTTTAAAATTGATTATCTTTGAACTTGTACATCTCTTCATTTTATCGTACATATCCACTTCTTATACAGAAAAAATGATTTTGCGCTGAAATATCTAAAAATTTAGCTAATTAAAAATCTTAAAATAATTTTGTTGAAGTATCAAAATAAATATGTAAAAAATTCAAATGTAATAAGCTACAAAAAGTGCTACAAAAAACTTTAATATTCTAGCAAGGACTTGAGCGTCTTATATAATTACTTTAATTTAATAAAATTATTTTCATCTGTATCTCTATTATATACATATTACATTTAAATTTTTTAATACTTCAGAAAGACCGTTTTTTGCATGTACCTACATTTTATATTTAATATATTGAAATTATTCTTATTAAATTAATTAGTTTTAATCGCTAATTGGCAGCACACGTTCTCTATCAGATTTCTCTTTAATACATTCACACCTCTTTCTCTCTCAGCATTCGCCGTTCGCAGCTAAAAATTTGTGATCCCACGATGCGACGGTCGGGATGCGGGCAAAGACTACGCCTGCATAAATTGATTAACCCATTCATACTTTCAGCTCATCCTCCCCCGCCTCTTGTCCATTCATCGTGGTTATGTGCCTCGCCGTTATAAAGCCGACTCCAGATGACGCGTTCGCTTATCAAGTATTCACGGATATCTACTAAAACGTTTGAATAAACTTTGCAGATATATCCCTTGAGTTAACCTAATCAATTTCGTTCGTAAGAACGGAAAGTTCCGTTAAAACTCACTTTAAAAAGTAGAATAATATTATTTAATCACATTCATCTATAAAATTTGCTTGTAAATTCTTAAAAGATGGAAATTACAGGTTATTTAAATTAAAAGAATCGACTATATTACTTTTTTATTACAAAATTGATATACTCAAAAAATTAAATTTCTTAAAAAAAGGTAAAAAAATACTATTTTTTTACTTAATAGAAAATAATTAAAAAATATATAATAATTTGAAAATAAACTAATCAAAGAATATATATGATAGAAAATGGACTAATTAAAAAATATAAGGAAAAAGAATATGTTTTACTTGATCAAATGCTGTTACTATTTAATTGTACGTTCGTTTTTATATTCCGTGATTTCGTATAGACTTCTTCCATTCTATTAAAACGAGTATGTATCTATTCGAACGACATTGCTCCTTAATATTCTTCCCGCGATGAAATGAAATCCAACCAGCGGTAGTGTTATACTTTCCGAGATTATAATTACGTCGTTTCCGTGCATCTGTACTACGTGCGGCATGACTACGCTGTTAACATCGCAATATCGTCGCCTTTAATGAGAGAACTAACTTTTTCGTAGTAGAATTGCTCAAGTTTGAAAGACGCTTATACCATAAGGATAACACAGATGCTACGTCGATTCCCATCAATAGATTCTTTTCTTTTTCATACATATTCATACGTACAGTCAAGTACACACGCACACATACAAACAAATATTTCATTTCAAAACTGCATCTCACTCGTACACGAGTCTGGATGATGTATCTCTTCATTATCCATGCCTGTCCATCTTTAAATAGTCCGTAAACAGTGATGTAACTCAAGTTACTTTACTAGTAAAATAATACATTTCCGCTCACCCACAATTTCACAAAATATTATTTACAGAATTTCTAAAAAATTTATTTACTCACGCTAAAAAAAAAAATTTGCTGAATTTCAATAAATATTTGTTTCAATAGTACTAATAAAATATTAGGTGTTGGAATTAATTCGTAGCGTTTTTTAATGAAAGAATGTTATTTATTTCACATGAGCATTAAAAAATACATTAATGAAAGTACTTCCCATCACTTGTAAAACGCTACGAATTAATTCCAACACCTAATATTTACTTACAATAAATAAAAATTTACTGAAAATAAAAAAAAATTATACTTAAATCAAATAAATGTATGTTTACGCTTAGTAAATATTTCGTCAGTACTATTGAAATAAATATTTATTAAAACTTAGTAACCTTTTTTCAGTGTAAACAGAGCTGAGATTTACAGATTTATTCTGTTGATTTTACCCGGATATCTTTAAGACTTGATATAATCTTGGGTATATTTACTTAAAACATTAAAAAGCAAGAATTTTCAACATTTTTAAAAATCACTCTAATAAATATGTCAATTACATCCAAGTTTTTTTAATTTATTAAACAAGGATAATCTTACAAACACTGCAGTTTTGTGTAGAAAAATGTTCGAGTTGACCACGTATCATCGTTTACTTTTACCTTCACGATAGACTCCGAGGAAAATACATCGTGTATAGGCACTGTTGACACAGGCGGAGCTTATCTACTTTCTCTGAAAACGGTCTAACGTTTCACGAAGCAATGAGCCTTCAAGCTTGAAGTAGTACAAACCGCTCGAAAATGCTATAGTTTTCTGCAGTGGACGGAGGAATAAAGAGCGCGTTGTGGCCGTTACGAGAACGGTGGATTACACACGATTCACCGCTCCAGACTCAGGGATGATATATACGCAATGGAATACCGTAGGGAAGAATACTGGCCGCATAAATTCGGGGCGCGAGTCGCGGCGACGACGACGACGACGACGCTAAGCGACATATTTCCCGGACTCGCGTTTGTATCCCGAAACGGTATTAAAGTATTAAAACGTCCCGGTGAACGTTCTCTCGTCCCATTCCGTCCTGTCCTGCCTTCTCGGATCCTTCTGTTTTCGATTCTCCGCGAAATACGTATTACGTATTATATTCGAAACGCGAACGTGAAAACTGCGTTATCTTGTCATGAGCGCGAGAATTATTTTATCACAAGCTCCGAAATATAGAACTCGTGAAATATTCACGCGTGCTCCGAAAATTCTCCGTATCTGCACTGCGAGAGAATACTAAAATATTAAACTGCGAAGAACGACTTTACTACCTGCGTCTGAATACCTTGTTTTCGGCTTGATTCAAGAAGTCAAATGCATATGCAGGAACCTCGAAAACGTTACTGTACATAAAGTATCCTTAAAAGACAAACCTCCAAAAAAGAATTACTTAGAATTGCAGTAATTCTTTCAGAAGAAATCTCGTCGTTAGTACTCTATTTATCGATATTTAATATTTAAAATTAAATACACAAATTAAAATCAAACTTGAAAAATAAACTTTTTTGACAATAAGTTTTTCTAAATGTAAAATTTTTTTTATATAACATGTTATATTTTATCAATAATAATAATCAATAATAAGTCAATCTTATACTTCTTGATAATTAAACGTTGATGCGTATAGTTGGATAAAATATTAGGTGTTGGAATTAATTCGTAGCGTTTTTAATGAAAGAATGTTATTTATTTCACATGAGCATTAAAAAATACATTAATGAAAGTACTTCCCATCACTTGTAAAACGCTACGAATTAATTCCAACACCTAATAAAATTATTAATTAATAATTTAATTGTTAAAATCAAATGTTGTAAAGTAATACTTGTTGTATTAATAAATATTAAAACGTCCCAATAAATATTCATTATTTGATATATTTAAATAACCCGTTAATAATTGTTTGAATAATGTTTTATTCTACAGTTTTCAGTAATGCTCAGTATTACTGACTTTCTGTAATAATCTTACAGTTTTTCCTGAGTAAGATTGGTTATAATTTGTTATTTCATTTAATTCTTTCAAATCAAAATATAACATTTCAAAGCACTATGACCTGTAAAGGTAACTATGACCTGTATTGCTAAGATTGTATTGGTAGATAGTCGACGCGAGAGTGATATATATATCTGAACATTCTCGGTTTCACACTGTTCGTCGAAACAATATTAAAATATTAATAAAGTCTCGTGGAAATGTCTTTTCTCATATGAATATTTCGTTTTCGATTCCAGGAAATCGCATTATGTATGCATACTCGACTACGAATCGCATTGAATACATTATTTTATTACGAACTTCGATTGCATCGAACGCCGATTGGTGTGTTTTTATGCTTTCCAAAATGCAATTTTTTTTCTTTGTATAATTGATAAATGATTGCAAAATGATTTAAAAATGCATCGGTATTTTGCTCCCGCGCATGCAATAATTTAAACGTTTTTGTCTTAATTGTAGTAAAACATATACTAATTTTATTATTACATGTATTCATGCTCGACGCAAATAAAATATATTAAACTGATTGCAAAATGTTATAAATATCAAAGATGACTGCGTCTGCAATTGCAAATGTACAAAAGTGACAAGAACATATTATGCAATTCCACACAAGGAATATAGTAGGATTTCGAATATTCTTTGTATGAAACAAACGTATGCGCATATTATGTACGCTGTATAATAATCACATCGGAGCCACATATATATATCTACCAAAGTTATGGCCGTTTGTTGTATAACTAGACATTGAGAGATGCTAGAATATATAAGTTTGAAAAAATGATAACTGTGCTCCAAACGACGATGTCTATGTTTAAATTTGAATTACTAATAAATTATACGTAAAATTATATTATAAATAAATTGTAATCAGGAGAAGTGAATAATTCCAGATTCTCAAATCCGAGAAATGAAAAAACAAAAAGCATTATCTCTACACGAAATGTGACAAACCTTTAAATTTAAAAGTTAGAAAAATATATGATGTAAAAAAAATTAAATAAAACAAAATGCATAATAACAAAGAAAGAGATGACTAAGCACGTAGAAAAAAAAGGCAAGAAATAATTCTAGAGCATTCTACAGAACGGAATATTGATGTTCACAGACAGATATAAAAATATAATAAGATGAGACAGTATGTCGCTGGTAAGAATGCTATTTTATTTCGTATCGTGTCCACAATGCTATGACAAATGCCCGCCATTATTTTCTTTTAGTTACACGCCAAAACATACTTTCTAAAACACTCCTTCACACAATGAATCTTGTTAAGTCACTTTCCGCTGACAACGTAATGTATACCGCAAAAAATTTAAGAGTTCGAAAATTCAGTATTTTATTAATCTGTATTTCAACACAGGACAATATTTCGATTTTAATGTATTGTACTATTTTTAATTGGCAAAACAATTGAAGGGAAAAATTCGCGTTAAACATTCGTAAATTAGTTTTCACATTAATGCTCCTTTCCTTAATCGCTTTCTTTCTTTCGACCCGTTAGATAGTTTCGCGTCACGCTTAAAATTTCATCATGCCCTTTCCTCCCCTCCTGCAACTTAGAATTCAATGCAGAACAGCGGTTCTCAAAATTCACTCGAAAGATCTTCAAATATGACAAAAGAAAATCTTTTGCTACAGGAGACTTAGATAGAAAAATAGCAGAGTGCACAAAATGTATTTCCGATTTCACGCGCACTTTCCATTGTCTGGAACTTTTTTGAATTAAAATAGGTTTTTACTCCGAAAAATGACTATGTTGTTTCCATTTTTGCCGAAGTCGACCTTGAAATCCGTTAAAAATGTGAAAATTATACGGATGTCCGAATTATGTCCGATTGAAAAATTCAAAATAACATTGAATTTCTATAACAATTTGTAAAATGAATAGAATCTAGTTTACAGTGGCGATTCAATGAGAGTCAGTGGGAGTCGAGAGAAGGTTAAGAACCGCTGCTCCGGAGCGATGTTCTCAAACACAGACTACAGAGTGGACTCGCTTTCTTTCTGACGCAGTAAGTATCCAGATACGTTCGAATCGAGCTAAACGAAGTCCAGCTCCCCGGCGAATGCAAAATGCAACGGTCTTTTATGCCCCATAATCGACTCGCAACACTTGCTTTACGCGTGAAACCGATACCTGAGAATAAAGCGGAGATATAAAGAGGCTGGATCTTTCGAAAGAAAAGGCTCCGGGGTTCGCCCACAACTCGTTGTATTCAAAACAGAATTAAATTGCCTCTCTGGAGAGTGTCGAAACGAGCGAACGATCAAAAGAAATCGACGACGTGTGTCTGAATCTGATCGATTAAGTTTAATTATCTTTTGGTGAGTGTAACTTTTATATCCATTTTTCTCCTCGTCTAGATTTTCTCATGGGTTCACTCGGGCGGCGAAGCGCCCTCGTCTCGTCGATCGTCCCGGCCGATACGCAGGGATCGCAAAAACCACGCCTACGCGAAAGATATCCGATTGTGTCGGGGAGTCGTTGGACGAGAATTTCGACCGCGAGAGCGGCGAGGCCCAGCCAGCGCGCACCATGATGGTGGAGGTTAAGTCTTACCTGTCACGCGTGTTGGCGCCTGTCGGTGACTTTCGTGTCTCTCCGTGAAACTTCGACGGCGGTCCGCACGCCGACACGCCTGCACATTATCCCTCGGTACGTCACTGAACCCGATATCCGCTCCGCTGCTGGATTATTACGTTATATTTTCACTTTACACTTTAAGGGTGGCCCGAATATGACACCACGATGCGCGACGCACGGCTACGGACGCGACTTAGTCACCACCGAACGAATCAACGTATCGAACTGTTCCGCACTGCTCTCACCGCTCACGTGATCACACAGCGGCACTCGCGCACGCGTCCTCCCGCACGGAGCGACGATCGTTCGACGAACTGACCCGGACTGTGAATCACGGCTACGGCAGCGGCGGCAGCGGCAGCGGCGGCGGCGGCGGCGGCGGCGAAGGGCTCGCGAGCTCAGTGACGGGAACGGCCGAGCCCGCACGAACCTGTCCGAACCTACGAATCTGCACGAACCCGCACGAGCAGGCGCGACTCCGGTTCTCTACAGAGTACAGAGTACTCCGGACTCCAAACTCCAAACTAGTCCCCGACGCAACCACCACATCACGTTGCTTGCGTTTACCTTCGTGCCTCTTCGAGGGGTGTCGCGTGACCACGAGAAGTCGCGCAACGCGCTGTACACCGTCTGGCACGAAGGCTACGCTCCTTGTCTTTTTGCTCTCGTTTCCGATCGTGAGATTCGCCGTAGGTCATAGCGGAGATATAGGCAGGTAGCCGAGAGAGAGAGAGAGAGAGAGAGAGAAACGAGAGCGTGATCGGCGGCAGTCCCTTTATCCGATATTCTTTTCCATGAAACGTTTAAACGCCCTTTTTCTCGCTTCTCATTCGAGAGAGTAACAACGCGAGAAACGCCAGAGATACGCGGGTCCTAAAGAAGGATGACGCGCGCGCGTACAAGCCGCGATGTTACAATCGATGGCGAAACGAAACGACCTTCCTGCGAGCGAGGACGTCGCTGTTGCAAAAGGACGCTTGAGCAATGCGATCCCTCGCCGCGCCGCGCCGCGCCGCGCCGTCGCGTCGTTCGAAACTTGGCGTACTTGTATCGAGTTTCTCCGGGGAATCGTGATTCTTCCTGGCTCCTGCTCGGCTATACACGACGAGACGACGCGTTCTCACGCATTTTTATCGCGCCTACCGCGCGGGGAAAGCTTCGACTTCAATGGAATTCCCTCTACAGTCGGTGCCAATGTGCCATGTATGCCGCTTCGCGCCGATGCTACCTTGCGATTGGTCGTGCATGCGTCTTCGCCGATTGAAATAACACGCGCGAATTAAAACGATGTAATCACGATCGAGCTAAGAGGCGCCTAGTTTATTGCGCGCCAGCGCACACTTGCTCTTTCATTCCCGATAGCAGAAGCGACAAACAAATAAATCTCGCGATAATGTTAATTACGAAAACGTACGTGGTACAACGTTAGCGCTGTATCTTTCGCTTTGTAATGGAACAAAAATATTGTTTTAAATATCACGAGAAAATTATATTTACTATTTTTAGAATTATATAGAATAGAATTATTTATTACTTTTCATTAAGAGAAATAAGAACGATAACTAAAAACGGAGCGCATTGTTCCTTCGCTCTTATAACAAACACGACAAAAAAGTTTCGTGATAATGCTATGAAAATTATTACGCGGAATAACATTAATGATATTCTTCCATTTTACACTGAAAAAAAATTCTGGTAGCTATCAAATGTTGAGTGAAATAATTTCAATCAAATGGATTAATAGGTATATCAAAAATAATTGTACTTCTCTAAATATTTAATATAATTATTACCAAACAGTTGATTATATTGTTATATTTGATAAATAATACAAATATTTATAGAAAAGTAAAATTATTTTTTTATTATATTAACCGAATATTTAATTGTTTTTTCATTTAACTTTAGTAGCTGTTGTCAGACTCTTTTTCAATGTGCGATAAAAATATTATATATTTAAATATTACGTATAGACTATATTATATTTATTATTTGTCACCTAAGTATAGCTATAATTAGATGGAATACTCAGAACATCCCAAAAAATTTATTTTTATGATTATACTAGCTTGATCAAAAAGTTTCCGGAATTCATTCAGAAAATTCAAAATACAAGTTTATTCATCAAAAGTGATATTGTCCCCTTCAAAGTACTCTCCAGCGACTGCAACGCACTTGATCCAGCTCTCGAAACATTTCTGGAACTCTATTATTGGTATAGCCATCAGAGCCGTCTTCGATTTTTCCATTACCTCCTTTCGGCTGTTAAAACGCGTTCCCCGCAGGTTTTTTGACTCGATCGAACAGAAAAAAATCGCAGGGAGCCATATCGGGTGAATTCGATGGCTGTTGGATGGTATTCGTTGTTGCAAACTCGTTGTTGCAAATTCAACTCCATTTTTAAAACTGTAAAAAATCGAAAACACGCGCAGAGGTAGATGTACTCAAGACGGCGTAATTTTTACAAATGTCAAGCTATGGCGATAAAATTTGATGGAAATGTCAATGATAGATGTGGCAACCTAGCCAAAAAAAAAGAACTCAAATCAGCTGACTCAGAGCATCACCTGGTGGTCTCTTCCGGAAACTTTTTGATCAAGGTGGTATATGTATTTTTAATAAAAATATATAATTAAATTTACATTACTCTTATGAGCTAAAAGAATATAAAAATTATGAACCGCAAAAAATCCGGACACATCCTTTATTTTCCTTTTCAGTGCAAGCTTGTTAAGATAACTATGCGTAGAGTGTTGTAATCTATACCTACTTAAAGATTAAGAGAAATAAGGACAACAGTTAAAAATGAAATGTATGTTTATCCTGATATTTTAAATACTCTCTCTCTCTCTCTCTCTCAATTTGTTTTTCTAAATTTTTTCAAACACATACTTTAAATTTTAATTTGAGTGCTAACTGAGCTTAGCTGTAATCTACTTTCGTGCAATGTGCACTCGAAATTCATGAGCAATCCCAAATGCCGGGCAACTACACCTTTCAGATTCTGTACAATGCAGATATTTTAAAAAACTTGATCGATCGTAGTCGAGCATTTAAGTCACTATACACTTCTGCAAGTCGCTTACCCGTAGGTACACCTTATCCGTTCCGTAATGTGTAATATCGCATTAATGGTGTCCAGGTGTTATGCGATACGGACGACGAAATACGATAGCTTCCTCGTCAACCAACGAGAAATGTTGCGCGTACCGACATAATGTGGACATTGAGCAATTCCGCAAGTCACTCGCTCGCGCATGAAGCGAAGGAATATCGTTTTTCGTCAAGCTCTTCTTCCGCCTGGAATCGAACGACTATTACGAAGTGGTTTGCGCAGTGGTTCGAAATCCGAGCCAATGAATACTGTTGCACGTATTCGCATCGATGTAGAAGAACATTGTTCCACAGTAATATTAAGCTAATTGCCTTCGGATTTGAAAGTTTTTTAATCAGAATGTTGAGTAATAAGAAAAATTACAAACGTGTGGAAATTATTAAAACTAAAAATATAACTTATTCTTTCTCTTAAACTCTTTAAAGCTCTTAGAATTAAAACTCTTAAAATTGAACCAGAGAGGCAGATTTCCACTCTCTTTTGGAGTGAGATTTCCTCCAAGGAACGAAATCTTTATACAAAAAAAAAAAAGAATGAGATTTCATTTCTTTGGAGTGAATCTTACTCCAAACGAGTAAAATTTCATTCCAAAAGAATGAAAATTTTCCACTCTTTTTCCAGAGTGAAAAAATTTTCACTTTTTTTCAAAGATTGGCTCAATTTTCACTTTTTTAGCGATTGATTTCACTCTAAGAGATTTAAAGAATATAAGATAACACTTCATTATATCTGGAAAAATACAAAAATAAGAAAGAAATACAGAATAAGAAAAAAGAAAGAAATAAGACAGAGACTATGTTAAAAATAACAAATTCTATTGACAAAAGAAACACAAAAAATTACAGAATGTTCAACTTAGTACAGTGAAACTATTTTATCTCACATTCTTACCGAGATTCTTACTTAGTTAAGTTTTTTAATGTAATTAATTAATTCTCCAATTTTTATATTATTTCCAATCTTTCGCTGTTCAAAAGTTGTTTAATTAGATTCATGAATATTTAATAAAACTTTTAGAAAAAAGCTAATTTAACTATATACATATATATTATATAAGCGTGACAATTGTATAATTTAAGAAAAGAATCTATGATGACATGTGGTTCCTCATTAAACGAAATATTTGATACAAGCCTCATTACGGCGATGAAAGCATGTCACGAGTATTATCGCGACATCCGCTTCGTCTGGTGCTGTTGATAAGGATAGGCCCACGCCACCCACGCGTGCCAGAACGAAAGTTAGCCCACTCATTCTTTCGAGCAAGTCGAGTGCAACAGCGCAATTGCTTACAAGGGGATTCAAAATAATATCGGGCACACACGAAACTATCCCTCGAATATCACTCTTATCTCATATCGACGTCGATTCCCAGAAATGTTCATTTTTTTTTATTCATTCCTATTATTATTATTGAATAATATTGATAAACGCTTATTTAAGATAACTTCCTCTTGATAATATTCCAAATGTTCTCATACCTTAGTATAAATAATATGAAAGATCAAAACTCTGAAGATTATCGTTGCAGCCAAAATGACTTCGTGTTGCCGAAAATGTCTTCAATCTTTAGATCTGACACACGTAACGCGCAGTCGTTCGTGTACGTCTACAGACAAAGGATTAAAAATAAACTCTCACGTCACGAAGCTAACAACATAAGTTTACGAGCATGCTGAAATTCCTCTAGCGTTTAACGACACGTCAATCAACATAGAGTAAAATGTCATGAAACTATTCGTAGTATTTTGCCGGAAATATCTTTTCACATATAAAATGCGCAACACGATCTGAATGGCTGACTGGTCAGTTAATGATGTGTACAAGTTCGTGCAAGTTCGTGCAAGTTCGTGCAAGCTTAACATGAGGCTACCTGTAGACGTTGGACCTCATGGAGCTCGTTCAGCGAAAGAGAAAGGAGTGTGAAAGACGAAGATGAAACGAGAGAGAGAGAGAGAGAGAGAGAGAGACAAAGAGAAGGCAAGAGGTAGCTAACGAGAGACAGAGAAAGAAAAAGAAAGAGAGAAAAAGAGAGAGACAGAGAGTTGCTACAGGATAGGTAAGAGAGATACGGTCGTTGGCCGGTTCGGGCAAGGCTGCTGGCAAGGAGAACCAGGGCTGTAGTTACAAATAAAGAAAACGGGCACCTCTATCGACACCGCTGCTATAATAACGGAGCGCGTACGAGAAAAGATGCGAATCGTCTCTTCGGCCGTCTCCCGCCTCACCGAGGGGCCCTAAAAACCGGTGCGCTACTTGTAAACCAGTTCGAGATTTTAAAAAGCACCTGGTGCTATCGCGCGCAATGCTCGCGAAAATAAAGCGTTATCTCAGCAAGCTCGTTCCATCATCCAAAAATTATAATCGAATTCATCGCAACACGATTAATGAGATTTACAGTACATAGAGAGAGAGAGAGAGAGAGAGAGAGAGAGAGAGAGAGAGAGAGAGAGAGAGAGAGAGAGAGAAAGAAAGAGAGAAACTACGACGTAGAAATACTATACTCAGAGAATCAGAAGATTTAATTCCAAGGCTAAAGCATCTTATACTTCATAATTATTTTAAATATTCATATATGTTAAAAAAGTATTTGTTTAATCTTTTCAGTTTTAAGAAAATAGATTTAGATTTTTTATAAAGTATATTATTTTTGCCATCTCGCCAAAAATAATATGTTTGCTCCTTTCTAGACTATTTCAATTTAAAAATTATAATATAATTTATTATCGATCGGTGTAAAAATATTAAACAGTTTTTCTGAACAAATTATTCAGTCTTTATATAAATTTTATATACATATATCAAATTAATGATTAGCCCAAATTATTTTTATTGTATATTAGATTATTTTGCAAATAATATTAAATTACATAGAACGCATAATATGGCTTAATGATTAATTTTTTTAATCTTAAATTTTTCCCTGCATTTAATAGCGTATAATAGATTTCTTTCGAGTTATAATCAGGCGTAAATAATTACTATCATATTACAACATAAAAAAACGAACACAGTCATTAGAAATACATCGATAATTCTACATATATGTCGTTTATTTTGAAACTGTAAATCCGGTTTCGAAGATCTCGTCGAACTCGATATACCACATGAGTTCATATTGACGTCACATTAAAATTCATAACGTTGGAAAGCCGGACACATATCACTTTCAAAGTAAGCGAAACTATTGCTGCATCTGTACTATCCACCTCGGAAAACAGACCTGCACGCGGTGCATCGAACGATTGTAATAAAACGTGCCGTGATTGGACATTCCCACACGAAGAAATCCGAGAAATAATTCGTATTCGCCGCGAGTGACCGTTACGCACGCACCAAGCGGTAATACTACCGTAAGCAAGTATATATTCTACACCTTGGCGATAAGAGTTCCCAGTATTAATCACACCCGACTCCCCTTATCGGTGCATACTGATTATTAACCGCGATGGCGTCTCGTCGTCAGTTAAGCACCACGTATCCGGCGCTTCTTTTTTACGATCGCTGTATCGCCACCGATGATAAACCGCTTATCAGTAGTTAGATACAAAATTAAGTTAATTAACTTGTGGTTTAATGACACGCTCTTTAGCAACTACGTATTCAATATTCAAAGTGCCTCTCAATTTATGGATATATTCCACGCAATAAATTACTGTGTAATTTTCTACTCTCATTTTCTAAATTGCTGAAAATATTGTTTCTTTCTTCTTCTTTTAAGAAAGCGGGCGAGTTTAAAGCGATGAGATTTCGATATCTCTTTATAAAATAGAATGAGATAATTCTCTCTATTAAATTTAAATAGAGCTAAATAGTGAAATAACACAGTCTTATTTGTATATCATAGTAGTGTAACAACAGACGTTTAAAGGATGTCCGTTCATATACAGCCCTGAGAACAACTCCCTGTTGCCGTTTCGCCATATAATTCCGAGAGACGAGGAATTCTGTTCGGTCCTGAGGATACGAGTATCGCAAGTACCAAAGTATTGGGACAAAGGAACTCCAAGGACAAAAGGATAATTCACATTGTATCTTGACACTCTGGAATCCGTTGCTGTTTGTGTCGCAATATAACAAAATTACAAATGCGACAATTTGATCAAAAATATTATAAAAAGCAATATTGTATATGAAAGCGTATTGTAATGGGCAATTTTGTGAATCGCTCGTGTACTGAATCAAAAATTACCATTTTAATCTGGGAATAGTCACCTGGGGTGTTTTCATATCTCAGCGGCAAAAAAATGTAAAATATTGTTTTATATTAATATCGTTTAACATATTTTTTTTCTTTTTTAATAACTATTATGTACGAACATCTACACAAATCCATTCAAAGTTCGCAATAAAAAAGCATTATATTAATTAATTTCTTTATTTTTAAAAAATACTGTCATAATAAGCTTAACATGCTTATTCCACTTAATACTCGGTTTAATATTTGTTTGGTTTCTACTTTTTTCAAAAAATTATAATTAAATCCATATGTTTTAAAAAATAAATAAATAAATAAATAAATAAAATAAAATAAAATACAATATACTGTTAATAATAATGATTTTTAATTGGGGTGTAAAAATTGAGAACCCAAGTGATCATTTACGTAAAAAAATAAGGCAACTATTCACAGGTTAAGAATATCCCCAGAGAGACCCTTTTCTCTTTATATATTTCTTTTTTCAATTATTGGACAGAGGTGTTCAATAATGAATGCCAAGTAAATATTGATTTCTTGATAAAAAAAAATATATATTTCTATATATATATATTTTTATACGGATCAAAATATCTCAATTATATTATTTTCTTATAAATTTCCTAAATACATATATCCATAATTACTTTAAAAACAGTTTTTTATAGGTTACAAAATAAAGAATTATATAGTAATTGCATATATTATTATTAAGTATTTCATCAAGCATTCCAACAATGGATCTAAATGTAAAAATGATCCTCGAAATACATAACATCTTTTTATCGAAGATACCCGTTAAATTCAAATTATACTTACATAATTTTTTATTAATGTCAAATTATACTTATAATTTAAATTTATTTATTTTTAATCATTTTTATACATCGCACTCAATACGTTATTGATATTCAACTAAAACGGTAAAGTTAAATAATTTAACTCAAGAAAAGATATTAAATTGGACTTAAATGTAATTTACTTTTTTACGAAATGCATATGTTTATGTATAGAGGTATTTATTTTTAAACTAATTTCAGAAATAGATTGATTAACATTTCGATATATGTCAAAGATAAAAAATCTAATAAAACGTTATTTAACTCAAGAGATTGGGTTACTATTACTCTTTCGATATCTAAGATGGCAGCTTCAAAGGTATTGTAAGTTCAGATATTTCTAAAAATTCTAGACTAGAATATTTCTGCTTAAAAATCTCAGAAATACAATTCGAATAATAATTGCTATTGTCGAGAAATATGAAATTAAGTTCTAACATAGCGAATCACCGCTTGAGAAATTCGACAAACAATTATTCTCCATTCGTAACTTTCGCGTTCTCGGCGCGCCTCCCGTTAGTACACAACGACTAATTCTCTGGTATCGCAGATTGTACATTGGTTAAAACTTCATGATATATAACGCGACGACAGCAGCGGTGACGAAGTTCGTTCGAGCTTGACTTTCGACGATAAAGGCATTCGGGAACTTGAGCGACCCAGAAGCGCAGTCGGCCTGACCTAGAAACGTCAAAACGACGGCGAAGGCTCGTCGAAATCGCAAGGACGTTCCGGCGTTGCATCGCCTGCCTTACGTTCGTCGACGACAGATGGAATTCACTTAACCATCATACCGATGAGGCCAATCGGTGGACTCGTCGGAGCGTGAACCGAGTTAACTGCACGGCATGAAGTTGGAATCCCGCGGATTCCCGCTGAGCGTACAATTACAGCTTTTTCTCGCGAGGTCTCGTTCATCTTTGAAAAATATATTTGTCGACTAATGACGTAATCGAGCAATAAACGTAGGAAGAAAAGAAAGAGCTTTATTATTGCAAACATCCCTAAAAATGTCATCTTGGCATTAAGGTCAAATCAATGACGGTCAACTACGACGACGTCATCGTCGGATAAAAATGTTGGCGACTTGCGTATAAAAGGTGGATTCATTCCGATGGAAAAATCGAACGGATGTATGCGATATGCACGTCGAGTACGTGTTGTTGCGTATGACAAATGTGAGGGATACTCACGAGAACGGAAACGCGGCATCTAATTTCTGCGAGTCATGTGATTCCGTTTGACGCGTGGGTGTCGTATTATGTATGCTATGCTTCAGCAGCAAAAATGATTTTGAAATCATGGTGCGAGGATGAAAGTATGCAGAAGTCAGATCTACAATGGAACGTGAATGCAAAGTACGATTTCAAAAATTAGACCCATATCTGTTTCACTTTATATTCTTAAATTATCTTCAGTAACGGTAATGAATTTTTCATAATTTGAAAAATATAGAATTTGTTATACATGTGTATAATGAACTATCTTACATTAATGTATTAAGCTCATTCATAATATCTGTAACGATAACAAATTTTTCATATTTCAAAAAATGTAGAATTTGTCATACATATAATACAACTGTACTACATTAACTAAAAAGCTTATTCATAACATAATCTATCACCAATCTGTAAAATAATACTTTCCTTTCTCTTTCTTTTATTCTTATGTTCTTATAAATATAAATATTAAAAGGCTTAATTATAATCTAATCTATAATATATGGTCAACCTTGATCAGCTAAGTAGAAACATCAATAATTAAAGATGAAAATTAATATTTATCACCAGAACCGCCGATGATGTTGCTTCCGCTAATCATTTAAATTTTTTTTTGTATTAAATATATAATATAGAACATACAAAATATAGAACATAAATAACATATAAAACAAATAATTCTAATAATATAAATCAAATGTCCAAATAAAAAGGAGTACTTCATTAAATAAAAAGGAGTACTAATTGAATATCTTCGACATTTAGCGGGAAACCGTCGACAGTTCTAATGTTAAAAGTATAGCTATTTATAATACCTACACATTTTACGTCTGTTTTGTGTGTGTGTGTGTGTGTGTGTGTGTAATGCTCTAGAATATTTTATATTAGGCGTTTTGGAGCACAAAACAATGACAAAATTCAATGACATAAAAAACATTGTACTGCATACTGCTTCATAAGAATCTTTTGATTTACGAAATACGTTTGTCAAAGTTGTTATTTCAAACACGGTTAAGTTGTTACTTTAGAAAATTTGTCCCCAGGTCAAAACTATTATCGCGACGATCAATGAACGGTAACTAATTGGTACGCGTAGAATGAACCGTATGCGAAAGTAAGAGTCTCCTTCACAATGGCGAGAGCAAGCATTTGTCCCGCTCGAAGAGATCGAATGGGAAATAATTATCCACCGCTGTCGGAATGCGAAGCGATAACACAATGCTTGATTACAATCTCCATTCGCGCACAATCTCGCGGATACGGAGCGCCACATCATGGCACTGGTCGTATCGCGAATTTCCATTATCTCGATCGAGATCTCGATCTGCCCTCGACGCACCGACCGACGGAGACGATCCGATCTTTAGCACCCTAGGAATACTCTTAGCTCCGCCGCGCGCGCTCGATTTCGCCCTCGATAAATTCATTCCCCGACTGTAAACTCGCGCTCGGCGCAGTAAAGCAACTCGGGCTCGAGGGGATGAGAAGAGGATGAGAAGAAACGGAGAGACGCCAAGTTCGATATCGAGTCCTTCCAGCTTCGAATATTCGAGGTCACATGCATCCGTGCGAGAAACGAATGACTAATTACAGCTTAACATTTTCGCAGGCATGAACATAAATAGCCTTTATTCGTAAATTAAAAATTATGTCACATAGAACCGCCCCCGCTGTTGTTCACAGCGAATGGATAATAGATTATTCATGTCTGATTCGAAATTCGAGCAGGTGCTACTACTTTGCGTGAATAAACAATGAAGCCGTGGAAATAGCGTATTGAAAAATTTCGAACTCGTACGTGATACGTAAGATGTTACTTTATTAAATTAATGCCAAATTACTATACGTTAATTATATTGTTTTATAAATAATAATTTTTACTTTATTCTATAGAAAGTATCGATAATGCTTGTATGAGCAAATAATTCGCGATTTCAAAATTTTTTCCCCTTCTGTATCTACATCTCCTTAATAATGTCTACATCTCCTGAATAACAGTAATGAAGTTGCCAGTTGTGTCACCATCGGAGGTCTCTCTGTAACTTCTTCGGGCAAAAATCAAGAAACGGTCCTACTATCCCAGAACAAGACGAGAGGATTGTTCAGAGAAAGACGTTTCGTAACTTCTTCGCATTGCGAGTTGCACACCAAATTCCAAATATTAACCTTCTGTCTGCAATCTAGATCTTTTTTAACAGCGACATTTCACTCTTCCAAAATAAAGGAAGACAACTGACAAGATCTAGTTAAAATAAAATATAAATACACAATAGTGAAGTATTAATTTTTGTAAAAACAAGCAATTTTATACATTTCCGTTTTAAATTGTGTAATTTTTATACAAATTATTTACATACTTTTTTGTATAGTACAGTCATATGGATAATATTGATAATCTTTAAACTATTCAAAGGAAATATTGCACTTAGTTGACTTAGTTCTCTCCATACTCAACAACGACACGCACACGAAACAACATACGTTACACTCTCACTTGAGTCTCGTTGCGTGAATGATAACAAGTTGTACGAAACATCAGGCATTACCAAACAAACACAAGGTCGTATACCAATTGGTTTAGCTTTCATAAAATATTTGACGTATGTAATGTTTAATGCAACTGCTATACTTGTACTTTGTTTTATTTACCATAAATTGTAAGTATCCTTCCATTAATTACTTCACTTGCAACAATTATTAATTATTAATGTAATATTTATTTAGAAAATATAATTTACTTTCGTTTAAAAAACTACTATAATTTAACGATTGATGAATATTATCTAAATAAAGATTTCTCCCTGTCGTGATTTGCTCCTGGAATAACGGAATCGGTATTCTACTAAATATATAAAAGATATTTATTTAGCGGTTTATTTCCAATCATCAAGGTCATTTTAATATTTTCCAGAAATCCACGGCGAAATCTCTCTTTCTCCCTTCCCTTTCTCTCCTTATCAATCCTCGACATATTTCCAAGAACGTAAAACGATGGTCGCGGCACGGATTCGGAAATAGAACTTCGCGTGTCCCTCAAAAACCCATATCGATCCTCCTTCATGGCTTGGCGTACCGGCGACCCAGCGATTTCGAGCCCGGGTTCGCGAATCGCGCGTTCGAAACATTCGTCTCGTTCGCTAAATTATTCCACCCACTCGTGCGCGCTATGTGGAAATTCGAGCCCACCTACCTCTTCGCGAGAACACTACCCTCGATTGAAGGAACAATGGTATACGCAAAGGGTGTCCCGCACTCAGTGACGCATACACGAGAGAACGAAGAAGCGCAGCTCGATGAGATGTGAGGCATTGAGATAGTCTTTAAACGATAGAAAAGTGAGGGGTTACGATGACGTATAAATCACCAGAGGTTTAAGGGATATTGCTTAAATGGATATTAGCAGAGAAGTTTTTGATTAACGATTTTCCCTACCCATTCTAAGAAAGATTTGTCAACTAGCATATAAAGTACTTAATTTAATAATGTAACTTCATGTAATAATGTTTATTATCAAAAGTTGAAGAGTAGTTAATCAGTATGGCATACTTCTCGGTACTTGTATTCAAGCTTTAGAAAGTGTGAACGGATAGTAAAATAAATCATACATTACGAGTTAGAGGATAATTTATTTTTCTAAAAAATGTGTAAAATCAAAATTTTTAATCACCTAATTTTGAGATTTATTAATTTATAACTTATCATTAACAGCTTTGTAAGCGTAAGCTTTATGATAAATTTTTTTTAAATAATTTTGAACCTCGCAAAATTATATTGTAATTAAAATTATAATTAAAATTATATTGTTATATTATAATTTTATAATGCAATATATTTTTATCGATACAATTTTTTAATTGCTATGAGATATAGACATGAGATTAAGTTAGTCACGAGCAATACTCTCTATTATATATCGACATTAAAACGGAAGATACAAGAATATATAACTCGATAAGTCAAAGTTCGCTGGCAGCAGTCAACCGTGGCATAGGTTACCCATTGACGACATACGCATGAATCGACCATCGAGCTCTGACTTTTCCGGTCATAAGTATACTACTTGTATACTGTACATTGTAGTACAACAATAGCATCCTCGCTTACGCTCGTTACTTGATGTCTTTAACCTTTTAGTTCTAGACAGTGTGACGCGAGTGCGACTTTACGTTGCATCGATGTACATCGTTTCCGATGTACATCGTGAAAGTACCGACAATAAACGGCGAACTATATTCTACACGCAATGTAATTATGCAACACCGAATTGCGCGCATTTATCGACTCGCGTACATCCAATGGACAGGAATGGAAGATAAGAACGGGTTGCGATAAAGCGACGAAGATATCGTACTAAGTAGAATGCATTTCCCGCAAATAATTGCATTGTCTCGCGAGACAATTATATATCTCGTATGCACTTATGTCGACAACCTATGTTTCACGACTTCAAATGCGTCACGAAACACGTATTTCGGTTCAAATAAAAAATTCAAGGTGCACAAAACGCATGATATTAACTTCAATCGAAAAATTCTTGGAATCAATTTTCTTCGACAAAGTTCCACGAAATCAAAATATTATACGGAAAGAATAATTTTGCTGAAGTACCTAAAAATTTAACTAAATACAAGTTTGAAAATAACTTTTTAGATTATTAAAATAATTACATAAAATAAAAAAAATCTCATAATGAGCGATACAGCAAAAAATTTTGACATTCTAGTAACTAATTGAAAGATCTTACAAAATAATTTTGAAGGTTTAATTAAAATTATTTTTATTTAGTCAATCATTCATTTTCTATCAAGCTGAAAAATAATTTAATTTTTGAAGTTGTATCATTTTTATTTTGAAGTAAGCGAAATACCAAAGTGTGAAATTTCTAAAAAAAAAATCCAATTAAGCTACTAGCACTAGCAAATAAAAATTTTGCTATTTAATTTTATCTTTGGAAATCTTTGTCTATATAAAGTAAAACAATATCGTAAATAATTGATAGGCATAAAAGAACACGACAGTGTTCTATCACAAGCGAACGAGTATAATTGATCTACATTGTAAAAAAATTCCAGATGACAAATTATGAGAAAAAGAGTTATATACTGCGGATTATTCGAATCGCAAGGAAAGTGGACGCACGCGCGTTTTCCTTAAAAGCGGGCCATAAATATCGGTCGATTACATACGAAGTCGCGGCGAAGAGAAAGAGAGAATTCCTTCCCGCTTCGAGATGGTTTTGCATCGCAATAACGTCGGGTCGCGACGTTGCTATTCTTCTTCTCGGGTTTTTTGCATTATTATTTCAATTTCCGCGCACGTCACTCGCACGCGCGACGGCGACGGCGATGGCGACGGCGACGGCGACGCGACGTAGCGAACGCGACCGGCGCGGGCGATGAAAACACCAATCAAAACTCGATAACTCGCGCGTACGCCGGCAACCCGTTTCCGCCAACGTGGTGTCCCCGACGTGCACTTAATATCGATCGCACGGAGCGGCACGGAGGCGCTATTGTTTGCCGGGCAAATTATTGCACGCGCGCCGATCGGTCGCTCCGCGGGTTTCATGGCATCGGCGCGCGATAGCTCGACCCATTGTGAGCCGGTTCTTGTCGGTATCGCGTATATCTTCCCGCAAGAAAATTATCGCGCGCCCGAGTTCTTGACCTTACTTGAACGCCTGCCAATACTATCCAGTAAGTCGCACACTTAAATACCGTATCGGCGCGGGCGTGAGGTACAAACGCGAGAGGTAAAAGGCGCTCCCCGAAAATTAAGAGCGAATAAAGAGATTATAAACTCGGATTTCATATAAATTTTAAATAGAGTTTTCTAAATATATTTTAGAGAGCACTTTTCGATTTTTATAATAATCACGCGTGACACACAAAGGAGGAAGAGAATTTAAAAAATTCATGCAAGATTATAAATGTTCGTCAAAGACAATAATTCTCAAACAGATTCTAGATAATTTAACTAAAACAAAAGATAATTAAATATGCAAGTGAGAAACCTTAGCTTGAGATTATGTTAAAAGCGTATCAAATAATTATACACGATGTATTAATTTTCCTCTTATATCTGTGAGAGAATATCTGGTCCAACATGCTTCAGCAACCTCAATCTTCATAGAATATTGATTAATATTGTAAAATATGATAAACACGAATGCTTCTGCTGATGCAACAACGAAAGAGTGCAGGCATTTAGATAGCGATAAGAAAATTATCTCCCACAAGTGGCAACGCGACGCTTGGACTCCCGTGGCCGATTGCCAACATAGTAGCCACTCGACCGAAATAACTCCGAATTACTTAGTTTAGAACATACATGCTAAATGTTCAAAAGGCGGAATAATTTCGGTATCACGTGTGGTTGGAGGAACGATATATTGCGGGAAAATTTCTACTACATATCGCAAAGTTTAGTTTTTACTTCATGAGTTAATTCTGCGAATTCTAATTGTTGTTATAATTTTATAATATTACTAACAGTTTTTCAGTGGATCGAGGCGATTCGCAAAGTTTATTTGTCAATTAGTTTCAAAATATTATACAAACGAGAGAGATGTAATGACTATATTTTCTAATAATAAAATATTAATTTGATAGTAGTAGATAAACAATTTATTTTTGTAAAAAGCTATTTGCTTTTATGACAATTCAATATTTTACAAAACCGTAATATTGAAAAAGAAAGCTGGGATCTGATTGAAAATTCCCGGTTTTACCTCTCTTTTCACCTTACAATTTTCATTTGCAAGCAAACGCAGAGCGGCATCATAAAGGTAACGCATATAAAGCGAAAAACAACAAACTCCCTTTGCAGAATATTTAAAGTGAAAAACTCACAGAAATGTATGAACAAGAAAAGAAGACAAAATATTTGTGACTTTCGCAATTTTCACTCAAATCATAAACTGTGTTAAAAAAACAGAATAAAAGATGAGAAATATAAATAATTTGAGATAGTTACATCGGCGAAATAAACTCAAATCACAGAAAAGAATTTGTCAATCTGATTCTATAAAATTTCTATTTTCAGCATTTAACTTATTAATAATAAATGTCTTAAATTTCTCTTATTATCATTATCGTTATTAATAAATTAATTTCTCTCATCATTATTTATTCAAAATCAGAAAAAGATAAAGAATCGATGCATGTTAAAATTAACAATGTCTCGTTTGCAGTACAAAAAAAATACATTCGACAAAGAGCAATAAAGCGTCGCTAATGCAGCTGCAAGTAATCGACCAAAATGGAAAATATCTCTAATGTGGCTAACTATTATATATTGTTAATTCGATGAGCCCGTTGTAAGCGAACGAAAAATGCATGAAGATAATTGATTGATAGCCAAACATCTGCATCGTTACGCGTTTAACAATTTCTCGCTTTACTTCAACTTAACATTTGACTCATAATTACCGCCACTTTCATTTTTTATGCTCACATCAATAGCAGAGATTGTAAAACTAGCGTCTTCCGCATAATTTTCACTTTCTCGAAATTTTTACCATTCATTTAAAAGTCACTTTCGCAGAATGATGTAAGACGTTTTCGCCGGATATCGTATAAAACGGTAGCAATAAATGCAAATAATATCGTGTTTTGCACATTATTCAGACATTATATTATTCCGATAAAAGATTTCGCTACTTTCACTGAAAAAAAAGTGTATTCTTGTTCTTTCGTTATCGCTTATTTATAATTGATAATTTAACTGTATATATAATAATAACAAAACTTATAATATTTTTATATGACTATTATCGCGCATTAGAATCAAATATTTCTTACATTATAAATAATGTCTTACATTACAAAAATGTAATTTTATATTTTTTATTACAGTATTCCAGTTATTCCCTTCAAAATGAATTTTCTTTAACATTATGCTATCAGCGCATTAAATTTTTCTTTTTATCAAAATTGCAGACATTCATTATTCAATTATAATCAAAGTATTAAGTAATTAATTTAATTATAATAAAAAAAATACAGTAAATTGAGAATTAATATATATAAAAATTAAGTAATTAATGTCCACAAATTAATATAAAGGAGAATATAAAAATTGTCAATAACTGAAATTAATTTATGATAATGGAGCTTATAGCTTGAAATACTAGTCTGTGCTACAACAAGATTGATATTATTTCATATACATATGAATATCGGTAATCTATTATAATTCTAATGGATGGTTACGTGTTTTCTATAAACATGCATTACTGCTGGAAATTTGAAGCATAATAGTGATACACATTTCGTGCTTGCAAATCTATCCGTCAATTCACAACTATGTCATTGTCAGATTTCTCAATTAATTTGGAAACTTTGTCATAACAAGAATATGGAATATCAATAGATGTTGAATATAAGTAATCACAAATTAATATCATTAAATTTTTACATTATTAATTAATATAAAACATTCTTTTCTATTCTGAACTAAATCTTACTTAAGTAGAATTTTGTAAAAAAAAATTTAATTATTGCGTTATATACATAAAGTATATTATACATGTTTTAAAATAATAAAAAAATTGTAGATTATTTTACATCATATGTATAAATTTGTTTAAAGTATAAATATTAATATAATATGCTACATAATATCTATCATATCTTTTTATCGCAGATGTCTAATTCCCCCCTCTCAAAAAAAACCATCTTAAATTTTAATTATGAAAAAAAATCGACTCCAACTTGATAGATATACCTATGAGACATAAAAGCAAGCTCTAAGACATTCTGTGCGTTTTCACGATTAAGTATTATAAATATCGCGTGAGATGGATAATGCGATCGCGTTCGTCGTGCGCTTTATTTTCTTAGAGAGTGTACTAAAAATTCGCTTTCTGCACGCGTACCCGGCATGTAGGATGAGAGAGGAGAGATGGAGGATAGAAGATTTATTGGAGCGGCTCGAAGCCGCGGAGTTGCTAATTGCGTTTGCTACTGTGTGCAGGAAAGTGTATTCTCGTTACACCGCTCAGGTTTTCAATTACGAACTGACTGACCGGCCGGGCCCGCGTTTCAGGATGATTATCAGGCTACCATTATTTCCGGTGTACTTCCGCCGAGTCCTACAATATGTTTATGCCAATTACGAACGTCGGTGGAATCGTGTAGGTAACGGAATAATCTTTCGGGTGACGTTCGAGCAAATGAGCAGCGAACACGCGCCGGCACTGTCGCGATAACGTATCAAAATTATACGATAATAGATACGATATCATTGCTAAGAACGCCGTCTATGATCATTGAATGATCATTTGTTGCGTTTATCTGCATTTCGTAATCTAGAAAAGTTGATAGGCGTTGACTTAACGTTCGAGAATCGATCGATTCAAATGTCAATCACATAAATAGTCAATAAACTTCCTTGGTTATCGTACTTCTTGTCGAATCTCATTCAATCAAATTTTGTCGCGTGACCAAACATTCGAAATAAACTGGGCGAAAACGAAAAAACTGCGCCGATTTTTCGAACGCACAGCTGCGCGGCCGTAATGAAGTTTCGTGCCGGTCAAATTTGTACGTGCACATAACTTGTTGCCAGAGAGTACATATTCGGGCCCGATGATGTTCGTTAACTTTGCAACACGGCGAACCCGTTCGTTCCCGCTGCGAATTATGGCGAGCATCGCGTTTATTGTCAACTGCACACGAAGCACGAGGCAGGCGCGTTCTCTCTATTCTCTCTCTTTCTCTCTATGAAAACGAGGCTTAACGCGCAACGGGGGATCGAACCCTCTCTGCCGAGAACGCACCCTGAAGGGCTTGCAACCCCTTTTCACGAGAGAGGAGATAGCGTAGCTCTCCTCTGTCTCTTTACTTGCTCTCTGTTCAATCCTAGGCGAGAGCTGCGTATACCCCCGGCAAACTCCACCTGAATCATCCAATTCAGCAACAGCCCTTGAAGAAGAGATTAACGCGCCACGTCGTGGCACAAAGAAAAACCAACTTGAGGAAGCTGGCAAATCCAGATATCTCACCGCGTAATTGCTCTATTGAGAATGCAAAATTTTCGAGAGGCGCTCTGTCAGAATCAGAAGGAAAAGTTCAACGTATCCGAAAGAGACGAACGTATATACGTATATACTTCACGTTAATACTTCACGTTCTTGAATGAATAAATTTGATAATAGAAAAATTGATTATATGATGACTAAAATAAACAGAAAAGTTCGGAGAAGTATTATAAACAAAAAAAAAACAATTACGCAATATTTATTTTACAAGTAAAAAATAGTATATGCAAATATATTTTCTTTTTTTAGAATTTTAAGATTTAAAAAAAATAATATAATCTTTTTTATAATAAAATTAAATCATATATTTAAAATTTTTTTTATCGAGCTCACATAATTAAGAATCATAAAACAATAATTGACAAAGACTCTCTTATTAAATAGCTAATATTATTGGAACAACAATTTTATTTACAGTCAATCACCGCTAGATGATTTTATCTATATTATTACTGCAATATTTACGATATACTGGTTTGACTTGAGCATTTTCTAAATATTAATATACATGGTGTATGTATAAATTCGACTTTAGATAAATAGAATAAAGATATAAAATTTATATAAATAGGAATTACCGCTAACTAAAGAACTTTTTTTATTCGTGCGATGCGAAAGTCGTATTCAATGGCATCATAAGCTAAGCAGTACTAAACATTAAATGCAGGATATGATTCAAGAATACAACGAAAATAATAATCTTGAAAATAATGTGAGTGAGCACTGCGCTAGCAGATATACTTATCTCGACAAAACTCGTCGACTTTTAAAACCCCTCTGTTGAGACTTGATATTCTCTTTTCCTCTCTATCTTCCTCTTTTTTCATATGAATAAGCATAATTCGACACCGAGCAAAGCATCCACCGAGGCATCCAACACATAAAAAAGCAGGTGTCGGGATCTATTTAACTTGATAATCTGATTTACGAAATTCGTCGTTACATTATACGAACGTAAGATAAATAAAAAGCTTAGATATCAAATTCTCTTATTCATTCGCTTTTATTCACATGCTCTTAGCGAAATTATAAGTATCAGTGTTTCAAATAAAGAACGCAAAGCAAAAAGAGTATTTCTATTTTATATTTTTACATTTCTGTAAAAATATATTTCAGATATTGTATATTAATATTTATATTAAATTTATATTTATATTTAAATTTATCTATTAAGTATTTATTTATTTTATTACATCATAGAAAACTTCTTTATTATAAACGTTTTAATAAATAATATTCTTCTAATATTTCAACAGAATAATTAAATTTCAAAATAGTTAGAAAATCCTATAAGAACAACTGCAATAAAGAGTAATTCTTTTATTCGATATTTTGTACATTAAAGTCAAATATTACATTTTATTTTATAATTCAATCCAGAAGTCACAGATAGTATTTGTGTAGCAAATACATTAAGAGGTAAAAAAAAGCTGCTTCTCGAGTATGTCTCATTTGACTATTTGCAAACTATCTTGATATTTATGCTCCGACCATTTGAGTACCGTTTACGATGTGCAGTAGTAAACCTCGCGAAGTCGTGGGATTACAACCAGCGGCGGTGTCGATTATTTCGTTACATTCTTGTGTCGTCTTCATTAATAGTTAGCATAAATAAACAGCATCGCTTAACCCATTGCATTCGCATGTGCTTCCTGACTTCTTCAACCCATAATACCAAGATTCGCGATTGTTAAGTATCGTCATCTGATCTTCGAACCCGTTAGGACGCTACACGCTGTCCTCACATTAGGCCAACAAAAATCAAAATCAGAGCTGCGAGTACCGTTAAATGTAGGATACTAATGTACTGTTTACCGTTACTCGTAAACAGCGAAGTATGCAACGTGTCGAATCGAGCTATGCAACATAAAATAGAGTAGACGAAAACAGAGGATCGTCATTACTTTGCAGCCATATGTATATACAACTTGACAATGAATAAAATAAACATCACAAGATATAAAAAGCTAAGAAAAGATAATCCAAGAGATTTGCGACGAATAAAAGAATACACTTTAAATATATTAGTTGCAAAAATTCATTAAACGTAAAATTAGAGAATTTGGAAATATATATAGAGTAACGTAATTCTATTAATATATAATATAAGTTGCAATCCACTTGGTGCTACAAATTCTTCGAAGCTTTTATTGATCAATCAAAAAATACTTTACAGCATTTGTACCATCAAGTGAACCGTAGTCACAATACCAGTATATTAAAAGAAAAGCTAAAAAAAATTAAAAATTAAAAAAAAAACAGGTTTTTTCCTATTCTTTCAAGCAAGATTTGAGAAAGTAAATTTCCTTCCGCTACTTTTGATTCCACATAGGACGCGGTCTCACATTAAAGTCCACTCTCGCCCTATTTTCTTACATCGCTGTTGTTCGCACGAATTATCATGCCATTGTCGCAGCGAGGTGTGACGCCTTTTTTTGCTCCTGCGTGCAAACGCGTGTCGCCGGCGACCAACCACCGTGAATGAGCGGCCAACGATGAAGGGAGGAGCGGAGAAGGAGGGAAGAAGAGGAGAAAGCTGTATATGCACACGTGTCATTCGCAAGCGGCAGTCGCCACGTGCTGCCTGAGCGCTTTCCTCAAAAAATAAACAAAACGTAGCGCCGCGTTACGGATTGACGCGCGTTTACATCGCCCGAATTGCTGACATTGCTGGACGTTTCTCTCTCGTTCTCTCTTTTTCTCTAGCTGTCATTCCCTTTCACTTTCTCTTTCTCTTCTCTGATTCTCTCCTCCTCTACGTCTCTCTTTCTCTCTCTAAAAAAACTCGGGCTAGTGCACGTGCGCGCACGTGGTGAGATTTGTTGCATATTCCACGCGGACATCCTGGGCTCACGACAAGAGAACTGAATATCACCCTTTTCACGAAAGCTGGATGGATTCTTGACAAAGAGAAAAATATATGAAAAATGCGAGATAAAATTTGGTGTTATAACACAAAGTAATTAAATATAAAAATAAACTATTTAAAAACTTTTAAATATTATCTCTTTGCAAACGTTGGAAAGTTAATCAGCAAATAATAAGAATTTCAAGAAAAAAAAACTGTCAAATTAAAACTAACGAATAATTTTCTTATATAGATGTTAAATTAATTTGTACTTTCTTTATATATTAGCCAAGTTTTGGTTGCTGCAGCCAATTAAGAATGCTATGCCATATTTTTTTTTACCATCTAATTTGCTGCAGCAGCCAATCTTTTCTTTCAGAGTGTAGTTGCCCCCTCCCCATGCCAAATCTTAATAAATTAATAATAATGCACTTCCAAAATCCACAAAAAAAATTTTTGCACTCACTTCGTTTAGTTAAAATTTTTTTGTGGGGGGCTGAGTAAGTCAGTCAACCGATTTGGAAAATTAAGTACATAGGATTTATGCGCTTTCATATTCACATAGTTTTAATTTTTGCACTGCATTCTTTAAGGCATTTCTCTCTTCACAGCCTATTCAGTCCCTTCTCCCAAAAAAAATTTTTTTTAGCTTAATGAAATGAGAGCAAAAATTTGTTTTGCGAATTTTGAAAGCGCATAAATAGTGCATTATTATATAATTTATTCATTAAGATTTGGTTAAATGGGGGGAAGAGCAGCTATTCAGGCAAACATTCAGTACATTCGTTATGCACTCTCAGTATCTGTTTTATAATTTTTGTCATATTTAAATTATATATATCTAAAAAAATCTAAAAATATTGAAAATATAAGAATATAAAAATATAAAAAGATAGATAAACTAGCACAAATACATTTAATCAAATTTGCATTAAAACATGTAGATGTTCAAGAATATATATTATTGCATATATTAAACAAAATGACAGATTTAATAATGATAGGTACAATCTTTATTCATCACGATAAAATTACTCTCAAAAAGCACAATCTAAATCTGATTTGATATTGTTTTGTCATCAGAGCAGAATTATTATGGATACAGTCAGCGGGCGAGCTTACGATGGTGGTGCACGGAATAGAATAAAAGAAAGAGAGCAAAATCGTAAGAATAAAAGAGCATGTTGCTACCACGTCGACAAGTCATAAAGACACGTCGAGAGATTTTACAACGAAGGCGAACGATCGGATCCGTGCGGACGTTTAATGTATGTAACGCTTTCTTTTTACGTAGCCAGCGGGTACGCCGTTCATAATGACACCGTCGTCTTTTCGCTTTACTGCGTGTTACGGTAGCAATGTTCGCCGCGTGTTATAGCGATATGGCACGTAACACGTTTTAAAACCTCCTCGACAAATTGTCGGGAGCATTTACAGAATGAGATTTGCATCGATCTTTCTTCGATTATAAGAGCTTATGATCGAAGAGATGTTCAATCTTTTCACCTTTTACGACTTGACGTGACTTCTTAAAGAAAAAATTTTACGTTACTTTCATGTTATATTCTTTAGTTGGTGTAGATCTCTATATGTAATATCTTGGAAATTCTCAAAAATAATTTTTAGTAGGAATCAGCAAAATATTTTCTAACTCTCTTAGGTATACAATAATAATAATAATTTTTTTATCTGCATATATAATAAAAAATAACATGAAAGAAAAGTAGACGATTAAACATTTATTTAAATGCCGAGAAAATACATTATGAAGGAAAAAAAACGACGATGCAAGCAAAGGACGGAACTCGGACACTGTTGTATGTTAATCTCTTCCTCAAAGAAGGGAATTGAGGACGCAATGGGGTCGAGTGTAGTTTCATACAAGCTCGAAGTGTGCTGGTGAAGGGCTGTTATTCTTTAGCGAGAGGAATGAGGGACGGAAAATGAGAAGGTTGGATAATCCGTATACCAAAGAAGAATAAGAGCAATGTCGTCAGCGCGAAAATGGCTATATGACGAGCTCATGACGTCATGAAAAATTTTTTTAATCCTCATAATTTATTTGACTTGAAGATTTAAAAATATAACACGCAAAAACAAATCCACGGAGCTTTACAAATTCGCAGAAGAGATCTGTAAAGTTAGCACGACATTCTAATATAAAAGAAAATAGCAGTTTAATAGTAGCATTTTTCATAGTTCTACAAGTTCTTCCTTAAAGAAACAAAAGAAAGTTTTGTATTTTTTTTATACTATAAAAACAAAGATTATTATACGTTCTTGATAATTTTGATGATTCTGATGTAAAGGAAAGTGGCGAAATTGCGAATACTTAAGAAAAAGTTAAATAAAGCCGATGATTATTTATTAATTGATAAAAATTTTTATTTAAAAATATTCCAGTTATTTAACTTTAAATTACAATAATTAATATTCATATATTTTTAATATAAACTATGGGTGTGTTCGAGAAGATATTGCTAGTGTTATTTATGTCATTCTATCCTTGTTTTATGTCTGATACAATGAAGATTGAATGACACAAATAGCGTTAATAGCGTCTCCCCGAACGCTCTTAGGTATAAATGGAAACAAGAAACAAAACTCTTGCCGTTTCAATTACGCGCCATCATGCGGAGCAATGTCGAATCGGTTTTGTTTTCCTGTAAAAATACAATTAAGTATATATTATAGTTACAAATTATAGTTTATTAATATATATTGATAATATGAACGTTAATTATTGTAGTTTAAAGAGCTAAATAAATGGAATATTTTTTTAATGAAGACTTCAATAATTGATAAAAAATATCGACTTTATTTAACTTTTTCCTTTAGGAAAAAGTGTGTTAGGTGTGTTTGCAGTTCCCTCAATCTCTCCTACCATGCCATGATGATATTTCAAGTCATTATTTTTGTTGTACGAGCGACTATTATATTTACTTTAATCATATATATTGGTATAAATCTTTATTATAACACACATATTTCATTTTATCTACAGTTACATTAAACCAATATATCTGATAAATTTGATTCTACCATTTACACACGTTCGACCACTTCGATCGTGCGTCAGCGATGATAGATCCCTGTCTGAACGTCAATCAGACCACGCTCTGGTGAACAGCATCAAATTAATCAGGATGATTTTTTTCTTTTCGTCCAGCGTTCCTCGATGGAGAGATAACGCGGTCTCGATATACGCCTTCCTTTCTTTCATCGAGAGCTAAGGAGATCGGCAGACCCAAACAAAGGTATGCTTCACAAAAATCATTCCCTCTCCAATAGATTTTTTTTTATCTAGACTTACTGCTCTTTTCATTCTGTTTTTGTTCCTTTTTTTTCTTCATTGTTTCAAATATTTAAAAATAAATCTACGTTCCTGGCATTGACTTCACTATTTCTCCTCCATTTTCCTTCCTCTTCTCTTTCAACAGTTAAAATTTGTTGTAATTAAATTTTTATGAAGTTACAATTTATTACAATTAATCGAAATAAATTTATTAATTTTTACATTACTAAACATTGTTAAACTATCGCACTTCTATCTCATTTCAATAAAATTTTTGTTCATTTATATAATGACTTATATTAATTCCTCTTGTAAAATTGCAATATAAATATCTAGTTATAAATCCATAACTAGCGCTATTTGACTCTTTGAAATACGTACATTTCCTGTATTGACGCGCATAATGTAACTACGATACCATCTCTTCATATTCTCTTTCTACGTCTAGATCTTAAATCAATGCTCGTGATATATTTCTGTATAGGTCGGACACTATCTCCGACAAATTTGTATTTTATTACTATTCACTTTTGGCTTTTTGCTACTATATCAATTCTTATGTCTTGAGAGAATTGAAGTCCCTGGGCATGTAATATACCCTATCTATCTATCATACCTATCTCTTTTACGCGCTTCAAAGGTTCACATTACGATCCATGATCCTCGATGACGACGAGCGATGACGCCGATTAAATTCCACCACGACTCGCTTCATCGACTCCGGCCGCGCCGGCCGCGGGAAGGAAGTCGATGAACTTTCGGCAAGCAATCTTCGGAAAGCCATAAAGCGAAACGCAATTCGCCGGCGTTACCTCCCGTCCCGCAATTATGACGTAATTGACGGTTTCAACCGTCAAGCGCAGTTTAATAGACGAAAGGAGACAAACGCACTGTGAAAGAGGTATTACATCCTTTTCCGCGCCACGGATCTCACCCCTTCATCGTGCGTCAACGAATTACTTTCCAATTTGCGCATGGTCGGCGGCCATGCATATAAAGCTGCCATAATCTCGAAGAGATATTAATTTCGCGTTCCCAAAATCCACAACCGTTGCTGATCCGCGACGGATAAAACGCGAAAATCACATGTACACTTGAGATTTTAATTAAAGTGTCTCGAGATTTCGTCGAAGAAGAGAGCACGAGCGAAAAAGAGCAAGTAAAAATAACAAAAAGAGGGAGAGGGAGAGGAAGAAATCGATACGACATGCTTGGCGGGGAGAAAATTGCTGCTCATTATTCCTCATTACGATAAATTAGTTCGGGAGTCTGAAGTTAAGTTTGATATATCTCGCTGGGCAATGTGTATTCTAAATTTTGTACACCGCACCGGGATAATTACGCTCACAAAAACAAGATAACAGGTAGAACGATAAGAGATACAACATGTAGTCATACATGGCACTCAATTTTGGTCAAAATTGTGAAATTCAGGCAGAAATTACATTTTAATTTGTATCGGAAGAGATGAAAATGCGAAAATACAGAATTTTATAATTGATTACTTTTATTTATTTTAGGATTTATTATAGGACAATTAAATTTAATGAACTTAATATGATTTAATATACAAAATAATGTTGAGAAATATAAATACTGAGAAGAAAAATTGCTCAATTGACTAAACTTTAGTTCGTCTTTATTTCTTCCGATGAAGAATGCACATATTTAAGTCATATTATATTTAATACATTATCCAAATAAATAAAAAACAAACTAAATTAATTTAATCAAATGAACAATTTTTTCTCAATGTATACAAAGAGAGAGAAAAATACATTTTTGTAAATTTTTGTCAAACGTGATTTATGATAAATACAGAACGAGAAATGATAAATTCAGCACAATATTATAATATATTAATAAAAACTTTTCTATTTAAATACAAACAGATCACAACAAATGTAACAAATAATTCCTAAATTAATGAATTGAACGAATATTTATCAATTTAATAAATTTAACGAATTCATATATATACTATAAAAATATTGAAATTTCGATATTTATAAGTACATATAGAGATACCGTAAGTATCGTTAGACGTTAAATGAAAAAAGACGTAAACCGTAAGCGCACGATTCGTTATCGTTAATAATACGCGATGCGAGAACGGCCGCGTGGAGAGATTACATCGATCCCACGCATTTGAATAAAAACGAATGGATTTTCTTTCGGCCGCGACCGCGATGCGATCTGCAGACCTTCGGCAAAAAAGTATAAATAAATAAAATCACCCGAGCGGGATGAATCTCGGTCGTGCCACGAACTTCTGCGATTATGATTGAGATAACGTCGCGTCTCGAGGAAACGAAACTTGGGTGCCTAATCGCGAAGAGGTTTGGCGAACGCGAAGACGAAGCGGAGAGAAGCCGGGCGCGTCGACGTGGAACGCCGTGATTTATCGTCCTAACGCGTGTACTGATTTATTATCTCAGGAATTGACCCCGGGACGCGATCCCGGGCTTCTCACTGCTGATGAGCGATGGCGCGTTTCCGTTAATGTCGGGAGCACACACTGCACGAATTATTACCACCTTCGCAAAATTAAGCCAAATTTACACGAGTTGCGTCTCGATGATGATGATGATTCGTTTCTGCTGGATGATTCGTTCATTCGGCGAACGCGATAAACGAAGATTACCGTCACAAAAGCCCGGCTCTGTCGTTAACATTTTCCTCGTCACGAAGTTGTGAAATTACGCAAACCGCTTGGAATATAATAAACGTATTATGTACGAATATAAAGAACAATAATAGTTTTATAACTCTGTGGCATTTGAAGTAGTATTCCGGTATATATCGGTAGTGAAAGGATTAAAATGTCGAAAATAAGAGATGTAGATAAACTCCTCTCATTTAAAACTCACGGTACGATCACAACGTCCATGTACAATAACCGAATCATAATTCATTCAACATCGTCTATATAAATCTAACTTCCATAACTACATGCGAAACGAAGCCTTCTAATGCACTTTCACAAATCACTTAAGTTGAAACTCTACGTATGTTTCACTTTAAATGGTTTACTCGGTTTAATGGTTTACCGGATGATCTTCCAAGTAAATGAAAGTAAAGAGTAATTTAATTCCATTGACTCGATAATTATTTTATAAAAACATAGTTTCTATAAACAAGTCGACTCATTTTCTTTTTTTCTTAAACTGATTCGACAGAAACATTAAAGTTGATTACGAGATTTAACTGACATGTACAACTATTCGAATAATACTCTCTAGTTTCTATTAATATTTCGATCTCATAAAAACTTCTACTTGTATAATAATTTACTGCTTTTTTTTGGATTTCATTAATTAAGCTTATTTATAGATAGTGTACATATACATTTGTTATTATCACATACATATGATATTATTATACACAAAATCGATATAAAATAACGTACGACTAACTTTTTCTCGTTAGGTGCAATAAACGCAAGACATAAATCTCTTTTCCTTGCAATATTAATTCGTAAAGATTCGACACAAGTCTGCCCGGGTGGTATTACCAGCGTTTTGGCACAGAACCCCCTCATAAAAAGTAAGTATTACATCCAATTATCCAAAGTTTCGCTGTTAAGGATCTCAAAGGCACTTCCCCTTTGCGAATACGGCAAAGAAGTCAGTGGCATACGCCTCGCATAGCTCAATGAGTCCGTTGTACTTTGTCTTAATCGCGAAGGCGCGTTCCTCGTAGAAAATTAAGGAGAGGAGTTTGCCATGGCGCCGACGAGGACGAAGATGACGCTACCGGCGTTGAGAGAAAGTACGCGAGATGGAGTGAGAAAGAGCCGGAAGGATGCCATGACTCCAGGGATAATAGGCAAAGCAAGGAAGCAAAAAGAGTTAAAAAAAGATTTCGCAATATCACATAGAAGAGAAAAGAATCAAGAAATATGAATAAGATAAAAAAAGCAAAGAATCGGAGAAAGGAAAGAGCGGAAAAGAACAAATCGATAAATGGAGAGAAAAAGAAAAAGTAATCGTTAATATTTTAATACTTTCACAATCTTTTATATTACATCAGTGTGATACAAATTATACAATGTTTGAAAAAAGTGAGTAAATGTCAAGTAGAAAGAAGAAAGAGGGAGGAGAAAGAAATATATCACGTTAGAGAAATTTTTTTTTCTCGAATTTTTCTTTCAAAATTTCTTGAAATTATAAAACCAACATTACGTTATTGTATAAATCAAAACCGAGTGTGCAATTAAGTAATGTATGAAATACAAGTAGTAAGAGAATATGAACAAGAGAAAAAAGAAATAAAAGTTCATATTATATAACTTAAAACGCGTAAATATTTCAAAGATATACTTATCAAAATAAATATCACATAACTAAGTACAGCTCAAACCCATTAAGTCCATTTTATAAAGTCGTAAAATTGTGAAATATAGGACAAACGATATAAATATAAATAAAATAAAACAAGACCGGTAGAATCAAAGGTATACAAACGTATGTGCAATATGCGAAATACTAAGAGATCTATTTAAACGAAGAGAGATGATTGTATGTAAGAAGAGCGGTGAAAGACACGAGAAGATGGTAAAGTTTGGAAGGCCCGAGGCGAGCTGGAAGACGAGAGAAGAGAATTCTCTCCTGCGGAAGGGTATGGGAGAAACAGGATAGTAGTGGAGGCAGAGGTACGAGAAAAGAAAGAAAAAAGAAGAAGGCAACAAGAGAAGTTCTTCACGAGAAGGCTACGGATGGACGGAGTCTTCCAGGAGAAAGAACAAGAGGAAGACAAGAGACAAAGAAACGAACATTGACAATGAGAAAACGAGTATGGCGAAAAAGGAGGCAGAGAGAGGGGAGGTCCGGAAGGAGGAGATAGAGAAAGAAGTAGTATAGTGGGCGTTCGTATACGAATATCGAGAGACAGCCATCCGAGAGAAGATATAAGGACACGCCGCTCGGGGCCGAACTCCGAGATATTCGACGAATTCGCTCGCGAAATCACAATGAAAGCCTCTTCTCGTCCTGCTGTACGCGAAGAGCCCGTCGGCGTCGGCGGACGTCGCCGGTCGCTCCTCCGGGAGAGCAAGCCGAACGACGTCCTTTAAACTCCGCCGCTGTGACGCGCGGCAACTCCTCCGGAACACGCCAATATTGACTTCCGCTGTATTACGCTGGGGATAATCGGAATTCGAATACGGCGTACATTTTCCGACGGCACCAAAAGCGCTTGGAATTTGGTGTCATTGAATTTCATGTCGTGCACGTAGTCCAATGAATAAAATTTATTTGTCGCGAATGTAACTTATATTATCTGTCGGTATATATCTATATATGTATATATGTACATATGTTTAAATTACGTATACACTTCTTATATTTACAGACTACTTGAGTGTAACATGGAGTTGATTTTATTTTAGAAATAACGATATCGCAAGAGATTAATGATAGCTTTTTTTAAATTTTGAGTGTTGTAGAATATCAAGTGAAACACGATATTTTTAAAGAGACCAATATACAAAGCACATATCAAGCACTCTAACATTATATTTTGCTTGTTACGATTATAACTTTAATTTTTATTTTTAACTACAGAAATATCTAGAAGAAAATAACAATAACCAATATGACCTATCTAAACTAACGATTTTTGCCGAGTTCAAATTGAAAACTGATAATCATTAAAATAAGAAACATTTTCGAACATTAATTGACAATATAAGACGTTCTCAATGATTATATGGATGTAATGAAGATTTAACTATCCAACTAACTACACTGCAAATTCAAGTGTGTAATAAATACTTATATATATATATGTCAATATGTGTGCGTGATTTACACTCTAAAAAATATCGGTGTGCTCATAGCGTAACACAATGAGAATTATGTAGACACTAGTGTTAAATTCACACACTATACTATACAAATAAATCAATTTTTGTATACAGTATAGTGTCATTTTTACACGGAAAACTAAATCACATAATATGGAGGCATTTATTACACATTTCAATTTGTACTTGTGTGTGCAGCTGGCATATTATTTCGTGGAAATAATATTGCACTGTTGTCAGTAAGAACAGCAAGTAGACTACACCAGATTACACTGAGTACTGTTATCTTACTTGAAAATTTATTTGAAATATTAACCGGATATGAACAAACCGAGAGAAACAACCGCGACTTGCATCAACCTGAGTCCGTCAAAGATGTTTCCGAGTATCATGGTGTTATCGAATACGTGACCCTTTCGTCTGACACAAGATAACTCCCGTAGCGGATGATAACGCGTACACATCAGCAAGCTGATCCAGCCACATAAGAGCTACGTGAACGCAATGCGCGATTAAGATGGCACACATCGTTTGATCATTACGTGTCGACCTAAGGAAAACTCTGAATCCTGGCGCATAGCAGCCTTCGAATTTGGGATTTATTCCAGACACGAACGAGTCATATATCGAAGAACGATTCGAAACGTTTCGGCCGAGAGTGAAGTCCACTGGACTGGCGATTTTTCCATCTACCTACTGGCAAATCGAAAATTCATACTTGAAGGGTGTGAGCGATTCGAGCGATGCGGATCTTACTTATGCAAAAGGAAACGATCGCCAAAATTGTAACATTGAAAAGTTTCAATTGTTATAGAATATTTGGCAAAGAGTCGAAAGAGATAAAATATTGAAGAATACTAGTAAACTTTCTAAAAAAAAAAAAAAAATTATGGACAAGTGTCCGCTTTGAAAACGAGGAAAGAGAAAAATGAGCAACGAAAGACCGGATGAGGATGATATGAGCATTCGAGCTGAATAACGAGAAAGAGAGAAAAAAGAAGTGAACGATGAAAAAGATGAGTGGAAACAGGATAAGGCCGCATGATATTCGGGCAATTTTTATTGGAATTCGGGAGCTACGTAGCGCATATTATAAGTCTTGCTGGAATTTAACAATGGCCAACATATAAAAACTTTTTTAATACATTTTATTAATGTTTATTAATGTTTAACACACACACACACACACACACACACACACATATTAATATATTAACACATTTTAACGTTTTAAATAATCCCTTAATTATACTGCGCATCAATAACCAATAAATCGATGCAATTAATAATATTTTGACGTCTATTTCGGTATTTCAATGCGTGATTTAAATTTCTTCTTTTATTATTATATATAAGAAATATTATTATATAAAATATGTATATTATGTGAGACTTTAATTGAGAAATAGTATAAATTCATATATATTCGTATACAAAAAGACGGTTTTGTTGAAACATCTAAAAATTGAAGTACATGCAGATCTAAAAATAATTGATTAAACTATCAAAACAATTATGTAAGACGCTCAGGCTGGTTAGAATGTCAAAACTTTTTGCAGCACTGCTCTTCATGCTTGAGTTTCTTACATTATCTTGACAGTTCAGCAAAAATTATTTTCTGTATCTCTCTAAATCTTGAGATACTTCAGTAATACTTCATTGTTTTTTCTGTGGATTATATATGTAACTTAATGTAAAAATAACACTCATTGCTAATGTAATGAAACTGCAAATTAGTTATTTTAGATTAAATTCTTAGATTTCCTATTTTTCAAAGGATATATTATAGATACCAATTTGATATTAATACAGCCGTTACTCTATTTCAAGTGTAATATAAAATTTAATGGTTGAGAATAAAATCTTTTCTCTATTCACATTTTTCCCTATTCATTATTAACATTGGAATAGTCTTTCCTAAAATGGTCGACTCAATTGAATCAGTATTCGTAGACTTCCCTCGTATGCGCAATTCACGTATGCATCTTTCCGCTGTTCGCGGATGAAACGAGCTGTATGACGAGCACCGTAATGATGCAACCGGGTACGGCGCCCTTATGGCAAACGTGGCGCACGAGGAGGAACGAGCGAGGCATGCCTCGTGCACGACGCGCCTCTTCGAGTACAGTCTAAGTATATATAGGGTGTCCTAAGTATTCAACATCCTTCCTCCTGATTCCACATTCTTTAACGATTCCTCTCTCTCGGTTTCTCTCTCTATTCGCGAATTATTCTTCGTCACGATTTATATACGTTGTAATCATTGAACATTTCGGAGATAAAACAATCGATCTTATTCTATATAATTTCAAACCAAAAAAAAAAACAGAAAATTGCCCTCGATCCTTTATCTATTATAAAACACTGACTGTCCGATATCGATTGTTCTCGTTGAAATAACTTGATTAGCCGAGACTATAATTTCTTAGATATTTATAATGTTCAATTTATCAAAAAAATAATCAAAAGTAATTTTTTACTATTCAACAGTGTTTTTGAAAAAATTTTTGAAAATTTTTGAAAAAAATTGTTCAAAACGGAATTACTCGGAATTACTAACACGTATACACAAAAATCATTTAATCGTGTGAAACATATTACCGTTAATACTTTAATAATGTATTATTCTATTTCTATCGAGTTATTACCTAATATCCAATTAATATCATATTACAGAATTAATGTATATACGATTTAATTAGTGATTTATTTCACATTTTTCTAACTTCATAATTATTCGCGCCATAAGTAGCATGCTTTTATACTCGTACATACCTAATTACATTCTCGAATCTCAGAAAAAAAGTATTGAAAGCGACTGGTCAGTGCCCATTTTAAATTCAAGAAACCTCGCTATACTCTTAAGAGGAGAAACGAGTCGGGACACCCTGTATGCACGTGTAGACGTGTATACACGTCGAGTCCTAGATTCTTGCTTTCGTATCCGTGAGAGAGGAGAGAAGGAACAAACTCGTGGCTCGCCAGTCCCACGGGCCTCGGTGTCCTCAGTTATCTCGGCTGGGCGGCGTGATGGGAGGAGGGAGGTAAGACGCGGGGCCTTACCTCCGCGATCCTCTTCTCGGTCCCCTTTCTCTCTCGTGGCCAGTCCCGCCAGTCCTTTCGAATCCATCCGCCTGCCTGTTCGCCTCATCTCTGTCTTTTTCCACAGGACGCCAACGCCGCCCGAGATCGTTTTTTCTTCTCTCTTTCTCTTCATCTCTCTCTCTCTCTCTCTCTCTCTCTCTCTCCTCCCCCCATTGCTATTTCTTACATTTAATTCCGCCTTGTCTGGTAGTGATCTCTACCTCTTCGTCACGACCGCGAGAACTCACCTCTGGACTTTCGTAAAATATGTATCCGCGTCTCGTTGATAATGAGAGGAGAACTCGCGAACGAGGAGGCCTGAGCTCTCGACTTCGATCTCGCGACTTCTTCGCGGAGCGGAGTGATTTCCTCGTTGCCCCCCTTGATTTACGTTTGCCAATGATTTATGCCGGCGCCGTGTCGATTAATAAGCGTAGCGTGCATGTAACGTTTGAAGCCCAGCAGTGGCAAACATTAGCAAACGCTGTAGTGGCGTAGGAGTATCGCGCACTGCACAGGAATTCCAAGGAACGATCATTCTCCAACGTCGCTCAGATTTCATACACGAGCTTCTCTTCTTGACAGAAAAAAAACACTTTTACGCAACTTTCGGCGTGATTTGTCTGAGCATTATTTTACGTCTCGAGTGTAATTTACGAAGATGAACATCGTTATATTGTTATCCAATATCTACATATGTTTTCTACATATGTTTGTCTCTTAAATTTTGAAACTAAAAGTATCCTTGATCTGCAATTATTGCATAATCGAAATTTTTAGTAAACAATTCTCTAGTCATAAGAATAAAATAATTATCCATAAGAATAAAGACGTAGAAATTTATTATAAAAGGAATGATGACTAATATAATTCTTAATCTCCACATAGTATCAAATATTTATTAAATATTTAAGTCTTTAAAATTATTATACGAATTTCTACTCTTTGTATTAAAGTGTATTAGCTCTGTCTGTAGCCTCTTAGTTCTTGATCTTTAAACGTATATATGTGCGTCTTTACCTGTGAAAGAGACAAACAAACTCGGGTGCCAATGCGTTCTAAAAACAATTCGCATATCGACCCCTCTGAACAAATACACGACGTAATCCAGCGAACCTTTTGCGCCTGTTATTTCAGGTACCCCTCTTCCCAACTCCGAATGATCTTGCCCACGTTTTTTCTTTACACGATCGGATTATACTAGGTTGTATTTCAAAGAGGGTCCGCTTAGCGTGTGGTCGAAACAGGCGTATTTGCCAAATTCAATGGCACGAAAAAAAAAGAGGGAGCAAAGCCTCCCTTTTTCTAAATTTTTGCAATTAAATAAAGTACCTATTAACATATCCAAACATCTAGAATACTCCAACTTATTTTTATTTTTCTTATTAAATCAGATTCTTTTTTTGGATCCCTTTTCTTCAACTACCTATTGCACTATTATTTACAAAAGAATATAGGTGTTTAATGTGTAGATGTCTGTGAGCGTTTACAGACGAACACGAATATGTTTGCTAAAGTCAAATATCTGTGTGGATTATCCCTGAGGGATAGCATATTTCTAAGCAAAAGTGAACGATTGTTTGATTTCAGAACTGTATTTTTTTAGGAACAAGAAAAAGAAGATTATAAATGAATAAACTATGAATGAACTTTTCCTGAGAAGAAGATTTAAAAATATATTTAAAAATTTGTTTGTAAGAAATATTTTTATTTCACTGAAATCAATTTTTATTTAAATACGACAAAATAAAATTTTATTTCTAGCAAATAAGTCATTTATTTTTTTATTTTTTTATAATTAATGAGATATATTTCACAGAAATGTATATTTTGTCATCACAAATTTTTTCATATAATTAATAAATATCGGAGAAAACATCATGAGTAACATTTGTTTCGCAGTATTTCGAACATTTTTCTCTCAGTGTATACATCTCTCAGTAGAATGTAGATAATAAAGAATAACGTAATAAAAATTGAATAAATGAATGAAAGCAAAATTAATATACGACTGATAATAGATAAAAATTAAAAATCGTATTATTATTCTAAAGTAATCATGTTAAGATAGGGAAGACGATCGGGGAGTCATTATCCGCACCTCTGATAACAACATTGCAAGATCGCTTCTTTTCGAGTCGGGGACCGGAAAAGGTACGGAGAAAAAGAACGAACGGACGACCTCGTTTCTCTTTGCCATCCTTCCTCATCATATACCGGAATGAAATTGCCCGCGGAAGGCCGGCGGAAGGCCGACCCGTAGACTTTCTGAGGTTAACCGTGCCGCCTGTTAATGGTCAGAGCCACGAAAGCCGGCCGTATTTTAAAGTCGCCAGTAGTCGGCAACGAACTCTTTTGCGGCGTCGATTAACTCCAGCGAAAGCGCCGAAACGAAGACACGGGAACAAGAGAAAAAAGGAAGCAGTTCCGTTTTTACACGTTTTTTAAGAGATCCAGAAGGCTGGATAATTGAGGGATCTCTCCACATTCACATGAATTTATTGTGCTACCGTGAAATAACTTCAAACAAGAATACAGAACTTTATAAATATGTAATCACAGTATTTATGAGAAAACGATATGAATCTGTACAGAAAATCTATACACAAGAGTTGCTATCGATCTATCGAGTTTTCATTTCATTTCACTCATCATTTTTCAACTAGTTTAAAATTGATTTTCTTTCTTCTTTCAAGCTTCTTTTAATTCAGGAAACTGCGTCCTCGTAAATAAACTTAAATAGACTTTGAAAATTCCTACGGGCGAGCTCCATCACCAAAAGAAACTAGATAAATAAATTTGGATCGGAACCTCGCTTCATGTGGAAAGTTGTAAATCCAATAACGTCATTTTTTGTAAAAATAATAATTCGATAATAATTACCGATATCTAAAGAATATCAAAGAGTGGGCACTTTTTATATACCTATCCTGCATATATAATCTGTAAAAACGATCAATTTTCGAAGATTCTAATTCTATATCCATTTGCTCTCAGCCTGTGGATTCCTGCGGCGCAAGAGGAAGTTCATTGAAGAACGCGGCGATAAAAATACGTCGATAATACGATATTTCATCATTACAGACGTGGACGAGTCGAACGAAGTCGCGGACCTCCCGCATCGAAAGCGCCGAATGATCTCTCGAGAGCGGCTCCCGGTTATTGAATGTCGAACGCGAAGGAGCGAACGATCGATCGCGTGACGAGGCGAAAAAGAATCGAGCGCGCGCGCTCGCGCTATCTAGATGAAGTTCATTAGAACGCTCTGAAGCCGAACACGTTAAAGTCGTTTGCGTTACCAGCGCTAGTCCCTCCATCAAGCGTGAGCAAAGCCCGGGAAAAGGTCTGCTCCAGTTACGAAAAAAAAATGGATTAATTATCATGGAGTCAAGTACCGTTTAGTACTAACGCTGCATGATCATTATCACGGTTACAGCAAGCTCCATAAAGTAACAATCATTAAATTAGCTTTTGTTTTCCATTAACAATTTTGCACACTTTATATATTCATATACTTATATATTTCGTATATTATTTATATAATTCATTAAAAAAAAATGACATTCATCATTTTTAAAAACAGACATTATACTGTTAAGTATTATTACGTATTTATTGTATACTTTTAACATTGCAAACTGATAAAAATAAGACAGATAAAAAAACTTTCTATTTTACATCACATTATAATATTCGTAATCTTTTTTCGTTAATAGTTAATTCTATTAATTCTATTAAATATCAGTTAATTTTATTGGCACATTGTTGCCATCCATGTGTATTATTATTAATGTTATTAAAATGAATACTGTCATTGTTATGTTCCACTAATCATATCATTTTTCGTTATTAGCAATATATGCATTAAAATCGCCAAACTTTGGCATATTTGTGCAAAATGAATTGTACGCGTATCGCACTTTAGAATGCGATTAATGTTATGTTTACACTGTTATTACGTAATATAAATCTGTAAATACTCGACTGATATACGATATGTAACGAACTGGATACAAGTGAATTACAATAAATCACTCACCAGGTCGTCTCATTAAACATAATATCATTATCGAGGCGCTGAATTACGCAGGAAAATAATGCGCAAAAGTAGATGCTGTGCATCGTGAGTAACGTTATACTTTTCGTAAATCATATACTTACGCGGTCAGTCCTGCCCGATGGGCAGTACTGACGTCACCGCTTACGGTACAAACGCGTAACATTATGTGTTAAATCATACAGCGGATTACATGTCGAGATGACATGCAAGGTGACCTATGTTTCAATAAAATCACGAGATAACAGGATATGCCTGTTCATTTTTTAATACGTCGACCTGTTCTATTATAAAACTTTGATCAATCGAAGCAGGAAATATTATCGAAAAATTTATATCATCTCTCATCATGCACATCTTATATGAAAATTGATACAAATATCTTCTTCTTCAATATATACCTCTTTATAATTTAAGAACAGGAGTAAATATCATTACACTTGAGATAACTCAAGAGATAAATTGCTTGCCGGAATTAACTGATGTCACTTGAATGAATGACGTATTAGCCAATTAATATGATAATCTCTGTATGTACTTTAATCTCTTTCTCAAAAGCTTATCTGATAATTCTTCGTAACACATAAATTATAAGAAAACTTGTACTATATAAAAAATAATAATAAAAACAAACACCATTAAAAATATTTAACTTTGAAATTATATCTAACGTTTTAATAATACATCATGTGTAATTATAAACAAAGTAAAAGTTGATACGCGTAAAAATTATTGTTTAATCAGACATTATGTGAATATACGTGAAATAATTCATGATTTTTTTCGTGCATTTCGAGACACACATTGCCAGGAATATCATTTGCTAAATATGATTCATGACAAGAAATAAGTACAAGAGTATATCTCACTCTGAGCACGAAAGGGTTAACCCTGAAGACTATAAAACACTTTACTTGCGTGAAGACAGGAAAAGGAATCTGACACAGTTTACATATATTACAATGATGAATTCATATTTATCGTGCTAGTAAAATGCTTGATAGTGAAGATCAAAAATTTCAAATGAAACTGTATTCTCACTTTATAAGCAGATATTTTATAAACGGATAATCTTTTGTAAAAATTATATAAATAAAAATATTATTCCATATGTCTTTGATTTTTGTATTGTACAATACGTTCAGTATCAGGGCGAAATTCGAAAATAAATTTAAGAAAACAAATTTAATTTTCCAAAGCTAGCAACATTTTATCAAATTATATTGTTTCGAGAGAATCGATACCTACATTCAAACACAGAAGTATTTAGATAATTAAGGACTTAGAATTGTTCTTAAATTTCTACTCGTATTACTCGTGATAATCAACAATTATCACGAGAAACAGAATTTGTTAGTAATAAACAAATCATTGCTAATTTTATAATTGTAGAATATAATAATGATTTCATCATTAAAAAATTGTTGAATTCCTTTAACTTAACTTAATTTTTAAACTCAATTAAAGAGCTTGCGACAATGGATTAATTCACGTATGATAAATATGGAGTAAATAAACTCCAAAGCTAAAATGATTGGAAAAAATACTAATATCATGTGTTCGGCTACATTGTGAGGTTAAGTCATAACGTAAATATAACATTAACTTTGATTGAATATGTGATATCAATATTTTTCCCCATTATTTTAATTTTGAAGTTCATTTACTCCATTTTTACAAAATTGGAACTTACTATTCTCAGCGAATCCTTGACTTAATTATTAAGACAATTGAATTGAATTAAAATGATGTACCGATTTTTTAATAAAATTAAGTTATTATTTTCTATAACAATTATGAAATTAAACAATTATCTATTATTAACAAATACATTGATGTAGTACTCCAAAACAATGAAAAATATTATTCGTAACTGTCAGTTCTCACCGTCAGCTGATTGTGAGTACTTACACAGCTATAAACTCGGAACAAAGTAGATAGTTCTTAAATCGTTAGACGAAGAAAGAGAGAGAAGCGTAAGAAACATCTTGAAAACTTACCTAGATCACACCGCAAAATCGGCGAGCGATCCTCTCCTCGGCACCGCGGCGAGCCTTCAAGAGCCGGTGCCGATTATATAGGCGCAGGAGTGGGGGGAGGGGAGGGGGGACAAAGTCAGCTCTGCACGCGCCCCCCCGACGTCACTCGGCTCGGGATCCCCTGTTCTCGACACGTTCCTCGTGTTCCGAGCAGCGAATACACACTCACATACGGCCGGCGGGCTCGCTATTATATCGTTATTCCGGGTCGTCTCGTGACTCCGATCGCGCCGCACACTCGCGACCGTCGGTTCCGGCGCGTCGTTCCTCTCTGCCTCTCCTTTTCTCTTCCTCTTTGTCTTCCCCTCGTAAACGCACTATATACGTAGCGGAGCACTTGATCACCACGAGGAACCCGGCGGTGCCGCGGGGCCCAACATCACAACTCGGCGATTCTCGCTGCTCTTTTTCTTCAAACAATCCTGTCGTTCTCACCGACGACGGCGGTCCGACACGCACGCGCGTATGCGTGTACACCTGAGAGTGCGTTTTCACTCTATCAGTTCGCCCATCTCACTCGCACTCACGAAACAGTCCTAAGCCGCGCAGAATCATCGCGCGCGAGCGAGCGAGCGAGCGAGCGCCCGTTTGATTCCTCTCGACTGCTCGGCTCTCGGCGCCGCGTACACACGCGTTCCGCTCTCGTCCCTTTTACATACGCCGTAGGGGGCGAGTTTCCTCGATGAACGGGGACAGGCGATCGCTGATTTCCGGGTAATCCGCGGCCAGGTGCGTGGCGGAGGCAACGCACGGGAACAGATGTCGCCGCTTCGGCATCTAGAAAAGCATTCGAGAACGCGATCGATCAGACCGCGTCCGTCGTCTTTCGGCGCGAATCGCGAATCGCGAAACAGCATCACTCGCTTGCTGGCTGACCGGCCGGCCGACCGGCCGGCTGGCCGACATGCGTGCGTGTCGCCGGTCGCGAAATCGCGGGGAGCCAGTATGGCGCCGGGCTTCTTTCGTATTCTTCCTGTCTCTCTCTCTCTCTCTCACTCTCTCTCTTTCTCTCTCACGCACACTTCTTTCTCCCTCCGACACTAGTTTTCTCCTCTTTCTTTCGCCCCGACTGACTCACTCGTCGTTCGTTCATCGCATTCGCTCTTTCTCGTCCGTTGATTCACCTTGTCTCCTTTCTACCATTTGTTCGCTCACTTTCTTCCCTCTCTCTCTCTCTCTTTCTCTCTATCTATCTCTGTTGTCCGTCACTCACGCATCCATCGTGCATGTCTGAACACCGTTCTTTCCATCTACTCTTTTTACTCTCTTTGTATCCTTTTAACCTCTTCCTTCTTTGACGTCTGATACCACGAATTCGAGTCGACAAGACGCGTCCATTTGAAAGCTGCATGTTTTCGCGAACTAACGAGAGAAATCGAACCGCCCGTTTTCAACTCTCCGGTTACCGATACCGTTTCTAAAATTTGTCAATATCGTTAATATTCGTTATTATTTGTCGCGAGCAATGTACCGAAAAATCACATCGTAACCGTAACGCTCGAGTCGAATCGCGAACCGAATGAAGTTAGCGGTAGGTGGGACGCGTAAACGTCTTTCGATACTCCGCGATTCGCGAGAAGCGCGCGAATAGTACGTCGCGTTCGAAAGATTTACGGCTCGTCGTAGAGACTTTAGAAATCGGCCGCACTAATGATCAGCGATTACTCGAATTACTAGTGCACAAATTTTGAGATACACTCACTATCGCCGCGTGCTGCACGCAACGGCCTAGAAACCCGCGTTTGCCAAGCATGCAACATCGTTCTAGACTAGTATAGATCGAAAATGTTTCTCGATGAAACATTAAGAATTAATATCTCGTCTTGTGTTAAAAAGGTTCTATCAAGAGGAATGTATTTATTAAATAGACACGAAAGACAGGATCAGGTTTTTTCTCTCACAAAATTAATCCTCAACTACAGCTGTGAAAACGATACCTAAGTTCTAAAGCGTCCCGTTTAAAGTATAAAAAAGTGCAAGTAAATCTTCGCCTTACGTTGATTAATAGAGAAATATTTGAAGTTACTTCATCTACGATTTATATACTTTATAGAATGGCTTTTATAGTCTATTTTTATTTTAAGACCATCTTAAGTAGTGTCTCAAGATATATTCAGGTCTCTGATTGATTCATAACATCTTAAGATTGTACTTCAGACAGTCTTAAATGTAATGGGCTTTCTACAATAAGCTGTTAGTCATCACTCATATCAGATTAGTGATAAGGCAGAATTACAGTCATAAATCTTAGGAAACACATTACTTACATCCAGAATAAATAACATTAGATCATTACGTCACAATATTTCAGCCGCTAATTAGAAGGGTGGTAATTCTCAGGACAAATAATACATTATGTGATTAGTCAGTCATAACGTAATCTAAGTTTTAAATCGTAAGCAATGAAATTTCGTCATCTCCTTGTAGTTACTGATTACTGACTTATTGTCTCATGACACTGCTGACCCACTTACAACTTGCTTCTGGTTTCTGATCTATAACGGCTTATGGTAGAAAGCCCATAAGAATCGCCCATAAGATTATAAATATCGCCCGTAGTATCAATCGCACAGATTGTATAACGTCGTCCAAATTTTCACTTCGAATAATCCATTGCTGTAATCGAGAAAAAGTACAACGATTCAATCCAAGAAGAATCGCGATGGACACGTGATGATAAAGACTGAAGAAGTTTTTATTTCAATTCTTATTTCAAGATCATTTTAAAGAATGCAAGATGCTAATAAGTACTTTTCACTTGATGATACAAGTCGACATAAACGTCATTCAGTCTTTATTATCTCATTAAATGGAGAAAGATGGAACGAGGCTTGCGTTGACTTGTGTCGTGCCACTAAATCGGAAACACCCAATATTTATGAATGACTTATGATATATCCTAAGACTAATTCTACAATGTGCTTTTTATTTTCTGTTTCTTGCTGTTTATCTCTTGTTTTATTGATCAAAAAGGTAAGAGACAAACGGAGACAAACAGCAGGAAACAGGAAACAAAAAGCACATTATAAAATTAGCCTAAGGCTATACTTAAGATTCTTAAATATATAAGAATCGACTACAAACCGAATGTACGTCCGCGCGATTTAGTGGTGCGTCGCGCTTCCTTGCGAGTTTCGGACTTTAACGCGTGTTCCCTTATGGAGGGGAAGGAGGGAGGGAGAACAGGAGGAGAGGGGAAAGGTCGCAAGCACTCGCGAGTGCTGAAAGTACGGCGAGGGCGACACGGACCAGGCGAGACGTATCCATTGCGGCGCGTCATCGACACGCATCAGGCACCAGCCGGGGCCTCGACGTGCGTATCTGATACAGCCGTTCCTCGGCGCTAAAATGGCGATCGAAGTGACAGCTCTCGCTGCCTCTCCTCCTACACCTCCTACACTACTTCTTCCTCCTCCTCTTCCTCCTCCTTCTCCTCCTCCTCTGCCACCTCGTCGCCGGTGAGGCTCGGCTCGACGAGACCGACGAGACTTTGCGCGCCGCACGACCGGTAGGCGCGTCCTCTTCTTTTCCCTTCGGATAACAACCGGGACGGAATACTTCTTTATCACTTCTAAGAACGCTTCATTCTCCTTTTCTCTCGATTCGCAATCATACATTACGTTCTCTCCATCTCTCCCATTCACACATATTCTCTCTCTCTCTCTCTCTCTCTTCATTTCTTTCGTTCGCTCATTCGCTCACGTTAACTTTCTCGCTCTTTCTGCCTTTTTCGTTCTCCATTCATTTCGCTCTCTCGACATGCGGCGCGAGAGAGACGAGGGAGGCTGTTTACTCCTTTTCTTCGGGGCTGGGCTTTTACCGAGCGCGCGACGGCGACGCACCGCCTTCGACGGCAGCAGCACGACGGTAACGAAGAACACGAAGATGGCAACAACAGCGACCGCGACTACGACTACGATGACGATGATGACGACGGCGGCGGCAGCGGTATTCGATGGCGGTTCTCTCTCTCTCTCTCTCTCTCTTTCTCTTTCTCTTTCGGAGGAATCTCTCTCTCTCTCTCTCTTTCTCCTCGGTCCCGGACGACGCCTAACACCACCACCTCCACCACTACCACCACCACCACCACCACGATGCCACCTACTCGATAGCAGTGCTTGCCCGGACTCACGGGACTCGACTGGGCTTCGCCAGGCCGCGATACGCCCCTCACCCCCGCCGCTTCCTCGTCGCACTTGCGCCGACCGGCTATCACTCCTGCCTACCTACCCCCGTCTCGCCCTATTCCCAGGTACTAGCCATCCAACGTATCTCGATCCACCCCCAGCGCAGTTGTACTAACCGTGCGACAAGCCATGAACCCCCGCGGAGCTCCCACGCCCGCGGGACGGCCAATCGCGCGACTTGCCGGTGCCAGGGACGTATCATGCGAAGAGGCCAAAAGGGTTGCACACGATGTGTATCCTCACAGCCAAGGCCAGCGTCACGAGGGGAGGAAGAAAGTTGGTATAAATTACAGAGATCGAGCGATCCGGGAGATAATCCAGGGCGCATATTGTATACGTTTTTGTTTTTCTTCTTAGTACCATTAATCGTCGACCGTGCCTTACATTATAAAAAGAATACGAAATTTGTAACATTTTATGTATACACGTTGTTTAAAAAGTATTCTTTAAAATTTTACATTTTGTTGATACAAAATATTGAATGTATATAGTGCGATATCAATGTGAGTGTTAAATATGTATATACAATATAATATAGAAAATGTGAATTTTCCTTTTCTTTGTCATTTCTTCTTGATTATATTTTTTCGAATATACGATATGTTATTTTCCATGCACACACATTTAATTAGTGCCAGGTAAAAAATTTTATACAAGAACATATAAATATGTATAATTATAAATATATGTTCATATTTCCTACTTTCTTTTATAAAATTCATTCTGTTTCATATGAGAAACATAATATTAATGTTAAAAAAACGAAAAATAATTAAAAGGATAATTTTTGCATTGTTTCTTTTATAAAAATCAAGTTTAAAGAAATGAGGAAAAAAATTGTTCATATAATATTGTATCTAAATAAATATAATAAAGCTCGTGATTTCCAACTATATTTTAATAACGAGAAACTATACTTTAATAACGAAAAAAAATTAAAATTCTTTTGATATAATTTATGACAATCATTTAGATCTATATATAATATATGTATAATTGAAAGCTCTAAAAAATTACAAAACAAATTTTTACAGAAAAAAGATCTCAAATTATAACAGATAAGGTCATTAAATATTAGAGAAAAAATAAAACATTAGTAAGAAAATTAGTTACATTTTAGGTCATGTAGTCCCAAACAAACCAGCATCAGGATTAAACATTGGTGCGGTATTGGCGAGACACTCGATATAAACCTCGCGATAAATGACTGCACGCGCGAGACGACACGCGTTAAGTCGCAATGACAAGAACGTGAATGAAGCGGGAGGAGAGATAGGACGCGTATGCAAATGCACGTATTGCTCAATGTTCGACCTCTTACGCGAATAAGATACGTAAAGGAAAGAAAGATGGGAAACAGAAGGAAGGGAATAATTCGCAGGAAGGGAATCGCGTTGATCGTTTTGCGAAGGTATTCGCGAAGGTATTCCCTTACGCGAGGTCAATCGCGCACGAATTTTTTCGCGTCCCTTTGAAGTCAGCCGCTCAAACTCGAGAGTTACTAACCGAGCCGCGAATGTCGGCCGCAAAACAGGCCCCACCTTACGTTGCCGACTTCACACCTTAGGCATACCATGCCTCCTTTTAAGCGATTAAACATGGGAGAGCTTACATTTGCAAAAGTCAAACACCGTTGAACTCAATTTTCGTGTCTTTCAATTCCTAGACATTTCCTAGACACGATGACAGTGGATGTGAGAGTTGGATGTGAGAATATTTATGTATACGAGAAACGAAACATTCTAACGCATTTCCTATATTCTTCTGCGAGATACCTTGCGTACATCACGAAAATTTTTAAGCAGTTAAAAGTTAGTCTTGATAAAATTGATTTTTAAATTGTGAGACCAATATTTATAATTGATTCTTCAAGTCCGTCTTAGTTTCAAGATGTCATAAATCTATTGCAGATTCATATATATATATATATATATACAAGGTGAATCAGAGTCGTTAAACCAGCTTTTTATCCTATGAGAAAATAATTGACTGCACACGTTACAATTTAATTAGGCATGAAGTCGATAATTTTCTAATTGAACAAAAAGTTCAACGACTCTGATTCACCCTGTATAGTGTCTTAAGACATCTTATAATAAAGAACGGATTATATGAATATGCGTCTAAATCTCTTAATTATATAAATTAATTTCTTGTTAACAGCAAATGCAAGCAATAATCGAAACAAACGGATATGTGACTTGAAAGTTGCATTGGACAGTAGAGAGTTAAAAAATGATCGGCACCAACCGATCGGTGTTTCAGTTAAAGTCAATTAGCACCAGCCCTTGTTTGATCTGAGCTTCATTTAGCAGACAGCTTCGCAGTTTGCCCGGTGCGGCCGAACGACGCTTAAAACAATGCAAGTATCGGATTATGTTCGTTAGGTCCCGGGCCGATGATGGTGTCACTTTCGTTATTTATGCACGCGTACCAGCGTACGGCGGCGTTAGGTTTAATTTAATTTCCGCCGTTGATCTCGGAACGCTCGGCCGTGCCGTGCCGTGCAAAATACCGGAGCAAGCCGCCCGTAATTGAATCCGTAACGGCGAGCAAATCAGCACGACGGTCATTACGTTACACGAGCCGCGCACTCGGCGAGGCGATCGACGTTCGTTAGCCAATCGTTCGTTTAATTGCCGAGGGCAGGCGCGATAGGCTTCGGTCAAGCCGCAGCTTTGTATTTAAAGCGTGTTTAAATAAATACCGATCGGACCCGGGCTGGTAGCGACAATCTAATGGACCATCCCATCGTACCAAATCTCCATCACCGTTGCCACTTTTCCGGCGGGTTTGTTTTGGAGATAAGAAGAGAAATGTACCTGTTAATTGTTATTTTCCACTCAACAATTATTATTATTATTACAACTACATATATAACTGTAACATACGTATACTGTTGAGTGGAAAATTACAACTAGCAAGTACGTTACGTGTGACTTAATGTAGCTTTCTTTGATAAAGCTGCTCGGATGAACTCATCAATTAAAGGGAAGATCGCGACAACTTGAATCTACTGTATAGTGATATTTGACTATCTCGATATACATTTACTAGATATACATTAATATTGTTAATTTTATCTATCATGTTTTTATGATATGATTAATTTGTGAGTTAATGCTTTATCTAGTGTGCAAAACTACTATGCTTCGCTATTTCTATTAATTCAAGTTTACCTGTTGTAATCTAACTATTTGGCGAGCTAATAACAGCAGTTTTGCAGATCTTGCCATTTGCTTTGTATATGCCTGCATTGCAATAAAGAATTATGAATTATTAATATGCGGGGGTAGCGATGCTGATCTGTCATTTGGCTGACCATCACGATAATTAACTTTTACTTGACTCGCTTTAATAATCCAAACACAGCCTGTATCGCGTGCGTTTTGGTGCGTCGCGATTTCCGGCCACAAGAGCAGTCGTAACATTAGCGTAGCCGCGACAAATTTTGTGTGACAAATTTTGCGAGAGATACCCCTGTTTCCCTTTTCTCCCGTTTCATTCTCGATGGAGCTCGCTCCAAGAATTGTTAACGCGTTTCCCGAAAGCGAGTGTGCGCGCGAAATTAGCGCGAGCGACGTTCCGCGCTACAAGCGGGTTCCGATCGAGATAATGAAAATTAACGACGTTAAAGCGCCATCACGCCTGCAATTAATTATCGCCACGATCCGCGCTGCCGATCGGCCCACACGGTGCCCGTCGCCGGACTCTCTTCTACGCTATTGCTACAACATAATCGCGATATCAATCCTTCATTAATTCCCACAACCAAAGGACGACGCGCGGAGAGAGTCCGGGACTGGGACTCTTCCTCCGCGCGGCGCGATTAATTCTGCCAGGGCACTTTATAAGGCTACACACAGGGTGTCCCGCCGTCACCGGATATTAATGACGCGTTACTCGGGTTAGTACGTACTGGAGAGTTTTACAGTCGAGAATCGCCCGCATAGAACGGAGTCACTGTCGCGACTCGTTGAGAATCACCCTCTGATTCGCATTCGTTTAACATTTCCTCGACTGAGTTTTACGACGGTAAAATTGTGCTCATTGTCGGCGTACAGCTATTCGGCGCAGAAAGACAGAAGTTGGTATGAACTATAGAGATTATAACGAATGGATTAAGTTCCTCGATAAAAATTTAGATAAAAAAGAGAGAGCATTTTTTTCATTGTGAAAAAAAATCTCGTTCTGCTATTGTCATATAAAATTATCAGGACACCCTTTGGACGCGCAGAGCCATCGAGTTCTATGAATTATACATCGCGCCGTGACGGCACCCTCGTCGTGAAGTTTCTTTCGCGATGGTTGATCGCCGACACACTCGCACGAGCGAAGAGATAAAGCAAACAAACGGAACTCTTAATAAAACGACGGCGATAACTAAACGGGGCGATCTTTTCCATCGGGCAACGATCCAGACGTAAATCGATTGTCTTGCCAAATTTCAGACCACATATCTCTATGTGAAAGCCTGAAGTACCGTTCCTTTTTTGAAGATTCTTCTTCTTATTTCAGTGCTTCTCGCCAGAGATACATATGCCATCTGCAACGTTGAAATAGCATCGTATTTTCCTTGGTCGAGAAGCACGAAGTCATGTGAGGAATACATTAAATTTTTATTTAAAAAAAATGGAAGTGTTAATAAAAAGTTTAAAAATTTACAATTCGTTGAATAGGTTTTAATTTTTTCCGTCAAAAGGATATTAATATTTATACGACGGTATGATATGATCAATTATTATGGCCTCAGAAACGAGAAAATTTATGGAAATTCCTCTGACAAAATGCATTTTTGTTGGATTATATATGTAATTATGAAATGCTCTTGAAAGCATGGAACTTTTAAAAAATAAAGTTTTATGATTTTATTTAGAATAAAAAATTATTTAGACTCATATTGAATAATTCTTTAAATCTTCTCATATTTTACAAAAAATAATTAACTTTTATTTTGTTCGTTAAATCTATTTTAATATTTTTTTGTAATTGTTTCGTATAGAATGCAATTTATTGAGAACGTCCCTTTTTCTTTTAATCGACGACAGCATTTGTGAATATCAATGGGAATATTACAAAGTTGAAAAGTTCAGAGTACAAACGACAAGCTTCGCTTTAAGTATGAAATCCTATTTACAAAGCAAACTTTACAAATTGTATACTTGCATCGCCTGTGCCTAAGTACCATGATAAAGTCTTTAATCTCGTTAATAGCTCTAACTCTCAGATACTCTCAGTTGAAATTTTAAGTCGTGTCGTCTGCCGATTGCAGAGAAACACGTGCTGAGCACGTGTACATGCCGAGCTGTAAAAAGAAATGACTTCTTGGCAGCATGCCGCGCCCAAGGATATTTCTAAGATTTTCAAGTGCGTTCTGTATGCGTGATTCATTCAAACAAAAAACATTTTCAGTTCACATATTTATATGTAAATTGAATTCTCCGATAAAAATGGCGATACATATGTTTTTATCTTTTTTTCTGTCATACATTTTTAATAGTAAATTACTGCTCGTGAATTATGCAATTTAGTATTAAAGACTTTTAATATGACACAAGGAATGTAAAATAGTCTTTTGTAGAAGAAAATTGTTTATAAAATTATGATATTGTTAAATATTACTCAAATATCATGATTGATAGATAATCTATACGTATATAATCCTTTTAATCGTAAAAAATAGATAAGGCTCACAATAGAAAATACCTCTTTCTATCACGTAAAAAGAAGAGAACATTGAAAAACAGTAAAGTGTGGTATAAAACTTTTTATTGTTTTAAAAATTTCCTGAACTTTTGAATGTCGACCGCAGTGGCAATCACTTCCATAATTAAATACTGAGTGTCGTTCGGATCTGATTCGGCATTCGTCACTGTCGTCATTTTATACAACCAGCTAGCCGCAGAACTGCCTACTTTTACCCTTACACGTATGCTTAATAATCCAGTAGAGGCTAAAAGGACCTCCTGTATCTTCAAGCGCAACAAATCGATTCCTGTAAATATTAAATTGTTTTAAAGTTATTACGCTCAAATTGCATCTAGCGGATTCATTAAAGCCCATACATAAAAGCTTGTAGCAATGTTACTGCAATATTTCTGGAATGTTGCAACTTTGCTCGAATAATTTATACTGTATAGACAACGACAATAAATTCTGATCGCACCTGTCAGATCTTTAGCGGAGACGGCAATTACATCCTTGGGTATGCAGTCGCTTTGAACAAGATCGCACTTATTGGCGACGTCGATTATTGGACGAGCGTCCAACATGGGTTTTATCGTCTGTTGGACATGTTGATATTGCGCCTTCATATCAGGATGACTGACATCGTATATGTGAACTACTACGTCCTAGGAAAAAGAATTCTTAAATTAGGAAATTTTTGTAAAAGAAAAAAAATAACAGCAACTAGCAAGAGAGAAGAGAGGAAGAGATAATATAAAACCAACGTACAGCGATCATAGCATCCTCTAGAGTCACAATAAATGGTTCAATCAGAGTTTCCGGCACATCTTGAATAAACCCAATAGTATCCATGTACAAAATTTTTAACCTGTTGGGTAAAATGCCTTGATGCGCGGTTGTGTCAAGGGTTGCGAATAATTTGTCTCTAGGTTGTAGAGAATTATCATCCGTGAGCACTTTTATTAAGGAAGTTTTTCCTGCGTTTGTGTAACCGACTACAGCGACCGTGGGAAAGCCGTGCTTCTTACGGTGACTCCTGATTGTTCGTCGATGCTGCTGCAGCTTCTTCAATTCGTTTTTCAATTTCTTCTCTTTGCTATCGAGTAACAATTTTGTCTCCTCCGTCACGTTTATCGCGCCACTGCGGGTAATGCACGTTTCAAATATTTTTTTCCGAATGTACGGTATCTCCGCTAAGGCTACCTGCAGCCTTGCCTCTGCAGTCTTCGCATGTTCACGAAATATGTGAATGACTATGGAATAACGATCATACACTGGTAGACCAAAGATCTTTTCCAGTTCGCTGATTTGGACAAATTTCAACTGATTAGTGCTAATAAATATGGCAGTGGGGTTTGGACATTGTCTTAAGTCCTTCTTTAGATTCTCAATCGCGCCGGTTCCCAGCAGATGCTTCCTCTGTAATGTAAGTAACGGGGAGTACTTTGTTCCAACTACACACCAATTAGGTAGAGTATTTATTAGTGCTACAGCTTCAGCCATTTGTAGTTCTGGCGAAGTGTTTCTCTTTTTATCTCTACCCCATTTTATATAGGGTTGTAAAATAAACGTCCTGTGTCCACCAACTGCAATGCCTAAATAACGACTAGTGATCTTGACGTATGCGTTTTGCTTCTTCTCATCTTCTTCAGATAGATATTCTTCGGAGTTGTGATTCAAACGGCAAATAATATTTTGTAGCAATATTCCTGATCTCTTATCTACTGTATCAACTTTGTTAAATACTTGTAGATTCCGTTGTGTAATATTTATAATCTTGTGTATGCAATGCATTTTATAAAAATATTGTCAGTCCCAAAAGTTAATATAACAATCACTAAATTGTACAAAATATTTAATGTCATTGTAGTATCATTATGTATATATAAGATCATTTTTTGTTCCCTTGCTTCAAATGTGACACAATGAAAAAAATTAAATATTTGAGAAAAGAGAAAAATTTATTTTTCTACTTAACAGGAAATTATTGACTAATAAAAAGAATATATTCTTAGAAACATAATCAAATGCTACTTTTGTCATTTTTCTTTCCCAATTTTTGAAAACCATCTTTTTTAATTGCAACAATTTTTGATATTCTAAAAATTATAATAAATATGGAACTATTCATCAAAACTGACTAACTTGAAATATTACTAATAATTTATATTTACCTTGATTAGGTATGATTAAATTCAAAATAAGACAATTTCTTTTTCAAACTTCGATCATCAAAACTGTTTTAAATCTAAATATTTTCTGTAGAAGACTTTCCTTTTTATTTACAAAAACAATACAATTAAAAATATGTCACTCTCGTAGAAAGTAAGTATTATAATCTCTTTAAAAACTTTAAGAATGACACAAGTACTATTTGGTGGTCGGACTGTGAATTAGTTCGCTTAAGTTGGTTTACTTTTGATTAATAGAATAATCTTCATCTAACTCATTTATAATAATAATAATTCAAAAACATTTTTTGTGTCATTTTTAAAGAAAAGGAATAATTTAATCTTCTTTAATTTTTATGAGTTGTGCGAAAACATAAAATAAATAAATATATAAGAGAAACGATTTACATAGGTATTAAAAGTTATAAATAATGAAAGAGAAATCACACAAATCCATTCATTATTTTATTACTCTTTATTATTTTCTATGAAAGATGATCCATTTGTGCGAGGTTATGTCAGCTGTCCTAACCTCACTACTGACAAAAATAGGTCTAGATACATCAATTAATGCTCGACTACGACTTTTTTGCATGATGTAACTTTGCACATAAGAACTATCGATGCATACGATATTGACACATGTATGTACTAAATATACGTCGTTCTAATTACACGAAATAAATAAAGAACGATAAACGCGACATCGATCTCCGCTGACTCCGCAATCCGCACAACCGGCTCAGCTGATTCCACGAATACTACGTGACATAACACTTGATACGCGCGACACGCAGCTCGTACATGAAGTGACGTAAAGCATAAAGTACGTTGTTAAAAAAAAACACTTGAACTTATATTTCCGACAATTATCACGATTATCTTGAATTTCAAATATAAACTTATTTGAAATTTATAAATATTATTCTATTTATCTTATTATTATTCTATATTCTCAATTTCTGTATTTGTAAAATATTAAATTTTGCATAAATAATTATTCAAGGCGTTCGAACATTTTGCACTTATTTTGTTTATAAACGAAGTTTTGAATGCTAAAAAAATTTTTTATGATTAATAGTGAATTCGGTTGGACGCATTCGTGCGCACTGGTGCATATTAAAACCATTGTTACTGATTTAATCTGAGTGTAAAAGTGAAACGCTATATATTTCGAATTTAAAAAACATATTTTACCTAAGTATTGAAGATTTCGTGATTTATACCATTTTTATATTTTAACCCGTTTCTATATTTATATTAAACACATTTTTACATTAATTTACATACGATGACTTTAATATATACCAGTACGCACTGCATTCAATCTAATTCGCTATAAAATCTTGATTGCTGACAGAAATATTTAAATTTTCTTGTTCGACATTGTCATTGATCGTTATCAATTATCTATTTTCTCAGACAACATACTCTAATTGCGAAAAATATTAATATTTCATTCATTTATTCGACACGTGGACGGTTTTTCCTTCAATAATGGTACATAATTTAATCGCTACGTAATTCAATTCCACGCAATAATAACGTATGCCACGTGACAGCCACTTATCGGAGCAGTATCGGCTGTCAGGCGCCTTGCTAACTCGCTACGCCACACCACTGGCTGGCCCAGGCTGGCCTGGTTCGCCACTACTCGAGTGTTATATACTGGACGGATTGCAAGTTCAACGGATGCGAGTGTGTCGCAGCGGAAATGGAGCCGGGAACGCTGGCGAGGGTGCTACACGATTTCTTTACCATCGTCGATGAAGAGCTGAGTCTTCCCAAGGGACAATATTTCGTGGTACTAACAAACGCTTGACGCCTAACCTAACGAGCCTAGTCTAACGAGCAGTCAAGTGTAAACAGCTGAAAGTGATAGGCTTGGTCTGTTATCCTCGTTTCAGATACACAAGATCATAGACAAGCACTGGTGCCATGGTCAATCACAAGACAAAGTCGGCAAGTTTCCCTTAAATCACCTACATAAAGTGGAAATTCCTCCTTTTGGTGAAACAGAAAGACTGTTTGTTTCTATAGCCACCTTTCCCGGACAAGAAGTGGGAGATTTGTCTTTTGCAGAAGGTAAGCTTATTGATATAAGACATGCTGTTGCATCATGAATTTTTTAAAGGATACTAGATTAATTGTTTTAACAAAAGTGAGAAGACAATAATAGATTTTAAGTTTCAATATTGTAAATAGTATTTGAAAAACAGAAATTCTCTTATTATTAGGAGAACTCATAATTGGAGTCAGGGACATAGGTTCAGGATGGTGCATGGGCAGAATAGATTCCAAAAATGGAATTTTCCCATTAACACATACATGGGAATTGGATACAACATTAATAAAGGTAGAATATATTAAAGATATTAGAGATATTGAAGATATTAAAAGAGATTGTATCATATTTATGTATCAATTGTGTACAAAATTGTTTATTAACAAGGATACTTTTTACTAGAAAACAAAAAATAAATCAATAAGGAAAAGAGCTAAGGTAAAAACAACACTAAAGGCACAACTCGACGAAGAATTAGATTTAACTGCAGGCGAGATGGTCGTTGTCACAGAAATTTTGGATGATGGTTGGTGTCGTGGAGTTACGGAAGATGGTAGAGAAGGCATAATCCCTGAAGGGTTTATATCCTACATAGAAGAAGATCAGGATATAATTAATCAAGGACAAATTACATGTACAACTGAGAACAATTTTACATCTTTCTCGACAGTTCACAATGATACAATTTATAAAGATTTTGGTGAAACCTCTGTAAATTCTTATGCAAACTTGCCTACTGAACCTACTCCAAATTACTTTGATTTGTTTCCAGAGGTGTTGCCAACAACTAATAATACAGACAGCACACAGTATAATAGTCATACAAATTCAGTTGATATTAAACCATATGCTATAACATTATATCCATTTAATGCACAGTTTCCAAATGAGCTGAGCTTTGGAGCCGGCGAAGTAGTGCATCTCACTAGATACATTGATACTGAGTGGTTAGAGGGTACGATCGATACTACTAAAGGTATTTTTCCATTATCTTACGTCAACATAATAGTCGATTGTGCAGAAGCAAAGCAGCATCAAGTCCAATCTGAAGTAATTCCTGCAAAAAAAGATGCTTTGGAACCGAATACTACTGTAAAAGTGTTATATACTTTTGATGCACAAATGAATGGCGATTTAAATGTCCACGAGAGCGAGAGTGTCACTGTGTTGGAAATGACTAATGAGGATTGGGTGAAAGTGAAAAATAAGAATGGTTTAGTTGGTTTGTGTCCACGAGAATATTTGAGCTCCGAACCGATATCCGAATATTCATTGAATAGTTTGCAGGAATCAAATTTAGAAGACTTTGAAGATTTTGTGATGATTAGACATAAGGAAGCGAACGTTGTTGTGAATGAGGAACCGAAGAGAATGTCGCAACCGCACAGACCAGCACCACCTGCTCCTGCTCCAGGCAGAGTGCCATTACAGAAAGAGACTATTGTAAATGGAGAAGTATCTGCTAAAAAAGAAACGTGGGAAAACGAGTTTTCAATCAATAATACTGTAAATATGAAACAAAAGAATGCAGATCAACGTCAAAATGTAATATCGGAATTAGTTATAACTGAAAAAGAATATGTTCGTGATCTGAAATTAACATACGAAACATTTAATTTACATAATCCAAGTTTTCTCGAATCAAAGGGGATCGATGTTGCTACGTTGTTTGGGAATATTTTGGAAGTTATTCATGTTGCCGAGGAATTGTTGGATATGATTTTGAGAGCTATGAAAGGTTGTGATGAAAATTTACAAACAGTTGGGCCTTGTTTCGTGAAAATGGCCGAGAAATTGAAAAGTGTTTATGTTAAGTATTGTGGGAATCATGAAGCTGCGTTAGCATTGTTGAAAAAGGTTTATATATATATAATTTAATCGAAATTTTTAATTGAAAATTATATACTAATGTAAGGTTTATGGTTATTTGAAGTTAGGATTATTTATATCGAATCATTTGTATTTTAGTATGAAAGTAATGAAGAGATCATGAAAGTATTTAACAAGGGTATTGAGACATTACGTCGTCGGATCGCATGTTTTGATATGAGCTCCATTTTGATAAAGCCAATTCAAAGAATTGTAAAGTATCCTCTAATGTTATATGAATTAATAAAGGTAAGTAATCGCGTTAGTTACACAAAATACAAAGAATATAAATAGATTATTTAGAAGATAGTAGAAGTTTAATTTTGAAATATATATTTTAATGAAGTTACCAATTGATATATATCAATTTCAGCAGCATTTGTGAAATTGAATTCAGATAAATATTTATACGCATTTATATATTCAAAGTTATATTGCATTATAATATTTTCCTGTATAGAAAATAATTTTTAGTGTACAGAAGACAATCATCCAGATAAAGCAGCCATAATGGAGGCGTGGGAGGCTATGACAAATGTGGCCAGTTATATCAATGAATACAAACGGAGAAGAGATATCGTATCAAAGTATTTAGATAATGATAATACTTTATTTAGTAAAATGTCAAAATTAAGTATGCATTCTGTAGCAAAAATGTCAACAAGACTTAGCACACGATTGTCGGCGAGTTTAGGATTGACAAACGTTGCGAGCGACACCGAATTTGAGGAGCTCGAGAAACAATTTCGATCTATAGAGAAATGTACATGGCAATTGGTGAAAGATATTGAGCAATGTATTACGTATCTGAGTGATGAAGCTATATCCGGTGAAGCGATAGCTGAATTGCTAGTTCATTATTATCAGGGAAGTCCAACTGCTGAGGTGAAAAAGTTGCAGGACATAAGAGCTATAATTTGGTCACAATACATACAGGACTTTAAGTCATATATCGAGAAGACAGTTAGCACCCCGTTACATTTTTTAGCGACATTGTTAGAAGGGCCAGCGATGTTGGTATCAAAGAGGCATGATAAGTTGTTGGATTACGACGCCGCTATTTCAAAGAGTGAGAAATATAAAGAATCAAAAATTGTAATTATGTTACTTAATAAAAAATAAATTTTTATTGTAAATCTTTTTTATTATTTTTTCATAATTTTATCTGATTCATTTTATGTTTCAGATACAAGAAGAATTATTTACTGCTAAGAGTAATTACGAAGCTCTGAATCAACAATTGTTGGAAGAATTACCTATTTTGTTGGATGCCGCAGCTAACATTTTGGTTAATTGTATAAATGCTTTTGCTGGCGCCCGAAAATTATTAAGCGGAAAAATTACGAAGCAATATATATCTCTTTGCGAGGTATTAAAACTTTAATAGAAAATTTTCAGTCTAATATAATTCGAGAATGAAAGAAACATAATTTTCTATTTTAGACAACACCGCATCTATCGTCACAAGATGTGCTGGAATCATTTCTTGTAAATCATAATTTAATATGGAATCAAATAACGCGTTTTGCGTTTGCTGGTACGAATGCCCGAATAGACGAGGATCAAACGCAATTGTCTAAACAAACCGAAGAGCAGAGATCTTCGCTCAGAGAAAAATACACCGCGGACAAATTATATGTAGTGGTTGAGGACATTGCCAGTACATCTACATTGGAAGTGGATGCTACGAGAGGTACGTTGATCGGAGTTATAAAAAAGCAGGATCCAATGGGAAATCCGGCGAGATGGTACGTCGACACTGGAGTCACTCAAGGATTCTTACCATCTCAAAAACTGAGACCGGTTCAGCGACAGAGTCAGCATCATGATCAAATCACATCGGATGTCGCTGCTGCCGGCAGAAAAAGTGCTAGCCCTCCAAATTTGATGTCGTTGGATTCTCCAGAGAAAGAAATCAAGAAAGTGTTTTCGTCGCATCTACAGGATTTGCTTTCATTGGATCAAGAAACAAAAGCATATCACAATTACAGTAATGTTCCCGAAACGCCAAGAGTTCAGGTGTATCAGAATATACAGAATATACATGGCGAAGTTAGTATAATATTCTAATATAATAGAATATTAATAATTTTCTAATATCTTTCGGAATAATAATATCTTTACTTTAACATGATAAAATTTTAGTTTTACTATGCGATATATGATTTTGCTGGAAACATGCCGGGCACGTTGCCTATTACTAACGGCCAAGCGCTGAGACTGCTCAGACCTCATGATGAAAAAGGAAATGATGAATGGTGGCTGGTAGAGAATCGTAATGGTAAACAAGGCTACGTTCCACGGAATTATTTAAGCTCGCCTATTAAACCAAAGTCATAACGATGAACTTAAGATTAAGCACAATTTTACATTTATAGCGTTGCAATTTTATTTGCTGGGATCTGATAATTAATTCGATTGCAGAATTATTAATCATTGATAGAAATTATTACTATCAATTTATCAATATTTGAGTTTTTTTATGATTATCTCATAAAAAATGTTATTATTGATATTGTATGTTAAGAAAGAAACCTTTTAAAATGTTTTATCTGATCTGATTAAACGTAAAGATCTCAAAAAGATAATTAATCGAAATATATTATTAGATATTTACATCAATACTCGAAAATAACATTTCAAATTTCTTACTAGTACTTAGGTTTATATACTATTTGATTTATACACTTTTTAAGATTTTTACATACGTATTGAATTATCGATTTATTATATTCATGTATAAATGTATTAAATATGATATATGCATGTATAAAAGATAACGTTTAATCAGAAAGAAAATTTTTTTTGTAACAATTGGATTGTTATTTTTACTTGTACAGAATTGCTAACTGATATTAATAATTGATATTATAATACAAAAAATTGCACGTTCTTGCCTAACAAAATTGTGATCCAATAGACCATTTTTGTAACAAATAATATATGCCTCTCAGTATACATACATAAACTTGTGATAATTTTTTTATTTGTAAATTTAATCATATTTTAATTATACGATCGATTTTTTACGTGCAATTTTTAATGTATATTTGTATATAATGTTAAATTTCTCGAAAATTGTATATTAAATGTGAATATTTACGATAAATACAATAATAAAAATGTTACAAAAAGAATACTGATCCAGTAACTTAATTATAACCGATATTATCTTAGTTGTATGTAGCAATGAATTAAACTGTTTTATCAATAATTTATTTAAAGTAAATAATACTTACTATTCAAGAAATAATATATTGTTATGTCATTAAGATTACTTGGATTACGTAGCTAGTGCAATGAATATCATATCTTGCTTGTTGAAAAGTAAGATTTTTTTCTGATTTTTTTCTTAATAATCGTTTTTATTACTATATTTACAATCCTCGACAATTTAATTAAATGCAACATATATAACAAATTCGAAATATTTGGTGTAGATTATAAAATGCATTGTTATGGGGGAAAGATTTAGAAAAATAAAACACAGAAGTTATTTAAAAAAGAAAATAAGACATTGGCTATATTATCACCGTAATATAATAATGCGTTTACTGTTACAATCAACAGTAAATAATATTACATGATGCGCTACGACCATCAGCTATCGCCTAAATTATACGATAAAAAATAATAAATGAGAGGTATATCAATATACCAATTAAAATAAACAGAACAGTCTTTCTGAGGTACAACTTGCGATTGTATTACAATCGACAAGCATTATGTCGCAAGTTTATGCGAACGAACTTACATTAACTTACGCTAAGCAAAAGGTGAATACTGATCTAACGATAAACGACGATCAACGAGATATTCTGGACACGAGTGTACACGCTCAGTAAAGTATATTATGCTTTTATTATTGTGCCGGTTAGCGATAAGATTCGGATTCGCGACGTCGTGTTTAAATTTCGCGAAACCATCGGCAGATATGACGGCAAGGCCCGGTTAGCGTGCAACTACTCGTCATTTAATACGATCACTCGTTTCTCTTGACCTTAAAACGCAATTCACGTTCACTCTTATATGCGACACATTTCATTTTAAATACAATCTCAATTATATCGGATAGAATCTTAAAGTAAAGTAATGCACACCTTACATAAATATTCACATGGTACCATAAAGTGGCATATTAACGATGTAGCGAGGTGATCATCTAGACCTCGGAAGGAAGTTTAATTATAGGAAAATATCAGGCATGGTCAGCACTGATGCGTTTAAATTCAGCATCCTTACATGCTCGCCTCTGATTCGGAAAACGTATTAAGAAACTTAAATATCTAGTTAAATATGTTAGTATATCAAATCATGAAAATATTTGTATGTACGGATACGGTATATATCTCACTCTTTCACACTAGAACGTCTGAAAAAGCATATATCCGCTAACTAGATGTGTGCTGTGAAGGAACTTGTCTTAATGATTTTTAAATCATGAAAAATAGAATCTATTAAGCGATTATTCTTAGGGCTATTATGAAGCGATTATTTTTTTCTGTACCTGCCTTACAAAGAAACAACTTTGAATCTTATTGATAACATATTCCTAACTTTCAAGACACGTTATTTACTAAGTATCGGGATTACCTCGCTATAGCGACGACGTGTCATTTTATGGTAGGACAGATATTTATTACAGTTCAACATCCTTATCTTAACGGGAAACTTATTCTAGGCGCTCGTACAGGCGCATCCGATCGAATATTATTCCTGAATTGACATTGAATATACACGTTTGATCCTGTGCTGCAATATTCATTGCAGTATGCATTGAAGTGTGCTCATAAATATCGGACTTGTTCTGCAGTAGTACACTTTTGTACTGCATCAGCGGTATCTTCATCGATGTCCTTCAATTAATTATCGTGGAACATTCGTGACAATTAGTAGTGACTCCATATATTTCAGATAATTACGAGATATCAATCTGTCATCATTATTGTCGCGACAAAGTTTTTCGATAATTAAAATACATAGCAGTATACGCCGCCAACACCATAAAGAATATCGCTTGAAATAAATGCGTGCTCAACAAGGTCGCTGGTTCTCATCACATAATTAACGAATGATCGCTATCTTGATCTGTCTCTCCTAAAATCTTCTGATCATATTGAATGTACCGCTGTTGTTATAAATCGGTCTGTATTCTTGTCACGTTTATATATATACATTTTTTAAATATAACTGTTCAACAATATAATTAAACAAAGATCATTTGAAAATGCATTTTAAATATATGAATACAGACTTTTTTCCGATTGTTCTGCTCGAAATACAGCGGTATCAATAAAACATCTTATAGGAAAACTCTCGACATTCCTTCATATGTTTTCAGCAAAAATATTAGCTTTAATTCTTCTCATGTTGTCGATGTTTCTACAAATACCAGCAACTTTAAATAGCCATTATTAGCTATTTGTAGTTATGATTAAAGTAGTATAGTTAATACAATTATATTAGAAGTTGTTTCATTTCTTTTAATCCTTTTTTTATCACTATTTCTAGGCACCAACGACTTTTAAGTACTCGTATTAACTACAATATAAATATTAAAAACAGTATAGTTAATATGACTATTTTGTATAGTTACTGGTACTCTTGAATTCTTAGTAAAAATAATCAACACACATCGAAATTATCTTATTACCGTGCGCGTTTTAATACCACAGCTTCACACGTGTCAAAGAGACACACAACTGTATTGCTTTGTGTCTCCAATCAGCATGTTTTTATTCAAGAATTCTTGAATACGAAACAGAATACCCCGTACATTAATTGCTCATAACTGCATTAGTGCGTTCGGCACAAGTATGCATACATTATAATGTTATCTTGGACTTTACTTTGTGCCAAGAAACGATAAATATTAGACATCCATTAAAAGAAAATAGAGAGCGTCGCTTCTTTAACGATAATGTCCTTTTTTGTTAAGCATGACAGCATTACGTCATTTTTTTCGTGCTATCTGGGCTGCTTATCTTACGCGCGTGCGATGGATTGACGCATACATTATTATCTCTGCCCATTTGTGAAAGTTAATTGCTCGTTATTTAAAAGAAAGATATAAATAATCCTTAAAACATTAAACAATAATTTTCTAATATTTTTCGTTTCATTGGCAAATTTTCGAAAAAAAATTCTTTACAAAAAAGAATTTGTTTATTATATGAAAACTTTTCTTCAAATATTACACGTTTGGTTAGCATTAAAAAGAATTGTCAATCAACGAAAAGTCTGATGAAATTAAATTGGATTCGAAAGTATTTCGTGTTGTTGTTACAAAATTCTATCAAATTAACAGTTAATATTTGATCAATCATATAAATCAGTTACAATTATTTCTTTTAAAGTTCTTTTTGTCAACTCTTTTTTATTCATTCTTTCGTCAATTCTTTCATTCGTGTATCGTCAAATTTTATGGATCTTGAGAGATCTTTTTGACCCGGTAGGTCAAATCTCTTCGAGTTTACGTGTCACTTCTACGAAGACTATACCTGTTGTCTCTCAAAGTCGTCAAGTCTCCTTATTCGCAAACTATTGCCCCTCCTACACGTATCAATGTTTTATCTAATCTCCGGCCCTCAATATGAAGCAATAGTTACTTCTGTATTCAAAAGTCCTTCTCAGCTACATATTGAAACTTCGAAACGCACACGCCATAGTAACTCTCAGTTGTGCAAACAACTCTCATCACCGGGCCGGATCCGGACTTTTTCGGTCGTCGTCGTCGAATCTGTCGCCTGATCCGCTATTGCGGAGAAATCTCTTAACGAAAAATCTTCTAGTCCGCGGGATAAAAGCGGAGAATTGCGCGACCCTGGATCTCCGAGTGACAAAGCTTTTGGACGACATCCAGAGCTTCCTCGGCGGGATACACGGTGTGCGGAGGCGGTTCGATGTCGCCCGAGGCGACTAGTTGCACCAGCTCTCGTAATTGCTCCAAAGTACCCGGTTCTACCGGTTTAATAGATTGCTGCCGCTCTTCCGCTCGTCGGCTAAACTTGGGCAGTAGTCGATCTGCGACCTCCTTGATCACAAACACTACACCGCCCTTACTTAGGCATTGCATGCTGCGATGAAGATTGCGTGATGTCGTGCCGAAATCGATTACCACGTCTACTTGGCCACCACAGGCATCCATCGTGCGTTCAATCAACTGCTTTTCATAAAGATCCTCGTTCCACTGTACTACGTTCACCCTGTAACCAATATGTCGACTGTTGCTGAATAAATAAAAAAATAAGATGATAAATGTTTGAATTTTTAAAGCATCGTATACGAGCATTAAATTTGAAAATGCATTTCATTGATTTTTAAAATTTTTTTAAATGTTTTTCTTAAGAGGGAAAAAAAGAGAACTAATAATTTGTATGTAAATATTGTAATTTAGTGTATGTAGATGATACTAGAATTAATTCGTACTCTCCGAGAGCGTGTTCGAGTTTATTTATCACTATCGTAAAAATCTTGTTTATTAATTAACTAATTAACAATTGCAATTAACTAATTAATAATTATAAAGAAAGTAAAATATCGCATAAATAGCATTAGTTAATAATTACTAATTAACAATCTAATAATTATTCTATTCTATGAGAATTTAATAATAATGAATCAACTGAATAAACTTACCGTTGAAATTCCTGAGCTATGAGAAGACCATCGTCCTTAAGAGTGGCTATCGTAGTAGTAACTCTATCTCTCATATTACTGAAGTGATACGATGCGATTCTGAGGGCCCACAAGGCAAGGCCACCTGTGCCAACTACAAGAATCTTGCACACGCTCTTTTCACCCCTCTCTTTCAATAATGCCTGCAATATTTTATCATACGTGAAGAAAGCTTTGAAGAGAAACCTTACCATTTATTTCTGAAGTATTAGCTTGTCAGATAATTTATTATAAACGTATCTTTAAAGTGTATTTATTAATTTAATTTAACAAAAATAGGATACAATATGAAAGATTGCCTATCTATACCTGCACGTGTTCATGCGCAGCGAAGACGGTGTTCATGGCAAGAAGCGCGCCGGCCGGCAGCATAGCTCCCACGCTAAGTGACATATTGTCCGGAAGCTTGATCAGGTACTTGAGGTCGTGCACTACCAGATATTCGACGTAACCATTGGGAATGCCATCATAGGGATAGAGAATAACGCGGTCGCCCACAGCAAGTTCGCGGTCTTCAGGTACCTCGGTGCCAAACGATTCGATCACGCCAGCCACTTCGTAGCCGGGGAATAGAGCAGCGTCGCGTAGCCCGTGATGCGGTATAAATACCGGGTAATCGCTTTCTACGGATATGTCGGCGGCCAGACTACTGCCACTCGAGACCGAGGTCAAACTGGTCAGACTCGGTGATCGTCGAGGATGGTAACAAGCACCAGCGCACACCACCCGGATGCGGGCACCATGCGCCGGCACATCCGGCACGGGTACATCGAAGCTGAAGACACAATCCCGACCGGTCACGCTCGGGCTCTCAATCGAGAGTTGACGGCACAGTTTATTCATCTTCTCTCTGTAACACAAAATCGGTAACATGAAGCTTTTGCAATTGGAAGATATTTCTCTTCGACTACCTATATCTTTATATATTATTTGTTGTTACTATTATGTAATGTTATGTTTAATGCAAAAGTCTCTATGCATTTAATGCTGTACATAAATAATTGTCATAAATCACAGCAATTTTTTAAGTAATATACTGTTAAAAGGATCTTTCTTCTATTTTGGACCAAAATTTTCAGAGTAAATGTTATGTTGTAAGATGCAATATTATTTTGTATATAATAGACAATTTAATTATATATAATATATATATATATATATATATATATATATATATATATATATGATTACTATCTAATACATTTATTTAGTCTTGCAGAGAATTATATTAATTATATAATAATAATATGAAAAGAATTATAATATAAGCATATCGTAGTTGGAAATAATAATTAGCAAAGTATTATAGATTATTTTTTAAGTGAAAAAACAGCATTATCAAATAATTCAGGAAAACTATGTATTTATATTAAAAGAAAATGACACATAGGACATATGCATATATAAATAATTAAAGATTTGCAAATTTCTTATATATTTTAAATTTAGATTTTATTCATTTATAAGCTTCATATTTAATAAACTTCAAAAATTTCACACGAGATGTTGCTTCACATTAAATTTTCTTCATTACAAAAATTATAATTGCACATAATAAGTAAAAAACATTTATTTCATGCATATAGTTTATTTTTATTAAAAATGTTGTATATGAAAAATATATGTAGATAAAAATATTATGTAGATAACAGAGATCTATTATAATCTCTATTTAACTCTAACAAAGTTTAATAACAAGGCTTAGGAAATATGCGGAAGACATCAATAATATGATATTTTCCGATTGAAATAATTTCTGTAGCATCGGAATAAAGAGATCTGTTATAGGTAACTGTTATCACAGTGGAAAGAAAGTTTAATTAATTAATAGCGACATATTTTTTCTTTTTCTGAAATCTTTTAAGAAGCAGTGTAACGGTAACACTAAAATTGACAGAAGTGTGTCATTAATGTTAACATGCCTGATACGAGGAAACCTGTCAGACTTGCGGATCAGCTGTTCGAATCTATTCTGATTAAATACTTGAAAATACGTTTTCGTACGTAAATTATTTGTAAAGATTGTATAACAATCAGCAAATGCGTGACATATAAGTATCTGTATTTTTTTTTAAACTAATTGAGAATTTAAATAAAATTGAAAGATACGTCACAAGTCAATAAAAAACTTTTTACATGGTATAAAAAGTGATATAAAAAGTAATATAAAAAAATAACATAAAAAGTTTCTTTGACGTAAATAATGATATACTGCCTTGGCTGAACATATATGCAGTATGCTCAATAAATTTTACATTAAATTGCAAAAATATTGCGATACAAGCTAAATATAAATTAATATACTTTAGAATACGTATTTTATTTCTATTATGTTTTTTAAATTCATAAATTATTTTACTTGAAAAATCAAGATGATGCATTATCCTAGCTGTTTGTAAAGAAAGTAATTAACGAATTAACGAATTAACACGTATATAAAAATCAAATAATTGCCTACCCATTATGAGAGATGGTTTTATGAGCGACAGGTGCCATCGATTCCAATTCCACCGGCATAACCACCTTAATTAAGTTTATTTTTAAAAATCACTCACAAAAAACCTGAGAAGTACAAGAATCTTTCACCCAAAGATCTTGATTCGCTGTCGACGTACAATCGTTTTATGAAACACGGTTTCCAACGATTAAATTTCAATGGTTTTACAAAAAAACTTGCAATGGAGTACAGGAAGGAGAAATTCTCGATACATTCGAACGCTGCGCGAGAAGTACTAACCCGTTCTGTTGGAGTGCGTTCGCTTTTATACCCGTATGCAGGCCAACGCATTTGCGATAGGATGGTAGGTAAAGTGAATGCGGGGAAAAGGGTAGAAGACACGCGCGGCCACTCGCCGACCACGTGCAACGTCTGTTTTTCCCGTCCACCATACCCCGGCGTAAGCAAAGCACTACTGCGTTGCTGGGGATCGCATGTGTGACGCATTTTGTATTTGTACCGATAATGATAAAATCATTAAATGTGAGCTTTTAGATTGAAAATGTCAATTGCGCATAACTCCAGCTTGTTCATTCAATTTAAAATCAAATTTTTTCTTAGTAAATATTCGATTAATTGCTACATTTTTTTTTACACTTCATTGGTTTAAACTACAGATTGGCAATTAAATGTATTAAATTTGTTAAAATTAAATAAAGAACAAAATTTATTTTATAAGTATATTTCTATTTTTATTAGCAATTGTTTCTAATTAAGAAAAATGTTTTTCAAATTAATTATTTAAAGGAATTCTTTTCTCAAGATTTTATTATAAGATATATATAATAATTATAATTATAAAATATATAATAAATAAATTAGTGATTAAAAACATTGACGTTTTTTAAGATATTCACGTAGAAAAAATTGAGTTTATTATGGCTGCGTTCGTTATTTATTGCAAGTACTGAAAATCTGTAATATATGTAAAACGTGAATTATAGATTTTCAGTACTCGCAGTGAATAACGCAGTCCAAAATAATATAAAAGAAACGCGAATAGCGTAATATCTAACTATATTTTATGAGATCATATTTTATTTTGCAGTTTTTTTTTATTTTCTAGAAATTAACTTTAAAACTTCTTTTTTAAAGTTTGAAATTTGGATAAGTTGTTTCATAAATAAATAATTTTATTTGCAGACTTCAATATTCATGTTTTGAGGAAGAATATGATCATGTGTATATTTGAAATATACTACCAACTAATAGCTTATGGTTAATAAATAATATCTTTCCATTTGTAAATTTATTAGCTGTTGTAATTTATTAGATGCCAGTTGCGTTATGTAAGTACATATTACTGTTTGACATATAATCGCGCAATTTTGCGACATATGCATATTTGCGATAAAATAATTTTTTATAATACATAGATAACAACTGACATCAAATGTTTTATTATTTTTACCAATATCCACAGTGTAAAATTATTTATTTATAAAGTAAGTACAAAATAGAAATATCTCACAACTTCGTTCAAAAAATTGTCGATGAAAAAAAATGAAATACTTTTAATTGCTTTTTACACCACTACTAACACTTTTTAATTGCCATTTGCCATGTCACGCTATGTGCTGTCATTTTTCAAATGTAATAAAGAAATATGATTATTAACTAAGCGTCTTATACGGAAGTAGCGATAATACAATTACGTATAGTAAGTCTATTACGATAACCTTAATTAAAATGAAATGGCCGCGGTATTGTATAGTCTGTTCTTATAATTAAGACTATCTTAAGTACAGTCTTAAGATGTCATAAACCAATTAAACTGTATTAACATCTTAAAACATTATTTAAAACGGTCTTAAAATAAAATTAAACTATGAATACCAGCCAATGACTTATATTAAAATATTTTTTAAATCGTTCTTAAATTTGCGTTTTATTTAAAATATTTGATATTAAAAAGTAAAAAAACTCTCTTTCTTTATTTTTTTTACTCCTTTTTGTCTTTCCCTCTTCAAATAATATTAATTTATATTTCAATAAAAATATAGGAAAGTATAAGTATTCTGTTAGAAAATTTATAGAAGTTATATATCTAATTTCAATTCAACTTCAGCTATTTATATCATAATAATTAATTTTGTTATATTTATTACGTCTAAAGGACAAATTAATTCGTATTCTATCCAATTTTTAAATACTATGTATTTAAGTACTGTGTTTTAATCTTTATTTTGTGGAAATTAATTATATCTCAGAATCATTTGTTTATTATCAAGAAATTAAAAATTTTGTATCATAACTTTATTAAAACAAAATCTTTCATTTTATCTAGTGTTTCATTTATTTTGTAAGTTTTAAATATTAACTAAAAAAAAATCGAGCAAAAAAATAAGAACATCTGTTTCTGATTGAATATTAAAATAATCAAAATATTTCTTTCGCTGCTTTAATAAATTATTAGTTGGATGGATATATCTATTCGGACATGATAATGTGTTCGTTTATCTATGGCTTATCTACAATTTTTTTTATACCACATAGCACAAATAACATTTATTTTTCTTGCTGTCAAGGATGTTACCTGCAATCAGGAAAGTTTTATATTTATTGGATATTTAGAAGAAAAGTGTGCTATTTTCAATATATCGCTCGTATTATTTACGCGAATGTTGATTTTCTTATCTAATTCGATTATGCTATAAAGTTCTTATCGTTTTATATATAATATAATGTTAGTTGATTTGCTTGAGTCCGGAAGTGCATGGTTCAATGTGTTATTCAAATAAACGAATTGAGGCTAACATGTGATTGCGTCGCAGTTATGCGATAATTGCGATGAAATATGTTTTACAATGCTGAACAAACGAGAAATTTTGAATATTATTTCATGGAAAATAAATCTGACTTATATGTAGTTAAAATTGTCGCTTAAAAATTTTATTCTTATTTCCTGAGTTGAGGAAACTAACAAAAACAAGGTTATATATTATAATAATAATTATAATTGAGATATGAATTTACATTGTGTTTAAGAAAACATTAATTGGCACATTTAAAAAATAAAATATATATCGTGTCGCTTATCGCATAAATCTCATGAAGTGATCGAATCGTTTAATTTACGGAGTAAAATACATAAGAATCATCATTCAGATGTTAAAAAACAGAAACCTTATAAATGAACTTTTTAACTTTAATTATTACTAATAAATTTTATTATTTTAACATATCACTTAAACTTGTATATAAAAGAGACTTCGTACATTTATTTTATTTTTATAAATTGTAAAAAATTGTGTACCTATATTTGCGTTATTACATATTTAAAGTGAAATTTCTAAAAATTAAAGGGTGATAGAATTTTTTAAAAACATCCTTTTTCAGTGTAAAAATCTCTACATGAGTTTCTGAAAAACATCTATTTCTTGTTAAAAAAATAAAATGTCGATCAAAATTTATTTAGTGCAATTATTAGGTATATTATTCGTGAAGTACACATGTAAGTTTGTGCCTCTTCAGCCATTCAACACCTTGAAATTTAAGATAATTATACACACACATTTCCGAAATTATACACACACATTTTCAGAAATATCATATAAAAATCAATTAAAGTATTATAATTATTTAAGCTTTATCCTAGTTTAAATTTCATTTAGATATGGACGCTAATAAAAAATATTTTAATTGAACGTGTCTTTATATAAATAAAAATAGGCTTTTAATGTTTTAAATAGTGAATGATCATTCTCTGAAAGTACGATTATGCTTCGTAATGCAGAATTAATATTGCTGAAGGAAGACGAAATGACATTTCTCTTCTTATCCTCAATTATATTAATCCTCGATCTTTCTTATGTGATAATTCTATTTACGATCTGACGTCAGCACTTCGAAGACATATATGGCACATGACAAGTCCCACAGACAATTTTTCCTCAATATATATATATATATAAAATGATGCGTAGGATTTTTTGATGACGTGCAGATGACGTTTTTTGTTATATTTTCTCATGTTAAATGAAAAAACAATTTTTTAAATTTTACAAAGAATCTATAACTGAAAATATTATTCATCATTTTTTCAAAGAATCAACTTTTGTCGAGATAAAATGCAATTAACAATATCAAATGCAATTAAAAATATAAAGTTCATTAACTGTCATGGTCATTGAAAGGTCGTGATAGCTCTCTCCGATAAACTTAAATTCAACACGTCTGACAGAATGCATTCTGAATAGATAAAGAAATTAATAAATTCACTAAAACATATTTTTATCTATTTTTCTAGTTAATATTTAAATAATATAGGAATTACCTGATATATGACATTAATTAAATTAGTACGGTAATAATTAAGTTAGTATAGTAACTGAGTTAGTTAAAATTATTTTATTCTTTTAGTCATTAGAGAAAATTTATCTTTTATAGCTCAGATCTCTTTGTTTTAAATGCATAGAAGCTATTTCTGCATAAATTACAAGTGTTTATCAGTTTGATCTGTGGAATCATTTATACAATCCGTAGTCACGTGATTTTTCTGTAAACAAGTGACGATATGGAATAGATATGTGCATTAAAATGGGCTTGGACTCTGTTTCTCGCGATGATAATCACTTTGTTGACTTTTCTAAGCTCGCGTCATCCGATTTTCTCAAGTTGATAGCAAATGATTATCACAAAAACGTTGGAACTATTATGATTTAGATAAACGCGAAAATATCCATCATGTTCAAACTTGTAAGCTTAGAATTTTTTTAATTAAGAAAAATTGACATAATCAAAATTATTAGAATTCTTATGATGAATAATCAATTTTTTTCGGATTCTTTAATAATTATTAGTTACTTATTTCATTTCAATCTTGTGTTACAAAAAATTTGAGCGATTTATATCTTAATCATAAAATTATAGGAAGTATATTATATATTATGTTATGCAAACTGTTGCGATAATTATGACGAAGGTGTGAGATATGAAAATATTTGCTAATGCATAAATAATAATTGACTTAATCTAAACGAAAATATCATATAGCTGTATCCAGTATGTGGTCTATAAACATAAACTCGTTTCGATATTATCAATAACGAGTTATTCTAATATTTGCAATCGATTTATATTTCTATGACATTAATAATCTGAGATTGGGCTTTATTTCTTCTTGAAAGTGATATATTGGTACTTGGGCTTTAATTAACATTTTGTTAAAATTATAAACCAAATCATGAATAAAAATTTACATCAAATTGAACGAAAAATATGATATTCTAATACTCCTACAGCTTTAGTAGCTAAATACTCTTTATTTTTCAATTATTTTATCCATTATAATTACTATTGTCTTTTAATTAATTTCGTGTATTTGATATCTTTGTCAACGAGAAAAACTGATATAAAAACTTGATAAAAAGATTATACATTAATATTGTTATATATGTAGTAAAAAGAATTCAATCTTTACTATCATTGAATGTTGTTTTTGTTATAATAGTCATATTTAATTGATGAGAAGTGATCATATTTGCAAAAAATCATGATCACTTCTCCTTAAAATTGTTAACGATAAATGTTATGACGTAAATGCATTAATTATGGTAATAAGAAATAATTAATTACGTGTTAACCATTATATATAAAGTCCAATATACTTATATGACATGATATGGAATACTTTACATCTAATGATTAATACGTAATTAATTATTCTTTATTGCTATTATAATGTATTTACAGCATAATATTAACAATTCAAGGATTTTTTGCAAATATCATGATCATTTCTCGTCAATTAAACATAACAAAAACATTTAATAACAGTAACGATTTAACTGTTTCTGCTAAAAACGTTTGAATAATTGACAATAAAAACAACGTTTAAATAATTTCCACAATAAAACGATATTGTTTTCCAGTTACTTATTTACAAAGATGTATCAGATCTTCTTGAAAATTGATATATTTTGTGACATAGTATAAGCATTACACTGCAGACTACGCTTCTTCCTCATCACCTTTGGAACACCTTTTTCTATTAACGACGAATAGATAGAGATAGGTAGCCTTGGGAGTTCTTATATCACTTGACCTACTTTAATGAAAAATATTTAAAGTAAGTGATAAAGTAAGCCCTTTGATAAAGAATTTACGCGCTTAGATAACCATAGATTTTATCTGACTAATAAATTAAACTAAATTGATCCTTTTGCATAAATTGAAAAGTCTATAATTATAATATACATGTCAACTAAATAAAATACTGTAATGTTTGCGTTAAGTTTTAAAGATTACGCAAAATACCATGGAAGTCCGAAATAAAATTTTAAATAGCGATGATGAAGAAAGTATATATATTTTTATAACATTTCTGCACTGTAGAAAATATACTTCTTTTTGTATAGATTCCTAATTATTTATAGATATCCAATCATTTATAAATTCCTAATTTCTATTTAAGATATTCCTTTGAAAATAAAATCACGTTACTATTTGACATTAAAATAATTTTAAATTAAAATAAAATAAGCTTACAATATTAGACAATTTTTTCGGAATGTTATTACATGTTAACAAATAACTATACAGTATACATGCTCTATACACTCTTAAAATAATTTAATTAAAGAGAATTTTTATAATTAAATTAATCACACGAATAAGAAAATAAGAAGAGATGATAATGGCAGAATTGCAATAAACAGAGAATACACGCAGTTATATTACGAAACGATGTTGAACACAAAGAAACTGTTTGCCACGAGGAGCGTGCGTGAAACACGCTTGATTCGTTGGTGCTTTTTTCAAAAATAGATTTTTTTATTACGCCGAGCAGTCATATAAAAATCAAGAATGTGATTCACATTGATAATCGGATGTAATCTCAACTTGAAATGTTGCATTTGATTATTATAACATATTATCTGTATTTGCTTTTGATTTATGTCCATCTGTATTTAATTTTAATTTATTACAATAGATAAGAATTTGCTTATGATATCATAAATGTATTTATTCTGTAATTAATTAAATATTCTAATAACAAAAATATTATATATCGCCACGATAAATTAAATCTTATCATATAAATTTCTGCTTCTTATATACAATAAAAAAAATTAAAGATAATAAATTCAAAATTCTTTTTAAAATATCCATAAAAACTTGGATTGTATTTTTGCTCTTTTCACTTGATTGTGCAGAAACAGGTCGAGTCATCCACCGTAACGATGCCAGTCTTTGTCCGCTCGTTCGTAATGCATCGTAGTAGAGTCAGCTGATGTACAATGTCTTATGGTGAATGTTCAAGAGGAGAAAATACTTAACACGACTAAAATTTCCTTCTCTGAAAACTTTTCCATTTAATAGTTGCGTTATATTTATTATTCGTTTTTCTTACGATTTGTATATTTTATTCTTTCCAGAGAGATAATAATTAAAGTTGCATTATCTTTCTAAAACTAAAGGTCATCTAGACTTTATATTTGGTGATAGTAGCATAAATGAAAAAGATGTGTATCTATTTTATGTATGTGTGTGTGTGTGTGTGTGTGTGTGTGTGTGTGTGTTTAAGATAAAATTTTGACTAATAAAGATGCACGTTGAGTTTTATAATATGCATACAAAATAATGAAGAAAGAGAATTATTATGATAATATTAAGTTCAAACAATAATTTTGTCCGCTGTACTCCTGTTCATTACATTGCATAATATTACAGGTTGAAGTACAAGTGCAGTTTTGCTGACTTCATATTTCTACACGTGTAAGAATTGTCTCGAGTTCTGTCGAGGACACACGACCCCTTTTTACGCAGTATTCATATCATGGATGTTCCAAAGTGATCCTCGGTTACCGACGTCCACTTTTAGAATTGATAAACTTTTGCAACGATAAACACGAAGAGTCAATCGAAAGAGAAAAAAGTATTTTTCACGTCGTTACACGTTTCTTGATAATTTTCAAAACTAACAAAGATTGCAATATCCAATGAACGTTCAAGACTGACTAACACTTCAAAAATTAACAATGTAAATTATGTTAATGGAAAAATAAAATTCTATGATTATATTCTATGGTCACGTCATGAAAAATACATATGTATATATTAAAGATATCTACTGAATATTAATTTAATAATTTAATGTAATTTTAACAAAAATAAAATGTGATTATCTGAAATAGTTATAATACTTGTGATAATACTTGTATATTAACATTAATATCTTTTAATGTCAGTCTGATTTTATAGTCACATTCAGACTTATATACTTGAATGATCTATCGTCTTAAATAACTTGAGACAAAGGCACATATTTAAAACCTGCATCTTTAAGAGAAGGTGAAAAATCGATAATCTGAAGTTTTTAATTCAATTTTAGATTAAAGTTAATTTTTCATGAGGGTACAAGCTGTGAGTCCCATATAATATTTTGTCCAAAAATAATACGATAATATTTGAATACTCAAGTATTCGAAGACAGATCCACCCTTATCGAAACAATTATAACTCTGCAGTTCTTTCGAATCGAATTAATGTGTCGTACAATTTATTTCTAGATTTTTATACACTTTTGCTATTATACCCTATTATGTTTCAGGTATCTCTGGGTTAAATCTGACGGACGATATACGTCCCATACACCGTCACAGGTGTCGGGCAAACCGGAGGATGTGTGCGTCGGCACAGCTGTATCAGTGTACCACGAAGAGGGGGAAGTCGGTCGATGCCGCGGAACCGTGGCACGCCGGAATCACGTGCACATCAGCAGGCATCCGCGTGTTCAGCTGTGCCGATTCGCTTGGGGAACACCGCGCTCTCGGCTTCTCGAGTACAATATCCGCGGTGTTCCAGGGCATTTTTAACCCCCTCGAACTGCCAGAGCATCCTCAATCAGAGAGTAAACGAAGGATGTGTGTATATCTGCATTACTCATCCAAGCATTGATCAAGTCTATATGAATGTTTTTTTTTTCCTTTCAATATACATGAAAATATGTATAGCTTTGAAATCGGCTGTCGTACTGTCATCAGGTATTCCGAATTATTTGCGTCACTCAGCATCTTACTCAGCACTGTCTACGATTTATAAATAGTATACCGAACGATGGAAAAATAAATTGTTTTAAGACATGTTAATGAATTTTTTTATATTAATATTTTGAAAGTATGCTAAATTTATATATGGCAGAAGAGACTTTTTTAAATAACATGATGTTTATCCTTAAATGATTAAATATACTTGACAAAGCAGACAGTAGAATATTAATAGGTAGACATTACGTAGGTACATATACATATATGCTTTATTAGTCTAAATGATATATTAACTGTAAGAACGTTGACACGTAGTAAAGTTGCACGAGTGACTCATTCACGAAAGGAAGCACCCGTTTCTCAAGTTTTGTTATTCTATCGTTCTATGCTTTCGCAACCACGTAAATGGTGATTCTTACTCAAGATTCTAGATAATCATACAGATCCAATGCTTAGTCATTTCGCCGTTAAAGTCTAAAGGTGCATGTTGTTTTCTTGACAAAACATAGCTTGATAAATAATGCACATCTGTTTATTTTTCCGTTGCCTATTTATTTCATACGCACCCACTTTTGAATCGCATAAGTTCTATGATATCGATATTAACAGTGTATTGAGTATTGATTGAATTCAAAATATACGCTTTTGTATTCTAAAAAATAAACAGGAACCAACAATAATAATCGTACATACATATGCGATAAGGAAAGCGTTGTAAAATAATAATAACATTAAAGTAGCATCCCAAATTAATTATAAAGTTGCTGTTTATATTTTGTGTTATTTTATAATTTATATCACCGAATTTATAGTAAATTTTTCTACTTTAATTGCGAGTACATTTGTCTCATTCAATATTTTGTTTTGGTAACAAATTAAGTAAATTTCATAATAATTTTATTTATTCGTAAATAATTGTAAAGATCTAATAATAAGATTATTGGCATAAGATAATTCTTATAAATTATCTTTTCGCTTACAGCTTTCTTGACAGCTTTTGCAAAGCAAAAGTCATGTAATGGAGATCGTGAATAATTTAATTCCGATAATAAAGCACAGTTTATTTTCACTTTAAATGTATCAATAAATAGAATGTAGTATATAACTTCGACTAAATGACTGCACCCGGACTAGCGACTTATTCTCAGAGAAGCGTTCATAGAACTCAACGAACGCTACTTGCATAGTTGATGCGCACTAATCGGTCATTCGAACGAGGTCAGCTGTATTCGAAGGTGTTACGCTACAAGGCGAGCGGATAAAATTGATGGAGTAGTTTCTTTGATGTTGCATTCGTTCCTTTTGATAATATATAATGACAAATGACATCTATGCAAACTGAACAATTCATTTTAGATATGATAATTAGTTACTTGGAATCCATCAGTCTCTCTCTTTCTTGTGTTATGTACTTTTATCTTTAACTTAATTAATTTTTTATAATATTCCTCTCGTTGTGCATTCGCGAGTAGATGTTTTGTATTCCTAGAGATAGCTCTTATCAAGCGTAATTCTCTCACATTGCTGCGTCTGAGGCGCGTGTATTGGCCTGTATCATTTATCTTAGCGCCTGTCACTGTTCATCACAATAGTGATTATCACAATAGTGACAGTTCTAAGAATGGTATTGTTTATATATGTATATTTCACCGCTTACATATCGCTCCTCAACAATAAGGGATTCTTTTTAAATATCGTAAACAATTCTGTATATTGACTGTCATGTTTGCACGTAAAGTAGATTTTTAATTCTACAAATCTTCTGTTATATACGTCATCTTATTAAATAATCAATATTGACATTTTTATAGCGTACAATAATAATGCTAAACTACAGAACACGTCAGAGTAACTTCCCTGTAAGAAAGCATGGCAATTATATGCTTCACCTTCACTGCTGCTATCCAGAGGTTGATGACCTGTCGTAACGCGAGAAAGTCTCAGATTTACTTTAGATGCTATACTCATGTACTATAATTTCTTTGAGTGTTTCATTGTAAATTTTATTTTGTAAATACTTCATGATTTGACTGTTTTGTTTAAAATTTTTTATTAAAAGAATAAACAAAGAAAAATATCTGTTTGATTAAACATGACTTATAATATGAAACGTTTTTTTGTTATAACAAAAGCTTTTAATAATAAAATGCAGTTTCATTATTTCATTTAAATGGAAAAAAGATCTAAACAATTTCTTTCTCCATAATTTGAAAATTGTGATACGCTTTTATATTTTTTGTAATTTGTAATTTTATTTATTAAAAATTCATATGTATCAGATTAAAAATATATATACAATAATCAAATAATAGAATAGGAAGACATTCATATGCAGAATACTACGAAATGTCACATCACATTGTGTATTTCTGTGCGTGTTGAATTCAAGAAATTAAAAATATTTTATCAATAAAAATAATCAAAATATTTTCAAGGATAAGCTTAATTAATATGCACAATCTTCTTAAGATGGCATAAAATTCTTTTAATTAAATATTAATTTCTTGTCATCTTCGTATTAATTAATATTTGATGAATTATATGTGATTTTATTATTATCAAGAAAAAATATTTACCAATAATATTTATCAATAATAATTTTACTTAATTAAGATATAAAATAAGATAATTTTATTTCGTGTGCACAACATCGAAATTTTAGAGATCAAAATACGTTGATTTATCGTTGATAATAATATAACGAGTTAATGACAGATTACATATAATGTTAAAAATTCTGCTTTTCCTAATAATTGATTACCTCATATTGGTTAATCTTCTTTTTCGTTAATCTTCTTTTAATAACAATCGATTAAATGATTAATCAATTGATTGATGACGCAATTACAAATGCGTGATTTCTTGTCTTGAAAAAACAGTTTTGTTAGGAGACAATGAGCAATTACATGACGCAACCAGCGAGTTTAACTGTAATAAGCGATTTCAAGCTTGTTGAACGATTTCCTTTGAACCTTGTACCAGTTATGTTCAATTGGAGCACTAACATTAGTCCCACGCAGTGCACTTCGTTATATTGCATGCTATTTCGTATTTTTTTTTGGCATTAAATATAATATTAATTACTTATAAAAATTCAATACAAGGATAGACAATACATGAAATATCTTATATACATTTTTTAATCCAGTAATAATAATAAACATTACATTTATCCCATCATAGTTCATTAAATAAATTTAATTATATCAGTTGAAATATCATTAATTCAAAGACATAAGTATTTGAAGAAATGAATTGTTACGTCAAGATCATTTCCTTGAAAAGCAAAATTGTATGCGCATGTCGCAACCTGGCCTTTGTTTGCACTCACACATGCGCGAACGATTGCTCTACATAATGAAACTGTTGCTTCAGAAGAAAATTTTTTTTTGAGAATTGTAGAGTAGCAATTCTTCCGATATTCTTTTTCGATTTGTATTTCCGAGCGAGTAGATAGGCAGTCCGTATAGTATTGATTATTAAACGATGCGTAACATACCGCACACATAGTTCGACAGTCAGCTGTTCGCGACATGACAGACAGGTGTTTGAAGTTATGATACTGTTGGCGTTGTGCGTAAAATCCGAGCTCCTTATGTCAGTAAATCATTTTCTTTGATATACCGCAAAAAGATACAACAGATAATTAATCCGGTTATTTATTTTCGCAAATACTTATTTACAATGTTTTATCAACGATAAAAACGTCTTGAATTAACTATGAGAATTTCTTATGTAGTAGTTATTAAATCAAAAATCAATAATCATGATAATTATGCCGTTGAGATTATAATGTTCACAAAATAAAAATAGAACCAACGTTCTCAATCGTGGAAAATTATGACGTAAGCGAAGTGTAATACATTATTTAATATTGAAACTATTATAGAAAGGTAAAGTTAGTAATGCATTAATTTTTTAATATTTTGCGTATAAAGAATTTTTTTTATGATAATGAAGTATTACTCAAACAGGTTTACATTGAATAAAGAAAAAAATAGATAGGTAGATGGATAGATATCATCACTTATTGAGCGTTCTAGGAAAGCATCCTTTTAAGCGTTAAATAAGAGAGAGAGAGAGAGAGAGAGAGAGAGAGAGAGAGAGAGAGAGAGAGAGAGAGAAAGAGAGAGAGAGAAAGGGGGGAGGAGGGGGAAGAAATTTTAATTATTAAAAGTAAACAATTTTTTAAAAAATTTTCTAGGTAGAAAGATAAAGAAGCTATTTTTGTCTAATATAATAACGTCATAAAATCGCTGTCACTACGCACAAATACTATAAATAATTCAACATATTCTGGATTTGTAAAAAATATTAAAAATTTCTTCTTTCTTTTTTAAAGAAACTAAAGCACTTGATTTTATATTTTTTTAATAAAGTATCGATTTATATATTCTATAAGCACATAATGTGTAATTAACAATTTATTCACGCACAAACAGTTTGTAAACAAGCTCATTTTAATTAACATAAAAAAACACTTGAGAATAATACAAAGAATTCGATCGAAGGAATTTTATCACATACATCATGTGTGTCTAACATGTATCGATACCGAATTTTTACAAAATATTACAGACACTTTTCTATCGCAGAGGGTTGAGATTTTTCGAACAATTGCAGAATTAGAAATGGATGAATCAAGGTCAAACTCTCACCTTGAAGATCGATCGCGTTGGAGACACCGGTGACCAACGACAACCGCAAGATGTAATGGCGATTGTCAAAGGATGCACGTCAAACTCGATAAACTGATACCGTGTCTGTTCACAAAAATTACTGACTGGTCTATCGACTTGTTGGAACGAAGCTTCGTGAGATTCTGATAGGTTTGATGAAGAAGGGCCCACCCGACGAGGGCGCTTCAAGGGGATCACCATCGCGCCGACTCCGAAAAGTCTGCAAAGCTGATGTTGGGGTCGCGGATGCCTTGTGGAAGGGATGTATCATCGATCGTTCATACTAGGTGAGGTCTACGGCCTTTAAATACCAGATTCTCCTTTATTGCGATAACTTGTACTTTCAATGGAAAATATAGGTGATACAAGATGAAGCATCAGTTCCTTGTTATTTTCATCAACGAAAATTCCTGTTATTCATGAATCCTTTGACAATTCAAAGCTGATCTTTCTTTAATAAAAGTGTCGGAATACTTCAATAGGTTTTTTATTACAAGTCATAGCATGTCTAGGGATTTTTATGAATTAAAAATTTTTCTGAGATAATAAAAATAGATTTTAAGTTTAAATATTTTATTCTGTTTCAGATAAAAAATTACATTAATTTCAAAGTTTTAGTTTGCGGATTAATTACAAAGATATTTAAATCTAAATCTTTAAAATTGTAACAAAAATTTAAGAATGATTGATGTGTTTCTTCAGTTTAATTATTGTAGTAAAGAAAAATTATTTCTAAAGTGATTGGAAAAGATAAAAAAAAGGGGAGGGGAGAGAGAGAGAGAGAGAGAGAGAGAGAGAGAGAGAGAGAGAGAGAGAGAGAGAGCAGATATTATTGACGATAGGATATTTTTAAAGAGAAGGAAACATTGAGGAAAGGATAAATTAAAAAGAAACAACAAAATGTCAAATCGAGAAATTATTATCATGGGACATAAAATCGAGATTTAATAATAATGAGAATTTGAAATTAAAGATTATGCTGATAAAATAATATGTATTAAGAATATTTTTCTAAAATCTGCCTTTTACAAATATATAATTCATTCATTTCAATTTATTTAATATACATGCTTTGAAAAATTCTAGCAAATATTAATAGAATATTTTTAACAGATATTATTGTATTTTGAATAGCTTTAAACATGTAAAGAATTTGTATTGAATCTGTTTAGTAGACAAATTTATTTACAGATAACTATTTATACATTTTTGCAGCAACTTTATCAATATTTCGATAATTTACATCGACATATGATTAACAACAGTAAATTATAACATAATTTCTGATACTGACGAGATACTACATTGACTATATTAAAAACGGCCGGTCCTAGGAAAATTTTGTAATTTATCAATAGGGTCGAAGGTCTGATGATAATTAAAGAATAATGACATTATCGACAATTGATATGAATTTGCGGTTATTGACATAAATATTTGAAAAATAAATTATTAAATTTATGATTTTTTATTACATAAGTACTGCATATAAGTATAATTATATATACATACTTGTAATGTTATAATATTATATATTGTTGCAAAATTACAATTTTCTTCTCTATACAATTATCATCTTTGTTGGTAATCAAACTCGGATGATAACATTAAAAATCACAGTTTTAAATAAAACTCGAGTGTTATTGGATTTTAAACGTATATACATGTCTACGAAACTAATAAATCATAAAAGTATGATCATATAGTATTAGTATATAATAAAAATTAGTATAGTACTATATTATCAATTTCTTACTCTTAGTTACTTAAATTTTAACAGTCGCGAACTTAGTCACTTAAATGTTAACGCAAACTTCCGTACAATTGGCCGTCTTTAACAGTATCTTCGTTGGTGCTTCTAGTAAGATTGAAGAAATGTTAATAACGAAAATTACTAGATTTGTAAATTATTTAAAATATATTCCAAAATACACAAATTTTATCTTTATATTTATTAATTAATTTTAAACTAATTTAAAAAATTAATTAGAAAAATATTTTGCTTCTAATATTATTCTTATATTAATTATAATAGTTTATCTATGAAAAACTAGCAACAATAGAAAAATGAGGAAACTTGTTTTCGATCGAGTTCTCACTTGGTACACTAGGAATTTATTAGTACCAGCGCATGATAGTGACTAAGTATTTAATTGCCATACATTATTTAATAAGAATCAAGGTAAGAATAAAGATATTTTAAAAATTATAATCTTTTAATTCACATACATATATATTTAAAAATTTTGTAAACACATTTTAATGGTACATACGTATATGACTCAATCAGCAAGTAAAACGTCAATAATATCTGAAAAGCAAAATATTAGCAGCATGCTAGTAGTCTGCCAGCAAATTTGATCAGTATATTGCAGGCAGTTGACATTAAATGCACATTAAGCTTGTGTTCCTGCCTACAAAGCACTGAGGCAGTATATGTATGATAGCATGGAGAAATAATATTATGGCTATAGAATTATAGCGCTATTGTTAGAATTTCATTGAGAGGAATGGCGTGGCGCTTAATGTATGGAATGCAGAAACAAATAAAAGATAAATTGAAGGAAGCTTTTCAGTCCGATTCAAAGAATGATTTTTTGTTATAAATTGTGATCCAATTCGTGTATTTTCCATTGAAACATCTTCTTTTATAAATTTGTAATTTTTCTTGCAATAAAATAGCAGGAAATATTGTAATAGAAGAGCTTAATGGCAAGTTAACTTCAATAAAAATGCTTGGTCCTCAATGTTAAAGCTTGTCTGCCATCCTTTGAATATTTGCTGTAATAAATGTGGCACAATACCGTAAATTTTCTGTTGACGGAATAAAATCTTTATTGTTCACAAATCTCATTTTTCGCGCCATTGGAGTCAGTACAAAAATATTCTTCTTCATGAAAACACACATCACAGACGCACAAAAACGTTTATTATTTTCAATCACTTTTTGATAAAAATTTATTCATAAAACAAATGGATTTACGATTAATATTGATAATAAAAAAAATATTAATATAAATACATGTATAATGAAAAATAGTATTCAGTATAAATATCTAATCATAAGAACACAATAGAAAACATTTTGTAAGTATACCTGTGTTAAAACTAATCCTTGTTAAAATTTTTATGTTAAGAGCTCATATACAAAGTAAAATTTAACTCTAGTATGGTATTCATAGGTTCAACGTACCCTGTGCAATTTTTTGCATTGCTTTAACTTTTTTATAATATAATTTGAAGACCCGGATTAAATTTAAACATTATAGAATTTTTTTCCAAAGTAGTCATTTTTTGCGAATTTTTCTAATAACATTTCTTTGAAGCATTGTAAGTAATTGAAAATAAAATATTATTTATTTCATTCATATTTATTTGTCTAACTTCGAGGTATAAATTTCACACATTTTGAACTAAAAAATACGTATTCAATCCAGAGATATAGCGTAACAAAGTTGCAGGGTCTCACAAACTCTAATGTTAGAGGAAAGAAAACCAAAAATAACAATACCATATTAGCGTTAAAAGCGTTTTTTTAAAGTCAAATCTGTGTGTGGGTAGAATTATTTCTATTTTAGGTATCCCCACATACCGACTTACATTACACATGTAGACAGACATAAAACTTGTGTAAGTAAATGTAATATGAACAAAGAGAGACTTTCAAATTTTATTTATTTATTATAGAATTTAAAATACATAAGTTTATATTATTTGTTTAATTACTCATAAATTATATCATTTAAAAAAATGTTAAATATATCAAATAAACATCAAATCTTTAAATAATACAATCACTATGTTAAACTAATAATTAAATACATTACAAATTCTACATAAATATTTTAACAAGGATCAGTTTTACCACCAATACAAAAAGTTTTTTACTATGTATGTTTACAATATCAATATTTTCCGTTTTCATGTACCTATAAAAAATTTTTGTAAAAATGTTAACCTGATATAGATGTAAAGCTCCGAGTCTCGTCAATATATTTACAAACATGTTTTATTTATTACCAACTAATCCCATTTTTATCAGCAAGAAGTTAATACAAACTGTACGGAATAAGGTATGCATGTTTCATGATGCATCATGCAATCGAAAGAATGCATCAACGAGCGATGCTCTCGTATGTACTTGGTTTTGAACGTACCAAATGGCATATTCCGCGAATTTTACGGCAGAATTGCGATAGCATAAAAAAGATTAGAGTGCATAATTCTTCTCGACGATTCTAGACGGGAATACGCGTATCCGTAATCAATGTGCCGCATCCGTATGCTCGAGTTACCGTAAAATTCGAACGTTTCGCGTATGCAGAAAGGAGTGCGTGACGAGCTACCATAAATTTCCGGAATTTCATTACCGGGTCATTACCGAATTTTACGACTCAAACTCGGTGAATTCATCCCTCATCTTTTTTTTGCCCCAGATTTGTCTATTTCACGATCTTTCGCGCACTGTAAAATTTTTAATTACGAGTTGGTCAGAAACCGTAAAAACAAATGGAACATGTAGAAAATGATTGTTAAAGAAACTATCGAAAATATTTTTTTTCGTGCAAAGGAGCAAAAGCAATCATTAAATAATTTCACTTTGTTCAAAACGTATTAAAAAAGTATAATTAAGAAAATATAAGGATTGACAAAAATGTTTTCAATTCATGTTCCAAAAAATATCGCAATATGTTCTGATTTTTTATATTCATTCGTATATACATTATTTAAAGTATATTAAAAAAGAATTTAAATGTAACTTATGAGTTGTTGCAAAATATTTCGAAATTTATAATTTACATTATATGTATATACGTTAGTGTACAAATTATGTATAATATGTTATGATAATTAATTTCTAAATAAAAAATAAATAAAATATAATTATTACGTTGAAAATAATCATAATAAATAGCTTATTTTTTTATTACATATTTGAAGTACTTATTGTATCGTATTGATATTAACACAATTAACAAAAATTATTGTTGCGACTAAAAAATATTCTCCCATAAATATTTCTTGTTAAATATATATTATCTAAAACTAAAGTTATGTGTTTTTTTTTGTAAAAAGATATTTTTTATCTTTGCTAGAACATGATTTCTTTAATTAGACAAATATTTCGATATTTACTCGCGAAATTTAATTGAGTACTTGCTTCTTCTCTCAAGAACATTTGACAACATCATTATCTATCAAGAATATACGTTGTGGAATAAACGAGAGACATGCATAGTTTGAAAAAGAAAATATTGAAGTACATTTTCTTACGAGAAAGTAGAAAATAATGATGACTTTCAATTTATTATTTATCGAATATATTGATATCGAATATATTTGCAAAATAATGAATTTATTCTACTCATTAAAAGAGAACTGCACAGTATAAATTATTAATGTATATAAAATATTTTTTACATACTTTTTAATAATAATATAATTATTTTAAATAATTTTATTATTAATACAACAATTATTAAAAATATTGTAATTACATTCGATCACAGTCAATAGATTGTCACATGTTTATATTTATTCGAAGAGTTCTCTCGTAAGTAATTATCAATAATTTTTGTTACATATTTATGTCATTATCAATACGTTTTACAATACAAAAAGTCTGTTTATAGGTAAATTTTATTTAACTATAAACTAAGTATAATATATTATTCTTGACTTCATTTATATCAAGCATTATTCGGCATATCGATTATCAAGGCTACAATTAGTGACAGAATTATGTTACTAATTTGGCGAATATAATGTATCAATTATTGGTGCTACTGTTGACAATTATGTCAATGTTTCCAGTATATGCATCCCTTCAAAGACAAGGTATTGATTCTCTCTCGAGACCAATTGTCGTGATTCTGTCAGGGTAACAGAATGCATCATCATTAGCAATGAAAGATTTGAAAGCGTATTGAATCTTGAAAAGAGAAATAACTCAAAGATGTTTTGGAGAGTAGTAAGGTAAGAAATATAGGTAGAATGTCGTCACGGTAATCGACAATCGTTCTTCGTTTCAAAGAAACGGCCGCAAATTTTTCTCATATAAACTTTCCTATATTTCCGAAATCCTCTCATGATGATCATTTTTATGTTATAATTAAAGGATTAATAAAAAGGATTAATCAAATAAAAAGATCAATGTACTTGCAATTTAAAAAAAATAATTAAATATTTATTATCTTATTTTTAATATGTCAAAATTATTTGACATATTAAATTATTTTATTCGAACTGTGTATCGAGTTCTGTATCTATCAGCAAGACCAGTTGTAGTTGAACAGGCGTCATGAATAAAATGATAATATCATACATGGCAATTTATGCACGATTTCTTGTGCTTGCTAAAACATAAGCTAAAACAATTGTGCTTGAAAAACATAAGCAACTGCTCTTGGCGAATTCCTTCTTCTAGTTGCTTCTTTTAAAAATCGCTACAGGAAAGAATGTAATATTTCTTCTAGCAGAGTGGACACCAGTTTCTCTTGTTCTGCTTCTGTGCCAAGTTCGAGTGAGCGCATTTGCGAACTTGAAGGATGTCGTGGAGCTCTAATGGATCCAATAATTCGACTACCATATGGACGAAGAGATTATTGCGGATAATCGAGCGTTTGTTCGATGCTATCCAGAGGGTGCATAATCTACAACACGCTGTAATAGTCTATACTCGCTTTAGTTTACTGACTGAGTCATCCTTCATCTTTCAGCGCAGTGAATGTCGCGAGGCATTCTCACAAGTAAGCGATTATTCCGATGATGATTTTTTAATATTAACCATGCTAGCTGATATTTATTTTTGTTGGTAGTTGGTAAGCGATTCACTATTTGTTTTGCTTTATTTTTTAGGCATTTTTAAGGTAATACAGTTTTTCGACTTTGGCAAGTGAGAGATCACTAGCCACGAGAAAAAGAAATATATTCCTGTAAAACAGCCAGTCTTTGTAGCGTTTCGACAAATTCGGGAGCAGTCAAAATCCACCATAAAGTTCAATGCGTATTCTTAGTGTGTACTTAGTGATGTGAGCAGTCTTATCGGTAATCTTAATCGTTGTTAAATATTTTCTTGCGAACTTCGTCCTCAACGATCATTCTAACATTGAAACAAATGATTTATCGGTAATTTGAAAATAAATTAGAAATATTGCAATTTAAATCAAGTTGCCTACTGTTAATTATCTGACTGAGAATTATCTGACTTTGAACAATTGTTAGTTTAAGTAGAAACCACTGGAATTTATATGTCTTATATTGCGTGAACATTATAAAAAATAAAATTATATTTTGCAATTTATTGTAATTAAGATTTGATATTAAGATTAAGATTCGATATAAGAATTCGATATAAATACATGATATATATTGAGCAAAATATTAAACCGATTTTATATCGATGTCTGTATCCTTTTGCTTACAAAACTTTACTTTCGCTGTGGTCTCCTTAAGGAAGGAAAGAAAGAGCGAATTCCCTGTCGTTGAAAATCGCGAGCGAACGGGAACAAGTGTGATTTGTGAGACGTTTATTCCGTGTGATTGCCGCATTTATTTCTACGTGCCTGGTTCGCGCAACTTCGTCCAATGATGTGGAGAAAGAGCGAAAAAAGGAAAAGAAACGAAGAAACGTGGCACGGACGAGTCACGCCGGAGCGCCGATTATTCGACGTATTCTAGATTATCTCTTCATTTCGCAGCGTTTCGCTCGCACACGACGGTATTCTACGTGTTCGCAAAATCTCGTTTCGCTCGTAGACGAGAAGAGAAGCAAAAAATATTTCTGTATTGAAGAAGCAGAAGAATGTAACGTTCGCCGACTATCTTTTTAGCAGAAGCTTGCAATGAGGTCCACGCAAAAGTGCACACTTTCAAAGTAGATTAAATAAATACAGATAGATACAAATTTAATTAAATTTCAATTCTAAACGAGTAAATTAATAATTCAATAAATTTTATTTGTTGTATACAATACTTGCTTATACAATATTGTTGCTGTTGAGTATTCCTTGTGATACGTAAATTTTACATATAACAAGGAAACAGTTCACTTTTAATTAATGTAATACAAGTTTTTAACATATTTCACACTTTTAGTGATGAAATATTTATAATTTAGACTTTTACAAGCATAAATAATTTAATTATTAACTGAAAAAGAAAGAAAAAATAAAAATGGAATATGTATAATTATATAATAACAGAAAATAATAAAACTGCTTAAAAATTGAAATCATTTATACTCTTTATTAATACTGACTATTAGATTAAAAAAAATATAATAATGGACAGAATTTTTAGAAGTTTATTTTTAGCATAGATTTAGATTGGACTTTCTATTGAAGAATCATCAAAAGCATAATTCAACGCTCAATAATCTCACTTGGATATAAAATTCACGTATCGATATTTTAGGATTAAAAGGAATAAAACATATTTCTAAGTTGTAGTGACTTTTTACTGTAACATGAGCTTGTCTTATTGCGGTCTATTTAAATAATCGTATTTAAAATCATATTTAAACTTTATAGTTTTGTAATGTACAAAGTTTGCTTCTTTTCTTCATAACATAAATATACATATATCTTAAATGTTTGAACTTATCTCTTTTGCTTTTTAAGTCCAGATTTATAAGGACGGAAAGAAAAGATAGCTAAAATAGTACAGAAACACAAACTTTTTAGAGAAATAAAGGAGAAGAGAAAGGATACTCCATCATTTTCAATTAGAGATACAACCAGTTAAAAGTTTTATATAACATGAAAACTACCTTCTTCTCTACTCTTCATTCACAGTTTAGATTCCACATGTTTCTTTCTCACGCACATTTGCTGCTTTACCGTCGTTTTATATCAAAAAGAAGCTCGCGACGTACTCCTATAAACTTGAATAATGTGTTTTAAGAGCTCGTCATTGCTAACGGTTAGTTATTTCGCGCGTGGGGACCGGCAGATGAACGGATTAACGAAATACGTTTAAAGAAATACGCTCTGTGACTATAAAGTGTTCTTTATTTTTTACCAAATTTAAGCAATACTAAATTCGTACAACCGATGCTATGAAAATCGGCTCAGTCGTCGATCAGCACAATGCGTTTCAGCGATAGTGTTCGCGGATCAACACCGCAATCGTCGGACTATTGTTTATCAATAAATTTTCCCGAGAGGATAACCAACAAGAATAATGGTGCATTGATTGCGTGGCATTTTTTTTTAGTTTTTGTAACATTGTCAAAAGCAAACGCGAAACGCATACAGTTTCAAGCAATCGTGTGCATGTGTGTACGTATATATTGAAATACATATTATAAAATCATACTTTTTATCAATGTTGTTAGGAAAACAATATTATTGTTCAACGCGTCGTTAATAATGAATAAACAATGTAATATGAAAAATAAAAATAGTTATCTTTTCGCAACATATTTTGTTAATTGTCACATAACGTTTTTTATAGTTTTCAAAACTATAAAAATGTAAAAGCTAAATAAAGACTTTAAACAAATTTCTGCTAAAAGAATAATCTAAATATTTGATTTGAGAAAATATAGCTTTTTGTTATAATATTATTATTATATTTTATAGTGTATAAATATATTTTTACAATTAAATGGATAATGATATATTCGAGAGATTGTAAAAGTATATCATTATGTACTCTCATATCATCAAACTCGAATATTAGATATATTAGAAATAAAGAATAAGCGTGATCGCGCGACTATTTCTTGTATTTTTACCGAAAAATAAAAAATCAAATAACTCTTTATTCTTGCGTTTTCATTTTTCATGATTAAGCTAGAAAATTAAAAAAGCATAGATAAACGTGAGAAAGTACAATCATCCTTATTTTGCATGTTGAATTACCTCTCTTTTGGCTTCAACTCACGCACGATGCGGTTACTTACATTTACATCTCACGGACCGAATAAGATTGATAATACCACCGAAGACGAATTATGGCACGACGTTCTTCCCTTTCCATTTAATTCGTCTGTTACTTAATAATTCAGTGCTCGCGGAGAATTTCAAACTAGCTATTTAATTCCTCAACCTCTGTGCTCCTGTCACATCTATCAGTCGTATTCTTCTTTCTCTTACTACACTACTTTAGTAGAATATATGAAAAATTTTAATATACTGTCACGTTTGGATGACATTATGACAAAGAATCTGTAGCTATTATGTCATATATATCGTAGCTTCTACATAGGACAAGTTTCAAAGAAGAGCCTTGTCCCTGAGGAAATAGAAGATTGACTTTCAGAAAATGTTGTCGTGAAATAGTTTAAAGTCTTCTTATATATAATGATAATTAATAGCCAACAATTTTACAAATAATTCATAAAAAAAATTTAGTAAATTAAATATAATTTTTTAAATAATAAATATACATATAAATATGTATTATATAAATAATTTTCAATAAATTTTTGGTAGATGCTGAATTATCGTCCATAATGTAAGATATTAAAAAATAAAAAATTTATTTTTTAATTTATATCATATTAAGTTAATTAAATTAAAAATTTAATTATTTAATTAAATTAAAACAAAATTTATTTATCTTTCAAGTGTCAGCAGTTGCCGATAAAAAGTTGAATGCGGTTTATTTCAAAAAGCGAACAACGCAGTGAATGCACATTTCACTCATACTTCTCTCTGTTTGCAACAATCGTTTGATTGACGTAAAGCGTTGCGTGTTACATGACTTTTATCAGCAGAATGGTAGATCAAAAGACATGAATAAGAGCACTGGAGCAGTCGATCATTTGATGAGATTAGTTAGTTATTTCTTTCTTTTCTTTTTTATTTTATTTGGCTATATTTAGTCTTTTTCTAGAGCAATATTTGCGTTGTATTTGACATTCGTGAATATTAAAAAATGTGATTTTAATTCATAGAATTATAGATATCTGAAATCGATCTATTACTTCGATTAACTGCGGTTTATTAAGTGTACAATATCTTTCAAAAGAATTTGTCCACTTCAATTTTTGTATGTATTTTTTTTATACGTCTAAATTCAATTTTAATTCTACTGAATTTTCTTTTGTGTGTGTGTGTGTGTGTGTGTGTGTGTGTGTGTGTGTGTGTGTGTGTGTGTGTGTGTGTGTGTGTGTGTGTGTGTGTGTGTGTGTGTGTGTGTATGTATGTAGAGATTTTAAACCATCGAACATTATTAGATCTAACATTCAAAATATTACGAAAGAAGATTGAAATTTGCTCTTCTTTATTTCATTAAAGAAGAGAGAGGGGAGGGGAGAGGGGGGGAGAGAGAGAAAGAGAGAGAGAGAGAGAGAGAGAGAGAGAGAGAGAGAGAGAGAGAGAGAGAGCGCAAATACTTTTGATCGATAGTGTATTCCAAATTTTTGACTTATGCTAATTGTAAGTATTCGTTACTTTTCACTTTTCTTTGCTAACCAACATATACATATAAATATATTTGGCTATACATGCAAGAGAGAGAGACACACTTTTGTGATCTTAACCGAATTGCGATGGTATTAAACTTATACTCATATTCAATGTACATTTCGAAATGCACATATTTCTCGCAATACGAAAGAGCCTCACAAAAGAGTTCGTATATCCTCAGTGCATCTTTGAAGCTCACACGGTTCTCGTTAAACAGAACGAGAGATTCACGAGAAAGTGAAAAGAGAAAATATGCAGTCAATAATACCGAAGCAAGAATCGTTGGGTTTCAATATTACTTCATACAAGAAGTTATAATGTTTACACATATGCATTTGTAATACTTGTTTCAATCATATGCTTCATATTACAATTATTTGCTCAATGAATAAAAGGCAAACTAAAAGAGAGTTTGGAGTTAACAGAATATTGAAACAAATTTAATTATAAATAAATTACATTTTTCCTATGACAGGATAACAATAAATTTAATAATATTACGTTGTTCTTATAAATATTTTTCCTTATGTTTTAAACGAGGATAACATAATTTCTTTATTGCTGTAACAATATTATGAAAAAGACGTTTGCAAATATAAAATGCTGATTACCAAATGACGAGCTATTGCAATTGTCATCAAGTTAGAATAAAACATGCCACACACTAGAAAATTATATTGTATAATCAAAACCTCATTAAATTAATTTCTGCGTTATCAGTTTAATTTATCTGTCGGTTCTGTCGACATGGACAAATTGACAGAAGCCACGGCCGGTTTTGCGGTGGATCTGGCTTACACTATGAAGTTTAGCCAACGATTATTACGTTATCAATGTGATGGTTCATAATTTTCGCGCGATCCACCAGTAATCAATTATGCGTAATCAATTATTCGATGATTACCGGCCGATGATGTTATAACCACAATGTTGTTTTATTTAGTAATGCTTTAATATTCTGATCCTATAATAGTACAATTTTAATAAGGTATTGTACAATTAAATACATTAACATTTACTATGTCAGTAAAAATATAATGTAAGTTATTTAAAATTTACGGGGTGTAGAACTTTAATTATAGTATTACATATCAAAAAATAATAAATAAATAATAGACAAACTTTATATTATATAAACTTTAAAAAAATTCAGATATAAGGAAAAAGTCATAGAAACAGTGACAAAAAAAATCTTCAAATGCTTGCGATATAATAAATAACTTACGCTGTCTTATTTATTGCAATATAATATAATTTAGATCTGTCATTTATTTAGAATTAATTAGATCTTCAAGCAATAGTAACATGTAAGTTCGTAACTTTATCAACTTATTTCATTTCATATAAGTCATATTTTAAATATATTTATCAACTTATTCATATTCATGTAAGTCATATTTTAGGACATTTTGGAATAAACTAATAACATTGGGCGTGATCTGCGTCAATATGTTTCTTATTTTTAATATTTAGCTTTTAAGGCATAATCGTCGTTCAATTTTGTCATATGTGATCGATATCAAAGGATGTGAATATGGCCACCAAAAGTGTGCTTTCATTCGTTCTCACTGGCTATATGCGAAACGATTCATTCAAGCGGGAATTCTTGCATCCGGGAACAGCGTATATTGGCATCCTGGATGCACTCTTTGAAAGCACTGGCAGTCGCACGTTTCTAAAATTTCGGGAGGTAATCTTGTGGAAAATACTTCCGCCGCAATGCGATAACGCACGATTATCTCGAAGAAATTTGATTTGCCGATATTGATGGATTAATTGGTCGATTAACAGATCTTCTCTCGAATTTTTTGATAATCTTCAGCATAAGAATTACACACAAATACTAGTGGGTATTTTTAGAGATCCAATAATTTTTTTTTTTTTCAGTTTTTGGATACGATTAATATCATTTTTTTTACGAATATTTGACGTAAAAATAAAAAATAAGTGATATAAAAATAAAACATCATTCACTGTATATTAAAAAATAAATATTGCAATATTCAAACAATATGGTATAGCATTTATTTTATTTTCTTAAGATGTTCCTCTTTAAATAAAGAGTAATATTATTTTGATGATTAATATTTTATTCTTAATGATATTTCTACGTAAAATTTGTTTTATGTTTCACTAAATGAAAATAAATATAATAATAATAATAGCAAATAAATTGAAATTTGTTCATTGTATCCAAAAATATTTATGTGAATATACATTAATACGTATATAAGAGTAAGATAAAGTTTTAAAATAAAGAAACTTATTCATAACAAAGTATATTGAGGATTTAATGATACAATAAAATATATGACTTTTGGTGCCGGGTGTTTCCGAGAATCTGGAATAATTTTACAGAGAGTTACATTTTCTGTTTCACGGAAATAAATCGTTTTTGCTTTGACTGATGTTACAAAGTTGGTTTGAAAACCACATATAGCTCGTGAAGTTTTGTTACGGGTTAGTAGAACCGAGAAGTCGATGCGTTAACAAAATTTAATCTGTAAACGTAATACTTGATTCTCGCGTTCTATATGGAAGTTAAAGCCGGAATTACAATCGTAAGCGAGGATTAAGACGATAAGCTTGTAACGGAGGCGAAGCGCTATAATTACCTAAATTTTACCCGCACTTTCTCGCAGGCCGAGTGATCACAAAGACTTTAAAAGTTTCTCTCAGTTAATTTCTCGAAGCCAAATTAATTGCACGAAGAGAAATTACAAGTTTCGTGAAACGATGAGGATTCTTATTTTTTAATTTAACACGTTTATAAGCGAATCCAGCATTCTGCTTTCAAGATCTTGTAAATTAACATTTCCTACGTAATAACGATAATATATATTTTGTTAATGGATATATTTCTGTAAACATGGTTAAAATACTTTCGTCGACTGTAAATTTTACGTTTAATTCGTTAGTCAAATTCACCTTCAAGTAAAAAGTCGTTTTCACTTAGATATATTTTTGCAATTATGTGTATAATGTTAAAAAACAATTAATGCTAAAAAATTGTTACATCTGTCTCTTCTGCTAGATGGTACAGCATAGCACAGATCAACCGAAATGCTAAACGAGGTCAGATGAAACCGCGCGCGGTGTTATTCATTGCGCTTTTCAAGAGGTGCGCTATATTTCTCGTCCAGTCAAGACCTGGATTACTCGGAATGAACAGTCGAAAGTGCGACCTATAGTACGGGAGGGCTTACTTGTCGTTACGACAAAACATGAAATACGCGTTAAACCTTCGCGAAAATGACTTTGCGTAGAATATGTCACGGTGCCTTCTCCTATCGTAAATAAGGAAGCGAAACGTTTCCGGTATAATGCACCGAGATCGTCAGTGAATACGATAAATGCATCTTCGCATTTAGTTTCGAAGCTGCGTTTGAAAATGTATGATAAATTTACGGAAAAACTATTCTCTCGCTTATTTAAACAGCTTGCTTTATTATTTGTACAAAAACATGAAGTAAAATATAATCGAAGCGCAAAATCTCTTCTGCATACATGTATAATATGTAAAATAACAAGTTTTTATACATATTTACTTTTATACTCAACGCCATTTTTAGCAATATTCCTATCTGATTTTATATCTTATGTTTTATTTAGTTCTATTAATATCAAAGAGAATTATGCCCAGTTTGACTCCCGACTGAAGAGCATTGAGATCTAGGATTGTAGAGCATAGAAAAAGGATTAAAAAGTTTCATATGAACAACTTTGTAAACTGAGTCCCTTGAGTGTTATAGCTGTTCAAAGTTCACCATTATGACTATGTATTATGTACCATGTAGGACTGGTTTTATTCGATTTCTCGAATCATCTAGTATCTGGAATATGTCCAATTTTGACGAGGATCTTTTTTGGACCCGAAATGAATAATTATAAGTGATATGTATTAATCGAATGAAGAGGGGAGAGAGACACTCAAAGTATAAAACAAAAGATTTTAATTGATCTGACAAAGAGGCTGTGGTTTAGTATTTTTAACTGTAACATTTTTATCTTTCATTTCAGTACGTTTTTCTTTTATAATGGCATTAATAGGCATGATATACATATTTAAATGTGTTGAGTGGAGCTCTTGTGGAACTATTGGGCTTATGTTCCAAGAAATCTAGCATTTCTCCAGCGAACAAATGTTTACATGATTGGTTTTTCAAATATTTTCCATATTGCTCACAGCGGATCTCATCGCAACCAATAGCTGCTTCGGGGTGACCTCGTATCGAAGGCTGATTTACCCCGATTGGTACATTCGTCGCTTGTCTATCTTCCTCCCAGGGCGAATTTCAAGGGCATCGCCGTCATTACAAGCAAATTCGAATTTCTGTACCATGACGGCATGAATCGCGACCAGGGACTTAGCCGGATTAATGAATTACTAAATACATTTTAAATATTACTTCTTGTCTTTGGTACAATCCGTTACCACCATCACCACAGGGAAGTGCGCTGGAGAGTACGCAGAGAAATTGGATAAGACTACATGGTACATGATCATAATAGCGAACTTTGGATAATTCTAGCACTCAGGAAATTTCTCCTATAAAGTTGGGCTTATGGAATTTTTGATTCTCTTTTGATACCTTAAAATTTTAGGCATGTCTCAAAGTTGTTCATCCGAGGTCCAAATTCCCTAAAACTAGGTATCAGTTCTTTGAAGATGAGTTAAGAGTCATATTCAAGATTAATTAATTATATAATCGAAAATTTATAAAAAGAATTGAAATTGTGATTTATATTTAATATTATAAATAAATACACATAATGTCTAAATATTAATTTTTATATTTTATTGATTTCTGATTTGATGCAATGTAATGAATTAGAATATGAATGAGAATCGAATAATCACGTTTAATGTTATTCAAATTTAAATACATAAAACAATTTTTTGTAATTTTATAATTCAATATAAAATAATTATTATGGTATATAAATATGTATTGCATTTTCAGCTTGAGAATAACTAGTTTTTTTATCTTTTGTTAAATAGGCTGTGATATATCGTTCACAGAGCTTAAGTGCAGTGAGAATAGCTTTCACAAACGTAATCCTTTCTTGACAACTGCAAGGATTTGCAGTATTGACCGCAGGCTATACGCTGATTTCCGCAGGTTGTAATGCCGGATTCTGTACGTTGTAGATATATCAGGTTCTGCATGCGTATGCCGTGTTTCAAAGACGTTAATGCACTAACCAATGAATTGCGCAGGTACCTAGTACATCAAATGCAGACACTGGTTGTGCACCTTCTTAACGAATAGTATATTAACGTTTGAAATTCATGATACTAGAATCTAGTTCTCCTCACATAATACGGACAAATATGTTAATACGCTCTTTGCAATGGTTTTTATTATTCATCGCAGAGATTTTTACTTATGGATACGACTAGGCCCTCTTAGTTTTCTCTCGGGCGGTTGGTGAAGCTACCTAGGCGTGCTTGTAAGCACTCGCGCGAAAAGTTTCGCTTCGATGAATACGAGAAAGTATTAACTAGGTTGCCATTCAGTACTCAAGAGAAAATGGTAGCCAGGTTGCTGCGTTGTCAAGCGCTCATAATTCATAAAGTCGGTACAATTACAATTTAAAATATTAATTTTACTATTTGAATTAATATACATTTTGACATAATTTCTGTAATAGGATGATAATACTTGAGAGTTTGAATTTTATTCACGACAGGTAATTAGTTAAACTAAACTTATAATAAAGAATATAAATTAAATAATTAAGATATTTTAAAATAATATCAACAAATTTCTCAATTTATATTAATTCAATAATGTTACAAGTAGATGCTATAGTCTATCAATAATTGTTCGATATGTGATATGTCTAGGAGTTTATATTAGTTCTATTTACTAATCGTAATATCTCGTACAAATTATGTTTATTCTGTTACAACTAGAATCTAGAAAAGAAACTTCTAGAATCGCTTTTAGAATTTAGAATCTGGAAATATAAAAAAAATTATTTAAATGTTATTTAAAATATTTTAAGATTTTATTTGAGATTAAAAAAGAATATTTTTAAACTCTTTGTGCAAAATATTGCTAAACTAAAATTAATAAATGTTTTATTAAATATTTACAAAGTATGTTCCATATTATGTATTAATTACAAAATTCGAGTTGATATTTAACGTATTGTATAGGTATGCTTATCATAATTAATGTTAATATAGAATATATAAATAGAATACAAAAACGTTAATAAAATATGTAATAAATAGCAATAATTAATTAATAAGACGTATATCATTAAATTGTATTTTATAAATTTTCTAAAATTTTTTTTAAATATATGTAAATTTACAGACTCATATAATGGTTTATGGCATTAATTTGTTACTTATTCTTATTATTCACACATTATATTACGGTGCAAAAATTGTTATTAACTCTGTTGCGGAAAATTATCGGTATTGGTATACATTCTACATAAAAACAAAATATAAACATATGTAAGCGTTTTAAAAACGAGAAATAATTTGCATCAGCTTTGGGAATTACGGAATTCCCAGGGAATTCAATGTTGTAAACCTGCGTTGCATCAGCTGCATTTAAATTGTCTACATTGTACCGTATCAAAAAAAAAATTAGGCCACTGTTTTCTTATTTCTCGAACAAACATCGCTCGGATATTGAATGCTAATTAAATTTTATACGACGTGCGCAAAAGGTATAACGATAAGAAAGTATTATCAATGGACACAATAAGGGCGGTGCGAGTGTATCATGAGCGTGTGCAGGATTTAAAATGTAAATCACGTACATGCGCGTACACATTAATGCGTAATTAAATGTTAATATATTCTGCTAGCGAAAGGGATAGAGATAGAAAAGGAAAGAAAAGACCGAAAGTAAAAGAGAGAGGAAATGTGCACAAATTAATATGTTCGCGAGACAGGGTTAATTATTCTGCTTCCCTCCCCCTGTTCGCTCAAAGGTTCTTTCACAATTATTGGTAATTTTACATGATATTAAATGATTTCAACGCCATATTTATACTTCTTTCATATTATGCGAGTACTTATTATTATAATATATATTGTTATAATATATATAATATTATTATAATATATATTTATTTATTACGCGTGTAGTTGAGACCTAAAGAAAATTCTGTCTTGTGTATCGTTAATTATGGATCAGCTTTTAAAATATGATTTTTAAATAATTCATTTGCAAAAGGTACTTATTCTTAGATGTGGCAAACATAAAGATAAAAAAATGGAATCTACTGAAGGGGCTGTATGTAAACAAGGGAAAAGTAGCATATAAAAGAAAAAAATCGATCTATGCGTGAGGATATATGCAACAGTTTATTAAAAGAATTTCTGGTTTCACATAAGAATGATAATTACTTTTATTTAACTGGGAAAGATGACATAATTAGTAATAAAAAAATCTCACAAATCTTACTAACTTTTTAATTTAATTATAAACAGTATTTTTTATTAATTATTTTTAACTAAGATATTTAAAAATATAAAAATAGAAGAAAAATGATAGAAAACAATATCTTTAATTCTATTTGTTTTACATGTATTATATACTAGAATTAGAAAAAATTTCAGCTCGCGAATTTGAAATATCTTGCTGAAATTTGAGATAAAAGTTTCGTTAAAAATTAAAAAAGGTATTTGTTAATATAATTGAAACTTGCAATATTGGTTTCTATAGAAATTTTGAATTAAAATTATTCAAAATTTACTTAAGTAATAAATGTCTACAAACAATTGATTCGCCAATAATCAAGCAAATCAGTTTGAAATAAAACTTTTTGTTAATACATTGTTCTCAATGTATGTTCCTCATTTTAATAATTTGAGAATTTTCATAAGAAATACCTCGATACAACGCGATCCGATTACGAATCGCTCAATATAATTGTTGGATTTAATTACCATTTACTGCTTTATTGGAATGTGCACCGTAGTATTTGTGGTGTATCGAAAGCGCGAAATCGCGAAAGCTTTCCGTTTAATTGGCTAATCTGAAACGCTGCGAATCGCGCGAAGAATGCGTATGTGTTTCTAGCACAATTCTGTTAATATTTTTTCGCATAGTTGCGCAGAATATGTAATTTTAATTTGATTATTGAAACAGATTAAATTACTTAATAGGTATAGAATAAATAAATATATTTTTCTATTTCTAACAGATCTAATGCTTTATGTGTTAAGTATGTTATCTATTTTAATGGTATAAATTTAAATCGTGCATGTCACACTAGAGACAAGTAAAATTTGAAGAACGTGAGAAAAAACACTATTTTAAATATTTTTTTTAATTTAAATTCCCGATGAATCGGGAATAATAAACTGCGAGGTATTCGTCCGTGAATAATTGATAATTTACAAATCGAGTTGATGTCAAAATATAAACGTCGAAGATATAAAAATCCATTATGAATTGTTGCACGCTAGCTATGAGAATTTTTTTCGCGTTATCAACACGCGAAAAAAAGAGTGTGCGAGTTTGCAATAGTATAACCAACATAGAGAATTCTATTAATATTATACATAGAGGATTCTAATAATATTTCTATTAATATTAAAGAAAAGATTAACGAGAAGACATTAAAAGGATTAAAGAAAAGACATAGAGACAAATTAAATTTCTTAAACATGTTAAGACATTTGATAAATGTGTTCTTTAAGTAAAAATTTGAGCAATTTGTTTAAAATTTTTAATTTTTAATATGAATATAATTTGATACTTTTTTTTCATGATAGCCAAAATCATTATCAAACTTTCTGGAAATAATGCTAGAATTTCAGTTGTAACAATTATATATTTCGTAAAAATTAAAATCAATATTTCATATTAATTTAAGATTTATCTAAAATTAATTGAAATATGTGATTAAACATATAAATATCACGTATTATCATGTATTATCAATTTCGATAATTAGAGTTTATTTTCGAAAGAAGTTACTGTACTATGTGTCATTATTTATAAAAAGAATAGTTCCTAAGTTAATACTTAACAAAATATATCTATAAATAACAAGTACATCGCGTATCAATATCTTGCAAAAAATGTTTTATTTCTTACATTAAAATATGTTATTAAATAACTTAATGACTACGAGCAACGAGACTTTGATAAAAATTTTAAATTTAATAATGTAATATTATATGTATGCATACGATTTTTAACTGCACATTTTTATGAACAAATTTTTTTCACCACACTGTATGTTTATTTTCTTTTTCTTAATTTTTTTCCTTCTACTTCCTTGCTTCTGTTTCCTATTTAAAGACACCTCTCTGAGAGATTCACAGAGACCACGTAGTCGTTAGCTAAGGTACTATAATTTGGATTTTGATATGAGGAAATGCGAGACGCACGCGCAAGATATTCGGTGCATTTGTATTCATAGGCAAACACCCATTACCGCCTTCTCCTAGGGGGTGCACTTATTTTTCTTACTCGCATTTCCATTAAAGTCGAGGGCAAGGCCTAACTTAAAGGGGGGTAATATATTCCCCTCTCTTTGTTACGGACGACTAAATTACGTGGTACTCTACCGGCAATTACCAAGTCAGCAACCCATTAAGTGAAGTGTGCTCCGATGAGGGGGTACTGCGCTGAAATCTTTCTGCCCGGAATATAAAATTAAGCAAGCAGCCTGATACTCCTGAGAAAAAACACGAGAGAAAGAGAGAAAGAAAGAGAAAGGCGGGGGGGGGGGGGCGAAAGGAGAAAAAGGAAGAGCGCAAGAGAGACAGATTCGGAGAGAAGCTGTAAATTGCAATTAACTAAGATCGATCGAACTCCGCAAATCAAGAAATACAACTCCGCAAATCAGAAATACAATAAGATAGGTCAGATAATAATTTCACACCGTATATTAAAATCCATTTGATTCCGTGATTGTTTTGTTTGCTGCATCTGATGTTGAAGGTACGATATTAACGCGGTTATTATAATTAGCAAATCGTTTCCGTCGAATGGATGAACCATCCGGTTAAGAGCGCGTTCATCACTCGATGAAATCATCCCGCGCCGACAGCAAAAACAGAGGCGAGGACACGCTCCCTCGGATCCTCATCCTCTCTGTTATAACATAGCGCCATTTTTATAACAGATGACCCGTCGGTCCGGATGCTGTGCCGGACGGGCACCGACAAATATCCACGCCGCGCCGCGCCGCCACTGTAAAGTTTCGGGTTGGGCGCGGTCGAAAAAAAAGAGAAGAGAAAAAAATAGAGAACCAGGCCTCATAAATATTTAACGACTGAAGCTGCAGCCCGCACACGAATTTTATGCCGTCCCCGTTGTTTCTCGTTGGCTTCAAAAGAGGAAAAAGAGGAGTCGAAATACTTTCCATCGTTGCCTTTAAGCAAGCTTCCCTTCAAGGGTAACACTGAGACTTATTCAGCGAGGAAATGTACGCTTTCTGATGCGGTTATCATGTGTACATTTTGGTTCGCACCCATTTAATTACTTCCACAGTCTAAACAGTTTCTATCCTTATTTCTCCTTTAAATAAAGAGAAACGGAAGAGGGGAAAGGAGAGAAAGAAGAGAGGGAAGGCAGGACAGAAATTTATTTAATAAAGCTTTAAAAAATTGATAAAATAAAAAAGAGTAAATAAATAAATAAAAATTAGGTATATAACATTATATATGATTTGATCATCATTTTGATGTTCTAGCTGATGTCATTTTGCGGATATCAAAATGATGATAAATTACGTTAGCTTGTTTGCTGAGTACCTTTAATTGTATACAATTCTAAAAATATAATCAATCATTTATATATTTTCAGCAAGAAAAAACGAATTTTGTCAATAATTTGTAAATAAAAGGATAAAGAGAAAGAAAAAGAGAAAACGAGTAATCACACAAGTTGACTAAGCAATAGCACAATTTAAAAAAAAAAAAAAAGAACTGTTTTGCATAAAATATAAAATGTTAGTCGAGTCTATGTCAAATAAAGGTTTTTATTTTTGTTCCATCCTATTCTCACTTTTGCGCAGCTTTTTCAGTATTTTTCAGTGACAAGTGGAGGCTTATGGATGTTGTTGTCGCGCTGGTTCGCGGATTAAAATTCTCGGCCATTTGCATTCTACAATTTCCTCGCAAGAGCACGATCGCCGATACGGCGAACGTAGCTTCTTCGTTTCGTGGTGACATTTATATCTTGGTCCCGCTGTTTTCAAGCAAACTTTTATGTTCGCGAGCGACTAACGCAAACACCGCGGTGAAATGCTCACAGCGATACTATCACGTTGCGTAAAAACTTTTGCTAAAGGTAGAGGATAAACTAGAGTAACGATATATTTATATTATAAATTTAAGAACCTGGGGCATATCAAAATTATTTAAAATCTTATCAACAACTTTCATTTATATAACACATATACATATTAAATTTATGAAAATAAATATTATTTTAATGAAAATGCAAAAAACAACAATACATTAATCATATTTATAAAGAAATACCCAATCATTACACGTCAATTTTGATGCAATTTGTATTAGTAAAAATATTCTCAAAATAATGATAATTTTTATCATTATCAGCAATTGTTAATATTAGATAGTTAAAAGAACAATATAAAAATGTGAACAACGTCTATTAACCTATAACCTATTACACCCGCATAATTAATTTATTGTGTGACATTATAAAACGTTGACTTGCTGATGATATGTCATCTGCTTGCATTCAAAGATTCAATTTTGTTATCTACTTCAATGAACTGTCTTCAATGAATTATATTCGTGCATTTTTATTTACGGAATTCCATTTGGCCTGTTGCGTTTTGATTGCATTTTGTGATTACATACAATTAATCACACCGCACACTTTATTTAAGAAATGTCATTAATCTTATCCATTTGATTTTCGGATTGCATTTGGCATGGGTTGCACTCAGACTCTTTTGGTGAAATTAAATTAGAATACAACATGTGTCTACGTTATTCTTTGTCCTCTGTTTACTTATTTATTTTTAATTAAAAAATAATGAATAATTATTATTCCACACAGCATAGACATATCCATAAGACATTCAGAAGATGTTTCTGTATCCTAAAGATGTTCCCAGGATGTTCATTGGATAACGTGTACTATGTGGAATTATTGTTATTTAATCCTTATTTTTCTTATATATATATATATATATATATATATATATATAGCTTATTAATATTTATTACTTATCATAGTCTTTACTGTTCTACCAAGGTTATCATGCTCTCTATTATGTCATCGTCCCAGCAAAGCAAAATCAGAGTCAGTCTTCTTACTCTGAACGGTTCTTACTATGCAACCATGTATGCTTTTTCTGCGGAGCAGATAACACTGCATTTTCGGATAACCATGGCCAAACACGTGACATGATGGATACTGGAAGATATTTTGCTAATCCAAAGTTTCTCAAACGATATTCTGGAGATATTATATGTGCTCACTTGGATTTTGGAAACAAGGTGTCCGGATTGACTTTGGGACTTGAAATGTTGGAAACTATACTCGAGTATACAGAGGCTTAATTCAATGAAGGATTTCGATAGATTGGAGGGTCTCTTCTCGAATATGAATTTCGAGGATGCTGTCATTTGTTTCTGATGATGTAAATTCGGCTGTCAATAGACTTATCATCGTGGATGATTTTTGGTCTGCTAGGTTTTCTTGATGAGAGATTTTCTCTGACCTTGAAAAGTGATACATCGCTTTGAAAAGCCCTGCCTAAGAACCAACTTCTTTCTTTATCACTAATTCATGATTTAATATCTCGTATAAAAAGTTTTGAGCTCTCTCAAATGCGGGCATAAAATAATAATTTTTGGACTTTCTGCTTTGCAAGATAAAGTCGTTTTGGTTTGCTGTCATCTCTGGCTTCTTACATGGATTTGCTTTTATTAGGCGCTATTGCTGATTTAAGATTATTAGGTAAGGTTTCTACTTCATTGAAACCACTGGTTGTTAGTCGGTGGTAAATGAGTGGCTTATTGCTCGTCTGTGTGGAATTATTGTTCGCGGTATTAGAGATTTGTGGTTTCCTGATAGAATTATCATTTATGAACAATTTACCGCTTCCAAAAGTGTGCTTTAATCAGAATTAGAAATCTTGCTGAGTCTCACAAAGTGAAGCGCATATGTGTCGCGGCATTACCTACTTTTAAAAATCTGATAACTCTCGGCCATAAAGATATTTATCACCTGAATCTTTTATTCACAATCAAATGATTTCTACAATTCATACATGTACTATTTACCGCGTTCGCTGCCGATGTATTTTCGCTCTTCTGAGATTCCTCCTATCAATATATCGTCGCTCTGACTTGAGCATCATTTGTCTGAAAATGTTTTGCCTTTCTTCTTCTCACGACCACTTTTCGTTTCTTTTTCCTCTTTATTCTGATCCTTTCCGCTTCATCCTCTCTCTTCAACATCACTTTCTTCTTGAATTCATTTTCTAACATAAACGACTCCATACTTGCTTTGTCATTGAACACTTCACTTGATAATTTTCATATAGCTCATAAACGTTAGATCTCTTGTGCCTCATTTTGCGTACTTGAAGAATCTAATTTGTCTTCAAGCTTGATATCTTGATTCTTCTCATAGTTGTGTGAGAGAGATTCTGCTATGTATACACTATTCAAAATTATAATCTTTTACGCTCTGATAGAAATTCCAGTTCACACCAAAAAAAGAATTACATTAATTAGAAAGATAGATTCAATCAATATCTGTTAAAAAATAGAATCGGAATTTCTATTGAAATTATCAGATGAGCATGATTAATTCTGTTCTGTTAAAACCAGAATTTCTTGCCAAACAAATAATTCTTTTCTATGTCAGAATTACTTGTCGATCAAGCTCTAAACATTGCAATGATTAGCTAACGTATAAATAATTTTACTGTGGAACACAAATTTTGATGTTTCTAATAATATTTTGACATATATAACTTTCAGGAAATATCAAATTCTTGAATTAAATTTTGTTAAACAGATTTAAAAATAGTACTGTCAAAGATATGTCTCATTCACTTTTGTCTTCAAATTCACTTTTGGGTATGGTGAAAAATCTCATGATGCGTCTTTTTCTATTCCTATGATTGTTAAATACGAGGTACTCAACTCCGCCATGCTCATCTTGCGGCGGTGTAGACGTTCCGTATATTATCGCAGGAAACGACTATTAAATATAACTAGATATTTTATAAGCAACTAAAAAATATTAATTAAATCTGAGTAGTAAAGTAATTCTACCAAATGTTTTAATTATAAAATGTCGAGTCCTGTAATAATCAGAAATTTTGTTTGGTTTTACTAAAATGCATTCAACTATATACGTTTTGTTGGTATAATCAAACCATTTTTCTCTCAGTGCACGGGATGAGAGGATGGCACTATATATAAATAGCTTGCTACTCTTCTCACCCATTGACCTACGCATCCTTCTCGCGAACACCACCATCGATGTTGTCAGTGCTATTATACATCTTCGTAAAAAGCATTTGGCTGTTTTCTCTATATACCATCTTCCTTGAACGTCAGTCTTGGAAATGCATGCTCTTGAGTCGTGTCTGTTTAGTATTTTCTAGAGTACTACGTTATCTGTATGGTTGACTCAAATATTAATCTTTTTAAGATGTTTATTAGCATCAATATATTACTACTTGTACACATATTTAACATTTTCTTCGTCTTATTTTCCTCATAAAGAAAAATTTGTGGTATACTTTCTTAACAAATATTTGTGTGTTATTGTCAATAAGAAATAATATATTATCCAAATGTAAAATACGCATGAATCGTACCTAAAATCATATCTAATCGTATCTTAATAATTGCCATGATAAAATTGGCATTATCATTCTTTATTTTGAAGATACTTTCACTAGTATAAGTTTTATCAAAATCAGCGTATAATGATTGGATAGTGCTCATTGTTAATTATTATATATATTTTACTACACAATTTCTAAAATAAATGATTCATATATACATCTAAATTTACATAAAAATTTTATAGTATAGTTTTGAGATGTAATCAACTTTGCTTCATTCAGAGACATTTCTCTTTAAAAAGTTTTTGAAAATAACATTAACATGACATTTGAAAGTGACATGTGATTAAATATTAAAAGAATATTCCATGATAGATTTGCATGATATTTTGAAGATAAGATAAAAAAATATCTTATTATATTAATTTAAATTCAATATCTGCATATAAAATAATAACAATAAATAAGCAATGTACTTACAGATGATATGTCGCTTCGAGAGTACTTAGCATCTAAAAATCTATGAAAGCTGCTTCGATTACCTATAGCAAAAAACGTACCGTGCTATCTCGCAACTATTCTAATTTTTGGTCAAACGGTGCACGATAAAGCTCTTTCTCATGATTTCTAGCCGATAAATATGCATGAGAAGAGTGGTTTCGGTCCGTTAAATCACATTGTCGGAAGAGTGAAAATTGTCTTGGGGAAAAAAGAAAGCGGATAAGTATACTGTGTGGGCACCTAGGGAGGTCGCACAGTATCCGACTTGCCAATCTCGAAGCCTGAACGCGGTGTGCGGAATACTTCCGGTATACGGAATACGTGTATGAGGAAAAATATTTTGCGGGGAATATTTCCAAAGAGGAAAGGGTTTTCTCGTACAGGAATGTTGAAATATGACGCTATCGTAGCTATCTAGAAAGAGCATTTAATTGTCGATGCCGTTTCCATCGAAGAGGGTTAGCTTCGAAATTTACCATCGAAATTGGAAGTACCTTAGATTTTTTTCGATAAAGACACGTTTTTTAGAATGCAGAGCTGAGAGAATTTCTATCAGAATCGAAATTATTATTCCAGCCATGTTCGATCGTGTATGCACGTAATATCAATAATCAAAATCGTGTCACACTGTTATTAATAAAATGAATACCTATAATTTGTGTTTTAATTATTAATAAAATATTAAACAAAATTGTCATTTTACATTAACGTAACATTATTTTAAAGATTGTAAATTGATCACAAATTATTTTTAATTATATTTATATTTTATCTGATAAATTTGATATTTGTTGATTTTCTAAGTTTTTAACCCTAGTATGTCATTCATGAGTTCAACGTATCCTATGTGATTTTTTACATTGCTTTAACTTTTTTATAATATAATTTGAAGACCCGAATTAAATTTAAACATTTTAGAATTTTTTTCCAAAGTGATCAGTTTTTGCAAATTTTTCCAATTTCATTGGCATTGTAATTAATTGAAAATAAAATAATATTTATTTGATTCATATTTATCTGTCTTTGTCTTCAAGATATAAATTTCACACGTTTTGAGTTAAAAAATACCTATTCAGTCCAGAGATATAGCATGACAAAATTGCAGGGTTTCACAAACTCTAATGTGATTGGGAAGGTAACCAAAAATAACAATCACTAAAGTTAATGATATAATATGAATATTCATATACTCACTTATATGAATAATAGATGTAATAAAAATCATATAAAAAAAATATTGCTTAAACTTCACTACGATGCAATTTTTGCGAAAAAAAAATTGCACAGTAAACTTCATCTATTTAGACCATTAAAATATTTACATCGATAGAACGGTGGTCGATGTTGCATAATTACTGGCTATGAGTTTTGCATCGGGAAAGCCGATCGGTGAATAGTGGCTGTGAGATTGTGCTCCGATGGTGTAAATATTTTAGAATACGTTCGAAGGCTCCATGCATTTTAGATCGTTTGGTTTTGCATTCCGCAGCCTACCAACACTCTCTCTCTCTCTCTCTCTCTGTCTCTCTTTCTCTCTCTTCGAATGTATCTAAACTCTACTGAGGATCGACCCGTCTCTCGCGTTGCATGAACAGAGTCTCTTGTAATGTAATATCCTTCGAAATGATTCGCTTTCACGGCACGCGTACCTTCGCAGCGCAAGGTTTCTTTGCGTGTTAAATATGCGAAACCGAATATTCTTCGAGCGCTGGCACACTTTGTATAAAGAGGCTTTAATTACTTTGCAAAAAGATTGAACCTTGTCACCGATGTGGTCCGTACAGTAATTCGATACACGACCAAGGAAGACACTTTAATCTTTTATTGATCCTTACGAGGTTTTGTCGCGCAAAGGATATATCGAGGTATACCAAGTGTAATCCGATAAAAAATTCGCACGTTTAACTTTAAATAAAAAATTTATACGTCAAATAAAATAGAAAAATCTGGTACAGTTTTTCTTGAATTATGTTTTTCAACTATAAAATCTAAGTGTAATTAAAATATAATTAATATGTGAAGAGAATAAGACATATTTTCTTTATATTGTATATGTATTTACAGGTTTTTAAACCTTACAATAATTTAATTTTGGAATTTGATATATTTGATTAAATTTCATCTATAAAATATATAAAAATAATGATTTAAATACTATTCATTAATTATTAATATTAAATTCGTTTATTGTTATAGATTTATAGATTTTGAAAAAATTATAAATACTCTTTTTTTGAAAGCTTTAAATTTAAGATATAATGTCAAAAAATTAAAACGCATGATTGCGATTTTTCTATCATACAATTTTTATTTAAAACATTACTTTTTCTATTTTAAGATCTCTACGATGTTCCATCAACACGAATATTGAGGCAGCTTCGAAGGATGATCTTTCATTTTAAGCTGTATGCCCTAGAAAATATCTGACGCTCAAAAAATTGAAGAGATAAAGTCTTGATCGTGTTTCTTCGTCAATAAAAAGTAAAATCAATCAATTTAAGTACTAAAAATATTTAGTTGTTGAGAATATATTGTTATAATAAACACTTCGGTATTAAATGATTTTCTTAAAATAATAAATTCTTAACATTTTTGAAGAATTATCTCGCAGCTGTATTGTTTTATGTGTACAAAATATATTTTAAATAATATTTTATCTTTGTTGTCTTAATAAAATTTTCTACATAATTTAATCTACTGATTGACAAATTGGAATTTAGAAAGGATACGAGAATTTTATTATATCTTCTTTTCTTTTATATGTATGTATATATATATATATTAGGTGTTGGAATTAATTCGTAGCGTTTTTTAATGAAAGAATGTTATTTATTTCACATGAGCATTAAAAAATACATTAATGAAAGTACTTCCCATTTCTTGTAAAACGCTACGAATTAATTCCAACACCTAATATATATATATATATATATATATATATATATATATATATATTTATACTTAATGGTTTAAGCTATGACAGTCGACGATATTATCTCATATAATTATAAATCAATCAATTGAAACCAATCAGAATTTGAAGATCGATGAGCCATTGAGTTGATTAGAGAAACGATTGCACTTATAACCGTCACTTTCTTCTTTATCAAATTAAAAATAAAAATGTCATGTGCCTGATATCTATAATATATGTGGCGTTCAAGCACGTTGATATGCTATACGCATGAAAACAGATATATACGATACTTCGAGATAATTCGGGATTATAAATTATGATATCTGTTATTACGGAATAGGAGAGAATTAGAAATAGCGATGTATAATGTGAATAACAATGGTTTCAAAATTAATATTTATGACAAAGTGAAACAAATGCACTAGGAAAAAAAATTTTGTTTTCCGCAGTACCTTCAATAAAATTAGCATTTTTTAACAGCAACCAAATATTCTGTTTATAACGAAAAATTTAATTGCTTCTGCTCAATACACTTTTCAGTTTTGTAAATAATATAAATATTTGTTTATACCAACTAAACAATTCAGTTGGTTCATAACTTAGAAATTGTACTGTAGTATAGTTGTCTATTTCAAATATCAATATACAGTAGTTGACAGAATACAACATATCGTATAACACAATGATGAAATATAACCAGTGACAGAATAGAAACATAACTACATATTGGCTCAATATTTTGTTTAAGTCGTTTGACATTTTATCGATTTTACAATACTTTTTACTACAATGGGGATTGATATCTAGGACATACATGAAAATTAAATATCTCATACGAAAATTGTCTTTCCGAGAAGTTCGGGAAGATCGATGTGCATACTGTAAGTAGAATTTCGATAGTTCGCGAGCTTGAGCGTATCGGTACCGACACGAGTGAGCCTCTTTTTTTAAAACTGAGCAGCTTTTTTTTCGAACGAACGAGAAAACGCGCCGCGGACGCGTACTCGGTATGGGTTGCCATGCAAAACGGCTAATTGGTATGTTGCTACTGCGACCCCGTTGTATAAACTGCGCCGCCACTACGTTGGAATACACAATGCACTTTGACCCCTCGCACGCCACCCTCTTCGGTGTAGTCGCCTACGTCGCCTCCGCTAAATGGGTCAACCTTATTTATCGCGGGGGAAATATGTACGTGGACATCGACGATGAAACTCCAACGGTGAGATCTCGTCGCAAGAGACAACGAGATTTCCAGGTGGAAAGTTTTCTCCGGCAATCTCGCGCGCACTCGATATGCATCCAGCAGTTCGCGAACTCGGCAACTTGGGTTTATAATATTTTAAGCTGTCGCTAGATTTTCCAAGTTGCCCTTCTCTCTCGTTTGAAATATTTCAGTTTTCTACGAGGAAATCATGTGATCGGAGTCAGTATCAATCATAGCGTATTGATATTTAAGCAGAGAATGCATTAGTTAAATCAGGTATTTGATCAAATAACTTTGTGATTGATGGATCGATCAAATAACGTAGAAAAAAATAAAAAATTACGAATATTTCTCAAAAAGATATTTTTAATAAATCATATTAAAAAAAAATCAAATTACGTCAATGGTTATTCACAGATTGAAGAGCATACTTTACTTTAAAGTTACATAAATTCTCGATACTTTGCGATTTGTAAAATTAATTATAGGGGAGACCGAGGCTAATAAACTCACTTTTCAGTTCGAATTTTTACAGACGAAATTAAAAGATTTGTCGAAAAAATGAATTCTACACTATTTACTACATACATTTGACTACTTAATAAAATACTTTAATAATAAACTGATAGCTAATATGAAAAAAATACATTTTTTTAATGCATTCCATTTGATTCAACTAGCTCCGGGACCGGGATAATTTGACTAAGATTATTAAAATAAGATTATTAAAAAGATTAACGCATTTTAAGCTACACCTTTGGCTACATATTAATAAAACTATTATAAAAATATATTTTAAACACAACATTCGCTTCGCAGGGCAGAACAATGCTTCTTTTTGCAAAATTTATTCGTTTTGTGCAAAAACACATTGAATGAGTCTAGTTTTCGAGATTGAATATGAAAGAACTAAACTTATAACATTTACCACTGAGGTAAATCTCTTTAAAGGAATAAAATTTTGAGTAAGTACTATAAAAGTCGTCACTAAATGAGTCATATAGTCCCATGCTGTGGTTAGTCTACTATCCCCCCATCCGTTCATTTTTTAAAAACATTAACAATATATGATGACAAGAACACGTAAATAAAAAAAATCTGTTGGACTTTATTAAATAAGAACTACATTTACTATATAAATAGAAATCAAATATCTCAAATAATCATATACGATTGTAGAACAAAAACTTTAAGAATAAAAATATTTACTTAGGTGTATGATTTTTTTTAAATTGTAGCATAATTTCTATCATAGATGTGTTCGCAATAAGATGTTCGCAGTAAGATGACAGCAAATTGAGCGGCAGTCGCTGCTGCGTGTTCAAACATGGTTTATGCGTGTCTCGCGTGTTTTGTTTTTAATAGCCTCGATTATTCTACTTACTCCTATCTAATCTACTGACGCTGGTCTCCCCTACTTAATAATTTAAAATATTTTTATATTAATTACATGTCATGTTTTTATGAAAGACAAAGAGAATGAGAGAGAATGGGAATTATCCTTATAAATTATTATTATTCCTCGTATTTATCATCGTCATAACTTTCAATAAAGTGCATCCATAAATAAAGAGTCGTGCAACTTTTATCAAACCTGTTTTAAAATCGATATCGTTAAAATGTCAACATTATTGTCTTCATCGTTCTTCCACACTCAGTACGAAAGAATTTTTACCAACTGGAACTTCATTCAGTATCGTTATATTTTGACTGCGCACCTGGTTTTGCTCATCTTGAACAACTTGGAACTCCTATTTATCTCGAGAAAATTTATTCTAAGGCACCAACGGATGACGGGGTTTGCTAGTGCAATAAAGCGACGATAAGCCGGCGCACGCCATCGGCACGAGTCGACGAAATTTGCAGCTAAAACTTTACGAAAGCGTTCGTGCATTCTCAAACAGTCCCGAATCCGGACATCGTCTCTTCGCTCGTCTTATCGTAGTATCATTGATGCAATATGTATTGATTATTGGATAATAAGCAAAATAATTCACTGCATAAATAAGTTTAAATAAAGTTATGTATTATTATATTATCTTTTAATAAGAAATTCCCTCTTGAGAGATTATTCCTTTTTTTTATATAAATGACACAGAAACTGTTTAAAACTTTCATACACTGTTAGATATCAAAGGAGCAATGATAACCCACTCCCTTGAGTTAAATAACAATTTGTTAGTTTTATGTGCGCCAAAATGTAAATTAATCCATTTCTGTAGTTAAATTGCTTAGTTTCAAAATAAACAACGTTCATATTAACATATGCATTTAGTACATAATAAACTAATTATAAAGTCAAATTTAATACACTTTTTAAATTAAATTGGTTCAACTTTTTTTCAGTTAAATTTATGATATATTGAATAAAAGCAATGACAACCTACAAATTAAAAATAATTCACGTTGAATATAATTTGACATTATAAATTTAACAATGTACTTGCAGCTGTGATTTTCAGAGCAGGTATTTATAAATTTATATAAATAAATATTTATAAATAAATATAAATATTTATATTTATTAATAAAAATAATAAAATAAATATTTATATTTTTAGGGAATAATTTTTTAAAATCATATACGAAAATATTCTTATTAAATTAATAATAAGATAATTAATATAGAATACAATCGAAAATTCGTATTTCCATCTTATATAATAATTTTTTCAATTTAGCCATAAATTTCATGTTATAAAAATTATAAACGATTCTACTTTTTATAAACTCAAAATTGTGCAAATAAATAGTTATCGGATAGCATATTTAATATCATATATTAATCATGCTATGCGATATTAACTAAAATTTAGGATATGCTGTATGCTAATTATTCTTAGCGTTATCTGTAGTGCACACAAACGTTTACACGTAACGTTACACTTTTTGGCACATCGTTTTCACGCTTCAGTACAGGAATTCACCAACGAACGACTAATTGGCTTCTTGCGAAAACGCTTCCGCTTTTCCTATTCGTAGAATTGGAAAAAGCTGACAATGCGATGTCCGTGATTTGCATTTTGACGTTATCGCACCGATTTGTCACAGCTGTCTTTCAATTTTTCACGATTGCCACATATTGACGATCGAGCTAAACGGAATTTTCGTTTGACAAATATTTCCTAAATATATAAATATTAAACTGTTAATTGTCATATTCAACGATATTATTTTCAATCCCATATTAGAAAAATATAGAAAATACTTTAGAGAATCAAAATAATTAATTAAAAATATTAAAAAAGAAAGAATATTAAGAATTAAAAATCATGCAATTACTTATAATTATGTTTATTTTTTATATACGTAAATCCTACTTGTACACTTTTAACGCAATTTATAAATCTTAATTAAAAATAACTAATAATATTTAGTAATATTTAATCCACAAACAAATAAAACTAAATGTATTTTAAGTTTTGTATTTTCCTTGAAAATTGTACGTTACTTACGAACAATAGAATATGGATATTAAATCAATAACCAGTTTTGCTATAATAGTCAATTATTTTATTTGAATATTGATGTTCCGAGCTTATTTTGTAACAAAACGAATTGGTCAAATAATTTGAATAAAAATTCAAATTATTCTTGCTGACATTTATAACCACAATTCGGTTTTCAGTCAAAAGATTGAACGGACAGGTTTGCAAGCCGCATTCTGTTAAACCGTACAAAAACTGCGGTCAATAGTTTTGCCTTTTTCCAAGCATGAAGCAAAATTCCTAACACGAAATCTCGTGCTTGCAATTGAGTGACTGGACAATTTGCACCTGCTTTTCTGCAGCAAAGTTTATGTGTCGCGTTGCCGCGTTTTATTAATATTTAACTCCTCTTCCAGTTGCGTTGCTCGAAAATAATTATGTCCATTCTGTGGTTTTGGCTCGGGTTCTCAAAACCGCTCGACCTCGAAGAATTCGAGGCGTGTTAACAAAATTGGAGCAAAAGCGCCTTGCTATGCAATAAATCATGATTCTTTATGGTTGCGGCATGTCATACAAGAGAGATGCAGCTTGTGTTGCGGTTTTTACACCAGATTCAAGAATACGTATCAAAATATGGATAATCTCTATCATTAAACGAGAGATGTGACAAAAAATTGTATTATTGTAATATTATGGAAAAATTAATTAAATTTAATAATAGCTATCTAATATATTAACAATTATTTTTAACAAGACTTTTTCTTAGAACAATACAAAACGTTACTTGTTAAGATCCAAGTTATGTTAAATAAATTTCCTATAAAAGTAGACAAAGAACAATTCTAAGAAACAAATATATATGATTAAATTTGTCTTATATTTATCTATTCAAAATCTCTTATGTGTATAAATTCAGTATTGGGATCATTGAAATTTTGACTGGTAGAAGGTAGGGCGAGCATGTAATGTGTAATCGCGGAAAGCGTATAATGCATTTAAGTTTCACGCGTGAAATCCGTGGCAATCTACGAGTCAGCAGTAGCGTATTGCGGCAGCTGGCATTACAAATCGTGAATTCTGCATTAAATAATACTGTGCCATGAGAACTTCAGTTTGAGCGCGGCGACGAGGAACGTGAATGAGGTGACGTGATTGTTCCGTTAAGGTACGTTTTAATTAACTTGTCCTGTCATACTCCCACCTGCAGATTTTTTTGTTTCATCACTCCGTTTTATAATTTGTTTCGTATTCGATTGGAATATCGCGTGTGGAAGAACCGTTCGAATTTTCGAGGTGATGATGTGATGGAAAGATTTATGTATGCGATCACCCACGGCAGGAGGATTCGATATGTTCGGACACATTTGGTTGCGAATTGATGGCTGATCACTTTATACTGGTTATTCGGTTGTAAAATAAATAGCTCCAGCGGCAGAGAAAATTACATGCAGATGTAAACGGCGATACGCACGTACGTTAAACACATAATGATTTAATTATTAAATATTAATTACGGGAAAGCGCGGATCTTGATATTGATTGACAATATTCGTGTAGTCCAATAACTCTTTTTATGCAATGTACTTTCTATTGTTATTGGATTAATATAACAATAATTTCGCACATATTTTAGATATTTTAATTAATGAATTATCCACATAAAAGGAACATTTTATTCAAGTATCGATTCCAATTTAGTAACGAATTTGTATCAGTTACATTATGTAGAGTACTTCTGGTAATGATTGAATTAATTATTTGTATGTGTAATACATTTTGATTTAATGTCGAAACAAAATGCGATATTATAACGCGCTTTTAATGTACGTACATCAGGTCGATTTTCAATGAAAATAAAATGTGCATTATATCATAAAAGTAGTTATTCTAACTTTCCTTCATTTTATTGCATATGCTAACTCTACATTTTGACTTTGTGATTAATAATCTCTATATTTAATCTACATTTCATTCACAATTGAACAAAATATTTTATTATTTTTTTGATCAATTTTCATACAGTTTATATTAATTTATTCGCGCTCGTGTGAATGAATATGTTTAATTAATTCGCATAGTATAATGTTTAATTAATTTATGTACATAGAATAATATGGCTCAACGCGGTATAACGCATACTTAATGCACTAGATAAGATGCGTGTATAATCTTATGTCTCCTAAGCAGAACAAACTGTCATACGAAGTGTACGCGACATGCTTGTGGAAAAAAATGATGTTCCTAAAGTACATACTACTAAAAGGTGGTGAACTAAAAAGTGATATCCCGTAAATACACGACAATAAAAAGCGTGGTAAATTACGCGAGGTCGTCGCGTATGCACGTCGCGAATGCGCTATATGCAAGAGGTGCATTTTGCAGTAACGCGTCCTGAATTCGCGCGCATCCAGGTTTAATGACGTTGCTGAATTTCACACTATCACCATATTTATTGTCGGTCATATTTACGATCGTAAAATAAGACTGGAAATTCATTAGTGATAACGATTTTAGACAGATGTTTAAATTGGCAACTAGAATGATATATGTCTTTTTTAGGACTATAAATTAGTTTCAATCTAAAGTAATTTTAAAATTGTCAATTTTATATTTTTTTTCTGTAACTCGATAAACAAATTACGATATATATAATATTGAATACTCGTATACATATTTAGTTTTATTTTATTTTCAATCATTTAAATAAAGAGCTAAAAGTTGTTAAAGAATTATATTTCAGCGTCTTATATGTACCTACATTGAAATATATATTCGTCATGTAACAGCAAAATAAACAAATTTAAATTTTACATTAAAATTTAGGAGTTACAAAGTACGCAATACAATTTAATAATCGTAATTATTCACGTATTGTAATACTTTATAGCATATTTTAATCTTTGATAATTTTAAACAAGGTTGATATTGGGCTTTTATATATTTTATGTTTAAATTGTATGTTTTAAATTATTCGTATTTCATTAAGCAAGTAATTGCAAATTTTTCTGAAAGAAATTTTCTTTTTACAATTAATTACGGTTTTTGAAATGAATTCATAGAGTTATCGTGAAAATGAGTAGTTACTAGTAGGATAAATTCAGAATACGTATATGGGATATAATTTTCGCGTATATACTTCAAACAGGTCGTGTCAAATTTTAAATTGTTGTGTCTCCTCAAAGATTACGCAGCCTCGTATGTTGAATATTCATGATTAACATCACCGGATATGTTGGTGATTAACAAGGATGCGACATGGATACACGTTCCTTTATGAATAACGCTGACGTAAAGTACTTTTGCCAGTGATTAAAAGCGAGGCGACATTCGGCTTGAGGCATACAAATAGCTTTCATGTACTCACCTTTAATTAACCTTTTCTTTGCGTTGAGCAAAGTTACTTTTTTGAGTCTAACGACAAAGAATATAGGCTAGCTTTTCAATTTTACGAAAAGTACATTATTAATATTAGATATTACATTAACTGTAAAGTGTAAAATAATATAATCTGTAGATATTACAAATCACAAAATTGATTTAAAAAACACCAAATTAGTTCCAAATTAATTCTAAATTAATTATAATGTGAATGATCATTTTATAAACAAAATTATAAGTCTTCTTATTTAAAATAGTGAATAAACAAATAAAATTCTCTATTTTTGTAATCTTAAAAGCTCTTGAAATGCATATTTGGCATCAAAACAATTAAATAATTTTAAGAAAATAAAATATCATTTTGATAAAGAAAGAACTCTGTCCAAACGTCGAGGGCAAAGTAAAATAATGAGAAATAAATATACGAGAAGAGAATAAAAATAGATAAGAAGAGTAAGCCACAAGTCGGCGAATGAAATGTTAAAACATACGATAATTCCTTTAACGAATCATATTTTTCCGCCTTTTAGCGCATACAATAATTATTCGTTTTACGTCAGCGTTCGGTGTACCCGAATACAGTCTGCAAAAATGCCGGATTTTGTTCGCTGGGAACAAGCCTCTGGCAAAAGAGTCCATACGATATATGTCGCGCACATGAGAGGAACGTATGTTGGTACAGGGTGTATCAGAAGTCTTATACTTTTCGAGGATTATAGATTTTTAAAGTTTTTTAGCCACTGAGATTCCTTGGGTCAATCATGTTTGTGCCTGAAGTTCAACCATTTTTGAAGTAAAACGTACTAACTTAAATTTAACCCAAGGTTTTACTACTCACTGTTATACTTAAAGTAAAGTTTGATCTAAAGTTTGATCTCAAAGTTTTATTTTCTAGAATCAATTTGTAATTTTAGATTTTGTATTGACATTGAAACGTTATCTTTAACTTTTAAATTAAAATGCGCCACTTCTGCTACGGCCTGTATCTAGAGAATTTTTAAGTCGCGCGAGTGTCTTAATTACCTGGGAAATCCGACGAAAGCACGTACTTCTTATTATATTAAGGTAGACGTAATTCCGGTGCAGACGCCATAAATGCAAAGTATGTTCTAACTGTGAAAGAAGATGGCTTTGGGAAAATATGTCGTGGTGCTCTTTTCTTTAGTGAGGATGGCCGAGAATAGGAAGAGAGATTTTCTCTCGTTCATACACCAGACACACGTCTTCTATATGTATACATTCCGGTAGAGCTATACGCATGAGCGCTCATATACGTTCTTGTCGGAAATAACGTCTATGTTATATCCACTATTTGCACGTAAGAGGTTGCGATTTTGAACTGTTCGATGCGTTTGCAACGTTGAATTGTAAGACATGGATAAATCTCGAAATGCAAAGAAATGTTTGAAAACTTTCGCATACTAAAAGTTTCTCATTGATTACGAACAGATAGTACCTAATTGATTTCTACTTGTCTTACCATTTTGTACATCTCTAGAGTGCAATGAACGGGAATTAACTGTTCAATGACTCAACTGCAGCGATTCGATCTGCTTTAATTCGATAAAGCTGTCTGCAGTAATTGAAAGAAAATTGAATTCGCATATCGCGATGCGCAAAAAATTATACATCGAGATGCGCTTATTCGATAGCAACTCTTATAAAGAATTAAATTACTGAAGATAATAAAATCTTTAATATTTATGTGTACGTTTAATAGCATTTCTATAGCGACTATATTTTATTAAAGAAATTGATACGATGATTGCCAAATACTTATTTTTTAATTCAAGGTTTATTTTTAAATGAAATAATTGTGGATTAATATATATATATATATATAAATTAACATTAATATATTTGTATTAAAATAAATGTATTAAAGTTATAATATCTATTATGCACATGTTTTTTCATTGTTTTTAAATTTATTAATGAGAAACGATAAACAGAATTTAAAACATTTACACTACAAAAGCTTATATACATTTTACTTACATTTATTTTTGAAATTAAATTATTTAATATATTTGTCGTTTTTTTATAGAATGTAAAAATAAAAATATATCAAGTATTTAAGTAAATATAATTGGTGAATGTAATGTTTACACAAGATGAAAGTAAATTGAACTTTTGTTTAGTAAAAAAAATGTTAATTAAAGTTGTTGCTTATGTAAACATATCCAGGCAATGTTATAAAATGTCGAATACAGAATCTAGAATTTCTCATGAGGCTCGAAATGAAGAGAGGCTTTTGCTCTCTGATGCAATGGAATACTTGTGTTTAAAACAAGGACAACGGGTATTTGAAAACTTTACCAATTAGTGGATCGCAGCTTAAATAATTGCGTCTCTTTATCAAGTTAGGCACAATCACTAACAGCTAAACCGCGATAGTCAATAGTTTGACGAAAGTAAGATCCGGATGATGTCGAAGGATGATGACACGACGCGACGTGAGAATCGATGACAGATTGGTGTTTCTTGGGACAGATAACCGCAAAACCTCATCGAATAGATTTTACACGATTATGTAAATTTTTGACGACACTTTGGCGAAGTTGGCGCGCCGCGGAACTATGTCCGGGAGGCTCTCACGAGACTGGACACGTGCGGCCGAACCACTACTTACTATGCGGTTTTCCATCAGTTTAGTCGTTACATGCGCATATTGCATTCTGCACTACAAGAAAAGGAAGGTTAATGTGATTTTAAACTATGGATTTAAAACAGGACCTCAAAGTATAAATTTTAATTAATCGATTAATTTTACTGCTTAATTTCACTTGTATAAAAACATAGACTATTTATAAAATAATGATAATTATTAATTATTGTAAATATAAACGATATTATTTTAAAACATATTATCATAAATTGATATTGTTATAAAAAATATCATGAAGGATTTAAAACTAATTTTTAAAAATATTTTTTTTTAATTTCACAGTAATTTAAAGTTAACTATACATTTTATAGGTTGTCCCAAAGTAATCGCCAAATATTTCATGGGCAGGTAGAGACTAAACTAGTCGAAAAGTTCTTTACCATTTTGCAATTTTCGCAGTAATTAACGAGATATTAATTACTAAAAATTGTCGAAAATTGGTCTTCAATAATTTTTTACTCAAATACTATTAACTTTAGAAAAATTGTAAGAGGCAAAAATTGTTTATTTTTTTCTCATAAAACTCTAAGAATTTTTTAATACCGTACTTTCTCAAGTTGGTAAAAGTAAGAAAATGTAGTACTAAAAAGTTGATAAAAAATTCTGAAAAAATTTTTAAAGCTCTATGAGAAGAAAATGAACAATTTTTGTCTGTTGCAGTTTTTCTATACAATTGATAGTATTTGAATGAAAAATTATTGAAGACTAATTTTCGACAATTTTTACTAATTAATATCTTGTTAACTATTGCGAAAATTACAAAATGATAGAGAACTTTTCAACTCAGTAATTTAATTCACTCTATGAAATAGTTGACGTTTATTTTGGGATATCCTGTATATAATAATTGTAACTTTAATTGGAATTTAAGATAAAATCGTTAAATTCAATCTCAATATTACATATTTATTTACATTTATTTTGTATATTTCAATATTTAATTTATTAGAAATGATATTCTTTTAAAAACAAATTATTTTATTTATATTTTGTGATTTATTTAATAATCCTGAATAATACATGATTTATAATAGTGCATGAAGAAGTGTTGAAATATTTCTTTTCAAATGTGATTACAACATACTTATAGAGATTCTTGACATCTTACCATTATTTCTTTGTCTATCCTTTCTTTGTTTTGTTATTTTTATTGTGTAGTACTCTCTGATCCGACAGTAAGCTTCTCACCTTACCCTCCTCCTTCTCTTTTCTTTCAAGAACTCAACTTTAAAGATCTAGTAATTAAAGAAAGGTTTTTGTAGTATCACAGAAGAAAGTGTCTTTCGTAGGGAATGGTCAAGTTCGTATTTTTACGAAATTCAAAGCTAGTAAATGATGCATGTTAAATATTATCGATTCTATCAGCTTTACGCAATGTTTGCAACGAGAAATGAATATGAATTTAATATTAAATTCGATAAAGTTAAAAAACTTTTTTTTACTATTTTATATTGAAAATGCTATTCATTTATGCAATATGCTCTAAGAATATTAAGCCGCTTTGATGTTGTTTAATAGCGCTCTCTCTCTCTCTCTCTCTCTCTCTCTCTCTCTCTCTCTCTCTCTCTATATATATATATATATATATATATATATATATATATTTATAATCAGCAGGTTGCAGATTCGAGTCCAACTGTTCCCACTGTGTATATTTCATTTTTATAAGACGAAAGTTGATTTCAAAGATTCTAGACTATTCTAGAGCTGTATAATTATATAAACCTAAAGATCTAGAGAAGGGTACAGATCGTAAGGTTGTGTTAAACCTAAAGATCTAAAGAGATCTAACGAAAATTGCAGAAATTTTAAGACTATCTTAGGTCTAAATTAATTCTAATTATAATACATAAATATTTGAATCCACCTAAATCTATATATATATATATATATGGGTGTGTGTGTTTGTGTGTGTATTTACAGTATTGGAAAAGTTATTCTGTAAAAATAGTTAATTACAATTAAAAGTTTTTTTCTCACAAAGTAATTATTGTTATAAGTTACTAATTTTAAGTTTTTTTCTCACAGAGCAGTTATTGTTATAAGTTACTAATTTTAAAAAGTAACGTGTTACAGTTACAATTATTTAAAAAATAACAAATCTTCATTTTTTTGTTAATCTTATATAATTTCTTGCTATTTTAAATATAAGAATTTTATACATTTCTAATATTACTGAATTATTTTATTTATAATACTAAACATTCGATTATACGTTATGTTATTTATAATAAATTAATATATACATTTAAAATCATAATCATTTAAATACGCTCACATATTGAAAAAATCTTAATTTAATTCTTAATACAAATATTTATACATACGTTTATAGAGTGTAATGATTATCAAAGATAAAAATATATTTCAATCACAAGAAATAATCATTGATTGTTCAATAAAAGTCAATTTTATTTTAGTCAGCTTATATGTTGACAAATAAGTTTGATATATAAAAGTAATTATTAGTTACTGATTATAAAAAAATGTGATTTAAGTTAAGTTATAATGACAGATAGAAAAAAGAAATAAAATTAAGTTACAATCAGAGTTATCGCTGACATATAAGGGATCTTTACATAAAAGGATTTTTGCTATCTTTATTAATATTTTTATTTATCAATCTTTTAAATAAGCTATTCTTTAAAATAGTTTTTTTTTAAAAAAGCGCAATTTTTAATTTTTGTGCTATTATAATTTTTTTTTATAGCGGAAATGTGAAAAGTGAAAATTTTTGCCATTGAAGTTAATAGAGCAATTTTCCACTTTTTACATTTTTACCCTAGAGAAAATGTGACGTGATCAGTGTTCTGGTGCTAAAATAGTGGTATGGTTCTGCATGTACTGAAAGATTTTAATAGCGTTGGGAAAAAAAATAAATAACTACACATACATTCGATCAATGGTTTCAGATTTTGCGATACAGTTTTTCTATTAAATTTATATATATAGTGTACACATTTTGAAAGAAATTAAATCTAAGCACAGAGGTAAGCACATATACTTGGTATTACAAGAATAAAGAATTAATTAAAAAAATTTAAATTTAACGTTCTCCTTCTACCGAAAAAAATATAGTCAATTTTAATAAATATTTAGTTCAATACTGCCAACTAAACATTTACTTATAATAAATAAATATTTATTCAGTAAAAAAAAAGATTGTTAAATCACAACTTAACATTTCTTCATATATATCTTTATATTTAATAAATATTTAGTTGGCAGTATTCAACTAAATATTTATTAAAATTGACTATATTTTTTTTCAGTATGTTAAATGCGTCTTTGTGCAGTTACAGTTACTGAAAACAGTAACTGTAACTTTGTCTAATTGTAACTTTGTTCCAAGTAACGAATTATATATTTTCTAATCCTGTATATTTATTATATTTATATAATATATATTTTCCAATCCTGTATATTATTATATTTATATAATGAAGTGCTACTTGTTTAATATGAGAAAATTGTCATGTCATTGAGAATCACATGGTAATGTTTAGTACTGAATGTGCAGTCTAAATGTGAATGGCTTTTAATTTGGATTTGCAAGCGGATGCACCCGGTTGAAGTGAGAGTCAAAGAGGATCACTTAAGATCTTAAGACGGTCGTACGTCTCCAAGTGACGAGGCATTCCACTGAGCTTTTGTGCAACTTCTGAGACAACGCGGACGATGACGGGCTGCCGCGAGAGTCAGAGTTCACGGAATGTACCTGGCGAATGGCGTGCATTAATAGTTCATTGTTCCCCCGCCGCTCTAAAATGCCTTACGCTAGGATATCTACCGTTATATGAACGCTCAAAATATATGTATATGTATTTTGCGTTTGCGAGAGAAGAATAATTGTATTACGCGTAGTAGGTAGCTCGTATGGTGATTAATAATATCGTCGCTTAACGGCTTGTTCTCTAATCACGTTAGTAATTTCTGCAGGCCACGTTAGTAATCACAACGAAAAGAACGATTCATAACACTTTCATAGTTTTATAATTAAAGCCCTTAGAATAAAATATTTGCATAATTTAAATCGGATTATATGAATATAATATGAGATAAGAGTCTATGTATATTATATATTACGTATAATGTAAATCTATCTATCTTTGTGAGATAGAAATCAAATTAATACCATGGAAAATAGTTTGATCAGAATACTACATCGAATTACAATAAAAATCGATTATTTTTGATATTTTTAAAAGAAAATTTTAGTATAACATATCCATTTTGTAGATAATTTTACCAAAATAGTTTTTAGTAGTCAATATATTTCCTCATGTATATATATATATCACAAATTAAAATCTACCAATTTGAAAACCTAATTTTAGAATATAGAAGACAACTGGGTGTTTATGTATCAAAAAGTTTATGTAATCAAAAAAAGTAGATCACTTTAAAAATAATTTCCTTGTGATTAACTTTATAATATAAACTATGATACCTTACGAATGTATAGAACTATGCGGTATGATAAAATTTAAATTATGTTCCAATGTATGCCAATATGTTTATTTTATAGTAAATATACATAAAAACTTGTTCGTGTTCTGATGTATTCACGTCAAATAATTCATCTGAGATAATATTGAATATTATGTTAGTTGAAGTGTTTCCACGGGACTATTATCATGAATAATCCAATTTTGACAATGAACGCGTACTTATTGATCGTGCGTACATGTCATCTGTCATACTGTTGATTATTGAGAATGTATTGCTCATTATTGCAATATTAACTCTATTGATTATACGAACGTCTTCCCAATGAATATTTGATATTTAATAATAACTTCCGTGCATCGAATGCAATTCTGTGGATGTTTTTAACAAATCGTAAATTTGTCTTCAGACAGTCTCATTGCGAGACAGAGCACGCCAATTTCCGGGTATTCTGTATGTACCATAAAGAGATGCGCCAGTCAGATGCGAGCAGTGGCGCGCGAGGTATTCATTCTTCGTGGTGTCTGCAGCGTAATAAAGCGAACGGGAAAACGCAGACAGAGGGTTTTCCGCAGATGTGGGAAACTTTCAGGAAGAAAGAAGGTAGATAGGCATGAAAAGAGGCGCACGACTTCGAAACCGTAGTCGTGCGCGCGAAAATTGAAAATACTTTGCATAGCATTGTGACTAAGAGAAGCTCTGTAAGCGACGATCTGCGTTAATCGCACATCTCAAGCTTAAAGATATAGAAATACTTTTAGAGAGCAATTTTTAAATTCAGTCGCAAAAACTTATTGAACATAAACAGAGTGTCCACTTGAGAACTGTGCTCGACAAACAATTTTTTGGTAAATACAAGATTGAAAAATCGTTAACAGAAATTTATTCAAAAGTTTTTATACTTTTCCACGACTCGAATATTAAATTCTAAAAATTTACGATTTTTATTTAAATGTTATCTGCATTGTTGATTCCAACTTTTATATCGCACAAAATTATTGCATTGCTATAGAAATATATATTTGGATCGCATATCCTTTCTTTTGAATATTGTATATGTATAATTGTATGATATAAAGAAGAATTTTACGTTGAATATTACTTTTGTGTATAAATAAATTGAGAATACAAAGCTGGTTGTTACGAGAGTATAATAAAAATTAATAAAATATTGGTCCTAGGAGTATCGATTTGATAAGAGTATCGATTTGATGGTCTATGAATAAATTTCAAGCGTGCGAACTGTATAGAAAGATTAACTTTATAACATAAACTATGATACCTTACGGAATGTATAGAATCATGCGGTACGATAAAATCTAAATTATGTTCCAATATATGCCGATGTGTTTATTTTATAATAAATATTAGTTTTTGTTATTTTGTTTAACAGTAAGTAAAACCAATTACAAGAGAAATTTTTATTAACATAAATGAAAAGTAATATTATAATAATTTATTAAGTATATAATTTATTAAGTATAGTAATTTATTAAGTAATAATTTATTAAGTATAGTTTTTATATATCGAGAATTAATTCGGCATTCTGTACACGTTTGTAACAATAGCGTTGATAATTGTAATAAGAGATAAGCATGAGTCTCCTTCAAAATGCAGTTTTGCGCGAAGACAATATTGTCATGGTTAGTCGGTCGGTTATCTCGACACGAATTTCCTAAATAGTCATAATTATAATGTCCTCGAGGAGCATGTACATACGATAGAGGAACATAGTAGGTGCGGGAAGCAAACATAGCATGTTCCAATGATGATACTGTTCCTAGATACCAACAGCAGAGGTTTAAATGTACATGTCGAACAATTTACTCAATATTGTATAGAAACTACACAGTATTAAAGAAAACATGGTATTATGGAACTATGTGATAATTTCTCAATTATAATTATTGTAGCTCTCTATTGATAAAGTAGAGTCTCTTTTTCTCTCTTCCTTCTTTCTCTCTTTTTTATTTTAATAATAAAATATAAAAAAAAATTTATGTATATTCTTTAACAAAAATATTTTTGAAAGAATGCTATATAAATAATATCAAATGTATGCGATAAAATTAACTTACATATATAAAAAATTACTTCTCTCAAAAAATTATGTTTAAAATATATGAAATTAACAAAAAAAATATATAATTAAATTTATATTTAATAATGTTAATTTTAAAATACGTAGCTTTTTTAAAGCGTAATTATTGCCCCAGTAATAAATTACAATAGATTAATTCTATTAAATATCAAACTAGAATTAATTTTCAAAATGTTTTGACTTATTTATGCAAATATTAGAGTGTCAAAATAAAAAAGTGAAAAAAAATTCTAATTAACCTTATTTTATTAATATAGGTTTAATTATACTTTATGTGTTGCTTTTGTAGCAATACATATTTAAGTAAGTATGTCTGACAAATGCTTGATTTTACTACTTTCTCTCCTCCTTTACTAACGCATTTTCTTTGCGTACGCTGCGAACCATAAAAATTACAAATAATATCAATGACATTATTAAAGAAAAACAGTTGATCTAATTAAACTTTACAAAAAATAAGATTTATTTGTTATAAAAAGTAAGATTTATTTGTTATAAAAAGTAAGATTTGTTTATTATATAATATTTGTAAAAAAATTTATTTTTTAAATTTCGCTTATATTTTTATTTATTTGAATATTAGAAAAAAAAATTTATCCAACGAAAACAAACAAAATAAATAATGTAAATGTGTTTATAATAATAATAAAAGAAGAGTAACTAAAATTTCAATTTTTTTTTTTGAGATTTAATACCTTTACCTGTGCATTATTTTTCTGTAATTATGTTGTGACATGTCCCGTGGACATCGAAAAATGTTGCTCATCAAAATATATTTGAACATAATTTTGAATCGAGTTCTTACAACGTTACATATATTCCTGATTACACGGAAGTAATTGTAACAAAAACATTAAGAAGCCGTCTGGTCGACGCATTCTGTCGCGACCCTAATGTATCTTATCCATCTGCACATTGACCTATCTCAACTGCGAGGGGGGAGGGGGGGGGGACTGCACCATTGAGATGTTGCTCAGCTGCAGCCGCGTCCCTCGAAGGGCTGTGCGTTACGTCATCGCTCATGGTCGACCGTAGTTGGCACGCAGTTTCACCCTATGCAGACATCCGCGTCTGATTTATACATCCTACGGGTTCAAGAGGATACTATTCGGCAATATGAATACTAGAAGTTTCTTTCGAGTTTGAAAATTTAAAAAGAATGATTTCTCTAAAGTAAAAGTAACCATCAGTTTTGTAATAGTTTTAGCTACACTTTTGCACCTAGTATTCTCAAAATTAATATTAGGTGTTGGAATTAATTCGTAGCGTTTTTTAATGAAGGAATGTTATTTATTTCACATGAGCATTAAAAAATACATTAATGAAAGTACTTCCCATCACTTGTAAAACGCTACGAATTAATTCCAACACCTAATATAACTAGATCGTACACTTCTTTATTATATTTCGTTATTATACATCTACAATAATTTTTTAATTTTGTTTTGAACAATTTCCGTCCTTTACTTTAAAACCTAACTAAACTTTAAAATCTACATAATAATTCATGTACATGTTTTTGAAAAAGAGTCTTTTTTATAATGCAATATTATATGCATATTGAATCATTAAGTCACAGTGTCAATCTAGTCATATATTATTTATTATTTCAGAATTTTGTATCAAGCAAAGTATGCTTTATAAAAACTTTTTATAAAAAAAATTCAAAATTTTTAAATAATTTTATTAAAATATAATTATAATGAAAGCAGAGATTTTGAAAGCACGTGAAACGAACAACTATATTAATTTTAATTATTTTAAGTTTATTATCTTAAGAAATTGTCTAAACAGAAAATACATTTAAAAAATAGATAAAATTGTATGTATATATATATATATATATATATATATATATAATGTGTGTGTGTATATATATATATATATATTGTACTATGTTATTCCCTTATAGAGAAACATTTTAAGGAATAGAAACATTAAAGAAAAAAAAAAATTTCTCGGTGTCTAAATATTCAACGTACAATAATTATGTTAATTAAATAATTAATATTAATTATAAAATATTAATAACAAACTTCTCTATGTTTTAAATTTAATATAAATAAATTTTATTTTATTTTGTCATTTTCATAGAAATACAGTTGCACTTCATTGCATTGTTCATGTAATGTTGATATCCATCGGTAGAATTCCAGAAGCCGCATAACCAATCCTCTTCTTTATTTTTTGTGTGAAGTATCGACAGGAGCAAAAGTGCCGACGTATCGATGTCGAAAAATTGATTTCAAATGGCATTTATGAATGATAGTGTCATACCATGTCGACGACTATTCAATATAGAGAACATCTCGAAATACACAGTATATATATAGTATGGAAATTTATTCTCCATGTAATCTATGTATTGAACTTTCCTTTATCAAAGATTTCATTTGAATGTTAATAACTGTATATTTCAACATTCAGTTAAAAGACTTTAAACTGCAGATTTTTTTAGTAGAAAAAATATATATATAATAAAAGAATAAAGAAAAAGTTGGAAAAAATAATTTTAAAATTTTCTTTAAATAGGATTGCTGCTTGTACAGATTTTAATTTCTGAATATATATGTATCGATAAATTTTAAAATATTATTAAAACGTTATATTTTTCTCTTATATTTCAATTATGATCTATTTAGAGTATTACTAACTGATTTTAATTTAAGTACATATTGATCTTTCATAAATACGTATTTGTTAAAGTATTAAAATAGATAAAGTATTTTAGAATAAAATTTTAAAATTAATTAATTCTAAAATTTAATTCTAAAATTTCATTCTAGATACTGTTTCTATTACAAATCTAATTAATTTATGTTATATTATAATAATATAATTGAATGTAATGATCAACATATTATTAGGTTAAAAACTGTTTTGGCAGATGATATTCACTCTCTCTCTCTCTCTCTCTCTCTCTCTCTCTCTCTCTCTCTCCTTCTTTCCAAGACTAAATATGTGTAATTTTTATTTATGTAAAAATTTTATGCAATAAAATAAAATGGAAATGCTTCAATATTTCATAACAGATCATGTTATACATTACTTAACGAATTTCTTAATAAATAATCGTAAAAGATGCGAAAATTGAAATTGGAGTAATCTAATTTTGTTCTAAAATTCACGTATATTTGAATAAATGACAGCGACAAAAATCTTCTACGTCACTTTATGAAACTTTATAAAACTAAAATGCCGCTTCTGTTTTCACAAACTATGTCAAGATTGTAGGAAAGAATCTTAGCTTGCATAAATATAACGAAATATCTTAGGGAGTATATTCGGGATAATAACAATTAGCATACGCTTTTTACCAATTTAAAATTTAGATGTAATCTTGATTGTAAGTTTCTCAGCATATAAATCCTGATATTTTACAGTTCTGAATATCGTATAATACAAATCTAAACTTGTAAGATGTAAAATCTCAAACCTCCCATCTTTTTTAGTTCTTCAGCTTTCGACTATCTTTCAATTTTTTTAATTTTTATTAACAATTCATTATTATAACTATCATTAATAAAATTTATGAGTTTTTGCAAAGAGTTATCTACGATGATGTGTGACATTCTGTTTATGCATAATCAAGGGTGTAACTCGCCAAAACTTACCTACTTACTGAACGAAAAAGCGCGGAAGCTTGGGACTAAGCTAAGTTTCCTTTTCGCATCAATGGCACGTACACAGAAGGGGTAGGCGTGGCACTCTGCGTTGGATGCTCGCGCGTGCACCGGACGCGAAGGGATAAGACAAGGGTATGAGCAAGAGGGTAGATATGTGCGTATGGGATGCGAGTATAAAGGGAAACGAAGACAAGGATGAGAGACAGAGTTATTTTGCAAGATGAAACGGAACGAATGATGTGTGCGTAAAACGAGGACGACAAAATAATGAAGAAGCAAGACAGAACAAGAGAAAGAGGGAGAAAGGACGAGAGAGAGAGAGAGAGAGAGAGGGGGAGGAAAAGAGAGGAGGATTGAATCTGCACAGGGATGAAATAGCGGATAGAGGGAAGCTGCGAGGAACATTCTTCCTTATTCCGTAAGCGTGAGTGAGAGAAGTAGAGAATGTGCGCCGCGCCGTGAAGAGAGTGGAGTCTCGTCAGAGTGAGGGAGAGCATAAGAGAGGAAGCGAGAGCCAGATGGAGTAGGATAGAAATGCAGGGCGCGAGACCGCGCGACGCTTTCAGTCACCGCCCGATCCTCGGCGCGCACGGTTTTGGAGCGGGTGTTTCTCTATCGTGGAAATAGATCGGTGATTTAAATGGAAGTCCATCGAGGGACAAGAATCGTGTGATCGGTGTATTGAGTGCACGCGTCGGACAAAAGTCAAGTGACGCGATCGTGCTGAAATCAAAAAAATTCAGCGATCGACGACTGAATGCGCGGATATAATTACGATACCGAAACTCCGAGATGTGAGATTAACTTATAAACGGTGCAATGTGTGAATCGCAAGAACGCTGCGATTAAATTTCGTTATTATGCACAGGTGAAAACGTGGTTATCCGGACGCAGAAGGAATCGGGACCATTGTAAATGCGAATAGTCTTGGAGTAAAAATTTTACGAGAGTTCGTAATCTTTTTCCTACTTTTATTTCAGTCGTTTTTAATCGAGACGGTCGATTCGTCGAAAGGCTACATCGATCATGTAGTCGCGAAGCGGCGTTTCAATGGCAAGAAACTAAATCAGAAGTCGCGCTAGTGTGTTCAGAATTAAATGGTGCGACAGAAACGACTTTTTTCCAGACGGTGATTTATAATTATCTAGAAACCTTTAGTGCATCCACAGATGTGTAATGTGAACATACGAACAAATAACTTCGACTTTGTCCGCGGATTTGTCACGGCGAAATGAAGGACTCTGAACATCTCTGCGAAAAGAATTAGGTGAGTAAGATAAAACAATATTCTCGCGTTTATATGAGGGAATGAATTTTTTAGGAGGTCAAGAAAAATGATGTAGAATAATTTTAGTAAAACAATATTCAACGAATAAGGCTAATGAAAGTTAAACAGTACGATAGTCGGTGTGCAAGACAATATATTTCAAACATTACTTAACAATTTTTATACGTTTCGGCTACAAGCCATTCTCAGCGAACAATTATTCTTCCAAAACAATTATTTTTCCAAAAATAAATCAGAGATATATTCATAATTTAAAGAGCTCTGAAGCTGTTCTTAATTATTATCAAGTTGATAGATTAGACCAAAGAAACGACCACGTAATGGAGCCAGTTGAAAAACCTAGGAATTAAAAAGATGAAAACAATGAAAATTAATTCTTAATGGTCAAAAGAAAATTATCCGAAGCCAAGAATGCGAAAGAATAATATCTTAACATAATAATGTAAAATTTCGCAGTCGTTGAAGAAATTACAATAATATATAATGGCCACATTTTTAAGAAAAGTTTGATTGGAATTAGTTAAAGAACTTTATTATGCAAAGCATAATTATAAATTTTGAGATCACTATTCTGTAAAATTAAAGTATACAGTTACATCTAATAATTAATTTATGTAATTAAAAATTTGATACATACATTCTGTATTATTAGAATATAATATATCTCTTGTAAATTTACGCAATATTATGTTTGCACGATTAATAATGCAAAATTCATACTACTTTTGTTCTCGGTCTATGTAGTACCATTTAATTAATCCTTTGAACGCTGCATCTGTTCGGCTTTACGTTAATAGCATTATATTGACAGTTTAGATTATTATAGTTATATTACAATTATTACTGTTATAATCAGATATTAATAAAGAGAATTGTAAAATCTGTATTAAATAAAAACAAATTGTTAGCTTCATTTATGTTGTAATGAGATAAAGTGTAATATATAATAATTTCAATACTTAGAGTGAGTTGTTCCACCTTTCGATAAACTTTAACTCACTCTCTTATCCTTTTACTCTCTTATTTTCTTATTCTTCTCTTTTGTTTATTCATTAGAGAAATTATTATGTAATTTATCAAAACTCTTATTTATAACAATTGCGACGTACGTAAGTATGAAGTAGAATAGAATAAAATAGATTAATTATAGTTAATTCTTCTTTCGATTATACCATATATATATACCACTGTATATAGTAAACATTTTCAAAAATGTATCTCCTTAATTTTTTATTATTTGATTTTTTAGTTTGCAAGAGTATTTAAAAAATTATTCTAGTATAGAATAATAAATTGAACACAAATCTAACAATTTTTATATCATTTTGATCAATTTATAACATTTTTGATAGCATCTTATCTATAATTTATTTGTGCCGCACAATTTCATTTCAAGCTGAAAAAGTAACAATAATACAAATTTTTCAGATTCCTATGAGGTAATCTGTATTTTGAAAAAAAAATTATTATAAATAATATGACTTAGGCTCACTGTCTTACTCTCTTATCTCTGTACTCTTTTACTCTTTTGTTTATCCAGTAGATAAATTACCACATAGTTTATCCGAAGATAGAACAATCGGCCCATAGAGAAAACGTAGAAAAACATCGCAAGACAATATTGTTCATTGGAAACAAATTATATCCGATTCAGATTTTTGATTTTTGCACACTATTGACTATTGTAGAATAAGTACGTAAGTGTGAGAAAGGTGCCTGGAAGTGGCGATCGACCCACCGACTGACCGACCGACCGACTGAAAGAGAAAATGCTATTTCGCTAATGGAAAGTCCGATCCACAAATCGGCGGTACCGCGGTGTTCGCTCGCTTCTTTGTCTTTTGGGTCCCGCATACTCTGGTTTTTCAATTTAAAATGACTTCTAAGGAGAACGGAGGAATAAGGGTGAGGGGTCGTTCGATCGATATCGAGCGGACCAAATGGCACCGGTAAATTGGAATTGTTACCGATAACGACGTTGTCAGAGGCAGCCGTGGGTTCGCGTGTCCTTAGAAATCATTCCACGTAATTCAACTATAACTTTTACCAAGTACAGATCCTGTACTAATGAACGTGCGGAGTGATATAATTATTAAAATCAGTTTTTTAATTAAATAGCGAAACTATTGGCACGAATCTGAGAAAAAGCATCGAAGATTTAAAGGATACATAATGGACTTTTTAAACAGTTTAGATTAATTTTGGTTTATAAACTCTTAAATATAATTCTTGAAATTAACTTATTTTCTGTTGTGCTTCGAAATGATGCGATATTATTCACGACATAAGTACATTATAAAATAATTTTTATTAAAATTAACGCGAATTAATTTTTAAAAAATATCAAAATTTTTTGTACATAAACCTTCGAAAGTATATTTCAAATAGAATAGGATATTTTCCATAGTATATGAAATATTTGCAATATCATAGTTAATGATGTAAATCTTTTAACATATTTAATAAATTATATATAATATAATTTTATAAATCAATCATTGAATTTAAATTAAATTATGTTAAATTTTCGAAAAAATTAGTATATGCAAAGTCTCTCAAAGTTACTGGATATCCTTCACCTACAGATTCTGTGGAATATTCTAAGACAAAAAAATTTTATATAAAAATGTCGAAGCTATAATATTTATTAAATTATAGACAATTAAAGTTGGTAACAATTAAATTATAATAATTAAAATTTGTGTGCTCAGATAGATAGAGCGATATTTTTATACATTAATTAGGTTTTTAAATATTGACATAATTGAAACATTTACCGCAAAAAGTACCTAACTGTTGAAATTCTAGTTTCTGTTTTTAAACAATTAACAGTCTTATAAGTTAATAACGCTTTAAATAATAGAAAACCAAATTTTGATAGTTTAAGATACTTTTCCAGTAGTGTAAGTTTAGGACACTTTTACACCTCAATTTTGCAATAATAAGAGACCAAGCTATTTCACTCTGTCTAAACCGATAACAATAATTTTATATAAATCTACAATCTATCATGTATTGTGCATTTTATACATATGCTAAAAAACATTTTGCAAATTTCTGTTCTAATAGTGTTACTTTATAATAAAATAATAAAATATAGTTGTATTTTATAAAAAAACATCTCTCAGTAGATCAAACAAATCAAATCAATTGATTCTCGTGCCGCAGTTCCTATGTAATTTATAAAAGAGTAAGCAAGCGTATATTTCAAGCAAATTAAAGCTTGTCTTGAACAATTTATGTTATAATCTTTTGACGAATTTAATCTATTCCAGTGATTCGCACTTTTACATATCTTTGATCATTCCAAGAATGCAATCTTGGATGGTACGCTTTTATCGCACGTTAATTTATGAAATTTACGAAAATTCCTTTATCTCTCCGCTATATGTGTACATGTTCGAACGTATAAGCGCTAGCAAAGCTATAACTTTTCGCAATAAGCGACGTTACGATTGCCATAACAGCGAAACTGGGATCAGCACTGAATCAACTGTACGATATTATGACGAAACTGGGAACGCGCGGCAATTTGGCGACGTTAAAGACAGGAACGAAAGTTCTTAACAAATGTCGTCATAATGATACCGAATTTATGAGTTTGCTTTGACACTGCTACGAACTTTTTGACTGATTTAGCCCAGATAACTAATCAAAAATTCATCACATATATTAATTAGAAAACTTTTATATAAAAAGAATCAGAATATCAATTTTAATATTAAATATGTTAATGTCTCTATATCTTAAAAAGAATTTACATAATATAAAGTAGATCACATACATTTATGTTTTAAATATAGAGAATCAATATATTTACTTGCTATAATACTATTCTAATTATAAACGATTAAAATTGGCCAATTGAGGCGGCTGAAATTCACGCGTTCAGGAATGGTACATGATGCCATGAGACGTTAATTAATTCTTTTAATTAACGTTTTAATTGATATAATTGAAACGCTTACCGCAAAAGTGCTTAACTATCGAAATTCGACAGTTAATTCGGTTTAGAAAGAATGAAATAATTTGATTTCTCTCTCTCTCTCTCTCTCTCTCTCTCTCTCTCTCTATATATATATATATATATATATATATATATATCTAAACTATCAAGCTGAAAAAAGATGATACAATTCAATATATTATGTCTTTTTGACGGAGCTAAGATCAGGGAATGTAATTTATTCTATAATAAAATGTGATTCATACAAAATTTTTATGACAAAATGTTAAGTAATAAATTAACGCAATTAAATAATAAATTGTTTAATTTAATATAAGAATTATAATTTAATTTTTAATTTAAAGACACTTAATAAGCAATGTAATCTCTTTTAAAATATTTTTTCATAAAAGATATCTATTGCAAATTTCAAATAATTATTCAAATTCAAATCGGAAATTCTAGAACAGATTGTATATGGAAAGTCATGATACATACATATATGAACATAAATGACATAGAAATAAATAATTAATTTAATTGATTAATTTGCATATTTGTTCTCTCGTCACGTTCTAATTGTTTTCAATAATATTATTAATATAGTATTGCGATAGAAGGTACGAAAAATATGTCGCGATGTTAGATTCATTATTTTACATAACTAGAATATCTATTTTGCAACTAATGTTTTACTATACCGGCAACGTAGTAGAATAGTCTCTTTAATTAAATAAAATTGATAGTACTGAATGCTCGCTTAAATTATTGATACACTCGAGAGCTCTCGCGAATACTGTCTGTCGATGCGTACTCACTCGCCTTAGCGCCTCGCGTCCGATGTCAGAGTGAGTTTAATTATGTAATTGTAACGAGGAAAGTGGTACATCCGTAAGTATCATTGAATAAAAACTCAGTTTGACTCAAGCGAGAAGGAAATCGATCACTTCAAGTCTGCTTAATTTACTTTCTAATTAATTACTGGAAGTTAAATGTCTCTGCAATTTAAGAATATTAGATTTACAAATGTGGAACACTGAATACATTTTCTTAATTCTTCTCTGGATAAATAATGCAGACAAAGATTTGTGGTTCTGCTCGATTTGATAAGATTTTTTGGTGTTTCGAAATTTTTATTTAATAAAAATGTCAGAACTAACTTTAGTTGATGGTTTGTGCGATTATTTATGACAGCTTTATAAAACGTTTTATGTATTATATTATACCATAATAACAATTAATATATGACCTGTATATTAATATTTTATAAAAATAATTTTGAAAATTGAATGAAACATTACAAAATTATTCTGTTAAATAATCATTAATATTTCAACAATGTAATAATTTAACAGGATAAAAGTTTAAAAGCATTGTCTATTTAAAGTCATTTATTCATAAGTTCTTTTTACGTTACGACATCACGATGTCGCGATTGCCGACAGCGCGTGTTCGCGCACGACGTGATATAAATCAGTCAAATCGTGGACTATTATTTTCCTAGCACATCCCTCGCATGAATGACGTTGATCGCTAGACGCTTGACGATTTTTACTTGTGCCCTTGTGATAGGGCTCCGACGTGAAATGTGAAAGGTTGGCATTTGATACAAAAGGCGTACGTCTGTCCGTCGCTCCAACGGGAGATATATTATTTTGGATTTACATGAATTATTTCGAGAAAATAGCAATGAATACCGCTCATAAACAATGATTTAATCGATTCAAGGAAATTTTTATTTAATCCATTAAACATTACTCATTGTCACTGTCATGTATTATTCTTAAATAATAATTTGTTTGAATAATTACATTTGAGATACTGTTCTCTCTACGATGATTACTTATTTTTATTTTACGCGTAAACAACTTTATTTTTTATTTTAAGTTGTCTTGTTTATATTTAAATGCAAATGTATTCGTTTTATTAAGAATTATTTTTCGTTTAAATAAGAAAATACGTTAATTAAATAGAAAGTGAGTATGTACGTTCATATTTAATTAAACCTTTTTTATATCTCCATTTAATTTTATATTTATGTGAAATTTTTAGGTTCTTGATAAATACAATATATATTCAGTTTCTAACAAAAAAAAAAATTAAATTATTTTATGTAACGTTTTGTTTTTTAAGTGTTTGAAATAAATTGAGATAGAATAAAAGAGGAAGAAAAGAGAACAGAGGAAAGGGAAGAGAGCGTTATAACAAGAAAAGATTTAATTATTTAAAAGATAAAGAAAAATGATATTAGAAAGCATTTGCTATAGAAATATCATAAAATCTCATAAAATATCATATTTTCAAATTAAATTAAAATAATTTATCCATAGGCGCTCTCTACTATGTTGTTACATTAACGATCGATTTTTATTTATTATAAAATAATTTATATTTTAATGAAGAATTTTAATTAATATTAAAAATCTATTATAATTTCAAGATTGCTAATCCTAAACTTTGTAATTCTAGATATAGAAATTAATTAGACTTTAAGCTTTTGTGCTACACATATTTATTGTACCATAGCATTGTGCATTAGGTAAATATCGAGCAAATATCGATGTAATATAATTCCTCGGTGAGAAATTTGGGGGAGGAGATCGGTTTAGAATCACAATATTGGAATGGTTTGCAGTTACGTAAGCGTTCTCGAGAAAACAGCGGATGCTCCATTCGTATTATCAGCGATAATTTGTAGCTTTGTGATTTATGCGTAAATCCATGCTCGATAGATTATGCGTTATAGTGCAGTTGCGTAAAACACTCGTGAGAATATAATTTTCGATCGAATATCGGCCAAAGCTACGCACATTAATTACCGCGCTATAATTTTATCGTATGTCCTTGTAATATGTGCACGACGCTCCTATTATTGTTCCATTAACGATGCGACGACGATCGACCACACATGCGAAATCGATAGCTAATTTAGAGGTGCTCATTGCTATGAAATAGTTTGTCGATTACGTTTATTAATTGCGTTTTATTTATTATCACAATTTTTCTTCTCGTGAGATATTCTGAATATTGTGATCATTGAAAACTTGCTCGTAGGAACTATTCATTTAATCAAACATTCGATCGGCGCAGTATAAGTTAACAAAGCTTTGCAGTACAAAGGATATACATAGTATAGAATTAAAGATATTTCCAGTTAAATATAAACGATTCTATTTTGACAGTAATAAAAAAAGCAGATTAGTGATATGGAAAAGAAAAAAACATTCTAAATTTGTCGAATAATTCACCATCACTCTGCTTATCATTCGACATATATCATTCAAAGATTTTACTTGTAATGACCATAATTAGTGCAACATTATAATATCTATTAACCTATTAACATTTTGAATAAAAATTATACTTATAGTTTATCATCTTTCAATGAATGTGAATTTATGATTATTGATAGAATGTTTTTACTTTATACATTTCGTGGTTGCTATTAATTTTGCTAATGATGAAGACGGATTGCGTATGAATTCCAAATTGGAGTCAGCGACATTTCGGAATTCAACTTTGGACCGAAGTTACTACCGCTGAGAAGGAAGAGGTTGTCCTCTCTTCCTCCAACTCCCTTGACATGAACTATAATTAGTTTATCCAGAACTGTTAGCAGTGCTCGTGCAATTCTCTCTATAAACAAGCTATGTAAAATGTGTGAGACTTGGTCTTGTCTTACTCTTTCTGTGATTTAACACGAATTTCCTAATATATTAATTTATTACACAATATTTGATTTATATTGGAAAGTATAATTTCAACATTAGTTAATATTATTCCTTGCGGATGAATTTCCAAGTATTTGCTTTTCCAAGTCCTTTAGTGCGCTTAAATATAGCACTATAATTTTATAACTTGAAATCAAATAGTTAATGAAAATGAAAATCTTAATTTTTGAGTATATTGAGAATACTGCAATAAATTGAATTATTTTGACATTACATTTAATAAATTCAGTTTTTAATTCATTTAAAAAAAAAATAACGTGAATGTGCAAATAAAAACAAATTTGTATACATTATTTCTTAAAAATTATGTTGTACTATTATCATATTTTTCCAACATTTCAATCTTTCTTCTATCTCTCTATTTCTCTCTTATTTTAAATAAATCTTTATTTTGAAATAATTAATCGTTATAGATGCAAATTATTATTCAATTGTTCTTTACTACGTAACTAAATATAATTCATACATATTTTATCATAATTTTTCCAAATGTCTTTTGACATGCTATTCTATTAATTGCATATCTGTTTTTAAAGTTCATATTAAAAGTTAAGGCTGTTCATTGTTTAATGACTTTTGCAGAGTGCACTCTTGGGATCATGTTTGTCTCGCGTAACTCGTTATACATTCTCGTTACACACTCATTAGAAACATGTCATAATCACACCGCGCGGGTTTAAGTTTCCGTTTGTTCTGCGATTCATATAGCAACATCGAAGACAACGGTTTATACAATATATAATTATTTAGAGATATCTCTCTGTTAGTTCTCCTTAAAACAGGGTAATATTTTGCATTATGCGACTGAAAGAATTAACTATCAAACCTAAATGTAGTCAGATCAAAATACTGGAGAAAATCTAATGCCTGTGCTCTGGATTTATTACATGTATTTCTAGAGAATTATATCAATCTTATGCAAAAATGTATTATATAAAATACTAACACAAAAGAGAAATCTTCTCCTTAAGATACGTCTATAAAGAGAGCCTCTCAAATTTGGTTTAATTTAAATGAAAAAATGTAACAAAAAAAGGGGAAAAGGAGAGAAGAGAACACTGACTAGCAAAATATTTTAATAATCCATTTTAATAATCATAATAATAATTGGTTAATTGTTATGCTGTTCGACAAAAATCACTTTTTTCCTCTTCAAAGTACCATAGTATATATTTCGAAGATTTTATCAAGTTGAACACGATTGAGTAGATGTCACTAACAGATCAGGCTTTCGAGTTAATTGAGGTAAAATGTATTTATAATAATATTTAATATGTAAATATTATATAATTTTTTCTCTCGTAAAATAAATTTAGACTGTAATTTAGTTTATTATTCCCTTTATAATTAGCAAAAACTAATCAATCTAAATAAAAAAAGAAATAATAATAATAAAAAATCACTGACATCTATAAGTTTTCGATATATTAAATGTCGAAAATTTCTAATTGATTTTATTTTATGAGTGTCATTTGATCTTTAAATTAATTTTATGTAAACATATTAAATTCTGTTTCAAACATATTTGAAATAATACAGGGACAAAAATTTATGGATGCTGAGCTAAAAAATTGCTTCGTTATTCAAGGGAATTTTTAATTTTAATCTTATTCGCTCGCGACGGCTTTTATCACTTTGCTACCTCTTTCGTTCTTTTCATAAAAAATCGGAAGATAATCGATTTTTTTTTGTTAAAAAAAAACCGTTGAAAGACGAATTCTTAAAATTCTAAAGCACAAGATGTACAGCGAGGAAGATTATGTGATATGTTCGTCTTAAGATCAAGCAATGGCATGACGCGATTGGCATGCCAAGATTCGCAGGATATAGAATAGGCGAGGGAAAAAAAGTACTTTTAACCGTCATAGGGGTGTAACAGATAGTTGCTGTTACGGCAGTAAAAGAGTAACATGCTGTGCACGGAATGACCTCGAGTTCCTGTTTCAAATCCGGATCATTGTGGATATTTGTCACGAAACAAGGAATTCATGACGGAACAGTAAGTGTCTCTATACATATGCTAGTGAGATTCTGAGACAACTACCGACATTATCATATTCAAATAAAGAAATCTTTCTCTATCAAAATCTATGATGTTAGTACAATAGTATAGTAGTTAATACAAACAAATTTGAAGAACAAATTTGTTCTTCAAAGCTAGTTTATCAAAACTGATAAATTTTTTCGTTAGATTAATGTTTTTAAAAACAAATTTTATATTAATTAATCTTAACAAATAATTATGTAATAATTATTATCCGTTATGCAGAAACAATTCTTTACAAAAAAATTAGATTTCTCTTCCAATTAATTAAAATTAATTATTCTAAACGATCGAAATATATTTTGCGGTCAAATTTGCTGAGATTATTTTTCGTATCCACCAACAATATCTCGAATTACTTCTCAAGTTTGGCCACCACACGGTGCTGGGTATGTTCACTCATATGGCGGCTTAAGACATCGTTCAGTTTGCAATTTTCGCTGTGCTTTTACTGCACAGCCAGTGCACCCCGCGGAGTACTGTAGAATTGCTGAACCAACTAACGAAACTTTGTTCCCGGACTCTCGAGGATTTTTCTTTCATCGACAGTCTTCTTTACCTACAAGTTATCCAGGAAAGACTCGCCATCTTCTTCAGAAAATTGTTCGTCATTTTTATATGTTTGTCTATTTGTCAAAAATATTTCATCTGCCACAATTTCTTCGTTATAGACTGAGTTATTTTTGATATTTTTAATTACTAAATAAAATAAACTAAAGTTCAATGGAATGGCTATATTTACTTTTTCAAATTATATTGAAATTCTAAAAATCCAAATCTTTGGAAAAATTTTTAAAAAACATTTTTTTAGCTTATTCCAAATATTTATATAATATTTTTTTTAATACATTACTGTTTATTTTTACATACTTTTTTTACTATGTAAAAAAAAAAATATGTAAAATATTCCAAAAATTAACAAGTATTAAATAATAATTATGTTATTATTAGGTGTTGGAATTAATTCGTAGCGTTTTACAAGTGATGGGAAGTACTTTCATTAATGTATTTTTTAATGCTCATGTGAAATAAATAACATTCTTTCATTAAAAAACGCTACGAATTAATTCCAACACCTAATATATTTTTATTGTATAGGCATATCTAAATTTACTGTGATTTTAAGCTTTACTCGTGTGTGGATTTTATTTATATTATATCTGGAAAAAAAATAGAGACTCATTTATTCATAACCAAATAAATAGCAAGTTATCTAAGCTTGACTTGGCAGAAATATGACATTTTCGGGAAAATTTCTTCAACTATTTTAACGGATTCGTAACATTCTTGCCACGTTCACGTTTTCAAATCCACTGTGAAAAGTTTTGAACCCAGTTCGACTATTCGTCGGCGAAAGAGAGTTTCTAGCGCAGTGTTAATTGATACTAAAAGTTACATATTTTCATGAGAACTCACACTGGGAATCACCGTGAGAAAAGCTATACTTTTCAGGATAAAAAGTTTTTTTTATACATCTCAATTATGAAATCCGCGTGTGAATACTAATCCGAATATTATGTATATCCGTTCTTTTAATTTTTAATTAAAACTGTCTCCAGATTTTAGGTTCACTCTCGCTCAATGTAGGTTTATTAGTTTCGAACTATTCGGATTTTATGGAGAGAGAAAGAGAGAGAGGGGGGGAGGGGGGAGAGAGAGAGGGAGAGAGAAATATTAACAGATTATAGTTTAACTACAGCTTTTATCCAAAATCAATGTTGCGGCGAAAAAAGTTTTTTTGTTCATGGTGCTTATATTAAAAATAAAATACAAAATACGCGCTTAATAAAATAATGATATCACATAGTTAACAGAAATAGAATTTATATACATATGTTATTATTTATATTGTACATTGATATACAGATGACTTTTTCTTTTTTATGACGTTATGAAAAAAGAATAAAATATGTAATAATTGAATTTTATTGAATACTTTTAAAAAATTATCAATTTTTTTAAAGACAATTTATATCACTATTTTATTCAATAGATAGTTTAAACGTTGAAATATTTGTATGTTTCATATTGAGCAATGTTTGTTATTTCAACTCGCGCAATTTACAAACATACGCAGAAATCGATACTGCTCCTTCCATAATACAATGCAATAACAAACTAAACATTGGTTGAGAAAAGAGTAATATAAGATATATAGTAGTTATTAATATATTTACATAATACTTACTTTTAAATAAGAACTTTGATAATGAGCTTCTGTGATCTTAAAAAATATAAAAAATATAATAATAAATTTCACATGTATAAAGAAGAAAATCAATTTTGTGAAAAAATTTAGAAAACATAGAAGCAAGAAACTTGCATTTTACAACTTTCTCGATATATTGAGTTATATTCTCGATTTTATTCTTCATTTTACTACATAATTTCCCGATAAAAGTATATAGTAATATTAGCAGTAAGCACATTTCTAACATAGTTTTAAGCTTTAAGAATAACTCTGGATAACTAATCTAAATCTGTTTACATAAAACTGGTTTAGGAGATAATTATTCAATTTTATAAATCTTAAAAAGCAGGTAATGTAAGTTTCCCCCTTTCCCGTAACTTCTATAATACTTATTTAATATTTACAATATTTGCAATTCAATTTCATATTATCGCTCGGAGGTACCTTTATTACACCGACATTATCGAAACCAGCCACTAACTGCAGTCATCGGTAGTTAAAGTCGAACCTCAAACTCCATTAGCTAGTCTAATAATGTCCCCGCAGAGAGAAGCGTTTTTGTCCACACTGCCAAATGACTGAATCGTCATTGTGAATTATATATAATAGGTTGCTCGCGTAATTTTCCGAGAATAATACGACGTCGAATTTCGCGTCTCGTATAAATCGAATGCAAATATTGATCGTCGCGCGGATTTCGATTAGACGCGCACAAGGAACGCGGCTTTTACTTCGGCGTCTCACATTTCGCATTATCTGACCAATTCTCTGCATTAACAAAAGGAGCTCTACTCATAGTATCTTTCGTCTTTGCTGAAAGTTGTCGCATGTTAATATCTCGTGGCGAAAACTTAGTTTTCATTTCCTGACGGGACTGCGGAGGTCGACGATGCCAGATATAACGAGTACCGTTGTATTTCCGTCTTAAACTTAATTCAGATTACCTGACACCCGTTGCAAACGCAGATTCTGTCAATTTATGAACGTTCGCATAGTCGTTGAAATACGAAAATGAGATATGATAAGCAAGTGTTATATCTTATTAAACTTGACGTTATATCGAAGAAAGAAGAAACAGGCACTTTGCGCTAATGATAAAACAAATCTTATTATGGAGATAAAAGTTCAAAGATAGATAATAAAATTATAGAATAATTTTTTATTATAACATACGACAATATTGCTTAAAAATCGCTAATAATGGAAAGTTAATAATAAGAAATATAATTTTATATATAATAGGAATAAAGTATTATACCTTCTCGGTATACCTGGTGTATTTTCAAGTATAGAAAATATTTTAATATTAATTTGGAACAATATTCACATAGTAATATTTAGACAATACGTAATACAAAATGTATTTACAGGATTTCAAATTAATATTTTTATATTGAAATATTGAGAATCACTGAAAAAGTGCTGATGAGAACAATTTAATTTCTGATATTGAAGTAATAATAAATCACGTTTATTGGAAGTTATTGTCGTTTTGTTTTGGTCAAGCTTATTACTTTCTTTCTTATATACGTATCAATAGTGAGTAATTTTTGATACTTGGATTTATTAGTAGTCACTCTTGATTTATTTATGATTTTGACATCTTATTCTTCTACAAGAATAAAACTTTAATTTTAAATATCAGATTGAAAGTTGAATTCATATATTTTATCATGACGGGTCGTACAGAATTTCAATGAATTTAGCATCATACTTTTTTCTTGCATGCGTGTATAATTAGAAATTGCTTATCATTAAATTTAAATTTTTAATAAGATATAAATTGCTTTAAGTTGGTCGGATTAACCGAGATAGATTCAACGAGCACCAATGGAGGGACGGATCTGAGGAATTGATTTTTTAACGGGCTGCGCGATTTAACGCGATTTTACGTTCGAGCTGGTCGCGCTAGGACGTGGTTATGTATATTTACGCGACTAGACGTTAAGCATTTTGCACGGTTCGCTTGCGGTAAGAACGGACGGGTCGAGCCAGTATTCGCATAAATTCTTCTATCTAGGAAATTGCCGTTTTTCTCTCGTTCCACCTTCGTCTTCCTGTCATCCATCGAACTCAGATATGCTAATAGTTCGCTACCTACTTTCATCGTCGTTGGAAATAAATCTCATTTGTGATCTGTGCTTTAAGAGATCGTGAATTAAAGGCAGAAACACGCGCACCGCATACGTACCTACACGTACATGAACGCCGTGTACAATTTCTGAAAAAAACATGGAATTATCTTTATAATCTTTTATATAAGCTCTTATATAACTTTTACGTAAGCTTTTAGGAAAAATGGATGGATTTATCTAAAGATAAAAGTTCAAATTCCATACCAAATATTTTTTCGTTACTTCTCAGTCCTTTGAGGACTGGGATTTTCTAACAAAATAACTTATGGAAAATTTTGTTTTCTAAAAGTTTTCGAAACAGCTGAATTCGATTCTGATCTCTGAGAATTATAAAATTCAAATTTCAATCTAAAATTTAAAAAAATAATCTGTGAAGTTTTAGAAGATTTGTGGTATCTCTGAAATTGAATATAGCCTGAAAGTATCAAATTTCAAAAGGATAGTAACTTTCATGAAGATAGATCTAGTATCACAAATTAGAGTTCATAATTATAGTTTGGAGATTAGTACTAACTGTTTACATAACACTGATAGGCTTCAAAAAAAGCGAAACTGAAAATTTGATATTATACTTTGCAATTAAAAATTCTCTAAAATCGAGTTTTATAATAATCAAAGTATTTTTTTTAATTCTGCCGTATTAAAGTCATGATTTTTAATTTTTTATTATTGACCTTAGATTTGAATAAATTAGCAAATTTTTCCAAAGATTAAATTTTATATAAAATAAGCAAACGATTTACAAAATAAAAAGGGATAATCCAAAATAGGATCTCCGGTCCATATAATTAATCAACCATTGTTCATTTAATATTAATTTACTAGTAATAAATATTATACAACTTTGTAATTGTAAGTATAAAACAATCAGTAATGATTTCGAGATTCGTGCGATTTTTTTTACTTTTAACATATTGATATATATATATATATTATGAAGTTTAATAATATTATAATATTTTAATTTAATTTCTATCTACGTAATTCTCGATTTTGCCTCAGAACGGCAGTCAATCTTATCACAATTTCTACATAAACTTCGAAGATTCGCTGCGAATTTGCTGCAGCATTTTCTTCGTGACGTTACCATAAGCTGATTTGCAACTTTGTGGGGAGTCCATCGAGCTTAGATCCTGCGGTTATACAGACTCGATTTTGGTCTACCAACTTCAGTCTCGCAGGCGGTATAATGCCGTGGCGATAAGACTAATGTAAGTTAGGTCACGTACCATCATAGTACATTGAGATATCCCGATGAGTATCCCTACTTGTATTCATATCCGTTGTATAGATTACGTGCATACATAGATGCATGTAGCTTAAGTAACTGCTTTCAGCTGACTACAACACCACTGCCGCTGTGGAATACGTATAAGCGATGAAATGTTGAGAACAAAATATCATGAGCGATGGCCATTTAAAATAGCCGCAAGATTAATGATTTCTCTTTTCGGAATTTCTTTTAAAACTGAGTCGAATAATAAAATTAATTTTTTTAATACGGAAGGAATTTCAATTTAATTGATTTCGTGCGATACTTGCTGCAACAACGTTATTTCATCCGTTGCACTAATTACTAATTAAATTGCGCACGTCGATTCTATTTATGTAACTCCTGATGTGTCGTACATGATCAAGCGAATGTTGTGGCTCATTATTTCGTTTAACTAATTTTCAATTGCTACATGGAAAATGATGTTTCGCAGGATCGTTATTTTTGAAGCACATTTAAACAATGAGGATTGTGACCAATTTATCAAAGTATAAAATAATTATAATGCTACGTATTGCATGAAAATGTTATCGGTTAAATTACAATAGTTCTACGTTTTCAGTAATATAATGTTGAATATAATTTATATCTGTAAGATATTTAACAAATACATATACAGTAAAAATGAGAAATTAAAATCAAAATTAAAATGGGAAATTGAAATCAATTTTACAAAGATATTGTTCCCTTAGTTTTCAAAAGTGACACGATTAAAATATAAAAAAAACCGTGATATTTGATTATCACAAATAAATCAAGTAAACATTATTTTATCAAATATAAAAGTAAATTAATTTCACAAAAAGAAGTTATCAAAATCACTTAAAAAGAGTGATTTAAAAAGATCGTTAAATTATCACAACACAAAAAAAAGTTTTCTAATGATTATGAAATGAAAATGACAAAAATGACATTTGATTAAGACATATTTTTTTTACTGATGTTATTCGATTAGTTGATAATTTTTTATTAAGTTAAAAAATAATTGTTTATCTTTTTTGAGAAATTTAATTTTTTGAATTGTGTCATTTTTTTTAAAGTAAGGGAAGAGAGAGAGAGAGAGAGAGAGAGAGAGAGAGAGAGAGAGAGAGAGAGAGATGTTTATGTCTAATATTCTTGTATTAAAAAATATTGCGAGTTATAGGTGTATTTATGTAAAGAAATTGTCGAGAATATTTGGTAATAGTATAATGTGCGACTATTATATGGTTAAAAAAAAATTTAAATATCACGATTCCCTAACTTAAAAATATAATAAAAGAAAATAGAAGGGTTCGAGAGAATAGGCGCTAGTCGAAGTAATAGTTCAAAAATATTTCTTAAGAACTCAAGAAGACTAACCGAAACGTACGAGTTATAGAGCAACTGTCTCTATTAATGTGCCTTTTAGCCAATTTGCTTATTACTGAATTAATTATTAAATATTGTAGTTTTAATTTTATCTGCTTGCAACCAATATCGGTTTTTCAAGTACTTCTTTTTCTTATAATATTTCTTTAATCTAAAAAATGTTAATACTTTATAATGCTTTTGACAAAGATAAAAAATATATTTTTGTTCTTATTAGTGAATCCTTCGGTGGTTCTATTAATGTGCCCCTAATTTGTGTGCCTATTCACATTTGACTCATTTTAACATATAGTTACTAAAACAGGTAATAAATTTAAGCTAATTGTTTTAGTTAATATTACATAAATAATATTATAATAATTATATTTATTTTAATGTACACTTATAACACAACGTTCTCAACTCCAACATTAATAGGCTTAAAATCTTGCGGTACGTATTACTGGATTCACATAAATTCCTCATATCTTTTGAAAAATATTTAAAATACTTTAATACTCAAAAAATAAAAAAATATATCTTCGGTATCATATGCATTAATAATGTAACTTAACAAGAAAAAATATTTTTCCAAGTAATTGGGACAGTTACTCTATTATCGTTTAATGATTATCATTGTTCTTTCGTCTCTTAATAACATTTCCAACTTATAAATATCGAGAAATATTTTTGAACTATTAGCGCACTTGGAACAGCGCTTATTCTCTCGAGCCCTACTATTTCCTTTTATTGTATTATATGTTCTATTTCTAAATAATCAATGGTCCGTGTTTTTTGTTCATACTACTACCAAGCTGTCGTATTGTTTTGCCCGATCCGCAAAATAAAAAAAAAAGATCGTCTAATCGCAGCTTTACGCTTGACGCTAGACCTAGACAATCACAATTGTTCGATTTCAATCGATAATCGCGTTTTCACGATGATGCATGACGTGCAAAAAAGAAAAAATGGATTATTTGCAGACGACCTATTTTGCCTGTTAATGCGAATTGATGTTAATATAGGAAATAAAGTGCTCTAACATAAAAAATCTGCCAACAGAAGGCTCTGATTGTTTTCAATCATATATTATTGGATCATTAGCGAGAACTGCGAATATCGATTAAAAATGGCATGTTGTCCGGCCACTGAGCACGAAGTTCGGCGGAAACAATACGCAAACCCTCCAGGGCAATATATTACGTACGCCATATTGATTACGAACGTACCATCGAAAGTCTGGCAGGCAAAATAAATGATATAATTTTTAAGCAACAGATTATGGTAACCACATAATACGATTGAAATTATACGAACTGTTAAGATAAATCGTTGTATAATAATAAATGAAAATTATGAAATTTGTTCCAAATTTTTTTCATCTCTACATGTTCTTCAACCAACGTTGAGTCAATATTTTTCTCGTAGAAATTATCGCTATATGCTTATAATTTTTTAAGATTCAACTTCTTAATAACTACTTTTTTCTTAATAAATACTTTTACAATTAATCTTTAACTTGAAATTGTGCTAAAATAAATTCTTCTTGTATCATGAAATAAAAAATAAAGTTTAGTTATTCTTGCACTAAACATTAACTTATAAAATTCCATGAAGTTATTAATAATTCAAAAACTATTAGTATCTCAGCATACTTACTTGTTAAAAGAAAACTTTAAATTGATCAAAGACTGTAGACGTAAAAGAAAGCACGACAGCAACTCAGGAGATATTTACTAGAGATCCGCGTCATTTATATTTATTAGCTTTCTGATTACGAAAATTCCTTTGAAACGAGAACAAAAGTTACGGCAGGGATTATAAATGGAATTATAATGTAAATTATAATACGTTAAGTTAATGGATATTAATAATATGTTGATCGTCAGTACAAAAAGATGGTTCAAAATAAACAAGTATAAATATTGTAGATACAGTAATATTAATATACCATCGCAAGTCATAAAACTAAAAATACTTATTTGTTACTCTAATTTTACATTCCCGATAAGAAATCATAATCATAAAGGAAAAGCTACATCTAGCTACTAATGATATAAAATAAATCTTACGTGCAAATCTTTTAGAGTAGAGTGTTTTTTGAATTTAAGATATGCGAATATCTATTTGAAGAAAATATGCATTTTGATGTAAAATGGAGATACACTCGACGGAGAAAATAGATGACGGACATTTCCATAAAAAATCAATTCGCGATATATTTTTATCGTGGCGTATATTACCGATTTCGTTGAAGTGCTCGAAAAGTTTTCTTACAGCCACTTAAATCTTTTTTCGCACGGATTGATTTGCTACCCTATTTCGCAAGATACTTTCGCGGGACGTATTTAAAAGTTTTCAAATAAAACGTTTCACGAATGGTGATGTCTTCCAGTTTGCAAGTGAATGCAATTCTGTTGTTGCACACTGTCTCCTTCGTGAATTCTGGCATGTCGTTTATCGCGTTTAACGCACACATCATATGAAATAAAGAGCGACTGACGTAATATAAAGCAATAGAAATAACTTATATCATAAATTGAAAAATGTTAAATTATTATTTTGAAATATACCACGGTAAATATTTAATTGCATAACTTTATAGTGTGTCACTTAAAATTATATGTATAATATAATATTAATATATCAAAATATTTCAATTATAAGTATCATTTCACGTTATTACGATATTTAAATGATAATTGATTGAGAATTTTTGAATAACTTTTTATTAAATTTCATTTATAATTAATTAATATCAAAAGTTTTTGAAAATAGAATCCATTTGTTTTGTAATAATTATAAAATAAAATGGCAGCATATATCGTATCAATTTTAATTATAATTTGGTTACTTGAATTATAATTATTATATAATAATCTGTATGCGTAAATTAATTTTATATATGTATATACATATACATAAATACATAGTCGTTTTGTAAATATCTCGCACATACAATAAGATCTAATCTATTCATACTATAATTTCCAATTAATTAGATCATCAATTGATTAAAATAGTTTATCTAGGATAAATTTTAGAGAAGAAAATTTCATCTCTTTTTTTCAAGAGAAAATACAATATCAAGAATATATCAGAAAACTCGATACACATTAATTAATTTTAGAAGAAAGATCAATTAAGTACATTAATAATAGTTAACTCGATAATTAAATAAAAATCTGTGGTGATTTAATGTAATTACTAATTGCATTTATATAAATATAAAAAATATAAATGTCTTTCCTCATGTAGTTATTTATAATTTATAAAAGTAAATATATTGTGTACACACACACACACACACAAAATAAATATAGTATCGGATTTAATTGTACACAATTGAATACAAATGAATTTTACTTCAAATTTTATTATATTTAACAATGTATAGAATCATCGAAGTTTTTATAAGGACAAATTAATTTTTAATTTGTAAAACAATAGCGCGTGACTTGCACGAGGTTGTTGACATTCGACGTGTGATATTCAGATTACGTCTAAGTATCGCTAAGGTATAAATGGGCCCAGAATATAGCCTTTATGCGATAGACGTGTGTTTACTATCGTAGCGAGATCCCGCTGAGGTTTGCAAGTTGTTCTGGTGTTACCGGCTACGATCGAAAGTTACGGGGTAACCCGTCGATTGAGGACACGACGGCTTAATTGGCAAGTTGCCTCTGGCGGCACCTGATGAAAGAGTCGGCGATGTCTTCCTCGTGCTTTGGTCGAAGCGGTAATCGGGTTGAAAAAGATTGCCCACTGTTTTGGAGCACCCAACTTTTAATTGCGTGGTGCTTCTAATTGAATCGAATTGGATCGCTTCCAAAATGAGTACTAGATATAGACTTTACGAGACAGTGACAATCGTATAACAAGTTTTTATATGGCCGCTTAATAAAACACTTTAATAGAGTATTTTTCGACTAGAATATGCAAATCATTTTTGTTAATTCGCAGTTAAATTGAATAAATTGTACTTATAAAAAAGATTTATATTAGATAAAATATAAGTAAAAATATAAGAATTTTACATCTCACTCAAATTTAAATAAACATTTCTCTAATTTTGATTTAACAAAATTTAATGTTTAATTATTAACATTTAATGTTGTAAAGAACAATGATTTATTATTTTCTTAATAATTTAATTAATGATGATACTTTCAAATTTTTGCTAATCGTTTTCATTCAGAAAGCTTAGTATAATATTATCTAATCTTACAAGAAGATTATTTATTAAAATATTTTACTTAATGATGATTTTAGTGCTATTACTACGCGCTTTAAAATATACAAGAAAATGCACATAACGTATCTATTTCGATATTCTTTTCAAAGAATTACGCCATGTTCCAAGCAAGTTCGTGTTATTGCACAAACTCTACAGTTACAATGAAAATATTACGAGACGAGACGTCGCAATATCTTCCCTTTGCCTGGCATTGGAAGATCGAAACGTCAAACGTATCGTGCTCTAAAAATATCACAACCTACTGACGACCGTTTTATATTATAGTACTGCCATGCACAATGTGCTCAGGCTATTCTGAATACGTGATTAATTTTTTTGCCGCGCGTAAAATGCTAATGCATGAACTTTTATATGTATTAAAAATATTTAAATTAAGTCATGATAGAGTTATATCACAAAGATTACTATAGCTTCATCGTTATTTTAATGTTATAAATTTATACATATTATATTCTAAAATATCATCGTTTTTTGTCTTATATGAAACTTTTTATATACCAAGAGATATACTTTGAGAGGTTGTAATCAATTTTAATAATTATATATTTACTATTCTTTTTAATTCCACATATTTTAATATTAAATTCTGATAAAAGTTTAAAGTTAATGCATGTACATCAAATTATAACAAAGCCCAGAAAAGCAAGATCGATAAAATATAGATAATATTTTCGTGGTAAATTAAAATAAATAAATTTTTCCAGCATAAAATGTATTTTTTTAGCATTAAATGTATTTGAGGATTTTTGTAAAATGTGCGAATAAAATTTTTTTTTAATTTGTAAGATAATAAACAATTGTAAATTTTAATAAACAGTCATAAAGTATATTTTCGAAAATATAGGATATATTCAGATTAACTTATATTTATGTATTATTTAATAAAAAATCCAAAAGAGAAATAATGCATCTTACAAATTTACTCCATCGAATGTTAATGCAAAGCTATGAAAACATTTATTATAATATTTAATATGTATAGGCATTTAATGTGATTGTATGATAAATTAAATTTGAATGACATATTTAAGAAAAAATTTATAAAAGTTTTAAAAAAGATGTTAATTTAAATTTTTTTTATTATTGTGAATAGAATATTAAAAAAAATATCTAAATATTTTCACGTACAGTTGGGGACAACTCGGAAATGAAATGGTTGGAAAATTTCGTGACTGCAGCGTTAATATCTTTCACTTTTGCGAGCACGAATGAAGGAAATGGTGAAAATATCGGTGCCGTCCGTCGCAATCGCGATTTTTCGCTGTCCCGTTTACCACGAGTTATTGCTTCCGATAACACATCGTCATTCAGGCTCATATTTTTGGCGTTCATATATGTACGATTAAAACCCATGGAAGCAGACAATGAGCAAGATTTCAGGGATCTATATGCCGTTCAGCCATTTGCAAGAGTCTCGTATAACTTGTATGACATTAATGTATGGCAGCATAAAGGCGTTTGGATGAACTCCAAATTTGTTGTACAACGATACATCAATCCTGATTAAAGAACGTTGTTATAACATAACACATAGTTATGTTTTTTTTTGCGTATTTTTTAACTAAACTGTAACTGCCGAATGCGAGGAAAAAAATAGCAATCGATAAATTATAGTAAATAATTTTTGCAGAATAATAAAATTGCAAAAACTTCTATATTTTCAAAATAAATCAAAATAAATCTTATTTTGAAGCATAATTATTGATATGTTTAATCATTTAAAATGCATATCTTTTATCAGCTGTAACTGTAAGCGTACATAAAAATTAGAGATATGCTGCCATGATTACTGAAATTTAAAAAATAATTTAAACTAAGTACGATTAAAATTCCCTATATCAAATATAAGAAATTGAAAAGCTTTATATTTCTTCGACAATACTTAGAATTAATTTTTTATGAAATTACCAATTAAGACTTCTTAGGCTTCTCAGACTTCCTATTATTGTGTATTGTAAAGATAACGTAAAGAAAACTTATATGGCTGTCCGGTTACAAAGAGTTAATGTGAATAGTTGGAAAGTTGCAATATCTTTTCTTGATCATATTATCTTTTTATACTTTCTTTAATCTTGTCCGGCAAAAATTTAAAACAATTTTAAAATAAGAGTTTGCTTATATCCCATATACATTGCAGTTATATTTCAATATTTCAGTATTTCAAAAACGCAAAGATTTTCGTAAAATAGGAAATAATGATTTAATAATTGTTTCTCATATCACACACACACAAATAAGCGTTTTGTGATTAATTTTGTTATTATATTTTGTTATTACTTTTGTGTTTTGCACAAGTGGAGGTAGAAGCTTAGCTATTATAAATCAGTGATATGACCTAGGGCACGGTCATACGAGTAACCGATCACCTACGCATGTTTTCGTCTCAATTCCACGATGCGTATGCCCTTTGTAGCCTTCGAGTGGATTTCATTGTCGATTTCAAAGCGTGAGTTTACGGTGCCATGGAATCAATAGATGCGGCAGCGAACCTCGATGAAACCGCTATGCGCGTGTTGGTTTCTGAACTGTCAACAAACCAATACGCAACGCGGACACGCAGTAGTGGATTCAGAAAAATCCTACATAGTACGATAAATAACAGAAACATTGTTTTATCTGTTTCTATACGCTTCAAATCTCTACAAACGCATCGAATGCACAATCTTCATATCCATTTATACATTGTTGGCTTTTTTTAAACTCGTTTCATCCATTTACTCGTTGCTGCAAAACGTTATCAAAGGGGTTGTTGTTAGTGCTCTGAATTTCTTATAATTATACACATTATTAACATTTATATAAAATTTCGAAAAGCAATCGATGATTATTTAAAAAAACTAATAAAAAATTTGATGATAATAAATAAAGTAAATAGAGAATATTTACATAGTATAACTGCATCACACACACACACAAACACACACACACACACACACACACACACACACACACACACACAAGCATAATTCTGTTGATAACAAATGCTGAGATTGATGTACAAATATATAGTTACTCTGTTTATTTTTTTATTACCAATAGATACTTTTTTAAGTAACAATTTAAATTGTATTCTCTTTTGGATAATTGTGCAAAATTAATTACTTACATCGAAATTATTATATATATTTTCAAATTTAGCTGACTTTAAATTACTTTGTAGCTAAATATAGTAAATTAAATATATTTGATTGAGCAGAAAGTTGGATAAAAAAAGTTGAATTTAGCAATTGATTTAATTAATAAACTAACTGACTCTTTAAGTGTATTTTATACGATTTCATATTATTAAAATTATTAAATGATAATCTTTGTCATTGTAAAAATATTTATTACATAAATTTAACAAAAAATATTTGAGAAAAAAAGACTAATTTAAATACATAAATATTTGGAAATTTTCAGGAGAAATATTCTTCTAAATAATATAGCTATTTATTTTAAAAAAGTATACAATGTAGATATCCCATATGTTTATTTTATATCTCATAAATATTATTAACGATAGATTTTTGTGTTTTCATTCTTACATAGAATTGTTATTATGGAAAATAATTCATGCAATAATTTCAAAGTTTTTTATGATAAGTCATCATTTATTTTAATTTCACTATTGTATGTTGCTAAAATAATGTATAAAGCTACTATAGAAATCATTCAGTTTGATGATATGGCATTTGTAATTCGAAAAACATTCAGAACAATGCATAAATAAAAGCATATAATTGAAAAGAGCCAGGGTTCTGTGATTAACAACTTTGATCAATGACTCATACTGCTGCTATGCAATTTGTAAAATTTTCCTGCGGCACCGATTGCAATTATTTTATGCAATTGCGGTGCCATTATCGTTCATTATCATCATTTCGAAGCGTTGACAATCTGTAATCACAACCAGCGAAACAAAAGGGTCCGCATTTTAATTACACATTGCAACCGGCGATCAGAGTTATATATAAATTGTGTTGCTCATAAAGAATATTCTTTGTCATTTATTTCTTTTATTTTGTAAAACATTCTATATAAAACGTAGATATGCACATTTCTTATGTATTAGCATTATTTTATATTTAGTTTTACATTTTATTTCTAATGTTATAAGTTATAATTATTTTAAATATTACTTCATTTTTATTAATATGTCTTTACTAACATTTTTAGTGAAAAGCTTTGAAACGACTTCTTTGCTAAAAATAAAATATTATGTTTTAAATAGAAGTCTCTTCTAATGAAAAATAATTTGTACTTAATTTGAAAAAATGATGTATAATAAAAAAGTTATTTTACTCTACATATACATACATATGTATATATAAATTAATATATTTTTGACAAATATAAATTTCTTGTGGAATGTTTAACATTTTAAAGTTTTATCTTATTTTAATGCGGTAGAAATTAAATAAAATATTATATTTATATTATTATTATTTATATGACAGTTTTACAAAATTCTGGTATGATAAAAAAAGTTTGTTATACTTTCGTGATGTATTAACAAATTAAAAGGTAAGTTTCTGTGTACAAAGTAATAGATCAACGTGACGCACAAATATATATGTTTGCTTCTCGATGAAGGTATGTGTTTCTTTATATATTTCGAATACAACCATTCTTACAAGTGCGATCAAAAGAAAAAAACTGCAGGTTCCTTGTGTGTACGAATGCGTTTCATTCCAAGTTATAGCGACGTACAATCATCCACTCTCAAATTTATTGCGTTCCGAGATAGGGCAGTTGAGTGGTCAACAAGTGAAATAGGCTTTTAAAAGACAGCTGTTGAAAAGACGGTTTTTTTTTCACGTTTCACAGTAACGGAGAAAAGTATGAACATTCGAAGAACCGATATACGTTTCGGTGAGGTGATTGATTCTATGCTTGCAAGACGGAAGAATAAATGGTCGTCATTTAAATTACCGTGCAAGTTTGCACGGATTTCACTTTTGAACGACTCGCATTTCTCTTCTAAAGCATTTTCGATGGCGAGATCTTTTTCAGTTGACCACAAACATCTCTTGCGAATTTATACGTACATATGCGTTATAGGTATAAATTCTAAAGATATCTATATAGCAATTAACAACTCAAGTGTGTAAAAAAAGTCACTTCCTCGTAATTAAAGAGATCTTAATAAATCAGGATTTGCTTTTTCTTAGATTTGATTAAATATCATCTTTTTAATAAATTTCTTATTTTTAATCGTTAAGTGTAATAACAAAAATTAAAATTTTAAATTAAATTAAAATTTCCAAAAAAATCAGAAACATAATGAATATATTTGAATTTTTATTTGAAAAGAAATGTAGAGTTTACGTTCCTATTCGCCCTCTTTTTCATAGATTTTCAAATATTCTTTTTTTTTAACAATTTAGTTTTCAATCTAATTTAGTGATTATTTATTATAAACTATTATATAATTATATAAAGAATAAATTATATAAAGAATAAATACAAGAAGGATATTTTTCTATAATACTGAGATAGTTAAAAATTATATAATTTTATAAAAGTAGTTTGCATGGTAAAACGAGGCAAATGCATTGTAAAGTCTATAAAATCATGAAGACAGATAATCGAGTAGCTCATATATCATCATCACTGTCACCATGATAATACTAACTTGTTGAATGATGGACGGGATTTTATCAATAATCGTTTCTTATTGCATAATCTCGCGAATTCAGCATTATCTTGAATATGTATCGTCTATTGAATATATTAACAAGACGTGCGACTACTGCAACGACAATCAGCTCTCAATTTTTGTAGCATTGCAATCTGAAGTTCTGGAAGTCTTTTACGCGTTTACGTCTGATTATTTTCAGACATATACTACTTAAAAGTATCATAATACTTTATTATTTTACATAATATAACATGCATTAAAATTAATTTGTCATTTTTATAAATTTTGATCTTTTTGCAATATAAAAATTTTAATTATACAGCATAATATTTATCAAATGCTTGTGTTATTTGTAAAAAAATAAACAATGTACACATACTCGGATATTACAATTTTATATACTTAAGAGCGACTCAAATGGCTTTTATTAAATAATGCATAAGAGTCTTGTTAAAAGTTTTCGAGGAAGCACAATTTCCACCATATCAGCACGATAAGAAGTTTCCTTTGTCTTTTATTCACAAAGAATCTACTTTCAGTAACAGAGTATTTATGATCAAGCACAATCCTCGCAAGGCTATGTCATCATGATAAAAAGTACTAGGCTATATTAACTAGTTACTAGTACATTCAAACATTCTCTTATTTATTTTATATTTTAAGAGTTAGTCGAAACGTACATTTCAATTTGGATTTGTCATCAATAAATGAGTTGTAAAAATATTGTAAAAGTATTGAATTTTATTTGCGTACAACTGCCATCAACGCTGCACTCTCATTCGCCCGGTATAATATTTATCAATGGTTTTATATTTTATATTTTATTTAAATTTATTACAAAATAATTACAATTGTTTAAAATGTCTCACATTGTCAATTCGATAATAAAATACAGTCGCAAAGACCAGATACAAAAGTTACAATGATGTATAAAATATGGCGTTTTTAGAAATGAGCTTTAGCTTTATGCAATAACGATACATATAATAGTAAAATTTCATTTTTATCGCGCGATTATTTTTCTTTACTTGAAGCAAGGAATATAATAAAAAAAAGAAAAATAAAAACATTATCATCTGACAATACAACCTAGTATTAAATATAAATATTTTTAGTTTTGAAGTTTTATTTAAAACTAACTTTAAAAAAAAATTTGTACAAAGATAGCATACATATATAGTGTTAAAAATAATTAAAATAATATAGATGATGTTGAAGAAGAGATAATTGAAAATATATATTTAAAGTAGATGATTAACTTTTTTGTTTAAATAAATGAATAGGTTATTAATAATAATTTAAAAGATCTTGACGGTCTCTTGTCTCTTATTTTAAAGTATTTTAATTTCATTATAACACTTCTGAAAATTAAAATAACTTACTTTTCAGAGGAGATTCAGAACATTTTTCAAAACAGGCTAAATTATTAAATAATAATTAAATAATAACAGAAACTTTTTCATGATTTTCTCTTTTCTTTTGTAACACTCTGACTTTGAAATGTAAAGGAATTATCTGAGCACAGTTCAGACTTACTATAGCAATGTACCGAAAACTACTATGAATGCAATCGACGGTTCTAAATCGTATCGCGAACGAGCACGTTAGCATACAAATGCATGCATACAGTCACCTACGCGTGCAAGTGTAATTGTAAGCTACTAATTTCTCATTGCAAAGCAATCCGCGTTTGGTCGGTTTGGCTTTGCCTTGTGCAATCAACAATTCTGTAACCTTTACCTATTAGAAGTCCAAACTTCACTAATGCAATAATAATTCATTTATAATTAATAACTTATAATATACAAATTTATATAACTTATTATATATGAATTTCTAATGATTAACCTCGTTATATTATGAATTAAATACTATGCTAATAATAGTTCCTATGTACCTATTAATAAACGTAATTTTTGTGACGCTTTTTCTGTCTTTCTATTGTATATGTGTTTTCTCAATAAATACGTATCTCTTTGAAAAATTTTAAAATTTATCGAGAATTTTATTTTAGTGATATATTCATACTGATATTTTATATGTACAGAATATTGATTGATTCTGATGTTATTATAGTGTAATTTGTTATTACGTCCACTTCGCGCTTTTAATATTATTTGACATAATTTAAAAATTTCATCCAGCATGTTATAGTATGTGTATCGTCAGCTTATAAAAGAGAATTATTGATGAAATCAATTGAAATAATTGTACAGTAAAATAAACGTGATAATATTTTCCACTAATATTCCATAATTTTTAAATAAATATGGAATTAATAATTTTAATATTTTTTATAACATTATCAAATTTAATGAAAATATTAATTAGTTATCATGAAAGCATTATAAATAATGTGATTATTAAATTTGTTGAAAAATATTGAAGTATATACAATATAATAATTGATACGTTAATTTCACTATATACATAATTGTTTCAATCGATACTATATTTATTTCGAATAAGTATAAGTAATTGTATAGAATCTATAAGAAGCATTTATAAGAAAACAAAGTATTGTTATTTAACTCTTATCTTACATCGACTTCGTGACAGAAGATTTTTTCATCAAGAACTCGAAAGATAAAACGCACTTGTTCGACGGTGAAGATTTCTACGAAAGAAAGTGCAGTTTACCGAGAGCACTTCGTCTCTTAGAATTCTAGACTGCGATTAAAAGTGTCCTACTTCAACAGAACCATGTTTCCTATTGTGTTACGATCTTAAGAGCTCGGATCAATCATCAGAGTCAGAGATACTTTCCACGAACACCGTATTATCTAACCGCTTCTATTGCCCATGTGAGGCCTTACTTCATCACGTATTTAATAATAAGTTTAAAGGCAATTTTACGTATAGCTTTTATTACAAAGCAGAGAATCTAATTTCCTTCAATAATAAAAGAAAATTTGAAAATTATATAACAATTTATATAACAAAACGAAATTGAAAAATGCTCATAAGAAAATTAAATATAAAGAATCCTGCGCAAACAATATAAAGATTGAATTTCAAAAAACTGAATTGGATGAAATAATTTAATAGTTTTGTTTCTTTCTACGCTGTAATTAAAAGAATCAATATACTCGCGGAGATAAACAGTTTTTTAATTACAGCCAATAGAAAATTAAAACTCATCATTTTAATATTGTTTTTCCAAGAAAGCATGTAATATTATCAAAATAATATTAATACAAATATATGTTTATACATACATATGTATATGTATACGTATATATCTTCTTTTTTGTATTGTATTTGTTACAAGTTTCTACACTATCCAAGACTTCACTTAAACAAAATAGTGCGTTAAGTTTCATAAAAAAAATAAAAAATTACAATTTACTTTTAATCAATAATTAGTAAATTATAATTATTAATAAAATATCTTTTAAATATTTTACGCATATTTCTCTTTATATGGAAATACTGATTAATACATACACGCACACATACACACACATATATAAAATGTACTTTGTTAGTATTTCTTGTAGATTCTTTATAATTCTGATAAATATTGTTTATAATGTATTTATATATGTATATATTATTATTATAAAAAGAATTTCGATATGATAATTAGAATAAGTTGTAGTTGATAATCGACGATACGGAAAGATCGTATTGAATTTTTTTCCGTTAATGCACCGATAAAAATCCATTCACAAATTATGGTTAAAATTTAAGGAATTCTGGTGAAATGCAGCACACGCGCGGCCGCCAATTAAAAAATTCAGTTAAATGAATGCTTAACGAGTTTCGTAAAGTAACCGCGTATCGGTTGAGTGCGCGGATACTCATTTTGTTAAAAGCAATTTAAAAAGCTTATACTTTTCAAGGTAATTTTATCGCTCTTTGTTAGGACATTTGTCAAAATTGACAATTAATGTTAATCGCATATATAATAAAAGTTTCACAAAACCGTGATTTCCTCACAATTAACAAATTGTCGTGAATTTTTACATTAAAAAGTAAATTTATGTGTGTAAAAATAAATTTATATTATTAATTGTTTACAATAATTATGTTTAATAATTATATTTTTATTCTCTTGAAAAAGATAGCTAAGTAGTATAAAATTGATTGAAAAAAATGCATACTTGAAAATGTCTTTGTTTCTTTAATAAAAAAATTGATAGAGATATTGAGAGAGATATTGAATGAAATGGTTTATTTACAATAAATATTCTATATGAAACTAGAATATACTTGATATCACAGACGTGCGCTTCATACGCGCTATTTATTTTTTTACTCTTTACTTTTTATTATAGATTTTATATTGGATCAAAAGGAATCTGTGCAGCATTTTTTGTTCAATATTCATCCCAATAAAATTCATCAATCGCTTTTCTTTGAGAAAGTCAAAATTCATAATGAAAAAGTAAAAGTGTAACATATTTTGATAAACAATTTGTTAGTACCTTGTTAGTAATGGAGAATTTTAGATAGATCAATATGTCTTTAATCAAAGATATTTCCATTAGATTGGGCTGATTAAATTCCGAACCAATGAGGCGTTAATTCGTAAGTAATTGTCATAACATCCTATATCTTTGTCTTAATTAGATTCTCCTTTTTACCAACTTCTAGTTAAATTAATCATCTTGTAGAAATGCAAACAGCAGTTTAGTATATCAAAACATTTCCTCTTCCTATCTCTTCTGAGATAAACTATATTTAGTTCCCGTGTTGGCAATCGTGATGATTGAGTTAACTATCGATTGGTGTTAATCGGAATTGGTGAAAGAGGTTTTAGTCTTGAAACACACAATAATAAGCTTTAAGCCATAAGTTACTGATCAATTATAGTTGAATGTGAGGAGAATAATTGACTATGAGTGGTTGAAATTTCATAAAAATTAAGTATAAAGCGTAAATATGAAATGAGCTATCCTATTCTATCAAATATGTATATGGATCTAATTCTTATTTTTTGTTTTTTTAATATTTATTATAACATTCATAAAACATGTACATGTATATTGTATAAATAAATATGATGCAAATGTTTACAGTGAAGTTTGAAGTGAGAGTTTATCGACTTCATATTTGTAAGTTGAAATCCAAATAATCACGAGATTAGTTACTGCAGATTAATCACTTCTATAAAAGAAAATATAGAGAAAACTAAAATTAAATGAGTATTTTCTGTTAACAATACGCAAAAATGAAATAATGAATCACTGTTATTCTTCTCGCGCGGTTATATCTAAGATGTATAAAAATACTGGATTAGAAAAAAATTAGAAAACTTTTTTTTATATATATTTAAAAAAATGAGCATCAGATGTGACTTCCACAATAAAGCATTTATTCGATCAATCACAGAAATATGATTGGTCGATCCCAAGCTTCTACAATAGCATGTCGCTCAATTACGCCTCATGTGGGAAAAATTCGATTACACAAGTATGCGTGCATGCAACGAACAGTTTTTTGCACAGTTTACGCAGCCGTTTAAACGCGACATATATTTGAATCCAACTCAATAAAGATCTCAGCCGCGGCACTACCGCGAGATAAATGCTGTACCGAAATTACAGTCGCAGCTGACCTCGTCCCGAAAGTGCAATATATTTCGAGGTCCAACCAACATGTCGAAACGATGTATCCTCTATCTAGACACGATTGCGTTGACCATTCCGAAGTGGATATTACATAACGCGCGAATCAAATTGTTCTGACTTATTTTAAACGCATCTGAGCCGAGATTCCGAGGATGAACGTCGCGCAATCGTACGAAAACTATATTCTGAGAGAGAAAGCTTATAAGCCATAACAGTAAAAAGTTACTGGCAGTTATTGCAGTATAATTCTGCAACTGAATTCCTTTTATAATATATTCGTATTGCCTACATTGACTTTTTCTATTATTCCGAGATCTGTAGATAACGTTCTATCGAAATTTGCTGCTAACGCTGATCTCCATTTCTTTCCCTTTCTATAGTGGAATTATACAATTTTCCTCCTGATTTATATGATAAATAAGTTTTATCTATTATAAGATAATTCTTTTATATCTGGTTTTAAAATTAGATCCAACAAGCTTAGATTAATGAGATTTAAAGAATTAACCCTTTAAAGATAGAAGCTTTTTAACAAAGTAACTTACGGAAGATTGGAGTTGTTGAAGTCAATTCTGATTTCAGAATCCTAAAATTTAAATTTCGAAAAAAATAATATGATTATTGCGAAACTAGGTTTTAGCAGGTTTTTGATATCGGTGAGTTTAAATGTAACCTGAAAGTTATCGAATTTCAAAAAGCTAGTAACCTCTACATGAAGGAGGATCTAGTATCATAGGGTTCATAATTAGAGTTTAAAAGTCAGTTTGAAAATAGTATTAACTGTCTATGTATCACTAATAAACTTTAAATAAAGATTTAAATAAAGCGAAAATAAAAATTTGATATTACTTTGCAATTAACTACTTCCTAAAATCGAGTTTTGCAATAATTACATTTTTTTTTTAAATTCTATCTGCTATATTGAATCTGCCATTTAAAATTGTTTATTTTTGACATTAGATTTGAATAAAGCATTATTTAGATTATCCCATAGACCAAGACATGTTTCATAAAAATTGAGCGAGTAGTTTATAAAATAAAACAAGGTGACCCCAAATGGAGTCACCGGTTTATAAAGAATTAAAATATGAAAAAAACGTAATATATATTTTTTATTATGTCCTATTTTACTTAAATAAAGAATATACTTAGATTTCAATCAAATTAGTATCAAAAGTATTTTGATAAAATACAATCAAACTAGCATTGAAAGTATCTTAACGGAACGGATTTTTTATAAATGATTTTAAATATCTGGGTGTCAGTTTTATAACAGTTTTCGAAGTCCTGAATGTGATCATAATGTTACAAAAATCTAGTCGACTCTTCGATTATATACATATATGATTTATATATGTATCGGTCAAGCTTAAAGTCATTTAGCGTGAACGCGGTTTTCGAAAAAAGTGTTCCATCCAATCTTACTAAAAGCTTTCTCAGATTGCTCGATATAAATTGCGATATAATTGCGTTGCACTCAAAATCTCTACAATTATTTTATTACACGAAAAATAAAGAATTATGTGTTCATAATATAATTATGTGTGCATAATATAATATAATATATAAAATGTAATATATAATATAATATTCATCTAGAATAATATAAAAGTGTGAATATTAAAACTTTCGACAGAATAATACGAATATTATCATCAAAACGAGTTGAATAAAATATGTCTATAATAGTAGCAAAGATATTGCACTAATGGTGATTCGAATTGTACTTAAAAATGTTGTTATAACAAGCACCAAAAGAGCGCGCTTTCGAGAAATACTCGAAGTTACTATCGTTACATAAGGCTTAAAGTTTGAAATTGATCGTATTTTCGCGATCTGCGAAGTTTCCATGTAGAGAGTTCGTCAATAACGGTAAAATTTTTCTCGAAATTTCAACTCATGAACATTTTCTTTAGATTTTTATTTTGCAGTAAATCACAAAATACTTTCTTACAAGCTTTCGATTGTTCATTTGATGTAACTAGCAATTTATCGACATCTGCGAATAATTCATTGTGATCACAACGTTACTACAAATATAGGTCAACAAATATATTAATAGTGCTCTTATTTTTATCTGGTATTATATAAAACATCTGTTACTATGAACTTTAATCATGCCGTCTGTTTAAATACAAGAAATCTCATCACAGGAATCGGTAAGGAATCGTCTCAGCAATCTCGATAGAGATATCAATTTCATTCTCTCATTTTTATCAGAAATTAAATAACTATTTTTTCTTATACTATTTTTCATTATTATTTTTTTCTTAAGAACTTCTTGTGGCATGTTCCTGAAATTTACAAAAAACATCTGCGAATATAAAAAGTAAGACAAAAATGTTAAAATAATTTTAAAAGAAATACAAGAAGTTTATTGGATGTGGCATTAACTATTAAAATTTATTTTCATTTTATTTTTACTATTCATCGTTTACTGTTAACTGTTAACTGTCTTCTTTGTCTTAGGTTTTATTTTAAATATGGTAAAACAATTTCACGTTATAGTAACCTAAGAATTGTGCTATAGAACTATAATTTCTCCATAAAATATAAGAATACATAATCTTTATGTAATTATTAAAAATTTTTTTTGCTCAATTATAAAACTAAATCCTTGACAAAATCTTCTACAACTCTTAAAACTCATGTATATTTTCCTAAAAATGCGTACAAAATTTGCTAGAAAAAGTGGACTTTGTATACTCACGAGGAGTAATGGATATTAGGAGTAATGGCATAGAATCAGATTTAGCTTTACCTTAAATACATTCGGAGAACTTCGACTATCTCCGCGGAAACCATTTCTGCGAATGTATAGGTTTCCAAGTCGAGAGAAACGGCTGCAATAGGATACCACGTTCCATGAACGAGTTAGTGCGAAGAGTCTCGTGCTGCTGCCATAACAGTAACTGTACGATACTGTGAAAACGTATAGGTTGAGTACGTAGAGACGCAGTGCAAAGCAAGATATCACAGAATTCGTTCATCGTTTCATCGGCTATTCGCGAATAGCCGATCCCATACGATTCCATAGTACCAATATACTGATTCGCTACTGTTCGTTGTGAAATGGTCGATTTGGATTCGTTGCCGTGTGAAAAGTTCTACTCTTGAATGTGAAATAAATGGTTCATAAATTTTTTACATAGCACATCTATGATATATTTGTCTACCTGTTAGTCCTCAAATCTGCATTTTCAGTTATAGTACTTTATGAGGTAACTAACTTAACCATTCATAATTTACACATATTTTGCAATTGTCATATGCATATATATATGCACATACAAATCTATATATATATACATATATATATGCACATACAAATCTATATATATATACATATATATGCATATCTTTTATGATAAATTTATACTGAAAATGTTTTCACTTCGTATTATATTATTTTACTGTATTTTCGCAATATTCTTTTCTGCATGTTAAAATATAAAAGTACACATCTATAATATTATATAGAATATCTTAAAAGAGAGGATATCCAGAAAAATATAAAAAATACGTATTTTTACGAATTTTTACGAAAACTATTAACTTTACTTAAACAGGAATGTAATCACACACACAATATTTTGCTCGTATATTAATGAGTTTTATATAAAATTTTTAATTAAGGATATTAACAAATAGTGCAACACAATTGTTGACACCAACAGCAATAGCGGTTTACGGTAATCGTCGTTTTTCTATAGTTCATCTAAAACAAAAAAATTGTAAAAATCTTTTTAATCTTTCTAGTATGTGTATGTCCTCCTTAACCTAACCTTAAAATAGCTCAGTTCTATAGAGATTAATAATATTATTCTTTCTTCTTAAGCATTTTTAAAAGTAACACTACTTTTCTGGTTAGTTGTCTTGTATATAGGTATGTATATAGGTGTGTACATTTTTACATAGGTACCTACATATATGCTTTTAAAGTTCTCAATTTTGGGATTTCATTCAGAAACTGAAGAATTAAATTTCGTATACTTACAATGAAAGCATGTCTTGTAAAATAAAAGCTTTTAAAAAATATTATTAAATAAAAGAAAGAGAAAATATCTTAAGCTTCTGCTAGACATATTTTATACATTATTCAATCAGTCAGTATATTTGAGTATTATTAAGCAAAATTCGCAATTTTGGAAGGGTAAGCAGGTGTAACATGGAATTTTCAGGTACGAACTTCCATCCGTTAAGTAACTCCTGTGAAATTACACATGCCGGCAGATCCTTACGTACTTTAACCAATTTGGCGTGCAACATTATAGTCAATATCCTGTATCCTGCTCCTTGAAAGCTGCTTTCCACTTCGTAACAATAAGTTCTTGCTTTAACATGCTGAAATATTCCGAAACTCGCATTGTTAATCGCAAAATCTGTGGCGATTCTAGGAGCGCGATCTTTTTGTTTAGTCATTAAATTTAGAAGAGAACATTTCCTCGATAAAATTAGTTTAACTCACATTTCTAAAATTCCAATAAAAAATTGTACTATGTGCAATTTTGCAATATCAGACGTTTCAGCTTCTTCTCTGGATAAGGCAAATACATAAAGACGTGAATAGATATAAATTTAGATATTAAAATTAGTTTTGACCTTTATGTGTTACAAATATATACATTGACAAATAAAAGTAAACAAAGTTTTATGAAGAAAATAGATTTTTTATAAATATATGTATATGACAAATAGATTAATATTAAGAAGCAATGCAATTTCATATAAATTTTTATTCCGTTAAAATCAACAATTACAAATACGCAATTAACTACTTTTATCCCGTAATCTACTATAATAAAGATAAAGATTCAATTTTATTTTGAAGTCACATAATTATATGAAGGATTAACGAAGCGTGAAATTTCTTTCCGTTTAGGCGTTCCTCTCATTTCGTTTGTTGTTGCCAATAGTCTCTATTAAGTACATTGGCTTGAATTACGTGAAACGATAAAGGCTTTCTCCACAGGTGCAGCTTGGGACTGACGACAAATGAATAATTCGACACGTGCCGTCTGGGCGCTCGAGAGGCTTTACTCATTTTCTTTGAGCCACCCGGCATCAGGTCGATTCTCGTCGCGCGAGATTTATGAGACCTCACACCGCGAACTCGGATATTTCGAGAAGTACGTTTTCTCGAACGTAAATTGAAATGTAAGTTTTATACTGGTTTGCCATTTGTCGTAAAGAATGAAAAGCGTCATTGAAGTTTATAAAGCACAAAACTCCACGTCTTGAGAGTTGAGTTTGTGAAATGAAGAAATGAACTTTGTTCATTGAAGAGAAAGAGTAAATTTCACATAATATAATGCTTGCATTATCAAATATAACGGTGATATTATTATTATTATTATTGTGATTAAATGCACAATTATTTTTGTTTTATCTTGTTTAAAACTTATCATTTTGCGTTATTCAGTTCTAAAATTTTAATTTTTATTTATACAAATTTCCAATTTATATTTACAAGTATATTTCATAAATATCTGATTCGTATTTTATTGTATTTTTTAACAAAAAAAATTAATATGATATATATACATTATATATTGTAATATAACGATAAACAAATAATTTTTAGATAAATTTATGCACGATATTTTTTTATTAGAATTGTAAATGGTAAACGTCATTTATTTTATCAATTAAAGGTGCAACGTGATTTCCTACCTGTTATACTTCGGTGATATTTCAACAAAAGCAAAATATCGCACATGTACAAATGTCACTAAACAAATAATATAAATAATACTCAGCGTAATATAATACAGAATGTAAATGCTAAAAAGATTAATACACTGCAAATAATATAAATAATGACATGTATTTATAAAAGAATTGTTCAATATAATGTAATTTTAACGAATTGTAAATATTCTTTTATGTAACTTTAGCAAAACAATCTTAATAAAAATACAAGCTACTTTTTTTAATTAAAAAGTTTTAAAATTTTTTCCATTTAAAAAAATAAAAAAGTTACAAAAACTGTTACAAATTTCATTATTTCGTCTAAAAAGTTTTTTTTTATGGGGAAGATACATTGGGTCAGCAAAATCGCGACTGAAGGATGTAAAGTGCACTAGAGTTGTAAACTCTTCTGCGACCATCGGCCTCTTTTACGAGTAATCCCATGAGCTCTTGACGACTGTTTTTCATTTGAAATCCCACGGCAGATAAAATGCGTATTTATGACAGATACAACGAAAAGCTACGCGCTACTCGGTATTTATGGGACGGGTTCGGCGCATATCCAGGGATGCTGCTACTCATAAATCGATAACGATCGCAACTCATATCGCGCAGATCGCTTGGAGAAAAAAATTATCCGTCATGATACAGGATGATATACCTATCGATTTGTTTGCTGCTTTCGGCTTATATCATAATCCTATATTATATTGTTATATTAGGTGTTGGCATTAATTCGTAGCGTTTTTAATGAAAGAATGTTATTTATTTCACATGAGCATTAAAAAATACATTAATGAAAGTACTTCCCATCACTTGTAAAACGCTACGAATTAATTCCAACACCTAATATGTTTTTTTCTTTCTTTGTCTTGGGAAATAAATTCTTAATCTTTAGTCGCATAAAATAAAAAGTCGATTGAATAAATTCAAACACGCATAAGTTAAACAGGTTTTTGTCAGTTAGCGTAAATTGCATCATATTAAATATCAATGGATAATTTAAAATGTAGTTCTTGCAACACGCAAGTTACGATTAACTTCGCAATTTATTATTATTGAATACTTTTAATCAAGATATTAAGATAAATTTGAGATAAAATTTTTAATAAGTGTTAATAATCTAAGAATTTTTATAAACTTAATAGAGATACAATATAAATTATAAATATATATTATAACTTAAAACATGGATTATAAATTAAGAATGCTTATTTTCCAATGAATATTATCAAAAAATATATATACGTAAGCATATATTTTCTTAAAATAAAAAATATATTGATTAAGAAATATCATACAAAGAAATCAATCTAATAATGATATCAATAAATTGCCCATTTATATTCTTTGAGAATTAATAATTTGTGTCAATAAAAATTTTTAATTATCAATCGTGAAATTTTATTTTGATTTTCTTTCTTATTAAACTTTATTTATTAAAAACAGCAAAATCACATTAAGCGTTAGCATACATTAAAAAGATACATTAAAAAGATAATGTTTTTGCTATTAATTAAAATTTTTTTCATAAGTGTTACGTCAATTTTTTCTTACAATTCGTAAAAATTAAATAGAGAATTCAATTATCTAACATTAAACATAAAAGAAGTTTAGTATTTAAATTAGGTATTAAAAATGTAAATATTTAGGTAAAACGTTATTGTTAAAAAAATTCGTCCGGAAATCTGTAAATAAGAAGTGCTCGGCTGCTGATATGGCATCCATAGTATTAAACGAACAAAAGACGAAGTGGAAGAAGCAATCTTCTTCAAGAACATCGAAAAAGAGGCGGAATTTATGAACCGACCGATAAAGCGATATTTCATTGTCGAGACTCGTAGCCGCGCCACTCGTCTGATCGCGACAGGTCTCTAGGATTTACCACTTACCATTTTTTTTTTTCAATTAAAATGTGCAACGCGCTACTTTAAGGAGTTTTACTAAGAGGATTATGCGCGACAGCGAGTCACTTTTTCCTTGGATTTTTTAAAAATCGTAGTTCTCCATGCTTCATTAGGGATATTCGACAAAAAAAAAGAAAGCACATAATAACGATTCGATTTAAAGTAGATAAGTTTCGTGTCTTGGATAAAATTCAACGGCACAATGAAGCACAAACTTGTTCACACGAAACTCCCTATAGGGCGACAACCGCAGCGACGACGGAAAGTTTTCTTTTAACTCTTTTCTGCCCAGGTATTTAGACCAGCCGCCCGTTAAAACCAATAATTGTTCTTGTCATTACCAGACAGGAGGGAGGTAAGAAGATTAATTTAATCCCTCGTTCTCTCTCGCGAGAGCGTGAGAGAGGAACCCGCGTAACCATGGAGTGCGGACCAACCAACGTTTTCGCGCGATTTTATTTATGATAAAGTACAAACGGCAAACTGTAAACATATCGATGCAAATTCCAAATTTGTAGTTTGCTAGCGCGCGATCGGAAAGAATAAACGGGCTAAAGTATGTAAATGTAAATGTAGGTCAACAAAGTATGAAACACTTAGATAAAGCATTTTATATAGATCTCAATTTCTCGTTAACGGCGAGAAATTGTTTTACAGTACCCATACTAGAAATTAAATATTGCAAGTTTTCATTAGGAATGACGACTTTAACAATACGCCGAAGATAAGTAAATTATATTTTGATTCGTCGAACGAGACCTCCTATAAGAGTTTTAAGATTTCAGTGGTATCTATTCTATTTTGTTTCTTATTTTATTATTTTTAAATCTTTTTAAATGATTTTTCATTTGTATAGAAGAAATAGTTTCTCTTCATTTCTCTCTCTCTCTCTCTCTCTCTCTCTCTCTCTCATCGAGAAGTGCACTGATACAATATCAGTTCGCTCTTCGCTTTGATGAAGTGAATAACAAGATTCACGGAATGTTGATATTAGTAATGGATCACGACACGGTGATAATCTGTAAACTCTTTGGCACCTTTGAAAACATCCATAAAAGCCTCAAAAATATTATCAAGAAATATGTTTTCTGTTCATAATAGAGCGTTCACACACACACACACTTCAATGTACTATGATAGTTAATTTTAATATAGATCCAAGTTCTGAATCTGAATAATTATCTGTTGAGTTAAAGTGCAATATATTTCGGGTGCATTAATTTACTTAACGTTCGCAACGCTTGCGAGCATCATTTCATCCTTATCGTTTTCAAATATTAAACAAGGATGAAATGATGCTCGTGAGCGTTGCGAACGTTAAGTGGAACGCGCTCTTCACGCAGCGTTGTTAAATAACGTTTATACAAAATAAAATTTTGTATAAATGTTAGTTATTTAAGTATTAAAGAAAATTGCTTAAAGAAAATGTTGAAGATACATAATTCATATGGTAATCGACGTAAATGCGATTTACTGTTTTGGGAAGCTAAAGAGATTTTGCACATTCTGTGAATACGTTGGCATCATCATTCGAAAGAAACGAATATTCAAAGATGTTTGCTGCAGCGCGGCGAAGATGGCCTTTGGCTGTAAAATCTAGAAAGATGTATTCGTGCTCATAAATAAAGACATTATATGTGCGCGCAAGTACAGTTGCCGAACGTTCGCCTATATAAGAGATCTGTCTCGAGTTTTACTATGGACGCAAATACGAGTGGATGTTCTTTACGCGCAAGAGCGTGAAATCAAAAAATCAGATTCACGATACTTCGCGGACTCGTAAATTTTCCGCGAGTTCACTGTCCGCTAAAAATATCCCGTTCTTTTAGTTGTTTTATGTGTTTGACAATTGTATGACAAGACGTAGATATAGATCGAGAACAATGAAAGCTTCTTTTAGATAAAATGTCACGACAGCATTTTTTGTATTTGATTCCTTCAGAATATCTTTAACTAGTTAATATAATATGAAAGTAATAAGGTAAGGTTGCCGAAATCACTTTTCATTTAAAGGCTTAGAAATTATTAAGAATATTCTAAAATTTTTTACATGATAAATTACACTCTTTTCCCTTTCTTGTGTAATTTTTTAATAATTTTTTTTTGCGCTATTACAAAGTTGAAAATGAGGATTTTTTTCAGTACGGTGCGATTTGGCGACGAGAAAATTCGTTGCCTAAAAATCGCACCATGCTAATATTCTCATTTAAGATATTACAATAGCGCAAAAAATTTAAAAATTACATATGAAAAAAGAAAAGAATTGTATTTTATTATGCTGTTAAAAACTTAAGAACATATTTTTCATAATTTCTGAAACACATGATAATTTGAAGAAGTAATTTAAGGAATTTCTATGTGAAACAAAATAAACACTTCGTAGATTTAATATACATTTTCATATAATAATAAATGGATTACAATATACATTTTCATATAATAATAAATGGAATAAAAATGTAAGAAATATAAAAATATTAAACAATTTAAAAGATGAGATTGCGTGATTTATGAAATTACAGCATGGTGCGATTTAGAAAACTAGAACATTTTTCAAATTTTTATTTATTTAACCTATACATAAAAATGTAAAGCAAATTTTGATCCTATTAATTTAATTTTAATAATATTCTAATCACGACAAATATGCGCAAGACTTAGGCTATTTAATTTATATTTTCTGTAATTCTGCTATGAAATACGTTGAAAAATAGCAATGTTATCACGATTTTTTTATGTACAAATAACACTCCTATTATGTTTCATGTCACAAGTATAATAAAATAGCGTTGCAGTATCATGTAGTTCTTAAATAATTCGTAAGAAAGTATATAAATACAATAATTGAATTTTTAAGCGAGATAGTGCGATTTAGGAGCCGATAATATTTTGGCAACTCTACTCTATGCATGCTTCAAAAATATTTCGAACATTATCTAGTTTTTGAATTTTAATTCCAATTTTTCTTATAATTAAAAATTACATCAAATAACTGATACTGATACTTGATAATAATAATAATTACTATTGAAAATAGATTTTTAATACGTAATATTTTAAATAATTAACAAATTCTGACTTTTTCAATTAATTTTATGTATATTTAATTTTAGTAAAAAGTTTAATTTGAAATTATATGTTGAATACAAGACTGTTCAAATTTTTTAATGAAACTCTAGCATTAAAAAAATAGAATTCCAGCATTAGACAGATCAAGATATGACACATCAGTAATACAACAGTATGAAATAGCAATGTTTGGAAGAACTTGCATCGTTATATTTGTGCAATGAATACTTTTTATTAAAAAATTGAGTAATCAATTTATGATGAAAACATGATTAAATTATTTTTATTTTATTACCTTAGTATTTTAAAATAGTTTTTCTTACTAGAGCATGTGAAGAATGTTATTCTATTCTATAAAGATATGAAGCAAGAAACTCACGATAGATAGACGGTTGAAAAGAGCCGGAAAATTAATGTACGTCTATCTAACTCGCACTCTTGTCGGAAATCAATACAATATACAACGTATAAGATCTAAGTGCTTCTTTGTTGTGTCAGATTTTTACGTCATGATACTGCTATGTTTTTTAGTACTTCGCATAATATCAACAACAAACAATGCTGGTTTTTAATTAAAAATGGTTTTCCTCTTATCATATTCTATTTTTAATTCTTTATGTCTATTCAGTTTTATTAAATTAATTTTTATATTCCCTAATCTGCAATTTGTTTGTCACATAAAATAAAAATCTTTTCTATGACTAATAATTTTTTGTGATAGAAATTTATTTCAAGCATTTTCTAGCGGATATTTATTTAAATACTATTATTTTCAAAATCAAAATCAAATATAAATTTAATTTATGGAATACAAAGTAAAGTTTTGTCATTTATTTGCTTGTGTAAAATTTTATATGTGAAAATGTATTGATGTTATTAAAAACATGTTTGTGATTACAAAAGTGTTATTTAAATAGCTTTCTAATTTTTTAAAATCTACTTTAACATTTACAAAAATTTTATAAAAATTTTTTAGACAAAAGATATGGAAAAATTAAGATGATGTTACAATAGGCAATATTTAATGATCAGATTATTTTATATAATATGCAATCGATGTTAATAAAATAAATTAAAACTATAAAGTTATACATATATCAATCATTTAAATTAAAGAAAGTTAAGATTAATCTTCTTCAATAAATTTAGCTGTTGTTGGTTTTATTGCAGCAAAAGATTTGTGCATGTGAGAATAAAATATTAGTTTGTTATGAATCTAAATCGCAGAATATCTGAATATACTTGTATATTCGGTAGTCATGGTAGTCATACGGAGATTGCTATGAAATTATGGAAAAATTTTTCAACACTCGAACCATTTTTTAATTTCACTCACAGTGAAATAGATTTAATTAATTCTGACCTCTACAACAAAAGTACGCATTCGTACAACGCATGCATAGTCGTAATAAACTCTGTGCCGCTTTCAATTTTATCGTTTACGGAAAAGGAATATTTCCAAATGCTCGTTACGCATTTATGAAACCCGTCACGGCGCCGCGGCGAGATAACTAGATTTAAGGCAGAACGTAAATTATTTTACCCGAAACACGCTGCTGTTTATCAAATCACTGTCCACTTATCTGATTTTATTTTCAAATCGAAATTTTAACATCTATTTTTTTATGAAATAGATTCTAGTTTATATACATCGACAGAATGGGTTTATTAAATTATCTAGAAATTTAGCTAAATATATTAGGTGTTGGAATTAATTCGTAGCGTTTTTTAATGAAAGAATGTTATTTATTTCACATGAGCATTAAAAAATACATTAATGAAAGTACTTCCCATCACTTGTAAAACGCTACGAATTAATTCCAACACCTAATAGATTTAAAAATAATTTCGGAGTATTAAAATAATTGTGTAAAAAAAAAGATGCTCAAACTGGTTGCTCAAAATTTTTGCAGGATTGCTTGAATTTCATAATTATTTTGACCCAACAAAATTATTTTCAGATTTATATCTACCTAAATTTTTAGATGTTTCAACAAAATCATTTTTTCCGTATATAAGTTCGATTTTTTGAATGTTAATCGCGTAGTATATATTGTGTATGAGTATTATTAAACATCAAGATTCGCTTCGAAAATTCTTTCTTTTATTTAATTTATTTTTATCGGTTTAATTATTACGCATAATTATTTATTTTAAATAAGATTTAAAATTATTAAATATTGTTTATCGTCTTAACAGTCAAAATTAATTAACTTAATTTTAATTAAATTAATTTCATTTAGATGCATGTGTAAATATTACGTATATCAACATAAAGTATAAAAAATATATATATTTTATTTACAATTTGCAACGTAAATCATTTAAAAAATTGTATTGCAGTTTTATATCAATAAATACTTGTGTTGGTAAGGATGCGGAATGCACAGGATAGGCGAAAACAATATTGTTAAATCACTACCGAGATTAATCTGGTTGACTATATTTAGTACGTCTATACAAAAATAACTTCTCATCTAACGCCATAACAGTAATAGATACGGGTGACTCGATTGTAGGAGACAACCAGCAGCGCCGTTCGATCTCTGATTGATAATCGATTACAGGGATAATCTAGTTCCATTGTGGATCATCCAGTTGCTCCAACAACTTGCAGAACTCGATTTGTTTATGGCAGTAACAGAAAATAAATAATGCCTTTTAATAAAACCTTACGATCTTTTTTCCGTTGTTGTCATACATATGATAAAATAATATTTTTTTGTATATATAAAAAATTGATTCAATTGTTTATTCTCTTTCATTGATACTTAAATATATTATTATTAAAATGCAGAATATTAAAATAATATATATCAATAAAAAAAAAATTAAAATAAAGAATATAAAATTACCAACAGGAAGATAATCCTAATTAAAATGAATTAGTAATATTAAAACAAAATTAATTTTGCTTAATCTTGTAATAAATTCGCTAATACAATGCGTCAATCTAAAATGCATTATAAAATTTCAAACATTTCATAATTTTAAAAAAACATCAGCGTATAATATTCGACATAAGAAATTTTTGCAACTTCTGTTGCAAAAAAACCTTTAGAAATCTTTAATTTTATAAATTTACCTCAAGTGAAGATAAAGGTATCTAATTCATTCGTCAATAGTATTCTAGTTAAGCCGAAAGCTCAGTTTTTAATAGGCAATTAAAATTAAAAAATTCCTTGATTATCATGCTATATTTCAAGTAGACATTTTATTAATGTTCGCAATTTTTAAAAGAAATTGTAATTGCGAAAAATAGGAAAAACGCAGTTTAATGCGAACAAATAGTTTTCAAGAATTTTTATTTTCTTTTTATGGATTGCTATTCTATAGGTTTCTTTAGCCTCCACATACGCTCGAAAATAGAATATATTATATTCTGATTATGATGAATGATAGAACTCTATAATATATAACAGTTTCAGGAAAGGGGTGTAAATTATACAGAGATTGGGTTTGATGACAATATTTATATCCCGCATTAGTCAAGAACAATAGGTGCTTCATACACAGAGAAAGAGATCTTTCGTATAAAAAAAATTTTATTATTATTATTAATATATATATATACATATATATATATATATATTAGATCATTTAAAAAGTATCCGCGGTTTTTTGTTCAATTTTGAATGAAAAAACCGCGGATACTTTTTAAATGACCCAATATATATATATATATATATATATATATATATATATAATAGTGATTTTTTAATAAAAATTGATCTAAAAATACGGCAATTCCAATTTCCTTCATATTAAATTTTACTTTTAGAAAAATATATTTTCCTTACATTATTTCGACATTATAATTTAAATAAATTGTAACGTGCATAAAACGTAAAACGTACTTTAATATATTAACAGAAGTTCATTCAAATTTATAGTCGTGGGTTATGTTGTGCTGCGGCAATTAAGGCACGTTAATTTATTCTGCTAGAAGCCCCGAATTGTCAAAGTGTCACTTATAATAATATAATGGTGTAAAGTCTCGCGTCCGGAAATAACCCACGCTTGACTTTCACGAAGTAGTAATCCGCTTACATAGTTTAATTATGAAACATGCACGATCACATTAGTTTTCTTAGCGCTCATTTCTGACGGTAGGACTTACTTTTACAACGACTCTACGTATTTGCCATTACATAAAGCAAGATAAGTATACGCATAAATTCGGTTATTCGGAACACTTAAGTATATTCGCGATCGCTCTTAAGGAAGCGGCGAAGTCTTGGCTTTGATTCATAAGAAACCCTTACAGAATGTCGAGGCGTTTGCTAAGAAAAAAGTACTAATTGTAAGTATTAAAAAGTTAGTGAGACTATATAAATAAATTGGGAATATATTTACTCATTTTTAATTCTCTATAAAAAAATGTAAGGTATAAGTATATTGAAAGTTTGAGTGTGATACTTGCATACTTGTGCATAAATATGCATTGAAATTAATTAAATCTCTTGATTTAGATAATATTAGTAATTAAAATGCGAATTGCAGTTAATGTTTTACAATAATTTAAAATAATAAGTTTATAAGAATAAAATTGTTTTAAATATTAATCTTTTTACACTTTCCGTAATTTTCCTTTATTAAATTATATGAGAGAGAGAGAGAGAGAGAGAGAGAGCCAGAGATAAATTTTAATGTTTGAGATGACGTGAGTGGCACCTTCAAAGGCAAGAGAGCTTAGGGTCCCTTAAAGAACAGCTTTAAGTATTGAAGTCTCTTAGCAGTCACTAACGTGCCGCTTGTTGGCAAGTACGCAATTCTGAGTACATCCGTAATTTATTAACATTAAGTCGTGTGACTAAGCGGAGCTGGTCAAACAGAATGGTCGAAGTAGAGCCCATTTCAGAGAAATGGCGATAGAGACAGGTGGAGAAGCAGTGCTAGAGAGTAACACAGGTTACGTCGTCTGTAACATTCGTCTTGCCGTGACAAGGCAGCAAATTGCTTTTGAGAGCGTTAAATTAATGCCCACGACATATCCTCTACGTATCTTGCATATAACTGTATACGAATCTTCCGCATAAGAAGACAACCTGTCCGGAGCATATATTGATCTTGAACACATTCGTGAATACAATGTTTGAGTGGATACATACAATATAAATGAAACTAACCGAGCAGTTAACAGATTATAATAATTTCTTTGTTATCTGTATCGTGTATACAAATATATATTTTATCGATTAATTTCTACTTATTAATTTTTACTCGATAAAATCTATTTATTTACTTATATTATTATCGATCTATTCATCGATACACTTTTATTTAAAATGAAAAAATATGTTTAATTTCAGCTAATTATTATTATTATTCTTAAAACAAAAACAATAATTTTATTTTGGATATGTATTGATAATTAAGTCACGTTTTAATTTGAAAACATAATTTAATATGCAATCTTACGAATATTTGAGTATGATTTATATTTCAGATATTTTTTTGTCGTACCTCATATTTGAGAACTTATTTAAAAATAAACTTTAAATCGCATAATTAATAAAAAAAACGTGTATTATCAAAGTAAATTAATTAACCTCTTCTTTCATTATTCATATCAAATAATAATAAATTTTTTTTGCTATTTTAAAAAAGTTTAATCATCTTAAAAAGGTACAGCTGGTATTAACTTTATCTCAAATATCTCAGCTATTTCAAACAATAGAAAAGTGATATACAAAATAATGAGCCGAATAGCCGAATAGCCGAAAAGTATTTTTAATGTAGTTATTTACGATAAATTTTTTTTTTAATAGAAAATAATTGCGCATCATATACAACGCTGATTTCCATTAGCTCATTTCCTTTATTTGATGTTTTGTAATTCTCTCTAAATCCAATTTATCTTTTTAAACTTTTATATATAAAAATTTATATGGTTTCGAAGGGGAAATTTATATAATATGATAATAATGTTTATTTGTAGGTAGATAGTCATAGGAAATATTTCAAAATTAGTTTTTAATTAAAATGGTTTTTTAATAGCATATGCAGTTTTTTATGTCAAATTTGATAGAACAGCAAATTTTGAGAATAAACGTACAAAGGTACATTTATCTTAATATTCACAGTTTCTATATATATGTCTACATATTTATATTTAAATGCTATATACATTCATATATCCTATTTAAATATTTAAATATTAAATTTTATGTGGAAAATACAATGGGGTCGATTCGCAAATAATTAATAAGCTACGTCATCGAAACAGGATGAAGTATTATTAACCTATATTTCTTCATGTTAATCTTTCAAGAATGCCACATTGAGTATCAAACATCCTATGCAACCATCTGGCTTCGAAAGTTTTCTCGGTCTCGCAATAGAGATTTTCATAATGTAAAACATTTCCCTTGTATAACATCCCAGAGGAAACGAAGACTTATATTCCCCTTGGCTCGATAAAGGATGAACCACCCACCGGTTTGCTTGTCGTTCTTGCGACAAGCGTGGCATCTAACTCAACACAATATTCACATATCGATACGCTAAAGTGCTCTTATATTCAGGCACAAGTGAACTAATATATTCTATAATTTCAATGGAAATTAAGTGTCATTTCATAGTTGTTTCATAGTTATTTCATAGTAGAACGAATGAAGCAGCTAACCATAAAAAGAGAATTCGTATATTAAAGTATTCATGGATAAATCTCCTTGTATAAGCAAGCGAAATTGTATGATGTTAATACATCTTATAGTATCTTTTTTTTTATCACGAGCCGGTAGTTATTCTTTTCACGATTAACTCAAACGTCCGATATGAAGCTGACATCAGTATGTAATGCGGAACCTTCCTGTGTGTAGTAAGATTTCTCGAGGGACTCGTGGTTCATCCACGGTAGGTGACTGTGTCTCCTCGTTCCGAACTTTATTTTTAAAGTCGCGTGCGAACTCTCACCATGCATCCCTCTCTAACCACCGCGACCACTACATCACGTAGTTCACTTCCGTTAAACATTAAGGAAGATTGCATCGGCAATAGATTAGAAAGTTTCTAAGAGGAGATGAGTTGCTCAAATTTATGATTTCCGCGGTTGTCTAATTAAGTAACATTTTTTAATTTGTAATGTAATGCTCGATAATTGATTTTATGTAAGTAATTTATAATTTGCAAAATTTTCAATATTGAAAAATAAAAAATTATTTTACCTTAAGAGAGCAAAACATAATTATTTTGATTTTATATTTCTAAATTGTATTTTAGTGATACAAAATATTATAATGTACACAAATGAGAGGGAAAATTTAATGTTTTTGCGCGAAACAATAATATTATAGTTCTATTAGGAATAAAAACCTGAATTTTGATACAATACAAGTTTAGTATTAAGTAATTGTGAATTAATATTAGAAATAAAAAAATGTAAATTTATTTCGGATATATGTTTCTGTTATAAATATAATATTTATTGTCATATGAAGACATAACGAGACACATTGGAGGAATTGATCTCAAAATAAAATGATAAAATTCATATCAAAAATTTTCTTTTATATTTGTTATTTAACTGTAGTGACACACATAAAGTTCTTCGAGTTCTATGTATATTAAATTGATTTAGATTTCCAATAGATAGATTTTCGATCAAAATGTAATCGCATTTTGTGCAAGTTATGCATTATGTAATTGATTAAATTGATTGAATAGCATCAAAAAATAAAAATTCCAATGATTCTGTAATGTTAACATCATAATAACATTAATTATTATATATTAATAATTATTTTTATTGTTTTTATCATAATTATTAAATGTTTAGTCATTCAAGATTACCTTATTATTAATCATTGAAAAATCACACATTGTTTTCATCTACAATATTAATTATTTTCTGATTTTATATGTATTATATATTAAAACTTAAAATAATTTTTCAAACAAAATCATAACCGAATTTAGTTTGAATAATGTAAGGGATATCAGAGAAGTCAATCACTGGAGTCAACTGGAATCAATTGAAAAGCAGGTGGCATTGATGGCAAGTAAGAATTATGGAATCGTTTTTTCTCATTTTTCAGGGGAGTCTCAGAATTGCTTCTCATCGATTGAAGATGTAGAAGCACTTAGTGCTAGATCGGCCACTTTTGCGAAAGTTCTTAAGCGGCATCGTATACGGAACACGTTTCACGGTAACACGACGAACGAACATCGCGAATGTGGTATACACTAAAATCTCGCTATTGGGATTCAACGCGGCAGCGAGAGACGGAGACTGTAATCGAGTACGCGTAGAAGGGAATCTAGGACGGCGACGGCGGTGGGTGGCGACAAAGACAACGACGATACGGAATATTCCTCTTGATTCTCATGTTGCTCCGGCTGTCGCTTCGCTCGTATCTCGCGGACGATCGACTCTTGGGTGCATCATTACCGCTTAATTTGAAACCATGTGAAATTATTCGAATTATGATTGCAATCGAACGACGTCATTTCTAATGAGCTAGAACATTGGTGTAGTCCATATATACATTGCTTAAATGTGAGAGAATGCAAATAAACATCTACCATAGTTTCTAAAATTAGATTCTAAAAAGTCTTGAATTTAAATCTAAGTTAATAGTATTTATATTATATTATAATAGTATTGTTTATACTGATTTAGTACCATAATATTAAAACTTGAGGTAAATATTAAAAACATATAAAATATAAATTATATAGTAATTCAAACAAATAAAATAATCTTGGTCTAAGAAGAAACATTAAATTTTAACAGAGTCTTATAGAGATTTTATTAAATGTTATTCACGATTACTTGTAAAAAAACTCTACTAATGTTTGAATACGACAATATTATTATGACAATGTGTGTATTAATTTAATTAGCCTTTTATATTAGGAAAGAATTATTATTTTATTTATATCTATTATCGTTTCTATATATCGTTATCTATCATAACACAGTACTATACATCTATGTAAAAGTTTTACAAATTTGTATTTTAAATTTTTCAGAGCTGTTATTTTTTCAATATTTTGTATCTCATATCTTCTTATCATATCTTCTTACTGCTTACTTATAATGACGCTACAAAGGAATCTATCTGAATATAGAATGCTTATCAAAATGCTAATATTTTTTCTTTCGTAATGTTGCGGTAAAACTTTTCTCCTTGACAAGAAGTATCCTCTGATGCATGATTGCAATACACGCAGGATTTCTTTACTTTTTAATTTATATTTAGTTTATATATATTTAATAATTTATATATTTCATATATATTTATAGTTAGTTTACGTTAAATAAACGTATTTCAGTTTATAAAATAAATAAGAACTGATTTTGCATGTTTATCTTTTCAAATTTTTAGTCATAATCCAATATGAGTTCATTTTATTTTTACATGACTAAGAATATAAATGGAATAATATCATTGAATATTATGCGTAATTTTAATACTTTATGAGCATGCATTTTTTTTTTAACTTTTTTAAATGTTCACATAACGTAATTTACAATTCAATGACTTTAATAAAGATGAATGATTTTGAAGATAAAAAATAATAAATAGTTATTTCCATATAAACATTCATAAAAATTTGTTAAATGTTTTGCAGGTAGTTAAAAATGGCGATTTTATATCTTTTGTATTAATATCTTTTATACTAACATAGACATGAAAAATATTAAACGTACGAAGAAAATACATTCCTTAAATAGAGCGCGTGTGCTGTCGATTCCCATAAATTTTATCATTATATATATCTACGTATTAAAGAAGCTCCAAGAAGATTAAAAGTTACGCTTTAAACTATCTCCTTCTGTAATAAATCCGATTTTTAATCGAGGACAGTTGGACGGCAAAAGCTTCTCCCTCCAAATGCTTTTCGCCGCCATATTTCCACAGTTCGTAAAAATGTGTAAGAACGAATTTTCTATCTTTTTCCATTCTGTCTTCATCTTTCTACTATCCTTCCGAATTCTGATCCCACCATGCGTTCATCTTTTCGCAGACCGACGAAACGAAATTACGTATTTTCGAGCGCGCTGCCGCTGTCGTCGTCGCTTGAAAACTTTTCCATTTTAAATAAGAATAAATTCAGATCCGGAGTTCTCAGAGCTTTTGCGGGAAAGGCTCGCAGCACAGCGGGGGCAACAGGACACTCTCGGCTATTTCTTTCTTTAAGAACGAAGCGAGAACAGCTTCCTCTTCGCAGCGTTACGTCGCGAAGCGAGTGAGCGAATTTCGCGCCGTCACCTGCATATGAATTTCACGGCGCGGCTCAAAGTAGATTTTCCACTTACTGCTTCTCCGCGTTGTGGTTACATAACATGGTAACTTTGAGGAAAGACGTTTCGTAGTGGTCTTTTGCAATTTTGTTTTGTCACCAGTTTACTGCCACTTTTTTTTTCGTTACGCGCACGACATTTACATTGGAAGAAAACACGAATTGCGGTTATTGCATGGTCCCGAAATTGTTTGACGCTTGAGAATTTGTAATACATAATACATAATATAACAAGCGAGCGTAAATTGCAATGGCAGAAATTCATAGAAAAATAACAATATATTTCATGTAAAGAAAACGTATAGAATTTGAAATTTTTATGATTAAAGTGGCACTTATATACATGTAGACTTGTTCAAGAGACTAAATAATTGGAACTTTATCTTGTTTTATTTCAAAAACTATTTTAATATATCAAAAATAAAAGAAGCAAATTGTTATTATTTAATGGAATACACAATTCCCGAACTAATTGTCCGTATAGTGCACTATTGTATACTCATGCATTATGACTGTATATACATTTTTCTAGTGTTTTTATGAAGATTAATTTATCGACTGTTTTTACAAACAAAGTCTTGAAATTGCCTTAAGTCACAAAACTAATTGTGTGCCATTTCGTTGATTGGTTCAAACTATTGTCTAAGTGTTAAAAATTGTGATTTTACGCACACATCATGACATTAATAGTTTATATTTGTATTTGGATAACTAATTGTGAAATTAGTGTTGTCACACTAAATTAAAAAACAGCCTTAAGAATAATATCGTCGATATAATGATGCACTATATCTAGTCTAGATATACTTATCTATGTCTAGATAATTAGTTTTGTGATTGTATATTCTGTTCGGTTTAGAGAAATGTATGAATTTATCATAATATTTTTCATAACGAAAGCTAGATATTTTATAAGAAATGATTTGATGATTGCTTTTCTCTAAAAGAAGCTATTTACTATTTTGCTGCCAAAACTTGGCAGTGTTCATATCATGAGAATTGTGAGGTTGCGTCTTCAATTCGACTTTGCTGAGACTTCGACGTGGTATCTTGGTTCATGCACGAGATACATGAGATCACGAGTCTGCAGAAACAGCCTTATCTTTGAAGATTTGATTTCGAGATAAAGGAGTGGCGCCGTAGATCTCCAGACTTCAAGAACGAGGATCTCGCGCGGATCTCGAAAAGAAAAGCCACCCCCGTGATCCCTGCGGAAAACCGTCGCTCGAGTAAACTTTCTCCTCGTCTTTCTTTGCGTTTCGCCTAGCTTTACGAAAGCAACGAATTCCGTGTCCGAGAGAGAAAAAGATGGTACACACTGCAGTTTTACGATCGATGCCATGTGTTTTTCTCGTCAGAAATGAGGTGAGTGTGACTCTCGAGTGATCGTTACGGATTGTTCGAGGTTTTTTGGTTAGTGTAAGCAAGAGATATCTTTTTCTCTAGCTGGGCTTCTTTCGCGTGAAAAGGAACGAAATTCTGTGCTGCGAACGGAGTATCGTTCGCATTCGTTGCAATGGACTCCGATCGATCGCCGTAAAAAGGTTCGATCAGTAGACTTGCATTCATCTTTCTTTTCGATGCCTACTCTTCTGCTGATCACGTAGCAATCGTATTCGTAGTAGAGAGAAGAAAATTGGAAAGCGATCGCCAATACCGAACGAATTTGCTCGTTCCTAACAGAGAAAAATAGAGAGAAATAAAGCAGAAATTAATTCTGTTTTTAAAAATAATTTCCTAAAAAAATATATTTTAAAATATAATAAATTATCACAGAAAAATATTAACAGATTTTTTATAATTTTTAAATATAGACGATGATTTTAGTAAAAAAGTATATAAATAGGAATGTCTACTATTATATTAATAATATCATCATGAACACACACTATAAAATCTCTTCTCTCTCTCTCTCTCTCTCTCTCTCTCTCTCTCTCTCTCTTTCTCTCTCTCTAACATAAAAAACATATTCTTAATAATTCTGAATAGTAAATCAATATTAATTTACTAAAGCATTAGTTTATTGAATATTAATGCAACATTATTCTACATAACTTAAGAGAAAAAGAGAATTTTATTCTCTCTTTTTAAAAAGAAATTTATTATATTTTTAATTTATGAATTCTTTACGTCAGTTTATTTTATTTCAAAACAATTCCGACAGTTTCTTTTATTTAAAGTACGTTGATAGTTTACGAAAGAGAAGTTAATGTACTATTTGCTTTAAGATACTCCTCTTTAACGTCTCTAACTTGTGGTATTGTACCCTAAATTCCACGGCACCTTTCCCCATTCTGGCATTTGACATTCCTGTGTGTCATAAGGGAGCATTTTGCAGTTTAATTGAAACTAATAAAGTAAAGTGATTCGATTAAGTGACAAACATGGACAATAGATAATAGACGGATTATACTAGTAGATCTTTGTTTATTAATAAATATAATCGACAGTGACATTGATTGATATCTATTAATTGAGTTGTTTTCAAGTTGGTCAATTTAAAAAATCAAATTTAAATGAATTGACAAATAATAATTTTTATTTAATATTATTATATAATTACAAATTATTTATGTATGTGATTAACCACTAAATTAATTACTTAAAAAAATTTTAACTAAAAATTAAAATGGTAGAAACTACTAAACTGAAAAAAATTAAAATAAGAATAACAATGCATTTGGTATCTATGTTTCGAATTCAGTTTCGTAAAAAATTAATTGGCATAAGTACAAAAAGTTCATTAATAAATATTTAAAAAAATCAAATTCATTTTTATACAAAACAAAAAACATTAGAATGAAAACATCTGAAAAACATCTGAATTTTTAAATACAATGTTGTCAACAATTTGAGACAGAAATAAATACATTGATTTATAAGATGTATTTATATATTATATATTAAAGATCTTTTTATGTGATCTTTCTTTATGGCTTAAATCAGTTAAAAATAAATTTTTGGCAAAAAAATCTTTTAAAAATCTTTGGCAAAAAAATAATTAAAAATTATGAAACGAGATATTCAATAAATTAACAAATATGTAATATTTATCAAGGCTTTATATATATATATATATATAAAATATGTATAAATATATTATAAAATATATTATTACATTATATAAAACATTTTAATAAACTTTTAAATCATGTTTTAGTCTATTTTTTAACAGGTAACTTATTTAATTTGTGTAATATATTATTATAATTTATATAATATATTAACTAATTGATTGAAGCCTATAGGGAAATTATATCGTGCTTTCTGACGTAATTTCTGATGAGGAGTACATTTGCAGCGGCATCACAAAAGTTTTCACATTCGAGAAAATATCTCTCAGCCAATGTCGGCGACGTCACAACGAAAATGCATTTTGTGGACGCAATTTATTTCGATTGTGGAAGGACTTCTTCGAAGCTAAAATATGAAAACTTTTGCCGCGTTGAAGCTGCTGCAGTACTCTCGAAAGGGGAGATTGCTCCACAGAGCGATCAAGATTTAGTTTCGTAGCATTTAATGCATTCCTAAAAAATAAAAGATTCAAATTCACGTTCAGTTTTCTTGGAACATAAATATATATTACATTGTTACTTCTTAAATTTCTTTTTATTTAATAGTTTAACCATCACTTTAGTTTCTAACTAAAGTAAAAATATATTAATCGACTTTTATGTAACAAAAACTTAAAGAATATCCTATATATCTTTGGATATTATTTTTATGTTTAATTATCAATTCTTTTTAAATAAATTTTAGAATTTTAGAATTCTTTGGAGAAGAGCCAAAACTCTTTCAATAATATTGAAGTTCTGAGAATGAAATGTTAACTGTATAGAGATTTCGTTTCCATTTTGTTTCCAAGCAGCTATAAATTAAACAAATCTTATCAGCCATTGTTCATGAGCTAATAAAAAACCATCTAACTCTACAATGTGAAGAAACAGAAAGAGAGTAGATAAAGGGAAATGGAGGATCTGAAAGAACGATACCACGGACGTGTCGCCCGATTTTTCAAAGGTTCGCTGACTTTTCTAGTTTCCACGACGCGCGATGATAATCGCGGTGCTATCGCGGTGAATGAGAATTGGCTGGACACATTGTCTCGCGGTTGGAATGCGAATTATTATGTGTATAGTACAGACCTAGCTTTCTTGCAGCCAGTACTCGGTGTGACGATATCAGAGCGTAAGTTCATCTGCGTTCCGCTTTCGCTTGGAAATTCCAGAAAATATCTCGCGCGATGTGACAGCGGCAGTCATGCGTTGCATACGAAAGAGCCACATTACGTACCGACATTACTGTTGGTCTTTGGAGAAACAGATTACGCGGGGGTGAACAGAACAATAGGAAGTGTACTCTGTGCTATGTGAAGTAATGCTTTGTTGCGCGTACCGGAAAATATACAATTCCCATGAGGAACGGAATGCCACGTGGCTCACGCATGGTACCATCGCATTTCCTGTCATTCGTATATATGCGCATTTTCGCGTACGTGATAAATTTCTGATATATTGTCGGAGTATACAGTGTACAGGACGTTTCCCCCATCTGGATTATGGACATAGAGATATTTTTTCAAAAATGTTCAAGAAAAAGATAAAAGAGGCAACAAAGATATAAAGCGTTGTTACAAAAGTGAGCCATGAAAATGGGAACAATAATTGAACTATTTTAATATAATAATTTTAATAGACAAAACTTTTTAGTTTTTGTTAACCACTGTTTACATAATATTATATTGTAAAATTATTTATGTAGTAATAAATGAGTTAATGCGTTATTTATTTGTATTAGAAAAGAAAAGTATAACTTTTTTCGCAAACAGAATTGGGTCAACAATTCTGAATTAGTGTTTAAATGATTGAAGCAAAACTGACAATTTCATAATGACGAATAAGGACTTTATTAATTTTATTTGACACAATGTTATTTTTCCTTGTGCGTATGCGCGCGCGCGTGCGTGTGTGTGTGTCTGTATATTATTATTATTATTATGATAATTTTTCGTTTCCTGCATGAAATAAATACATATAAGAAAATGTAGAAATAAAATTCTCCGAAATCGATCGCAAAAAATGAAAGCTATATCTTCCTTTATAAAATGTACTTTTTTTTGTGTGCATTTAGTAAAAATGTGTTCTAGTTTTTAACATTCTTTTCTTTAAAGAAAGAAGCAACTTATTGTACAATTTCGAGTTGCGGTAAAAAGTACGAAAGAAAGTAAAAGTAATACTGAACGTATCAATCAAGAGATTACATAGTAAATTGACTCCGGTGATTTGCAAATTTTGATTAATAAAAAAGTGATAGCTTATAATTTATCTCGGCGTACCTTTTTATACGAGTATAATTACGTTAATGGTAAAGCGGGTGATTACCCAACCCCCTAGTTAGATGATGTGTAACGAAACACCTCTAGTCATACACAAGAGCAAAACTTGCGGAATACAACGAAATTAGTTCCTCGATGATCATTCGTTATCGAAATTTCATCGCAGATTAAATGTAAGACAAAAAAAAACAAAATGGAGCGAAGAGCTTTTAAATTAACCAATCGCGTAATTTTATTTGCCGATAATTGCCTAGTGAATGGTGCAGAATAGCAAAAGAAAGGTACTTTTAAATTCTACTAATTACCGAAGTCCGTCCATCTCTCCATTCCAATGCAAAATAATATACGAGTCGTAAAAAAATCTGTGTCGTGAAGTATTGAAACATGTAATAAACTGCAATAATACCGTTTTTTTATATTCTTTCAATTACATTTAATTCGATCAGTACTAACAGTCGTTAAATGGTTCTTCTCTATCACTCTCTCTCTATTCCCTATCAATTACATGTGTTTTATTTGAGATTTAAGCAAGAATAAACATATTATCACTACTTGCGTGAGTTGATTTAATCGACGTAGTTATAACTTGTATTCCTGCATTTATTCTTTTCTTTTTTCATAATATTTATAAGATTTGTTTGTATATGTTCCAGAAATATATATGTGTATATAGGACGACACAACATGACATGATAACATGATGTAAAAGCGCATAGAATTTATTGAATATTTGATTTTATCAGTTTTCAAATGTTATGTTTTTTAATTTTGTTAGTTAAATATTAATTCTCAAGTAGCACACAGCATCTATAAAGCGTTAAAGTATTAAAAAAAATGTATACGTATATAAAAGCTTTTTTATATGTTAAAAACATGTTTAAAAAAAACAACATGTTGCCAAAAGAATTAATTAAATAAATATTCATACAAGTTTCGATTTCGAATATTTGCCAAAAATTCAAAGAATGTTTTCGACGCGTTTCAATATAATTCGTTTTTAAATCAAGCCATCCATACGTTCCGTTCCCGCAGGAAAAACCCGGAGATTCAACATGATTTGATTGATTGCACTCCCTATCTATGAGAAACTCGCGGCGACACATACGATATGCAAATGTGACACGTGTGACACGTCGTGACGCATTACATAAAAATAGGTTAATCCATTACATACTGCTGGTCGTTGGACAGGAACTAGCCTGACATTTTTTCCTGGGACGATAGTCCGTATAACAGGCTATTTCTTCCACGAATGTTACGAGATTTTATGGGTTAACGAAAAACGAACGTGTACGGCACCCTAAATTCCTCCAGGATGCTCTGCGAGTCGCAGTTGAGAACGTCCCGGATAAAATGGGGCTTTAGAGTGCGTGAGATATTTGGTTGACGTGAAATGGAAAAATATTTTCCGAGGACTCTTCTCTGTCAACTTGTCTTGCTTACTTAATCGTATGATAATTTTATTTTAGAATTAATAGATTACAAATTCGTTTTTAAAGTTACCGTTAATGTATATTAGACATTTTATTTTAATATATTATTATATTAAAATAAAATTTATATTGTAATATGTATGTTTACCAAAGATTTTAAATAAAACCTCAATTGTGAACAAATAATCACGAATGTATCTTTATAAGTTATTTTAGCATATAAAAAATGTTTGAAAATAAATACGAAGCGAAAATAAAAAATAAAGTAGCATAAAGTAAAAAGTCACTAGAAAAAAAAGTATCTTCAACAAAATTATTTTATTAAGACATTTTTTTGATAGCAAGAATATTTTGTTTACATGACAAAAAATCTAATTGCTTTCGTTTAATATACTTTAGCTTTTTAAATAACAAAAAATATTTGTTTATACTAACTAAACTGTTTAATTGATATAAACAAATATTTTTTTATTTAAAAAATTGAAAAACATATTGAGAAAATATAATTAATTTTTTGTTATATAAATATTTGGTTACGGTCATAAAAAGTGCTAGCTGAAGGCACTAAATTTTTTTTCTTAGTGTAAAGCAAGCAAAAAATATTTCTAAAAAGGGAAATATGCTTGTGAAAATCTCTCTGAGAAAGAAAGTCTGCTTGTGATAAGAAAATATTTCTATACTGAAAATGACGTGTGTCACCATCCACGAGGCAAAAAGAAAGAAAAACATGGTGAAGGAGGGTACCCAGTCAATTTTTCCGCATCATATAACGATAACAGGTATTCTCGTTGCAATAACCGCTGTGACGAAAGAAGGAGAGACAGGAAACGAGGAGAATTTGTTGTTCTAGCTCCAAAGAATTGTGAAAACTGATCTCGCTCGTGCATCATACTTTTGTTCGATCGAGCCTTTCGTGCTTACCGAAATGAAATGTTGAACTCTAACCGTTCCTTTAAGCCTGTCTTCACTTTTGTCTTTAAATTGTCCCAAAAATTGTGCGATATTTCAGCTATGATCTATGAATTTTTTATGAACGTCCGTTCTGACGAATAGAATTTATTAGTAGGATGATATCTGCGATATTAATATTATATCTATATTAGAAGAAATCGGGACTGGTTATCATACAAGATCGATTGTTAAAAAACTGATAATTCAATCAGTATATGGTACAGCATTCTCTTCTTTTTATTATAGATTACTATAATATTACTGTAATATTAAAGTACTGTGCAAAATGGTTTGCTGCAAAAAAGCGTCATATATATTATACTTATAATGACTTTTAAGAAAATGAAATTGTAAATTTTTCTTATCTTCTTTTTTGGCAGTACTGTTCGTGATTTTTTGTTGCACAAAATAATATACCTTAAATAATAATTTTTATTGCAGTTAATTAATCATTATTGTAACAAAATTTATAAATATAATTTCTTTTATTAATAACGTATATGCGAGGAAGACCAAAATGAACAGAGAATTAAGTGATAGCTAATTTTAATCTCTTTAGATAGATACATTTTTAAAGAATATATTTATAAATATAATATGTCATTTAGATATATTATATTTTTTTCATTTTTCGTATAGAAATTATAATAAAAAAAAATTATATACGTTTATGATAAAAATAATTATCTTAATTGTATCGATACTATAATTTCTTGAAATATACATAAACCACTACTGACATTAAAATAAAGACTATATTTTTTATATGTTTTATTCATATAGAATATATTATTGCAATCTCCCCTCCCCCTCCCGAACAATCAACTTCAAGCATGGGGCTAAGTCACAGTTTCATTGCTTTATTTAAAATTAAATAACTTATTTGTATGATGTATTTAATATTTTTTGTAATATTTAGAGAGAGAGAGAGAGAGAGAGAGAAAGAGAGAGAGAGAGAGAGAGAGAGATGTAAGTGTATTATAACGTACAATGTTTATACAATTCAAAATCGTCGTTCATTTTTTTCTAAAAATAATTATTCAAAAACTGATTAGTCCAGATTTCTCTTGATTGACTTAATTACTTTTATCTCTCGCGTTTGTCTCTTAACTTAATTATTAAACCTTTGTGAATACAATTTATAGGCATATCGGATTCATATGTACGTAAAGACAATAAAGGTAAAAACTGTGCAAAATAGAGCAAAATTGAACAAATGTAAATCAATCGTGAAACACATTCTCGATTTAGATCAAATATAATAATAAAAAAAGTAATATTATAACTTCTAAAACTTATCATTGTTTACAATGGAATAAAATCGAGTTAACAAAAAAAGCAATTTCTATCAAATCTGAATAAAAGTTAAAAGAATTATATCAGTTTATACTTATTCAAAACAGAGCAAGAAAATTATTGATGCATCATTAATGGAACGAAAATAAGTGAATAAGTTTTTATTCTTCATTATTCAATTTGCAAAGAAGCGTACCTATTGAGAAATAATGGTAATCGCCGAAAAGCACCATCGTTATAATGCAATAATGATAAATCGTCGGACACAAACGAACAATTAATCCCGCCAGTATAATAAATAAATGTACTCACAGACCTGGATGCGCTGTCGCCATTTACCTACTGCTTCATCATTTCGGACATTTCCCACGCGGATGCTCATTCATTCCCGGCATAATTGCGAAGACGCAATCACAATTGTATATACCTTAAGTATAGAACACAAAAATCATAATATCATCTCATATAGCATAGAAGCTTGCAGTAACATTGCTGCAATATTTCCAATGGTATTGCAATATTTAAGGGACGTTGTAATATCGCTGGAATATTGGAATGACTGTGCTGTATAAGATGTTATCACGACCATTGTGCTGTTTGACTTTTTTCTTTTTCACCCTGAAAAGAAATAAATATTTGTTTGAATAGTTTTAAATAAATATTTACTAAATATAAACGTTATATTTATTTGATACAAAAATCATTAATTTAATTATAATTCTTTTATTAATTAATTTAATTATAATTCTTTTATTAATTAATTTAATTATAATTCTTTTATCGAGTAAATATTTGTTTACTGTAAATGTTTACTTAATGTTTACATATTATTAAAAAAAATATGTATTAAGATTTAGTAAATTTTTTCAATGCAGTGAAAGAACGTAGGAGGATGAACGTTGGAAAGCTCCAATCGCAAATTATTACGTAAACAATTAAATATACGTTATGTTGGCTTGTTACGTACTATTATGGTGACATGAATGGGTTTGGAAAAGTACCTATAATGAAAGACCCTTCTACCTACAAACTTAAACAGCTTTGCCGTACTCCAATTAACGCGACACTATAATCTCCCCTCTCGTTTGGCTTAACGTGCAAAAGATTTGGTCGATATATTGATGATTAATTGTAGATCAATACACGATGGTAAATCGATGTACACTGCGGCTTTAGTCACTCAGTATATCCTGAATTAGACATAAATTGTAGATTGTGATGAGCTCTATTTTGTTTAGATGAAATCCATGGATTTGATGAAACGTAATTAATTTGCCTTGATTAATCAACTTTAATGTTCGTAACAAACACATGTGTTTTTTCGATAATTGCGATCTCCTTCGATATCACTGATAAAGTTTGGAAAATTTATGATATAAATTATAAAAGGTATTACATTAAAAAAATGAATTAGAATTATTCTTTGCTTAATAATTTTGTCAGTTTTTTAATGCTTTTTAACTAATGTTTTCAAGATCACAATTATATTTGATGTAACATTTTTTAAATGAGAGTAATGTAATTAATATAATCATAGGTGTAACTAGAATTTTGTTTAAAGGGAGGCTAAATTAGAATTAAAACTTCTAAATTAGAAAGAGGAGGAAGAATAACTATTGGATTTCTGTTTTATTATTATTTTTAATTATAAATTACTGATAGGTATATCATAAAATACATATTTAATTTATTAATTTATTTTATTTACATACATATTTAATTTACTAATTTATTTTATTTTTCTCTTAAAATTGTAAAATTGATTCTTTGAACTTTCTTAGAGGGAGGAGGAAGGGAAGAGGGAGAAGGAGAGAGAGAGAGAGAGAGAGAGAGAGAGAGAGAGAGAGAGAGAGAGAGAGAGAGAGAGTTTTAGAAAATCTTTCTATAATTTTCTCTTTCTCCTTTACTAAAATTAACATTGTAAATACTTATTAAGCACAATCTATGAATATATAATCTTTTTGTAATTATTTTGTTCATTTTTAATTTATCCTCCCCTCTGCCTTTTCTTGGCTACACTCATAAATATAGAGATTAATAAAAATAATTTCATCCTGTTACACACATTATAATATTCTTAATAGATACCTTATTCACTGTTGTGTGAATATATTCACATTGTTGAAACGTTACTGCGTTCACTCGAAATTAGCAAAATTCGCTGTCGTTTCATCCAGTCGCTACATTCAGAGTGTCGAAAAAGCCAGTTCACCGATTTATAATTTCACCGCTACAGTTCGCGCGTATGCACAGCACACAAAAACAATGGGTAAAAAATTCCCGATTACCGAGGGTAAATGAGATTAATTATCCGACGGACGGAATACGTGTGAGCGGCGTATCGCGCGTCACTCTCCACCGTGAGAGATGCATCGTGTGCCTAATTAAGCATCGAGAACATCGTTCGAACAGCCGAGCGCGTTTGATGTATTAATCGCATTAAGACACGCGGCGATGATCGGCCGTCCATCGTTATTATGTTTGAGTTACGTTAAGCGAGCAACACGTAGCGGTCACAATTTTATTACAATGCTCACGCGTCACTGGCGCGTCACGCGGCTCAACGGTTTTTCGTCTGACTAGTGCGTCGCGCGTCGTGCGATGTCACCTTCAGTGTCAGTCAACTGTTCTCAGTCAGTCCAATCGTCGGCCGTGTTTCATTTCATTGCGAGATGACGACGCGACGGGATCGTATCGCGCTTACCTGATCGAGACTCAACTCCGTAAACGTGTGTCGAGAGCGACGTTGAATCGAACGAGACACGAACGTCGTGTGTGTGTGGCACGTGAAATTAGCATCGTGTGAAATTAGTTGCGTGTGCGATCGTACGTAACGCGCGGCGCGATTAGTCTCTGCGTTTAGTTTCTCCGATACACTGAGTGTCCGTTATCGCCGCGTTGTTTATCGGACATTTCATCGTTGTACGCTTGTCGACGCACGTCGGGAATGTCGGAATAAGATGTCAATTAGATGGCAATTAAACGATGTTCCGCAGTTGTCGTCCCTTTCGTTTTCCGTTAGATTCGGAATGTGACGTCACCGCCGGCGCTTTGGTATGAAGTTGTTCGCGATTCGAATTTTTCATGCGCAGAAACATTCGAGTGCGCGTAACGAACATGGAACTGATGGAACGTTATCGAACGCCAGAGGCGAATAATCGTTGCGTTCCATTTCGCTTTGTTTGTTTATTTCAAAACGAGTCGTCGGTATAGTAAATTCGGCGGTATCACGTAAGTGATTGTCAGTAATTAGCCGAATGACCATAATTAACTATGTTTTCTCTATCGATTTGTATGCGTGTGTATACGTGTGTGCTTGGAACAATGGACAGTTTTGGAAAAGCTGAGTATTGATTGGTAAATATTTTATTTACTCATCTCTCGTATTCGCTGTTGTAATCATTTATTTATTTCTAATGATTTAGCATTATAATAATCGTGCTGACGAATATAAACATTTGTCATAGTTCTATCATTAAATGATTATATAAATATTAATCGCAAAACTTTACTTTTAATTAATTGTTATTCACTTATTTTGTATACGTAACAATGATTTATTTTACGTATTTTTGATAATAAATTTAAAAATTATTTAAATTTTTGTTTTCAGATTAACTTACGGCCTTATCACCGCAACCCCTTTGGACATCATTATGGTGAGTAATGAATTAATGTGAAACTGTGTGAATTATATATGTACTATGTAACTGAGAGCAAACTGTAGTTTTGTTCGCCAAAAAATTAGTTATTTTTAAATTGTTAGAAAGAGTTGGAGAGGGTAAAAATCTAAAGATGAGAGTAATACATTAACTCCTCAAAGTTAATCAAAATATATAAAATAGTTACTGACGTCGTATAAGATCCATTTAATTAATTAAATTAAAATTAATTAAATTTTATTAAATAGTATTTATTTATACATCTTATATATTTTATTATATATTCATAAGGCGATAAGGTATAATTCGCAAACAATTTGACTATATTTCATCAAATGAAGTTAACTGCAGACGTTTTGATTCTAGATTTGAATCCTCTTCAGTACGGTAATTAACAAGATCGATTACCAGTTTTCAGTTTGTCTATATCCACAGAAGCCTATATGTACGAACATTGTTCCAACCTGTGTAATGTTACTGCAATGTAGGTGGAATGTTGCTGCAGTATTGTTGGAGTGATCGGTACTGTATCAACTGAAAACATGTATTTTCAATCTTGCTAATTACCGCACTGAATATATTTTAATAATTCAAATATGCAGATATTACATAAAAAATATAATTGAATGGGTTCAATAGACCCTCCGTCAACTTTGGAGGATTAATATTTTGGGATTAGTATATATCTACATATTTAAAATGTGATATACAGAATATTTCAAAACTTTTATGAATCATTTTATAAAATTTATTATCATTTAAGTTATAAAATTATGTCCTTTATACAATTTATCGTAGGGATTATATGTTACTGAAACTCGAAATGGTGTATTGTTAACTGTGGCAAACTATTACAGTGTATTCCCTATTTACGAATTTTTTCCCCTTTTTCCATACTTTTTCTATTCCGTGGCTTTGTATGTACATTTAATTCACTAACGATAGTTGAACCACACAATCATTCACGGAAATACAAAAGTGTACAATGGCGAGCATTCGATTTTTATTTTATTTTGACGTTCTATTGTCACAATATCAGTTTGTCTTGTCGATTATATTTTGTGTTCGAATAGGATACAGAAACTCTCGGAAAATGAGAAACATACAATAGTTTAGTATTCACATTTTATATTATTTCAAGTGTAATTTCAAAAGGATCAGATCCAGTATATATCAAGATCCAAGATTATAAATATATGTTCACAAGAAAATATTACATATAATATACATAATAATACGAAACTTAAATATGTGTATAATAAAGATCTAAATCTAGTAAAAAATATATCACGGAATATAAGAGCAAGTAGAGCAGAAGTAGATTAGAGAAAAACAAAATAGGTATACAGAATTAACATATATATGAACATATATACAATATGTCTGAATCAAACTAAAACAGAAACAAAATTAAATGTATGTTAATTAATGTAGTTATTATGGAAATTATTTTAGGATATATGATAAAGTTAAAAACGTTAATAGCATGTTATTCGAGCAAATAATAAGTCGTTATCCGAAAACTGTTTTTTACGGCCGGAGGACGACTAACTACAGCTATCTATTATTTAAAAATTTCAAACATAATTATTACTTTATTTCTAATGTAAATTATTATAATATTTGATTTTGATTTTAACAATATTTAAAATTAATAATACATCTTTGCATATAGTGTGATATTTAAAATCTAGTATCTATTATAAATTTTTCCTGTTAATTATTATTTCTGATAAATTAGTCTATTAATTAATATATTATATTTACTATTACTCTGCGATTCATTATGCTTGTCGAGTGGTTGAATTGTAAGTAGTAAGTTTTACTTAATATTTTAACATGGAAAGGCAAATTTAATGTAACTTAATTTTAATTAAATTCAATTTTAATTTAATTGAAACCTACATCAACTGATTAGTATACGTTTCTCGCGTATCTTTCGCAAAAAGAAGTTTGTGGACATTCTGTATACGTGGCACGCAAGCGTTTGTATATCATTCGTCTCATCAGCCTGATTGGCTCGTTCCAATACATGCAAAACAAATGTCGCACGTTTTGATTAGAGTCCATGTGATTGTCCAATGCGAAATCCGCAATGTTGGTACCCGCCATTTTCATGTCATCCAACTTCCTACACGCGTTGTATTTACGTGTAAACCGCGATGGATACATTATGCTTATGCATTTTAGCTCTCTCTCTCTCTCTCTCTCTCTCTCTCTCTCTCTCTCTCTCTCTCTCTCTCTCTCTCTTTCTCTCTCTCTCTTTCTGTGGTCTCGTGCAATCTCCATGTTCTCGTACAGGTTGGTCAGAAATAGTCGGCAATCGATAGTAACGATAGGGATAGAAAAGAGAGTGCCGGGAGGGTCGCGTAATCTGATGCTGTAATCCGTTAGCTATTCTGAAAAGCCGATCACACAATAATTATGTCGCCATTTGTTGCAAGCTTTATATGAATGCACAGTGAATTACACACACAAACACACACACACACACACACACACACACATATGCATACACATAAACACACATATGTGCGCACGCGTATGTTACTCTCTATAATTGTATACAATTTATAATTGTTAGATGTAATACACATAGTATGTAATGTGTTACAGAATGAAATACATAATCGAATATATCGCTTAATTAAAACGATTATTAGCATGAGTGCTGCTACCGGCAGTCGTGAAAGAAAATAGTTGAATATTATTCGTAACGAATTCCGTATGCATTAATACATACAGACGTTATCCCGCTTAACCGATTAATTCGTGCAGCAACGACGGACGGTTTAATCCCGTTGGATAATGACCGCCTGCATGTGCGGCATGAACGTCTGACGCTTAAAGCCGAGATGAAACTTCTGTGTGTAATTCCATTAATTGCGGCGTAAATGTGAGCCGGGAGAAATATCGTTACAGACTAAAATTTCTTTTTCACATAATGCATTTCACATATGCGTACACGTGCAATTGATGCGGCTGTTAGATAAATATTAATGTTTTCAAATGGTAGACATATTTTTTCCGCAATTCGATCGATGCATCGAAATAAGAGATGATGAGCACTTTCCTTGAACATATTTTACTCGAAAAATAAAAAATGGAGAAAATAAATTGTAATTTAAAATATAATATTTTTGTAAATACGTTAAGAGTATTGAAACATTATTTACTTTTAGAAATTTAATAAGATTTGTCATCAATTTTTTTTTTATCAATTTCCTATACTCTAAATTTCTTATAGTGAAATCTCACTTTAAGAGAGTGAAAATGCAACCACCCTTGAACAACAATGAAAATATTTCACTTCTTGAAAAAGAGTGACAATTTTCATTCTTTTTAGTAAAATTTTACCAGAAAAAGTGAGATTTCACTTCTTCGAAGTGAAAATTTACTCTAAAAAGAATGAAAATTGTCACTTTTTTTCAAGAAGTGAAAGGTGGTTGTATTTTCATTTTCTTGGAGTGAGATTTTGCTGCAAGAAATTTAGAATGTAAAAATTGTGCACGAGGGAAGATAATTTTAGCATGAAAATTAGGAAATAATTCGCTTGCTTTTTTAAAAATTCTATCCATATAGATATATTTTTTTCATGATGTGTCAATTATCATTACAATATTGAACGACTAAAACCATACTAATAAAATTTAGCGCTATTTTTAATATTAAATCCTTCCAAGCCACTAAAGAGAGTTTAACGATTGTCATACAGACATTTCTTTATCATCGAAGTTCAATTCTGGGATATTAACTATAATCTATGATTCCGCATGGTCCGCCGGTAAATCGTGCATTAGACCCCGAGAGTCAGCCGAGCGATTTTCTAACTCTCCGCTCGGGAGCTCGCGAGCGTGATCGGAGTTAACTCTCGAACTCGGTGGACCGCGCGAGGCGATAAAACACAAGTAATATCCAAACTCGAGTATCTATCGGTGTTCCTTATGCCGGTCGAGTACGCGTGGTCGCGCGATGCATAATATTCCATGACAAATGGCGGATACATGGAGACGTGTATACGTGGACGAAAGGTATGATGAGAGAACTGTGAAAAGAGAATGACGGCCGCAAGGCCGTTGGTATTTCTGCAGCATAACGAAATGATTATTCTCACAGCTGTACGATAGATACCACAGCGAGGAATTGTTCCGCGTTCCACGATTATACCGTCGACATTGCGATGTGTACGTTAGTGTATACAAGCCGATCGGATGAATCCACAACCTGCTGGGTATTACTGCATTAACCAATGGAGCCGGAGATCGTACGTGCTATCTGACCGAGAATTCCAATTTCGAAATCCACGGCCGTTCCTGAAACAAGATCAAAGTTAGATCGCGCCATCGTCGATCGTGCCGCAATTCGTGACCTCCTCACAATAGTGGCGCTTCTCCATCGATTTGTTTACATATTTTATTAATAAGATGAAATCTATTTGATCTGAAATCTTTGATATTCGAAAACCACAGTATTGCCTCCTTTTAATTTGTTTCTGATTTTTTTCGAATAGAAAGATGCTTTATTTATTTTATCGATATGTTTATCGATATTGATAGAATTATCTTCGATTTTGGTACGTTTTAATTTTTTATCTTTTTATTTTATTCTAAATATATGGAGAAAATATTATTATATCTATATTTTTTCAAATCTATATTTCTTTCAATTATTATGAATCATTGATTAAATGAATTTGCGGCTACTTTTTCGAGGTTGTCTGGTTTCGTTCTACCGTGTCATCACGCTGGTTTCGCGGTAAAGAGCAGTCTTGTGCAACGGGCTTTTGGGTGCACTGGAGAAGTGTCACCAGTGAGGTTAAGCGGACGACGGTGACTAACGAAGTCGTAGTCCGTTAACAGTGTTAAGCGCGCGGCACCGCAATTTACTGTTGCCACCGCCGACAAGACCGGCCTATTTCCGAGGGAGGCACGCTCCGTCATATACATACAAGTGACGTCCACTGTGTAATTGTTCATATGTGGATACATATCGTAGTATGTAGTACGGATATAACATCTCGTGATACGAAAGCGAGCTCGATAAAATAAAATGTATTATTACGTAGCCGATTTCCGGAATTGGATTTATGAGGGTCACTCCGCGTTTTCCCAAACTGTCCATTGCAATAGCCCGTGAAATTGTTGGCAACGTTCTTAATAACCATCATTATAAAATGGAGTCATCTGCAATCGTCGTAGTAATGCCATTTCGTTCTACAACGATCGAACAAAGCGACATCGCTAGATCAAGAATTTTCTTTTATTGAAGCCGAAACTGCGCATGCGGAATCGTGAAATTAATGTCCTTTAAATGTTTTCTCCTTCCTAAACGATTATTCTCTGGCAAAAGTTAATATTCCTTCGTTTATGCCATCTAAGGATTTAGAGATACGTTTTTAATATTTTTCTTGAAGTTTGATATCATTAAAAATATTCGGATAGCAATATAAACATTTATTTATAATTAGATTTATTTGAATTCTTCGGATAGATTAAGACTGGTATTTATAGTCTATTCTTATATTTAAGACCTCTTAAATAATATCATAAGATATTAATATGATTCTGTGATTTACTTATGGCCTCTTAAGAATATACCTAAAGCGTCTTAAATATAAGAATAAAGGTTTTAAATACAAGAACGGATTATAAATGTTGGCTTAAAACTTATTTATATTTATATTTTTATTTAGTTTTGTAATGTTGTTTTTATACAATTATTATTTTATTAGTCTTGCTTATGAATATTCGGAAATTGTACGAAAGAAAATTATTTTTTTGAGTACTATGAATATATATTTATAAAGGCATAATGTAGTTTTTAATATTTTTAAAAATTAATTAAAAATAAATTCATTAATTAATTTTTTATAATAGAGTTTCACAATTTTTGATAAAATTATCTGTCTACATTTTTGTAATTTTATATTATAAATTCTATTTGAAAAAAAATGATAGAAGTGTACCTATATATTTAAATTGTATTTTTTATATAATTTTTAATAAATAAAAAAACATTTTATTCCTCGAAATGGTAACTAACAGTTCGTTGAAATTAAATAATATTTAAAGTAAAAAATAACATACAAATAAATTAAAATAAAAAATCATGTTTTTTTATTTTAATTAAAGACTTATTATAGAATTTATTATTTGATAAGATAGTATCGTAAAATTACTAATATCTTTCGATCAATCCGCATGGGCAATTTAAAAGTTCTCTTGTTTGATTGAATTCGTCTTGATTGAAGTTTTCTCACGGGTTTTCAACACTTCGGTGAACCTCGATAAAATTGGAAGCATACAATAGTCTCATCATTTTTTGTAATATGAAATATCGGTTATTGTACTGAAGTTTTTTTTACTCATATCTATTGTTTTTAAAGTTTCTTTTATTAATTCTTCCGTGGTAGTAAATTTTATCGGATCTAGAGAAAGAAAAATTAAAAGATTCCTTAATCTGTTTATGTTTCTCATTTTTATTTATATTTTAATTGTGAACCTAATTACAAATCATATCGCAGTAAATAATAGAAACTTTCAAACTGATGGATGCTATATTTAGTTTTATACTAGATCTTGGAAAAAAAAAACAATAAAGAATCATGTTTTCTAGAGCTACATTCAATTAAGTTTGAACCTAATATTGTAATCGTATATTTAGCTTCAAATATGATTGTGACACAAATTATGTATTATATATATAATAAAAAATAAATAAGGTTTTTGTGACGTTTGAGTTAAATGTGTAAATTTGGCATGACACATTCGATTCTCATTTATATGCTTCTTTAAGATTACATTTGAATACTAAAGGCATAAATCTAATTTTGAATTCTATTGGAATGGAACATGTAGATCACGTAAAGATAACTCAATGCATATTAATGACTTAATTTTAAGTTGTTAAGTTTGGCACTTGGATATCAGAGTACTTTTACATGACATAGTTTTCGATTTTTATCACTGTGATGGCTACCATATATACGCATATTTCGTGTTACAACATAAATTTGAAATTACATAGTCATGTTTAAGCTAAATGTATGATGTAGACGTGGATAGACTGTATCAAGAGTATAAGATAGTACAATGACCGAATTTAATGATGTATGGGAATATATGCTGATGATAATTAATATGCACAATCTCGTAAAATATGCAAATGCATCTCAATCGCGTCAATTACACTAGCCAACAATTCCATTGATTATACACGTTCGTTTTGTCTAATTATGCACTTTGCCCGTTGATGAGGAAACCGCGAAGCACTACAGAAACGAATTGGTCGTAACCGATGTACATTGAGTCATAACTTGTACTCTCATACAATTAACCCACGTACGTAATACATAATGCATTGCTGTTGTTGTTTTGGCAATAGTACAATTAGCGTAAGAGATCACGGTGTAGTTAGATTTTACGATTGCAAAGTTACGAATGATCACATTATGTTGTTTGATCGTTATGCAATTTTAGCAATCTTTGTTTTGTGTTTTGATGGATAAATGATACAAATAGAATTGTTGGAATTCATGCATTATTATGAAATTTGAGTAATATAATTTTGAACAAAGTTACAATAGAAAAATAAAAAAGAATCATATAATAGTCAAATTTGTGATCAAGAAATATTATGATGGGTGATTCGGTATAAGATGAGTTAAGTTTCCTTTATCGTTATATAGATTTATCTCCTCGTTTCTCTTCTAGATTATATTAGATTAGGTTAGCTTAAGTTAAGTTTCTCGAGTTCATAGAAAATATGGGGTCTATGAGTTTAGGAGTTCCTTATTAAGTAGAAGATTAAACAATGATATGGATACGAGCAACGTTAAACTAATCCATATTAACGTACTGATGTGCTTTAGTTTCTAATTTATCTGTAGCCTTGGAAATATAATTTTCCTTTACATATCTGTTTGGAAAGTAAACATTAGTGTACTTACGTATGTAGGTACGTATGTGTAGATTTATTTAATTGTTTGGATAAAACTCAAGTTTATACAGAAAACAAATCGTTTTAAAAAATAGAACTATCGTAATATATATATATATATATATATATATATATATATATATATATATATAATATATCTTGTGTTATACGTAATAATATATTATTTTATCGAGGTTGTTTTCGTAATTCTTTTAAAATAATTTAATTATTAACAATTATATTTTTTGATCCTATGAAATATTAGAGCTTTAAAAAAAATAATGTTGAATTATTAAGATTAGGTTTTGTTGTGCAAAATTTTATTTTTTAAATTTAATTTTTTAATTTTATAAAATTAATTAAAAAATTTATTTTAATTATATTGTACTTAACATTACAATGGTATTAAGTACAACAATACAATTAATATAATATAATATAGCATTATAAATATTAATAACATTAATTTTAAATAATCCGTTTTTAATACTTATTTAAAATAAAAGAACATCATATAGTAAACATTTCTTACTTCTATCATTATTATTTTCGCAACTTCGAACGAGTATAATAATATTTTTTAGAGAAACGGGAAAAAGATGCATTGTTTTGCCTAAAAAGAAAAGTACCCCATTTTGTTTCATAGATGGGCCAAAACGGAGCAAACATATCTCTGTTTAAACTGAAATATTTAAAAGGTTAATTATCACATTATAATTCAATGAGTGTTTTTGTTCTATTCATAGTAATAAAACCGTTTGTATCATAAAACATAATAAATTTAGCATTATTTGTTATAAAATATTCTTCTTCAAACAATTAAATATCCCGTTATGCTCTACGTTCCTTTATACTTTGTATATAAATCCAATGAAATAATGTAATCTGTGATTTCTATATGGTCTAATTTTATGTGGAAAATGAAAAATCAGTATGGATACAATACACAGTATCAGCAATACAAGTTTCAGCAAATTAGCTTTCCTTTTGGAATACATTTTATATAAAAGTTTGTATAAGAGTGATATAAAGTTTGGAATTACGTAATTGATTGCTATAATTTCATAATCCGATTCGTTAAACATAATTAATTACTTTATGTGCTCCAGATTTATTATTTTATGTTCTGCTCATCTCATGATAAACGAAAATTAAATTGCAAAAAATTATTTATTATTAATTTTTATTATTAATTTTATTATTAATTTTTATATGAATAATTATTTATTAAAATCAAATGGTAAATTGTTGTATAGAAATTAAATTCGAAAATTAAAATTCGACGTACTTTCTAAATTTCTCTCTTCCTGTCTTTCTCTGTCTCTCATAATCATAAATTATTTTATAATATATCACATATACAATATAACATGTGCATATTCGTAATTTTTTTGATTATTTATTAGTAAATAAATTTAATGTGCGACTTCTACATTGTTAAATTTATTTTGAGTAACACCGAAGTGTATAAATTACTGCAAAATATCCGATATCCTATTGTGCCTGTGACTCTAGTTTTTCTCGAATACGTATCCATCTTCACTACGTTAGAAACTTGGAGTGCTTTCTCGAGAATTGATTTATCATGATATGCAGCTTCGAACTCCGTAAACAACATTATGTATTATACTTTTCGAGCGTAATGTTGACAATTGGAATATTCGCTAGAAGAATTTCTAGAATTACGAACGTGCACATCGTTATGTATAATTACTCTGAAATTTTATTATTCATATTTTTGCAATAATTTTTTGACTGTTCTTTACTGTCCAATAAACATATGTGAAATTAAACAAAAAAATTTAATTCATTAAAAAATTTAATTCATATTATTACATTTATACATATACATATAAATATAATAATGGTGATTTTAAATCCATTTTTTAATCTTTTTTTTTTTTTAAATAAAGAACTGTTAAATATTTTTTACATATAAAAATATTATTTTGTATTACAACTTTGAGTAATTATAAATTATAATTTTTTTTAAAGAAGGATTAAAAAATGGATTTAAAATTGCCATTATTATGCTTTATATGTATAAATAATATAAATGTAATAATATAAATGATTGAATTCAATTTTTTTTGTTTAGTTTCCATTTGCGTATTAAATCTATTATGATATAAGTATTCATCGATTTTTACATCAAGCTTTTATGCATATAAATAGGATATTTATTTATTTTTTAAACAAATGCAATTCCCCATTTCTACAGTCTATGTTGATAGCTTTGGTACACGTGAGCAAGGGTTCGCACTCAATTACTCGCTACAGCAATAAAGCTTTATTGTTCTCGCGTCGGCATCGGTCCGGCATCAATGGCGGGTGCCTCGCACGTTGAAAAATTTGCGCGATTAATTCTCGTAGTTATTGTTCTCCCGTTTAGCGGGATTTCGGTAGTGGTTTCCGTTTCGTAACAATTGACGATTCGGAAACTATGATCACTATGCTTGCTGCATGTGCTTTAAAATTCTTTCAGATTTATAATGCAAATTCCAATAGAACCGCGATACCTAACTTAAAAATGCGGGACTACTTAAATACTTTCCTAACAAGTTGGTATTTATACATATAGTACACAAGACCAGCATTAATGGCAAATTATGAAAAATTAAAAATAAAAGGAATTAACATATGTGTTTTAATTCAGATTTAAATCAAGCAAGTATGTGCAAATGAATGCACAGTTTCAATGAGTGCTAATAGTGTCGCTTTATTGGATCGAGCTTGAGACAAAACGGTTTTTGCGTTTAGAAGTTAAACTTTCTCGGGTAAATCCGACTACTGTCGTTTAAATAAGTTGACATTAATTGTTTAACGAGTTTTTACATTCAGGATGTAATCAAATTTACTCCTCAAGTCTACATTTATAATTTTAATTAATTGTGAACTTGTTTTATATATATATATTAGGTGTTGGAATTAATTCGTAGCGTTTTACAAGTGATGGGAAGTACTTTCATTAATGTATTTTTTAATGCTCATGTGAAATAAATAACATTCTTTCATTAAAAACGCTACGAATTAATTCCAACACCTAATATATATATATATATATAGTTTTCTGAGAGTTTTTTAAAAGTAATTTTACCATATTTTAATGTGTTATTATTTTGATTATTAAATATTTGAACAATTAGAAGTTCCAGAATTCTTTTTCTATTTTCTTATATTCTCGGTTTTAAATTTTAAAAAATATTGATTTTTATAGTTTAAAAAAATTTTAGCTTTCTTTAGAGGCGTGTTAAATGAATTTTTGCATAGAGATATTTTATATGTCACCAATGAGCCTTTCGATTAATGTATGTATATACGCATATGGACATACGTAATTGCATATACTCGGACTCAACAGCATGAGCACATACGTGTTATGTATGTAGAACAGTGAACTGGTTGCAGGTTTACTTCGAAAGCGACTGTTTGACATAGAGTGGATTAACATGGAATTAGATACACACGTTCCGGCTCGAGAAGTGTGTATAGACATTTCTGAAGTCCACCCACTTTGTCTCTTCCTGTCCCCTTTTCGTTGTCTCTTCGATGCGTCGCCGTTACTAATTCGATAACCAATGAAATGTTGTATCGGAAATAGTACGAGCGATATGGGATAATGGTCATGTGTTATACAGTATCGAATTGATTCCTGTAGCGATTGTTACATGACTCTGTGTAATTGATTTGACCGGACCGGGCACGAGCGTGAGGCCGTGGCTAGCCTCGATAGATACCGATAAGATATTAGTCAGGTTACTGTAATTGTGCGGTCGGTCGAGTCAATCAAAATGCGATTATGCGCCGTCTTGTCTCTCCTAATACATATACGAAATGCGCTTGTTTCCTGATATCGCTGTGGATAATTAATCTAGATGATCAAGTTCCCTGATATCGATACGGGCTGAATCACTTACTCCTGGTTTGTAAAAATGTTTGATGAATTTAACATATGATTGTAAGTGATTATACATTTTGAATGATTTCGATTAGTATTAAGGAATTAATATACAAATTATAAATGTCATAATGGAAAAGACAGAAATATCGCTATTATGGAAAAACCAAAATACATTTCAAAATTTATTCGTCTATTCAAGACCGTGTTAAAGAATAATAAAATCTTGAAGAATAGGAACTTTTTTATAATAGCATAAATTTTGAAATAATAAAAATATATATTATTATATGTATATGTAATTAAAATATGAGTAGTTAATTAATATTTTAATTTGACTCTGTCAATTATTGATTAAGATCTGAGAAACGTTTTTATATTTTTGTTGCATAATTAATTGCGTAAAAAAATAGTGTTTCTGGTTGTCATTAATTTCTCTCCTTTTCTCTAATTTTCTTTGTGATTATTATGAGAGACTAAATAGATTAAAACACATAAAAAAATAGAAGAAATGTAATTATTTTTTAAATAAACGCATTGTTTATATTCACAATACATTCTGTAATAATTAATTCTTCAATTTTAACATAATGATTATACTCGATGATAATTGAAACGTTATGTAACCTATTTTTATTGACTGACAGTTTTAAAGGTCGATGCTAATACATGGAACAATAATAATCTATTTTTATATTGCAATCGGATCTGTCTTGAAGGTTATTCAAATCAATAGTGTATTATTTTTTTACGTTTTAATGATTCCGTCTGGCTTGCTTTTTTTGGTACATCAATGAGATCAATATTACAAGAAATGATATAGAATTCTCGTCTTTCGATTTTTATCAATTTTTATTGTTTATCCAACATTTCTTGTTTTACACTCGAGTGATTTTAATTAATTTACCAACCTTTAATCATATCGAGGAGATGTGTGAGAGAGAATAGCTTACAGAAATGTTTCTGCGGCTGACGTGCAACAGAGAACTAAGCGTAACAAGTATTGTTCGTCCGCTTGAGAAACAATAGGTACCCTATTTCATTCATCCGTCTACAATTACACGAAATTAATGGAAATGAAAATCGGAATCCACGCGGTAACATAATGAATGCCGTTATACACATTAGGACACATTCGCTCCTGTATTGTCGGCAATTCGCATGTTAATACGCTATACAACCTTTATTATTTATGACATCCGGGAACAAGAATGTATATATACGAAAAATTAGTTGCCTTGTAATGCTGTGCATAATATTATAATAATACTTATGACTTTATCTTATTAAATTCTATTTTTATCTAAATCTAGTACGTGGAACTCAATTTGAATACGCTTCAAAATATTTACACAGATATCTACTATTTTCTCTATAATCGATAGTAATATGTTTCGGACGTATAGTCAAAATTAATTTGATCAACCCGTTTATCCACAATAAATTTCTGATAACAATTGCCATGCTTGAGGGAATTAAAAATCGATTACAAGTTTAAGATAGAGAATTTGAAGGAAATTTATAAACTTTGACTTGAAATCCAATTTATCACGAAAAGACTTTTTATGATTTTTTGTCGGATGAAATCTTGGATATTTTTCAAAAATGTGAAATAGAAATACAGAAAAACGAACAGTGTTAAGCATAAGTTTATTTAAACTGCGTTAATTATAGAAATATGTGTTTTTGTCGAATTTCGCTGTAGTTATGTGCTTTATAAATTGATATTCAATGTTCATATATGTTAATGTATAACAATAAATGTTAATATATGTTAACAGATATTAATAAACATTTAATTAAATTTTTTTCATCAAGATTTAGATTAAAATTAATATTAGAAGATTTATGTTCTTATTAGGTCAATACTTCGCTCAAAAAGTTAAATTACACAACAAATTATACAAATTAATTTAAATTATACAAAAGTATAGAAAACTTATAATAGAGAAACGTTTCAAACGATATACTTCAATATTAGTTTTAGCAAAAAAACATTAATTATTTAACAAAATGTTCAACTAAATTTATTTTATTAAGTCTATTTTAAGTAACATTTCGATTATTTTTATTTTAATAACTTGTGTTTACAGAGACAACAAAATTATTTTTGAAATATTTTTTGTACAGCTATTTACATAATTATGATATTTATTAATTAAAATACGTATAATATAACCAATTGAATTATTTAATGGAAAGGAGGAAGTTGTGGATTTTTTGTTTTAATAATATAACTCACAATCAGTGGATATTTATGTGATATAACTATTCTTGATACTAAGTTGGCCAGAAAGCCAACATTAACAGTGTTATAGGTAGAAGTTCATCCAGCATACAAAAAGAACGTAATTTACAAAAAAACTGAAGAGGGAAAAAGAATGCGGTGAAATAGGAGGAAGGATATAAAATATCAACTAGTACATAGTAGGTGTAACTTTACAGTGTTTACACATCTGATACATGCACTACATATTTCATTCACGAAATTTAGTTCAATTATATCATTTGAGAGCCACATTCAAAACCTCCGAGCTAGAATGAAGTTATAAAATTAATATTAACATACTTCTCAAAAACATACAACCTGTGTGAAATGTCTGCTATGTAACCAACTTATAAAATTGAAATGCAGCTTTTATGGTACGCAGTAAACATTAATGACCAGTGGCCATGTTATAAAGTCTAAGCAGACTGTAAAGAAATAATTTTGACAATCGCTCCCAGAATGTAACATTAACTCTATACAAAATATCATGATCTTCCACCTGTTTCATAACCGCTCCCTTTCTTCTAATAGTATAATAATGTAAAAATATTCAGTATCAGTTAACATATCGTACTTTAATAGGTTTTATTATTCGTAATATTTATATTATTGTTACAATAATATAAACGAGTTAAAGTTTTTAAAAAATGCGTGAACAAGAAGAATCAGATAAAATATTTTTTATATAAGTTTATATAAATATAATAAATATATACATATAAATATATAATCAAGCCCATAATCAGTTTATTCTAATAGTACGGTTTATATGACAATATCTCTTGATCGTGAAATCGGGTACCACCAATCCCGAATTGCTTGCGGTGATGGGACAGTGGTTGGTCATCTCCAGATTTGATCTCTGGTGTCTACGTCCCCACGGGAGACACGTCAAAGCTGTCGAACATAGATCGGCAAACATGCGGATTCGGGGCGTCCACGCATTGTGGTGACGCTAGGAACGGTTCAAAGCCCACGGCTGACCTGCTGACATCCTTGGTATATGCCGTCAACGGCCTTCTGCGATCAACCAAATCGATTGCCTTTGCCAAATTGAATAGACAGAAAATTCAGGTTACATTGAATTGCTTTACTGTTCAAATTTGATTAAGATGAGTGCGGGAAGGTATAATTCCATGATAAAACTATAAAACTATAATTTACTTTAATATTTTTTATGTTTGTTTAGACAAGAAGTATTAATCTTCGATTAACGTTCGTTATCTATTCTGAAGACTTGATTCCTTATTTTAATAAAACTTCTATGATAAATATACTTCTGAAATAATTTTACGAATTGCATTACAGGTAACAGAACAAAATAAAACAGATCAATTTATTAATTTTTAAATTAATTTTAATGTCTCTCTATGAATGTATGGTATCTATATCTATGAAGAACGTTTATATGAATCTATTAAAATTATATTATATCTGTTACATATATATATGAATCTACGAATTGCGATTGTATATGTCAGTACTAAGTGTCAATGAGTTAGCTTAAAAAATCTAAAGAACATAATGCAAGAATATAATGTTAACTTGCTAAATTGATTTATTTATTATTATCTTAATCAATATATAACAAAAATTCACATGTTTTTTATCGATTTTCTACATATTATAGCATGTAACGATCAAAATTTCCTTACTCTATTTTAATAATTTAATAAAGCATACAAGCGGATTATATGAATATTTTAGTTAGTTTCTTGCGTAATTCGATATTCATTCGGTGTGATCAAGAGAAACTTGAATCGAGCATAAACGGTATCTCGGAGGTATCGTTGCTCTACAAACTGTCAAGCGTATCACATGCGGATATCATTAAATATTAGATACGAAACATTTACGAGTTCAATGAAGCTTACGTAAACGAAAGTCAAAACTGCAACACACTTTCTGCGCACTATATACATGCATACGTGCACGCGTGTTATTCTAATTATTCTTTACCATTATTCTTAGTTCTCTTTTCTGTTAAGAATTCATATCAGCCTAGTTGTCCCCCTCCCTCCCCCACTAAACTAAATCTTAATGAATAAATTATATAATAATGCGCTATTTATGCGCTCTCAAAATCCACAGAAATTTTTTGCGCTCATTTCGTTTAGCTAAAAAAAATTTGTTGCGAGGGGAGGGGGCTGAGTAACCTATCCCCCTCTCCATGTCTTAATAACAACCGATTTGGAAAATCAAATACACAAGATTCATGCGCTATTTATGTGCTTTTATATTTACATAGTTTCAATTTTTGCGTTGCATCCCTTAAGGCACTTCCCTCTTGGAGCAATCAGTTATATTCATCCCTAAGTTGTTTAAAATTACAAAATTACACTATCTAACCATGCAAAATATATCTTCGATTTATGCGCTACTATTTCCAAAGCGATTTTTATGCTGTAATCCTTAAGGGACTTCCTTCTTGGAGCAAACAGTTACATTTATTTCTAAGTCATTTAAAATTGTAAAATTACGCTATTTGACTATGCAAAATATATCTCCGATTTATGTACAATTAAAACATGTATTTTCACAATTTTTAATAATTTAGATGCGAATATTGTTATTTACTCCAAGAGAGAAATCCCGTAAAGGTTGCAGCGCAAAAATCGAAATTGCTTGGAAATAGTAGCGTATAAATCGAAAATATATTTTGTATGGTTGGAGTATAGTGTAATTTTACAATTTTAAATGACTTAGGGATGAATATGACTGTTTGCTCCAAGAGGGAAGTTCCTTAAGGAATGCAGCGCAAAAATTGAAACTATGAATATGAAAGCACATAAATAGCGCATAAATGTATTTGATTTTCCAAATTGTTATTAACACGTGTGGAGAGGGCTGACAGCCTACTCAGCCCCCACACCAAATTTTTTTTTGGCTAAATGAAATGAGCGCAAACATTTTTTTGCGGATTTTGAGAGCGCATAAATAGCGCATTATATAATTTATTTATTAAGATTTGGTCTAGTGGGGGAGAGGAAGGGGGGTTAGCTAGGCAGACGTTAAGAATCCCGTTAATTTATCGTAGATTCGTCATAATGGGAAAGTTCGTAAATTAGAACAATTCGTCGTTAAAAATACATACAGAGTACTGATAATGTGTTTAGTCGCTCTAACCTTGGTAATCTAAACAATATTACTCTACAAATATTTTCGTTTTCTCGTTTATAGTAAAGCCGATTTTCGACAAAAGTGCTCTTGATGGTGGAACGCCCAGGCTCTTACGTGGTTGAAGTGCTCTAAGACGGAGTGCTCGTTAAACAAAACGAAACGAAGCATCGATCGATTTCCCTCGGATCTATTTACACTTCTACTTGATTTTTAACGGCTTTTTGGATGAAGATTGTTTTTCAATAAATAGCACCTCTTTCTATTACGTTATTACATTACTCTGTAGATAGTACTCCGGAATTTGTTAAAACATATAAACATAATAACAGTGATATCGTGTCATCATCTATCGACGCTGACGTCATCACATTGATCAAGTGTTAGCTTCAGTAAAATCACAGCAAATTTATCAAGAAGAATTGACAAAATGATTCGCGTGCTTAAACTGTTCTTTCTTGGCAAGTCGTGAGATTGGAATAGCGATCAGAGGAAATGGAAGTATCGACCATTCGTGCGCATCGCGAATATCGCCGCCGGGACATTGTATTTGGATACAAACCAAAGGCACCGCTTATAATGTCCGCCCGCATAACCCGCGTAATCTCCCTTTCGGTTTACAAACGTTATTCCACGAACGAAATATCGTTCTTTTTCACGTTTTTCAACCCTGCGGCATGTCTTGCCGCGCACCAAGGGATGTACAAAAGCCATTTGTCGACGTCGATGTGTGCGTGTACGAGTGTATACGTGTCTAACGTGTGTACACGTGCGCATCTACCGACTTCACGAACGGAGTTCTTGTATAACTCCGGCTTGTCGGAACTTTAATAGGAATTCTCGTAGAAACGATCGATCGCAAGCAATCGTTCGCCACACCGTTTGAGGAGTAACTCCAGTTTTCAATTATTACAAACGTCATCAGATCGAGTTTCAATTATTGTAAACGTCAATGTTCTTATCGAAACGCGTGCGACGATATCACAATGCAATGTAATAAAGTTGTGGGAAAAGAATTCTAGGTGATGATGTATTATCTAAATATAGAATTGCCTTATGATGGAATATAGAATTGCCTTGTGATTTTTTATGATTTTGTATTCTTGGTTTTATGCAAAATCTATCGTTATGCAGAATCTCTGAAATAATAAAATTGATTCTCTATATTACTTATGTTACTGCACCCATTTTTATGAACTGATTATCGTTATTACAATATTAACGTAGTTTATCGGAAGTGATCTGTCCTAAGGGAACTATTTCCTCTGCGACTATCTTTTTTTTTCTGATCTTCGTTGATTAGCTGCTCCACCACTGCCGACGAGTAAGTGGTGAGAAATATTATCGGCGACGCCCATTAAATATCGAGCCCGTTAAAACGCCACCCATCCCGGATAAACGCTCGGCGCCAGAACGACAATAAATCCGCGGCTTGCATGCTATTGAATATCACGCGAGCTAGATTTCGTGGGAACCCCTGATGTTGTTGAGCTACGGATTTTGGCGCGACGCTTCTGCTCGTTATATGCTGCAATTAATTATGATAAGCAGTAGCGACGATTAATAGTCGCCGCTCTTTCGAGAAGAGGCAGTAATTACTTCTACGCGGCAGTTACCGGTGATAACTCAGTAACAACGCTAACATAAACGCGCGATGTGCAAATTGCGACCTTCCTCTCTTTGAAATATGAAAAGAAATAATCTGAAATTTTTCTAGATATTGTAGGAAATAGGCTTTTAGAAAATTTCTTTCAAATTTATTTTTTGAACTAGAAAATAAAGCTAAATAACGAATAAATTGAAAGTATATTATAATAATATATTCATTCATATATAGAGAGAAAAGAACAAAGGGACGTTTCGAATTAACTGAGTTTATTTTCTGACCTCCACTGAATAACTGGTAACTACGCCATCTCCTATGAATGAGTGGCGAGAAATATTATCTGGATTATACTGTATAATCATATATTTTTGTTTACTTGAAATTGTGGAATTGAGAAAGTCATAAATGATACACACACACACACACACATATATATATATATATATATATATATATATATATATATATATGAAAGAAAAATCTTTCAAACAACACAAAATATTTTAAAGACTTCTTTTTAAACATATCATAAGAAACAGATTGTTATGAATCTTATTCAGATAGTATCATGTCCAAAATCGGAATGTAAAACATTTTAAAGTTACGTGTCTTTAGAAGACATATATCTTATGTTCCGATTTGGAACATAATGTTATCTGAATAAGATTTAGAATAACCTTCTTTTAGATATAAATCAGTTTTTTCTTAATAGACATTTTTCTTTTCAAAAGTAGTTTTTTAAGTTCCTTGTCTTTAATATTTTAATTCATTTATGATCTTTCGAAAAGTTTAATAATTCTGCTTTCTATAACTCTCGAATAAAAATTTCAACGCACATATAAAATAGATATTGAATAAGACATTCGGAAAGTTTACATAGAATATGTATGTAGTTCAACATATTTATTAATTTTTAATCAATTTTAGTTACAGATTTATTTTTAAAAAGTAAGTGAAAAAAAATTTTAAAAAATTATTGAATGTGAATTCTTAACTATGAATGAGTCTGATGAGTGAAAAATTTATTATTACATTGTACGAAGGCAATGAATCTTCATCAGTCTTTAATACGGAAATATTTAACGAAATCGGAGAAATACATATTCCACGGATGACGTGGTAATTAATTTCTGAAATTAAAACGTGATATTTTCTCGTACGTTATTGCTTCTCGCATATTCCTTGATATGTCTAAAAAGAATTTTATTTGGCACGAAGAATTTATAACTCTCTTTATGTGCACCATTATATCCAACAGTGAAGGGGTTGAGTATTTTACGGAAACATCTCGATGTGCTATTATATAGATATTGTGCGAATTATGATGCCGCATAACGATGGTTTATTTTATCACTTAATTAATTTATATGCATATAAATGTATGTGCATAGTGTACATGTACTTCATATAACTATATAAAGAGAGTAATTTAATGAGTTATATAAACAAGGTGCAACTTGAATAGGTTCCTGTTGTTAAAAGGATTTTAATTTCACGCTAGTTTTCGATTATATTAGTTTTATTTTTACTCGCTGAAAAAATCAAAACATGGTAAAAATAGGAAAAACAATTGAATTTAACACAAAAATTTATTTTTATAATTATATAAAATTTATTCAAACAGAAATAGTCATAAATAAAGATTTTGTTTGCGATATTTAATTGAAGTATAATTTCTTTTGCATGTATGAAAAGTATCTATTATAACTATTTTTAAAAAAAAAGAGTAATGTTGGAAATAATTAGAAACTTTTAAAGTACATAAAATGTAAGAAATCTTTCCATCATATTTTTCTTTAAGACAGTTGTAAGGAAATGCAGAAAAGAGAGTAAAAAGATTTTTAAACTTTTCTTGCGGTTCCACTGATAATGAAAGATGCTGCTAGCTCTTTATAGCAGTTTGCAGTGCTCTTCAATTAGGACGAGTCCACTCTATTTTTTTATTTCACATGTCATCTTTCACAATTAATGAGAGAGTGAAAAAAACTATTATAAGTTACATTTATAATAAAATGAGTCAAAGCTAATGAAATTAAAATTGTTCTATTAAAATAGAAGTTATTTATTTATTTTTGCAAAAAAAATTATATTTGTTTAATATACGATATTGCAAATCAGTGCATGTTATTTATTGCAAATATTTGTTTGAAATATTTTATGTATTTTCTTCTAGAACTTCGTGATGTAAATTTGCATCTCATTTATTTATGTAACATTTATTTTTAATTTGTAGTTGCGTTAATTAATCGGTTGCTGTTTATCAAATAAAAGGATAAATAATTTCGTTCGTTGTGCATAATAATACCTTTTTTGTCATTCAGACTTTTAAATGATAATAACTATATATCCATAAAATTGTCCTTTCAAGTAATTCGTGAATGGCGTGCGCGAGATCTTGCCTGATAGATATGGAGGAGATAATTCCGTTTCTCACTTTTCGCAGAACATATTTGACCCTTGACAGTAGATAAACCTTAACTCTGTACCATTATGTAAGGGCTTCAATTAAATCCAGCACGAGATATCACGATTCATCGTATCTAGCGCGTCCGGTGCGAAATTGTAACGGTCGTGCCGTAAGCCAATGAGAGTGTCTGCCAGATAATAGTCTAGATTCCTTCAGTGTAGTATAGCTTCATATACGCCTATTACACGTTTACTTTCCTTTTATGCTGACGTGACGTGTGGAGGGTCAATTTCTATATATCTCACTTTACAATTGAGATCTTATCGACGCATTAAAGAGTAAGGATTTCCGACGTAATCTTACAGAATGATAAATTAGAATGGTTTCATTCCTTGGTCCGTTCTTGGTTTATTTATCTTTTGTATAATACATTCTATTAAAAATATTTATTACATTTAATGATTCTGATAAATGATATTATTTTGAAGTTTGAAATACATTTTGATGTACAAATTATACATCACATTAAAGGATTACTTAAGTCAAGTTGAATGGCGTATTGTTTATTATTTTGAGAAAACATCAGGAATATAAGAAAAATCGTGATGAAAGATAATAAATTGAATGTTATTACATTTATAAATGAAAAATTGTTACATAAGATACAGAACCGCCGAGAATAGCAACAAGAACTATAGTGTTACTTAATACGTGTAACTTGGAGAAAATTTTCAAGCAATTAATGAGTGACAAAGTTCAATGTAAAATAATCGTTTTATTTCGAATTCCAGCTTGAATAACAAATACGCTTATTATTTTACGTGCTTAAATACTAAAGATAGTTTTTATTACCGTTTATTAATTTATTTAACAATTTTTTAATTTATTCTTGTTGATATAACATTTTCTGCTATATTATTGATGTTTCTTCATAATAAGCGATACTTGACTTCGCTTAAGTAACTCTTTATAATAATACAGAATTTGTATACCTTGGAACTCCATTATGTCGAAAAACAGCCGAAACTTAACATCCTCCTTTATGATCAAATATTGATTGGTAAATTAAAAATCTAGTATTGTCGTGATGACGCTAACATACATATACCTAATGATACAGAGCTAACAATATAATTACGTTTAAAAATAATATATTATTAATATATAGATATTTATGTTATAATATAAGAATATATGCTACTGTAATAAAGTTTTATAATAAATTATAAAACTTCAGTAATTTCATATAATAAATAAGGAACTAAATTATTGAAATTTCATGTTAATTTCATGTTGAAATTTTATTATATTAAAACATTAATATAAAATATTAGCAAAAAATACCATTTGGTTATTAATATTAAGGGATTGTATGTAGACCGATTATAGATAAATCGGTCTCTTGTGTGATACGTCAAAGATTATAATTGAGATTTTATCGACGCACCAAACGGCGCCAACTTTTGGCGCAACACGTGCCAAGGTTCGCATGCAGCAAGGCAAACCCCAATGGCCTTCTAATCGAACAATGATCAAACGACGTGTCTAATAATCGCGATCACAAATTACGTTTTAATATGAGCAGGTATTTCATTCCCGATCAATGTTTATGTTGCAGACAAAGCAGCCGCCTCAATTTCTGTGCCAAGAAGCGCGATGACTGCCAGAAATTCTTGGAGACAACGACGTCCAGTTGGTGAGTTGTTTGCATCTTAGCACGTATATTTTAAATTGCAAATCTAACATTATATAAGAATTCTTGAGTATTGCTGCAAACTTTAAATTTTTCTATAAGCTTTTATATTATTGAAAAAATATTTGACAAATTATGGAATAAGATAATAAATATTTAAATGAAAATTGGATATATTCGTTTTGCAACGAATATATCCAATTTTCATTTAAATATTCATTGTTTTATTCTACAATTTGTCAAATTTTTTTTTTTTTAATAAAATACTGATCCTGTAATAAATTTTAAACAAAAGTTTTCTTAGAAAAGTTATATCGGAAATCATGTAATTAATTTTAGAAATGTTAAATAATTTAACAATTATATCTCCGTTGAAATAAAATTTGTTTGAAAAACACATAAAAAAACACATTTTAATATTAAATGAGTTTATATTTATATACATAACAAAAAAAATTTTTTAAATTAATTATGTGAAATAATTAAATTTTACGTAATTTTAAATATAATTTTAAATGCTTTTGCATTTCATTGATTTCCAAAATTTTCTGTATATTAGAAAAAATTTTAATTGAGATTTTCCAATAATTTTCAACGAATTGACACTTTTCATAGTGTCAGTATATAAGTTACTGAAATAAATGCATTAGACTTGATTAGAGACAGATGGTGAATAATTCTATATATAAAGTTGGTATTGAAATAGCAGATTAAATATTATTCTTTGACTAGAAGTTGCGAAGTTTTACGGTGCAAAAGCGTGGATGGCGACGAAACTGAGATTAATTTCTACTAACGCGCTCGATGAAAACCCTGTCGATACTTGCGGAATTTCTCGTGTTGTAGAAACGGCAGTGCATCTTCATCCTGCCGTTGCGCGGTACGCATTAGCAAGTTTTTCGACGATGCGGTGCGGTGGCGCGATAAATCATAGTCGAGATTCCAGATGAGAGACGACGGATGAAAAATGATGCTCTGGAAAACGAACGCGTTACCGTGGTCCGAGCAATCCTGAAATCGTGCTTCGGCTAAGAACTTGTTCGCACAAAAGCGAGCAGAGTGTTGCTTCCAATCTTATATGAATCTATTTTTGTTTTCTGAGATTTTTATCTCATCTAAAGGCAAATAATTAATATTTTTGAGGAAAGATAACTATATATTTAAGTTAATTAAAAGTTTTTTGCTTTAATAATAATGACAAAAATTTTATCGAATATTATTACGGTATCACACATTGCGTGGAATTGTCGATATGGTAACTATCGACAATCGTTGATTGGCAGCAGATGTATGGGTCTAAGCCGCCTAGAGCTCCGAGATTTGAATGCTACAGATTGTGCGTTCGCAATCCACATTGCGCTTGAGGTATTAATAAGGTATTTAGTCAAGGATATGCATGAAGCGAGAATAATCTTATACGTATTAAAGTAAACATCACCGTAAACATCTGCATAAACATAAAACTAATATTAAAAACATATCGATTTTATATGACAGAGGAAGAGAAAGACAGAATATACATATCTATTTTTTCTTTATTTTAAATTATATATGCATGTACATATATGTAAGTAATGTAAGTATATATTATTTAAGAGAATTTCTAAAAAATTTACATACTAATTTACAATATATGTAGCAATTATGAAATGTGTGTGCGCGCGCGTGCGCGCGCGCGTGTGTGTGTGGGTCTGTCTCTCTCTTTCTCTTTTTATTTTTCTAATAACATTTTTATTTAATTACTGTCATGCGACATATAATGATTACAATCAAATATATTAAATTAGCTTAAAAAGATTTTGAGTAATATGTTTTATTTTTTTCACATATGTTTAAATAGGTTTTATTGCAAAATCATAGATGGTGCTGATTATTTTTGTATTCCGTGATAAGAGAAGTATTGAACGTTAAATGTGATATATATTACATGAAAAAATACATAATTCAAATTCTGTTATTGAAATTATTCCTGTTTGCTATAATTAAATATATTTTCTACATTTAGAACGTATAAAACTAAGTCATGCATATAATGAAATAATATCGCATAGGTATTATTTATATCGCACCTGTGAGATATTTAGAATAGAACAAGAAAACCTATTTAGAAAATAGTTTGCTGAATTTATTTTTCGCAAAATATCTCGTATTAATTACGGTGAAAAATGTGCGTGCTTGTCGTTACCTACATATAGTTAACAATTTAAATAATAAGTGATTATCTTATAATGTGTTTTAATATTAAAATAATTATCTGACCAATGAAAATATAAAATGTTATACGTACATATCTCTCGATTTTGTCTCGTATTCTAATTTATAATTTATATCTGAATTATTTTATTATAAAAATAAAAGATTTAACGCGTGATCAAATCATATAAAAAATTTATTTATATTATAATGAACATCTTTCTCTGAGAGATAAAATATGTTCCTAATTTTTTTTATTAATTTAAATATTAGGTGTTGGAATTAATTCGTAGCGTTTTACAAGTGATGGGAAGTACTTTCATTAATGTATTTTTTAATGCTCATGTGAAATAAATAACATTCTTTCATTAAAAACGCTACGAATTAATTCCAACACCTAATATTACATTTTTCTCTGTGGTAAAACTTGCTATATATGTAATACATTTTTAGATATTCTGTTAAATAGAGAAAATATTTTGCATAATTTGATAATTTTCAGTGCAAGTTAAGTTTATCTAATCAATGCAATCTAAAATGTAACGGTAAAATGATTAAAATAATTTTATTTAAGGCTAGTTTTATTACACATGTGAATGATTTTATAAATTATTAAAATGAATCCATATTTAAATAAACTATACAATATATGTATTTATTGCATATAAAAGTGGATTTTTGTAGACATACATTTGAGTCTAATTCATATCTAAAAAATACTAATTGTTCTGTGTGAGAATATAGAGTGTAATCGAGATTTGAATTGAAGTTTTACTAGGGATTTTGGAAAGAGTGAAGTGCAAGAGAGGGTGTGCGAGCATGCCTTGAAGTTTTAAAAGAGTTTAGGTGAACTTTTGAGAGTTTTTCCGGGGGAAGTTCCGCCGTCCTCGAATATCTGCTTTGCGTGAGTTGCATTCTTATTCATAAAAATGAAATATTGTAAAAAAACTTACAGTTTAACAGCGCGATAAATAGAATTGGAATTTTTTGACATTATTCGCCTCTTTCCTAGGCACAAAAAAAGAGAATCTTCAATCATAAATGATGAATGAAATTTTACATGGAACATATTGAATTCAGCTTTGCTGTTTATAGATTTTTACAGATCAATGAATATTTCAGCACATACGTTTTAAATAATTTAAAAAATTGTTTCGAATATTAATATCAATTATTTAACAATATGAATTTAATGATATTATTATTATTACATAATACAATATTTATATAAAATATTATGAAAATATTAATTGCGTGTTTCTATTATTTATTTGTATTTATATTTTTTATTTATATTTTATGGATTATGAATTTAGTTAAAAAAAAATTAAGGGTTTTTTTGACACTAATGTATGCAATATAAATAAGAAAGAAAAACATAACTAATAGTATTGTTGATAAAATTATATTAAATTTCTTTGAAGATTTACATCACATTATATCGAAAATTATTAATTAAATAATGTCTTATTATTTGCATCAAATTGTTTGTCTTTAATTAAAAGATTAGTGATAATTTTCAATGATAATTACACTAACATTACTTCAATTCTGATAATTAAAGAATATTTGTGATAAAAATATTGCATTACTAATTTTATGCGTTTTAATTTGTATGAAAAATAAAAAGCGGAAATAAATTTTATCTAATCTGTTAAAAAAATTTATAGAAGATGCGAAAAGAAATCGAAATTGAAGATGAAGGAATGACAAATGAAACGGATCGGAATAATGAGGAATAATCATTAAGGGTTTTTATTGAAAAGTCCTATTATCAACGCGAGACTAGTCCTGTGAGAGTACCTACTTCCTTTAGCAGGAACTCCTCCCATGAACGTTGTGCACGTAATTGCCGACCAAGGAAGCTGAGCTTCGAGGTCGCTAATTCTTTTAACAGTCCAAAAAATGGCGGGAATAGTTCGGATAAGAGACAAAAGTATCTTTAGGTATTTCTAATTAGAGAATAATATAATTCAAAAGAAGTTTATTTATTTAAATTTTGTTATTTAAATTCTTCATATAGTTAAAAATATGTAACATTTTTAATGAACTGTGATAAGTTAAAAATTAAATTTTTATAAATTAAAAACAATTTTCTAAAAGCTTTAGAAAACGTGTAATTTTATAATATTATACTTATTTTTAATTAATAATTGATGTGTTATAATGAATACTGATTAAGTTCAATTTATAAAAAAAAAATTGATTAAAAATGTTCAATTTTTTAACTACAGTTACTAAGGAAAAGAAGTTTTATTATATGTTTTTATACAAACACATATTGTTACTTATATATAATGTATAAAATAGTTTCTGTATTATACTAATACAGAAATTTAATATGTAATACATACCGATTAAATTTAATTTATCAAAATTTGTTAAATTTATTACGGTAATCTTTTAATTGCATATAGTTATATATAGGTAAAATTGCATATAGGTAAAAAAAAAACATTTTTATGTATTTTGATACAGATACACATATTATTACTTATTACATAAGTTTTTGCATATTAGTTTACATTTTTTAAAGATTCACATTTTTTTTAAATCCACATTTTTTTTAAAGACAATTTATGTCTTTAAAAAAATGTGGATTTTATTGAGATTGTATATAGAAGGTATTATATTATAATATTATTTATATTGCTACTATGTGTTGCTGCTAAAAAATAAGCTTACATGAGAAAAATATTATTTCAAATATTATTAAGTTTTTTATAAAGTATTTATATGAACTATTTCTTAGCAACTATCTTATACAACTACTTCTTTTGCTGTACATAGAATTTGAAAAACATGACAAAAAATTTTTAAAAAATGCATGTTCGCGGTTTCTAAGCATTTGTACGTATTGATTTATACTTGCGCATCGTCGTTTTCCATAAATTAAGATTATCCGCTTGGCTTAATTTTACGCATTGTATCCAGACCCTAGGACACATTCTTGTGCGCTAGGATATCGTCCTCTCTCGAGAGAGGATCCGCCTTTTCCACGTTTGCTCATGAACGGACTTAATTCACTGCTCGCTCATGCCGAAATAGCTTCCATCTTTGTGTCACGCCTTTTTGTAATTAACATTAAAGATCTGCTTGATGAGATTTTACTTTTATGCAATTTAAGTAGATTTTTTTGTTGTGCATCTAATACACACCTAACTTTATCTATGTTTAATCTTTGTATTTACCATTATATAATTAGTGTCGAAGTTTAATTTCAAATACTCAGCAAGTTTTAACAGCATTTGGCATTTAAATTCAATTTTAATGAAAAATATTATAGTATAAAGTGCATGAATTAAAATAAACAATAATAATAGATAATTTTATAGAAAATTATCTTTATTATTTTGAATATTAATTAGAAATTTTTGTACTTTTTATTCCTTTTGTGTAATAAAGATTTAATCAGAGATAATTAAATAGAGTTACTCATAAAGAAAATAGACCATTGTATCGTTACAAAGCTCGTTTTTTTGCGAATGAGTACACATATTTGTTTATATGTTCGTTGAATTTTCCTTCCCAATGCTATGTGAGCACAATTATTCTCTATTCATTTTCTCTCTATCGTTTATTAGGTACAAAATTCTCTTCTGGAATTCCATGAAATATATCTATGAAAAATTTTCTCTTTTTTTGTACGTATTTGTAAAGAAGGTTCACAAAATATCATTTAATTACGGTCAACATTTTTTTTTTAATTTTATTTATTATACTTAAATTTTTATTTCATATGAGATTATTTCATTTTCATCTTCTCTAAAATCTTCTTGTAACAAATACAAAAATATTTTATGAAATAATTGCTTCAACTTTAAGTCAGTAATAAGTAGGAAACAGTTATTAAGCATATGTATAGTCAATTAAATGTAATAAATGTATTATTATTATACAAACTGATTTTAAGAGACTCACCTGATGTTACATGAATTTTTTGTACAAATATATAAATTAATCTGTACGCTTTGCAATATTAATTTTGCAGAACACTATTCACGATTCACATTGCTTAGTAGGTTCGCTTTCTAGCTTAAATAATTAGATACTTGAACTGTTTATGGTTAATTTCGGATACAAAGGAGAACGTATCTTCAGACGTATTGCGTTGGAAGCTTCAGTTGCCACGTACACATCTGTATGCACATACATGCGTGTACGCTGCTGCAATCAATTCTGTGCGGCAACGCATTCGACATGCGAGTACCATGAAACACTTTAGATTAAACAGATACTGCCTTTCGTACTAATTTCATATACAAATGCACGTGCTTTTTGTAACTGTAAAATTTGAAATATCTAATATCAATTTTGTTAATCGTAATTCTTAAAATAATATAATAACAATACAATTCAATAATCAGTAAATCAATAAATTTTAATTATTATAGAATAATTTTAATTATTACGTAATAAAATTGAAGTAGTATTATTTTGGTATTAAAAATTAGAAGATGGAAATTAACTAAAATTATAATTATGATGTGATTATCATGCATAAATGTTTTTAAATAAAATATTATAACTACGTCACAATAACTGATACTGGCAAAGTAACAACATAATATACATACGCACACATATACATGTATATATATATATATATATATATATATACATATATGTGTGTGTATGTGTGTGTGTATATATAAGAAAATATTATGATATAGTTTTTCTATAAATTATAATATTTATATATTAAACATACTTAATATTTTTAGTTAAAATACATTTAAAAAAAATAACAAAGACGGTAAAAAAACATAATAATGTGGATTTATTTTGATTTCATGCGTACTCTTGCCGCAAGTAATTGCAGTCATGCGAGTTGCATGCGTCACAGTGCGCGGCTACATTCTATAAAGATGTTTCAGCTAGCACAAAGCTGATTGCAGCTATTACCCTGACAAAGGGTGTATGCGGTTTCGTAGTTCCTTTGGTGAAGTCTACGTGAAGCCGAAAACAATGCATCGTCTTGTGCATAGAAGCGCATTCGACAGGCGTTGCAGGACGGTAGAAAGCACGTCTTGTTAATACTGTCATGTTATGGAACAAGGAATAATGCATGAATGTATTAAGTTGACTATCGTATCAAGTATCGTATTGTATATATTAATTAGTTAATAGTGTATTTATGTATAATGCAAAAATAAAAAGTGATATTTTTCATATCACAACAGTATTTTGTATTATAGTATAAATAACAAATATATATCTCTCTCCGTATTTAAATTGTGCAAAATAATATTAAATTTACTAAACAAAATATCTTAATACCGCAAATGTGAATACACAACTGAGTAATAAAAATCTTACTGATCTAAACTTTAAAAAATAGTGCTTAAAAAATAATTTTCGGTGTGAATTTATATACATATATTATGATTGCGTTTGAAGATTAATTTCGGCACGAAATTTACAGATTAGATGTGTTAAATTCAGATTAGATATATAAATTTACATTGAAAGTATTACTTAAATAGGAAAGCTTCAGTTTAGACCGATATGGTTTTTGTTACTTTGTTGTATATCTCTTAGTGCTTTTTTATAATTAATAATTTTTAGTATTTTTTTCAACCTGCAATTTTTTTTATACATGAAATATTTTAATATACCAATAACAATACATGTAACATCTTAAAATATAAATAAAAAAATGTCAGTGCGTACTTCATTTGATATTAGCATCGCAGCTATTAGCTTGATAGAGCGCGGCTTGCATCACTTCGCGGCAGAGCTTTGCAGCCGCAAGTGCACTCAACAGCCGTGAAGCGCACGAATGCATCCGATTAGATTCGCGCATTACATTCCTCGCTCCATTTTCGCGGAGAGGCTCCGTTTGCCAACTCACACTCGGTTTCTTCGTGAACAACGTAATCGCTTCGTCACCACCGCTCGCTGCCAAAATCCGGTTTCGTCTTCCGTCGTCATAACTTATCTGCTGCGAAACACTCGCCTCTGGGCAGTGACTAAAGCCGCGGTTTATTATGTATAGTCGAATTACGCATAGCACGTAATGCTGCTTCCGAACTAATCTTGTCGACTGAGAAATATGGTTAGTACTTACTTCTGAGAAAAGAAGTATTTTTCTTTGCCTTGAGATTGCTTTAATATAAAGACAAAATATATGAATAGAATTATTTTGTGAAAAATATTTTGTTCTTATATTATACATACGCATTATATTGTACATAATTCATGGGAGATTGTGTTGAGATCCTTTTACACAACGAACATTATATTAGATGTAAAAAAAGAAGGATACAACTTTTTTCGCGTAGGGATTATTTTATTTCTATATTTTCTCATATCTTTTTTGTTCATTGAAATCGAAAATTATCACAATAATGACATTACACTCAAAGAATATTGAATAAAATCCTTATTTACAAAATCGCTATCAGTTATATACGTATATATGTTAAAATCACATGAAAACCAATTCAGAGTTGTTGAATAGTGCAGTTGTATTCGATTATACGCGATTTGACAAGAAAAATCTAAGTGGAGCTATTTTTTTTATTATACGATAATATCTTTTTGTCGTGAAGATATAAAGATATTGAATCAACAGCTCTAAATTAGTTTTTAAATGATTGAAGCATAACTGATAGCAATGTCGTAATAACGTGAATAAGAATTTTTATTTTTTATTTTGATATTCTTTCTTAGTCATCATTATTATGATAATTTTCGGTATCCATGAAGAAAAATAACAAAATGTAGAAATAAGACAATCCTCACGAAACAGTCGCGAAAAAGTGAAAGTTGTATCTTTCTTTAAAAAATTTTCCATTTTTACTAAGAATAAACAAAGTCAAAACAAAAGATCCACGATGATTCGTAAATGCAACAAGTGAAAAATTAAAGTATTTTATACGGAGATATTTTGCATCTTGAAATAGAATATTGTAGATAGGAAGAATATTGATGCAGTGGAATATGTTTTACAAATCATGTTTGAGGTACGCGCGAGCATCCGTATCCGTTGCAGAATAGTAAGTTCGATTTTAGGTAGTAAGTTTTTGATAAATAACGACGATACGGAGTCTTCGGACATTCGACAACTTGGGCTAATGCCAGTTTACTTTCGTACTTCGGCAAGGTCATTGCGTGTTGAAGTATTTGAATCATAAATCTCGCAGAGAAAACCCCATGCCTAATATCTTCCTTACGATTTCGGCGTTGAGGTGACTCACGCCGAAGGGTGCCGCCCTTAGTTCGAAGCCGGAAAGCTGCGGAAATAATTACCTGTCGACTTTTAGCATACAACACGCCTGAATAAAACATTCGCCGGATGAAATATCGTCGTTGTTGCTCGCCGTTGCCGCGAGCACACGGTTTACACTGCCTTGCATGTTGCCTTACTTTGTTCTACTTTTCGCTCCGCCGAATATACAAGTAAAATCGAAATTTGATTCGCTACCGAAAGAGAACCTAGTAGTGGTTACTAGACGATTAAATTAACAGAGTTAAGAAGCTGTTGTTTCGCGTTGTTCTGAAGATCATAATCGACACGAACGAAACCAACACGAGAGAAAAATGTCCAAATTAATTACATTCGATTATACATACGTTTGATGAGAGAAATCTAATTAGAACTTTTTTTATCTATCTACAATAACATCTTTCTATCATAATAATAAAGATTGGATCAATAACTCTGAATTAATTTTTAAATTATTGAAGTATAAAATTTTATTCTTTATTTTAATGCGTCGATTTTTTCTTGAATGTAGCGTCATTATAATAATTTTTTATTTCCGTGAAGAAAAATACATAAGAGAATGAAACGATCCTCGAATGATCGCAGTAATGTGAAAGTTGTAATCTTTTTTGATTTAACATGATTCACTGTATCGTCAAATCCTATCTCATATAAAATAAGTGAAGATTATTTAATAAAAATAAGTGAAGATTTTTTAATAAAAACAAACATTTCGGAGTTATTTGAAGGAGTAACGAAATATGATATTATAAATTTTATTGCTTGCAATAGTTTAATTCGAAGCACGATATAAAACGGAATTTAATTAAAAAATGGCAATACATTGCACTATCCGACTTTACGAATATTGATTTTACGTTTACTACGATTTGATAAATTTTCCCGCTGAACGGTAAGAACGTGGTTGTACTTCGTAAAAGTTTTATCGTAATTTATTCGATCAAGTCACAGTAAGGAATATGGAACATATGTCACCAAGCAAGAAATTTCTGTGCTATGCACACGTGTCTGTCGTGGACACTGGTGTCTCGTGCAATAATAGAGAAACGATTTCATGTTGCCTGCGCTCTTGCATCTGGCATCGTCATCGTGGTTTCCATGCAGGGCTGGCCATCATGTTAACGCTTACAACACAATAGTTTTACAAGTATTTCAAGAAATTAAAAAATTATTTCGAGCAAAACGTTAATTTGTTAAAAATTTGTTAAAAATAATTGAAAAATATGAAAACAAAAAAGAAAAATTGTATTTACTTATAAAATTTATTTTATTATATTACTTATGAAATTTTTGTCCTGTTTCGGGCGATTTTTGCAATATACAAGCAAGTTACTTTATATATGCAACCTTTTGTCTGTACGTTACATTTTGCAAGACAGAACGAACCTCTTCGGTTATATTTGGTCGATCCATCGTACACCGAAAGCAAGGAAAGCTCCTAAAACGATCCATCTTACAAAGCTTGACAGAGGAGTTCTTCCATACTGGATGTCGTGAAAAGCGACGTAACCTGAAGAGAGAGAGGTGTGTGTGTGTGTGTGTGTGTGTGTGTGTTAATTTCGGTTCAGTTATTACTTTTTATCTTTTTCTAATTCTAAGAATTAGAAAAAGATGAAGAGTAAGTTGAATCGAGATTAAACTCAATTGGTAGAAACGGGCATTATTGGAATGTAATAAAAGTGAACGCTCCCTTCTTTAGGGATTAAAATTTATACGTGAAAGATCGCGGAATGTAAATTTTCAGAATTTTCCAAGGCTATATATTTTGTTCGATAAAAAACAGTGACTTCTCTTATATACGGAGAATGTTGTGCGATTTAAAGAATTAGGTAAATCTCGCTTGAATAAATTTGAATATCGCTCGAGCGAGAATCTGATAAAAGCAGAATATGCTTCTCTCTATATTACGGGTACAGAAAAGATCTATAAATAGGCTTATAAATCATGCTTTCTGCTCGAGAAAGATCAAAGCCGCGAAGTGGTACTCGTCTCGAGCAATGAATATCCATCATATATAGTTCGCGTGTCGATATCAAGAACTTGCGATATTGATTGAAGTGTTTTCGCTATTTGTGTTGAAACCGCGAATTGAAATTAAAAAAGTAAATTAAAAGAAATAAGATTGCGCAATTGTTCTGAAATTCAAAAGAAATTCACTTTAAGAATATTTTATTCTGCAATTCAACTATGTAATAATTATGAATATCTTACTACAAATCATTGTTAATGCAAAAATGTTTAAAAATATCGTATAATCGATTAGTTATATTATTCAATTTAAAATAATACTGTTTATATAGGGTGTCCCGTTAGTTTTGGCCAATCGCTTTTATGTAGATAGAGCGGACTAAACTGAGTCGAAACGTTCTCTACCATTTTGCAGTAGTTAACAAGACATCCTGTATACACACACACACACACACACACACACACACACACACACACACACACACACACACACACACACACACACACACACACACACACACACACACACATACTTATAAATTTAACTGGATCAGATTACATAATATTTAAGAGCTTAATAATGATATATATATTCAATTCGTAATTCGGCATTCCTTAAATTCTTGTGGATATGTTCAGTAAAACGTTTTTTGAAACTTAGTATTGTCGTATTGAACTTCTAATCCCCTTTCTGTTCTCACCATTTAATTAAATGTTTCTCTGGTTGAATAAGATTGCTTCCGTCCGGCACATCGGTCTAGGTATGCCACCCTTAAATTGTAAAAAGCGGGAAACTTCCGACGATGGAAACGGACCGGAAGCCCATTAACGGTTGGCGCGGAGCTATCCATCTTACGAAGTGACTGCTCGATAGATGCTGCGCGAGCGAAGGTGCAACAATGTCAAAAAAGAAAAAGTAGAAATGAGAATGAGATAATAAAAAAAGGAATATAAAATACACATGCCGGATTACTTCCGTCGTGCAATACAAGACTAAAATTCTATTGTCATTTCGTCAATTGTCGTCTGATGGTTGCAGTTATTTATGAAAGCATTGACAAAATCGTCAATACATTATAATATTTAGTACAGCAACAAACCTGACAATTTTTCGATTAACTTTAAAAATAAAAAGAAGTAATAATACCGGTTTTACAATAATTTTTTCTTACCAGATATTGCAAAAGTTCCTAAGAAATTTTCTTTTCCAGATGGCACATAAGTCTCTCTTTTTTTTTCTTTCTCTCTCTTTCTATATATATAACATATATATACATAATTTTAAAAACAAGAGTTAATGAGAGTTAATTAATCAAAGTTGTAACTTTAACGCAGTTTGCTCGAATAAGCCGACTAATCCATTTTGCTTTTAAATTCTTCCATGAATTTAATGTTGACTTTATTTTAAAACTTTATCAACTTTCTCATAATTCTTAGTAGTTAATAATTGTAATATTTAACTTTCAACAGTTAATTTTGTAATTTTAGTAGTAAATATTTTGTCACAAATTATAATTTTATGTTTAAGTACAATTTAATTCAAACTTTAAAAATTTCATCTTTTTTCTTATACATATCTATTATAATTTCATTATAGAACTTTGTGTGAATTTTTTTTTGTATATGTTATAAATTTGATAAAATTTGAGCTTCACTTAATTTGACTCATAGCATTGATATTTATAGGAATTACAGCAGAATATTTTATATATATAATTAATATGATACAAAGGAAAAAAAGGAACAATTTATCAATGAATGTCAAAGTAATTTTTTTATTAAAAGATAAAAAATTAATTAATGCAGTATGTTAAGATTCTGTTCAAAGGTTGTTGATTACATTCACTCATTTTGGATAGTTACGATAACTTGACCGGTTCATCCAGTAGCTTCGACATGTTACTGCAAACCCGACCTCGTCTCGCTAATTACATTACTGCCGTTACCAGTCTGTTTGCATTGAACAAGCGACGAGAATCGTTTCAGCTTGCATGACGATGTGATATGCAGTGGATAATGCACTGAATAATCTTGATCAGTTTCATCAAGTCCTGACAAACTCACGATGTAATTTGTCCAGATTAATATGTTACATCATTTATTCCTCTTGTGCTTATATCAAATTATATGTTGTGCTTATATGTATATTCTCTTATACTTTATGGAAAAATAGAAAGTTATAACTGAATCTTTTTTTTGTCTAGCATAACCCTCATAGAGGTATTATAATAACGTAAATAATAAAATAATAAGTAATAAGATAATAGGCAAAGAAAAAGTTATAAAAAAATAATGGCAGAATAAAATTGTAGATTAAAAAATATATCTTAAAAATAGGTCTTTAAAACAAGGGTAAATATCTATTTCTTTAAATATGTTTGAGATTAAAAAAATTGTTTAAATAAAATAATTAATTCATCATATAAGTTTTAATTATAAAATAAATTAAATGATTGTGTACAATAATGATTTGTAAATTATTGTATATTATAAATTGCTTTATATATTTATTGAATTAAAATTATAAAATAACAACATTTCTAAATTTGTCAGAAAAATGTTCCAACACTGTTAATCGAGCAAAATTAGTTATTTGATATAATGCTATAATGTGTTCGTAAAAAGAAATCCAAAAAATATGTGACAATATTATTCATTTATTGAAAGTAAAGTTTGAAGAAATAACATATTTGTTATAACGTTTACACGCGCGAGACATTTTGTAGTGACAATAAATTGCGTGACCTTAATATTTGTCATTTTGATACACAGAGAATTGCTGTCCTATTATTCGAGACTTCAGTCGATACGAAGCGGCTTTATACTGTACTACGTTTCGGAATGCGATTGCCACAGATATTACGGGATGCCAGATGTAATTCCTATTCCCTACGAATGATTAACGCTAATTAACTTTTCCAATTAATTAATTTCGATTTGTATCGAGCAACGTCTATTTATCGAAGCAATCGCAATCGTAAAAGCAGAATTAGATACATTTCGTTGCAATTTACAAGTGATAATTACAGCAATGCTTGGATTCGATTACATACTGCATTACATTTTAGATTTTTTACTGATTTAAACGTAATTTATGTATCATTTACGGAAGTATAAAATAATACGAATGTCTGACTGTAGTCTGCTTCAAACAGAATGAAAATCCGTAATATATTGATCATTAATAATACGTATGTTTTGCGAGATTTATGCATTTGAAATGTATTCCGCGTATATTATAGAAAATCATTGCGTTATATACCGAATTTTTTTATTTTCGAGCGATACATGATTTTCATTAGTCATGAACTCGACTTTATTAATTACGTCATATTGCGTAATATTATAATTGAACTTATAATTTTGAATTTTGAATTTATGAACACGTCACGAGAAAAGCAATCGACAAAACATTAATCACAATTTCGAATATTTCTATACAATTTAATTTTTATTTTATCTCATACATTTATTTGTTTATAATACGAAGTAACAGTTACTTTAAAACGCGAATATATATCATTTATTATTTAAAACATATTGAATGGATCTTCAAAATTGGACTTTCTTTATGCTGTTCTTCTATTATAATATAATGTAATAAATGCACCGCATTCGCCAAAATTAACTTGAAAGCAGAAAACAGAATATCGAATTTATAATAGGAAACGTTAAATGACGGCTGGCACGCGGCTTTGGTGTTTGTACAGTGCGACCATGTGTGGTGTTTGTTTATACAGTATACAGCACGTTATTGTTCACACAAGATCATCGTGCTATCCTTCGCATTGCGAAATTCAAGCCGACAGACAGCGCCGCAAATCGCTCCATGTATCGGTATATTATAATATGTTATTATTTCTGAAAATATGATAACTTTTTATCTACTATCATCTTTTATCATCTTATACTTACTAACTGTATTATTACGATTTGCATACGTATTACTAGAGCTGTTACATCTGAATTATCGAATATTCCCTTTATGGAATTAAAATATATATAATGTAATATATAGGAACTATTGAGATAACACAAATATTTGTTGAAGCTTTGCTATTTCATACGACTAATGTTTGACGCAAAAATTAAAACGATAGGAAATAAGAATTGCTAACGCAAATAATTAAAACCGACAAGTCACATGATATATCGATTGTTTTTAACAGTATCTTGTATTTCACTTAATTGCTTGTTTATGATATCGTAAGAATACTGCAAAATCAAGCATCGCGCGAACGACATTTTAATAATTAATGCGAACATAATCATAATTAAATGTGCTTTATCAATAAAATCAAGTTGGTGCTGTCTAGATTCATAAGTCGATTTGAAATCGATTTTGAGGACCGCTTGATTTGATACTTATACTAGATTTTCTACTGATCTTCGAAAAAAGATCGACATTTTAAACAGATCGATGCAGCGTTGATAAAATGACGATCTTTTTCGAAGATTAATAGAAAATTTAGTCGATATCAAATCAAACGAAAAAAATCAATCGATATCAATTTGTTTTCGATTTATGAATCAGAGTGTGCAGCAACAAAAGAGTATAAGAGAATAGGGAGAGACTTCGGATGATAGAATAGTTTATAATGATTTGTTATTGTTATTTGTTGCTTTTTATACTACTAGTTGCTTGCATAATTAATCTTCATGTATTCTTTGCTCAATACATTCAAGTATATTATTATATTATCGTATAATGTAATTAATGTATAAAATATTTTTATCATAATTAGAACATAAATTGTATGATAAATTTTTTTATGCATATGAAGCAATTTATTCACAAGTTTGAATAAAAATTTTGAAAAATTACGTTATTCTTTCATATTAAAATCTCTTTAAAATATCTTTAATAATTTAATATTCAAGCTGAATTGAACAATGCATTACTCATTCAACAAAGCCAAGTATATGTAATTAAAGTGCTATGAATTATATCTGTAAATGTGTTAACGACGCTTTTGCAATATCTCTTGTCATTCACATGAAATATTATTCTACGTTTTATAAACTCGTTGGAGGATTATTGCGGCCTTACGTGCAAACGCAAGACGAGTATGCGTGGCGTGCAAGAACCGATATTTGTTCAAAATAAAAGTTATCGTTATGTATAGAAAATAATTGGTAGCTGATAACGAGAGGGGGGAAATACAAGGAAACGTTGAAAATACAGGGAAACGTTGAATCTGGGGGTCAAGAAAAATTGTCTCATTATTCTCATTAATCATCAACATTACGATATCAAAATATTGCGTATTGAAGCTCAATTGAATAGAGCGATTTATTATTACATAACATGATTGATACTGTATTAGATTTATTATATCAGAAATCGATAAAATCTTTTTGATATATTTTTTACATCACTGACGCTAAATTAACATATATCTATTTGTGTATTATTTATGTAAGAGATATATATATATAATTAGATATATGTATGTTGTGTATTAAAGATATATTATTATATCATTATATATCATTATATATATGTAATTTATTATCTCTTATTATGTGTATTATATACGTATAAGAAATACAAAATCAATTGTCAATGTAAAAAACTTTCAGTACTTTAACTTGTATTTAACTGGCATAAATTTTATTTAGATATTTGATGTCCACATATCACTTTTATTGGTAAAATTTTAAAATAATTTACGACACACACACACACACACACATTATTATTATTAAAAAAAATTCTCAGCAATGAAGTTTTGCGAGTATAAGATATGTTTACGTTTTATGGCTGCTTACAAAGTTCGATATACTTAAATTTATTAGTTTATGTCAATTTTGATTTGATTCCTGATTTTACTTCTTTATTTCTTTACTTTTGAATTAAAATTATGACTAATCGATTATTATTCAATTTCTTCTTTACGCATTTTCCGTTGTGATATTGCACACGAATTAGTATATTCTTTTAAGAAAGCTAACAAGAAATGAAAGATTGTGAAAATGCAAAGAAATGACTTGGCAGTTATTAATTTTGCAAAAAAAATACTACAAAATGCGATTTTTATATAAGAATCAATGCAGTAAAAAATCAAGTAACTTTAAAATCAATAAGAGAATTGAGCAATTTTACGGATGTTCAATACGTAGTAATGGGACAATCTATAAAAATTTTATACTTTATGGTAATGCTTTAAGATATGACACGTATATCCCTAAATCCTATAACAAAAATTGATGTAAACGTTTGTTCTTGAATCCGAGCAGAGAAGGATTTACTGATATATACTATGATATATATATATATATGTATATATACGCTGCAGCGAAGTCAATTTGATGCAATAAGCTTCGAAACAAGATTTTATCGAAACAAGCCAATTGCAAGATTCTAGCCAATTCTCTGATTGTTATATTTCGTGTTAACCTTTCTTCTCTGCGCGATGTCACGAAATGATGCGATACGATATGATACTTTGTTCGAGGAGACAATTATATTGTTTAATGAAGCGTGTATATCTAATTAAAAGTTAATTTGCTTATTTTGCTAGAATGTAGGAAAGTCGAGAAACAAGACGTGCTTATAATTGTTAAATTAATCATTGAAAAATTATCATTACTTAATAAAGAGATTATTTAAATATTTACAGAGATATTTAAATAATCTTTACAAAGGATGTTATTTAATTTAATTGCGAATATTTTACGGAGATATAAAATTTAATACATAATATTTTATGAAAATTCGTATACCATTCTTAATAATATAAAATTATTCGGCATGTACATAGAAATAATTTATTAAAAATATTAAAAATGAAGATATTACAACGAATAGTTATTCAGAAGCATTCGTTTCTTGCTTTAATTGTCAATACGCATATATGTATTTTTATTTTGACTTAAACATTATCATCTCATCCGCTTATTATTACAATTTAGTAGAAAAGCATATTGAAACCAGGAAAATTTTAATTACGGTAGAATATACAAGTCTCTATATTTACACCAGAAATATCCAAACAAAGTAATTTTAAAACATGTCTCATTAAGTACATAAAATAGAGCTGAGAACTAAGAGCAATAACTAAGATATTGTAATATTCAAAATTTAATATAGGATTCCAACAAAATCTTAGTGGAACCAGTTTTTGCCTTACTTAATAAACTATATTTACTTTTATTTTGACTTAAAATTATGATTAATCGGTTATTATTCAATTTCTTCTTTACGCACTTTCCGTTGTAATATCGCACAATTAATATGTTTTTTTTATAAAGCTGACAAGAAACGAAAGATTGTGAAAATGCAAAGAAATGACTTGGCAGTTATTGCAGTCCGAGTTGCAATTCGAAGCCGGAGTAGATCCGACCGTGAATACATTTTCTTGACGTCTCAAGCAATCCTCTCACTGATCTTCTGTTTGTACAAGATTCTGTTCTCTTTCCACGTCTTTTCGTTCAGAAAACATACATAGCAAAGATATTGCGAATTTTCATTTGGTTGTCTAGTAATCTAGATTTTTTATAGTCGAATTTTTTAAGTATAAAACAGTAATTTTAGTAACACGGTAACTTTATAATAATTTTTGAACATTTTACATATGAAATATTTTTACAGATCTTAAAATTATCTGAAAGCAAACTTCTATTAACAAAATGTTTCTTTCACTTTGATAAAAGATTATTAAATAATAAATATTTTTATTTAGTGTGTATAGTTCAAAAAATTATAATTCTATACATATTTTTATTTTACATGCCTGATATTTGTTGAATTTTTAAAATTTATTTCATTTCTTCGTAGATATTAATATTTTAGCATTAAAACACACACACACACACACACAATTATTTTCTAACATTTTATATTAAAAAGAAAATTTATGTACCTGAAATAGCTTGCGTACACTAAGCGTTCTTAACTCTAAGCGAAACATTTTTAACTCTTTTTCTTCTTACTCTGCTTTTCTTACCTTTTTCTTAGTCAGTTAGTTTGAATCTCTTGTGAGTCTTACAGGTGCGTGGATACCATATGTAGATTACATCGAGATGTTGGCAGAGTACATATGTGTTTGTGTAAACTCAATATCAGATTCGCTCCTGGAGTTTGGGGTAAGATTTATGAGCGCCGCGAGGCCATTTTGTTAGCGACGTAGTTAGGACCGTCGCGGCTTCTAGCCGTACAAATGATAATTAATGAAGAGTTTCGGACTCGTGAAGGGATGAATGTGGTCGACGTTCGCCGGTAGGGCGCGATGTATAACGACGGACTTCCAGAATTCACGGAAGTTTGATGCGGCCAAGCTTTTTGAATACGTGTTTCACTTCATTCAAAAGGCGAAATCTGCTATTCAGTTTCTATCCTTGAAGCCTCTATACAGCATATACATATATATACTTATGTATAGGATAGGATCAACAAAATATTGAAACGATTTAAATGTATTCTACAGAATCTAAATTACCAAACAGAAAGGAAAAAAATTACAAAATCGAAATATATGAATAAGGTTTTGTCTTTAATTTTATGCGAAGTTTAAAACTCTCTAAATTCCTTAGAGTGGAATCTCACTCTAAAGAATGAAAATTAAGCCTTGAAAAAAGTGACTCAATTTTCAGTCTTTAAGAGTGAGATTTCACTCTTCAGAGTAACAATTCACTCTAAAAGTTTTAGAGAGTTCTCTCCTTAGCAACTTAATTAGAAAATTTATTAGATGAGAAAATACTAGCTTGATCAAAAAGTTTCCGGAATTCATTCAGAAAATTCAAAATACAAGTTTATTCATCAAAAGTGATATTGTCCCCTTCAAAGTACTCTCCAGCGACTGCAACGCACTTATGCCAGCGATTGATTCAGCTCTCGAAACATTTCTGGAACTCTATTATTGGCCATCAGAGCCGTCTTCGATTTTTCCATTACCTCCTTTCGGCTGTTAAAACGCGTTCCCCGCAGATTTTTTGACTCGATCGAACAGAAAAAAATCGCAGGGAGCCATATCGGGTGAATTCGATGGCTGTTGGATGGTATTCGTTGTTGCAAACTCGTTATTGCAAATTCAACTCCATTTTTAAAACTGTAAAAAATCGAAAACACGCGCAGAGGTAGATGTACTCAAGACGGCGTAATTTTTACAAATATCAAGCTATGGCGATAAAATTTGATGGAAATGTCAATGATAGATGTGGCAACTTAGCCAAAAAAACTCAAATCAGCTGACTCAGAGCATCACCTGGTGGTCTCTTTCGGAAACTTTTTGATCAAGCTGGTATATTTGATATTGATTTAAACTAATAATGAAATTAATGGTTGAAATATATTTTTTTTCTAATATTAATAAATATTACAGTAATAATTAAAAATTACTTATTATGTAACATAATTATTAATGAACATAGGATAAGTAAGTATTTTTTACAGATGTTTCTGAAACAATAATTCGAAAATATATTGACACTCAATTTAAATAAAACGTAATAATGGTTTACATAAAAAAATATATTTTATGTCAATTGAATAAATTACATTCTATTTTAATTTTAAGCGTATTCTTCGGTCTGATAGACGTATAGTATAGCGTTTCTGCAGTATAGCGTCTTGTGAACTCGTCTAATCGCGGATGGAAAAGCGCCTTTTCGACTATTATTTTGTCGAAACCGCGTAAATTCATTCGTCGCGAAAATCGTCGTTATTTCCGCACCGCGAAACTTGTAATTGCAGAAATACTTGAGGCGCGACACAGTACAGTCATTATTATAGTGTGCGGCGCACGTTGCGCGCGACTTAATGTCTATTCGCATTCACGCGCGTGTACACACGCTTCCATCGGTGCATCATTAATTTAAGAAGGTATATACGCAAAACATGAATCTCGTGAACAGCGTATAGCGCGTTAAATCTGCCTTTTTCCTGCGCTCCCGCACGAGAGAGAACTTCATTAATTATTTTTAACTGCGCCATTTCGCCGCTGTCGTACGTAACGCTATGTAATAATCCTCTGCGCATCTGCCGCGGTACAGCTATGATATGTTACGAGGATGCTAAATACGTTGAGATGAGTTTCCTTTACCTTTAGTGAATTTCGCTTTTATCTTTGAAACCTGTGAGAATCGTTCAAGAGCACACAGCCCAATAATCGTATATATTTCTTGAAATATTTACAGTCTAAAATTAAAATTTTTGCAAGAAACAATAAGATTTAAAGGTTGAAGTGCATTATATTATTCTTTCATTAATCTTATTGATAAATTTACTTCCTTTTTTTAAAAAAAGATCATGTAAGTAGATATTGATAAACTATGAAAAAACTTTTTTTTTTTCTGAGATTTCCGCGCGCGCGCGTATCGGAAATTCTTGACTTAAGTTCTTAAATCTTCCACATGCAAATGTATACTATACATAAATATTCGGGCAACATACTGCATCGACAGTTCGTGTCTTGCTTCCATTTTCTTATTCTGAATAGGTAAAAGTTTGCTAGGGAATAATAACCATAAATCATTACGTTTTTATCTGAAATATTTTCTTTATCTTCTTTTTGAAATATTCATTTTAACAATGCAGAAAAATATCAATGATATTAATGGGATAATATAACTGAGCTAATAAACAGAAGTAGAAGTTATGCAAATTATGATATATATAAATTTATTCTATATTTGATCGTTAGCAATACAGATTGATAAAAGAATATGTAGAGAAAGTTTAAGATATAAAACTGCCTTTATTAAACAAAATATTTTAAAAGTTTAGTTTAGTAATGAATATTTATGAATATTTACACAAATTAATGTAATTAAAACAAATTCAAAATCTGAGTAAGGTAATCCTCTGTATAATATGATCTACTCGCTGTTTGTGTAATTACACAGTGAATTCAACAGGTAACATTAATAAGTCATGCAGATTTTTTGTCTGACTCGATTGCATTAGTTTAATGTTTAGTGGTTCATTTTTTTATTGTTCATTTTGTTATAGGATTCTCTTATGTACTATTTCATAAAAGAATCTAGAAAATTATTTTCTTTAATTTTTTTTTTTTTTTTTGGAATGAATGAAATTTACTGCGATAAAAATAATTGAATAGAGAAATTGAAAACTTAATAAATAAGAATTGTTATATACAGTTTGCTATTTGCGAGATAAATTATTAAAACAAAAATTATATGATAACTTTGTCATATCCGCATATACTTGAGTTGATACGAAAATAAGAACGAATAGGGAACGTAGAAGCGAAGCGTACTGAAAATATTCCAACATCTTCGAAAGTGGTTTGCTTGGGAAGTGAAAAGTAGTTTGGTCGAAGAAAATATTTTGCGCTGTCTGTACGTCAATGCTGGAAGCACAAAAATCTTCGAAGTATATAACCAAGTTCGTAGTAGTTTGTAAAGTTAACAACTTCTTGAAAAATTATACCGAGAATGTGTGCGCATTTTAAATCAAGATGCTACTTTTTATTTATTTTTAATTGTTAATATAATAAATATATGTTTTCAAGGCATTTTATATACATATATGATAAAACTAGTTTGGATTATTTTGAGTTTCGATTACAAGAGTCGTTATAAAGTTATAAAACACTTGTGATAAAGTTTCGCGTGTCGCAACGATTTTTCCAATCGCCAGAGCCGCAATTTCTGCGCTTTTTAATTTTTTCGAGAACCGAATCGAAATCTCTGCTGCGTGAGCGCATTTAGAAGCTCTCGATTTATAGGAGGAGACAGGAGAGGCCATGCATCCAGCTAAAATCTGCTGACTCGCCGTAAATAACGCTATCGGGGCGCTCTCGCCTCGATTACTTTTTTCGCCGTAAAGCAAACCGCGTGGCGTCGCGACGTAACAACGCCATCGCTTCTACATGCTTGAACGTTTATTTCGCACAAGACAAAACTAAGTTTTTCTGGTAATTGTTTGAATAATCGTATTACTTTTGCGCACAAGACAGCCTTTATAGTGTATGGCATTATTAATGCTGCGCGTTGCGGTAACAACGCGTGCAACAGCCCTTTTAACGTTCGCTTCATCAAACGAGCTTCACAGGCGCCGCGTAAAACGATTGCGTGCGTTTGTTGTTTCGTAAAACCTTTCGGTGTACATTATACAGTGAATCACACTCAACGTTGTACTTTATGCGTGTCGCTTGCAAATACACCTGTAACTACACGTATACATCGGATAAGTTATTTAATCGCGCTATTCGCCACGGACATTCCGCGATTATCATAAATTTGATGCTACTGTGGTGTGCTTTGCACATCTCGGTCGGCTTAATGGTAAACTCGTAACGATAAACATCTTTATCTTGATTCATATCCCAGCCACATTGATGAAACTATTATGATTAAAAGCTTTTTTAGTATAACAATTTGTTTAAAATCCGAAACTGGATAATCAATAAAAAAGAAAAAAATGAAAGAAATTTTACATGATCAGTAGTATAATAAAACTAATTTAATATTACTTCAACACACAAAATTTTAACTTGACACACAAAATTTTTCAAGCTTAATTATTAAAATATATAATACTGAAAATTAAAGGAAGTTGTAATTAATGTTTAATTACTTAAATTAATTAAAAAATTTATCAACGAATCTGTTGTATTTATTTTCTTTTGTATATTAAAAATTTTTGAGTAAATAGTTTCTGAGTTTATTAATAAGCTATAAATTATAAATTTTACATTATACTTTCATGATGAGCATTATCTGTTTTTGTAACATTACATCATGTAATAGATATGTAAGGAAGGTCTATAGCGGTTAAAGGTTAATGAAACCATCTTCGTCTTCCGGCACGAACAGTCGTATGAACATTGAACCGTCACCTTTGTCATCCTTATCGCCACTGGGAAAGCTTCCTTATCGTCGATGTCCCACACAATTAATTAAATCGACCATACTTTTTTCCAGGTCGCTCTCATTTTTTTCTCAGTTGGCGTCATTCCGATCGGCTGATGGCGATCGATAAGGAACATCGACAAAGGCAGTCTGCTTTTTCGCGCATTTGCTCCACCATTTCTCGACTCGTCGACGATAGCCCGCGTTTTCTTGTCCGGATGTCATTAATTAAGTCGCCCATTTATCCGCTGCGAAAGCAAGATAGATCGACGATACTTTGTTCGTAAATCCCAGTCGTGCGGTCTTGTATCGAGTACCTTCGTCATAAATTTAACACGGAACTGCCCGAGAATTCGAGAAATGCGGCGAGCATCGAAGATTAATGATCGATGGAGGGCTTGCGATGACACTCTTTGAGTCTTTATTTCTATGCGGTTACGCAGTTGATGTAATCTTTGTTCTTAAATGCCCCCGAACAAGTATCATCGCTTTATTCTTACCCAGTAATGTTTTAGAAAATTGTTTAAATTACCACGCATCTGTCCCCTAACTTATTTATATTTCTCATAGAATAATTTGCTACGTCGAATTTGATGATTATAAGATGATAATGAAATATATCCTGTACTTTTATCTGTACTTTTATCAACTTTATTGTTCTTTTGACTATCTAATTGTGATTTTATTTGTTATCTTATATTATATTTTCATGATCGAAAAATGTTCTTTTTTGTAAGTAAGCTTTTAAATATGAAAACATATAGTAGAGTTTTTTTTTCTTAAAATTGTATCTGTTACAGATAGAAATATACATTTCCTATCTCTATTATTGATATTTTGTAAATTATACTTTGAAATTTTATGTTACTTTATGTTATTTAATAGACACTTTTATAAGAGATAATTGAAATAAAAAAATCTTTGTAAATTAATAATTTAAATATAGAAATAGATGTTTGATTTGATGTACGGTTTCATAGAATTGTTTAAAATATTTACATGTGAGAGATATGTGAGACTTTCTTTATCAACTTGTAATAAATAAATCTGCCATCAAATCTTTTTTTTTTTTAAATAACGCTTATATTCTAAAGATATTCGTTAATTCAATTTATATATCTAAAAATACGTATAGCTAAAGAATTCAATCAAAGTCTAGAACAATCAGTATTACATTCAGAATAGAATACACTGCTGCAATTCCTTTCTTATGATTCTATTTCTGATCTAATTCTCCTATTTCTCTGTCTCCTATTTTCAAGGATATATCGCAAAATTAACGTATTCATCTGCGTACTTTCTCATCGTTGTTACTCATTCACCTTCCCCGCGGACTAATTTATCATTTTCCGCTTGTACGCGATCAATAAAACACACCGATAAAGAGCCGACGGAGCGTCCACCGCGTTTTCTTCACGTCGCTTATCGTGTTTCGTGTTCGTTCGGCATTATGCAGACGCGCGCTCTCATTTTGCATCCGAATAAAATTAATGCTTGCACGTCGCTTGGCTAGTAAGTCGTAAATATCATTTCCTACCCTCACTTCTCGAAATGTGGAGATCCGGAAATTGCAAGAGACTCTGACCCATTAGAGACCGTAAAATATTTTTCCGTGCTTTATCTTTCCATCGAGTTGCATGTTGGAATGATATCAACACTTATTTCACTGACACTAATTGAATTGTCTAATATACGTAAGATGTTTCATTGGCTTGTATAAATAATTATAATAATATATTTTGCTGGGAGAGAGAGGGGGGAAGAGGGAGGGAGAGAGGGTAAAGAGAGAGGGAGGGAGGCGGGGGGAGAGAAAGAGATTCCCACAATCATTGAGTTTAACAAACTCATAGTCTAAGTTTAATACACTGTCGTTACTTATACATATTTACACATCATACAAATATATAAACATTCTTATATTTTTATGAATAATAGATGCAAGAAACATTTGAGAAAAAGTTAAAGCAAGATATAATCTAAATCTAAGGTTTAGATCTAAGCAAAAATATAAAGAATTAGAATATTGTGAATAATATAAATAATTCTCTTTTTCTTAATAAAAAAATAATGTGGACATGTATATTATTTTATATTAAAGTAATGATATTATGAATAGAGTACTTTTATTTCTTTAATTTCCTAAACTTCTTTTAATTTAAAACTATCTGATCTCGGTTGTCTAAATTTATTGCATACATATAGCATGTTTAGAAAGTTAATTATTAATTTAATCTATTTTCGAGACTAAAGAAGATTAGTGTAATTAATAAGTGTATATTTACACACATATATATATATATAATATATTTGTACATCTAATGTGCATAGTTGAGATTGTAATTATTAACTAAGTAACTTTCTTTAATGGAAAAGCTTTAAAGTGCGTTGTACTTTGAATGTATAATATTTGATAACAATATCGGTGTTTGATAGAAAGTGGCATAGAAACTTTTAGCGCGCACTTTATAATTTTGGAGTCAAACGCTTAGAATATCAAATAGATCAACCTTTCTTTTATAATCTAAAACTCCTAAGAAGAGGTCGCACGAAGAAGAGAACAATGAACCTTTAATGAATCAAAGTTTGCAGGAGTTACATCGAACTACAGGATACAAATGACGTATTCTTCCCCTTGAAACGTGGTCGAATTCATTTCATGGGAGAAAGAGAATTACAAACGATAGCAGATCGCATTGCATCGTTGGCCTTATAATTATTCTTATCTCCTTTACTCTCCGTCAGTGACAAAAGCACGATGTGACTTCTGCGATATCGTTTCGCGAATCAAATGCGAAATGATTTGCATATTCTTTTGTCGACTTCTCATTACTCTTCCAAGTAGCGTTAATTTATCATTTTGGCCGCTCAAATGTTGTCCGGATTAATAAACGCCATCGATAAAGAACAGTTCTTTCTCTCTCTCTCCTGTTCATATTTCTTATCGCTTCCGATCAGAGTAGCCGCCCGCTTTCGACATTATGCAGTTCGAGTTTCTTTTTTTCGAGGTCTGAGAATAATTAATTCACGTGTCGCCCGCGATGCTAGATGCTACCAGGTAAGGTGGCTAATTGTCCGGCGATATTAATGTCACTTTTAATTAAAGTTCCATTCAAGAGCACCGTTGGTGGGCGCGCAGACGAGAGGGGCAGCAGACCTCTTTTCTTCGCGGCGTTTTATAATGACTAAGGGTTACGAGGATTTTTGCGGCAAATTTGAAATGCGTCATTTAGAAAAGCGGCTATTATATAGGTTAGCAAAAACGGTAGCTCGTAACATTTGCATTTATAACCGACGGAATGGCGCTGTTGCGTTTAGTACAATGTCGCTGCATTAAGCATCACGCGTAGAATGCAGTGACATTAAATTTCATATTTCATATACGATTTATTTCGCGATTTCTCTTTGCTTTATTAAAAGTGAAACTGTAATGTGCGGAGCATGAGATTGCTCCGAATATAAAAAAGATTCGCTAAAATAATAGAGTTACTTTAATGGACTTAATTTTATATAATTGTAAGTTTATTATATTTTTAATTATGAGACAAAATATGTCATGTTGGAAAGGAAATTTAGATGAGATATAAATTCACGATAAACTAGAAACTACAAATATGATTTAGGCTTGGTTGCACTTACAATTACTTTGACTTTAAGCGAGACTTAAAACTCTGTTTATCTCTTCCTCTCTCTCGGTTTTTAAAAGGAAAATAATGACAGTTTTAAGCCTCGGTTAAAATCAAAGTAATGTTAATGCAATCGGATTTTATTCTTACAATTAATTCAACATTAATATTGATTTTTTAATTATCGATTTCTTATTATAAATATATTGAAAAATGTAGTGAAATTAGCTTTCATTATTACGTTTTATTATAAGTTTGCAAGAAAACTCTTAAATTCTGCACTTAATTCTCAATTGCATTTTCCTTGATATTACATTAGTTCTCAATAAATAGCGTTTTCCTATATGTCGCAACAATCAACTCGATCTCTTGAACATTAAAAGTTAGATCATTGTTCCATACATGTCTTCAATTACGGTCACGTAGAAGAGTGCTTGTTTTTTTAGATGATCCCCGTTTTTCCTTTCGCTCTTATAACAAAAGGCAAGCGTCGAAATTGGCCATTCCGTGTACCGCGCTTCCGCGATCCGTTCCATTTTCATTTTCTGATATTACCGTTGGTGGTTTATACGAGACCGGGCCGGCCGTCTGCTTCCATGCATCTCAATGCACTTTTTCCTTCTGCAATGAGAAGATCTATACAAATCCGCCTTAGACCTCGGAGGAAGGATTTCTTATTTCCTCAGAAACTCTCGCGGTGACAGGTAATCGACCGACGACTTACGTGCTTCGCCTTTGGAACTAATGCGCGAAGTACTCGATTTCTCACTATACTTGTAGAACACTCAACCTGAAGCACGAGCACGCGTGCTGATAATTCTGAAATCTTGTTCTCAGTACAAGAAATTTCCTAAAGTGTCAATATTATGCTTGAAGTGTACTTTCATTTCTAGAGATATATTTTATTAATTCACGATTTTTACTTTACATATGTATTAGCTATATAGCTAGTCTTTGCAAGAAGTGATTAGAATTGGAGCTTTGAATTTTTCTTACATATAACTATTTGTTTCTTTTTCTTAAATATAACTATTTAATTACAGTACGAAAACTTCTTATTATACTTGATATTTGAAATTTTAATTTTTCTACTATTTAGATTCATATTTATTACTAAAACAATCACAATGTTTTATAATAAGCTTCTTGTTTGTATGAAATAAAGCAAATTAACTATATTGAAATAATAATATTATAAAAATGAAAATTAAAGTTAGCAGAAAAATAGATAATTAAGATCAACAATTAAAAAATATATATTTTTAACATAACATAGAGAAATTTGTGTAATTACGTAATATATTGATTATTATGTAGTGGGATTAAGTTTTCCAATTATTAAGTATAACTGTTGTATGTAATACGTTCAATATAATACTTCCAGACAGACATATGCAAACCTCAATTTGAATTTAATCCGGATATTTTATTCCAAAGTTGATGTATAGAATCAGGTTGTTAATCATGTAATCTTCTATAAGGATAATATGATAAAAAGTACGACATCCAGTTTAATAATTAATGAGATGTGTCTGTCTTCATTACAACTATTTCTTGGATTTATCGCTAGCTGTTTAATAGAGAAAATCTAATTTTCAAATCTCTAAAAATATTTTTTGTATATTTGGAACATTAAATTGTAAATTTTTAACTATATTAGGTCACTTGCATACATTACTTATGAGTCAAATATTTATATAATTATTCTTTCTTCAAATATTATCCTTTTTCAAATATTATGCTTAAAAGTTATAGTAATATACATGATACTGATTTTCATAATTGTAATTCGTAATTCTAAAATTTGTAATAAGAACAATAAAGAGTATAGGCATTTGTTAAATATTATTATATTTATAAAGTCACTTTACAAATAATTTTTTTAAATTAAAAATATTTTCTTTTTAAATATATATATTCAATTAATTTATTTTAAATTTACATATATATTGATTAGTTCATTGTTATTATAATACATAAACGAATACAAACCGTACGTTAGCATATAATACGATTGTAGTGCAATTTGAAGTGAAATAAGTGAATAAAATTTCGTTTATGTCAACCTACATAAATTCATGCGTACTTTAAGGAAACTCGCCTTTGTGCCGGCGTGTCTTCCTTATTCTATGTGTACCTTCTAGCATACAACTTCTCGTTCTCTTACATCCGCTTCTTCTTTAGTCCCGTGCCTTATAATCATTGTACAGGCTCATTTCTCTCGCGTGGTATAATGCAAAAGAAAGTTTGTTTTCGTGAGTTTATAGTCAACACTGCTTTGCAATCGCGCTTTTTGTTCCTCCTCGCATTGTTTTTGTTAATGAGATAAGCGTCGCACAACATGATTTAATTCAATCAAACAAAATCTTTACATCATCGTTATTTCTAGATAAATCGTAATATAGGATAAATCGGGGGAAGATGTCATGTCAGGTAAGATGCTTTGTCAGGTAATATTTTCCATGTTTATCCTAGATAGCATTAGTGACGTACTGGATTTATTCATTTGTAAGTCAGCGACGATATGACACTCGCTATTCGTGTTTATTTTCAAAAATTGTGAATTTATTAAGAAATAATTATTATAATTATTTATTTTTAGAATAACTAGTCTCTGTTGTTGAGAAGAATAGCTGTTGATAAAAATTTTTATTCTTACAAATCATATATTGTGTTTTATTTAGTTGCGATGTTAGGACATCTTACCGTAGGTCTTGTGGCATCTTATCCAACAGATTGGATAAGATATCACTTTGTAAGGTTTTTATTTTTTTATTGCGACATAAAAGTCTTATGAAATACATTTAATTTAATTTAAGAATTTATATAATCAATACTAATCATAATAAATAAAATTAATCAAACTTTTCATTGGTTTTATACATCTTTTATGTATCGATAACGGTTAACAAAATATCGCGATCCGAAGTTAATTACGGCATCTTCACTCGACTTACCCTATACAGCATCAGTGCGCTCCTCGTCTTGATTTTATTAATTTATTCTTATAAAAATATTATGAATAAATTATTATTATGTACACTTTATATAAACGTTCCGTAAAACGTTAGAAATTTTTTAAAGTATTTGAAATAGGTAATAAAAGCAAAATATCTACCATCATTTATCGTAAGAAGCTTGATAGTTGCTGTGAATTATTTCCGCTCGATTAAAATCGCTCACGTGGATAGCCGCGTCGGACGGCCGGTATGTGTATCGTACATTAACGTGAATTTTCCTCGCGGCAAAAAGCATTGCAGCGACGAGAAAGGAGAACTCTGGAAAACTTTGGCACGCTGCCAAGTCTTATGTAGAGCACGAGCCTATATGTACACTGGACACTCGCATCAAACTATAATACATTTTCCACCGTATACGCGCGTACAACATTTGATCCCGAAAATAAAACAGTCGACGATGATAGAAGACGACCAGAATGTACTCGTAATATGAAGAACAAATAGACCATCTTTTTCCTTAAACGTAAAGCAAACAGAGTAGCGACGCGCTGTCGACAAGTATTTACATTTGGTATGATAAAAAAAAATGAGGTACAACGATTGTTACTCATATAATTGAAAAGTCTGATATTTTATATACTTATAAGATTAGATTGTTAACTAAAATAATAGTAATTGTTCTCAAATAATTTGTCCTATGAAGTTTGGAAAATAATGTTTTTAATTTGAGATGAATACTTTCTAAAAATCTGAAATCTAAACAAAAATGGTTATAAATCCATTCTGCAAGTAACCGAAGGATATTTTTCTGTAAAAGTACTTATACATCCTTCTTTCATGGTACATGTTCTCGACTTTACGAACTCGGTCGACTGACCTTTGCTCACTCTTTTTTGCTGAAGTCCAAAGATTTCTTGCTCTTCGCATTTTTTCTTTCCTCTCTTTTTCTCTTTTTTTTATCAGTCGTTTTTCGGTGTCCTAGCCCTTTCACACACCATACCATTTTACGAATCGGTAAATAATTTATGAACCACATTCTTCGCTTCGATTTCACGGCGCGACGCACGCGAAGAAAAATTCGGTCCAAGCTGCTGTCACAGGCGAACTAGTTCTTCCCTTTACTCCGACGAAATGTGTGCCGCTTTCACGAGGTTGTTCACTCTTCTTCCGCAGGAAATCGAGAATTTTTGAATCGCTCGATTAGATCGTTTAGTGCGAACCACTTGGTCAATGGTTACACTAAATCTTTACATGATCAATTATTATTATCATTTTGTACTTTAATGAACCAATTAAAATAAAAGAGATTAAATGATCTCTCTCTCTCTCTCTCTCTCTCTCTCTCCCTCCCTTTCTCTCTCTCTCACGCACACATACACATACATACACGATCACTCTCTAATGATTATAAAACAAATTCATAAAACATATAATATTGTTGCATCCAACATTTACAAGAACAGAGCACTCGCGCGTATTCGCGTACTTGCGAGAAATGCATTGAAAAGAACAATAATAACTGTATTCCCGTACAATAGGAATGTTCAAATTATATTACAAGGACAGCCTAAAGATATCGTCTATAGATATTATCTATAGGATATCAATATGATATATTTGGAATATTTCTGCTGTGTGAGTTGTAACGGGAAAGAAAATATAAGAACCAGGTATAAATATCCATACACAATTTAAGTCCAAGCGGAAATCGAAGCGTCATTTATCTTGATTGATCTTATTCTTCCAGTATTAATTTTCTTTGATCAGCTGTTCTCATACCGAGATGAGACTCGAAATAACGAAAGTCTGAGGACGCAATAATATACATATTTATATATGCCAATAATGCGCATATTTTGTACATCAAAAAAATACTTGCTGTATTACCATGTATTCTTTATTTATTATTTATTCTCGACAAACAAATTTTTCGAACAACACGAGGTCATATGAGCATGCGCACATTATAAAATCTTTAAAATTATTGATAGAGTTAGTAAAACATTGTAGACATAATACAGTTATATAGGTAATCTTTTGAAGACGTTGAGAACTTGTGAAATACTGATAAGTAGTATTATATGTCATGGAACGAACATAAAGTTATCGATGTAAGAACTCTTAGTGATTTCATACTCTTACTTGAATATTTATGTGCCATAAATTCGATTTATGTATATTCTTTTAACAGGAACATTAAGTCTCGTATAGTAACATTGCATTTTCAACGATGTTTTCAATAATCTTTTTTTGCTAATTATATTTTATCGATTAATAATTTCATCAACCTTTTCATAGTTTTTATAAATGTGATCAAAGCATTATTAATCGTAATCTGCGCAGTTACACATCAGGAAAGTCATCATCGAACTGACAATGAATCAATGAACCACGATAGTTGCTACTACTGCTGTTGCTGCTGTTGTTGCTTTGTGCTAGGTTGAGGATGCACCTAATGGCGTTTATACGTGAGCTGAGAAAATCCATTAGGCGCGTTATTGAAAACGTCGGCAACTACTTCCGACTGTGATGTTCTCAGTTTTCTTCTCTTTCTTTTTTTTTCCTTTTTTCTTTATTTTTCTTCTGTTCCTTCCCTTCTTTAGTTTTGTCTTTATCTTCCTTATACAATATATGAGAGAAATGATTTAAACCAAACTCTCTCGAATTAAATTTAAATATAGCTTTCAGTAATTACGAATGTAATGAGAGTATGAAAACTTTTCTACGGTGATCTAATAAAAAAATTGTTGCGAAAGAAACTTAGTAGTAATCTCTTTATTATTTATAGATAATTTCTAACATAACACTTTAAAAATGTTCTAATAAGTTTTCAGGAAATAATTTTCTCAATATTATTTTCATTATATAGAGTATCATGTTGAAATTTATTGGAATTTGACTAAACTTGCTATTTTTCGTTCATTTTTTTACTTTCCCATTCATCTATATAATTTTTTAGATTTTTATATTAAAGTAATTAAAACTCAATTTAGAGTTAAACACATTTTTATTTTTCTGCTTACATCGTAAAGGTTATAAAAAAAAAAGAGGTAACACATGTTGGACTCGCTTAATTGTATAATACTATCTGCCTTAAATGCGTTAACGAAGGCAGAATAAAATGAATAAATAAAGATAGATTTTAAATGGCCATTTTAAACTTTATAAATATATGAAACCATGGTCGACAGTTACTTTGAGGAAGCAGTATCAAAAGACAGGAAACCATAACGTGGAACCATCCTTATGGCAGATGCGGTTTAGCGCTGTTAAGTACGCTCTTTCTAAGAAGACCGGCGCTGTGAGAAGTAGCTACGCGCCGCAAGTTGTGAAGCTAAGTTTATAGTTTAACGTAGCGACGCAGAGAGTTTCTTGAAGAGAGAATGTTCATTCGAGACAAGAGACCGGAGTATACCATTTCAAGAAAGTCTGTATGAAGCACTATTCTGCTACGAGACATACGCATATTATGCACGTGTGCGTTATAATATGTGCTTTAGCACATATTCCTTAATATTAGAGTATAAAAAAAATTATAGCTAATAATACCGTTCGCTGTTAATAGCTTCCTTCCCCATTAAACCACTTATGTCTAGTTATGAATAATATTACATCTCTCTCTCTCTCTCTCTCTCTCTCTCTCTCTCTCTCTCTCTCTCTCTCTCTCTCTCTCTCTCTTCAGTTCTTAATCTTTTGTCAGAAGCATGGTGACCTCTTCTGCATATATAGTATGCGCTTCTTTATAGTTTTATGCAGATATATGGATCCTAGTTTAACGTCAGTTTCAAACGGTCTATTAGGAGGATTTTCATGGTCATAAAATACTTTTGATGGTTTGCCATTGCCTTCGGAGGCTATATTACATACAAATGTGGAAAAAGTAACAAGCGTGATAAATATTTTTGCAGACTTCTATTTTATTTTTTGATTTTGAAATACAGGGAAAAAGGAAACCGATAGAAAAATGTCCTATTGTTTAATTTTGCGTCAGAAGCATGAAACAATTAAGTATAAAGAAAATAAATAATTTGTAAAAATATTTAAATTGTTAATACTACAGGTTGTTTTAATTTATTAAGATGAGAAAAAGAAATTATATTTTTTTTGTATACCTCATGCATATCTTTTTTGTTATCTTGATTGTGTCAGTTTCGCGACCATTTATGTGTCGTTCGTTTTATTTTATTGAATAAACATTCACTTCGCCGAAGCTGTTGCACTTACAGTGTGTTTTACGAGGAGAGTATTGAATGTAAATGTAAATAGAGTTGAGGGAAGTTTGTGTACACTGCTCTCTCATACATATTTATCGTATTATTCAATAATTTAGACATTTCTTTTAATTTTTTTTATATGCTATTTATATTACACATAACAAAAAAATTCATTTTTTTTAAGAAATGATCGGACCTCATTATCTAAAAAATGTGTTTTTCTAGTATTTTGCTAAGTCCAAAATTAAAATCCGACCGTCAAATTTAAAAAAGGAAACATTTCTAAATATTAAAAAAATATAAGGCATTTTAAATATTTACATAGGTGCAATGAAGATTTTAATTAGCTACGAAATATTACATTACGACTACAAGATTCTACATTTTACTTTATTGACAATAACAGAATAAATAAACTGTGCAAGAAACTGATGAAATTGAGTCAGACGGATAGCCTGCACGATTCACTAATCCTAGCTACTGACTTCACTATTAATTACCCACAAACAGTGAGTAAAGTATTATTGGGTACTAAGTCATAGTCTGGTTATCTTATCTTTTCTTCGGTCTGTGATTCGAAAATATATCTACTGTACCGACAAGTACCTTTTATTAAAAAATAATCATACGATGAAAGAAAAGGAGTATAAGATGTCATTCAAAGAAGAAGAAAATCAAAATTCTATTCAATGAGATTCTATCCATAGAATGTCCCTTTATGTTTTCTTTTCCATTTTCTTGAATTTTTCTCTCATTCAAGAGTACGAAAAGACGATGGCAGAGTTGACACAATAATCATTACTGGCTTCAAGTTTCTATTCTATTGTAAAAGGAGGAATTCGAATATAGGTTTTTCATGCTGGATGTGATTGCTCAGAGCATTTGCAAATATGCGCTCACAGCTCGTTCGTCAAATGACTTGACAAATTAACAAATTCGAAAATCAGCCGCATTAGCTGCTGCTATCGTTCATTATCCATTTGATTGAGAATTGTTCTCGTTGGCATTGTTACCATTGATTTCCGCCTGCATTACACATTAGCGTAATACATTGCGCCGTTATTTCGTAAACGTGAATTATATAATGCGTTTTGTGTGAGATAAGTTTGAAGATATAATACCGCATCAAACCAAGATAAATGAAGTATAATTATGATGATCTCGTAGCGATTTATGAATCGTTAATTTCAATAAATCTGACATCGTTTATCATTTAGTAAATAATTAAGTAAGAGATAAGTATCATTAATTATGTTTGGGTCTATATGAAATAGAAACAAGCTTAGTTGATAAAATGAGAGTTGCATGCAAAGGAAAACAGATTGCGCTTGATTAAAACAACATATCATGTTCGCAACTGATTGCATTAAAGACGTAAACCCACGGTGGATGATGGATTAATATGCGACCCGTTATAACAGGCATAGATTAGAGAGGCTAATCTTGTCAACCATGTTTACGTATTAGTTAATTATAATATCTTACTTTCGTTGTTTTGGTGATTTAAATTTGCTAATAAATATAATAAATAATATAATATAATAAATTATTTTTGTGTGAGTTTATGAAATAATTATGATGAGAAAGTAGTAGTAGATAAAAAATAATTCCTAAAATAATATCATTCAACGAAGTTGATTTGGTACTCGTAACATTGATAAAACGTATACATTTTGTGCTTTCTGTTTTTCGTGTCTGATATTCAAAAAGACGTAACATGTTATTTTTGTATCAAAGTCTTGTTTTTTGACAATCTAAATATATTCTTTTCTATAAATTTTGTATAAATTATTTGCACCAAATAATAATTTTATTATGCTGTAGCTTTCATTATGAAATCACATAATAGAAAAACTTTGAAGAAAGTTTATAGTCTATATTGTGGTTGTCAAATTGAAAATTAGAATAAAAATGGGATTCCTCATGTATGAGTAAGTTGTTATGTATTTTTTCTCACATGATTGAAAAGAAATAAGAAGAAAATTTTTAACTTATCTTAGAATGTAAGAGTAATCGAACGAAAAATCAAGTAAATATTTTTATTGAAAATTTCCTAATAAATATTTCAATAACAAAAAAATGTACGGAATGTTTATTGGTATTTTAGTATTTACGCAAAAACTTTTAAGAATTATCTTATTTGATTTATTGTTATAAACAATTTTTTTATTTGTTGATTAGTTTAATTATAACCTGATTATATATTACAGCTTAAATAATATTGTATTTAAAAACGTGAAAAATAAATAAAACGATGAGAATGATATAAATCTTTATTTACAATAAAATTATATAACAATACATGATACTTTGACGTCAGGCATAACAAATTATAGTATGAGACATAATAAAATTGCAAATAAATAATTCCTTTAACTTTATTTAATAATGTGATTTTTTTCATGGAAAAAATTGTTCCAATTCCATGAAGTGCAGGATTTATAAATTGCAAAAATATTATTGTATTAAATATTACTCAAAAGGTAAAACTAAAATAGTTCTGTTTGTATTATATTTGTGTAATCTTGGAGAGCTATATCATTTTTAGTGTTTCAAATACAAATCTGCAAGATATATTCTGTGTTGCAGTATTGTGTTTATTCTCTGAAAGCAGTATAGCGAAATATTTCTCATTTTTACATATGCCGAGTGCAGCAATATTGTGTGAAGTTTTATTAACTTTTTGATGCATAGGATTTTATATTTTAATAAATTGAGTAATTATAACGGTGTTAGTTTCTATTTATCTTTGTTGCATTGAAGTTCTTCAGCGTTTAAGTATAATAGTATAAACGCGCGTGGAAAATATTCAACATTGTGCTAAATGCTTAAACGTTTTGATGGTTTAGAAATGGGCGGCGTGTATTACTGCATTAATTTTGCATTATCACCATCTTGAGTTAGGAGATGCCTTGGGCACCACAAATATATTCAAATTTCCAACGACCTGAAGTAAATGTCAGTTCATCTAAAATGCTACATTTCCATCACTATGTAACAGAATCGTTGCATGAAATTGGAGCTCATAATTCCGCCAACGATCTCTCTCTCTCTCTCTCTCTCTCTCTCTCTCTCTCTCTCCCCCTCTCCCTCCCTCCCCCTCTCCCTCCCCCTCCTCTCTCTCTCTCTCTCTCTATTTATCTATTTAAGCTGCATGTTAATTTTCACTACTTACTTCGGTATTGTTCGTTTACATCTTGATTATGTAAATTTAGCCGCTGGCATCGAATCGTAATATAGTAGATACACAAAAAGATGATTTTTTTCAAAATATTATTTATATGTATATGTAAATATACGTATGTATATACATATACATATATGAATAATATAGGTACATATATGAATAACATGTAAAAAACGTTATATTTCATATTTTATTTGCGATATGTAAAAATTTTGAATGTTTGCTTTCATTTCATAATTATACAAACATATACATAAACTTGACAAGAAGATCTATAAATCCGAGTCCATCGACAGGATCGTATTTCCGTCGGGATTATCTACTCACAGTGTCGTGAAACTGACACCTCCGATTCAGCGCACGCGCCAGCTAAATTATGCACTAATTACTCAACGTGTGCATTCCTGTGTCGCTCATCGATCTCCGCAGTGCAGGCTGATTGTGCGAACTTTACGCCGTTAAAATTACGTTGGGACGCACCACGCTGCCGCGAAACAGGAAATACGGGTCAATTTCGTGAAGACATGCTTTTATGCAAATGAAAATTTCACATTTTAGTGCAGTGTTGCATGTTTTACTTTAATGTTTCTCGATAAATTAATTCCGCTATAAAGTATAATGTTTCATTTTGATATTGCAGTTTATTTCTACAAATTGACAATCTTTAAATAAATATTATGAAGGAATAATTATACCTATTGAAAATTTAATTTCGAATATAAAAATAAAATAATTTTACTTGTGGATGAGAAATATATATCTGCTTAAATACATCTGCTTAAATAATATAAAACATCATTTTATTATTATAAAAATATAAAAAGATTGCGTTAAAATATATATTTATTATTATACGTTATTATCTATGCGAAGGTGATAACGTATAATAATAAATATATATTTCAACGCAATCTTTTTATATTTTTATAATAATAAAATCATATAAAAATGATGTTTTATATTATTTAAGCAGATTTTAATTTTAGAAATTAAATTGTTTACTTTATGTACTGCACTGCAATGTAATTGTGTTCTATAAAATATTAAAGTATTTTATAAAACACAATTAAAATATTTTATAAAACTTTTTTCAAAGAAAGAAATAGTATTTTTTACCATAGTACTGTCTAATTGTCTAATATATTGCATCATAAATTATTAATTATTAATAATAAAACGAAAAGTCTATGTTCTAAATTATCAGTATAATTATAATTCAGTATAATTATTAGTATAATTATTAGTATGTGAAATATGGAACAATGTAATGTTATATCTTATCCGAAATAATAATAAGATTTCTTGGTACACTTCGTCGTACTGTCTATATTTGAGAATTACATTGTAACATATTGTTAGTGTGCATTAATGCTAACTAGATAACTCGGTACGAAGTTCTATGAAACTTTCAACGATCTATTTCAGTTTTGATCCTACTCAACGTATGAGAAGTATTATTCATATAGTTAAAATGAATGACTGAATGGAAGTAAATAACTAAATCTTGACATAGTATTAAAATATTATATAATACTATACCATAAGACAATTTTATTTGAATTTATGTATACATGTTAATCATGTCTTGAATCCTCGTTTTATAAGCTATATTTACGTAAATACTTTATTATTTTGAGTAATATAATCCGCTTATTAATCAAATACTGTTAAATGATTAGTAATACTATTGTAACGCTATTGTAACGCTATTATTTATGCCGTATTTCATCGTGCCAATTAGTTTAAGTCGTGCAAGAAGTTTATCTTGTTACGTCGATCAGATGAAGTTTACATTTTGAAATTACATTATAATGCGGTACGCATGTAATGTAGACGTGAGGGCACGTAAACTTTCGGCAATTTTCCGCTGAAGTTCCAAGAGTCTGTTATAATTCTATTCGGTCGCTGCATATGGAATGTTATTACACGTACCCCTGATAACATCGAAAGGTATCTATCTTACCCTTCGCCAACTTCGTGAGAGTTACTATAGGCCGACCAACAAAGTTTTGTCGCGCGTATGTAAGTGCATGCATTAGACGTACCGAAAGCGGAGGATTTCCAAAAGCTACGAGTATTTCCAAAGACTTATTGTTTAGTCTTTACATAAGTGCTTCAAAGTATATTTCAATATATAAGCCTATCCTTCAAGATCTTCGTGTCATTTAAGCTTATAATTTCTTCTCTAAGATTAATAATACATAAAAAAGAAAATAGAAAGGAAATATTATTATAAAAGAGAGAAAAATTATTAAAAGATATATATTAACTCGTAGTAATATACATATAGTGTAAATTAATTAATGGACATTTTTTTATATATGAATTTAAAAAATTGAAATATTTTCTTGTCTTGTCGAAAAATTTTTATTTGATACGTGATTAATTAATAAAGTTTGATTAACTTTATCATTTACATTAATCGAATACAATTGCACAGATATGTTTCGAATATTATAAATTTGAGAAAGAGAGATTGTAACTATATATAAATTATAATGTACGTGACATTATTTATTTCCTTTACGATTCGACCAACGTATCCGGAATAATGTCATTAATATCCACCTATAAATATTTGTTATGATTTATATGTATAATCAACTCTCTCCAATTCTCTACATAAAATACAATAAAATATAAAATGTACTAATATAATATACAACTTCTTTGCGCTAAATATTTATAAGTTTTTTAAAATCAATTTGTGAATAATATTTATAATTTATATTTTGATTGCATCACTGCAAGTTAATATATACTTTTTATTAATTTTCTTTTAATTTTTACTCTTGATATGGTATTAAGGTTTCAAAATATATTAATTAGTGATTAGGATAAATTAAATAGAAACAGACTGCATAATAGAGATTTCGCTGAAATGTACGCCAAACTTGCCAAAATTATATGTTGTCATGTAAACTTTAATGACGGTTTGCATAAGAAGTCATGTGTTTTTGACGGTTGAAAAGTTCTCTTGTTCTCTGAGTCTTTCGGTCAAACATTAAAGTTCATCGCAAGCTTTTCTCTTAAATGAAGCTATCGAACCAAAACGAAAACTCTTTTATAAATATATCAAACTGCATCGAACTCAGCATCTCAAAAGAACTGGCAAAGGATAAATGAGTACTGAAATAAAAGTTCTTTTCCTTTGTTATTTCTTTTATAATAGTATATTCCATTTTGATATGCATAATCTCTGAAATCAAACATGCAGGTAGATTTACGGAAATAAGGATCAGTGGTATCGAATATCCATAGAGAAACTAGATCTCAATAGACTATAGCTGCGTAGATCAAAGGATATGTTAACCACAGTCTGTGAAACCAAGAATTTCCGGAATCAGAAATCTCTGCCACAAACGATCCTGGAATCAGGCGTTTCTGGGGCCAAGATGGCCTCAAAGTAATGGATTCCAGAATCTGCGCGCTCAAGAATCTCTGGAACTAAAAATCCGTGAAACCAAGGATTTAAGAAGCGAAGGATTTGCGGAATCGAAAATTTATGGAAGCATAAGTCCATGATTTGGAAAGAAGACTCTGAGAAACCAAGAATTCTTTAGATCGATGGAATAGTGCGGGATCCTTGCACGCTGACATGACACTGTCTGAAACCATCCTCGGGTGCTCTTAATTCGTCATACAGCTGGGTGGTATAGATTTCAACGGGTTCCGAGCTGTTAAAAGCAATTGCCTCGTAAACGTTAGCGCTCCCGTGAGCATTCTGGCGGCTTGACTCGGAGGTATCTGGAAGTACCTACTCGCATACCCGTATGGAATGTATACAGACGCATGCGGCTGTATATATATTTACACATAGCCACCAGCGCTTCCTCTCCCGATTGCAGCATCCATTCCAAAGGTAATCAGGTTACCGGAAGGAAGCGGGCAATGCCTTCACGTCCCGCCAGATACTTTTGACTCTAACTGCAATATACTGTGCGAATCGCCATTATTAACGGTACTGTTTAGAACATTGTATCACTAAACAATTTAGCTAATTGTCAAAGGGCTAATAAATGACTTTGTTGTCTTGTGATAAATGCATCATGTATTGTTTAAAATGAAATTATAAATTAATAACAATGATAATAATCGACAATTTTGTCAAAACAAGAATTATTTTAAAATATATATTACAGGGACAGAGAGAGATGTAATTATAAATTATTAATTTTCAAAATATGTTTTTGAAAATTAATTGCTTACGTCTACGAACAATTTAGTATATGAAAAGTGTCATGACAATCTAGTTCGTACATTCAACTTTTTCAACTGCAGAAAAGTACATTTTAAAGTTTAGGACTCTATCACTTTAGGGCTCTTTCTCACTGAACTTATGTTTTATCGGCGCATCCTTTTTGTTTCTCCGAGACGCTTCCGGCGTACTTTATTTCCCGTGGGTGACCCGTTCTACCCGCTAGTATACTTCTCAAAGACTCTTAATACAACGTGACGAGATTATCCAATTTTCTTTCAAGAACGGACTAACGAAATAAAACAGTACCAAGTGACTTGATTCGCAACGCGCACGATGTCCTATCACGCGTGGCCGATCTCGCGTCTGTTGTAAAAGATCTTCTAGAAAATATCTTTTCTAACTGCAGTCTCGCGAGATTTCTAAAATAGTCTAAGGTGGAAGTGAAATGGGTGTTCTTTCTCGATCTTTAGCGAAACAGATTCCAGTTTGTTTAATTTCAAGTTTGTGTACGGATCGAAACGACTCTGCCGATATTACGGAGACATTAAAATTTCCGTCGTTTGTAAGGAACGTTAGAAACCAACTTAAAAAACAGTCTAAGGAAAAGAACACACATATTTAGTTCTACTGCAGTCGTGGCGGCTTAAAGGGTTAGACTGGTCTGTTAGCGAAACTTTACTCTCTTAATGTTGAAAGAAGAAACAAAGAAAGCAAACCGAGAAATGAAACGGTTCTCTGCGGTACTTGAAGACAAGCTAGATAAGTTTGTTGGACTTGATGCCGAGCTTATCGTACCTATCGAGGATTTGTCACGCGGAAAATATTACACTTACAATAATTGTTGAAAGATAAAAAACATTCTCATGCATATGAAAAAAAATTTATAGTTGTATAAATTTAGGGATTTATTTATTTTGATGTATTTATTTTACAAACTACATAATTGAAATTTTACACAGTAAATTACAAATGTTACACAGTAAATTTTATAATATGGTAATATAATAATAAAAGTGTTTAGGAGAATTGATACATATAAAGTTGACTAGAAAGAAAAAAAATAGAAACAAAAAATAAATTTATTAATAAAAATTAATAAAAATATAGAATAAAGAGAGCGAATTTTTGCATGATAATCCAAAATTATTATTGCTAGTAGTATTTAAAATACACATCGTATAATTATCAAAAAAGGTGTTTTCTCCTTTGATAAATACAAATATAGGTATTCGCGGAGCTTACCGTGTTGCGTATTTTTCGTTCGCAGATTATAATCGAATTGTGTCGGGAATATCGCGCCATCGAACTCGGTCAAAGAGAGGCGGATTTACAGCGGCGTAAATCCAGGATGGAGGAAACGAGCAGATGGGAGAGGCGAGGGTATCAGGCGACTTTAAAACTCGGGATATTGATTCGTGCGGCTGTACGTCGTGTAAACGCATCTCGCTTCCGAATCTCTGACATGTTTTGCCGGTCGCTCGCATGCTCTCTCGATACTGTCAACGTGCGAATCTCCCGATGCTGCCTTTGTCTCTTCCGCACTTTTGGAATTTATCGGTTCCGACCGAACACGCGTGTAGACACGCGTGCGCTTTCGATCCGTACAATGCGACCCATCGTTTCGACAGTGTCTGTCGAATCGTAGTTCGATCCCGTCGATGAGTTGTCGTGTTTAACGTTTGCGTTTGGTTGCTTTTACGCGCGTATGGCATAGCGTGGTCCAGATATAAACTTCCGTTGATAAGTAAATAGCGGAAAATATACATACCGCATGCAAGTCGTTTATGAATAAGCTATTGAGACATGCACGAAAGTTAGCTTTACATGCTGGATACCCGTCAGAACGTTGAACGTGACGAGTTATAGTATTTCGGATATGCATGTTCCTTCTGTTATATGCTATACACATGCAGCGACCATTTCCAACTGATTAAAATAAAAATTTCTTAACTAACATAGAAGTTTTAACAACTTGTGATTCAGAATCGAAAGTTTCGATTTACATTTTTAGAATTATTATTCTTACTTTCAAATGAGTTTTTCTTTTTGTTAGTTGTATAGTATTTTAATTTTTTTTTTAACGTAACATCTAGATATTTTACGATTATTTCTTTTTTTAAAAAGTTTTTGTGATATTATATTGAAATTAATTATATCTTTATATTTTTTATAAAAAGAAATTGGATTGATCAATATAATTGTAAATTTTGATTAACTTTAGTTTAAAAATATATATATTTTAATTGAAATACGTATGAAAAGCTCACGATACCGTTGATTATATTGTTTCTAATATTCATATATGTTACTTTGTTGAAAACAAAAAGAGAAAAAGGGAAAGGAAGAGAGAAGAAAGAGATATACCTAGGTAAATACATATATGTAAAAATATGAAAAAGAATTTTTTCTTGGTGAAGAAGATTGGAAATGCATGGACTGTGTGTTAGCAATCTTCTTGAAAACCAGTGAGCGTTAGAACGAGGTAGTCACGTAAATGGAAAGTGAGTTCGACGAAAAAAGATGGGCGCGATGGATGTCGGCATCGTAAGAGGAAAATATCTTGCGGCTCTCCGCAAGATTTTTCTCCGAGAGGTACCTTCCTTGAGATATCTCGGTCCGTACTCACATCAGATAGAAGCAGACGGCGACGAAAGTTTGGCAAGGTTTCGAGAGTTTGCTCGCGGCGATGTGGAAGAGCCTTAATGGATTGTACCGTAGCACGTATTCACGGGGTTTTAGATTAGAGAACTCTGGATTCAGGTAGAAAAGACAGTAGATAGTTCAGATAAACTCAAGATAGTTCTGTGGTTTCCGTTGAAGTTGATCGACAACACATCATCTAACAAGTTAAATTTTTTGAATTTTTTTGGTCTCATATAATATGGAATCTCTTAATTTTAGATTGAAGAAAATTATTTTACAGTAATGGTTTTAATTTTTTAATATTCAGTTGTAATATGAGTTTAATTGTTCAGCCACTTAAATCCTTTACAATAATTATTTTTTAAATCATTAAATTATTAAAAAATTATTATCAAATTATACTTTTATATTTTCGTATTTGTAAAATTATACCTACAAGTTCTGCAAAAGTTTATATCTCTTATAAACCATATTTTTATTATAATAATTTAAGCAAAGCATTGCTTAGTTCAAAATATAAAAAAGCATATATGTTATTAATTAAAAATGTTAAATTTTACAATGAACATTTTATGATAAAACATAACATCATTAATGCTGCTATTTTTGGTTAATAAAGTATAAAATAATGTGTAAAAAATAACATTTATATTAAATAATGTTACAAATAATTCCAAAGCCTAAACTTTTAATTTAATTTAATTTAGTGATTTATTCAATTCATCAAGTCTAAAGTAATTGGTTTTTAGTGTTACAATGCGAAATTTACTTTTATTATTTATTATATAATTATATATCATAGATTCGTGGCTCTTCATAAATGATTCAGGATAATTTAATCTTTAATGGAGAAATCATTTCTATTGACGAGTTCTCATTATATCGTTCGCATAAATCATTCACTCTCATCGAGGATCGACGTAATACCCGATGTGGACATAGAATAGACACTGTACCGGCTTTGTCTCTTCCTTCCCTTCGCTTTGATGTATTACTGACATCCGGTAGGTAGTAATCGAACACGCGCTATAATTCGATCCTAATGGTATCAGTTATGATACATATCCTAAAGGTAACTTAAAACTCTGTTAGATAGATGCGAGTCATTTCTTTTGTCGTAACACAATTAAATTTAAAAAAAGTTTTATCTTAAAATGAAACTATTTTATATAGATTCTGTGACATAGCAATGTATATATTATTACATTAATATTGTTTATAATTGAGATTGTATTGTATTGTTAAGTTAAATAGTTTGATTTCGAGCTTAACAAAAAATTTTACTTTGTTTTTCTAAATACATTATTCTTTTAATAATGTTATTATATTGTCTAATTTATTGTAAAAAATTTGTTAGTAATTTTTTACATCCTTTTACCTACTTAAAGTGCAATCAGGACCTAATTAAATCTTAATGCATTTTTTATATAATGTATGAGTTATCTGTTGTACAAGTTTAACGCATATACAGGGTGGGCCATCTATTGGTACGTTTTTAAAAATGCGATCAAATGAGCATACATTGATATTTTTTATTAATTTTTTTTTTGTTGTGAAGCTAAAAGTATCCGCGTCAAGAATGAAAAACGATTTCGTTCATGTGGCTCCCTCTACTGGCCTTACAGTATGCCATTCGGTCACCCCAATTATTAATGACATTTTGGACTACCTCGGCGCCAATTTCACTCAAAACAGTCGTAATATTGTTTTTCAAAGCTGGAATTGTCTCACACTTTGGGCCACAGCCTCAATATTCTCGGGTGTGCGCACTGTCCGAGCTCTGGGACCACTTCTGTCATCCACTAACATCCCTTTCTCACGAACTTTCCTCACCAATTTGCGTATAGCTCCTTCGGTGGGTGCTCTATCACGACCCATATTTCTTTTCAAAATTCGTACAGTTTCGGCGACACAGCACTGACTTTGAAAATAAGTTTTTAAAATTTCAAAACGCTCTTCAAGAGAAAACATGTTGTTTCGTGCCGCGGACGGTATGACTAATAAACTGTCAAAATTTCGGGTCTGTAGCTCGTTCGGTGTTGCCATACGACGAAATTCAAAAACGTACCAATAGATGGCCCACCCTGTATAACGGCTACTTATATAACGGAAAGTCTTTTATAAAGAGATCTTTAGAAGTATCTATCTGAAATCACATTTATATTTTTTCTTTCTATTCACCGTGGAAAAACTGGATCGGAAATACGACAAAAAATAACTAGTATGGGTTATCCGGAATTTTCTCGGCTTTATCTGCTCATAGCGAATGTTTTGCTAAAAGCTGTCGTTCGTCGGAAGCACGTCGTAGTTTTCTTTATCTGGAGGATAGAACAGCTAGTGTCCGCACTTAAAATGCTCGTTGGTGCTTATGTCTTGTTTATTTTGAAAGTTATACACTGATATATTTATGATGGATACATGATGTTTAAATGTCAGAACGTTTTAAATTATTTACGATGTGTACTTCTAAAGTAACTTCTTTATATACATATACAATGACACGTTCGAAATGATTGCTATTATACCATTTACACTCGTCTCAAATTTTTGAAAAATTTTTATTTTACAATTCGAAACTCATATCAGTCTAACGTTTTTAAATTATTATTATTATACATACAGAATATTCTATTCTATTATAGATTTACTGAAAAATATTTCTGAAAATGTTTTCGATGATTCGTTTATATATCATACAGTTATGACTTCATGATATGCTTGTTGTTTTGACGATCTGTTTCTGGCGCGATAATTGATTAATCAATATAAACGATGTGCTCTGATCAGAATTTTATTCCAGTCTGAGGAGTAATGAAAGCCTCGCTATACTTTGAAAGCCGTAAGATGAGATTAATGTCGGGATATTAACGGCCGTAACGGCTAAACTACCCCCTAAATCTTTTTCACCCTTGTAGATATATAGCCTTTAAAGTACTGTTAAGATATGAAAAGACGCGCGTGAAGAAAAAATATATAGAAATTATTTATATTTTCGAATTATTACAGTCAAATCTGATTTTAAAAGCTATTAAATATTAATCATAGATGAGAGATTTATATTTCCATGAGAAAGAAATTTTATTTACACTTTTTTAAATAAAAGAAATAAGCATTTTCTTTTTTTTAAATATATTTTTTAAATTCTTATATAGAATTTTTTATTAAATAGCTTTTTTAACATATATTTCTTAAAATTAAGCTTGTATGAGATATTTTGTTGCATTAATTTATTTCTGAGATCCCTATATATGTATAGGTAATTAAAGCATCATTAGTATCGGTTTTCTGATAAAAGTCACTAATATTAAAAGCAATCAACTTTGGATAATGTTAAAAATATTGATTATGCTAAGGGCATTGATGTGCATTTTTAACATAAATAATCTAGTATACTTACATATATAGTAAATTTTATTTATTTATTATTATGCTTGAAAACTTTCTTATTATTTCAGTCATCATCATAATTTTGGTTTTTCGCTTTTGCCTTTTATTATTTCAAACATGAAATTATTTTTAAAATATAAATTTAAAAAGTGTAATATTGACGAATTTTTTAAAATGAACAAGAATGCTGAACAAGAGAGAGAAAGAGAGAGAGAGAGAGAGAGAGAGAGAGAGAGAGGGGGGGGGGAAGAGCGAGAGATCTTCATTGCATCATATGTGACATTTCCCTTTGCTATCTGATTGAAGAATGTGAGTCTTTATATTTTTTAGATCTCGCTTCCGATATTTTTCGTATGTGGCGTTCTTTGACGGAGCGATTCTTGCACTTCGACAAAACTTCGGAAAGTTCGAATCGCATGCCATGAGCTAATTTATCGCGACACATTCTGCGACCGCTTTAGGAATCTCCGTTCGGTTTTCGCTCGCCCGTCCGCCATTTGTACGATTCAACTTCGACTGTTCGACTTTGCAAGCCTGGGCAGGGGATACTCCGGCGACTTTTCTCGCGGAGTTTACCCTCTGCCTTTTGTTTGCTCAACCTATTTTTCCTCCCACGGGAATACTACGCTCCGTTTCTCTTTTCCTCATGGTTTGGTCTTGTTTGTCGGTCATAATGTCTCGGGAAACACATGTCGCGATGATCGAATGCGACGACAATGAATTTTATAACTCGACAATTCTGGCAATTAAGTTTACATGTGAAAAATATACTTTTTCAGCATTTTTTATTAATTAACATATACAATGATAATGTAGCTTATATTTAATTTTCATTTTCTTTTAAAGAATATTAATATCAAATAAGAACACAATTTGAAAGATTCCTTTCAAGAATTCAGACATAAAGCCATATATGTACAATATAAAGAAATGCTTTTAAATTATACATGTTTCATGTATGTTATGCATGGAATATACATAATATATCTTAAAATACATTAAATTACAACATGAAAGTTTGAAATGTTTGTGTCGACAATGTTTGAAGTATCGTTTTAACTCTCTAGCAGCCGTTTTTGAGGTCGATCGATGTAACATGTCGAGATTCACATGATGCACGTGATCCTTGGTAGATCCCACGGCGATTTGACAAGGGTCCGATAGTTGGGTCGTCGATTGGCAGTGTCCCAGGAATTACTTAGCCCACGAGTTGATCCTACTCTCGAGACCGGAGCTTTCTACGAAAATCTTGATGATTCGGTTGTCTTTGGCAGCTAGTTTCATCACCGAGAAGATACGGTTTTCGACGTGTATCCAATTACCTGAACATCGTTCGTATCTCTCAATAGAATATTTTATTTGATCTTCTTTAACTCTCTTACGTATTTTGTAAAATAGAAATAATTAATACACGATTACACAAAGTCTTATTTATTTTATTCACATTTATCTCATATAACAGTAATGATGTTATTTGATACTCTTTTCACGTGTCTCTAAAAATTAAATAGAAGATTATTATGAAACAATGCTCCAATTTCAAATATCTCAAGTATTACGCCTTATACATATATAATAAAATTCTAAAACAAATGAAAAAAATCAAGATTTCAACATGCATCCAATTTTTTTAAAAATTCAATTCACAAAGATTTCTTTATTCTTAATATAAATAATTAAATAAATTTTATTGATAGATAATTTTATACACGATAGATATATATACAATTGTTTAATTTTTTGAGATACTTTCTAAGAAAATATATATATTCTTACATACATACGAAATACTGTCTGAAATTGTAGAAGTGTACTTTATAGTCAAGTCGACGCTCGAATGTTGCTTGAGCTACGAGAGATAGATAGTAAAGTAGAGAATTTTTCCCAGCAATTTAACAATAAAGCCTGCGAAGATGTCCGTACGACTTTCGCATCGATTTTAAACATGGAAGATTTTTGAGGAAAATACCGAGTATGCAAGGGAACTTCGTAGAAAAATAAAGCAAATACCGGTCGTGACGTTTCGTTATGATTCTGCAAAGTTGAGAATAACGACAGTTCGTCCTATTCAAGTGTGCATTTGAACTAGTTGGATAATTCACAGAAGGATCATAGCGTACGTTACAAGGAATTAGTTCGGAATATCGGGTGAACGACATTACACATATTTACAGTTTACTATATCGGGAAATATTGGCATTTTACGCTGCAATTGCATCCTTTTCATGTAATATATTGGAAAATATATGCCTGGATTCAGAAACGTGGCTAGGATACATCTTACTAAATTTTTTTAACTTAATTTTTGAAAAATATTAATCAACTTATATAATACGACATTATTACTATTTTTTAATTTTTTAAGATTTTGGAATTAATTAATCCATTTAGGTAATATATGAATTCGAATTGTAGGTATGATGACTTATATCCAAAATCAAAACAATAAATCAATCTTAATAAAAAAAACTTATTAATAAAAAAACTTATTCTTTAAGATACATTTATTTTTGTATTTTCTTTAAAACTTTTAGAATGAATCTTACTCTTAAAGATTAAAAATTGAGCCACTCATTTTCAAGATTGGTTCAATTTTCACACTTTAGAGTGAAATTCCACTCCAAAGAATTTAAAATTTGTGTTTTTAATAAATACTCAGAAATCAAACTTTAATTATTTTTCAATGTTAAATCACGGAAATTAATGCTGTTTTCTGGCTTCGACAATTGGGAAATATGATTTCGATGGATTAAAGCGATCTTTTCTTAATAAAATTTGCCTTGTGTGATATCGTTTATTGATTTTTTAAATAGTGTTGTAAATTTATAATTATAAAATTCAATGCAATTATTAAAAAAATTTGTCTGTATTCTTTAAAGTAATTAGTTTTCATGGATTAGGCGCATATATTTTACTTAAAGCAATTCGCTTTAAATTACATTAATAAATTTTGATACATGTCTTAATATAGTAGAAGATTGAGTTATTTATGTAATCGCTTTGTTGCGCAGCTTTAGATTCGATTGCAGTGAAAATTAATGTTTGCTCTAGATTACAGTGAAAATTACCGTTATCTTTTGCACGTGGAAATAGAGAATACGCTAGATCGAGAGATCTCTAATTTAGATTTCGATGTCAAAGGTATGGGGCACGTTTGCTCCAGACAATTTCAAGGATTTAAGGAATTGCTATATTGGAATTTCAAACGATTTTGCTATTACAAACCTGCACCTGGTGTCAATTTTTGTTGATATCGATTTTATCTTAGTCCTTGTATTCCGTTTCTCCGTTGTTTCCTATTACTATCATTGTTCAACGTTATGTATTGTATTACAGTTATGTGTTCGTTAGTTTTTTTTCATTTACTATTTTTTTCTAGTTACTATCGCAAAGCAACAAAGATCGCATTTCCAAAATTAAATTAAAAATTTTAATTATTCTGATAAGTATTCATTAATACAAATATATTAATCCAAATTTAAATTTAATGAATGCTAAAAAAAAGAGGGATATTTTAGCCCATAATATTTAAAAAATCGATTTTTTTTACATTTTTTGAATATTTGAAATCTCAAAAATAAATTCTTAAAAGACTTTATCGATTTTCGACGAAATAACAAAAAAGATGTTGGTATTTTTAAGTTTTAATACACTTTTGCGTTTAATGCTTTGTCAACGCACTCAAAGAGAGCTATTAGTAAATAGATTGGAGAGAAGTGAAAAATGTGAACATTTTGAATTAAAGAACGATCTTTGTTGTATGTTATCACTAATTAGAGATAAACTTTCATTGTTTATTTTGCAACTGTAATGTATTTGAAACTTTAAATGTATTTTTTTCACGAAATCATATTTTTCAAGTCGGTTTCTCAGAAAATACTTAATCTATTGACTTTAATTTTTGCATATATGTATATAAAGTATATATAAAATATATACTAAAAAAATATAATAAAATATATAAATATATACAAAAGAGATATCTTTAAATTAACTATTTTTTTCATAAATGTTAAATAAAAAATGTTGTTAAAAATTGATTTATCTTTTAAAATCATGTTTTTTTAACAACTTTTAATATTTTTCATTTATTTATACTACAGTCACATTTATAATAAATAAAAATCCTTTTGAATGTTTTATTTCGGTTAACAAATTGGAAAACTGTAATCATGTCAACCGACACATGTTTTTTTACATTTTGTTTTCAAATTTACGCAACATAAAAAGTAATAAACATTTAGCCATATCAAAATTTGTAGATATTAAATATTTATTAGTTTTTACAACAGATAAAAAAACGTAGAAGAATGTGTGTCACAATTTTCTTTAGAAAAATTCATGTATATGTATATAAATATATATATATATATGCGCCGTTAATTATACGCATTAACATAATTAAAAACAATTACATGTCTTACAGTTTTAGTTTAGGCGCACTTTGATACTGGAATTAATCTACTTATATTGCGCATATTTTTCTATTACACACTTTTAGAAGTATTGATTTGGAGATTTGTATATTATTTTACATCGGACATAAAAATAGGCGTAATGCACAGCTATATACATATACATAAGATATATTTACTTTATTTAATTAAATAGCGCGAGAGGGATGTAAAAATTAATTAACTTCAACAAGTTTGTAAAACGATATAGATCGGTAATATTTTCTGTACCAATTTGTAAACAAGAAACTCCCGGTTTAATTTTGAGAGTAAAGTTTACTAATCGCCATGTTTGCTTGCAAGAAAAGGACATTGTATTATACTGAAGAATACGCGTGTAAGAGTTCAGGCGTTCCTCGCATTCCTGACAATTTCCCATTTGTTTCCACGACGATCGGCTGCGAACAAATTTAATCGTAAGTAAGAAAGCCCAGCTGGCTACCGTTCCGCTCAAACGGCAAATTGAAAGAGCCAATTAAAAGTTATTCAGGGTATTGTGCGCGAAGTCAAGTTCGTAAGGATTAGGTCAGAAGAGAAAGGAACGAGAGAAAGGGGAAAGATATGCAAAATTAAACGGTAGAAAATTAATGAACTGAGGGAGAGAGGGAAAGAATAAACTTCATAATTAGTGATAATTACTGATAAATGTCATTGTATGATTTAAAAATTTGTCTACAAATTAGATTACTATTATTAAGATATCAAATGTTTAGATTATATGTATACTAAAAAAGGTCATTATTTGTGACTTATATTTATTAATACTTTGATATGTAATATATTTTAAATTATTTAAATAATTCTAATTCCTAAAATAAAATAAAAAAAGACGCTATAATACTATTGCATACTGAAATATGATTTATATTTTTGATTACTATATATATATATATATATATATATATATATATATATATATATATACATTTCTATATGAAGACGAATATAAAGAATTAAATAAACAAATTGTGTAGATTACGCACATAGATTGAATATAATGTTATTAATAAAATTGAAATTATAATAGATACTTTGTATGTTTTGATTTAAAAAATAATTGTTCTTTTTCTTTTAATGTGGTGCGTCATAAAATCTTACGAGTACTTTTGATCTTTATATATTTATTATGAGGCTATAAATTAATTATTTCATTCATTTATATTCTAATATAAATTTTATCAATTAGTCAATCAAGAAATTATTGTAATATATTTTGTTGAGTAACTAATTTTATATATTAATTCATATAATGGAAGTGGTATGAAAGAAATATATATATAAAGTGAGAGAGAGAGACAGAGAGAGAGAGAGAGAGAGAGAGAGAGAAAGAGAGAAAGAGAGGAGTATAATTATTTCTGGATAGTACTCCAACTGTTTAACGATACAATTAATTGCTGCTGAATAGTGCCGTTAGTTTGATGCTCTCCCGTTACCTTTTGTTATACTCTATAGAATAAATTTTAACTTTCCTTTTCCTAAAAATAATTTTCATGAAATCTAGAATTACACAGAAAATTAATCTCGTGATTATTTTAGTTTTTATTGTTATATCTTTTATTATGCACCAATTGAATTTTTATTAATTAGGAGATTTCTATCATAAAAAAAAACATTTATTTAATATACTAAATCATAATATACACGACGTTTTACATATTTCTCTTTTTTCTATTTCTACACTAATACAGACTTATAGATATTTTTATTAACATTAAGTTAAAATTTTAATTTTTTATTATTTTTATTAACGTTTTAAGTTATCAATTTTTCATTTGTTGTTATGATTATACAATACTTTTCATACATATATTCTATCGTTATCCCATTTTATACTGTTCCGACTCTTTGCCAGATTACAACAATCTGCTTTTGACAATCCATTCTTCCATTATCCACGTTACTCCGTTCGAAGGCACCAATTAGCGACGAATATCGTAACAAAACATTCGCGGCTCAGGAAAGGCGTCGTTATAAATGGCTCAGGTGCTGCGCGGGTAGTCACCGTGGCCGCGTCGGCATATAATAGCGAACGCGCGGTCCGTTGGCTCAGTGCCAGTGTACGAAACAAAGCACCAACTATGCAAAGCTCGCTAACTTCATCTTCGCGGGTTAACCGAGCGGGCCGCGACCGAGGCCGTGGCGAAATATCCGGGCCGGGTAGACGCCACCGCGCCGCGCCGCGACCAAACTTCTCGCGTATTTACGAGGACGGTAGATCGATGACCTAATTCTTGTAGTTGAAGAACCGATCGGTCCGCGAATGAGAACCACCAGAAGCCATCAGGATCGCTCCAAGATTGATGCGTATTGGATTCAGTGCTGTAGCTTTTTTATTTTTCATTTTATCCTTTTATGCACAAGATTCATAAAAATTCTTTGTTTCGAATAAATGAATGTAAAAAAAAAGCGAAACTGACATTTTATCCCTTCCAAAATTTGTGAGAAAATTAAAGAAATTTGTATATTTCTACACATTTTCTGGAATACGCGATATACATATGTATTACTTTAATTTAATGTAATGCAGATTTGCGGCGTGATCATTCACGAGTTAAGTGCATTAAATCGCACCGTCGTGAATTCATGCGGGAAAGCATTCTCGCGGAGAGCATTCGTTAAGCTGCAAGGTGTGTCGAAGTTCGAGAGAGCTCCGATTGATTATGCCGGATTCTCTCGAACCCACCGTGTTTGTGGTAAGAACTTCGACGGAACGGCGCGTTTAGTCGAAATTTTGCGTGTCGCTTTTACGGGAGACGCCATTAATTTCCCAATTCTCACGCGACTCGGTCGGATTAAGTCACCGTTACTCTGACGAAATATCAGAAATCCGCTTTTAACGAGAATACGACAATTTTCGATACAGCTCCCAGAGTAATTACGTGCACAATAAGTGTTCTTTAAATGAAGCCGAATCGAACCGAAAAATTGTATAACACTTAAAAAGCGTCTAATTTAATTCGTCAAATTGTTATATTATTATTGTCCACTCTTAAATCTTAAATAATAAAGTAGGAATTGAGGAAGATCCAATTAATATTATGTAAGTAATGAGTTTATATCCTAAATTAATTTTTAAGATGTTATTCTTTTATTTTGAATGGATACAAGAAAACTTGAATAATTATATTTTTTTCACTGGGACATAATTAAATGCAAATTTTGTTAATGTTTTTATATGGAAATTCTTCTGACAAGTGGGTAATATGGGTCGTGGGATTTTTAGCGGAAAACATTGCAAAACATTGTTTTTCATGAAAAATTCATGTAGCTATAGCTTTACTCTCTAAATCTTAATCAGTGGATAATCACTGATATCCAGTGCCAAGTATGCCACTGGTGAATTAAATATGAGATCCCTAACTTAGCTAATCTTTATTATGTGATCTAACTGACCTTGTTTTAATGCTTAAATTCTATGAATAAGGTATTGGAAGATTGAAATTAATGAGTGAAAATGTCAGTATTTTAGTTATATAATGCTCAAACATTCTTCCTTTTTTAACTAATCTCACTAATTATCAGTGCTAAGTATGCTACTAAGTAATTAGTGACTATCCACTGATTCAGATTTAAAGAGTAAATAATTTTAAGATTTTTAAATAATTTTAAGAAGTCTTGTAGAGGTATCTTCGAAATGAGAAAGTGTTCGTTTTAAATATTTACTGAACAGAATCAGAGCAAGTGTATTGCTAGGAAAACATATTCATGAAAAGAAACTTCTAAATCTATTAATCTGATAATATCTCAATATATTCCGAATTTTCTATGAATTCTATTCAAGTTATTTGAATTTCATGGAAAATCTAAATAGACTTAAAGAAACCAGATTCTGTAAAATAGGAAAGTCACTTTACCATTACATTCACATCATAATTTCTTTTCGTTTAAATAATTTTTCTTATTTTATTTGTAAATTGTTTTAATTGTTTCAAGTATATTTTATATTAAACTTTGATCAATAATTTTGTTTGTAATATCATTGACTTGAATATAAGTAAAAAAATGAAATATAAACATATTAATATCTTTTCCACTACTGTTGCAGTGAATAGTGATAACCATTCACTTTTCGCATTTAATGATAATCAGGTGTATACTTAGTATCACATTATAACACATAACTACAGAACATGTACCTAAAAAAAAAATAAATAAAACCAATGATTATTTATCAATTATACAAGTTTTTAATTAAAAGATATTGATTTTAAACTATAACATTTAATATTTATATATTATCAAATTGAGCTATAATTTTAAACAGAAACAAAACTCGATTCGGCGTTGTTCCACATGACAGTGAGGTCAAGTTTTGTGTTTGTTTTAAATTACAGTTTATATTAATAATATATGAATGTTAATTATTGTAATTTAGTGCCAAATAACTAGAGTATCTTTTGAAAATAACGACTTCTATAATTGATAAGTAATCGTTTGCTTTATTTAACTTTATCTTTAGGTGTTTGCATTTCTCCATTTTGTCTTATGTATAATATGTCAAATAAAGCGAAATGTCAGTGTTTTATAGTGTTTTAAGGTGTTTAAAATATACACATTTGAATAATTTTTAGCATTATACAAATTTATCATGATACCGAAATATACCGCAATTTGCACTGTGTTAGGAAATTTTAACAGCGGCTGACAGAAGCTTCTTCTGTAATGTAAGTAAATCTACTTGAAATTATGTATACCGCTAACTAAAAGTACATTAAATGAACTAACAGAACTAAATTAAATAAACTAACATTCGTAGACTGAACTGACTGCCTTGCTGATTATCTTATATACATTTAAGTTAAAATTTAAACTTTAGCAATGTTTTTCATGTTTCCTTGTTGTTAGTGAAATGATTTCAGTTTTTGGATTTTACTTTTACGTTGGAAATACGTTCATCTTTTATGAACATGATTGAACAGTTGAAAATCTACGCATGAATATCTTATTACAATTATTTAATGCGATTTTCATTCTTTTGAGAATAAATTGAAATTATTTGATTAGAGATCATTGAATAATAATTGTTTAATTATGCACGATTACTGACTGAATCAAAATTGACTTATTCAAAATTGATGATATTATTCGTCATAAAAGGATCATATTAATAACATAATAAATTTATGTTAATAAAATCAAGAGACATGTAGTGTGTAGTGAAATAAATTTCTGTGCAGAATTCTTCTTTGTATTCATTAAATGATACATTTTTGAAGTTTATCGCAAATCTCATAAAATCCTATACTTTATATGCATATAGCTTTACAAACTTTACGGATGTATACACACAGCTGCATTACTGCGTTCTTGTTATGTAACGTATCGCTCGACGGCATTGCATTGGCGGAAGCCAGCTGTAAAGTAGTAAGAAGCCTCTTGTATCGGGACGAAAGCATATTTTCGACTGTCGCCCGGATGATGTAAATTCCAGCATTTTATGCTGGAATTCACGACGATCGATAAGCATAGTCAGCTCAGAAAACGGTCACTATAAAAAGGGACGTTTTGGCTTTCCACGTGTGACTTTTGCGGCTGCATATATGGATACGAATATATATGCGTGTATTTATATATGTATATACAAGCTGAAACATCCTCTTGACGACACTGGTAAATGACGATAC